>NC_141697.1:217978300-219360568 GCF_964263255.1 Lissotriton vulgaris
AGCCGGGCCGAAGACGGCTGAAATGCCAGAAACCGGTCCCCGGAAGCTTGTTTCCTTCCCAGTATAAGAATTGGCTTGGTAGTTTGGTTTGCCCTGTTCCCATCATGCACTGGGACAGGAACAGACTAATTTGCATGTAGCTAGGTTCTGAGCTGGGATGGTGCAGTGAGCTAAAAAATGGTGATGGATCAAGCCCTGATCTTTGGACTGGGTAAGAGTGGTCTGCTTAATTCAGACACTCTGTTCAACACCACCCCCTTTTCTGAATCATTTTTGTCCACCATAAGCGTGGAAGGGTATACTCAGATGTGAGTCCCTAGCTCATTGCACCATCAGGATTCAAGCAAGCCGGGCCGAAGACGGCTGAAATGCCAGAAACCGGTCCCCGGAAGCTTGTTTCCTTCCCAGTATAAGAATTGGCTTGGTAGTTTGGTTTGCCCTGTTCCCATCATGCACTGGGACAGGAACAGACTAATTTGCATGTAGCCAGGTTCTGAGCTGGGATTGTGCAGTGAGCTAAAAAACGGTGATGGATCAAGCCCTGATCTTTGGACTGGGTAAGAGTGGTCTGCTTAATACAGGCACTCTGTTCATCACCACCCCCTTTTCTGAATCATTTTTGTCCACCGTAAGCGTGGAAGGGTATACTCAGATGTGAGTCCCTAGCTCATTGCACCATCAGGATTCAAGCAAGCCGGGCCGAAGAATGCTGAAATGCCAGAAACCGGTCCCCGGAAGCTTGTTTCCCTCCCAGTATAAGAATTGGCTTGGTAGTTTGGTTTGCCCTGTTCCCATCATGCACTGGGACAGGAACAGACTAATTTGCATGTAGCCAGGTTCTGAGCTGGGATGGTGCAGTGAGCTAAAAAACGGTGATGGATCAAGCCCTGATCTTTGGACTGGGTAAGAGTGGTCTGCTTAATTCAGACACTCTGTTCATCACCACCCCCTTTTCTGAATCATTTTTGTCCACCATAAGCGTGAAAGGGTATACTCAGATGTGAGTCCCTAGCTCATTGCACCATCAGGATTCAAGCAAGCCGGGCCGAAGACGGCTGAAATGCCAGAAACCGGTCCCCGGAAGCTTGTTTCCTTCCCAGTATAAGAATTGGCTTGGTAGTTTGGTTTGCCCTGTTCCCATCATGCACTGGGACAGGAACAGACTAATTTGCATGTAGCCAGGTTCTGAGCTGGGATGGTGCAGTGAGCTAAAAAACGGTGATGGATCAAGCCCTGATCTTTGGACTGGGTAAGAGTGGTCTGCTTAATTCAGACACTCTGTTCATCACCACCCCCTTTTCTGAATCATTTTTGTCCCCCATAAGCGTGGAATGGTATACTCAGATGTGAGTCCCTAGCTCATTGCACCATCAGGATTCAAGCAAGCCGGGCCGAAGACGGCTGAAATGCCAGAAACCGGTCCCCGGAAGCTTGTTTCCTTCCCAGTATAAGAATTGGCTTGGTAGTTTGGTTTGCCCTGTTCCCATCATGCACTGGGACAGGAACAGACTAATTTGCATGTAGCTAGGTTCTGAGCTGGGATGGTGCAGTGAGCTAAAAAATGGTGATGGATCAAGCCCTGATCTTTGGACTGGGTAAGAGTGGTCTGCTTAATTCAGACACTCTGTTCATCACCACCCCCTTTTCTGAATCATTTTTGTCCACCATAAGCGTGGAAGGGTATACTCAGATGTGAGTCCCTAGCTCATTGCACCATCAGGATTCAAGCAAGCCGGGCCGAAGATGGCTGAAATGCCAGAAACCGGTCCCCGGAAGCTTGTTTCCTTCCCAGTATAAGAATTGGCTTGGTAGTTTGGTTTGCCCTGTTCCCATCATGCACTGGGACAGGAACAGACTAATTTGCATGTAGCCAGGTTCTGAGCTGGGATTGTGCAGTGAGCTAAAAAACGGTGATGGATCAAGCCCTGATATTTGGACTGGGTAAGAGTGGTCTGCTTAATTCAGGCACTCTGTTCATCACCACCCCCCTTTCTGAATCATTTTTGTCCACCATAAGCGTGGAAGGGTATACTCAGATGTGAGTCCCTAGCTCATTGCACCATCAGGATTCAAGCAAGCCGGGCCGAAGAATGCTGAAATGCCAGAAACCGGTCCCCGGAAGCTTGTTTCCTTCCCAGTATAAGAATTGGCTTGGTAGTTTGGTTTGCCCTGTTCCCATCATGCACTGGGACAGGAACAGACTAATTTGCATGTAGCCAGGTTCTGAGCTGGGATGGTGCAGTGAGCTAAAAATCGTTGATGGATCAAGCCCTGATCTTTGGACTGGGTAAGAGTGGTCTGCTTAATTCAGACACTCTGTTCATCACCACCCCCTTTTCTGAATCATTTTTGTCCACCATAAGCGTGGAAGGGTATACTCAGATGTGAGTCCCTAGCTCATTGCACCATCAGGATTCAAGCAAGCCGGGCTGAAGACGGCTGAAATGCCAGAAACTGGTCCCCGGAAGCTTGTTTCCTTCCCAGTATAAGAATTGGCTTGGTAGTTTGGTTTGACCTGTTCCCATCATGCACTGGGACAGGAACTGACTAATTTGCATGTAGCCAGGTTCTGAGCTGGGATGGTGCAGTGAGCTAAAAAACGGTGATGGATCAAGCCCTGATCTTTGGACTGGGTAAGAGTGGTCTGCTTAATTCAGACACTCTGTTCATTACCACCCCCTTTTCTGAATCATTTTTGTCCACCATAAGCGTGGAAGGGTATACTCAGATGTGAGTCCCTAGCTCATTGCACCATCAGGATTCAAGCAAGCCGGGCCGAAGACGGCTGAAATGCCAGAAACCGGTCCCCGGAAGCTTGTTTCCTTCCCAGTATAAGAATTGGCTTGGTAGTTCGGTTTGCCCTGTTCCCATCATGCACTGGGACAGGAACAGACTAATTTGCATGTAGCTAGGTTCTGAGCTGGGATGGTGCAGTGAGCTAAAAAATGGTGATGGATCAAGCCCTGATCTTTGGACTGGGTAAGAGTGGTCTGCTTAATTCAGACACTCTGTTCATCACCACCCCCTTTTCTGAATCATTTTTGTCCACCATAAGCGTGGAAGGGTATACTCAGATGTGAGTCCCTAGCTCATTGCACCATCAGGATTCAAGCAAGCCAGGCCGAAGACGGCTGAAATGCCAGAAACCGGTCCCTGGAAGCTTGTTTCCTTCCCAGTATAAGAATTGGCTTGGTAGTTTGGTTTGCCCTGTTCCCATCATGCACTGGGACAGGAACAGACTAATTTGCATGTAGCCAGGTTCTGAGCTGGGATGGTGCAGTGAGCTAAAAAACGGTGATGGATCAAGCCCTGATCTTTGGACTGGGTAAGAGTGGTCTGCTTAATTCAGGCACTCTGTTCATCACCACCCCCTTTTCTGAATCATTTTTGTCCACCATAAGCGTGGAAGGGTATACTCAGATGTGAGTCCCTAGCTCATTGCACCATCAGGATTCAAGCAAGCCGGGCCGAAGAATGCTGAAATGCCAGAAACCGGTCCCCGGAAGCTTGTTTCCTTCCCAGTATAAGAATTGGCTTGGTAGTTTGGTTTGCCCTGTTCCCATCATGCACTGGGACAGGAACAGACTAATTTGCATGTAGCCAGGTTCTGAGCTGGGATGGTGCAGTGAGCTAAAAAACGGTGATGGATCAAGCCCTGATCTTTGGACTGGGTAAGAGTGGTCTGCTTAATTCAGACACTCTGTTCATCACCACCCCCTTTTCTGAATCATTTTTGTCCACCATAAGCGTGGAAGGGTATACTCAGATGTGAGTCCCTAGCTCATTGCACCATCAGGATTCAAGCAAGCCGGGCTGAAGAAGGTTGAAATGCCAGAAACTGGTCCCCGGAAGCTTGTTTCCTTCCCAGTATAAGAATTGGCTTGGTAGTTTGGTTTGCCCTGTTTTCATCATGCACTGGGACAGGAACAGACTAATTTGCATGTAGCCAGGTTCTGAGCTGGGATGGTGCAGTGAGCTAAAAAACGGCGATGGATCAAGCCCTGATCTTTGGACTGGGTAAGAGTGGTCTGCTTAATTCAGACACTCTGTTCATCACCACCACCTTTTCTGTATCATACATGCATGTTGGCATGCACAATTTGACAGGAACTGCACTGTGCCTGCCACCTTGTGTATGCCAATGGGTACCTCCCAAGGGCAGCCCCCCACCCGAGGGGCCCGCAACGGGCCCTCAAAGTGAATTCTTCATGTTTTTTCATGGCAGGGTCTCCACCATGGAAAAGCCCTGAAAACGGCACACCCTACTATGGATGGCCACCATATTGAAGGCCTTTTCCACCCGGCCGGGAATCTGACCGGCGGAAAAGCGGCGGATGGTCTTTCGGTCCACCGCGGTGTCCCTTGGCATGCTAATATGGTGGGGTGAAGAAGGGTCATTAGGTGGGCGGAACGCCACCGTCGGCCCTGCAGTGGCGATCTGCCCGCTATGCTAAAGGGCCCCTAAGTGTCGAAGGGGCAGAATCCTACTAGTTGATATTACTGCCAATCAACAGCAGCTCTATCTTGCTCACTTTAAACAATGGGATTTTGTTTCCATTCTTAACTGTCAGAGTTCCCCATCTTTACTGCTTAAGATGAGGCTTGCCTGTCTAGCCTGTTGACATCAACACAGTAGAGAGCCCAGCTACCAAATTCTCAGATCAAATCTAATAGTGGAATAACTCAGACACTGAAAAACATGGTTGAAATGGGACACTCACCTAGTATCAAATTGTTCTGATTTTGAAAGTGGTAGTGTGAGGCTTTTGTGTACACCTATTTAGAAAGGATTAGAACCATTTGAAAACCACTCTACTAATGAATAATTAATATAAATGTGGACATAGCACCCTATTGTCCATTCTATCAGAGGTGACTGTAAGATTGAGCTGGATTAATCCTGCTCTGTCAAGGCCATCCATCATGGGCCCGATTTCATCCAGGGATTTGGGCAGTGCTAACTCCATCCCCCATCAATCAATCAATCAATCAATCAATCAGAGTACTTGTAAAATGCGCTACTTACCTGTGAGGGTCTTAAGGCGCTGAGGAGAGCGGGTGCCGCTACTGCTCGAAGAGCCAGGTCTTGAGGAGTCTTCTGAAGGCGAGTAGGTCTTGGGTCTGCTGTAGGTGGGAAGGGAGGGTGTTCCAGGTCTTGTTGGCTAGGTAGGAGAAGGATCTGCTGCCAGAGGTTGTTCGTTGGATGCGGGGGACAGCGGCGAGGGTGAGCTGGCGGCGTGGAGCTGGCGAGTGGGAGTGTAGAAGTTGAGTCTACTGTTCAGGTAGGCTGGTCCGGTGTTGTGGAGTGCATTGTGTGCATGGGTGAGGAGCATGAAGGTGATCCTCCTGTTGACGGGGAGCCAGTGTTGGTCTCCCAGGTGGGGGGTGATGTGGCCACAGCAGGGGACGTAGACGATCAGTCGGGCGGAAGTGTTTTTGATGCGTTGTATTCGTCGTAGGTGTTTGGCTGGGATTCCTGTGTAGAGTGCGTTGCCGTAGTGCAGTCTGCTGCTGACGAGGGCCTATGTCACCGTTCTTCTTGTTTCTATCGAGATCCACTTGTAGATCCTGCAGAGCATGTGGAGGGTGTTGTAGCAGGAGGAGGAGACAGCGTTGACTTGTTTAGACATTGAGAGGGGGGAGTCGAGAATGAATCCTAGGTTGCGTGCATGGTCGGTGGGTGTTGGTGCTGTTCCCAGTGTGGTCGGCCACCAGGAGTCGTCCCTGGCTGAGGGGGTGGGTCTGAGGATGAGTACCTCCGTCTTGTCCGAGTTCAGCTTCAGAGGGCTGTTCTAATCTTCATCCACTTGGTGACGGCTTTCATCCAGGTCAAAAGCCCAGTTCAGAGGTATCTCGTGCATATGACATTTTGAAGAAAGTCACTATTTTAAAACAATTAAGTAGGTTGTTTATGTAGAGGATGAACAAGGCATAAATATATTGGAAAGTTTGATTTGGTGCCAAAGGTGCCAGGTAGGGTCTCCTCTAGTGAAGTGATGGAACAGGAGTCCAGATTCCCAGCATGTGAGCTTTCTGACAAGGCAACATGTGATTATATTCTTAGAAATGGTTCTCTCCTTAAAAACACACATTGCCAAAAGTAAAGAATATGTTTTAAGGATTCAACTGAATTTAAAGACAAAATTACAGAACCTGTCCCCTCTTCCCCTACTGGACCATTAGCCAGTATTATCTAGGATTGAAGATATGTTGGCATAATCTTGGGTAATTTTCAGCATTTTATGTTATCCTTGATATGCAAAATTATAACATTATGTCATGCTGTGTAATTTCAAGTCTGTTGTAATAAAAATCTATTGCAGGAGCACAAAACAACAAGAGCGTGAGGGGTTTTGGTTCATGGTACTTTTGTAATGTTTTTTAGAACAAAATGCGATCTTGTGTCTAAAATAGACCAATGGACACATTTTACACTGAAATAGTGCCAAGCGGCACATTTACAGTTTTGCTCAATTTCACATAATTTTTTGATTTCACATAATCGTGTAAAATGAAATTAGGCACATATGACACACACCTAAATATAAAAGAGTCTTAATCATAAGAATGTCTTGGTTACACATGGATGTAGATTCACTCCCAGGTAGAAGGCCTGTCTCCCAACTGTTTTCTGAATATAACAAATTTTATAAAATAAAAAGAAAGAGTAAAGTCATTTTGGTGGATAAATCTTTTTATAGTGACTTTCAGTAGTTTACAATGTGCTAGAGTTATTTTAGAAAGATTAATCAGGGTTGGTGCCAATTTGTGTACTTTAAGGGGCATATTCTCAAGGATGTATCGCCGAGTTATGGGCACTTTATCGCAGCCGAATTGGCAATAAATGTATCGCCCCATTCACAAGCTGGTGCTAACAGCCCATATCACCAGTTTACCTGCGATAGCTGCCGCCAAAAACATTTCCGTGCAAAAAGCCGCAAGAACACCACACCAGAACATTCTCAAAGACCAAACAAATTGGTGATAAGAACCCAAACCCGCTGATAAGCCGCATTAGCAGCAGGAAATTAACACCTGCTCCGACCTGGTGTAATGTCAGATTCCAACCTGCACTAAAAAAGGGAGCCAAGGCCAGACGCACACCTGAAGATCAACATATGCCTTGGAGCTACTGATCATGCTTCTTGCATGATTCTACTTGATGCTACACGCTCGCATAGCTGCTGCTGCTGTTGTTCCCTTGCTGCCTCATTTTAAACGCCTTTATTTTAAATCTCTTAGCTTCACGTGCATTTGCACTATTGCACTATTGCGCTGCGCGATTAGAACGCAGTTGTCCTCTCGCGCTGGGAATTTGCCTGGGGTTATATTCAGGTCTTACCTGCATTATAATTGTGCCATCACTCGCACTTTGCGGGATTTAGAGATCAGGATCCCCTGGAAGCGCATTGCGGTGCTCACGCCGCCATCTTGGGTGTGGATAGCCAGGAGGTGCCGAATTACGGGCGCCATCTTGGGTGTGGGGCCAGAGATTGGCCTCGCAGGAATCCCGCGCTTAACGGCCATATAAGATGTGCCAGCCTCAAGCGCGCAGCGGTGACGCGCAGCGGGCGCGCCGTAGACGAGCCGGAGGTGCACCTGAGGTAAGCCTGTTTGCGCCCGTTCGCGCACCGGTCGTGCCTAGTGCCATTTATGCTGCCCGTGTCCCCACACCTTCAGTCACATACTCCAGGTCTGAGTTAATACAGCTACAACCCCAGGCAAGCCAAGTGTTAAGAACCAACTCGGGCAATTTTGACGCATTGTTCTGTGGCTTGCTCAATGTCTGCTCACTTTGTAAACACCACGTTGAAATAGCACTCCTCATAGATTCCTATGATTTGGATGTGATTTTTTTAACTGAGACATGGACACGAGCAGACAGCAATGTGGAACTTGGACTTGCCTGTCCAGTGGGTTATAAAATCATGCACTGCCCGAGGGTGGGGAGTAGAGGCGGAGGAATTGGACTCATTTTTAAAGACTCACCGGCCCTCTCCCTATTCGAGGTCAAAGCGGTCCAGGGGTTCGAACTCTTGGGCTTTTCGCTTAAAGGGCATAAAGGGGTTGTACAGTCCGGACTGCTCTGTTACAGACCACCGGGCTCTGTGCTGTCTAAACTACCAGACCTGGTAGACCTAATTTATGATCTTTCTAATTCACACGCGAATCTTCTTGTTCTGGGGGACTTCAATCTATGGCCTGATGGGCCTCTGGGTACAGCATATAGAGAACTGTGCCAGGCCTGTGGCAACCTTCAGATGCAACAGCTGGTGCTGTCCCAGACCCATATGAAGGGTCATGTACTGGACTTGATCTTCACTGAAACCTCTCGGTGGTGGTCGGGTAAATAGTCTTTCAATGCTGGACAGACCACGCATTGGTCTGTTTCTCTCTCCACCTCTCTGTAGAGTCTCTTAGGAAAAATGGAGTGAACTCTACAGCGAGGAGACAGTGGTCAAAGCTCCTACATCATTCGGACCACCCATCCCTCCTTTCGGGGACTTTCTATCTGATGGAAAATGCCGAAGCAAGCTACTCTAGCTTGTGCCAGCAAATTACCAGATCGCTGGATATATTGGTTCCGATACGGAACCCTAAGGCCAAGCGCCAACCCGCAAAGCCCTGGTTTTCTTCTGACCTATTCCAATTGAAACTTCAGTGTAAGCAGGCGGAAAGGGTGTGGAGGAGGTCATTCTCTGAGAGTGCTAAGTCATTATATAAAACTGCATTGTGTGAATACAAAGCCCAAATTAAAAGTGCCAAGGCGAAATATTTTGAGGTCACGTTGACCCAGGCAACGAATAAATTACAGTCTTTATTTAAAATAGTAAATGACCTCTCTAAGCCCGAGTGCGCAGCGTATAATATTCCAGCTTCACAATCGCTTTGTGACTTCTTAGCAGGAGCGTTTGAGGATAAAATACAAATATCTTAAATGCCCTTGCTACCTCAGGAACATGCGCCCCTCAATCTGTGGTTGCCTGTGTTTCCTCTCCTGCCCCTGTTGAATTGGATGAACATACTTCTCGGCTACGGCTGGAGTATTTTTCCCTTCCCTCACTGGATGAGTTTTGCTTGCTAGCAAACAGAGTGAACTCGGGTTCCCCTTTGGATCCACTGCCCCAGAGATACTGGAAATTATTTCAGGATGAACTTTTTTCTCCTTTACACTCCATTTGTCTTCAGTCCTTTAATTCAGCTATGGTCCCTGACAGCTGGAAGTTGGCGGTGGTCTCCCCTCCTAAAAAAGCCAACGCTAGACCCCACCTGTTTGTCGAATTATCGGCCAATTTCCTTGCTCCCTTTTCCAGTTAAAATCATGGAAAAACTGGTCACCCGGTCCCTCTCCGGCTTTTTGGAAAGTAACAACCATTTGGAGATGGCCAAGTTCGGCTTCCGGCCAGCTCACGGCACGGAGTGGGCACTGGTGGTCGTGTTGGACAAAGTTCGATCTCGGGTCGATGATGGTCGAGCAGCCTTTTTAGTGCTGCTCGACCTATCGGCTGCGTTCGACACGGTCAGCCATCCCATCCTTGTTAACAGGCTTGAGGAGGCCGGGATAGTTGGTTTGGCAAGGAAATGGTTGATCTCATATCTTCAGAACAGGCATCAGGTGGTGGCCTTACCACCATTCCGCTCAGGTATTAGGAGAGTGGGACAAGGCGTCCCGCAAGGGTCCGCGATCAGCCCCATACTGTTCAATCTATATCTGTGTCCTCTAGTTAAATTGATCAAATCTTTTGGCATCTCAGTGATCAATTACGCTGATGACACCCAGCACATCTTCTCCCTGGAAGGCGAAGATGCGGTGTCTACAGATACCTTCCATCGCTGCATGTCGGCCACGGCTGCCTGGTTGAGGAACAACTCGCTTCAATTTAATAGCTCCAAGACTGAGGTTCTTCACTGTTCATCGGACCGCGTTCCACGAGCTCTGCCGCCTAATCTTTGGCCGTCCTCTTCATTAGGCAAGGTTGTGGCGGTGGATTCTGCTCGCAACCTTGGAGTGATGTTTGATTCTAATCTCCAGTTGAATGGTTTTGTTGACAAGACCATTTCTATCTGCATGATGCTACTCCAGATGGTACGGAAAATTCTCCCCCTGCTGCCACTCCAGGCTAGACCAGAGGTGGTGCTTGGCATTATCCTTAGCAGGATAGATTATTGCAACGCATTGCTTCTGGGGGCTCCTGGTAACTTGATCTCCAAACTGCAACGTATCCAGAACATGGCCGCAAAATTAGCTCTTGCCAGGCCCCGCGTTGCCTCCTCCTCCCTTGCACTTAAAGACCTACATTGGCTTCCAGTCCAACAGAGAATTCTTTTTAAATCTGCTTGCTTGGTCTTTAAGGCTTTACATGACCAGGGCCCAGTAATGCTACGGAACCTTTTCTCCTGGTATCACGCAGCGAGGCCGTTACGATCATCCTCGTTATACCTGGTTGTGGTTCCTAGGATTAATAGGATTCGAATGGGGGGCCGTTCCTTTGGATTCACAGCTGCCAAGCTCTGGAACTCCCTTCCACTCTCTTTGAGGAGTTCGGAGGACTTCTCATCCTTTAAGAAAAATTTAAAAACTCATCTTTTTCCCAGAGTTGGCTAGAACGTGCTGCGTACAAGGTTTTCAGTGGAGTCAGACGCACCAGGATACCCTTTGGGTGGCAGTTAGCGCTATACAAATGCACAATACATACATACATACATACATACATCATGCAGCTCGGAGCCCCAACAAGGCCAAAACACCCACCACAGAGGCAGCGCAGACAAAGACAGCAGACCTTCAATAAACGCACCAGTCTCACAGACTTAACACCAGAGAATGTCATTGCCCCCTACAGGTTCAAAAGGACAGCCATCCTCCGCATCCTGAACATCATTGCCCACAGGCTGACAGTACCAACACTGAGGACAACCAACATCCCCCCCATAGACAAAGCTGCTGGCTGTGCTGCAGCTGTTGGCCTCCAGTACCTTCCAACCAACAACCGCCAGAGTCAAAGGAGTCTCACAGCCAGCCCTATCCAAGTTCCTCACAACTGTCCTGGATGCCATCATCAGCTTTGTGCCCCAGTACCTATTCTTCCCCCACACTGTGCAGGAACAGCTGGAGACCAAGAGACCAAGCAAAACTTCTACTCCATAGCTGGCTTCCCGCATGTGTTGGGGGCAATTGACTGCACACATGTCCTACTTGTGCCCCCTGCCGACACTGCATACAATTACCGCAACAGAAAGCATATGCATTCCATCAATGTGCAGGCAATAGTGGACCACAGGGAACTCTTCACCAATGTTGTTGCCAACTACCCAGGCAGTGTGCATGATTCATACTTCTTCCGACAGTCCTTCATCAACCAGCGCTTCCAGGATGGCACCTACGAATATGCACCTACGAATATACAAATGAACACACCACACACCTCAACTCCACAATCATGCAAATCACAACTTTGGGAATGCACAAGTTACAAACTAAAATACAACATACCAAACAACATGCCCACACATCAGACACAACAGTACAACTTACTGTGGAACCTGGGCCAGCCATGCACACAAGCCACCAATGGGTTGTTCTAACTGGAAATAGTATCTCCATTTTTTTGAAAATGTTAGTTTCTATTTTTGATCGTCTGTATCAAAGGTTATATTACAGTAAGAGGAGGTGTGCCACAAGGATGATGTCATCAGTGATGTCATCAGGGATGTCATTTAAGATGTCATCAGTGATGTCATGAGTGATGTCACAGATCATGTCATGAGTGATGTAATATGTGACGTCACCAGCAGTGCATTGCGGGCGCGCAGGTTATAGTTAGCTGAGCTAGCTATAACTGAGGAATTTCAAAGGTTTTGTATGAGAGAAATGTTCAGCTAAATATAACGTGTTAAACCTAATGGTTTTTTCAATTAATTCGCATGTTTTTTTGAATGCTAATTCCTAACTATAATGTGTGTGAAACCAATGGTTTTTTCAATGAATATATATATATATATATATATATATATATATATATATATATATATATATATATTGCTTTTGCAGGGAGGACAGCATTTATTCACTCCTTGCGTTAACACTTCTAACAGAGTAGGCCGAGAACTATACAGATGCCATTTTCCAAACCTATGCTCAAACACGGGCTGTGATCACATGTTAGTCTCCGGCAGTTGTCAAGCCCCAGTTCATCTGAAATACTGGGGGCAGCTGAACGTGGGTTGTTTACTTGACTGTCCTGAGACTCAAGGTCGCATCTGGTTTTGGGTGCGATAAGCGCATTCTTTGAGGTGCTGTGCCTACACTCCCGAGCATCAAGACGAAGGGGAGTCACCCCTCCTGACCTTCCCAGTAATAAATAGTTATGCTTTGAAGTAATCATGTGTGCCATATATGGTCTTTTCCTGGAGTTCGAGGGCCAACTGGTGTTTTCCTTTTACAGTGATTATATGTGTTGAACTGAAAAGTATATAACCTCATGTTTGAATGCGATCCAACAGTCTTCTCCGTGCACCTGATGGGTGACGGTTGGAGAGGCTCCTCTATAGAGTATTAGTTGCTTAATAAATGATTGAACTTTCTTCACTGCCAACTGACTGATTATTTGGTAATGGGATTGAGGCTAATGGTAGGTATAGCCCTTTATGTTATTTTATGGTACTTCACTCTTTGGTTGAACTTTGGTAGTGTCTGAGTCCATAGCCTGGGGGTTGTCTTCATCATTAGGTAGCTGATGCTGACATCTGTGGTAAAAATGAGTCTGTAGCATTCAACTCCTCCATATGCCTGTTTCTGCTTGCTTCTGCCCTCTGCATCATGCCCTGGAAGGACACCTTCAACTGTCCCCCGTAACACTCTGTGACATTCTCCTTGAACATCAACGAGGACGCTCAGCTCTTGTGGCCCTACCACAGTGCCTCACAAGTCACCGTCCCATGGCGGTCTGCCCGTGCCGACCGCAGTGCATCCAGGGTCACTTACTCAGTGCAGCTCAAGTCATGGACTCTTGCTGTTTGAACTTTGAACTTCTGATTGTCTGATCACTGTTATATTTGTTGCCAGCTACAACCACTCCCTGAGGATTATGTATGTATGAGGGGCCTGGGCCAAACCACATTACATTGTGCTGTGTGCTGCTGGCGCAACCTTGTCACTGCAGGCAGTGGGGTAGACCTGGGACATGTAACTATGTCCTACCACCCACTGAGCATCAGGGGAGTGGACCAGCGTACAACATTACAGCGTAGGGGTATGGTTCTTCAATGCGTGGCTCTGGGCGTGGTTAACTTTAGGTCTGCCCAAGGAAGTAACTAATGCTTCTGTCTCTGTTGTAGTGTCTGCACCACCCATACCGCAATGTTGCTATGTAGCATGCCTCTGGAGTGAGGGGTTGGCCGAGGGGTACATGAGGGAGCGCAAGTCCGCTCGGGTCCAGGATCATACATGCTAACTGTTGTGTGGGGCGCTAATACTGCAGCATAAGCCAAAGGTATACCCACAACCACATGGCGAGTTCAGACAGGCATGAACTCTACATCTGCGTCTGCCCTGTCCTTGCCATAGGCCTACACACATGTGGCCAGCCACCTTCAGTGCACAACATCACTGTGTTGTTGTCAGGCTTGTGGACATGCGCAGACATGCATGACAATGGAATCACTCAGTCCCACATATCACACACCAAGGAACCAGTGACCCTTCCAACACATCATGCAGAACCTAATATTGACTCATGTCTCTGCACTGTCACAGGTGATCAAGGATATGCACTCTGCGCTTGGATGATGACAACTCTCCAAGCCATGAACACACAGGCCCAGAGTCAGTACAATTTGGCACAAACACACCATGGGCATCGTGGAACGCACATTTGGCGTGTTCAAGTCACGTTTCAGGTGCCTGGAGATCACAGGTGGAAGGTTCCTGTACAGCCCAGACATTGTGTGCAAGATGATCATTGCATGTTTTGTGTTGTACAACATCTGTGTATGCAGCAATGCCCCATGGATACAAGTGCCAGATGCACCGGACGATGATTGAGGAAGATGAGGTAGGTGGACCACACCCCACTGCAGCCGCAGCAGGAATAGCCCGTAGGAACACTACCATTGACAATTTCTTCACATGAGCATATCACATTGCGACAGTCCTAAGCAATCATGGGTCAGTACAAAATGACCACAGGCACAGCATGTGCAATAAAATGTGATCCAAGATACATTTCCTGAGTGCATGTCACTCATCGTGTTTTCATTTTTGCGGCGTTCCATTGATTTTACCCCGATCATTTGACACGTTATTGTGAGACTATCGCATGGTACTGCCGTGTTGAGAATACAACATGAACACGCCGTTATTTTCCTGCTATAACCTGCGATGTGAAGAGTTGTGTTAAGCTAATTTTGCGGTAATTATCACACGTTCTTGAGAATATCCCCCTAAGAGTGTTGCTAATGCGATCTATCAAAGAAGTATAAAAGCCAGAGAGACCAATTCTTTGCAAATCTGGCGTTTCAAAAAACTTAATACAGAGAAAGTTGATAAATTGAATAGCTTTCAATGTTGCGAACTAAAAGAGGTCCTATATAAGAGGTATGAAACCATGATCTAAAAATAAATACGCAGCGGGTTTCTTGCGGTTTATTGTAGGTGACTGGGGTGGTGGTCTGCGGCTGAATTAGGATTTATAAATATATTAATTTGTTGAACTCAGTAACAAGCTCGAATGAGCCCAAGTGAAAAATGTGTGTTTCGAGAATGGTTATGTTTCTATAGTCAACCTGGAAAAGAACACAGACCTATACTGTATACAAATAAAAACGCAGCTTTAGTTACCGTGTCTTGATGTTGGCAGTGATGCGATGCCTGCCGGATATTATAATGGTAGTCTGGTGAGTCATCAACTGATGAAACTATATTGCGCACAAAAGTTAATATGTGCAATTTGGATTTCAGGGAGTATAAAAGCCAGCAAGACCAATTCTTTGCAAATCTGGCGTTTCAAAAAATGAATACAGAGAAAGTTGATAAATTGAATAGCTTTTAATGTTGCGAACTAAAAGAGGTCCAATGTAAGAGGTATGAAACCATGATCTAAAAATAAATACGCAGCGGGTTTCTTGCGGTTTATTGTAAATGACTGGGGTGGTGGTCTGCGGCTAAATTAGGATTTAAAAATATATTAATTTGTTGAACTAATGCTTCTGTCTCTGTTGTAGTGTCTGCACCACCCATACCGCAATGTTGCTATGTAGCACGCCGCTGGAGTGAGGGATTGGCCGAGGGGTACATGAGGGAGCGCAAGTCCACTCGGGGTCCAGGATCATATATGCCAACTGTTGTGTTGGGCGCTATTACCGCAGCTTAAGCCAAAGGTCTACCCTCAACCACATGGCGAGTTCAGCCAGGCATGAACTCTACATCTGTGTCTGCCCTGTCCTTGCCATAAGCCTACACACATGTGGCCAGCCACCTTCAGTGCACAACATCACGGTGTTGTTGTCAGGCTTGTGGACATGCGCAGACATGCATAACAATGGTGTGCCGCAGGGCTGCAAGTGATACAACTGTGCTGCACACACTAGCGAATAGGCTTGGGGGAGGGAGGAGCAGCAGTGAGGCTATGTAAGACACATTGATGCCACTCATTTACAACAAGCAGTGCATGTCATACAGGAATCACTCAGTCCCACATATCACACACCAATGAACCAGTGACCCTTCCAAAACATCATGCAGAACCTAATATTGACTCATGTCTCTGCACTGTCACAGGTGATCAAGGATATGCACTCTGTGTTTGGATGGTGACAACTCTCCAAGCCATGAACACACAGGCCCAGAGTCAGTACAATTTGGCACAAACACACCATGGGCATCGTGGAACGCACATTTGGCATGTTCAAGTCACGTTTCAGGTGCCTGGAGATCACAGGTGGAAGGTTCCTGTACAGCCCAGACATTGTGTGCAAGATGATCATTGCATGTTTTGTGTTGCACAACATCTGTGAATGCAGCAATGCCCCATGGATACAAGTGCCAGATGCACCGGACGATGATTGAGGAAGATGAGGTAGGTGGACCACACCCCACTGCAGCCGCAGCAGGAATAGCCCGTAGGAACACTATCATTGACAATTTCTTCACATGAGCATATCATATTGCGACAGTCCTAAGCAATCATGGGACAGTACAAAATGAACACAGGCACAGCATGTGCAATAAAATGTGATCCAAGATACATTTCCTGAGTGCATGTCACTCATCGTGTTTTCATTTTTGCGGCGTTCCGTTGATTTTACCCCGATCATTTGACACGTTATTTTGAGACTATCGCATGCTGCCGCCGCGTTGAGAATACAACATGAACACGCCATTATTTTCCTGCTATAGACTGCGATGTGAAGAGTTGTGTTAAGCTAATTTTGCGGTAATTATCACACGTTCTTGAGAATATCCCCCTAAGAGTGTTGCTAATGCGATCTATCAAAGAAGTATAAAAGCCAGAGAGACCAATTCTTTGCAAATCTGGTGTTTCAAAAAACTTAATACAGAGAAAGTTGATAAATTGAATAGCTTTCAATGTTGCAAACTAAAAGAGGTCCAATATAAGAGGTATGAAACCATGATCTAAAAATGAATACGCAGCGGGTTTCTTGCGGTTTATTGTAAGTGACTGGGGTGGTGGTCTGCGGCTGAATTAGGATTTATAAATATATTAATTTGTTGAACTCAGTAACAAGCTCTAATGAGCCCAAGTGAAAAATGTGTGTTTTGAGAATGGTTATGTTTCTATAGTCAACCTGGAAAAGAACACAGACCTATGCTGTATACAAATAAAAGCACAACTTTAGTTACCGTGGGCCTCATTTATGAAAAGTGACGCATCGCTGCGTGAAAACAGCGATGCGTCACTTTTCACTGCGCACTCCTTACGACACCAATGATGCGTCATATTTAATGTATGACGCATCATGTCGCAAGGACTTACAGATACGTCAGTATTTCTGACGCATCTGTAAGCGCAAAAGTGACGCATTGCTGGAGTGTGTCACAAAAGTGACGCAACTGCAGCAATGCGTCCTTTCACATGGTGAGGAAATATAAATTTTATGGTCAAGATGTGTTCCCTAGCGCGTACCCCACCGTCTCCATGTACGAGTTAAAGTGCATGTAACTTCCCTCCTGTACCAGCTATGAAGACGCAAATACATTTGCGTCCAACGTCAACATGTCCTCTTTCAGACCCACCCTGAATGGGTCGAATGGTCCGTTCCTAAGTATGCTATGCCAACGTCTTTTTGTAGTGTACTTCTACGTTTTTCAGCTCTAGCTGAGTAGGCCCTGAATTTCTGCCACCGAGCCTCTTTCCTGGCTTCTGACTCCAAGGGCCTCTGCCCAGGCTGCCTCTGTACCCGTGAACTCTGACTTACTTTCAGCGCGGCCCCTCGCGCTCAGCTTAGCCTGCTGCCTGCCAAGATTGACTATAACCTTCGAGTTATCTGTTCCGCTCCCCGAAAATACATTCCTGCCTGCTAGTTTCAGTAAACATTCTCCTCAGCTGCAGAGCCAAAGGGCCGGCCTGTCTCTGTGCAAATAATTCAAGTAATTCATAGTCCTTGTTGCCATGCTCCCATGGAAGGCCCATGCCCCCACGCTTCTCATACAGACACCCAGGCGCTTATACACGCACTCACAGCAAGTATAGAATAGCTTCTGCCCTAGAGACCTTTCCGCCCAGATAGCTTAGTTCCTAAACACCAGATATCAGATATGATAGAAGCACAAGTTGATCTGACATGCCAGACTTCTGTCTCTTTCCGTCGGTGCAAATGTCAAGTCCCCTGCACCCTCCAGCTTCACGTCAATCACACGTCATACAGCTGCGCGCGCATCCAAGCTTCCGATTTCTGCTGACATTGCAACATTTCTGTTAGTGCCACCCCTTTTGTGACACCTACCTGTGACGTTTCTAGCACACACCTCTAGTTCACGCCTTCTGATTACGCACTTGTAACACGTGTATACTGTTATCTTGTCTTCTCTCAGCTGTTACGCCCATTATAACTGTTTCCTATGACATGAATTAAGTATATAAGCTATGTAATGTAATAAAAGAGCGCTCTATCCCTTCTGACACCCCTGTGGTGGTCAGAACATGATATCCTGGTCTAGACCATTCCTTTTTGAGGAATAAAACCCCTAAGAACTCTAACACCACGGACTCTGTTTTCTTTCTTTCCGATTGAGTTATTATTGATTAAGTACTTACCTGCATAGAAATTAAGAGAGTAAATTAATTATTTACGTCATTTGGCGCCCGAATAGGGACCCCTTCCCCACCTCACGCGCCGGTTGGTGCATTTGCAAGCTGTGTCCCCTGCCATCAGTTAGACGGAATCTACGCGTACCGGCAGGATTTCCTGCATCTCCCTCTGACCCACGGAGGTGACGAAGACTGCGATCAGTACCCAGACGAGGCGGTGAGGAGTGCGGAGGATCCCGATCAGAGCCTAGCCGAAAGAAGCAAGGTCCGAGGTGTCGAGAGGCCCACCAGGTTTCCGAAATTTTCCGAAGTTTTCCGAAGTTTTCCGAAGTGTCGAGTCGAGTCCAGTCGAGTTTTCCGAGGCCTTCTGTTTTCCGTGCTTCCCGGTGAGTACCATTGCTGGGACGTATCTAGACGGGTTTGGGTACACAAGTCCGGTCTGCACTGTTTTTAGGCAGTGTATCTGTACTGTTTAGCAGTATATCTAGTATTCTGAATTTCTGAATTCCTGCACTGTTACAGCAGTGTATCTGTACTGTTTAGCAGTACATCCAGTATAGGGGGTAGTCATCTATGTCTCAAATGTCTTTTCATGTGATTAATGTCGTGGTATGAATGTGAATGTGACCGTTTTTTTATGTGAATTATTGTGTCTCTTGTAAAATTAGCTATACCCAGTATTAAGTAAACTAAGGATTGAGCATTCAGTACTAAGTAAGCAAAATGCCGTTTTTCAACAAATTAAAGCAGATAGGAACTAGGAAAGGGATACTAGAGGAAGAAATTCCTATCCCCCCTAGGGACACTCCAGGTAACTTTATGTACCATAAACATGGCATAGACGCCATATTGTATCTAGACTTATGGACTGACTATACTAAACACCTAGACGAAAGACACCGATGGCCCGTTAACGGAACATGGGATGCCGAGTGCATCATGAAGGTCGAGGAAGCACTATGGAAAAAGAAAGCCAGACAATCTCAGAAAGACGCCATAGAATTTTGGCGTAAGGAATCACATAAACGTGCTGAAAGAGCACTCCGTAGAGAAGACAGACTTAAAGAATCAGAGAAAGCACAAGAAAATGAACTAGTTGCCGAGGGGATCCGAGTAAAAACTGAACAGATAGACCGCGCACAACATAATCTTGTAAACGGTATGTATCTTGTGGCAGAGGGTACACCTGAGGCCCTATCAGAAATACCGAAAAACTTACCGCCACCATTAGTTCCAACTAAAGTAATGCATAAGACTACCAAAGATATATTCCTAAATTCTTATCTAGAGGATGTAGCACCGGCTTACACCAATCTGCCTGTTCGCACCTTGCCTACTGACGGGGACGGGGGCACCCCGCCCCCAGATCATGTTCCGCCAGTACCGCGACAGACCTCCCCCGTTCCGCCAGCCCCGCCACTTCCCGCACCCAAAACAGACCTACCGAAACCACGTTTACCTGATCTAACAAAACGACAAATTCAAGTTCAAAAACAGACTCCACAGGGAGATAATGCACAAGCCTCCGCTTCAGGAGGTGCGACCGCGGGTCCTCGGACCCCGCCATTGACACACAGATTAAATCTCAGGGATATGCAGAGTCCTCTCACGTTCAGGTAACCCCGCTTTGACGCATTTAAAGAAAACATTTCAGTTTGCAGATACGATCCAGTACCCGGAAAAGACGATCTAATGATATTGGCATCACTACGGTTAAGATCTGCTACTGATATCTTGCTATGTTATGTAGGAATGAAGGATCGTCTAGATAGAATATATGAGTTTGTTCAGACAGGGAAAGACCCTGACAGTATTAAGGAGGCCATGGAGAAACAGAAAGTTGACATTCAAGCACAGATACTACGATTTTTCATAAACTGTCTAATAAGAGAACGAGATAGGCCTGGAACAGATCAGAGTGAACTAGATGCATTGAACAAGTGGGGTCAAAATATAGCTGAAGGAAAACATGATAAGGGGACTTGCATAGCCACTATGTATAGGAAAATTAGGAAAGCAGTGCTAGCAGTACACCAAAAAGAGAAAGAAAAAGCTTCCGAGGAGGAGGAAGAAGAACTTGAAGAACCAGAAAGAGCTGCAGATACTATAGCATATGTAGGTAAGGGAAATTACCTTAGGAAAGGCATCCGTCCAGAAAGCAAGAGAGTTTTCTTCTCTGCCTTGACAAATCCGAATTCTGCTGAGCATCAGTTCCAGGAAACTGATAAAAGGCTTCGAGATCGAGTTGGGTACCACGTGCTCAATTCTATGGATGAACAAGAACTAGCCCGATCAGCTGTATCATGGGCCGAAAATTCAGACATATATAATGATGACACAGTAGCGCAGACATTTCTGAACCTCTCCCCGGACGAGCAGAAATTAGCAGGTGTATACATGATTCAGCACCTCCTCATCAAATACAGAAAACATCATTCTGATCCAGGTCCCTTACACGAAACACTAGACGCACTACTCATGGATAGATGGAGAGGCTTAAGTACCAAATTAATTCAAATAATTCTAGAACAACGACATAAATATAACACTTTTGTAAGCTCCGAATATGTTCCCGCCCCGCCTCCAGAAAGGAAAATGTACCACATGCAATGCGGGGGTGGCATTGAAAGTCAGAACCCCTTACGAGAAGTACACCCTGTTATGGGTACGGATCACCTTCTGAAACGTGTATATGTACACACGCCTCTGACCAAGTTAGAACTGTTAGAAATGAAGAAACTGGTACCGTGTCATGATAAAGACCCCGCAGGTTTTCACAGAGAGCTTAAAGACATGTTACTGATGGGGGATTACACATATGATGACATCATGAAAATGTTAAAAGTACTGTTGCCCACGGGCATCTACGAGAAACTAAAGGAAAAGGAATGGGAGATGGGAGACACAAAGATTGCATGGGCAGAAATAGAAGATGAAGAAAGTAAACGGGTCCCAGGGGTAGGCCTTGGGGACAAAACTAAAGCATTACCAGGTTTAATAGTACAGGTCCTGCCAAGATTATTGACAACTAGAAAGGAAGATTGGGACGCGATCTCGTCCTGTAAACAGAAACATGATGAAGATACTAGTGACTTCTATTCAAGATTCGAGAAATGTTTCATTATTAATAGTGGCCTCAAACCAAGTAGCGAGTCATATCCGCATCTTTTTGTATCAAAACTAGTCGAGAATTCCCTACCATTAGTTAAAAACCGAGTGTACAAAGTTGAAAGTACTTGGCAGGCAAATACGCCATCCCAGATGTTACAAATGCTCCAATATCATCAGAACAGAATTAGAGAAGAACAAGATCAGGAACAAAGACGCATGAAAGACACGAAGATGAAAATGTTAGTAGCTCAGACGGTCCCAGCCGATGGTCAGAGAAAGGGTGGGACCCAGACAAGTCACGCTACAGCTCCCGTTAAAGGGACATGCAATTACTGTAAGCAGCCAGGTAATTACGTACATGAATGCCCAGTCCTGAAACATAATATAGCAACAGGTAAAACTAAAGAAAGACCGCATCCGCCTAGACAAGACCATAACCAGCATCAGCCTTCACAGAATACACAGAATACACAGCCTATGCATGCTTCTTCACCTCCAGCACAGACAGTAGCGGTACCACAGCCACAGCCCATTGCCGCGTCTCAGCAAGTTTCGCAACAGATGTACCAGTATGCCCAGTCCGCATACCCAGATTACCCCCGATATACATGAAACAGCCTAGAGAGGGAAGGTGGCTTGCCTCTTATTGAGATTCCTGTAGATCAAGAAGGTCCTTATGTACACAGTCACGTATTGGGAAAAGACAGAAAGTTTTTAATTGACACAGGGGCAAGTCGCACTACGATCAGCCATGATGAAGTCCCAGGGGCACCCCTCTCAGGCTCACAGAATGTTTCCCTGGGTTTTTCAGGACAGCCTATTGTAAATGAGGTATCAGAACCAGTCCCCCTGGCTGTGGGCCCATTATCACGTGTTACAGACTTGTTACTTACAAAATCATGTCCGGAAAATCTGTTAGGAATTAAAACATTGAAGGCTCTAGGAGCTATAATATGCTGTTCCCCGGAGGGAGTTAGACTCTTTCTACGGGATTTCAAGGGTCATTATGTTTTGCGAGAATTCGATGTCAGATTGAAAAATGTGCCAGATTACTTGTGGGCAAAAGGCCCCACTGATGTAGGTTGCATGCATATCACTCCATACCGCGTTACACTCAAGGCAGGTGTTGTTCTACCACGAATCAGACAATACAAGTTACCACCCGATGCTGTAGTGGCTTTACTGAAAATCATTGAAGAGCTCATTGCCCAAGGAGTGGTCGTAGAGACCGACTCCAATGTCTGTAATTCACCGATCATTCCGATTCTTAAACGTACTGATCCCAATGCACCGCCAGTATATCGGCTGGTGATTGATCTTCGAGAACTAAACAAATGCATTATTCCACAGTACCCTGTGGTTCCCGACATCTCATCCTTACTGACTGCTATTGATTCAGAAGCGACGTTCTTCACTGTAATTGACCTCAAGAACGCCTTCTTCAGCGTGCCTATTGATCCAGAGAGCCAATATCTCTTCGGATTCAGTTTAAATGGACGCAGCTTCAAATTTTCACGCGCACCTCAAGGATTCACAGAAAGCCCCAGCATCTACAGTCAAGCACTGAAAAGACAACTAGATTGTATTCAAATGCCAGTTAACACCGCTTTACTGCAATACGTCGATGATCTGCTGATCACCGCACGAAGTGAGCCCGAATGTGAACAAGCATCACTGACAGTTTTACATTTTTTGGCCGACAAGGGACACAAGGTGTCTCCTTCGAAGCTACAATTCTGTGTTCAGCAAGTTGTGTACTTGGGTCACTTGCTGTCCAAAGTGGGGAGACAGCTCACTCCCGATCGCATTCAGTTAATTGTAAATATGCCACAACCCCAGACACAAAAGGAAGTGCGGGCCTTCATAGGCCTCACCTCATACTGTAGACAATGGATTCCTCAATATGCATTTCTAGCTAAACCACTCATTCAGTTAACGACACAGGAGGCAGCGACTTCGACTGCCCTCCCTTGGACTCAGGAACACACACAAGCTTTTGAAGAATTAAATAAAGCCTTATGCCAAGCGCCAGTTTTAGCGACACCATGTTACAGCAAACCGTTTACACTTTTTGTTACAGAACGTGATGGTACAGCATTGTCTGTCCTCACTCAAGATCAAGCAGGTTCACATAAGCCATGCGCTTACTTCTCAAGTACATTGGATTCAGTAGCCCAGGCACTCCCTGCGTGCTTGAAGTCAGTAGCAGCAACAGCGTTAGCCATCAGACAGAGCGATTCAATTGTGTTAGGCCCTCAATTAACAGTACAAGTTCCACACTCTGTAGAGGTTCTGTTAAACAGAACCCAGACTCAGCACTTGACTATAGCACGACTGACAGGTTATGAATTAACGCTATTCCAGCCACACATAGAAATCAGGCGCTGCAGTATTCTGAACCCCGTAACACTGTTACCTACAATTATGACAGATCCAGCCCCGCATGATTGTATAGAAATCATTAATGCAGTAACAAAGCCCAGACGAGATTTAACAGATGTTCCACTGACAAATCCAGACCTGACACTTTATGTGGACGGTTCATGCATGAGAACAAGTACAGGAGAATTAGTGGCGGCATATGCAGTGACCACTGAAAATGAAGTTAAAGAAACATATCGTATTGACACATTGTCCGCTCAAGCAGCAGAGCTCATCGCTCTGACCCGAGCTTGTATACTAGCCAAGAACAGAAATGTCAACATATACACTGATTCCCGTTATGCTTTCGGAGTCGTACACGACTTCGGTATGTTATGGCAAGAAAGGGGTTTTTTGACCTCCCATGGTGCCAAGATACAACACGGTCCCCTCATTCAAGCCCTGCTAGAAGCAATCCATTTGCCCTCGGGCATATCAGTCATGAAGTGTAAAGCACATACTAAGGTCACGGATTCTGTTTCCCAGGGTAACGACCTGGCAGACCAGACAGCAAAACATACAGCACTGACTCACACCCAGACAACTGATGTGACAAAGACAATAGTACCGACAAAGTGTATGGCAGTCAAGGATCCCGCTCTAGATGTAATTGATATTCAGGCCCATGCTACCCCAGATGAAATAAAGAAATGGATTGAACTAGGAGGGATCCGGACAGATCAAGGTTGGATGACGAAGGGAAAATCTACATGGTTTCTCCCTGACTCTATGGTTCAAGTTATGATTAATACAGCACATAGCCCAGCACATCTAGGAGAGAAAGCGATGTTAGACAGTTTACAGATTCTTTGGAACAATAAACACTTACGAGCAGCAGCAAAACAGAAAGTGCGTACTTGCATGATCTGTTGTCAGTTCAATCCAGGTAAAAGCGTCCCTGTAGAGCAAGGTGGATTTCATCCTCCCGATCACCCTTTTGAAGTCCTCCAGATGGATTATATCCAGATGGACCGATGTCGAGGATTCAAGTATGTCCTTGTAGTTGTTTGTGCTCTGTCCCATTGGACCGAAGCGTACCCAGTCCCAGACTATACTGCTCCGACCACTGCCCGGCAGTTGGTTCGTGAATTCTTCCCACGATACGGTTTGCCTCGTGTCGTGTACTCAGATAACGGACAGCCATTCTCGTCCGAGCTAATGAAACAAGTTTCTTTACTGTTAGGATACCAGTGGAAGTTTCATTGTGTCCGACATCCTGAAGCCGCAGGCCTTGTAGAAAGGCATAACCAGACACTAAAGATACGCCTTGCAAAAATATGTCAGGAGAAAGGGGTCGACTGGATAGTCGCCCTGCCAGTGGCACTATTCTACATGAGGATGGTCGCCCACTCGAGATCAGGGCTATCCCCGTACGAAGTGGTTTTTGGCAGACCACCGAATATGTGGGGGACGCCCATTCCGAAAAAGATCACTGATGTTGATTGTAACATGTTGACAGATTACCTTGCCTCCTTGATGTCTGCACTCCAATCATGTCGTTCACAGGTTGCCGCAGCCTTCCCTGACAACACTGATGTAAAGCCGCACGAGGTCCGTCCTGGGGACCTGGTACTGGTCCAAAATTTCGACAGGAAGAGTCCGCTGGAGCCCCGCTGGAAATCCCCGAAGACCGTCCTTCTCACCACGAGGACCGCCGTAAAGATCGAAGGGAGAAAGGGGTGGGTCCACACGAGTCATGTGAAAAAATTTTGTGAACTGAAACCTGATCGAGACTCGTCCACCCCCACCAAAGACTGTGTTGAGCCAAAAGACTTTACAGTATCCGAACGAGAAAAAACTCCCCAAGAGGAGTACAGGACGAAACTCCGATCTAGCAAGTCAGACAGTTTAATTGTTTAAGTCCTCCCCTAGGTGAATCGGTTAAATAGTTTCTGACATGTATCCCCTAGATCGAGATAGAGAGAGAGAGAGACAAGTTAAGAAAAGTGCATATTGCAAATCACTTCGTAGTCACTGTATAGTGACACTATTAATCATGCTTATTCTGAGTATTTTAATTATTGTTGCTAGCATTCTGCTACCTATCTACTGGCCTATTTTCAAGCGTGAACAATCTGTTTACAATGTCTCTGCTGAACACACTTTTAGTGAATTACCTGCACACGAACTCTCTTACAGACTTGCGCTGCGCAACAATACATTCATTAGTATGTTACACCACTCCCATCAGACGAACAATGCTACAGACTGCTGGATATGTGGCCGACTCCCTCCCTACCAGAATTACAAGGGAGCTCTGCCCCTCTTTCCGTACCCGTTCACTCACAATGGCTCCTGTGGTGCATGGTTTAAAATAATTAATTCCTTAGATCCTGATATTGCTGTTTTCGATGGGGGCTGGGTTTGGGGAAACTTGAACTTAGTCCTGCTCGACGTCTGTTACCCTGATAAGGAGGGACTTCCCACTCGAATAGGAACTGATCTAGAAAATGAAGTATATGGATTAGGTAACTACACAATTAGCCTTATGATCCTTACTGTTGAATCCGAGGCTGCACCAGTCCTGCCCCATATGCTAGTATTACCAGTCACTGGTGAATTATGTGTCCGAAAGAAAGGGTCAGTACACTTAGGTCATAGTAAATGCACTACTGTGGTCGAATTCAGTGATCATGGTAAATCGTCCTTCAAAGCTATCAATCACTCCTATTTTGTTTGTGGTCATACTGCATACATACGCTTGCCTCCAGATTGGGATGGTACCTGTTATATTGCATTCCTTCTGCCACCTGTTTTTCTAGCTCCCCCTGATTACCATAGAAATACAAATCTAGTAAAGAATAGACCCAGAAGAGATATCCCACTTGTCGACTACACAGAAACGGCATGGGAACAGTACACCGATTTTAATAAGGGATTCTTTTTCTTTTTAGGCCCCGTCCAAAACAGTAAATTAATCCGTAGATTAACTAGAACACTTGAAGTTGTAGTACATGAAACTGCCTCCGCCTTAGGTAACTTAACAGAGGAGCAATCTGCTATGCGGGTTGTTGTCCTTCAAAATCGTCTTGTTATTGACGTCATCTTGGCAGATAGAGGTGGAGCCTGTAAGGTCATCGGGTCAAGTTGCTGCGTTTTCATCCCACAAAATGCGCCATCTGTCTATCAAGCTATTACCCGTCTGCATAAAATTGCAAATCAGATACATCAGAATCCAGGCACCTGGACTTGGTCCGGTTGGTTCTGGACAACGTTAACTGCTTGGGGATGGAAGATCCTATCCTTCCTAGGGTTTGGCCTTGTCATAGTATTCAGCTGCTGCCTGTGCCTACAGTGTGGGCCGGCGATATGTGGACTGTGTGCCACATCGTGCATTGAACATTCCAGTTTCCTCTCAAACCGTCAAAGAAAGAAAGATGAGCAAATGATGCTGCAAGAACAAACTGATCAATTTATGATGATTAATATATCATGAAGGGTCCGTAGGGAACAAGGAGGGAATGAGGAAATATAAATTTTATGGTCAAGATGTGTTCCCTAGCGCGTACCCCACCGTCTCCATGTACGAGTTAAAGTGCATGTAACTTCCCTCCTGTACCAGCTATGAAGACGCAAATACATTTGCGTCCAACGTCAACATGTCCTCTTTCAGACCCACCCTGAATGGGTCGAATGGTCCGTTCCTAAGTATGCTATGCCAACGTCTTTTTGTAGTGTACTTCTACGTTTTTCAGCTCTAGCTGAGTAGGCCCTGAATTTCTGCCACCGAGCCTCTTTCCTGGCTTCTGACTCCAAGGGCCTCTGCCCAGGCTGCCTCTGTACCCGTGAACTCTGACTTACTTTCAGCGCGGCCCCTCGCGCTCAGCTTAGCCTGCTGCCTGCCAAGATTGACTATAACCTTCGAGTTATCTGTTCCGCTCCCCGAAAATACATTCCTGCCTGCTAGTTTCAGGAAACATTCTCCTCAGCTGCAGAGCCAAAGGGCCGGCCTGTCTCTGTGCAAATAATTCAAGTAATTCATAGTCCTTGTTGCCATGCTCCCATGGAAGGCCCATGCCCCCACGCTTCTCATACAGACACCCAGGCGCTTATACACGCACTCACAGCAAGTATAGAATAGCTTCTGCCCTAGAGACCTTTCCGCCCAGATAGCTTAGTTCCTAAACACCAGATATCAGATATGATAGAAGCACAAGTTGATCTGACATGCCAGACTTCTGTCTCTTTCCGTCGGTGCAAATGTCAAGTCCCCTGCACCCTCCAGCTTCACGTCAATCACACGTCATGCAGCTGCGCGCGCATCCAAGCTTCCGATTTCTGCTGACATTGCAACATTTCTGTTAGTGCCACCCCTTTTGTGACACCTACCTGTGACGTTTCTAGCACACACCTCTAGTTCACGCCTTCTGATTACGCACTTGTAACACGTGTATACTGTTATCTTGTCTTCTCTCAGCTGTTACGCCCATTATAACTGTTTCCTATGACATGAATTAAGTATATAAGCTATGTAATGTAATAAAAGAGCGCTCTATCCCTTCTGACACCCCTGTGGTGGTCAGAACATGATATCCTGGTCTAGACCATTCCTTTTTGAGGAATAAAACCCCTAAGAACTCTAACACCACGGACTCTGTTTTCTTTCTTTCCGATTGAGTTATTATTGATTAAGTACTTACCTGCATAGAAATTAAGAGAGTAAATTAATTATTTACGTCAATGGGGAAAGCCCCATGTGAAAGGGCTTGCGTCAGTCTTATGCCTGCTGCGAGGCAGGCGCAAGATTTTGACGCAACCGCATCCTAAAAGTGACGCAGTGAAATCTCATAGATTTCACTGCGTCACTATTACGAGGCTTTTTGCGGGGTAACGCCCCCTTTGCATACATTATACCTGACGCAGGTATAATGTGGCGCAGGGGTTTAAAAAGTGACGCATCTATCTAGATGCGTCACTTTTTAAATATGGCGCAACAAGGCGCATGTTTTACGCTGCCGATGCGTCACAAAAAGTGACGCATCCGCAGCGCAAAACTGACGCAAGGCCTCATAAATGAGGCCCCGTGTCTTGATGTTGGCAGTGATGCGATGCCTGCCGGATATTATAATGGTAGTCTGGTGAGTCATCAACTGATATAACTATATTGCGCACAAAAGTTAATATGTGGAATTTGGATTTCAGGGAGTATTCATCATTTATGCATCCCCAAGTAAAGTGTCTTTGATCTTTTTTTATCTTATTACAATCTTTTTTTAGCACACTTCATAATTACAAAAAACGTGCTTGATTTGCATTTTCCTCATTGTTGACATATTTTGAAATATTTGTTCAGTGATTTGACAGAATACATAGCCTGGCATATGATCTTAATCTTCCAATGCACAGGAAATGCGTCAAGATAAAGACACATCTTTATTGCTCATTTGCCTATTGAACCTGAGGCTGAATATTTTGGAGGTGCTGCAACGTCCCAGCACCCCTACTTCCAGCACATATGAAGATTTGTGTGTACAAAAAGTAACAAATCAGCATACAATTAATTACATACATAGAACAAACCCAGAACCCATCCAAAAATAACACCTTTTTCGGAAGGGCACCGTAGGGCACATTTAGGTGTAGATGGGCAGCTAGTTTAAACAAGTAGTCGATAATTCCAAACTTACCTGACTGAACATTACCAACATATGGAAAATGGACAAGTCTACTTCTGAATATCCACAATATCTGTGACTATGAACTAATGGCCGAAACCATTTAAATAATTTTCAGGGCCTGATTCACAAAGATAAACTTACACTCTTATGTAAGTTTATGATTGTTTGCTATTAAAAAAAGGATTTACGAGTAGCATCTTCACAAGGGCGAGTCTCCGCTCATGAAATGATGACCTATCATTTTTGTGTTGTAATTCTTCATTAAAGTATCACAGAATATACACGTGTAAAGTGGTTACAGGGGAAGTTTCGCCAGTCATCAGAATAGCAGATGGCTAGCAACTGCATTGTATTACCAGAAAACATTGCTTACCTATGAATGGGAGGGTGAAGGGGAAGGGGCGTCAGTATGTATGGAGTGGGGGATGTTCTTGTACATTCTGCACCGCACCGTGTAGCTCCTGCGTCTGTGGGGTTGGGCTCTGTGAGCAGAGGGGTGAGTGTCATAAGCGATGGGGGGTTCGTGGTCCTCTGTGGGTCAGGGTAGCACACCAAGCATAGTACTCGCGGGGACGTCCCCTGGGCAGCAAGACTCTCAACGGGGCATGGGGAAAGAGGGTGGATGTCCCGTGGTGAATGGGTGTGTTAGGGGGTGTGTCTGGATGTGGTATCATGCTCGCGGTGGCAATGCTGCGTGAGCAGATTCTGGTTTGTGCTGGTGCATTAGAGGCTAGGTACAGGCCTCATCCACAGGAGAGGGGGACCGCGGGAGGCTAAGGACAGGGAAGGAGGAGAAGGAGACACCCCCCCTCCCCCCACACACACACCCGCTCCACCACGCTCCCGGTATCCGTTGATACATGAGTCTGCTGTGATGAGTTCAGGAGATGATGAGGGAAGGGGCGTAGTGGGCAAGTTGGAGGGCGTATCCCAGATGCCATACTAGTCTCCTCACCCCATCAGTCATGGTGAATTTTCGCAAAGGGCTGTGGGCAGGTGGGTCGCTGTCTGGGGTGCAAGGGCCCAGGGGGCCCTGCAATGTTCTGTCAGGGTGCCAGGGGTGGAGGGGAGGGGGACGGGAAGGGGTTAAAGGGAAATGGCTGGGGGGGGCAAGGGTAGCAATATGATGTGGGGATAGTCTCCAGCGGGGTTGTGGAGTCAACGGTGGGGAAGGGCAGATGGAGGTGTAGAGAAGGGAGGGAGGGGCAGGGGGGACTCGATACTAGATGAGTGGGAGAGTGGTAACAGAGAGTGTCAGGTCACCCGACGACAAAGGGTACAGTACGAGGATGAAATCAGTGTGCAGGTGCAGTAACCGTTGGAGGTGAGTGCTATGGGGGCTCGGGGGAGGTAGATGTCCTTAACTATGTGAGGATACTGTAGGAGGGATAGGGAGGGAGGGGTGAGAGGTTGGGGAGCTGCAGTGAGGTGGGAATCTGAGACGCTGTGTCGTGGATAATGCTGATGAATGGTGGCTGTGGCCTGGGCGCTGAACCTTTAACAGAGGGAGGCTAAGGTCCACTGTGTAGTGTGGAGGGTCTCCAGCGTTCACCTTTGTGTGCAAGAAGGGTGTCTTTGTCTGCTAGAACAGGTCAGTTTGGTCCTGCAGGTTGTAAATGACTCATTCATGGTGAGGGGGTTTGGATCATGGCTACCAGCCACAACTCCTGCTTCGGCGGGGCTGGTGCCCTCCATTGACGTAGGATTCAGAGTTTGGCCATGGCCATTGATGTGTGAAAGAGGCGACGTTGGGGTTTTGATAGTTCTGGCGATTGTCGTAGGTTACGAAAAAGGATCGCAGAGGTGGTAAACGGAAATTGGAGTGGCATAGAGACACTCAGGGTCCGCCACACATATGACCAGAAGGGCTGCACTGAGGGGCATTCACATGTAACATGTGTTGTATCATAATGGGTATTTTTACATATCCAGCAGTTGGCATGCAGGAGTAGGCCCGTTCTGTGCAGTTTCATGGTGTCCAGTACCAGTCGTGTAGAGACAAATTTTCAGCTGCGCCTTTCTAATGCCTTTGTCCAGGGCTTCTAGTATGTCCACTCATTCGTCTTTCTCATATGAGACTGAGATCCGTGATTGCCACCTGACACACACAGTTCGCAACTGAGGTTGCAAAAAGAGGTGGGATGAGAGCACTCCATACAGTCCAGACATCACCCCTTTGTGTTTCCACCATGTCTGGAGGTATAGCACCACAGACAATTTGGGTAGGGGCCACGGGTGGGGTCCCAGGCATTGTAGCACGCAGTGCTGCAGTTGGGTATATATTTCCAGTGCTGCGTCACTGGGAGGCCAAACTCCTCTCCCAGTTGCGCCAGTGTTTTCAGAGAACTGTTGCTAAGGAGCTGATCAAGCGTATGAATGCCACGTTGCCTGCCATGTGGGCCACAACAGTTCCCGTCCGCATATGCGTATGGCAACCTTCACACACAGGGGAGTTTTCTCTTGTAGCCGAGGGTGCGAGCCCAAGAGACAGTGCGCTCGGTGGCAGACTTTGCACATAGCGGACAGTATCGGGTGGGTGGTGTCTCATGCATGGGTCCCCGTCCTGTGTAGGGTGGATAGCCCCATCTCAGCAGTGAGCAAATGTTGTTCTAAGGGCACCCATTGTGGTGTGTCCGGGATCACTGGCAGCAGATGCGCAAGCTGGGAAAGGTGCAGGGCATAGTGTTCTACTGAGGGGATACCCAGACCCCGCTGGCACGGCGAGCTTGTAATTTGGACGATGCTATGCAGGGTTTTGAGGAGCCCCACATGAACGTTCTGATCCGGGAGTCTATCTGGTGCAGGGTTGAGAGGGGTATTTGCACGGGGGCTTCCCAAGTGTGTAATTAAAGCGTGGGAGCATTCCCATGCTGACAGCCTGCACTTTGCCCCACACGGAAAGCTCCAGCACATTCCACTCCTCAAAGTTGAGCTGCATCTGGGTGATACATGGGTTTAATTTGTCCGGGACCATTCTAGCCAGGCCTTTGTTCACTAGGATGCAAAGGTATTTAAGGCGCAAATGTTGCCAGTGGAAGGGGAAACCATGCATGGCTGCCTTCATGGTCCTGTCTAAAATGGTGAGTGCTTCGCTCTTATCCAAATTGATTTTATACCCAGAGAAGTAAGAGAAATTATCAATGATACAGTTTGAAGTTGCTGACCAGGTGGTGTATTCCCATGATATTGGCTTAGTTATGGATGGTGACGATGAGGGGTTCCATGGACGTAAGGAAGAGAAGTGCGGAGATGGGGCATCCCTGGAGCATTCCTCTGCGGATTGGAAAGGGATCTGATAGGAGGCAGTTCATCTGCATGGTAGGGTTGCGTAAAACAATTGATCCTTAGCAATGAATTGGTCGCCTAGGCTGAAGTGTTCCAACACTTGAAATAAGTAATCCCATTTTATGTGATTGAACGCCTTTTCCGCGTTGAGCGAGAGGGCAAGCGCATCCGAGGTAAGGTCTTTGGCTGTCCAAAGCATGTTTTCGAGGGTGCGTAGGTGGTTTGTAGAGGAACGGCCAGAACGAAGTCCACCTGGGAGGCTTGCACCAATGAGGGGAGGACTTTCCAGAGGTGGGATGCAAGGACTCTGGCCAGGATTTTAATGTCGCAATTGAGCAGTGTGATAAGTCGGATAGCTAGGGATCCTTCCCTGGTTTAGGTAAGAAAGCTATCACAGCTCTGTTTGGAAAGGAGGGCACAGAATGCCGCCTGTAGAGTACTGGCCACGCCCTCACCTGCCTTGTGGTAGAAATATGCTGTGAAGTCATCTTCTCCAGGGCCTTGTGATAAGGTAGTTTCGGTGTTGCTGATTCTATCTCTTCTTTGCTAAGCTCCCCTTCTAACAGCTCTCTGCCCTCATTTGTGAGGTGGGAGAGAGCCGCCTCCTGTAGAAAGGTGGGCCGTTTACTCTCCTCAGCAGATTCTCCTGGGGTATAGAGGGCCATGTAAAATGAAACAAATTCATTTACGATGCCCTGTGGGGCTGGTTGAGGGTCTCACCCAACGACGATGTAATCGCTGGTAAAGCCTTGGCCACTTTGCGGTGGTGTACCGGGGCTTTTAGCAGCCTTCCCGCCTTCTCCCCTTGCTCTTAGTGTCTCCCCTTCATCCTCTGCAATGCGTAATCCGCTTTGGAGGTGAAGAGGCTATTTAATGCCATCCGGGCCTGATCCAGAGATTTGCGATGTTGTGGGAGGAATGTGTGAGGTACAGGCGAGTAAATGTCCTAATGTTGGTTTCCAGCAGCTTTTGCTGGTCTGTATTTTGTCTGCTGGTTTATTCTGTGTCTCACATGAGTTGACCTCGTATGGAGGTCTTTGCTGCGGCCCATAGAGTCCTACCAGATTTCACGGAACCACGGTTATCAGAGAGATACTCTTTGTGGTGTGTCTGTAATTGGGATTTGCTGGGAGGGGTCCGATGGTGCTGGATGTTCATCTGTCAGGGCTTGCAACCCAGACTGGCCAGCCCCAATTCCAGAGAGAGAAGGACTGGAGAGTAGTCTGAGAGGGCCACCTCCTGGATTTGGGATTCCAGTGTAAGCTGTACCACTCTGTGGGATATGAGAAAATAGTTCAGTTTAGAGAGCGTGCTGTGTGTCAAAGAAGTAAAAGTATAGTCTGTGTCTGTGGGGTGCCTCAGACGTCAGTGATCCACCAGACCGTTATCTAGCATCACATCCTCCATCGTGGCCCTGTCTGCTTGGTTCTTCCTATCCAGGGGTCCCTGCGTATCCAGGACCGGGTCCCTTGCTAGGTTCCAGTCTCCACCAATGAGATATTGGGAGGTGCCTATTCCCATCTAAACTGTAGAAAAAATGTTTTTTTTCGCCCCTGTCGGAGTGTAAATTGACCCCACACATATATGGTGGTCACCTAGTTTGAGCTTTGCAAATGCGTATTGTCCGTCAGGGTTCATCCATGTTTTATTCACTGTTACGGGAAGAGATTTCCAGAGGAAAATTGCCACCCCGCATTTTCGTGTGGGCCTTTTTGCCCCCGTGTCTCCTCTGCACACTGCTGTGGATCACCTTCCCCACCCAGTCTCTGCATAATTTGTCTGATTCCTTATTGTCAAGGTGAGTCTCCTGTAGTAGTACAAAATCCACGTGCTTAGACTGCAAGTAAGAGAGTATCTTTTTCTGTTTATTGTAGTGTGTGAGGCCGAGGATGCTCCCAGTTATAGCGTGCATGTAAATGTAAATGGGTGTGTGGGGTTCATGTCGTGGGGTCGCATTGAGCAGGGCGCGGGGGGTTCTCGTGGTCTGTAGCAAGGGTTCTCCCTGGACAGGAGATGTGATAAAGTAGCCCTGAGGGAGATTCCGGTTTTAGGGGGCCAGTAGGGGTGAGTATGGTTGGGGCTGTGGGGGGTTGTGGGGGGTGGAGGCAAGGGATCTGGATGAGAGAAAAGTGGGGGCATGTGAAATTGAGGGAGAAGAAAAAGGCAAAAAAGAAAAATGAAAGAGAAAGTGAGAGGACAAAAAGGTTAGGTGGAGAAGAGAGCACAGGTACTCGGATGGATGGTGAGGGGGACGGTGAGGGACCTGGTGTCCAATGACCCGCTGGCATTTTATGTGTGGGGTAGGACTCTGCTGGGCCATGAAGACCTGAGGTGGGCCGGGGCTAGGTCCTTGTTTTAGTGGGGGTGCTGCGTTATAAGATTGGGAAGCTGGGGAAGGGGGGTCAAGGGACTGGGTCATTGTGGTCAGAGATGCGCTGTGTCTGAGCATGGGAGGTTGAAGGGGAAGTGAGGTGGGAGAGGACACATAGAACAGGGGGGTGGAGGAGTGAGCTACCAGGTACTAGGTAGCAAAGGGAGTACTAAACTTCCTACCCCAGGTCTAACCCCAGCGGGAATCCGCCCAAGTATGATTCCAGTCTACTGAGGGGGAGGTGGGGCATTGCGCAGAGTAACACTCGGAGATGAGGCAGTCTAGGGGAGGATAAAACAGTGGCAGGCGGAGGAGTAGTGCAGGAGGAGTGCAGAGAGGCACCCCATCAGGTTTGTGAATATGGCAGCGTGTGGAGTACTGCCCATGAGGACAATACCGGTGTTGGATGCAAAGTCAGAAATCAGAGGTCAGAAATCAGAGGCAGGGCCAGTGTGGAGGTGGGGAGGGTGGGTGCAGGTGTAAAACTGGGGGCAAGCAGGTATTGGAGCTAGTCATGGTTACCAAAAGAAGAGCTTAACAGTTCAATCAATCAATCAATCAATCATGACACTTGTATAGCGCAGTACTCACCCGGAAGGGTCTCAAGGCGCTTGGGGGAAGGGGTCCGCTACTGCTCAAACAGCCAGGTCTTGAGTTGTCTCCTGAAGGCGAGCTGGTCCTGGGTCAGCCGAAGGTGGATGGGGAGGGAGTTCCATGTCTTGGCCGCCAGGTAGGAGAAGGATCTGCCTCCGGCGGTGGCTCTTCGGATGCGTGGTACAGCGGCGAGGGCGAGGCTAGTAGACCGTAGCTGGCGGGTGGGCGTGTAGAAGGTCAGGCGGTCGTTGAGGTACTTGGGGCCCAGGTCATGGAGAGACTTGTGTGCGTGGGTGAGGAGCCTGAACGTGATCCTCTTGTTGACGGGGAGCCAGTGCAGGTCCCTCAGGTGGCCGGAGATGTGGCTGCATCGGGGGATGTCCAGGATGAGTGGGGCGGAGGCGTTCTGGATGCGTTAGAGTCTTTTCTGTAGCTTGGCTGTGGTTCCGGCGTAGAGGGTGTTTCCGTAGTCTAGTCGGCTGGTGACAAGGGCCTGGGTGACCGTCTTCCTGGTCAGCAGCCATCTGAGTGCTGTGTTCTTCATGAATGAACAACCCTGTGCATGAGCCGCAATCAGCATTTGCCTCATCTGCTCATGGGGACGAAAGCAGGCAATGAGCCGGCGTATTGGGGCCTATGCGATGGGCGCACTGTAATTACAGTGGGTGGTTTGAGGCGGCCCCAATATGTTTCAGAGAAGTCTCTTTCAGGCATTTGGGCCTTCAGTTGACTCAGGGAAACCAAAGAAGCGGACATTGTCCCTTTGGCTGTGGTCCTCCAAGTCGACCAGTTTGCTACGAAGGAAGAGGAGTTCCTAGTCTCTGTCTTGCGTGGTGTCAAGAGATGTCCCTCCGCTGCCATCAGTCTCTGGTCTAGCCCCTCAGCCCACACAGGTAACCTCGCTATGTCTGTTCGGATTGATTTTGCTTCGATTTTGCTTCGTCCGCTAGCTTGGATATGTTGGAGTCAATTCCTTTCAGTCGCCGACTGACTTAAGAGATTTCCTGTAGAATGTGGTCCATAGGTCTCACCTGGCGCAGGGGCTGTTGAAGGGGTAGAGGGACCGCTCACTGGGGCATTGCCCTTTGCAGCCATTGTGTGTGGTTGCTTCAGCACCTCTGTTAATAGGAGCTGGCTGGAGGACATACTCCTGTGCTTTGTAGTGAATATTTGTGCTGTATTTCAGCACAGGGTCTAATGCTGCTGTGTCAGGTCACACGCTGGCAGCAGATCAAGACCAGGGCGTAGGGCCGGGGGTGGAGCAGTCAGGGCGGTCATTATTCAATGGCCCGTTTATGGAGATGGGCACCCTTCCCACCGCAATCACATCAGAAGGTGTCTCTTAGGGCACCCCTGGGTGAGCCCAGAGAGGGGGTCTGTCGATCTGGGTGTGCTGGCCAAGCTGAAGGTGGCAAAGAGTATCACAGAGGATACCAGGTGAGGGGCCTCCTCTTCTTATTTTTGGTCCGTGGTGTTGTCCGTGCTGGTTTGCTCCTATCGTGGGCTGCGGAGGGAGAGGAACGGGGGAGGGGTGGGTATCACTCCACACTCCTCAGAGACACAGCACCACTCAAGGATCTGCTGTGGCAGAGGGGGCAGGGAGGTGTACAAATACAAGAGAGTTCTGACCGACCGGTGTACAGTGGAGCGTGTCGTCGTGTGCTCCAGAGTGGGAGGGCACAGCATGGGTCACTCCAAACAAGGTCCACCATCTGTTTATGCACCCATGCGCAACCTTCCCAGATAACAAGGAGAAGGGTGAGGGGTAGGCAGTAGAGGGCTCCTGGGTTTGTCACGCTTCCCCACCTCAGCTAATGGGTCTCCAGGCGCCAAGGCTGTACTCCTGTAATCTAGAGGGCCTGGAAGGGTAGAGGCAATTAGGGGCTTCCTGCCAAGCGGAGAAGGGGTGGCAATCCCCCCATGTCCATGCAGTGGTGCATCAGTGGCTGAGGGATAGTGCAGGCCCTCTGTTGAAGAGAAAGGCCGCAGACAGGATGATCTGAGGTCCTGTGTCAATGGGAGCCCTGGCACCAGAAGGATTGCAGTTGTTGAGTCCCGGTCGCAGGATTGCTGCAGACTCCCAGGAGGCTGCGAAGAGCAGGATCAGCTAGGTAGAGGCCGCACACTGGTGGTGGAGGGCAGGGTCGGACTGCAATGAAAGATTGATGCTTCAGTTACGCCTCAAGGTCCTGCAGTCTCACCCCCTCTGATCTTCTCCGCACATCACCCTCCATCCACATTTCTGGGTACGGGGTCAGCCGAGATGTCAGACTGCTTTGCAGTGTTGCGATGTGGGCTCCCAGCCGCAGTCAGAACTTTAATGCCCCTACTCGGAGACTTCCATGACGCGGAGCTCTCCATTCAGGTGGCCATCATCGTGTGTGGCCAGACCACGCCCCCAAGATGACCTAGCTAGTGATTTGTTATATGTTGCCTTGTAAAATGGTTTTTAATGAATGTTTTGCATCATTTTTTATTTGCATTCATTTAAAAAAAATTATGTTATAAATTTGATAAGAATCTCTTGACACGCGTGAACTTTGCAAAGAAAATGTTTTATCTTTTAAAGTAATGTCATCGTCGTCATATCAGCTAGCTTTAAAATGACTCACATAACATTATGATTTATGCATAACCCTTATGATTGATTCTGTTTATATCATTTGAATATTTTAGATACAAATATGAAAAATAAAAAACAAATGTTGCACCCTTATGGACATAGTTACTCAAAATTGGCATTAAAAAAGTGATGTAAACACTATTACTACTTACAACTCTGACATTCACATTATATGTTTCCATCCGAAAAATATCTGCATCTTTTGCATTGAACCTATATAAAAATAAAAAGTTATTGTATGGCTTTGTTGCAAGTGATGCTCTGTATGTCTTCTCTACCAATCTCCTCATCTCATTCCAGCATCTAACCACATCATATGTTCACTTGTCCACAAACTAGTCATGTCTACAAACTAGCCATGGATTCTCCACCCTTCAGCCATCTTCTTTTGACCACAGACTCATGGCTAAGTTCTCCTATGCCTTAATAAGTGAATGTAAAGTTGAAATTGCTCCAGTAATTAAAGGTACTGTGTGTTCTAAGGTGCAGGTTTGCTAGATCGAGTCAAGACAAAGGGTAATGTTTGAAGGTGAAGTAGCATGTGCCTTAGCTACATATAATGGTTTATTAGAGACCACCATCATTACAAGGTAAATGTGGAAAGAACAATCTTGCATGGTAAAGGGGGTGTTTGACAGAGCCACTCTATCACATTCACTGCTTTCTTTCGCTGCCATTAGTTTTCAAGAGAGAGTGCTATTATCAAACGTACGCCTACTGCCCTTTAGCATGTGAAATGTCCCTCCATATTTAGCTTTGTGTTGCATTGTCCAACCTCTCTTCATTTTGTTAAAATGATTTTAGAGGACTCTCACACAGATGATGTCTAATTCTTCCTAAGAAAAAACTGAAGACCTCAGCTTTGCATTACTCGGTTATTTGAAGGGGGCATACAGAGCAACAGAAGCTTCAGGATTGCTGTGTGCTGTGCTTTGGTCAATGTTTGCCTAAGGAATGGCCCACTTCCTGTTTCAGTGTGTCATTATTGACTGCGAAGGTCGACAAATCTGGCATGGAAATTGAATATTATAATTAAAATCTAAGCACAAAGAGAATCGCATATGTGTACAAATGAAAAAAAGAATAATATTAGATGAAGAATCACAGAATTAAAATATTTTATGACTTCTTGAAGAACACAAAGATGTTAATGAAAATGTGAGGTGAAAATCAAATATATTTAACTTCAGGGTTAGTAGAATGCAAAAAGAACACATTATTGTACATGAAGGAAGTATGAAGTATCACTAGTAACAATATGAATGAATGAGTGATTGACTAATGTTTTACTATCAGGCCCGGACTGGCCATAGCGGGAACTGGGCAATCCCCAGTGCGCCACATGGGTGGGGGCCGGTTTTGGGCTGCCCCCCCTCCAGTGGGGAGGGGGGCTGGCCGAGCCCTTTGCCAGGGCCGGTTGTGGTTCCCAGTCCAGCCCTGTTTACTACATGCATATCACAGTTAGACGTACATCTTTGTTTATGACATCATGGTGTAGGCTCCGTTGTGTCTCAGGATGAAACCTGTAGATGGTGTTCAAGTCCTTCATTCATCAATGATTCATCAATGTCCAACCACTGTTATGCCTCAACCAAACTAGCAGTTCTGGTGAAAAACAAGGCCATTAGTTGGTCATTCCTCTACAGATGTCTGTACCTGATGTGTTTGGTCTATGTACCACTCTGGGAACTGGATGGATCTGCAGTTCAAGGTCTATGTGTAAGTCCAGCCACATGCAAAGTTGTGCAACATGTCGCAGGCTACAAAAATCGTGCACATTTGAACATGCAATAGAATGCTTGTTTCTGGTCAGGAAAGGACGTGTCCTGGCACTTTGGGCTGCACTGGTCTCATAGGGAGCAGGGTCAAGACTGAGGGCTTAATTTAGATCTTAATTGAGGGGAAAACTCACAAATGTAATGGATATCCGGTCTGCTTTATTATGATCCCATTATATACTACGGAGATCGTAATATGGCAGAGGGGTTATCCATCACGTTTGTGAAGGAGTATTCCACCCGCTGAGATTTCAAGAAGGCCCTGAGTTGCATGTGGCTGAGTCTAAACTGGAATGGTATGGTGAGTAAAAACACAATGGATTCTGGCCCAGGTCTCTGTACTGGGCTGAATATTTGACAATGTACAGCATTCCAGCCATCATCTTTTTGTGTAGTTTTAGAAAGTTAGCATTTTCTTGCCCCAACCATTTTTGGCTTCTGCCAGTGTCCTGGGACATATGACTGTGATTGGCTCTCTTGTTGTGGAATGTGTATTGCTCCCAGACATGGGGACACAAATGGCTTAAGTGTGATAGGATGTGCCCTCTGTCAAGATGGCTGGTGAAGAAGTTGTGCCCAGTCCTCAATTAAACTTCAAAAGACCTTGTCTGCAACACAAACAAAGGCCCGACACAAGACTTTTGTCCCACCAGATTTTGGGGAGCAGAACCTAGCAAGGGCAAGGGAGTAGACCAGGTATTGCCCTCGACACAAAAGACTGGAGCTGTAGATAAAAGGTGGTACTCTAAGACTCCAAATCAGAACACTTCTGGTCCCGTGGAAGTTACAGAAGTAGGAATATCCTGCTGCCAGAGGACAATCCTGCTTGAATGGCTGTCTTATGTCTGAGAAGGGTGACTGGACCTGTTTGCCTTCATCACAGTTTAAGCAGAGTAAAACCTAGGGTCAGCTGGCTGACTTACTGTGAGCTACAGCCACACAGTAAGCTTCAGAGACCTCCCTGTAACTGCCTCGGAACTGCATGTACTTGCCTGAGTACTACTGCTGCTCTGTGCCTGGGGTGAGTCCTGATCCCTAAAAGGTGCTTCCCAAGGTCCTGCATGCTTGACTGCCATCAGAGTTTGCACCCGACTGCCTAATTGTGGGTTTCATCAAATCCAATGCAGTGGTACACAGCTCAGCAGTGAACCTTGCATTGCAGTCCTCACAGCTCATGATCAAAACTGACGCACTGTGACACAACTTGACGCAACTTCAGGAGTTCACATCACTACAATGCTAAGTTCCTGATTGAAATGACGCAGAACAATTCAACGCCATGCATCAAGGACATATGGTACAACTCTCAGCAGGATTAACTTGATCCCTGTACCCATCCTGCATTCCATATTGTCCAATCCGGCGTGATCAAACAAACACAATTGGTGCTTTGTTCTTTTAAGCATGATTTCTTCTAAAATCTTTAAACTTGAATATCTCCAGTTTTACTAATTGGATTTTTGTTGTTCTAATATCATTGTATTTGTTGAAATGTACTCTATTTTGTCTAATTTGGTTTAGGAATTTTCTTATGTGTGTTTTCACTTCAATACTGTCTGTGTGTCATAAATGCTTTACACATTGCCTCAAAGCTAAGCCTGACTGCTTTTGTGTCAAGCTACCAGATGGTTAAGAACAGGTGAATGTATTGACTTTTGAGTTAACCCTGACAAGGATTTTGCTTGTAGCCTGAGTGGGGCTCCCATCCCTTTCAATAAATCATCTTTTTATTTCAGTATCATTCTAAAAAATAAGCTTAATGCTAAAATTGCATTCTTTACACGAAAACATAACTTTTTCAGGGTTCTGTATTTTGATGTGCTGAGATTCTGATTATGTTTGTGATGACATTTTCCAGTGTTTCACTACAGCCAGTGTGAGCTTGTTACACTTATCTAGCAGCTACATGTCTCCAATATTCCCAGCAACCAGTTGACATGCAAGAGGTGGCTGTTGGAAAATGTATATTTCATGTGTACTTCCCACAAAGGGAGGATACATCAGTGAAGCAGCCCCTGGAATCTCAAAATGTTTGCAAATTCATGAAATGCCAGCACTGTCCTTTGCAGAAATCGTTCTCCGTATGTCTGGTGGCTGCAGTGTGTGCAATAAATGACACCTAATACCGTGGTGAAGTGGTTCATTACCTAGAATTGACTTGCTACCTGTTACGTTTCTGTCAGTGAATGTGGCAAGACAATACGTTGATGCTTTAGGTGGTGGTGCATCCTAATATCTGTAGCAAGCATCATTATCGTAAGTAAGCTGTTGAGTAAGCTGTTGGTGACACTTTAGAAAGATCCAGGTTCCTTCAAATGGAGTGCAGCCAGTATGTTGACATTTACAGGAATAGAGGGGGGGCTGGAAATATGTGAGATGAGATCTTGCTCCCAGTCTGCAAACCTGTTGTGGATCTCTTCAGCTGAGAAGCAGCATTTTGCAATGACAATTTTCCAGGATAAACCAAACATGCTTATCCTCTGCTTGTATATACTTTCTCTTTTCCAGAATTAATTGTATTTCAAACTGAAGACAGGGCATCAAAGATAGTGGAGTGGTGTGGCTCACTGGTTAGAGGCGGCAGACCCGATAGCAGAGGACGGCCTGGGACAAAGGTTCAATTCCCGACGCGGCAGGGTCATGGACCAGGGTCAGCGGACTCGATAATTCTCACCTTGGTACCTACTCTAACCAGGGATCACACTCAGCAACTCTGGGCATTAGCTTGCCTCATCTCCACAACGACCCCCACATACACCTGGGATGCCTGGTTTCACCTTGGAGATACCCAGTAGGGACCATCCCACAGGGAAAGCCAGGACGGGTTCCCCAGTGGTCTACTGCGCAGAGATACTCCTTTGGGAGTCGATTCTAGCGCATTACAAACCCACAATTATTATTCACTGATGTGGTGAAACAAATTATTGGCTGCGCCTTTGTTTCCTCTGGATGTGGTCAGTAAGTCCTAACTATTCACTACCTCCACCTTGCAGTAGAATGTACAATATAAGTGCTAAATTACTTCTGATAAAACGATTCCTGTTTATTCATTTAAACTGTTTATACAAAAATACAAAATATGAAATTTAAATAAAGTGTAGGACTTTTTATTTTTTCTATTTTCCAAAATATTTATATTAATGTTAGTCATTTCCTCCATTTATTTTTATGAGAGCGGGTAGCAGTATCAGTAGCCATGTTTGGTGCTTGAATACAAGGCTTGGTTGGGATCTATTTAAGCCTATATTTTCAGTATTTTTACTGTAACTGGTTTAGGATTTCACATTTGTGAATCACACTTGTCTTACTTTTTTGTGGCTGTGCCTTAGTATGTGCATGTCCCTCCCTAAACTACTTCTTAATGTTCCCACTCCCCATTTCATAGTAGATCGTTTCCATTTCTCAACCACCCATCCTTATTCCTATCACATTAACTAATGAAACATATTCTTTTGTGTGTGGAGTTCTCGACTCTCTGTGATGAGATTACTGCACATCAGAGATATAGTAAGTGTAGGTGGGGCTCTTAAGCTTTAGATTTTAAAAACATTTGTGGGTAGGAAAAATTGTTCTACTGGAGTATTGCTTTACATACTCAAAAATGCTTTCATGTATATATATGCTCTTATCCTAAGCCTCAATTCACAGATTTCTCTTCTGCAGGAAAAAACGAGGTGCAGGATTTGAGGAAACAGGTGTTATTGATTCACATATGTACGTCTGGATATTTGTGTCAGTTTCCCAAAAATCCATATGGTGAATGTATTGACTTTTGAGTTAACCCTGACAACGATTTTGCTTGTAGCCTGAGTGGGGCTCTCATCCCTCTCAATAAATAATCTTTTTATTTCAGTATCATTCTAAAAAGTAAGCTCAATGCTAAAATTGCATTCTTTACACGAAAACATAACATTTTCAGGGTTCTGTATTTTGATGTGCTGAGATTCTGATTATGTTTGTGATGTCATTTTCCAGTTTCTCACTACAGCCAGTGTGAGCTTGTTTCACTTTTCTAGCAGCTCCATGTCTCCAATATTCCCAGCAACCAGTTGACATGCAAGAGGTGGCTGTTGGAAGATGTATATTTCATGTGTGCTTCCCACAAAGGGAGGATACATCAGTGAAGCAGCCCCTGGAATCTCAAAATGTTTGGAACTTCATGAAATGCCAGCACTGTCCTTTGCAGAAATCGTTCTCCGTATGTCTGGTGGCTGCAGTGTGTGCAATAAATGACACCTAATACCGTGGTGAAGTGGTTCATTACCTAGAATTGACTTGCTACCTGTTACGTTTCTGTCAGTGAATGTGGCAAGACAATACGTTGATGCTTTAGGTGGTGGTGCATCCTAATATCTGTAGCAAGCATCATTATCGGATTGAGTAAGCTGTTGGTGACACTTTAGAAAGATCCAGGTTCCTTCAAATGGAGTGCAGCCAGTATGTTGACATTTACAGGAATAGAGGGGGGGCTGGAAATATGTGAGATTAGATCTTGCTCCCAGTCTGCAAACCTGTTGTGGATCTCTTCAGCTGAGAAGCAGCATTTTGCAATGACAATTTTCCAGGATAAACCAAACATGCGTATCCTCTGCTTGTATATACTTTCTCTTTTCCAGAATTAATTGTATTTCAAACTGAAGACAGGGCATCAAAGATAGTGGAGTGGTGTGGCTCACTGGTTAGAGGCGGCAGACCCGAGAGCAGAGGACTGCCTGGGACAAGGGTTCAATTCCTGACGCGGCAGGGTCATGGACCAGGGTCAGCGGACTCGATAATTCTCACCTTGGTACCTACTCTAACCAGGGATCACACTCAGCAACTCTGGGCATTAGCTTGCCTCATCTCCACGACGGCCCCCCACATACACCTGGGATGCCTGGTTTCACCTTGGAGATACCCAGTAGGGACCATCCCACAGGGAAAGCCAGGACAGGTTCCCCAGTGGTCTACTGCGCAGAGATACTCCTTTGGGAGTCGATTCTAGCGCATTACAAACCCACAATTATTATTCACTGATGTGGTGAAACAAATTATTGGCTGCGCCTTTGTTTCCTCTGGATGTGGTCAGTAAGTCCTAACTATTCACTACCTCCACCTTGCAGTAGAATGTACAATATAAGTGCTAAATTACTTCTGATTAAACTATTCCTGTTTATTCATTTAAACTGTTTATACAAAAATACAAAATATGAAATTTAAATAAAGTGTAGGACTTTTTATTTTTTCTATTTTCCAAAATATTTATATTAATGTTAGTCATTTCCTCCATTTATTTTTATGAGAGCGGGTAGCAGTATCAGTAGCCATGTTTGGTGCTTGAATACAAGGCTTGGTTGGGATCTATTTAAGCCTATATTTTCAGTATTTTTACTGTAACTGGTTTAGGATTTCACATTTGTGAATCACACTTGTCTTACTTTTTTGTGGCTGTGCCTTAGTATGTGCATGTACCTCCCTAAACTACTTCTTAATGTTCCCACTCCCCATTTCATAGTAGATCGTTTCCATTTCTCAACCACCCATCCTTATTCCTATCACATTAACTAATGAAACATATTCTTTTGTGTGTGGAGTTCTCCATTCTCTGTGATGAGATTACTGCACATCAGAGATATAGTAAGTGTAGGCGGGGCTCTTAAGCCATAGATTTTAAAAACATTTGTGGGTAGGAAAAATTGTTCTACTGGAGTATTGCTTTACATACTCAAAAATGCTTTCATGTATATATATGCTCCTATCCTAAGCCTCAATTCACAGGTTGCTCTTCTGCAGGAAATCAGGAGGTGCAGGATTTGAGGAAACAGGTGTTATTGATTCACATATGTACGTCTGGATATTTGTGTCAGTTTCCCAAAAATCCATATGGTGAATGTATTGACTTTTGAGTTAACCCTGACAACGATTTTGCTTGTAGCCTGAGTGGGGCTCTCATCCCTCTCAATAAATAATCTTTTTATTTCAGTATCATTCTAAAAAGTAAGCTCAATGCTAAAATTGCATTCTTTACACGAAAACATAACATTTTCAGGGTTCTGTATTTTGATGTGCTGAGATTCTGATTATGTTTGTGATGTCATTTTCCAGTTTCTCACTACAGCCAGTGTGAGCTTGTTTCACTTTTCTAGCAGCTCCATGTCTCCAATATTCCCAGCAACCAGTTGACATGCAAGAGGTGGCTGTTGGAAGATGTATATTTCATGTGTGCTTCCCACAAAGGGAGGATACATCAGTGAAGCAGCCCCTGGAATCTCAAAATGTTTGGAACTTCATGAAATGCCAGCACTGTCCTTTGCAGAAATCGTTCTCCGTATGTCTGGTGGCTGCAGTGTGTGCAATAAATGACACCTAATACCGTGGTGAAGTGGTTCATTACCTAGAATTGACTTGCTACCTGTTACGTTTCTGTCAGTGAATGTGGCAAGACAATACGTTGATGCTTTAGGTGGTGGTGCATCCTAATATCTGTAGCAAGCATCATTATCGTAAGTAAGCTGTTGAGTAAGCTGTTGGTGACACTTTAGAAAGATCCAGGTTCCTTCAAATGGAGTGCAGCCAGTATGTTGACATTTACAGGAATAGAGGGGGGGCTGGAAATATGTGAGATGAGATCTTGCTCCCAGTCTGCAAACCTGTTGTGGATCTCTTCAGCTGAGAAACAGCATTTTGCAATGACAATTTTCCAGGATAAACCAAATATGCTTATCCTCTGCTTGTATATACTTTCTCTTTTCCAGAATTAATTGTATCTCAAACTGAAGGCAGGGCATCAAAGATATTCACTGATGTGGTGAAACAAATTATTGGCTGCGCCTTTGTTTCCTCTGGGTGTGGTCAGTAAGTCCTAACTATTCACTACCTCCACCTTACAATATAAGTGCTAAATTACTTCTGATAAAACTATTCCGTTTAATTATTCATTTAAACTGTTTATAAAAAATACAAAATATGAAATTAAAATAAAGTGTAGGACTTTTTATTTTTTCTATTTTCCAAATTATGTATATTAATCTTAGTCATTTCCTCCATTTATTTTTATGAGAGCGGGTAGCAGTATCAGTAGCCATGTGTGGTGCTTGAATACAAGGCTTGGTTGGGATCGATTTAAGCCTATATTTTCAGTATTTTTACTGTAACTGGTTTAGGATTTCACATTTGTGAATCACAGTTGTCTTACTTTTTTGTGGCTGTGCCTTAGTATGTGCATGTCCCTCCCTAAACTACTTATTAATGTTCCCACTCCCCATTTCATAGTAGATCGTTTTCATTTCTCAACCACCCATCCTTATTCCTATCACATTAACTAATGAAACATATGCTTTTGTGTGTGGAGTTCTCCACTCTCTGTGATGAGATTACTGCACATCAGAAATATAGTAAGTGTAGGCGGAGCTCTTAAGCCATAGATTTTAAAAACATTTGTGGGTAGGAAAAATAGTTATACTGGAGTATTGCTTTAAATACTCAAAAATGCTGTCATGAATATGCTCCTATCCTAAGCCTCAACAGATTGCTCTTCTACAGGAAATCAGGAGGTGTAGGATTTGAGGAAACAGGTGTTATTGATTCACATACGTACATCTGGATATTTTTGTCAGTTTCCCAAAAATCCATATGGTGATACAAACAATAAATGTATAATGCTCAGATCTATACATATGTTTAAGAATTGATTTGAATTGAATTGAATTGAAAAGGTATTTATCCAGCGCGACATTGCCCATAGGCGTCAAGGCGCTAACGATGGTATAGGCTGTGAGGTAGGGGAAGGAATTACAGATAAATCTCCCTGAATCAGCTGCAGTGTATTCTGATTTTGCTCAATCATCTACCCTTTATAAGTTATACAGAAACTTTGTTAAGTAAAACAGAGACTCTGTTGAATACACACTTTATATGATTGCTGGGACGCATCAGAAGACGAATTTTAAGGAAATTAGTTTAGAAGTGGAGGAGACAAAAATAAATGTAAGCCGGCAATTTTGCAAAAAACACGTTTTGTAGTTCTCTGGTGTCAGTCGAGGCAATGTTGTACACATCATCATAGGCTGGTTCTGATACATCACATCAACAAATATGTAGTCGTTTGGTGAGGAGAAACATCTTTTTAAATGGTGCTCTACCATAGGCACGTAACATAATGCATCCCAATATAATATACAAAATATTGTGGAATCATTATAAATATAATTACGACTTCTGGCATCTTTCATTTTTGTTCTCTTTCAGAGGGATTCCTATGGTAATGAATTCCAGCGTTGCCATTTCCTGTCAGTCTTAGCTGTGTGATGTGGTGTCGGAATGGAAATGCCTTATATTACTGACCTTTTCAGTATTCTGCTATCGCTTGTTTGCCTGTCCATCCCACCCCATTTGCAATTGCAGACGCTGCATAGAGGCACAAATAGAACGCTGGAGCCTCGGAAAGGTTGGGGTATTACAGAGAAGCCTACCAACATTTTCTGGAGAAAGATGTGCAATCAATCTCTAATCCCAGCTCTGCATGTTTGTGAACCTTTCATGGAAATCTGAAAGCTAATTTCAATAGAGGCGCAGTTTCGGATTAAAAACTTCTCATGGGAAACATCTGCCTCTGCCATAAACATGCTCTTTCACATTTTCAAGTAGATGCACTGGTTGGTCTTCCTGTGTTTGTGTTTTTATATTTCAGACTAAAAAAGATCAACATAAAAATAGGATGCTATGCTTTAGCTGAACGCCATGTTAATAGAATTGTAATATTCATTAAAAAAATGTACGAAAGAAAAAGTAAACTTTTGTGAAAAAGGCGTCTTAAATTATTATAGCTAGCTTTATTAACAAGATCAAACGTGGCTTCATAAAGAACACCTTTTATTGTTCTTATTAACATTAGTGTTTTATTATTATTGCTGATATTATTTAATATTATAATTATTATTTACAACCTATTATACAGTTGCTTACAATAATATTTCTCAACAATAAATACAATCACCACAAACATTTTTACCTTCGTCTTTATCAGTTTTAACAGCAGGTAAAGCAATAACATGCACCAGATGGCAACTCACAACATACATTGCTGTACACATCGAGCATGGTTACCTTACAATGAAGAAAAACATCTGATTTCTCATGAACATCGACATTCAAATAAGAGTTAGCTCAGCTCATGGCACCCCCAATCTAAACCGTCTGCCTCAGATAACAAAAATGATCATGATAAGAATACAAAACTATTGGGAGCTTGGCTCAGGTACCTGGTAAGGTAAGGTAGCCTTTTGAGCTCACTCTCTGCAAGGTGTTTTGTGTATTTCTTGAGTGTTGCTGGACTGAGCTATGTTCTCACAGCACGAGATGTGCCTGTTGGTTAAGTGCTCGAGGTGATGGAAGGTACATTTAATTTGTACTTTTATTGTATTTTCTTGCTTTTTAGGTCTTGCCACCAAAGCACATGCATTGCGCTGCGAGACGTATTGTATACAATTAAGTGGGCTTACAACCAGCACACAACATTTGATTAGTTGTTTTGGCTTCCCTTCCTCCCTTGTGTTAGACCCTCCCTGGAGCATGAACAAAGTTGTTTCTCATATTTCTTCTTCCTCGTCTTTTTGAAACACACTATTCATTATTCCTAGTTGAGCATTGTGTTTTCCTACTTTTAACATGGCCATGATGCTTTCACCCTATCTGCCATCTCTATTGACGCTTTAGTTACTTACATCCAAAACTGTATTGCTCTACTTTACTCTACTCTACTCTATGTCACTCCACTCCACTCTTTGCAACTTGACTCCGCTGTACACCACTGTACTCTATGCCACTTTACTCTTTTTACACCTCTCTTCTCTATGCCACTCTACACCACACTACTCCATTCTACACCACTCCACTCTACTCTAGGCCACTCCATGCCACTTTATATCACTCTACGCAACTCATCTTCATGTCACTTTACTTTACGCCACTCTAGCCCGCTCAATCCCACTCTACTCTATGGCACTCCATTGAACTCTACTCCACTCCACACAATGTCATTCTCATCAGAAAGCTTCAGCACTTAGGTATCTGCGACCAGCCCTCAAGTGGATATCCTCATTCGTCACTGACGGAACCCAATGAGTTAGAATTCCCCCTTACACCTCAGAACCCAAGAAACTCATCTGCTGAGTCGTTCAAAGATTGTAGCTCAACCCAACACTCTTCAACGTTTACATGATGCCCTTGGTGAACAACATCAGAGCCCATGGCATCAACATAGTATCCTACACCCATGACACGCAGCTCATCTTCTCCCTACTGATTCAACCAGCTCCGCCAAAGCAAACTTTGCCAACTGCATGAGCAAAGTCTCTGCTTGTATGAAAAAACAACTGCTTCCAGCTCAACACAGACAAAACTGATGTACTAATATTTGGCGACAAACTCTCTCCCTGTGTTGCCTCTTGGTCCTCTGAACTTGCCCCCCCCCCATCTCTGCGGACCATGTCAAGAACCTCAGGATCATCTGGGACACCAACCTCTCCATGAGCAGGCAGTTCAAAGCCATCTCCTCATCATGTTTCCACATCTTGTGAATGCTATGCAAGATTTTCAAGTGGATCCCACTGAACAGCAGACAAAAGGTCACCCAGGTTATTATCACATGTAGACTTGATTACGGAAAAGCCTTTTACATCGAAATCTGAACCCATGTCCTACTCTCACTCCCAAATACCCAGAACACTGCTGCCAGATTCGTCCTGAACATCTGATGAAACATCCACCTCTCTCCACACCTCAACAATGTCCCCTGGCTCCCAGTCAAGCTCAAGCTTTTCACCCATGCCTACAAAGCTCTCCACAACACTAGTCAAGCCTACCTCAAACACCGCCTCAACCTTTACCAACCCACCAGACACCTTTGATCTGCATAATAGGCAAAAGCACACTCTCTTATCAAGAAGACCGGAAGCGGAGCATACTCATTCTCTTTCCTCGCAGCAAAGACCTGAAACAACCTCCTAAAACCCCTCAGAAATTCCCCCTCTCTCATAGACTTCTGAAGGTAACTCAAAATATGGGTATTCCAGATGAAGCAGGCATGATCTCCTCCTCCCACCTCAGGTCTGCTCTACTCATTGCCCGGATAGCCTCACAAGGGATTAGCTGTGCTCTACAAATTCACATAACATAACATAGCACTTTACTCTAAGCCACTCTACACCACTCCATTGTACACTAGTCTACTCTATTCCACTACACACCACTCAACTTCACTATATGCTACTCGGCTGTGTGCCACTGTATTCTATGGCATGCCATTAACTTTTAGCTAAGCTGAATAGAAGCCATACTGCTCTACGACTTGGCTAAAAGGCATCGGTAAAGCCATTAGCTGTCATACAAGTGAGACCTATTTGCTTTGCCAATGCTTGTTCTGATTTTGTTGTGCCTACCATGTTGTTTTGTGGTGCTGCACTGACATAGCTGCACTGTTACATCACTACCTCTTTCCTGCTTTTGTGATATGTTAAATTAAAGTTCTGTTGGCATTTTCACTTCTATACATATTTGATATTAACTTGGGCTTTAAGCTGTTCTATTGAGATTTCATTGTTTTGTTCTCATTGAGCCACAACTTTAGCTCTATTATTGCAGCCTATTTCTAAAGAAATGTTCTACAAGCTGATATATTTTCAAGGACAATTTTTCCACATCCTAATAGTTTATATTTCTGCATTCAATAGGGAAGCAAATCTAATAGATTACTATCTATTACCGAGAGTCTGAACATACACTAAATTATTCCCTACAGGGAGAACAAAGAAAGAAAATACTACCAATAATAATTAAATCTAAATATGGTAACGAGTCATAAACTATGGGCGCTCTGCACAATCAGGTAAAGTAATGACAAACAGGTCTCCAAAGGTGCTCCAGGGGAACAAGAGGTTGGTTACCACAACCCCACTATTTTCCAGCTCTACGTAATTATGAGAACAGGGACCAACATGTTTTCAGTTTCCATGGCATAGATCATGTCAGCCAAGACTCAAGAGGTGGCAATAGACAACTCAGTTTAAGACGAAGGGAAGTTCTTTGGCTGATGAAACTCAAAGCTGTAGAGCTTGGAATGAACATTGATAATGAATTTCAGTACTTTTTAGGTCAAGACTAATCAAACTTTCTGGTTAATCTATTAATCTGGATTATGTGGTGTAAGAATCACCTGGCGCCATACCATATGGGAAAGTACTTTGAAGAGCAGAGATTTATATGGAAGTTTTGTCGTCTATGTAATATTATAATAAGAATGTAATGCTGATAATTACTTTGGATGTGAATGTGCTTCAGAAATTCTAGACGTAAATAGACAGGTTATTACTGTTGAATGGAGTAACCTTTTCTCATTTTTTCCCCCAAAACCCTTTGTTTCCTCTATTTCACTCTTCTATCTTAATTCTCTCTTTCACATAGCCCCCACTGACTGGGGTATATTAGTGACTGGCTAGGTAGGAATTTAGATCTATAGAACAATACACAGTCGGATTATAATGTGAATGGCTCTGGTTACTTTGTTGCATATATTTAAGAGCTATATTGATTGGCTATGAGTATTTGATCATTTTATCTTGGGTACTTGGTTTTATCTTCATCCTTAACGGAATAATTTACAATCCGATAGACCTTTTATTGGTCTTCTCCGTTTTGTGTTAGTATACACAAGGATGATTAGAGCTGTTAGAGTAAACATGTCAGGCACCCCATCCACCAGATTACGTTCTGATGTCTAGTCGGTTTATTATGGTTAGCTTTGACTTGACTCGTGTCAGTTATGAGCAATGTATAGTAGTTTGTAGTAGTTCTGTAAGTTAACTACACGACGAGATTTGTAAATTAGTAAATATGCAATCACGCGAGACTACGAAGGTGTAGTAGTTGTACCGATACCTTATAAACATATTAAGTCATATTTTGGAATTGAGATTATGAGGGCAATATAGGATTACTTGTTGAAATGAGTGACAGTGTTACTTAGGACTTACGTGTTTCTTAAATGTTCGCATTTTTATGGTCAGGAACTATGCAAAGATGGCGCCCACGGTGAAACTGTGTAAATAGACAGTCCAAATGGCGCTTGAGTTGCACGCCGGCGACAGAATGCACAGACTGTGCTAAGTACATGCGGTGAGTAGAGAAGTTGGGGTGGGGTTGTTTGTAGGAAAGTTTTTTGACGAGTTACTAGGGACGAGTCTAATTTACGTTATTGTTTGAGGATCCGCAGATTATGTACTCGTGAGCCTATTTGTAATACATTTTGGAAGTGGAGCAATACGCTCATAATCTGAGAGCTGTGCGCAACGGTTATTACAGGAGGTGAGTGGATTTGTTAGACTCAGGTACTTGAACAGGTTTATAGCAAGTGTGAACATGGGTATTACATTTCCACACTTTTTGGCAATTTTCAGAAAGCATGCTATCGAGAACATATGTGGATTGAAAGGGTGTTACTGAATATGTCTTAAAGAAGACGGATTAATCAGGTCAGCATATGTTCTGTTTGAGTGACGGTGTTCTGTGCGTTACGTGATATGACTGAACTGTGATTTAGGGTTCTTGAGACTCTCTGTGACATTGAGAGAGTAAATAGTTATGTAACGTTATGGCTGCACTTTTAATCTCCATATAGTCCTGGTGAATATAATTAGGTGCTAGTATAAAGGAGAATGGTGGGTACGTTTCTGTGATCTGCGTTAGATTAATAATTTACTTTATGCTGATGCGTTTACTACTTGATGGGCACTGGGTATTATTAATGTGGCTCTATAGGACAGACTACTTAAGGAGAAACAATGATTAGACATTTTATATTTCTCCTTAGGGATTTATTTTGTTTATGAGAAATTTAGTTTGAGTTGGGTTGAGTTGACCCTGTGAAGGAACATATGACAGATGACCAGATATTACAAGAGATTGGTAGTTTTTTTCTTACTGAAGGTTGCATAGGCTCTAGAATTAATTTCAGAGTGCCACATTTAATGGGTGATATCTTGTTGGGAACTTGGTTCTATCCCTCTTTTCTTGAGACATTGGGTATTGGCTTGAGGTGGTTTACCTTATATTTAGTCCTCATTATTGAACAGTATTTGCCAAAATGTGTACGTGAGAACTTCAGAGTTATTCTTATGTGATGTCATTTTGAGTTGTAGCCCTGAAGAAGTCAACTGCTAGATTTAAGCACGAAGAAACACGTGTTGGCTGCTATTCTTTGGATTGAAGGCTGTTTTTCTTTGGATTGCAAATTGGAACATTGAAATAAAATAATTTTGGAAGAAAATTCGTACCAGACTGTACCAAGTGAACTTTTACTTTTCACGAAGTAGGATTGATATGGACATTTCTTTACTGATATTTGAGTGCTCGAGAAAAACTTGTGTATATACTACCAATAATAGTTTTTTTGTTGTTGCTTTGATTCACCTGTGTGGAAGTTCGGCGTGGGCAAGGTCGGCGGAGCCGAGGTTCCACTTGGGTAAGGAGAGGAGGATAACTCTGCTCCGCCAGCAAAGTTTGCAGAGTATTAAAACTCTGCACTCCGTTTGGAGTGTGAAGTTTTCCAAAACTCTGCAATTGCAGTGGAGTAAGACTTCCCTTCTCTTCCAGTCCCACGGTGTCCTGCCTGCTCCTACTGCTGTGGCTCCATTCACCTTCCACTGCTCGGCTGCTCCAGTTCAAATAATTAACAGGAAGAACTGCTGTGCACATGGCATACTGTGTGAAGTATGCCTTCATGCAGTATGCCATGCGCACTGCAGTTCTTCCTGTTAATTACTTGAACCAGAGCAGCCGAACAGCAGAATGTGAGTGGAGCCACAAAAAGAGGAGCAGGCAGTCCTCCAATTTAGGAGTGGAGGAGAAGGTAAGTCTCCTGGCCAGCAGGCCTTACTATTTGGGAGGGGGGACCAGGGGGTTTAGTGGGGTATGGGAGGGGGTGGGGAGGTTTAGCGGGACGGGGATGGAGAGGGTACCAGGGGTTTAGCTGGTGGGTGTGGGGGGGAAAGGGGTGGCACCTAGTGATAGAGTTTTCTAGTAACTCTGTGAAATTACACTGAGTGCTACCACGCAAGCTCCACCCAGGGTTACTCTTGAGGAAACAGAAGGAGATTCTTTCATTGAGGTATTGGAGTCTGATATTGTGGAGGGATTTCTACGTGTCTGTGAGCAGCTTGAAAGTCACTCTCTTTTCGACGGTGAGCCAGTGGAGGTCTTGTAGGTGCTGGGTGATGTGGTCTCGTAGTGGGGTACTTAGGATGAGTCTGGCCACTGCTTTCTCGATGGTCTGGAGTTTGTGGAGTAGAGATTTGTTGATTCTGGCATAGAGTATGTTCCCAGAGCCCAGTCTTCTGGTTATGAGTGTGTGGGTAATAGTCTTTCTGGTCCCAGGGGGGGTCCATTTGAAGGTCTATGCGGAGAATTTTGAAGCATGTGGATGATACAGCATTGATCTGTCGGTTCATGGTGAGAGAGGAGTAGAGTACGATGCCGAGGTTGTGGGCATAGTCTGTTGGTGTGGGAGGGTTGGCGAAATTGTGGGCCGCCAGGTATCGTCCCACTAAGAGGGAATAGATCCAAGGACAAGGATTTCGGTTTTTCCCTGAGTTGAGCTTCAAGCAGCTGCTGCTCATACTCGATGCAACGTCCTTCATTCCTTCCTGAAAACTGTGTCTGGTGATGTTGGATTCCTTGGTGAGGGAGAGGATGAGCTAGGTGTCATTGGCATAGGATACTATGCTGAGTCCGTGCTTTCTGATAATGGTTGCAAGTGGGGCCATGTAGATGTTGAAGAGCGTGTGGCTGAGGGGAGATCCTTGGGGTACTCCGCATCTGATATCTGAGGGTTCAGAGCTGAAGGGCAGGATTCTGATTCTTTCAGTTCCACCAGAGAGGACAGAGCGGATCCAGTCTAGAGCAGTTCCCTGTATGCGGGCGTCGTGGAGTCTGGTGGATAGTGTGCAGTGGGAGACTGTGTTGAAGGCTGCTGTGAGGTCTAATAGAATGAGGGCTGCCATGTGGTCTTGGTTGAGGAGAGAGCGGATGTCATCTGTGGCGACCAGGAGGGCGGTCTCGGTGCTGTGGTTGCTGTGGAATCCGGATTGAGACGTTGTTCTGACCGACTTTTTCGGCCCTTTCTTGAGGGAAGGTGATTGGAGGTGACTTTAGTCTGCTATCATTCTAATAGAAGGATTAGAACCTTAGATAGGGCCTATTTACAAGGCGTTTGACACAATCCCGTATCCTTCTTCTTAGTTCAGGGCTTATAAATCTATGCTAAGGGATAGATTTCTTAGTATTAGTAATACTCCGTCCTTTTATAAGAGTGCTAGTATACTTCTGATGGAGTAATGCTTATTTCGGGCCTTGTAGACCTCAAACGGGAGAGACTCCATCTTTCTTTCTGCCCCGGCAGCTTGAGATGCTTCTAGGTCAAATGTAATGTTTTAGTTATGAGGTGTTGTTCGCTTGGAGAGAACCGGCTCAGGCTGGCCCTTATCGAAGGACTGTATTTTTATCCGTGTCGAAGACATAACATCAGATCGGCCGACTGAGAACGTGTCCTTGGTACGGGGAGGTACAAGAATTTGATGGGTGGCAGGTTACTGGCCGTAACTTTCCATGAAGGGACAAGCTTCCATATTAGCGAAATAAGCAAAACAGTTTGCCAGTACTGTGCAGTAATTTACGACAAATTTAAATTGAAGAGCTATTGATTGCTCTGTCAAACTGACCACTCTTTCAGTCAATGAAGGTTTTGAAAAAGAGACATCTGGTTGATCTTTGTTTATTAAATTATTTTTAACTTTTTAAATAAACTTTGTTTTTTTTGTGTTATTTTTTCAAAGGTACATTAGCTATATACAACAATATACAATGAATTGGAGGAGAAACAAGTAAATGGGCAAGGGGATAGGTCAATAAAGCATTTTGGACAACATTTAGACACTAGACATACGACAGACACTAGACGACAGTGAACGCTGAATAGTACAAGACAAAATAGGGGCGGTGGAAGTTGTTGGCGTTATTTCAAACTGTTTACCAGGAAACAATAGTAATCATCATTCTTTGTCCTATGTTAAGTTTGGCTTATTTAGAAACAGATTGAAAAACCAACTGAATGTATAATTCTCTTTGCCAAACAGTGAGACAATCAGTTTTTAAATAAAGTTTTCAATTTCAACTTGTTTTTCAAAAACGTTTGGCCACAACCTTTCCAAACAGCCACTACAGTGGCGCCAACTGTCAACTACCACCTCAATAGGTCGACGCGTTTCGAATCCTAAATTGTTGGATAGGATTCTCTTCAGGACCACACAAAATAAATCTGTGGAAAACAATAAATAAAACATTCTGTCAGTGGAAACGCAAGAGAGACTCTCAGACTTTCACTTTGCATCCATACACACTCAGTATATTACCTGTCTGCAATGTTACTGCAACTTAGGCGTGAAGATGAACTGAAAAGAAGTTTGAATAATATATATCAGCCTCAATAAGAAGACCCCTTGTTGTAAAAAAAGCGCAAGAGTCTATAGTACTCACTGAAGGATGTTTTCTTGTAAAACCTATTGCAGGCTTCTCCGAGGGCGCAACTGTTCCAAAATCCCAAAAGTTGTTTAGGGGGGGACGGACTGGCCTCGTGAGTCAATCTGAAATGAGAAACAACGGAAATAAGTGTTCCGTCGTGGGCTCCTCGATACATTCAGGGAAAGCAGAAGGGAGCAGACGAGTATTATATACCGCTCGCGGTATCCAAATATGTCCGTAGTTCACGGGAGCTGCTTACCTGAGGCTTAGCGTCTTTCTCCTCCGAGCTGGGTCGCGGTCAGTAGGAAACGCGATACCAGTGGATCGGAAACGCCTCACTTTTAGTCTAAGTTACTTCCGGGTTTGAACAGAGGGAATCATGGGATTTGTAGTTGATGGAGGAGCCGGAATGATACTTCCGGGTTCTATTCAATGGATCTTTTAGCCGTGTTGGTAGCACAGAGTTGTGATACGAACCATAAACTGATGCAGAAGTATGCATTCTATGTGGAACCGACAATAAGGCAATAAAGATAGTTATACTTTACAGACTATATAGTTCCGACATTTCGTTTAAACCTTGCGTGGTCGTATTAAATTTCAAAATTAGCATAGCTTCGCGTTGACGCAGTTTGGCCTCTACATCTCCGCCTCTTGGGTCAGGGTCAATTTTAGATATCACAGTCCATTTAAGATCTTGTTCCCCATGGAGCTGGTCGATCCAATGTTGGACTAATGGGGCAGTAACAACTTTTCTCTTTATTCGCGATTTATGTTGGGACATCCTTTGTCGTACTTCCTGAGTTGTTTTACCTATGTACAACTTGTCACACGGACATAGGATCCCATACACCACATTTCTTGATTTGCAATTAGTGAATTGTTCATGCTTCCAGGATATTCCTGCATGTTGGAATAAATTCCCTTCTAGGGTAGACGCACAGCAGAGGCATGTGCCACATTTATGGTGGCCTTTAACGGGTGGAAGGTTCACATAGTCCCGTATTGTCAATGTCTTTGGTTTAGGGATTGCTGCCCTAAAAATGTAGTTCGCAATACTTTTATCTTTTTTGTATGCAAATAAGGGGTATTGCACAAATTGAGTGTTCAGGTCTTTAAGTAAATGCCAATTCTGATGGATCAACTTTTTAAGAAGGTTAGATGAAGGACAATATGTTGACACGCACACAATACGCTGTTGTTGTTGTTTCTTTCTCCTCGTTAATAATTCTTCTCGGGGTGTCCACCATGCTCGTTTGATAGATTGTTTTAATAATATGGCTGGATATCACGAGCTTGGAGTTTGTCTTTTAGGACGTTCGCATGATCCATGAATTCGTCTTTAAAGGTACAGTTTCTGCGGATGCGCAGAAACTGCCCGATTGGGAGATTTTGTTTGAGACTCCTTGGATGGTTACTTGAAAAATCTAATGCTTTGTTGCGGTCCGTGTCTTTTTTGAATAGAGTAGTGACTAGTCGTCCATCCGCACAGTACACTTCAACATCCGGAAAGGACATTCTTGTTTTTGAAGTTTGTAGTGTGAATTTGATGTCATTTGTACTGTCATTAATCCAGATATGAAATTGGTTCAGTTGTTCTGGTGTCCCTGACCATGTGAAGAAAATATCATCTATGTATCTCACCCATCCCCCTATCCATTGGAGGAATGGGTTATTGTTATGGATGAAAATTTCCTCATATTGACTTATATAGAGGATCGCCAATTCCGGGGCAAAAGGACAGCCCATGGCGACCCCCTTTATCTGAAAATAAAAGTCTTCGCCAAACTTGAAATAGTTCTTTGTAAGGGCTAATTTAGCCAGTTGTAATATGAATTCCGTCGGAATTTTCGCGGGGCTCTCCCGTTTGTTCAAGTAAATCTCTAGTACCTCCAAAGCCTGATTCTGGGGGATTTGGGTGTATAGCGAGACTATGTCCATGCTTGCTAGCATATCTCGATTCTCAGTGAATGGAATTTGTTCTAGTTTCGATAAAAAATCAGTGGTGTCCAAAAGAAAAGATTTGACCGTGAGTGTAAAGGGCTTCAAAAAGAAATCTATGAATTTTGAGACTGGTTCAAATAAGGAATCACATCCAGAAATAATGGGTCTGCCTGGAGGGGTTGTTGCATTTTTATGCACCTTAGGGAGCACATAGAACAATGGAATCCGTGGATGTTTATTGGACAAAAAATTAAATTCATTTTTGCCTAGGAAACCTTGTTCAAGTCCATTGTTAAGGATCTGATCTAATTCTTTTTGTAATTCCAGTGTGGGGTCCTTATTGATCTTACGATAACAATTTGGATCTGATAATTGTTTGGTTGCTTCTTAGATGTAATCTGTTGTTCCCCAAACAACTATTGACCCGCCTTTATCGGCTTGCTTAACTATAAAGTCATCATTCCGTTTGATAGATTGCAAAGCCGACTTCTGTTCTTGAGACAAATTTGGTTTGACATATCCGTTTCTTTTCTTTTCTTGTGTAGCCAAGGCTGAAAGTATAGTTTTTTCAAAGTATGTGACCTCTTTGGGCACTTTATGTGCTGGAGGGCAGAAGCTTGATTTTTTTCTTAAAACCCGTCGTCTCTAGTTGAGGAGGACTGTCTTTGTCTGCAAAGAAGGTGGTCAATCGAATTTTACGGCAAAATTCTATAAATTCAAGTTTCAATCTAACGAAATCCGTAAATTTAGATGGTACAAATGTGAGCCCCTTTTCCAGGACACTGATTTCAGACGCCGTTAGTACAGTGTTCGAGAGATTGAAAACAGAAGATTTTTTGTAAGGTATTAATTCTTGTAGTTCTGCCTTCTTGTTGACATTTCCCATGGTTGGTTGTATCTGGTTTTTCCACGGGGCTTTTGTACGCCCTGTCCTAAAAAGGTTGTTGTTGCTGTTGATTTTGGAAATTGGGCTGGTAATTCGATTGGTATTGTTGCGGATAGTTCCTCTGGTATCCACCTCTTTGGTTATATTGCGGGCGAGAGGTGCCTTGTTCAGAATCACTACCTCCTGAAGATGACGTGTCCAAAAAAGTAAGAAATTTGGTACGAGATCTACCTTGGTTGTCGTTAAGGAAGCGTCTTGCTTCTGGTCTTGAGTAGAACTCTTGGTGCAAATACGGATAGGCTTTTTCAAATGTGAAATTACGTTTATCTATTTCGAAGTTGTTATCTTTTTGTTGGACAGTAAAGTCTTTAAATTCCAGTATCTCCTTTTCAACTCTATCGAGTAGGGTCTTAGAATCTTGGATCAGAGGATTTGTTTTGATTTCGGACTCTAATTTTTCGATTTCCTCAAGTTGTGATTTTGATAAACGTTGAGCAGTTTCAATGGTTAAGACCATCAGGTCTCGACTGCATTTAGTCTCAATATAGCTGAAACCTTTTTTATATACACTATCCTCGGTAAATATCACTGGTATATTCTTAACAATTAGTCCTGACGGTATAGTCCCTGACCTAAGATGTTGGAGTAGGTAGTGGCCGTGCAGGTCTGTCCTTATTTGTTTTTTCTTTAAGCGGACTAGTTTATCTGATTCATTATTCACTTGTGCTGCATTGCTGAGTGTGGCGGAGCCAAATGAAGGAGGGTCTTTCAAGAGTTTTTTAATATGATCTTCGCTATACGCGAATGTTTGTTCCTCTGACATAGTCTAGGAAGTGGGATGATGGACTGCACTTACCTAGGAACCTTTCAAAACATACATACACTTTCGTTCATCACATAAAAGGTGAGTAAGAAAAAGGAAAAATGTGTGAAACAAATATAACCCAGAGAACTGCCGATCAATGGCAAAACAATAGACCGAGGTGGCAACTCACCACAGACCACAACCTGTGGAAAACACTCAGTTCAGAAGAATGAGACAGTTTGGTGTCTCTCAAATGAACCTCGCGAGCCGGCGCCCGCTATATCAAACAAGTAGCAAAACGGGTCTGGCGTGTAGCACAGTAAGGCTGCGCCCAATCTAGAAATAAGCAAAACAGTTTGCCAGTACTGTGCAGTAATTTACGACAAATTTAAATTGAAGAGCTATTGATTGCTCTGTCAAACTGACCACTCTTTCAGTCAATGAAGGTTTTGAAAAAGAGACATCTGGTTGATCTTTGTTTATTAAATTATTTTTAACTTTTTAAATAAACTTTGTTTTTTTGTGTTATTTTTTCAAAGGTACATTAGCTATATACAACAATATACAATGAATTGGAGGAAAAACAAGTAAATGGGCAAGGGGATAGGTCAATAAAGCATTTTGGACAACATTTAGACACTAGACATACGACAGACACTAGACGACAGTGAACACTGAATAGTACAAGACAAAATAGGGGCGGTGGAAGTTGTTGGCGTTATTTCAAACTGTTTACCAGGAAACAATAGTAATCATCATTCTTTGTCCTATGTTAAGTTTGGCTTATTTAGAAACAGATTGAAAAACCAACTGAATGTATAATTCTCTTTGCCAAACAGTGAGACAATCAGTTTTTAAATAAAGTTTTCAATTTCAACTTGTTTTTCAAAAACGTTTGGCCACAACCTTTCCAAACAGCCACTACAGTGGCGCCAACTGTCAACTACCACCTCAATAGGTCGACGCGTTTCGAATCCTAAATTGTTGGATAGGATTCTCTTCAGGACCACACAAAATAAATCTGTGGAAAACAATAAATAAAACATTCTGTCAGTGGAAACGCAAGAGAGACTCTCAGACTTTCACTTCGCATCCATACACACTCAGTATATTACCTGTCTGCAATGTTACTGCAACTTAGGCGTGAAGATGAACTGAAAAGAAGTTTGAATAATATATATCAGCCTCAATCAGAAGACCCCTTGTTGTAAAAAAAGCGCAAGAGTCTATAGTACTCACTGAAGGATGTTTTCTTGTAAAACCTATTGCAGGCTTCCCCGAGGGGGCAACTGTTCCAAAATCCCAAAAGTTGTTTAGGGGGGGACGGACTGGCCTCGTGAGTCAATCTGAAATGAGAAACAACGGAAATAAGTGTTCCGTCGTGGGCTCCTCGATACATGCAGGGAAAGCAGAAGGGAGCAGACGAGTATTATATACTGCTCGCGGTATCCAAATATGTCCGTAGTTCACGGGAGCTGCTTACCTGAGGCTTAGCGTCTTTCTCCTCCGAGCTGGGTCGCGGTCAGTAGGAAACGCGATACCAGTGGATCAGAAACGCCTCACTTTTAGTCTAAGTTACTTCCGGGTTTGAACAGAGGGAATCATGGGATTTGTAGTTGATGGAGGAGCCGGAATGATACTTCCGGGTTCTATTCAATGGATCTTTTAGCCGTGTTGGTAGCACAGAGTTGTGATACGAACCATAAACTGATGCAGATGTATGCATTCTATGTGGAACCGACAATAAGGCAATAAAGATAGTTATACTTTACAGACTATATAGTTCCGACATTTCGTTTAAGCCTTGCGTGGTCGTATTAAATTTCAAAATTAGCATAGCTTCGCGTTGACGCAGTTTGGCCTCTACATCTCCGCCTCTTGGGTCAGGGTCAATTTTAGATATCACAGTCCATTTAAGATCTTGTTCCCCATGGAGCTGGTCGATCCAATGTTGGACTAATGGGGCAGTAACAACTTTTCTCTTTATTCGCGATTTATGTTGGGACATCCTTTGTCGTACTTCCTGAGTTGTTTTACCTATGTACAACTTGTCACACGGACATAGGATCCCATACACCACAGTTCTTGATTTGCAATTAGTGAATTGTTCATGCTTCCAGGATATTCCTGCATGTTGGAATAAATTCCCTTCTAGGGTAGACGCACAGCAGAGGCATGTGCCACATTTATGGTGGCCTTTAACGGGTGGAAGGTTCACATAGTCCCGTATTGTCAATGTCTTTGGTTTAGGGATTGCTGCCCTAACAATGTAGTTCGCGATACTTTTATCTTTTTTGTATGCAAATAAGGGGTATTGCACAAATTGAGTGTTCAGGTCTTTAAGTAAATGCCAATTCTGATGGATCAACTTTTTAAGAAGGTTAGATGAAGGACAATATGTTGACACGCACACAATACGCTGTTGTTGTTGTTTCTTTCTCCTCGAAACTTCTTTTCAGTTCATCTTCACGCCTAAGTTGCAGTAACATTGCAGACAGGTAATATACTGAGTGTGTATGGATGCGAAGTGAAAGTCTGAGAGTCTCTCTTGCGTTTCCACTGACAGAATGTTTTATTTATTGTTTTCCACAGATTTATTTTGTGTGGTCCTGAAGAGAATCCTATCCAACAATTTAGGATTTGAAACGCGTCGACCTATTGAGGTGGTAGTTGACAGTTGGCGCCACTGTAGTGGCTGTTTGGAAAGGTTGTGGCCAAACGTTTTTGAAAAACAAGTTGAAATTGAAAACTTTATTTAAAAACTGATTGTCTCACTGTTTGGCAAAGAGAATTATACATTCAGTTGGTTTTTCAATCTGTTTCTAAATAAGCCAAACTTAACATAGGACAAAGAATGATGATTACTATTGTTTCCTGGTAAACAGTTTGAAATAACGCCAACAACTTCCACCGCCCCTATTTTGTCTTGTACTATTCAGTGTTCACTGTCGTCTAGTGTCTGTCGTATGTCTAGTGTCTAAATGTTGTCCAAAATGCTTTATTGACCTATCCCCTTGCCCATTTACTTGTTTTTCCTCCAATTCATTGTATATTGTTGTATATAGCTAATGTACCTTTGAAAAAATAACACAAAAAAACAAAGTTTATTTAAAAAGTTAAAAATAATTTAATAAACAAAGATCAACCAGATGTCTCTTTTTCAAAACCTTCATTGACTGAAAGAGTGGTCAGTTTGACAGAGCAATCAATAGCTCTTCAATTTAAATTTGTCGTAAATTACTGCACAGTACTGGCAAACTGTTTTGCTTATTTCTAGATTGGGCGCAGCCTTACTGTGCTACACGCCAGACCCGTTTTGCTACTTGTTTGATATAGCGGGCGCCGGCTCGCGAGGTTCATTTGAGAGACACCAAACTGTCTCATTCTTCTGAACTGAGTGCTTTCCACAGGTTGTGGTCTGTGGTGAGTTGCCACCTCGGTCTATTGTTTTGCCATTGATCGGCAGTTCTCTGGGTTATATTTGTTTCACACATTTTTCCTTTTTCTTACTCACCTTTTATGTGATGAACGAAAGTGTATGTATGTTTTGAAAGGTTCCTAGGTAAGTGCAGTCCATCATCCCACTTCCTAGACTATGTCAGAGGAACACACATTCGCGTATAGCGAAGATCATATTAAAAAACTCTTGAAAGACCCTCCTTCATTTGGCTCCGCCACACTCAGCAATGCAGCACAAGTGAATAATGAATCAGATAAACTAGTCCGCTTAAAGAAAAAACAAATAAGGACAGACCTGCACGGCCACTACCTACTCCAACATCTTAGGTCAGGGACTATACCGTCAGGACTAATTGTTAAGAATATACCAGTGATATTTACAGAGGATAGTGTATATAAAAAAGGTTTCAGCTATATTGAGACTAAATGCAGTCGAGACCTGATGGTCTTAACCATTGAAACTGCTCAACGTTTATCAAAATCACAACTTGAGGAAATCGAAAAATTAGAGTCCGAAATCAAAACAAATCCTCTGATCCAAGATTCTAAGACCCTACTCGATAGAGTTGAAAAGGAGATACTGGAATTTAAAGACTTTACTGTCCAACAAAAAGATAACAACTTCGAAAGAGATAAACGTAATTTCACATTTGAAAAAGCCTATCCGTATTTGCAACAAGAGTTCTACTCAAGACCAGAAGCAAGACGCTTCCTTAACGACAACCAAGGTAGATCTCGTACCAAATTTCTTACTTTTTCGGACACGTCATCTTCAGGAGGTAGTGATTCTGAACAAGGCACCTCTCGCCCGCAATATAACCAAAGAGGTGGATACCAGAGGAACTATCCGCAACAATACCAATCGAATTACCAGCCCAATTTCCAAAATCAACAGCATCAACAACCTTTTTTAGGACAGGGCGTACAAAAGCCCCGTGGAAAAACCAGATACAACCAACCATGGGAAATGTCAACAAGAAGGCAGAACTACAAGAATTAATACCTTACAAAAAATCTTCTGTTTTCAATCTCTCGAACACTGTACTAACGGCGTCTGAAATCAGTGTCCTGGAAAAGGGGCTCACATTTGTACCATCTAAATTTACGGATTTCGTTAGATTGAAACTTGAATTTATAGAATTTTGCCGTAAAATTCGATTGACCACCTTCTTTGCAGACAAAGACAGTCCTCCTCAACTAGAGACGACGGGTTTTAAGAAAAAATCAAGCTTCTGCCCTCCAGCACATAAAGTGCCCAAAGAGGTCACATACTTTGAAAAAACTATACTTTCAGCCTTGGCTACACAAGAAAAGAAAAGAAACGGATATGTCAAACCAAATTTGTCTCAAGAACAGAAGTCGGCTTTGCAATCTATCAAACGGAATGATGACATTATAGTTAAGCAAGCCGATAAAGGCGGGTCAATAGTTGTTTGGGGAACAACAGATTACATCCAAGAAGCAACCAAACAATTATCAGATCCAAATTGTTATCGTAAGATCAATAAGGACCCCACACTGGAATTACAAAAAGAATTAGGTCAGATCCTTAACAATGGACTTGAACAAGGTTTCCTAGGCAAAAATGAATTTAATTTTTTGTCCAATAAACATCCACGGATTCCATTGTTCTATGTGCTCCCTAAGGTGCATAAAAATGCAACAACCCCTCCAGGCAGACCCATTATTTCTGGATGTGATTCCTTATTTGAACCAGTCTCAAAATTCATAGATTTCTTTTTGAAGCCCTTTACACTCACGGTCAAATCTTTTCTTTTGGACACCACTGATTTTTTATCGAAACTAGAACAAATTCCATTCACTGACAATCGAGATATGCTAGCAAGCATGGACATAGTCTCGCTCTACACCCAAATCCCCCAAGATCAGGCTTTGGAGGTACTAGAGATTTACTTTAACAAACGGGAGAGTCCCGAGAAAATTCCGACGGAATTCATATTACAACTGGCTAAATTAGCCCTTAGGGGGTCGCCATGGGCTGTCCTTTTGCCCCGGAATTGGTGATACTCTATATGAGTCAATATGAGGAAATTTTCATCCATAACAATAACCCATTCCTCCAATGGATAGGGGGATGGGTGAGATACATAGATGATATTTTCTTCACATGGTCAGGGACACCAGAACAACTGAACCAATTTCATATCTGGATTAATGACAGGACAAATGACATCAAATTCACACTACAAACTTCAAAAACAAGAATGTCCTTTCTGGATTTTGAAGTGTACTGTGCGGATGGACGACTAGTCACTACTCTATTCAAAAAAGACACGGACCGCAACAAAGCATTAGATTTTTCAAGTAACCATCCGAGGAGTCTCAAACAAAATCTCCCAATCGGGCAGTTTCTGCGCATCCGCAGAAACTGTACCTTTAAAGACGAATTCATGGGTCATGCGAACGTCCTAAAAGACAAACTCCAAGCTCGTGGATATCCAGCCAGATTATTAAAACAATCTATCAAACGAGCATGGTGGACACCCCGAGAAGAATTATTAACGAGGAGAAAGAAACAACAACAACAGCGTATTGTGTGTGTGTCAACATATTGTCCTTCATCTAACCTTCTTAAAAAGTTGATCCATCAGAATTGGCATTTACTTAAAGACCTGAACACTCAATTTGTGCAATACCCCTTATTTGCATACAAAAAAGATAAAAGTATCGCGAACTACATTGTTAGGGCAGCAATCCCTAAACCAAAGACATTGACAATACGGGACTATGTGAACCTTCCACCCGTTAAAGGCCACCATAAATGTGGCACATGCCTCTGCTGTGCGTCTACCCTAGAAGGGAATTTATTCCAACATGCAGGAATATCCTGGAAGCATGAACAATTCACTAATTGCAAATCAAGAAATGTGGTGTATGGGATCCTATGTCCGTGTGACAAGTTGTACATAGGTAAAACAACTCAGGAAGTACGACAAAGGATGTCCCAACATAAATCGCGAATAAAGAGAAAAGTTGTTACTGCCCCATTAGTCCAACATTGGATCGACCAGCTCCATGGGGAACAAGATCTTAAATGGACAGTGATATCTAAAATTGAACCTGACCCAAGAGGCGGAGATGTAGAGGCCAAACTGCGTCAACGCGAAGCTATGCTAATTTTGAAATTTAATACGACCACGCAAGGCTTAAACGAAATGTCGGAACTATATAGTCTGTAAAGTATAACTATCTTTATTGCCTTATTGTCGGTTCCACATAGAATGCATACTTCTGCATCAGTTTATGGTTCGTATCACAACTCTGTGCTACCAACACGGCTAAAAGATCCATTGAATAGAACCCGGAAGTATCATTCCGGCTCCTCCATCAACTACAAATCCCATGATTCCCTCTGTTCAAACCCGGAAGTAACTTAGACTAAAAGTGAGGCGTTTCCGATCCACTGGTATCGCGTTTCCTACTGACCGCGACCCAACTCGGAGGAGAAAGACGCTAAGCCTCAGGTAAGCAGCTCCCGTGAACTACGGACATATTTGGATACCGCGAGCGGTATATAATACTCGTTTGCTCCCTTCTGCTTTCCCTGCATGTATCGAGGAGCCCACGACGGAACACTTATTTCCGTTGTTTCTCATTTCAGATTGACTCACGAGGCCAGTCCGTCCCCCCCTAAACAACTTTTGGGATTTTGGAACAGTTGCCCCCTCGGGGAAGCCTGCAATAGGTTTTACAAGAAAACATCCTTCAGTGAGTACTATAGACTCTTGCGCTTTTTTTACAACAAGGGGTCTTCTGATTGAGGCTGATATATATTATTCAAACTTCTTTTCAGTTCATCTTCACGCCTAAGTTGCAGTAACATTGCAGACAGGTAATATACTGAGTGTGTATGGATGCGAAGTGAAAGTCTGAGAGTCTCTCTTGCGTTTCCACTGACAGAATGTTTTATTTATTGTTTTCCACAGATTTATTTTGTGTGGTCCTGAAGAGAATCCTATCCAACAATTTAGGATTCGAAACGCGTCGACCTATTGAGGTGGTAGTTGACAGTTGGCGCCACTGTAGTGGCTGTTTGGAAAGGTTGTGGCCAAACGTTTTTGAAAAACAAGTTGAAATTGAAAACTTTATTTAAAAACTGATTGTCTCACTGTTTGGCAAAGAGAATTATACATTCAGTTGGTTTTTCAATCTGTTTCTAAATAAGCCAAACTTAACATAGGACAAAGAATGATGATTACTATTGTTTCCTGGTAAACAGTTTGAAATAACGCCAACAACTTCCACCGCCCCTATTTTGTCTTGTACTATTCAGTGTTCACTGTCGTCTAGTGTCTGTCGTATGTCTAGTGTCTAAATGTTGTCCAAAATGCTTTATTGACCTATCCCCTTGCCCATTTACTTGTTTCTCCTCCAATTCATTGTATATTGTTGTATATAGCTAATGTATCTTTGAAAAAATAACACAAAAAAACAAAGTTTATATAAAAAGTTAAAAATAATTTAATAAACAAAGATCAACCAGATGTCTCTTTTTCAAAACCTTCATTGACTGAAAGAGTGGTCAGTTTGACAGAGCAATCAATAGCTCTTCAATTTAAATTTGTCGTAAATTACTGCACAGTACTGGCAAACTGTTTTGCTTATTTCTAGATTGGGCGCAGCCTTACTGTGCTACACGCCAGACCCGTTTTGCTACTTGTTCCATATTAGCGAAAGCATGAGGCAGTGAGTCAGTCAGTCTGTAGGCGGCAGCTAGTCGTTAGCATCAATGCAATTAATTATTTCAAGGCAGACAGTCGCCATTTTGAAGCTGATACTCTCTTAGAAAGATTGAAGTTATTTTAGTTGGAGCAGCTGGCGAGCTTTGACATTAAGATCAGAGCATACAGAGTGAAGCAGTTAGTTGAGAGAACGAATACCAGAATGGGGGAAACTGAGTTATAAGATAGTAGCTGGGAAGTGAAGACAGTCCGTGATTGAGAGGAGATAGGAGTAGTGCAGAACAGCCAGAGAGAAATCAGCTGATAAGAGGAAGGTTCCAGTGACCTGGAGGGAAGCGGAGAAGACAGAGCATAGCGGTGCAGATGTGTATCCGTGACTGCAGAGGTGTGACCCCAAGACGAGCCAAGGCACAGACGAGAAGGGAACCCAGATGACTGCTGAGTCCAGACTTCATATTAATAAGGTGACGTCAACCCTTTCTTATTAGCGTGCACACACATTATAACCTTTCCTTTTCCTTTTCAGGCTATATGTTATAGTATAGTATTATATTGTTGATATTATTGATCAATAAAGATGCCCCAGTTCTTAGTGAACCAGTGTGTATATTTTGTTATCCTACAGTAAAGTTAGCCTTTCTTCTAGTCAGATGCTGTTATGCCAACGGATGCAACTTCCGTCCAGGTAAATGGTAACTGAATAATGAGGGGGAGAGGAGCTCTTGAAATAGGGAATAAGTTATACACCATTTAATTCGGCCATTCTTGTGTGATCCATAATATTGTAATATTGTACCTCTAGTGGATGGTGAGTGATTCCCCAACATGAAGAGCTAAAGGTATTCATAGGAAAGTGATCGTCGTTGTAAGGCGGCGTTAATGAGAGCACCAGGGGGGAAACTGGTGTGTAATGAGATCGCCTCTAGGGAAAGCGGCGTTAATGAGAGCATTGACTGAGGTTGATGTGTATACCCACAGGATTGTGGCTTGTGTAATAGTGAGAGCACTGTGGGGACACGGTGTTTATACCCACAGGATTGTGGCTTGCGAGAGCACTGGTTGTAGCCAGTGAGTAATGGTAAGTAATCAGAACTGCCCCAGGGTAGATTAGTCTGGGCCCATGTGGTCGCGAGACTATATTGTATGAGTGTGGTATTTTAGAAGATCTAAGCATGTATATTGCTAATTCCCCATCCTTGGGTAGGAAACATAGATACCTGTTGTAAATAGGTCCTAAGGAGGGAGGTGGTTACGTTTCGGCTGGGTTAGTGGTGTCTTGGTGAGCTGATTCTATCTGGTCCGAAAATCCGGTCGTTACAGACGTGTCGAGGATCAAGTTGGATTCTCTGAAGTTTGTGAGCTGGTTTTTGACATTTTTCTCAGTGCCTTTTGCGGCGAAGGGGAGAAGAGAGATGGCTCTGTACTTCTTGAGGTCCGTCGGGACTGCAGAGGGCTTCTTGAAGAGAAGTTTGACTTCTGCGCATTTCTAGTCATTAGGGAATGTGCATGTTTTGAGGGTGTAGTTCATTATACGTCATAGTTCAGGTGCTCTGGCGGAGGCGGTCCTGTGGAAGATGTGCTTTGGGCAGGGGTCTGTGGGAGCTCTGGAGTGTATGCTCCTCATGGTTTCTGCAGTGTGTTCTGCGATGGCAGAGGTCTAGGGAGTGATATTTGGCTATGTGGAATTGCTGGTGGCCAGTTTTGTGTCTGTGCCTTGATTCTGTTCGTTGAAGTTGTCATAGAGAGTCCTGATCTTGTGATGAAAGAAGGAGCAGAGTTTCTTGCAGAGGTCGTGGAAGGGGGGGCGCTAGAGGGCGCACTGCAGAATGGCCACACTGTCGTGAGGCTCCTGCCGCCCGGAGCTATTATCCGCCTATAGATCCTGCTGACCATCGCTGCACCCTGATCTGACCCTATAGATCTGCTGGAATACCCACTGGCCACCCACGGTCCAACTCCTGTTCCATTTGGAGTTTGTTGGCCGAAGTTACGAGAGCTCCAAGTTTCCCCGACTTGCGCCCTGGATGTCGGGTGCTCCGTGGCCCGGCGTCACTTTTAACGCTAGCCCGCGGCTTCGCACGTGGGGTGGAGGCCCTGCTCTTCTCCGGACCTGCTAGCTGGACGGGCACGCTGCTGAGGGCTCCCCTGTAATGGAACAGGGTATCGGCTTCTACCTCTGCCTGTCCTGGGACTGCTGATTGCGGGGACGCCGCGGATTATCGCTTGTGCGCCTGAGAAGCGAACACTTTGGCCTGAGGGTGGGGACGGCCATTGCCTCTCTGGGAGTGGCGGGGCGTCCATGCCTGCTCGTGCCCCCATTTTTTAGCAGTTGGTCGAGTGATTGGTCCGGTCTGCAGTCTGGCCCTTCTTGACTTCTGTGCCCCGCCGTGCTGATCGCGCTTTATCATGGGGAAGCCGGACACTAAGCAATCTAAATTATCCTTTGACTCGGGGGTAGCTAGGAGGGGAACGCGGCTGCTACAGGACGCTGGGACCTCGCGGTCTCCCCCCCCGCCTGTCGCTGATACTGGGCCGCAGCCACAAACACCGGACTTCCAACAGATGATGCAAGAGATGAGGCAAGGGTTTGCCACGATAGTGGACAAAGTGGACAAACTGTCGTCGCGCATGGATGCGGTGGTCCAGAAGCTAGACGTGCACGAGGAACGCCTAACAACGGCGGAACAGCGCATCTCAGACCACGACGATACGGCCGCCGCTCATGCCACACAGTTGGCGAGGATGGATAATATATTGCGGGTGATTGCCGCTAAGAATGAGGAGTTGGAGGCGAGGAGTAGGCGCAATAACGTTCGTATAGTAGGTGTGCCGGAGTCAACGAATGTGGGAAAGATGGAAACTTATGTGGAGAGACTCCTGGTGGGCGCCATTGGTGCAGGAGCCTTCTCGTCCCAGTTCATCGTCGAGAGAGCGCACCGATCGCTGGGGCCTCGGCCTGCCTCTGGGGCTGCACCGCGCCCCATTATTGCGCGTCTTCTAAACTATCGCGATCGGGACGCTGCCCTCCAGGCTGCCCGTACTAATCGGGCCCTCTCCTTTGAAGGGGTGTCCTTCACCATGTACCCTGATTGCACGCCGATGGTGCAGGACCAACGTCGTAAGTTCCTAGGGGTGAAAAAGAAACTTCGAGAACTGCAAGTAGACTATGCTTTGCTTTACCCTGCCAAGCTAAGAGTGACGCATCAGGCTAAGCAACACTTCTTCACTAATCCACAGAATGCTGAGGACTTTGTGAAGCGCCTCAAGCGTGATCGAGCGGCTGCGGATCGAGGAGGCGATCGAGACCCTGAGGACGATCATTTGGCGGCGGAGGAGGAGGTCGCCTGATTGGTGGTGAACTTGCTTTTTTCTTGAGACATTGTTGGCGTGCGGCTGGTACACTAACTTCCTTGACTGTTTCGGAGGCCTCGCTGCCACCTGCTTTTGTGTCGAGGGGCTTTGCCGTGACTGTTTGCAACTGTCTGTCTGTATGGCGGTTCTTGGGGTCGGTATGGGACCGCAGGTTGGCGCTCTTTTTGTTCGCGCTCCGGGCACCCACCCCCCCCTGCGCTGCGCCTGGGGCCTTATGGGACTCGTTGGCTCGGACACTGGCGTCGTGCGTGGGAGTGGTGCCGTGCACCTCTAGAGGGTTCCCCGGAGGGTGTACCCCACTAGACCCTTTGGTTTGGACTCTAGTCCTTTGTTGGTTGACTGGATGTGTGTTGGGGAATGGGGGGGGGGTGGGGGTTTGCATGGCCTGATAGTTGGGGTTTTGTCAGGTGGGAGGTGGGGGTGGGGATGGGCGGACGACACGTGCTCGCCCTGGTCTCATGGGCCATTGCGTTGTGTGCTATTGCTGTCTGTATGGTGCCCGCTATTTCCGGTGGCCGCATGGTAGTGAGCGCGCTATGTGGGGGATGCGTGTGCGAGTTGAGGGCCGGTTGGACTGTGTTTGCTTCGTGTTGCGCGATGTGTTTCCTGGGTGCCTGTTGCACGGATGATGCTGCTGGGGGGGGTTGTTGGGGTTCTGTTTGGTTGGTTTGGAGATGGCCGGGATGTGTGCGGAGTGTTTGTGATGGGGCGACTGCGCCCTGGGTTGGTGGCCTGCTGCTGGCTGGCGCTGGGAGTCGGGCACGCTGCCCTTTCTCACTGGGTCTTGTGGGGCCCTGAATATGGCTGATGTCGACTGACACTATAGATAAGATATCAATTTTGTCCTGGAATGTACGGGGTCTCAATGACGCCAGGAAATGTCGCAATGTGATACAGTATTTGGACAGGCATGCTATTCATGTGGCCCTCCTGCAGGAGACTCATCTGCGACCTGGACCTTCCCCCAGCTTTGGTGGGCGGTGGGCTGCGACCAGAGTGTTTGCTTCGTACTCCTCGTATGCTCGCGGGGCTGTTATCCTTGTTAAAAGATCGCTCGCCTTTCAGGAACTAGGATCTATGGGAGACCCTGAGGGACGCTATGTACTACTGTGGGGGCGGCTTGGGCAGATCACTGTGCTGTTTGTTAATTGCTATGCTCCCAATGTTGATACACCGTCCTTCTTCCTTACATTGTGGGGCCATGTGCTTGCTGTCGATGCTACTCACATTGTGTGGGGGGGGGATTTCAATTTTGCATTTCATGCTCAGGTGGATAGGTCGGATGGAAGTCCACAGTACAATGTGCAAGCTAGAGATGTTTTGTGTGGGGTTGTGGAGGAGGCTGGGCTGATCGACAGCTGGAGGTATTCTCACCCTGCCACTAGGGAAGGCACTCATTACACTGCACATGCGCGCTCATGGGCGAGGCTGGACTATGTTTTCCTCTCCAGGGGGTTGATGGCTGGCCTGCGGGAGGCGGTGCATCTTGCTCGTACGTATTCTGATCACTGCCCAGTGAAGGTTGTCCTGTCTGTTCCCGGGCTGCACAGGCCGCGTCCGCCTTGGCGCCTTTTTCCGACTGCCTTGCTTGACCCAGTCTTCAAGGCGGAGCTTGGCGAGGAGGTGGAGGCGTTCTTCCCTAGAAACAAGGGTTCTGTCGACAGTGTCGAGGTTATATGGGAGGCATTCAAGGTTACGATCCGGGGAGTCACGATCTCCAAAAGTTGTGGAATGCTTAAATTGATTGTTCGAACTCTCGAGGGCTTGGAGGGAGATCTACGTGCCTTGGAACGCAGGATGCAGGCTGGCTCTGATCCCGATCTGTTGAGCCAGTTCCGCACCAAGCTTTCCGAGTATGAGGAGGAGGCTGCCAGGGAAGCTAAGCATAGGGGGAAATATTGGATGGCGAGGAGGTATTGTGAGGGGGAGAGGCCCGGTAAGGTCCTTGCTGCACTTACTAGACACCAAAGGCATGGCTCGGACGTGCTGGAATTAGTTTTGCCAGATGGCACTCGCTGTCGGGACACTGCGGAGATTCAACGCACTTTTATTGACCATTATGCACAACTATACACGACACAGCAGTCTGGGGAGACACGATATGGCGGATTTCTGGATGAGTTGGCGCTTTGTTGGTTGTCGGATGATCATCGAGCGTTCTTGGGTAGGCCTCTAGAGGTGGAGGAGGTCAGGAATGCCATCATGTCTCTGAATAATGGGAAGGCCACTGGTCTGGATGGCCTTCCTGCTGAATTCTACAAGTGTTATGTGGACATTATGGCCCCCGTCCTCCGCGAGGTTTTTGAGGAATCCCTGGAGGAGGGACGTCTGCCGTGCTCCATGCGGGAGGTCGCTATCACATCGCTGCTCAAACCCGGTAAGGATCCCCTGGATATGGGTTCCTATAGGCCCCTCTCTTTGCTTAATTGTGATGTCAAAATACTCGCAAAGGTCCTGGCGATGAGACTTTCTGAGCTCATGCCTGTTATTGTTTTGCCCGACCAGTCGGGGTTTGTGCCTGGCCGTGCTACTTCCCACAATCTTCGTACTTTGTTTTCCCTTATTTCGACCATTGCTCCTGATATCCCGGTCGCCGCCATCTTCCTTGATGCCACTAAGGCGTTTGACTCTGTTGAATGGGGCTATCTTATTGATGTATTATGTTGGATGGGATTTCCTCGGATTTTTATTTCATGGGTCAAGCTCTTATATACTGATCCGATGGCGAGGGTGGTGGTGAATGGGGTGCTATCCCCCCCGTTCCCTCTTACTAGGGGGACTCGTCAGGGGTGTCCCCTCTCGCCCCTCCTATTTGCCATTGCTATTGAGCCCTTGGCCTGCAGGATTCGTCAACTACACCAGCAAAGCGCCTTCAATTGTCTTCAGCGTCAGGTCGGGATCTCTTTGTACGCGGACGATGTCACGCTCTATGTAAAGGATCCTCAGAACAACCTTAATGCGCTCTTGCGAGAGTTGATCGCCTTCGGGGGTGTCTCCGGTGTCCACATTAACTGGCGTAAATCCCAACTTTTCCCTCTTACTGCGGCTGTGAGTAGATTTCCTCTTGATTACCCCTTGGAATGGTGCGATTCAGAGCTGCGGTACCTCGGCATTGTTGTGTCATTGGACAGGGAGGAAACAGTCCGGCTTAATTACGGTGTGGCAATTACTAAATTGGCAGATGACGTCACTAGATGGATGTCCATGCCTCTTTCCATGGCCGGTCGGGCGTCCCTTATCATGATGGTTGTTCTTCCCCGGTTTCTTTACCTATTTCAAAACCTTCCGTATCACCCTGGGGCTTATTTTTTTCGCAGGCTTCGCTCTGAGCTCATTCGATTGTTTTGGGGAGGCAAACAGCCGCGGGTGGCCTGGTCTACCCTTACGCTGCCCTATATTGATGGAGGATTTGACGTCCTTGAATTTGAGCTTTACTATCTTAGCGCTCAAACGCATTACGCTTACCATTGGATGCGCCCCACGCCGTTTATGCCCCAGATAGCGGCTGAGCATTGGGTTGCTCATCCGCTCCCTCTGGAGGGGATGGTAATGGGAAAGGTGTCAGATGTGGACACGCATCAAACGACGGTAACATGCACGGTGGACGCCTGGAGACGGGTGGTGCGGTTGCTGGGCGTCTCCTTTCTTTATTCGCCGGCACTACCTTTATCCTATCATCCTGATTTGTCTCTGTTGCTGGAAACGGGATTTCAACGGTTGTGTAGGCGGCTAGGTATTCTTACTTGGGGCGACGTGTTTCATGAAGGTGCCTTTCGTACCCAGGCTCATTTCTTTGGGACTGCTGCCTGCTCTCCTTTGGAGCTGTTTTATTATGTTCGTCTGAGGCAGGGCATGTGGGCCTTGCTGCCTGATTTTCCTTCGGAGCCGGAGGTAACCCTCCCTCTTCACGTGCTGCTGGTTTCGGATGGGCGTCACCTAGTTTCGAAGTTATACGGTGCTATTCGTCGACAGCGTTCTGTCCCGTCCAGTCGGGTGCGCGAGCAGTGGGTTGTTGAGTTGGGCGTCCCTATTACTGACGAGCAGTGGAAGTATTGCTGTGGGCTTACTGCCAATGTTTCTTCCAGTTGCCGCCTAAAAATCATCCATTATAAATTTGTCCAGCGGTATTATTACACCCCGGCGAGGAAACTTCGGTTTCATTTAGCGGAGGATGACAGATGCGCTAGGTGCCGGGCAGAGGGTGCCGACTTCCTGCACTTGGCTTGGAGTTGTACGGGAGTTCTGGAATACTGGACTCAGGTCCATGCGGCCCTGCAGGTTATGACGGAGGATGGCGTGGCGTTTGACCCCTTAGTAATGTTGCTGGGTTATTCCAGGGACGTGCCTGCCCCCCACCGTAGATTTGCTGACGTGGCCTTGCTCCTGGCCAAGCGCAGGGTGGCCTGTTGTTGGGGTCGGGGCAGGGTGCCGCGCTTCAAGGATTGGTTGAGCGATCTCATATACTGTCAGGACCAATATAATGTCTACTCTGAATTGATGCCCGTGAGGTGCAGGCCCAAGGACTTTTGGAGCCCGCTACAGGTGTACCTCCTCACTAGAGTTGTGCAGGACTCTGATTCTGAACATGAGGACCGGGTAGGGGTTGGCTAGCACCAGCATAGGGGCTAAGATTTGATAATTCATTCGCTTGTCCTCAGGTATTGGGGGGAGGGTTGGACTGCGTCCTTTTTTCTGCGTGGTTGAGGAGGCTGTACTCCCTTCTATGTCACTCATGTGGTGGCGGTGGAGATCAAACGCCTGGCCGCTTTCAATTGGCGAGTAGGGAAGGCCTATTTGGAGTACATCATGCTTGTAGGGTGCTGGTGTCAGCTGGCAAGATCATACTCTCCCTTTTACTTGGGTTTTTCTTTCTTTTTGTTTTTCCTTTGTTTTATTTTGCGTTTACAGAGCATGTCCGTGCTGTAACATCTCATCAGTTTATTATATCCCCTGGATAGTCCATTTCTAAATGCTGTATGTAATCATTCATTACTGTCTGTACGGATCATTGTGTTACCCTTTCTTCCGGACTCATTGATTACCTCGCTGTATTGTAAATGCCATTTACGATTGTATGTTCCATGAATGCACTTTCATTTTCCTTGCTTATCTCCAAATAAAGGTTTAAAAAAAAAAAAAAAGAGGTCGTGGAAGGGAGGGATGTCAGAGGTTTTGCTGGGGGGTTTGGTGAATTCTTGTATGATGCTGAAGAGTTCCTAGGAGTTGTGAGAGTTGGAGAAGGTTCTGTTCTGGATGAAGTTCCTCTTCAGGGATCTCATGAGTTGGTGGTGTTCTGTCATGGCGGTCCTGTAGGCACTGCCTACATCTGAGGTTTTGCTGTTCCTCCATGCTTTCTCAAGTTGTCAGCACATGTGCATGGATTCTCCGAGGTCCATGGTGAACCAGGTAGCTTTTGTGGTGCGTTGTCTGTCAGAATTCCAGAGTGGGGCGTGCGTGATGGCTCAGTCGGTGATCCATCTGTTGAGTTTGTTGGTATGCAGAGTTGGCATTGGTCGTGGTGGGTGGAGAAGTGCAGCTGAGGGCAGAGTTAAGGTCTTCTTTGGTGATCTTGTTCCAGTTTCTTTGTGGGGCCGTGGTGTAGGCTTATGTGTGGTGGGTTTCGAGAAGGAGAAGTGGATGCAGTGGTGGTCCCTACAGAGGGGCTGAGAGGTGTGACTGAAGTGAATGTTGTTTCTTCCTGTGAAGACGTGGTCGAGGGTGTGTCCTGCCTTATGGGTGGGAATGGTGATGAGCTGTTTCAGTACGATGTTGTTAAGTTTGTCCAGGAGGGAGGTGGAGTTGGGGGTCACTAAGGTTGTCGAGGTGGAACTTCATGTCTCTGAGCAGTGCTTAGTTTGTGGAGGCGAGGGTCTGGGGTGCGATGAGATCTGCAATGGTGTTGGGGAATAGGGCATGGTGTCCGGGCGGTCTGTAGGCAAGAGATCTGTGTATAGTCATTCTATGGTTGACCTGGATCTGGAAGTAGAGGTATATATAAGCATGAAGAATGTTAAAACTATGTCTAAAGAGATTGACTCACTCAAACGACTGACAGAAGATTTGAAAAATAGAAACTGAAGGAAAAATCTCAGATTGTGAAGTGTTCCGGAAGGCTCAGAGGGCCAACATATGATAGCTTTTTTGGAATTGAATATTGTTAAACTTGTTAGATTTCTGATTCTTTACATTTTAGTATATCAACAGCCCACTAAATTAGTCCCAAAAAATCTAAGCAACTAATAACATTTCTAATAACATTTCCAAACCATGCGGCATAATAAATATTTTTCTTCCATTCACTGACTTTTTAACAGTGTTTTCTATAGAAAAAAGTAAGCAGGGCATAACGTGAGTAATTCTGTGAAGCGTCATCACACACAATTACCCAAAACTTCTGCGGCATTACATAGAATGACGTGAGGTGTAATTCAAGATTTAGCACTATTTTCGTAGCACAAAAGGTCCCTTGTGTCAAACATTGATGCGACGATGTGTCAGAACTAAGAAATAGTGCTAAATGCAGTAGATCATGAATAAAAAGAAGCATGACCAGACGCTTTCTAAATGCACACTTGGGGTAGGATTTTTCCCAGCTTACCCTCATCATTTTGCGCTAATCTAGTTGTGCAAATACAGCTTGTGTCAAAAATTGATGTGAGGATGCATTTTGCACTAAGAAAATAGGCCTAAATGCAACAGAACATAAACAGCAGCGCAGACAGCCACTCATGCTCACTAAATGTGCTATCGTCGCAGGATTTATTTCCCTAAAATGACCATAAATGATATTTTTCAAAAAAATATCTTGAATGCTGCTGGATCTAGACGGAGGAGTTCCTCAATCTTAGTCCATTGATCCATCAATGATTCATTATATTGTATGCATCATTGCTCCTTCAGAGTTGTGCATGAAGATAAAATAACAGTTTTTGGAAATCCCACAAAGTTAAGGGAATTTACTAATCTTCACAATGGAGAGTAATTTGATGTTGACCGATGAACTCTCGACTCATCTTTTCTTTTAATGCTGTATGGATTATATACTTCCCTCATTGTAAGTTATCCATACCTCTAGATTTCATATCATTCTCATCACATATCATTGACTTTAACTTGTACAGGTTGTCTGTTTCTGTGATCTTGATGTGGTTTCACGTGCCCATTGCATTGTGTTCCTTTAGATGGATATGATTACTTTTTCCACTCTCAGTTTTTCTTTCATTGTTTTTCTGAATACACATAACAGTCGTCTCTTTCTTTTGCTAACCTTTGTCTGTCTTTTCTATTTGTTTCCTTTATCTCATCCTTCCTTTGCACTTATGGGATCTCAGTGTTGTGCTTTCAGGTGTTGTTATGTTTTATTGCTTGCCTTGAGAGAGAATACCACTGTAATTTTAAATTGTTAATGCTAGATTTAATTTTAATTACTTGGAACATCAAGGGTCTAAGGAATCCAGTTCAAAGAAAAATAATGTTGACTCCGCTAGCCAAAGCAAGATGTTAAAAGGTCCTCCTTCAAGAACCTGATCTAGCTAATGAAGAAATGAACACATTTAAGAAGCAATGGCTTTTTTTTGATTTCAAGAAAATGTTATTGATAAAAATAATGATAAGAATAGTAAGAACAAAATACAATACAAGTGATACAATTGAATCAAGAGAAATATATAAATAAGGGCTAAAATTGAGAAGTAAACAAAGTAATTGTATATAAAAGTAAACATTAGCCTATTAGAGGTAGAGCATCCGATCAAGTAAATGCCTATATCAAGCAATAAACAAACGTATCACTATCTAATTCGGAGATGGGACAGGGGAGGAAACAGAATACAAGAAGAGAGGAAAGAAGAGAGAGAGCCATAGAAAAGATGAACAGGAATAGAGGACAGGAAAGAGAAAAGAGAAAAAGAAGAAAGAAGAAAAATAAGAAGAAGAAGGATTCCCACAGGACTAACCCAACTTAGAAAAATAGCAGACAACAATTAGACAGACATATCAAAAGGAAACTGAGGAACCAACCCTTTTGAAGACAACTCCATATAATCATCCAAAGCTTTCCAAACCCCACTAGAAATAGATGGAGAGAGGTGAGCTTGATCAACCGAAGTGTGAGCACTGCGTAAAAAGGAGACCCAAGCCCACCACTTATGATAGGAAACCGACTAAAAGGATTTCCACTCCATAAGAATGATTTTCACCGCAACAGTCAGGAGAAGATCCAGCAACTGTAATTCCAATGGATCTAAAGGGAGAGGAGTAAGGGCAGCCAGTGGGCCTAATAAAATTAAAGGGAAGGAAAGTTGGAGCTCAATACCAAAGATAAGAGAGAGATGCTTCTGGATGAGGTTCCAAAAAGGTTGAAGCAAGGAGCAATGAAAAAACATATGAGGAAAATCGCCTGCCACCAAACCACAGCTCCAGCATAAATTGTCATCTTTAAGGTTGAGCGAATGAAGACGCACAGGCGTCCAATGGAGGAGATTGATAGAGAAAAACTTAGACTGCATTAAAGAAGGTGCGATTTTATTACGAAGAGAGAGTTTACCAATTGATTGCCAAGTATCAGAGGAAATATGATCTGTAATGGCATGATCAAAATGGTGTAACCATTTTTGTTGAGCAACCGTCTGCGTGGGAAGTGAAGCAGAGGACAAAAATGTATAAATTTTGGAGGCGACATGACCAGATTTAATCCATATATGAAAAAGGGAGATGGTAGAAGAAGTAGGATGAAGACGAACTTTAGTAATGGCCACTTTAATTTTAAGAAAAGTATAAAAATCAAGATTTGTTAAAGAATGCTTTTGAGCCAAGGTAGAAAAAGGTAATGGTTCGTCAGAAACACCATAGAGATGTTTAACAAGAGAGATCCCTTTATCTGCCCAATAGGACATGAGGGTGGGAGTAATGTTAAGCTTAATTTTGGAATTCCGCCAGATAGATGACCACCTAGTTTTATGTAAAGGAATTGCCACCTTCTTGTCTATTTTCCTGACCGCAGCAATTGTATCCAAAATGATAGAATGGGAAAACAGGATATGCAAAGTAGATGCAGTGCAAAAAGAGGCAGCAGGCAAAGGGGATGCTAATTCCTGTTCTATGAGCAACCAAGAGGGAACATGAAGAGATGGCGAAGAGAACCATAAAGCACCTTGAGAGGCCAAAAAGGCAGTTTGGTATTTTTCCCAATCAGGAAAATTACAACCTCCCATATCACAAGGACAACGCAAAAATTTGTATGCAAGTCGAGCACGTTTGTCATTCCACAAAAATTTAGAAGTTAGAACATCGATTTCGCGAAAAAAGGAATCTGATAATTTAACCGGAAGCATGGATGAGGCAAAATTAATAATCGGCGTGATCATCATTTTGAGAGTCTGGAGGCGACCCCACCATGAAATATGTTTCGGAGACCATGTATCCAAAAGACGACGCACTTTAAGGAGAGTCTGGGATTCATTATAGGCAGCGGTGGCATAAAGAGTAGAACAAAAATAAATGCCTAAGTATTTCAGGTGTGTAGACTGCCACTTAAAGCCCGCTGAGCCCATACGAGAAGGGAAACAATAAGCATTTAAAGGGAAAATTTCCGTCTTATCTTTATTTAGGGTATAACCTGAAACTGATGAGAATAGGGAAATGGTGTTAGAAATAGCAGGGATTGCCAAAGCGATATCATCTGAAAAAATAAGAACATCATCTGCGTATGCAGCAGTTTTAATACAATGAGGCCCAAAAGAAAAACCTTTAGAATCAGGGTGTAACTCAATCAAACGAAGGAGAGGATCAATAGATAATAAGAATAAAAGTGGGGATAAAGGACATCCCTGTCTAGTGCCCTGACTAAGATTGAAAAACGACGATGTAGCGCCATTAACTCTAATGTTAGCTTTAGGTTGAGAATATAAGGACATCACCATATTAATGAAAGAGTCGCCAAGGTTATATGCGCACAAAACAGCACGAAGAAATGGCCAAGAGACCTTGTCGAAGGCCTTTTCCGCATCAAGGGCCAAGGCCACGGCAGGAAGTTGAGACCGTTTAGCAGCACCGAGAATATGGCAAAAAAGTGCGTATATTGTCTCGCGCAAGACGGCCTTTCACAAAACCAGTTTGGGAAGGATGAACAAGATGAGGGATAAAGGATTCTAATCTTTTGGCCAGGATTTTAGCAAAAATCTTTGCTTCCATGTTAAGGAGAGAAATAGGTCGGAAGTTTTTGGGATCCGAATGGTCTTTCCCCTCTTTCGGGATCACTACTATAGTAGCTTCAGCAGCCGTACCAGAAACAGACCCATCTTTGACAAAAGAATCAAAGACAGATTTTAATTTGGGGACAAGCGTAGGGAGAAAAGTTTTATAAAATAAAATTGGATAACCATCAGGGCCTGGAGCCTTACCAGAACGAGTAGCTTTAATCGCAGACACGATTTCGTCGGGGGAAATAGGTTTATTTAAAAAAGAGCGATCATCATCAGAGACAGACTGAATCGGAACCGATTTTAAAAAATCTTGACATTGGTCAAAAGAGGATCGATTAGAAGGAGTATACAATTTATTATAAAAGTCACGAAAAACTTCAAGTATTTCCCCTGTTTGGAATTTTTTAGAGCCGGTGTGGTCAGTAATAGAAGAAATTTGCGAGGACTTAAAAGAGAAATCCTGAAATTTTAAAGTAGCAGCCAACATTTTCCCAGCCCGATTTTTTAACAGCAACTTCTTGGATTTTTGTGCTTGTACACCAATATGGGCTCTTTTAGTAACAATGGTATTATATTTGTATTTTAGTAGTTTTATTTGCTGTAAACAAGTTGGATCCTTAGATTGCCTGAAGGAAGCTTCCAGAGTTTTTATTTCAGATGACAAATCTGTAAGATCCTTTTTAATGTCAAAATTTCGTTTGGACATACATTTAATGACTTGACCCCGGAAAGTGTATTTAAAGGAGTCCCATAGAACAATTGGGGAAGAAACAGAGCCTTCGTTCTCATGGAAAAAGGTATCTATAGCATTAGAAAATTCATCAACCTGAGAAGGATCATGCAAAACTTCGGTATTTAATCTCCACGAACGAGCGCGTGATTTAGGGGCAAAGGATGACAGCGTAAAAGTGACCGCAGCGTGATCAGAAATCAAAATAGGATGTATAAGCGGAGAAGAAGAAGATGAGACAAGAGAAGAATGAACCAGGAGATAGTCAATACGAGAAAAGGAAGAGTGAGGCGAGGAGAAGAAAGAAAAATCACTACCAGTGGGATTATGAAGACGCCAAATATCTTGAAGATGAGTAATGGAACACATGTTAAGCATTTGTTTGTGGGATTTAGGAGGGCAAAACTGAAATGCAGAATTCCTGTCTAAAAGAGGGTCCATTGGTAAGTTAAAATCTCCACCAACAATAAGATTGCCAGAGTGCGGGGTGTCATTTAATTTTTTGGTAACCGATTTCCAAAAGGACGGATCATCAACGTTAGGAGCATAGATATTCATCACATACAGATCATGCTGTCCATCCGACAATTTAGACAACAGCCAACGACCCTCAGAATCATGATCAGAAGAAAGGATCGATAAACCAGAATTCTTTGAAACCAGTGTAATAACTCCATTTCGTTTACCAAAGGCATCAGAGCAGGAAAGATCCGAAATCCATTCCTTCTTCAAAAACAACGCTTCTCTGTTAGTGACCTTGGTCTCTTGAAGAAGAACCATATCAGAAGACAGAGATTTACAGTAATCTAAGATTTTCGACCTCTTCACCGGATGATTCAAACCCTTAACATTAAGGGATAAGACATTTAGACCCGGCATGGGAAGACATAAAAATAGAAAAAAGACGACATGGATGACAGAAAAAGAACCAACGTCACAAATACAAGGAACCAACCATCACACAAAAGAAACACTGAGGGAGCGTCCATGTGGGGAATCCAAGAAAAAGAGAAAGAAAGACGAGAAGAAAAGAGAAAAGAAAGGAGGGAGAGAAGAAGCAGGAGGGAAGGCCTAAAAAAGACCAGCATCATACTAGGGAGAACGTGGAAAGGCGAGTAAGGGACCCGTACTAGGCAAAAAAGTAATCAATAACAATAGCCCCAAAAAATATAATAACCTGATAGCAGGAAAAGAGGAACTGGTAACAATCAAAAATAGCACCGCAAAGCAGCTTAATAATATAAATAGTCAAACTATAACTAAGAAATTTGTACAATCACATTTAGGTAGCAGTCTAATGGCGAGAGACATAACTATAGTACTGAATAGTATTAGAACAACTGATAAGAAAAATAAAAGCATGAGGTAAATCATGAACAGTAGATTAATGCATGACGATCAATATGTATATCTAAAAAATAACTACATAGTTAATGAACAAACTATAACTGTATATAATAATACTATGAATCTGAAATGGAAAAAGCAGGAATATACGAACATGTGAGAAAAGAAAGGTAGGAAAATATCAGAATAGGAAGAAAAAAGAAAGATAGAAAATGACCCATAACAGAAAAAGCAATGTAACTATTTAAGAGATAAGCAGCAAGAAAGGAGAAAAGTAAGTCGAAGGTAAAAATGACAGAAAATAAAGACAAGAAGAGCTGAAGATAAGTTAAAGAATCAAAATAAAAGGCATGATTAAAAGAGGAAGAATAAAGAAAGGAGAAAAGACAAGAAGCGAAGTAAAATAGAAGAACAAGAAAGCAATAGAGAGATAATAAGAAGTACTATTAGGAAGAGAACTATAGAAGAACGACCAAGTATAAATTCCAGAAAGAAGGATAGAACAGAAATGAGTGTGGACACAAGAAGAAAAATACCATTAACAGCCTTGGAGGTTAAGAACGACATATAAGCTCAACAGGAGAGAGGAGAGAACCAGGCTTACTGAAAAATACATCCAGAAAAAAGAAGGAGACAGTTCAAATGCCCGAGGCACCAGGAGTCTGCGAAGTCGCTTTTTGAATCTCCATCTCTATCTCCAGCTGGTTGTCCAGGAAGGTAGTTAGATTGGCCGGCTCATCGAAGATTCTAGAACGTCCTTTGTAAGTAATGCGGAACTTCGATGGACCAGAAAAAGAAAAGGGAATACCCATCTCAGAGAGACGTTTTTTCGAAGATTCAGGAAGCCTTTTCTCCTTATAACCGTATCTCTGGCAAAGTCCTGAGAGATTGAGATTCGATGACTGTCCCAGATGACTTGTTTAGCTTTCCGCATATGAGAGAGAATCAGTTCAGTATGCTGATGCCGCAATGGCTTAAAAATGATTGCTCTTGGCTGGGTTGCCGCTTTAGACCGAAACGTTGGAACACGGTGTGCTCTTTCAATCTCAAATTCTCTGTGGAATGAGATTTGTAGGGTGTCCGGAATCCAATGAGATAAGATCATAGATGAAGATGATTTCTCTGAATCTTCCGGGAGACCAAAAATGCGTAGGTTAGATCTACGATTACGGTCCTCCTGCTCAGTGAGGTCTCTGCGCAATGCCGCCATTGAGCGCTCCAAGTGGTGGAGAGATCTGGATTGTTTTTGCATACCATCCTCTGCACAACTGATTCGTGATTCCGTAGCAGATACACGAAGAGAGAGGGCTTTAAAGTCATTTCTGATAGCAGACACCTCCACTTGCAATAAATCCGTGTTAGTTTTCGTTGACTGCGCAATATCATGCACTTCATTGAGGCGCGTTAATATTGTGTCTAGCGTGGAAGCGGTATCTGACTGAGGAGACTCAGGCATAGGAGACACTGACTTAAGTCTTTTCAGCGACGTGCCAACATCTTTTGAGTCCTTGTTGGTGGAGGAGCGACCCATATTTGCAGCCATGAAGGAGCAGCTTCCAAGAGAAAATATACAACCACTTGAGGGGGAGAGGAGAGGAAAAACTGCGCAGACTGTATCAAAAAAAAGATATAGCACAGTGAGCTCAATGGGCGCTAAGTTAGTAAAAGCGACTGACTTATATGCAGGGCAGGCAGGTAGCAAAATAATAATATAGCTACAATAGAGCAGGGGAGCACAGTAATGAGGTCGTAGGAAAAAGATCTACACCTATATGAGATATCTGCACTGAAAGAAACAGCGCGTGAGCAGCTTAATTTCCAGCCAAGCAGCAAGAAAATAACAGAAAAGGAAAAAATGTTACCAATTGTAGGCTTCATAGAAGAAACGACCTGGACAGCCACTACGAACTGTAATATTGTATCCAAAGCGGCGCTTCTGAGGAGAAAATGCAGCAGCGTCAAGAGCGGGAAAATGGCGGCCGCTCATGAGGAAAACGAGCGCCTCTGGAGCGTGAGAACAGAAGTCATGCAGCCGGTGACCAAAACATCAGGAAAACACCGTCAAACAGCTCCCTGCATGTTCCGCTGCTGAAGGTTGACTTTTCCGCCTATAGGGGCAGCAAGAAACGGAGAAATAAGCTCGACGGGACAAACTCGCCTCGGAGCTCAAGCGCAACACGCCATGCTGAAGCGGCGCACAAGCCACGCCCCCTTAAGAAGCAATGGCTTTGAGATAATTTCAGCTCATTTGCAGTTATCACTTAAAATTTTTATCACAATCCTATGTCCCAAGAATTTAAAATTTGAATTTTTTTCCGATTTCTTATTATCTTTTTGAGTTGATGTTATCCCATTGTGCATCCTAAATATATGTTGACCTGTGTAGCATAAACGTTCATCCTCAGCCTCTCCCATTCGAATGCATCAAGGAAGAACAACAGCACCAGAGGTCAGTAGCTTCATTATTGCTCTCATTTCACAGAGTTTATACCATAGTTTATACCATAGTTTATACCATAGCAGCTTTGTAGTTCTGTTAAATGTAGTAGAAACATGCTTCAGCTGAGAAGGGCTAGCCCAAATATAGTAGTTTCGTGATTCTGATAAGCAGGCTCTATTCATTAATGTGGATGTGTATATCCTGTGGCCTAGATCCCTGCATTACGCATTTGCTGTTTTCTGACTATTCTGCATTGTGCCTGGATAAAGGATTCCCCAAGAAGCTTTAGAGGAGCCAACCTATTACTTGGGGCCAGATTCTGCCACTTCAAAGATGTATCTCTCATTGATTGCATTTCTTTTGGTGGATAGATTTAGCCTCTTTAATGTACTCCCTGCTTGAGAAGTGGGGTAGGCTTGGGGAGGTGATTTCCCCTTGCTGACGGTTACAACGCTATACTGTCATATAATCTCCAAATAGCTCAAAACTGTGCCTATTTGTTATTAAGATACTGGCACCCAAAGTGCTTAGGTGTCTGTTGCCTGAAATAAGGGGCCATTCAGGCCACAGTATCGGCATGGGCACCTCTGCAGCTGTCCACCTTCTCTCTGTGATAAAAATGGGTCATCAGAAGATACTGGATCCTAGTTGTGAAAACCAGTCATTCACCTATTGTCTCCTAGGGCTACTCTCCTGTGGATGTCTAGCCTGGGAACCAACTTCCACTTTTAGCACTTTAATCTGAAGGCAGAGGAGTGTAGGCCCTACTCATGGATGTGTTGTGGGCTAGAAACTAGTTTAGGTATCAAGGGTCTGAAATTATTCAAATAAGAATCAATACTCTAGGAACAAAAAGAAATTATGTCCAGGAATTATTCAATCAGACATGTAGAAAATATTTTACTTAAAATGTAAACAAATAAATAAGGAGAATCGACCATACCAGGGTAATCCTAGACAAGTGATAAAAATCATGGATAAAGCAGGCAAGGAACACTGAGTGACCATTAGTAAGGTAGACAATGAAGGTCACCTATAAGAGAAAACTGTTGCACCTATAAAGCATATATACAGTTTCAAGAGGGTCAGAGTGTTTGTAGCTCGACATCATTTTGATCCATTTAAAATACAGGATCATCATCAGAACAAAAATTATGCCTGATTACATAATTCTATGTTAGACAGAAAATTTGAATAGTTAAAACCTGTAGAGGCAATGGAGGAAAAGAAAAGGACAAGTTAGTTGAAAAATTGCAGGAACATGCAATAGTGGTTCTGCAAGAGGCACAAGGACATGCTGGTTGTGCACATTCAAGTGATATTTACTGTCTCACAAGAGCAGCTGAATAGTGTAGCATGGATGCGTAAAATCATACAACATGCTAATTGAACTAATGTCATGTACAGAATTCGACATATAGACAATGAAGTACAAGTCTCATCAATCTGAAATACACAATTAAAATTAAAGTAGGAACGAGAACCGTAAGGTTATGACTTGTGATTACGAACAAGGGAGCAACTCGAAAGGTAAATGCTGTTACCGATAAATAGTCATCCAATCGCCTGAGTTACTAGGGTCACATCCAGGAGGTCTTAATTACGTGATACTGTTCAATTAAGTATCGGCCTAATTCTGGAGGACATAAAGAAAATGCAAATTAAACTACTTGGTCATAAGAGCATAATAGAATGCCCTGCTTAATATGTCCTACCAATTCTTATCGCCAATATCCAGCGCCTTGCTACTGGAAAGACCAACCACAAAAATGTGGTATCAGTGTTAGATTTCTTGTGCATGCAATAAGAAGGTAAAACAATAGAAAGTGGACTAACCGGAGGGTCTGTTTAGAAGGAATTGCTATGTCAGGCAGTATGGAGCAGGGAAGGGATCCAAAGCCCACAAGTAAAACCACTCTAGTCCTGAAATTCTCCTATGCATACATACTAAGGGGCTCATGTGAGAAGCAGAGTATTGCACAGAAATGTGACGGTTGTGTCAGGTGATCTGATCAAAATCGTGACATGCTGAGGGGCCCACAGTAATCAAGAAGGAGTAAATAAAAAGGGAGTGCATATTAACTGAAAGACAAAATGACCAACTATAAATATAAATCATAAACTTGCAGTAAAAATATGGGTGAGTGAAATTACCACTATATCAATTGTTGAATTCAATTAATGAGCTAGAAACTGAGCACTCAGCACTATAACAAAGGGTATATCAGTTCCTTTTCTTTAAAAAGGAATAGCACTTCAATACATTAAACCTAAACTAATACTATGCATAAAATTAGAAATATATACAACATGTCAAGTGGAAAAATCAGTGGGAGTGCCAGTGCTCGTTTAGGAATGGCCACTGCACTCAAATACTCACTAAATGAGGACTTTAACCAATAGGTCTCAGTCAGCTTTAATGAGTTAAACATAAACAGATCCTAATCTCAGACGCACAACACCTCCATCAATGCCTATAACAAATATTGAGTGACCATACATTCAACAACACAACACAACAAGGTAAGCATTTCAAGATTTGTAGTATCCTAGTTTCCTGTTCATGTTTATGTATGCCATTCTCCACCACATGCTCAGCCAGTGGAATGTTACTGGGATGATGTATTAAGGAATGTCGGGGGTCTGTAAAGTAAAGCCACAGTTGAGAACGGGCTGAGCAGCATGCTGGCTGCTCCTGGCGGAGCTAGCTCAGGACCTGTACTAGACTTATCTATCCGATCTACATATCTACAATACATCATCCTGAACTACATCAACCTGTCTGGACTTCATTACTACAATTTTATGGCTACAACGTGGTGACTACCTACGTGCTACAACTGGATTTCAAGGACCTGAAGATCATACTACCTACAGTATGGACACTCACAGTCAACACAAAGAAAAAGTTGAGGTATCCACAGGTTAAGAATAACCATGTAAAATTGCAAGGATATTCTACACAGAACTACAAAGATGTCATCTTGAAAGGAACAAGTTTATCAAATAAAAGCAGAGAACACAATAAGAAACTGGTAAAGATGAAGCACTATGTCTGTCTTCTGCACCAGTCTCAACACCATCTGACAGCCCTAATCCAAGCGTGCTGTACTCATCTAGATTACCCATTTTGGACTTTTAGATTACTAATTTTTCAGTCTTCAGTCTCTGTGAATGGACTTCTCTCGCACCACACAGGAACAGTGTGGCTCTACATGTTTTTCAGGCACTGTGAATGGACTTCACACACGCTAATCTGGGTCATAGTGGCTCTTCTTATGTTGTGTGTGTTTAAGCACTGTTTGGATCTTTTTGTACACTGCCTATTCGTGCCTCCTGCATTCACTTAGTCAGCTTCGGGTACTTCACAGTTTTTACCATGAGACTGTATGCAGTATGACTTAATTGGACTTTCAACCATTTGTTATCTTTAGCCTTATTTGATTAATTATGCCTGTGTATCTGCTGCTGGACATGGACATCCCTGGTGGGACAAAACTTGCTATTTTTATTATTTGCCGCTTTTAGTCTCCTTTTTGTTTTGGGCAGTTAAACAGTCACTTTGCTCATTTAAAATGTGCACAAGCCAGGTTACGCATGTAAACTAACCAATGTTTATGTGCATGAGCAGTAGGGTCTTTCCTTATGTGCTGTTGAATGGCATTCCTCATTGTTCTTCAATGGCGTCTTCAAGTGTAGCTGCTTTGACGCTTTGGTGCACAAACGTGCCAAGAGCCATACAGCACAATGTAGTCGACGTGCTGCCATGTTGAGGTTGGCTTCCTCTGCTCCTTCTGGTTAATACAGCCATGACCGTATTATGCCAACCACGTTTTAATCACTTCCGTTAGGCAGCAAGTGCGGCGCGAAGAGAGGTCCTGCATCCTGACACTTTGGTTGTTTCCACATGTATTTCTGCTGCGCAAGAGGATCATCCTACGATTTTTGAGGACTGTTGATTCGACTCACTGTGGCCACAGGATGTGTAAGTTTTGCCCTTGGTGTATGATGATGTGTTTTGTATATGAATTTGCGGAAAATGATTCCACTATATTTCTGTTCAGTACCAAAGCACTGTTGTGAGCAGACATATGGCAGCCTAAGCAATACATATACCTGAAATTGCTAGGTGTCATAAAGGACTGTTGCACCAAGCAGGCCACAAGTTATCATTGTATCAGGTGTGATGCTCTATCACAATTGTGAAGGATGTTACGGTAGCACTATTATAGGTGAAATCACATAAAATGCATTTATGATACGGTGGATGTTCAATTTGTCACAATAGTGAGTTGGCATTGTAAACAAACAAAAGTGAGCATGTGGGCCAAAATCACTAGAAACACTATATTAAATACCTACATTTTTTATTAAAAACATCTCACAAATATGTTTTGAATCAATTTGTGTGATGCCTTACTCCTTCACAAATGTGCATATGAGCGTATCTGCTTTTTGTTAAAAGTTTTTGTTTGGCATACATTTTGCAAAAAAAAAGACAGGAATGTGTACTCATTGGTGACAGAGTAACCAATATCCAAAAATGTATTTTAAATGTCCTTTGTTATGTCCAGGTGATACATCTATGGTGAACAAAAGTAGGATACTTAAAGGGACCTTTGCAGATGGAATGGTACGTGGCATTGATGTTGGGTTATCCCATCTTGAAAACTCAAATTCAGAAATAACTCATGCCTTATTATGAAACTGTAGGACTGCATCAAGGCTTGATCTGTTGTATATCGTGATTTGCATTTTAACATTTGAATCAAAAACTTTATTGAATCAATGTATGAAAAATGTACTGTGATGTTGGACCGATTTTCACTTAAGTGAAAACCGGCATAGTTTTTTAATCTTTTCGCGAGGGGAACACAAACTGGGAAAAACAAAATTTTGGAGTCAAATGTAAAAAATGTTTGTGCTCTGTACTAGAGTTGATTAGAAATGTATCCAGCTCTATGTATTTAGTTATACTGTAGAAGTCCTTTGCAAATCCTCGCTAAAATATTTCTTAGTTTCTTCTACAGCATAAGTGAGTACATAGGGGGTGATACATTGAGATAAAAGTTCACTACTAAATCTATTCAATATTTTAAACATTTGAAAAATACTTGCTACTTGAAGAAAGTGTTACCATTGTGAGAAACCAAAACAAAGGAAACATGTTTTCAGATTCCACAAATATTGGTACAACTTTGAAGTAAGTGTTAACACATTGATTCATAGAACTTTTTTAAAATACATGTATTTGAGTTTTTATTTTTTGCCTTGTACACACACTGTACAAAGGTCTTTTCCCTTTATATCATTTTTATTACATACATTCACTATTAAAAACCACAAATCAGAACCATGCAAAGGTGTTAAACAGTTCCTCGCGTGAATATCCAATGGTTAGGAGACAAGATCATAAATGACATAGAAGAAATAAGGGCATTTTCAAAAACTGTGACGAAATGGTTTCTGAAGCTGTTTCCTACATGCATGAGATCATGATAAACCAAAGTTTGAAAGCTTTGAAGCAGGTAAAATGTGAACATTTGGTCTAATTACACAAATATAATAAAACTATTGTATATGTCTTTTCAGCATCTCCAGGAGCAGGTGAAATGTACACTGACCACAAAGGTTCGGAACCATCTGGCCACTGTGTTTTGGGTGGTGAGACAATGGACATCCATTGACAAAGTGGTACGGAGGAAGAGGGGACTGGAATGGAGGTCACCATCTCTTCAACATCTTCGGAGGACTCCCCAATTGGCCAGTCCCTAGTGGTGGTAGGCTCTACAGGAACTGTACCCCTGCATCCTTCTCTGCCACCCACAGACTTATCCACACCCTGCTTATTGACTCTTCCACTTGGAAATATAGGCAAATACACAAACAACATACAGACACAATTGACACTACACTCACAGGCACCAAAACTACCACCAAACCCACATGCACCACAACCAACACTATGCCCACAACCACCAGCACACCCACAACCACCACTGCCACCACACACACACACACAGCACAACCACCAGCCCACTCACAACCACCATCACCACACCCACAACCACCAGCACACCTAAAAGCACCACAACCACCAGCACACTCACAACCACCACCACACCCACAACCACCTACACACCCACAGGCATCACAATAACACTAGCCACCTGAACAGCAGACTTATCCATACACACACCTACTTGCAAACCAACATCCACCAAACACAAACGTATTCTATCCCATGAATACAGAAAAACAGTGAAACCACACACATTTAAACATAAACCAGACCCTCATGCAACTTAAAAAATACACCCACAGGCACCACAACCACAGCAAACACCTCAGCAGCACAATCATCTAAAGCAAAGCAACACCCACCAAACACCGATGCACACACTCACCCGAACAAAATACACCTGCCAGGAAACAAGCACACAAGTATACACAATATACACCAGCCAGCATGCAACTGCCAAATCAACAGACATACACACATCACAGACTGTAGCTCCCTCCACCTCTACCTTCCAAACCCATTCCTCGCCCACCCCTCTGGAGGAATTTTCCATTTACCTGTCCTTAACCCCTTCCATGCTGATGATGAACCCCAGCCGTCATGCACTACGGTGCTCGTGTGCTGATGGCGGCTGGGGTTCGTCACGGCCCGCCCTTGTTCGTGTTGTTTACAGCACACCAGGGGAATCGCAGCCGCATGAAAGGGGTTAACCCCTGTAAAACCCAAACAAACCACTCCCAAGAAGGATCCTTGTGGTGCTTGCTTGTTGCCCACTAGATGCCCCTTCTTGAGAATGTTCCCCGTTGTCAGTCTGTTTAGGAGGCAAGTTTTGGGAAACAGTCCACCAGGCTGTAGTGCTGCACAATTTTTATTCTTTACCTGTTTTATGTTTTGTAAAGATATTTTATATGAGAGAAGCATCTTGTTTATTAATAAGACAATGTGGATGTTGACAATGTTTTTCCTCACAATATTATTCATTTCAAATTCATTGATTATTAACAATGTTAATGTTGAAAACATGGGATACATATTATTAATGGGATTTTTGACAGTAAAGACATTATATTTTAATCCTATTGTATTGCAATTGAATTTATTACTATTTTTAAAGATATGTCCTGTATTTTATAAACTGTTTTATGGTGATATGTAACTTGTATTTTATAAATTGTTTTATGGTAATGTGTAACTTTTATGGTTTTATTCATAAAATCGAATAAAGTATTTTGGAAATATGAAAAGACAGTAAAGACAAGAGCTTATTTAAGTAACATAGTTGTAGAGTGCAAATACTAGTGATAATAAAATGTAATAAAAATAGATTTTTTGGTGCAAGCATTCATCATGACATAAAACAATTGTTTTAGAAAATGTTTTCAGCGTTAACACAGGAGAATTTAGTTTAACTTCATAAGAGATTAAAAAAAAGTAAACACATATGCATTACACCTTAAAAATATATGAATTACATACATTTGGATATTTACAGAAGAAATACAGTAGCCAAGGATCAATGTGACAATAATATACATATAGGATGTTTTAAGTTTATAACTCACATTGATTTTACATTTCTTAGAAAACAAATGTTTTTCTTTGTCTAGTGCAATATGTATTACATCTTATTTCATTTGAATTATGTGTAATGCATGTGTTTATAATTTGGTAGTTAACAAAAATGTATGAAGCCTACCTGTTTGGATACATTTATATTTTTAGATTTGTGTCAATATGTGTGTACATATCTATTATCATGAAGTCAGTTTGCATCAAATGTTTGAAAAGAAATCCTATTATACAAGTGCGTTTCTTTAAATTTCATTAATGACCACATTACACACATATGCATTAGACATTCATATAATATTGCTTATAAAAGTGATTTGTAAATGCATGAGTACAGAGCTAATATCAACAGATGATTCAAAAAGTAACAAGTAAAAAGGAAGCCTACCTTCAAGTCTAGCCTTATATCGATTCCAATCCAACAACTCAGTTGGGAAGGTTTCACCGCTACAATTACGTTGGCAGGAAGGCACATCATGAATGGTCTGGCTGAGAAACTCCCACAGCCACTTTTGCCTATGCCGCCCTCGAAACAGGTGAACAAATCTGGCGGAGTCTGTGGCACTCCGACAGTCATTCTGCCATCAACCCACCAGCATCTAAAGACCACATGCATAAGGCTTTTGGTTAAGCTAACTTAGTCAGACAGTCAGTGTACACTTTGAATACATGATTATATATGCACCTACAATCAAAAAATTTACTTAAAACATTAGCAGTTGGGTACAGTAGTACATAAAAAATGCAATTTCAGTAAAAGCAATAAAACTGGAAATTCAAAAGTTTAACTGTGAACGGGAACTACAATTTGTAACATTATAATGAAGGTGTTCGAACACCCACTTACATGAGCGACTACTTGGTACATTGAGTACACTTCAGCAGCACGTTTGGTGCTTCACTTTACATTATTAATGTTAAGCCACACAGTAAATATATGGTGCTAAGTGCCAGTTTATTTGGCGTTTCTGTGACGTGTAAGAGTGGAGCTAAAATGACACTACTCCACAATCTTGCAAAGAAAATGTTATCAGATGTTCCACAGAATTACACATTGATACATAAGATGTGATCTGTGTGCAACACCACTGGCATATAACCTAGCCACACATTATACCAGAAAACGGTCTTTGGTTCTGTCTGTGAGCACCCTGGAAACAATAACCAAACTCAAATCACTCACAAACCTCATTTCCTACAGACCTACAAAATGAAACACTAAAATAATAAAATTTCACAATATCAGAAGAAACGTGTCTGTCACAGCAGAATTACAGGTCACCATCTTCACCATGTGGTCGGCTACATTAGACTAATGCAACGTTTCTGATGAAAGAAGACCCCTTAGAGTCATGAATCACCCTTCTCGCTCACAGAAAACACTGCGCTTCAGACTGGTCAACTCAATAACCCCAGGACCTGTCCCATTCATCATTATCATTGCAAATCAAACCCCTCGGTTCTCCAGCTATGCGTATTTGTCTTGGGTGTCTTGTGTACTAAAGATTCTGAATCGCTTTGCTGGGATACGAAATGTAGGGGCATATGATCAAGACAGGCGATAAAAGTATCACCGCTTTAGCGGCAGAAAACTGCAGCTAAAACAGAGATAATGGGCTTGATAATATGCTCCATGGAATTCCAATCGAATCCCATGTTAGATGTGAAGGACCTCTAACATGGGCTTCAATTGGAATTCCATAGAGCATATTATTAAGCCACTTATCACCGTTTTAGCGGCAGTTTTCTGCCGCTAAAGCGGCAATAATTTTATCGCCTGTCTTAATATTATGCTCCGAAATTCCTTGTGAAACAGATCATAAAAGTTAATTATGGGGAATTTTCATTACAATTCTCTGCTGATACCAATAACAAAGGAATTGGGGTTGTGTGTTAATACAACAGTCATCATCCTGTGTGTGTACAGGGGCAGCTCATGCACCCTTGCTCTTTTGTCCTGGAAAATGTGGTCAATGAATTCAGACGTATAAGGAACATTGTCTGTGGAATCAACAGTGTCCCCATTTGAGACACCCACCATTTTCTGCTTATTTAAAATCAATTAAGGCTAATAAAAAGGTTGCAACAGTTTCCTAACTTTATAGCAAATTACTTCTGTCTCCTCCTTCAAAGTATTTAATTCTGTGTTCGCATCTGGAGCAAAATTAGATGGTTTTTTTGCTACCCAGCTTTAACATAGGTGAAACATTCTGCTTTACAGGGACAAGGCAAGACAATTACTGTGATTACCCGGTACAATACTAAGAGGAATTAAACAAAAAAAATGTGCTACGTTATCGTTTGGCAGGCACAGCAGAAGTGCCACTCTAATTGGAAAAAAGTGCCTTCCTTTCTATATCACCTGCCTACAAATAGAGTTCTGCACAAATATACAGCCTTTGATTAATTATACACTTTAAATTGCCACTGTCACTCAAAATAAATATAAAAGAGCAAACATTGATCAAAATAACTAGCATCATTCCAGTCACAGTTAGTCTTATAAGAGGATAAAGGATGAACACATGTATCCATTTAAATATGTTTCTTGTTAGGAGGGGTGTACTCAAGTTTGCTGATGTGAAAAAAACATGTCACATCTTTGGTCCAGTCAGTCGCTCGAGAATTATGCATCCCATCTGTCACTGAAGCACTCCAGGGTACTTACAGGAACACACGGTGACACTTCATACATTTTAAATTCAATCCGCGGAAAAACTTGCAAATTGGATCTGCAGAACTAATAAAAGAGTAGGATCATGGCTTTTGGGTCATTGCCATTTTTCTTATGGTCACAGCTGTGTGTGGCACGTTTTTTTCACATATGTCAGTATGAACCCAATCTGATTCGGAGCTGGGCTCTAATGACAACAACAGCATGCTTATTTGTTGGAGTCTGAAAGTCAGAATCGTAGAGCACTGTCGTACACACAGCAAAATCATGCCTTTTGCCTCAGACGAACCAATATCACAGTTGGAGCATATTGCCGCTGCATATGTACAAGTAAGGTCATACATTCTCATCTTCGGACTGTCCAACGTTCATTTTAGTGACACTGGCAGCAAGAATAGAAGACCCGAGTGACAATTAGAAACACCCAGGAGTAGCATTTGCCATCTACCCAAAGGCCTGTAAATTAATTGCTACAAGTGGGCCTGCAGCCCCGATGGTGACACCCACATAAGTAGCCCTTTGGCATTGCAGGGCCTGTGTGTGCAGTTTACTGCCACTTTCGGCATGGCATTTAAATCCCTTGCCAAGCCTTAAACTCCCTTTTTACCACATATGTCACACGTAAGGTAGCCTTCAGGCAATCCATAGGACAGGATGCTGTGTAAGTAAATGATAGGACATGTACCTTTACGTTTTGCATTTCCTGGTACTAATAAAACACTGACATTTGTTTTTCGCTACTGTGAGGCCTACTCCTCATTAGTTAACATTGGGAATTCTTTAATACACTTTTAAGCTGTAATTTTTTATTAGAAAGGAGTAGCTGTGTCATGGTGTTATATCATTGGAATTGTAATGATAAATCCTCTTTACTAGTAAAGTTGTACTTAACATGACTGTTTTTGAAATGCTTCAGACAACTTACAAGCTAGCCAGGATGCAATGATACAATGGTATGACCACAATTCTACCACTGTGGACTTGCAACTGGAGCAGAAAGTCTGGGTTATGGAACCTGTGGAGCCCTGTGCCCCCCAGGACCACTGGACTGGGCCCTATGATGTGAATGAGAGGAAAGGTTGGGCCCCCTACCTGGTAGATCTTAAGGCTGCCTGGCACCCCAAGGCTCCATGTCAAGTGCCTCAAACCCAACATAGAGAGGTCTGAGCTTATCATGCTGTTGGCAACAGATGGAGAAGAAGAAAAGGAGATTGAGCCTCTCCTTCACCTCTTGGACACCAAGGAGAAATATGGGTCTTTTCAGGGAATAATCCTTTCCCCCAGTCTGATTCCTGAACAGCAGAGGGACTGCGACCAAGTGATAGGGTTGTAGTCCTCTCTGTTTTCCCTCATCCCTGGGACTACCCACTTGTATACCCATGATATGAACACAGGAGACAACCTCCCTGTAAAGAATACGCCTTAAAAGTTGTCTGATAACCTGAGGGCCAGCAGTCAGGAAAGGGTTTCCAAAAAGCTGGAGATGGGGGTGATAGAATCCTCCAGTAGCTTCGGTCCATTTCTGTAGTTCTGGTACCAAAAGCTGGCCGACCTGGATCCACACCTGAACTCAGGTTCCATGTGAACAGAAGAGGGTTAAATTCATTAAGAAAGACAGATGTTCATCCCATCCCCTTTGCTGATGAGCTTATTGACCGGTTAGGGGCTCCCCAGTACTTAGCTATGGTTGGTCTTACATCAAGGTACTGGTTGATCGCCCAAACAGGAGTAGCAACAAAGAGCCCTTCTTTCTCCACTCCAGAGGGTCACTATTAGTTTAGGGTGATGCCCTTTGGACTTGAGAATACCCTTGACACCTTCCAGAGGTTGGTGAACCAGGTCCTCGTAGGAATGGAGGCCTTCAGTGTCGCCTATCTGGATGTCATAATTGTCTTCAGTAGCAGCGAGTAGGATTACCCTTTTCACCTCCAGGAAGTGCTTTAGTCTCTCAAGCAGGCAGGCCAGACTATCAAGGCCAGTAAGTGCTGGATAGGGCAGGTGTCTGTGGTGTACTTGGGAGACCTGCCGGGCAGAGGTAAGATGCAGCCCCTCCAGGTCAAGATAGAGACTATCATATCCTGGGAGCCTCCTAAAAACCAGACTGAGGTGAGGACACAATAGAAAGACGAGGTGAGACAAGTAATATTTCTTTCTTTCTTTTGTAGTTGATATTCTGTAGATGTGGAGTTGGTGAGTGTATCAGCTTCTACTGTCCTGGTCATGTCTTTTCATCCATTTATGTTTGAGTGCTTAGTCGCTTTGGGTCTTTGGTGCTTCTTCTCGAACTATTTTGCCAATCTGGTGCAAGCTGGGTGTGATTTTTATGTCAAATGCTCTTGAAAGCCATTCAATACATTGTTAGACTGCTGATGCAATGCGGCTAAAGGTATTGTGAATTTATACATCTAGAACATAGCTACTGCTCAATGAAGAAGCACAACATGTTTGCATACTGCAAACAAACCTGTTAACAAATTGAAACTGACTACAAAATGAGTGCTACGTTGTAAATGAATAGTACATCAGTGGGTCAGTGTAAACAGACTCTACTAACTCAAAGCATTGTCTGGTACAGCTCATGATGCAACTTTCTGTAGAAGCCCACTCGCTTTTCAATGTACCATGTAGACCTGTTCGTTCAGTTTTCTTGATATGGGCCAGTGTCAATTGAGCCTTTCCCTCAGCGAAATAGATGAAGAGGCTCCTGAGATTAGAAGACGATGGGAATGATCAGGATGCAGGAACATAAACTGTCAGGCTTTTTTATTATTACAATAATTGCACAGGGAATATATCCCACATTCAAAACTGCTCATGGACTGGCTCAACCTTAAGTGTCCAAAGTATCATTACCTTAGCCTGCCTAAACAATATAGGAAAAGGGCAGCTTTAAACATAAGGACCCTCATGATGCAAAAAGGTGGCCCATTCCAGAAGATGGTAGATTTACCTTCTACACGGTAGGATGTGTTTCCATTGTGCAATGCCCACCAGTAGTAAAAGCCCTTTCGGAATACCGAAAGTCATAAAGTTAGACTTCCGCCTAACTTTACCTTTGTGAATCGGGCCCACAGTCCTTATATCAATTTATGGATGACGTTGCCTTATATTAAAAATATCAATTGTACACTGTGATCTAGTTCCAGATTATGATAGATATTTTAATGGCCACACTGGTTACTGTTTTTCAGGCCCAGTAGATAGCAAATTGTGCATACTCAGCACTTTATGCTGTGTGACCTACACTCTAGCTATTTTTTTATATCTGACTGACAGGTTTGTGTGTTCTTGAGGTGTGTGTGCTGGAAAAGTAAATTTGTGGGATAATGTGCTTGCCACAGACATCTCTCTGTGTCAGCGAAAGATCCCAAGATCAAATGTCTTTCCTGTCAATGATGTGTTCCATCCTCCCGAATTAGCACAATTGAGTTTGGTAAACAAAATGTTGCTTGTTGTCAGATCTGCAAATCCATATGAACGATGCAACAAACTTTAGCTGTAAACATTTTCATACCGATTCTAAATGGGTGTGAGGTGCCCTCATACCTCCATCTATAATGTGGTGAAAAGTGCCCTGTCATTCCTCCTAGCTAGTGTGACTTGTTCTGTAACTGCACTCTCTTTGATGGGCTGTGATCTGTTCCCCACCACCCTCTTTTACATGCTAGCAGTTTTCACAAAATTAACTTCAGACTATAAAAACCGAATAGGCCACTTTACAATGCATGCAATACATCGCATGCCATTACAATGTGGTCATTAGAACGAACGCGTTTTTATAGCGCATACCATTATCAACGCAAGTCGTTACAACGACTTGCTGTAGGGGTGGGGTGCTGGATTTTGGAATAGTATAATTTACTATTCCAACTCCAGTCTGTGCAACAGTAGGGAAGGTGTTGGATTTTAAATATATATATTTGCCACGTTTTAAAGGTACCCCACACTTCTTCAGTGATGGCGAGACTATAAGACTTTGAAAAGGGGATTGTGGGTAACAGCGGCAACTGGGACACTGTGGGCGTCTGATGAAGAAAACCCTCCGAAACGCGTCATGCCCTGATGTCCAAAATAAATATGATGGTTTGAACCCTGCTGTGCCTCCCGAATCTGATTCATCCGATGAAGATTGCCTTGGAAAGCTATAGCGTGTGACGGCTTGCCGCGGAGCGCTGGGCAGGCACTCCCTTAAGTGGTCTAAAAGGGGTCGCTAGAACGTAAGGAGACTCCTGGACCGCCCTGCAGTACCGAGGCAGCAGAGTTAAGCTGTAAATTCAGTCCATACTTTTATGGAGGGACATCGTTACTTCACCGGTATCCCCGATGACTCTGCAGCCAAGGAAACCGCGCGGCTGGGAAACGCGGGACAAACACACCTTCGCCCAGAATCAACACCCCAATCCTCACCTGGAAACGTAGCACACCGGCCTTCCAATGGGGAAAATGCAAAAAGAATGCCGAGAACGGAACCGTCAACAGCAAGTAAGGTACACTGCTTGCTGGGAGATGTAGTACAATTGTGGAAACATGACGACTCCGTGCCACGTTTTAAAGGTACCCCACACTACTTCAGTGATGGCGAGACTATAAGACTGTGAAAAGGGGATTGTGGGTAACAGCGGCAACTGGGACACTGTGGGAGTCTGATGAAGGAAACCCTCCGAAACACGTCATGCCCTGATGTCCAAAATAAATATGATGGTTTGAACCCTGCTGTGCCTCCCGAATCTGATTCATCCGATGAAGATTGCCTTGGAAAACTATAGCGTGTGACGGCTTGCCGCGGAGCGCTAGGCAGGCACTCCCTTAAGTGGTCTAAAAGGGGTCGCTAGAACGTAAGGAGACTCCTGGACCGCCCTGCAGTACCGAGGCAGCAGAGTTAAGCTGTAAATTCAGTCCATAATTTAATGGAGGGACATCGTTACTTCACCGGTATCCCCGATGACTCTGCAGCCAAGGAAACCGCGTGGCTGGGAAACGCGGGACAAACACACCTTTGCCCAGAATCAACACCCAAATCCTCACCTGGAAACGTAGCACACCAGCCTTCCAATGGGGAAAATGCAAAAAGAATGCCGAGAACTGAACCGTCAACAGCAAGTAAGGTACACTGCTTGCTGGGAGATGTAGTACAATTGTGGAAACATGACGACTCCGTGCCACGTTTTAAAGGTACCCCACACTACTTCAGTGATGGCGAGACTATAGGACTGTGAAAAGGGGATTGTGGGTAACAGCGGCAACTGGGACACTGTGGGCGTCTGATGAAGGAAACCCTCCGAAACGCGTCATGCCCTGATGTCCAAAATAAATATGATGGTTTGAACCCTGCTGTGCCTACAAAACCTTATTTTACTCACACAAAACCATTGAAATTCGCATATATAGTAAGTTGCACTAACTATATATCGCGCACCCACAATCCACTGCTGATGATGTCACATATTACATCATTCATGACATGGTCAGTGACATCACTGATGACATCACTGATGACATCATCCCGTGACTGTATGTTTCTGTAAAATTAAAATATGTCTTACATATTGAAGAATGAGTGGATGTATAAGTGTCTGGATGAAGGATTTAGTAGGTGCATGACTGACTGTATGAGAGAGTGATTAAATGTGTCTCACTGAGTGCATGGGTTAGTGACTAAACTGTCTTAATTTGTGCATCATTATGTCTGTTGTTCTGTAAACTGCTGCATGTGTTGATCAGTAGCTATATGAGTAACTATATGGATTATTGATTGGTTGCCCAAGTATTTGTATGGGAGACAGAGTGTGTGTGTGGGTGGCTTGGAGGTGTATGACTCTGTGCATAGATGTGTGAGCAGCTGATACACTAGATGTATGGGTTCAAAAGTGCATGTGGAAACAGCTGTATGGGTGGTTGACTGTGTGCATGAGTGTATTGGTGAGTGAATGGATATCTCAGTGCTACATGTCAAAGTAAGTACATATTTAAAACACAGTACATGTGAGAGTTGACATATATAAATAACTGTGCATAACAGCCAGTGAATATGTGAGTGGCTGTATTGATCACTGTGAACTTGTATCAGGGATTGTATAAGAGAGTAAATATGTGTTAGTATATGTTTGAATAAGTAAGGTGTGTATAACTGTATAGTTGAGGAAATGGAGGTGTGATTGATTCTTTTCATGACTGACTAGGTGTGTGAGTAACTCCATGGATGAGTGACAGTCTGTGAGTGTCTGTTTACACTGATTGTATCTAAGGTTATATTAGAGTCTGAAGAGGTTCATTGTATTATCACATAAATGATATCATCAGTGATGTGATCAGTAATGTCAAATGAAATGTCATCAGTGATGTCATTTTAGATGTCATCAGTGATGTCATCAGTGATGTCATTTGAGATGTCATCAGTGATGTCATCAGTGATGTCACTGACCATGTCATGAATGATGTAATATGTGACATCATCAGCAGTGGATTGCGGGTGCGCGATATATAGTTAGTGCAACTAACTATATATGCGAATTTCAATGGTTTTGTGTGAGTAAAATAAGGTTTTGTAAATGCTAATTCCTAACTATATTTGGTCTATAACCTATGGTTTTTTCAGTGACTTTTCAAGGATTTGTAAATGCTAATTCCTAACTATATATGGTCTATAACCTATGTTTTTTTCAGTGAATTTCAATGGTTTTTTAATAGCAAATATCAAAAGCTGTAAAATGTATTCTTCTTTTAAATGAAAAATATATTTTATATGTTTTTAATATAATTTTTTTATGCATCTGTCAAACCCTGACCTCTTAATAGTGCACTGTGGTGGAAATGATTTTGGGAGTATGACTGGGGTTGGTCTGGAAATGCTTTTAAAGGACACCTTTCATTAATTGATGACACTTTTCCCCAAACTGCCTTGGTATATTCCAATATATGCCAAAGACAGAAATGGAACTGTTCCAACCAATTTTGTCCACAATTTGAGAAAGCACGGAAACATGTGAATAAATCTGTTTCTGCTTACATGAGAGACTTTAGAATGGGTTCAATATACAACAATAACTTGCGTTACAACATGCAAGACATCTACAGAGGAGATGGTGTGCACTTCTCAGATGAGGGGAATAGAATATTCCTCCTGAATTTAAAACTGTGCATTGGAACCTACTTGTAGGTACCTAAATCAGCGACAGAACCCAATAGCTCTTTTCAGAGCTACCCTACCTCTGATCATTCAAAACGTTTATCTTTTTCTAACTTTTTTCACTATTTTTCACCAAAGTACGCTCCCCGGTTCGCTTACCGGTGCGCGTACCGGGCGCTCTCCGCGCAATTTTTTTTTTTTTGCCTATATGAGCGTCCTAAGCCCCCCTCAGAAAACCTAGAGGGTCAGAAAGTGTCTACCGTGCCCCCTTCTACCCATTCTGAACATTGTTTCCCCTCCATCTTGTGTCTCAATTCTACCGATACACAAAATGGAGGACTCCCGTAACGCTGCCGGTACGCGTACCGGGGCACGCACCGGTAAGCGCTCGCTAAAAAAAGGTGGGAAAGTAATTTACAGAAAAACCACTGGAGACACTTTCATCAAATATAGAATAGGCCCTACTACATAGCAGTCCCTACCATTTACCCAAATTTGATGGAATTCCATTGAGAAAATTATGCTGTAGGCCTGACTAAATATCCTGAGGTAAATTACATGACAGAAACACATATGAAGTGTTGGAATTGACAACCAATTAAAATGTTACTTTCATTTTCTACTATTATTTCAAGACATTTGATTAGTTATGTACCTGAATATATATAAAGAAAGAGAGAGAAACACAGCCATTTTGACTACTACTTCCTGAAGTACATTTTAAGAGCATTTTCACTGTCAACTTTAACTTCTTTTTCAAAGGTAAGATATAATTACAAAATTTGAAAGGAGAACTATGTTATGCACTTTAAATTAAATAAGGAAAACGTTTTCAGATAGTTACATACTGTCCCTCTATAAGAGTTAGTCATTGAGAAAGACTTAATTATTTAAATTATTGATTGAGTTAGGCTTCTGTGTTATAATTATGAATTTACTTAGGCTTCATCACAGGCACTTTTTAATAGTTCTACTTCCTGCCTGAAACCATGCACTGCCCAAAGATTACTTCACTGTTAAAAACTTACAAGTACCTGTCTGAACTTAAACCCAACAGTGCCCTATCTCCACTGATATATTTTTTTTAATGCAATTTACAGCAAGAAAATGGAAGCACAGCATAAAGAAAATACAATTTCATTTGAAATTAAGATTGAAAGCAATCCAAACCAAGAAAAAGAAGAACTAGACTTTATGGATGAATCAGTTGACCAAGAATTATTAAAGTGTGGGAGAGGGAGGAACATGGCGGCAGCAGGCTAGCTGCCGCGATACCCCGCTCTGGGCTCTCGCGGAGCATTTGGCTTTTCGTCTGCTGAGGGCTTTACTCATGCGTGCGTTAACTTGATTCGTATTTGCTGCTACACAGCTACACTTTTGTTCTGAAAACGACTCGCCTGATTCAGGAGCCTTTAGATCTCTCTTCGCCTTTCATGCCCGTGCTTGCTGGGGGCGTGTTTCACTCTGCTCCGGTGTCCGCATTCCTGGGCGCCACTTTCATACAGCCGGCGTGGTCTTTACGGCAGGCACGGATCTCCTCTTTTTCAGTGCCTTGGAAGTGGCACCGGGCCGCCCTGGAGCTTCGTCGCGGGAGGCAAGCCCGCTCCTTCTGCAGAGGTGTTCTCCCCGTGGTTGCTGGAGAGGAAGGTCGAGAAGCTGTGGCGGCGGAAGGCGGGTCGGTCAGCGTGAGCATTCCTGCACCGGTTTCTACTCCGCTGGATGTAGCAGGAGACTCCGAGGCTTCTGATCATTCGGTGAATCAGGTGAAGGGGGACCAGGGGGTGGAGGAGGCAGAGGTAGTGTCAGCGACTGCTCAACCTTTCCAGGAGCCACAAGAGACTGCGGCAGGGGACTCAAATCAGAGTATTGGCATTGCAAAAAGCACATATTTTTTAAGAAGTAAAGACTCAGCTCTACCAGAGGCAACTGTAAAATCGACCCCAGTAGTTTCTAGAAAGGGTCATAAAGGAAAGAAAACAGCTAAAGCAGTGAGTGTATACCATAACCGAAGGGGCAAGACAAAATTAGATAAATCTAACTTGTTTTTTGCATCAGCGCTGGAACCTACGCAGGAGCTCACGCAGGTTACGCAAGTCACTGGGCAGGAGGACTGGGATAATACTGCAGGAGGCTCCAAACTAGTTAACTCAATCACTGCAACATCCACTAAATCCAGAGGTATTAATTGTGATTCTAATAAAATACCTGTTAAGCCCTCTTCTTACCTCTCTGCAGAGGTGAAGCCTAAATGATCTAAGAAATCCAAGGCGGTAAAAACAGTCTTGGATTCGGGCTCCAAGATAACACCCTCTCTGCGATCTTACTTTAAGGCAGTACCCCAGGTTCTGAGTCTTGCACAGAGTACTTATTCCTCCACCAGAGCACCCTCAGAGACCATCTCTAGTTCAACAATAACTGCTGGTATCACCTCAGTCTCCCTAACCATGGAAGGGGGGGTTTGCAATGTCAATCAAATGGATGAAAAGGGAAGAGGTCTATCTATGGAAAACACGCAGCCGGGCATTATACCGGAAAATGTCGATAATAATGGCAGTGATAGTGTGAACACGCCTTTAAATCTTGACAAGATTCCTGTTGTCCCTTCCAGTAGCACAGTATTGGAGGACTCTAGTCACTCTGGTAGATGCGTTAATTTTGGAGAAAACGCAAGCCTGGAATCGGGAAATTTAGAGTCAGAGAGTCGACCTCAAATACTTGAGGTTTCTTTTATTCCAGATCAGAATACTCAACCTATAATTGGCTCAGACCCCTCCTCTTCCTCTCTTCTCGGCTCAGGTACACAACTGGCATCAGATGCCACTGCCAGTGCCAGTGCCTCTACTTCACCTTTAGATCTTTCTTCAGTTTTAACAATGTTTTCCAACTTGACAGATGATATTAAATGAGGTTTTGAGGTGGCATCTAAAATCCAGAGAGAGATTAGATCATACTGTGAATCTCTGGATAGCAAAATTGATGGGCTTTTTTCAAGAACGGGGGCCCTGGAAGAAACTACAGCGGTAATGTCCATAGAGCTAGATAATGCTAAAGAGGAAATAGTGAAACTTAGAAGGGAAGATACTTTATTGGCTGAAAGAATGGAGGTCTTGGAAAATAATGCCAGGCGCTGTAATATTCGCATCTTGAATGTCCCTGAAGCAAATGAAGGTTCCAACATTAAGGCTTATATTATCCAACTCCTAATAAAATCTCTAAATCTAAAATATACAGAGGCGGAGCTCAATGTAGACATTCAACGGATCCACAGGGACCCTTTCAGGCGTAATCCGCAGCGTGAAAAGCCCCGTAAGATTTTAGTGAACTTTCACACTTTTCAACTGAAGGATCACATTCTAAATTTGGCCTTAAAACAAAAATCTCTGACTGGTGATGGCTTTTCCTTTCAAGTGCGTTCTGACTTGTCAAGGGCGACCCTTGACAGACAGTGGGAACTGGGTCGCAGAATGGAGGCATTCAGAAATTTGGGAGCATCAGTCCAGCTGAGTTTTCCCGCAGCATTGAAGATTATGTTTAATAATAAAATGTTCTATATACGCACAGTCCAAGCTGCAGATGAACTTCTGTTAAGTATAGGCACCTCTAAACACTGATGGTAGTGTAGTATCAAGTCGAGAAGTTTATGGTTTATCCTTGTATGGTTGCCTATAGAGTCTATTAAAGAATAAATATATAACAACGACAAAAGAAAAAAAAAAACTTAGCTCAACGCTAACTTTTTCTAATAGAAGACAAAAATAATAAAAAGTAATTTAAAAAAAAAAAAAAAAAAAAAAAGAAAAGTTAAAAATGAAGGAATAGAAATAAGAAAGGCACTTTGAAAGCACTTTAAATTCACATAAATCACTGCTAGAAAAAAAAATATGTATATATATGTATATATATATGTGTGTATATGTATATATATGTGTATATATATATATATGTATATAAAAGAAAAAAAATATATATATATAACAAATAGCAAACCACAAAAAGCACGAATTCACGCATACTACCTCAATAACCTTTTATAGAGATACCAGTAAATACTACTTAACCAATTTGTAACAGGACCATGAAGGGCTTGACTTAAAAATAGACATTTTTAGCCCTCCAATACTCTAGTCATTAATGCCTCGCTTGAGCCTGGACAGAGTATCTGGGGTATCACAAACCGGACCTGTCCCGGTTGGTTAATTGGGGAAACAAAAAATAAAATCTTTCTCATCTCTAAAATGGCGGTCGATAGCTATATAAATGAACAATGGACACATTTTGCTTTGTTTAGTAGTACTGAGGGGTGTGAGTTGACTGGACTCTATTTCACTATTTTTGGATATGTCAGCTATGACTACCATTAAGATTCTCTCCTGGAATGTTAATGGCCTGCGCACCAAACCTAGATCTAACACAATTTTACAATATATCCGTGACTTTGACGCGCAGGTCATTATTCTCCAGGAGACACACTTGGTTGAAGCTGAGATATCGGACCTGCTTAAAAAAAACAGATGGGTAGATTTATCAGTTACTACCTCTCAAACAGTTAATACTAGAGGGGTCGCCATTTTCTTTAAAAAAAACATCAAAACAAGACTTTTGAAGCAGAAGGTTGATCCTTTTGGTAGGTGGGCAATAGCATCGGTCATGATTGAGGGAACATATCTTACGTTGGTTGGTTATTATGGACCTAACCGCGATGACCCATCTGCCCTGGCTACGATGTTCTCCGAGCTTCTACATTTTCAAGAACCTATGATAATAGCGGGTGATTTTAACATTGTACTCAATCCGTTGTTGGATAAGTCTCCTTCTGGTCGACAACTCCCTCACTCTAAATCTAGAGATCTTCTAACTAAATATATGTATCAATATGGATTTATTGACATTTGGAGGGTAAGGTCGGGCCGTAAGACTGGCTTCTCCTTCAGAAACTACAAGTACCGCCATAGATCTAGGATCGATTTTATTTTGATAAACAAAAGTTTGGATAAATCGATCAGGAATGTAACTTATTTACCATCTCACCTATCTGATCATTCGGCAATATTCCTAGACCTCGAGTTGCAGTCCCAACCCCCGACCAGGTCTTGGTCAATGGATAGATCTTGGCTTACATCCCCTGAAGACTTGGAGTATGTTAAGTTGGAGACGCAAGAATTTTTTAAAATCAATATTGGTTCTGCATGCTCCAGCACAGTATGGGATGCTTTTAAGTGCTCTTTGAGAGGCGTTATTAAGAATAAAACTTCGTTTCGTAAGAAACAGTACACTCAGGCGGTTGCATTGATAGAGGCCAATATATCAACAGCCCAATCAGAATTAGATAATCTCAACAATCCCCAAGAACATGGTATACATGCTAAACAGGAGGAACTGATTAAGCTTAAAGGGCTACTGGCTTCTGAATTAAACCAACGTATCCTGCAAAGGTGGGAAGCCAGTAAACTAGCCAATTTCGAATTTGGTGAAGGGGCAGGCAAACTATTAGCCTGGAAGTCTAGAACAGACCAGACACGAAACAACATTGACTCTATAACTACTGGCTCCGGTACAGTATCTGCGGACCCAGAAATAAGGTCAGCCTTCAAAGACTTTTTCCAGGCTATTTATCAAGAGGACAATAACATCACTCCTATTGATGTAGGAAATTGGTTGAATAAAATTTCACTACCAGTATTATCTACAGAACAAGTTGCCCTATTAGATCACCCTATAACGGTTGAAGAGGTATCAGCTGCCATACTAAACAGTAAATCTGGAAAGGCGGCGGGCCCAGATGGCCTACCGGCAGAGATATATAAACATATAGCAGCAGATATCGCTCCCTTCCTCACCAAGTTATTCAATCAAATTCTGGAAGATGGCGATTTACCCCCTACATCATGGAACAAAGCTTCTATTACACTTATTCTGAAACCAGGGAAGGCATCCACCGCCTGCAGCTCCTATCGCCCAATTTCAGTTCTTAACGCTGACTATAAGATCTTCGCGTCTTTACTAGCCAAGAGATTAGGTCAGGTAGCCCCCGCAGTGCTACATTCTAACCAAAAGGGCTTTGTTAAAGGTCGCCAACTCTATGAGTTGATATATGACTTAATAGGAGCGATTGATATGGCAACCAGTTCATCGCAACCCTTGGCCATTCTCACCTTGGACGCAGCCAAGGCCTTCGACAGGGTCAATTGGGTATACTTGTCGGGGGCCTTGGAAAAATTTGGCGTTGGCAGAGCCTTTCGCAGAGCGGTTGAATTACTGTACCATAGCCCATCGGCCTCAGTCTTGGTTAATGGCGGACTGTCGGAACCATTTACCATCACAAGGGGCACTCGGCAGGGCTGCCCGCTTTCCCCTCTACTTTTCGATATCTATATAGAGCCATTTGCTCAAATAATTCGTGATGATATTAACATCGTTCCATTTAAGTATAGAGATTGGGAAAAAAAAGTATCTTTGTATGCTGATGATCTTATGATCATAACCTCTGATATCAGCATAGCGTTCCCGACAGTCATAAACTTAGCTCAACAATTTGGTAACATCTCTGGCTATGAAGTTAACGCCACAAAGACTGAGGTTATGGCATGGAACAGCTTAATACCGAGACTCCCAGTACAACCTTGTGATAACATGAGATATCTAGGCATAAAAATTGTAACAGACATTAATCTGATCGCCCATTCAAATTTCACAATGGTGGCTAAAGAATGTAGGAAACTAATGAGTTCTTGGAGACATCTTCCATTAACGCTCCTAGGTCGTTCAAACTTAGTTAAGATGTCCATCCTACCTAGACTAACCTTTATCTTTAACAGCTTACCACTCTACTTTGATAAGAAATTGATAGCCAAGATGCAGAGCGACATTACCTCATTTGTATGGGGGAACAAGACTGCTAGAATCTCTTGGAATAAATTAAGACGTCGTAGGGAGAAGGGTGGACTAGCCGGCCCAGACATTCACATTTATGCTTGGGCCTTTCAGCTGACACATGCCCGAATGCTACTTAAAACTCCATCAGACCGGGGTATTGGGTTAATGTTTTCAGCATTATTACAATGCGAAGGCCTAAGTCAGTTGGGGTTTCTATTTAAGTTTGGAGACCCCAAATTCTTTAAGAAAATCAAGCTGAAGGTACTGCAGGACCTAGCAAGAACCTGGTATAACCTTAGAACCACAACCAAAATAGGCTACTACTCTAATGGTGCTCCTATATGGGACCTTCCTGCTGCGCCGGGCTGGACTAAGGATGCACTGATAAGCCCACTAAAAGATGCAGGAATTTCAACATGGGGAGATTTGTTTTTTGAAGGGGAAATGTTTTCCTGGGAACATCTAGTGAGTCAGGTAGGCCCCAATCTCTCCAGACTTAAATTCTTGCAAATCTCAAGTTGGGCGCAAGCACAAAAATTGGGTTCCACACGCCTTCAACAAGGACCTTTGGGAGGAAGTAGCCAACTAGAATCATGCTTACTTGACAACACACCAAAATGTAAAGAGGTTTCCTACTTTTACAACTTAATCCTAGAGGAGATAGACGGAATATTTCACCTCCCGGTCCAGCTATGGGGTTCTTTATTGCCTGCAGCAAATGTGAATGAACTTTGGCTAACATCTTGCAACGTTCTTTGGGATATTGTTAAACCTGCCTGGCTACGCAGAAAGCATCTCTTTACCCTTCACAGGGCTTATTATTCTCCCCAGAGGTTGTCCAAATTTTCAACAGGTTCACCAGTGGCTTGTTCCCGATGCGGCCAAGTCGCAGCCTCAGATGCTCATATGTTTTACGACTGCCCACTTTTAACATCTTTCTGGCAATCAATAGGCAATACACTAACATCATCAATAGGTTCTACTGTGAATATAGATCTTAGCCTGGTAATTTTGGGGGAAATGGACAAAAAACGTAGTACTAATAACAACCTCTTGTTCTACTCAATGCTGGTGGCTCGACGTGAGATTTGTAGGCGCTGGAAAGAGGCCTCTCCACCGACGTTGTGGGACTGGAGTTCTTCGATGCTTCATATATCAAAATTGGACCTTTCTAGGGCTGGGAAAATCAACAAAAGAGCTTTTTGGTTGAAACTAGACTGGTCCCAATGAAGAGAGTGTTTTTTTTTTTTTTCTTTTTTTTTTCCACAGTTCCAATGATTATGAAGCCATGACACACTCTCTCTGCTCTATCACCTGCGTCCTTGTTTCTTTAAGGTCAATTGGTGTTTACGGCAAAGGTGGAATCTGGCTAATGGCATACACTCCCGAAATAGTACACAAGGGTTCGTGATTATCAGTGAAATCGACATGACTGTAGGGTCCGGGCGCCTTCTCACTACGATCGACCCTCTACCAGTCCTGCACTGAGACAGTATGTCTTTTTCTCAAAATCACATTTTTTCCCAGTCCACGGTACTATTGGGCCAGCCATGGTTGAGATGAGGAGCAAAAAAAAAAAAAAAAAGAATTATTAAAATGTGCTGAAGAATGTGATTCTTGGAATGAAAAGGAGCACATTCCTGATGATTTAATGTTACAAATTCTCTTAGATTTTGAAAAATCAGAACAATAAATTTAAATTTTAAAAGTTAAAATTGTTTGAGACATTATTCTTTTTAATATGAAAATTATGAAATAGTACCCAAAAAGATAAAATATAAACTGAGACTTAAAATATACTGTGCAACTTTTTTGTGTTACATAGTAAGTTTGCTCATAGTTACTTCCTTTCTCCCACTATATTATCTCCAATGTGTATTTAACATCTCTTTATCATCTCCTGCCTCCATGTTCTTTCTGCTTTCCTCACAGACTATGCTATGAATTCCATATACCACAATAACTTCTGAAACAACATGCAAGATATCTACAAAGGAAATGGTGTATATTTATTTTTAGACTCTGCATTGGTACCTACATGTTGGTACTTAAATAAAAAAAAAAAAATACAACAAAAAGAACAATCAATAAACATACAATATTTGAACATTCTTTTTTCCGTATATTACGCTCCCCGGACCGCTTCCCGGTACGCGTACCGGGCGCTCCCCCGCAAAAAAAACGATAATATATATATATTTTTTTGCCCCGCGGGGCCCTTTTAAAGCCCCCTCATCAAACCTAGGGGGTCAGGGAGGATGTGCTCTGCCCCCTTATGCTCATTTCCCCCTTTGTTTTTGCCACCTCTTGTCTCTCGATCCTACCGAGAGACAAGATGGCGGTCGTTCCGGACTGTTTAGAATGTTGACAGACACCGGAGAGCCAATCAGCTTCACTTCGCGAAGTTCCGTTACGCGTCAGGTACGCGAACCGGGGCGCTAACCGGAGCACTGTCACAGATATATCTATTTTTTAAAGCGTTAATTTCTCAAAATCCACTGGAGCACATATATTGAGACATAGCAAAGGCACGTCGGGCACACCATATCTACAATTTTGCCAAGTTTCGTGTAAATCCATTCAGCCGTTCGAGCTAAAAGTGAGTCCAACCGCCCTATGGAAAAATGAATGGGAAAAACGCGTTTTGGGACCCCCCTTTTTTCTTGGCCCCTCCTTGACGGAACCCCTCCAAATTTTCAGGGGCTGCTCAGAAACAAAATGTGCCATTTTCCTGTAAATTTCAGCCAATTCCGTCCACAAACGCCAACGTTATTTGACATAGAATTTTCAGAAATCCCATAGGAAAAAAATCCTAACTATATATACCTACTGGCGACCGCCAGTAGGTAATATATATATACATATCCCTCTCTCACTTGTTTCTCTCTTACTCTCTCTCTTTACTCTGTAAACATGGCATTTTTCAATAGCACACCCTGCAGCTACTGCCGACTGCTTCAGACACATGCAAACCAGAAATAAAACATGGATACTTGTACTGAGATCAGACATAGGCAGTTCAAGTTTACCTCACATTTCAAAAGGTACAGTGGGGTAAGCTTTCAATTCTGTGTTGAGCACTGACAACTGCTGTGAAATTACCCTCACAAACAGAACAGGTACAGTACATCCGTTTGCAGAGTATGCTTCTATTGGCTCACACACAGAACAATCACAGCAGGGGCAGCAGTGCAGGTTTCCAGTAAACAGACAGAATGTTTACAGCCCTGGCAACAGAAGAACACACTTCCCTTGCATAGAAAAAGTACAATACAAACTTCCCCATACACAGGGCAGGCATCCACATTCAATGTTTCCTAATGCATAGCAGTTACAGTACCAAACATTGTAGACACATACACCAGAAACAGCCAGCACATTAAAGTTAATCTCCGCACAAGTGGAGAAGCGAGGCTCAATGGTTAGAGCGGCAGACCCTGATGCAGAGGTCTGGCCTGGGACCAGGGTTCAATTCCCGCCTCGGCGGCTCTTGGACTCAATTTCCCCGGACCTGATAATTCTCACCTCGGTGCCTAGTCTAATCTTGGGTCCCACTCTGTGACTCTGGGCAATAGCTTGCTTAATCTCCATAACGGCCCCAGCAGCGCTGTGGATGCCTGGCTTCACCTTGGGGGTGCCCAAGAGTGGACATTTCACAGGAAAGCCAGGATGGGTTCCACAGAGGTATGAATACAGCGCTACGAGGCCTCCGGGTAGAAGAGTGCTATATAAATACTCTACATTTACATAAACAACAGGTGCAGTACCCTAATTTTCAGTGCACGTTTGCCTCTCACAAAGCAGAGGTACCATGGGGCAAGCTTCCAGTTCTCCGATAGTGGGGAACACTTGTAGCAGCAGTGAAAGCTTCATTCAGACACAGTGGAGGGGTCAATACATGCATTAACTGTATTACTTTCATGCACTATAATAAGTAGTATGTCAAGTTTCCTTTACAAATGGCCTTATGGGCAAACACGATGCAAGCTTAATCAATCAATCAATCAATCAAAGCATTTATATAGCGCACTACTCACCCGGAGGGTCTCAAGGCGCTAGGGGAGGGGGGGTCCGCTACTGCTCGAGCAGCCAGGTCTTGAGCTGCTTCCTGAAGGCGAGGTGGTCCTGGGTCAGGCGGAGGTGAGTCGGGGGGGAGTTCCAAGTCTTGGCGGCCAGGTAGGAGAACGACCTTCCCCCTATGGTGGTTCTTCGGAAGCGGGGGACGGCGGCGAGGGCGTGGCCGGTCGATCGAAGCTGGCGTGTGGGAGTGTAGAAGTTGAGGCGGCTGTTGAGGTATCCTGGACCTTGGTTGTGTAGGGCTTTGTGTGCGTGGGTGAGGAGACGGAAGGTGATTCTCTTGTTGACCGGGAGCCAGTGCAGGTCTCTCAGGTGTCCGGAGATGTGGCTGTGACGGGGGATGTCCAGGATGAGTCGTGCTGAGGCGTTCTGGATCCGCTGGAGTCTCTTTTGGAGTTTGGCAGTGGTACCGGCGTAGAGGGAGTTGCCGTAGTCGGTATACACCTGTTACAACGCATTTGTTACAACGCACTACCGTTACAACGCGACTTTTACAACGCATACCATTACAACGCATTGCACTGGGGGGCGCTCTAGGATAGGGAATAAGTATAATTTACTATCCAACAACTTCCCTAGGGTCCACGGGGACTGGAGTTAGAATAGTAAATTATACTTACCACTATCCAGCACCTCAAAGCGCTATGCGTTGTAATGGTATGCGTTGTAATGGTCGCGTTGTAATGGTAGGTAGTTGTAATAGTATGCGGAGTAACATGGTACATCCGCCGTAGTCCAGACGGCTGGTGACGAAGGCCTGGGTGACCGTCTTCCTAGTCTCGGTGGGGATCCACCGGAAGATCTTACGTAACATGCGCAGGATGTTGAAGCACGATGAGGAGACGGCGTTGATTTGTCTGGTCATGGAGAGGGAGGAGTCCAGGATGAAGCCCAGGTTGCATGCGTGGTCTGTTGGTTTGGGTGCGCTGCCCAGCGTGGGGGGCCACCAGGAGTCGTCCCAGGCGGAGGGTGAAGATCCCAGGATGAGGACTTCCGTCTTGTCCGAGTTCAGTTTCAGGCGGCTGTTCATCATCCACTTGGCTACGTCTGTCATCCCTTCGTGTAGGTTGGCTCTGGCGGTGGCGGGGTCGTTGGTGAGGGAGAGGATCAGCTGGGTGTCATCGACGTAGAAGATGATGTTGAGGTTGTGTTGGCGTGCGATGGCTGCGAGGGGGCTCATGTAGACATTGAAGAGGGTTGGACTGAGCGAGGAGCCTTGAGGAACGCCGCAGATGACTTTGGTGGCTTCTGATCTGAACAGGGGGAGGCGGACTCTCTGTGTCCTTCTGGCAAGGAAGGAGATGATCCACTCCAGTGCCTTCTCCTGGATTCCGACCCGCTGCACTAGGCTACGGTGGCAGACAGTTTCGAAAGCCGCGGAGAGGTCTAGGAGAATGAAGGCCGCTGTTTCTCCGTTGTCGAGCAGGGCTCAGATGTCATTGGTGGCTGCGATCAGGGCGGTCTCGGTGCTGTGGTTGGCCCGGAAGCCAGACTGCGAGAGGTCGAGGGATCCGTTCGTCTCGAGGAAGGCGGCCAGCTGCTTGTTGACGGTCTTCTTGATGACTTTTGCAGGAAACGGGAGCAGGGAGATGGGGCGGTAGTTCTTGAGGTCGGTGGGGTCAGCTGATGGCTTCTTTAGTAGAGCGCTGAGTTCGGAGTGCTTCCAGCTCTCCGGGAAGGTAGCGGTGTCGAAGGAGGTGTTGATGATGTCCCGCAGGTGGGGTGCGATGACAGCGTCGGCCTTGTTAAAGACGTGGTGAGGGCAGGAGTCGGTCGGAGATCCGGAGTGGATGGAATTCATCGTGCGGACGGTGTCTTCGGTGCTGATCGGGGTCCAGGCGCAGAGGGTGGTGGTGGGGGGCGGTGGTTCAGTCGTGGCGTGCTTCGGTTGAGTGTTGAAGCTGTTGTGTGTGTCCGCGATCTTGTTGTAGAAGTAGGAGGCGAGGGAGTTGCAGAGGTCTTGTGAAGGGGTGATGTCGTTGTTTCCGTCGTTGGGGTTGGAGAGCTCTTTAACGATGTTGAAGAGTTCCTTGCTGTTGTGTGCGTTGTTGTCCAGTCGTTCCTTGATTGCAGTTTTCTTGGTGGCGTGAATCAGTTGGTGGTGTTTTCGGGTGGCGAGCTTGAGGGCAGTCATGTTGTCTGGTGTTGGGTCTCTGCGCCAGGCTTTCTCGAGGGCTCGGCAGTTCCTCTTGGCGCTCTTGAGTTCGTCGGTGAACCATGGGGCTTTCTTGCTGCCGGGTCTGCAAGGCGGGGTCCTCAGAGGGGCGAGGGTTCTTGCTCAAGGAAGTCACAGCTGATCTTGTTCCAGCTTCTGCGTGCAGCCTGTTGCTGGTGGTGGTGGATCGTGGTCCTTCTGAAGCTGAAGTGGACGCAGCTGTGGTCCGTCCAGTGGAGTCCGGTGGTGTGGCTGAAGGTGATGTCATTGCTGGATGAGAACACGGGGTCGAGTGTGTGTCCGGCGTAGTGGGTGGGGGTGGTCACCAGCTGCTTGAGACCGAGGTTTGCGAGGTTGTCCAGCAGGGTGGTGGTGTTGCGGTCGTTGTTGTTCTCCAGGTGGAAGTTGAGGTCCCTGAGGAGGATGTAGTCAGCGGAGGGGAGGGCGTGCGGGCTGATGAAGTCAGCGATGTCTTCGCTGAATTGTGAGCGTGGTTCCGGGGGTCTGTAGATGAGTGTGCCTCTGATGGTGGTCTTGGGGTTGATGTGGATCTGGAAGTGCAGGTGTTCGGCGGGTGCGGGGGTGTCGTCGGTGTTGGTCGTGATGCGGATGGTGTTCCTGTGGATGATGGCGATGCCTCCTCCTGTCTGGTTGACGCTGTCCCTCCGGATGATCTTGTAGCCGTCCGGGATGGCGATGGCGATGTCGGGCGCTGAGGAGGCGTTCATCCAGGTTTCCGTGAGGAAGGCGACGTCAGGGGCTGTGGTATCGAGTAGGTTCCAGAGCTCGACGGCGTGTCTGTGGATGGAGCGGGTGTTGAGCAGGATGCACTTCAGGTGGCTGCTGCTGGTGCTTGTCTTGGTCGGTGCTGGTGTAGTGCAGGTCCGGTTGCAGGTGAACTTGCAGGGGTGGCAGCAGAAAGGTCTGTGGGTGCGTCTCGGGGTGGCTCGGTAGCACCCCGGGACCCGGCCGGCGTTGAGTGCGTTGAGCTCGGTGGCGTTGTAGGTCCGGCAGGTGGGCTGGTGTCTGCGGGGGCCAGGGGTCCTGGCACTGGGCGCGGTCCAGGCACGGACGGGCGCAGACGGGCTTACCTTTGGCGCACCTTCGGCGCTCAATCGGTGCTCCCGCTGCATGCGTCCGCTGCGCGGTCGCTCTGGGGGCATCATAAGTAGGGGGACGGGAGGGAGGGTCAGCTGGGTGGCGGGAGCGGGGCGGCCAATGGGCTGGTGATGGGCGGGGCCGCAGGGGGTCAGCGGGGGGAAAAACTGCGGCGGTCAGCGGCGGGAGAAACTGGCAGACGGGCGGCTCAGCTGTGGCTGGGTCGCTCGGGTGCAGGGAGGGCAGCGGCGGCCGGCGGGCGGGTGTCACAGCAGGGCGGGTGTCACAGCAGGAACCGGCAGGAGCAGATGGCGGCAGGAGCATACATATGAGGAGAACGGAAGCAATTTGGCATGCTTGAAAGTCCCACTTCTGCTTTTTTTATGTTGCTCTGCTATGAGGCAGCAGCCACACCCACTTCCACCTTTGGCGCAAAACTAAGGGCCAGAAGCACAAGTTCCATCTACAAATAGTCAATGCATCAAATTCTACTAAAGACTTATGAGCGGTACTCCCGGTACTAGCAGTTAATTCCTTTACAAATCCGGTGTGCAACTGGCCTGTGCCTTCTCCATCAGCGGCATGCTGTAATGATTCAGCTAACTTTTTCATTAAAAAAGTCACAGATATACGCGCCTCGTTCGCAGTCAAGGCAAAGCAGATGCATTCTGCCTCTTATGTTAACTCAAATTGCCATGGGAGTCATTTACCTCTTTTCCTGTTATCAGGGAAGGAGACTTAGTGGTTCTGATAAATGCCGTAAAATTGGTTTCTCTGCTCAATCCTGTCCAATTATACATTTTGATTCAGGGGAAAGAGGCAGTTTACTCAATACTTCAAGAGGCTCTGAACCTCTTTTTCTGGAGCTGCACAGTTCCACCCTTCTGGAAACATGCAGTTGTAGAGCCAATATTTAAAAAATCCTCTCTAGACTTAGTAGAAAACTACAGACCGATATCATTGGTATGTGGTGTGGGCAAGGCATCGGAAAAGCATGTCAATCGACATTCATGATCATTTTTGGAAAACAATGACCTGTGCCCTCCTACTCAAACTGGCTTCCAGTGGTACACAGCACAGACACTGCACTTTTAGGAGTCATGAAGGGGCAGATATATCATCACCATCATGTTCGATTCTCAAATAGCGATTTTTTAGAAATCGCTATTTGAGAATTGCAAATTGGGATGTATGTAGAAAATCGCTATTTTTTAGCGATTTCTTAGAATTCCTTAATTGCGATTAGCAAATTGCTAATCGCAATTAAGGAAGAATTTTCCAATTATTTCTATGGGCCAGGAGGCCCATGGAAGGATTGGGAAGTTATTCTCAATTTGCGATTCGCAATTTGCGAATCGCAAATTGAGAATAATTTAAAGGGTGCGAGGGTGTCTTAAGGACACCCTGCTGCACCCCTGAAATTTACATTTGTGCGCAAATGGCGCACAGACATGCACACATGGCATCTTTACAAATGCCCAAAAGTGCATTTGTAAAAGAATTCGCAAATTACCACCAACTACAAGCTGGTGGTAATTTGCAATTTCTTAGTGTGAAATCGCAAAACTTTATTGTTTCTTACATAGCATTTAAAGAATCGCTTTTTGCGATTCCTTAAATACTTGAGCAAAATTAAGGAATGGCACATTTTGTGATTCCTTAATTTTGCGATGCGATTTTGTTCATACATCGCATTTGCCGATTTTTTTGTTGCAAACGCTGCTTTTTTGCTAATCGCAGTGTTTGCGACAAAAAAACGGATGCTGCATCTGCCCCGAAGGAACTTAACATGACTCTTGATCAAGGGGACTTAGCAACATTTATACTGTTGGGTTTGAGTGTGGCCTCTGACCCTGTAACTCATTCAGTGCTGTTGCTGAGATTATAGAATGTAGGAGTAGCCGATCGAATAAAAAACATTATTTAAATTTTTTGACTACAGGACCATTCAGGTATATGACCAGCCGTTTTACTCATAGTCTTTTCCTCTGAAGTGTTGAGTGCCCCAGGGAGTTACAATGAGCCCCCCACTATTTAATCTGTACAAAAGTCCTTTGGTTGAGATTGTGTAATCTTATGGTCTCTCAGTAGTATGGTATGCTGATGATACTCAGATAGTAATCTCTCTGACTCCAGAAGACCATTCTAAAGCCAATCAGCTTTATCCATGCATGAAGGATATAGCACATTGGATAGGAACCTAAATTCAACAGGGAAAACCTGAAGTGATGGTGTTCGGCAATGATTTTTAATTGTTGGTTTGTGGTTTGCTTGCCCGACTCCTTAGGTAATCTTTCCATGCCAAACACGATGATAAAACACCTAGGCATTTGGCTGGATAACAAACTCACTTTTGGGTGCAGGTAATAAAGGTAGTGGCCAATAGCTATGGCATTTCAGAATGCTTAGAAAGATCGTACTCTTCGAGACTAGGAAGTCTAGAAAGACTCTCCTACTCAAGGAGGATCATTGTCCAGGCCCTAGTTTTGTTGTGCCTGGGATACAGTAACTCCTCCTATCTCAGATGCTCTGAATATGTACTAAGAAGATTGCAGGTATTGCAAAATGAAGCGGGCCATCTTCTTGTAGGGATCCCTTAGCATCACTCTATTGGGGTTTTTTCTGGCCTCCTGGCATTGCCTACCTTTCTAACAGAGGATTCAATCTAAAGCTCTTTGCATGGCACATTGAGTATATCACAAAAGGGTCCTCTATTGGTGCATCCCTTGCTAGAATCCTATGCACCTAGCACGATCCAGAGATCCTCTACTGAATTTCGGATGGTGACCCCTAAAGTGCAGAATGCTAGAAGTGGTGGTCACACCAATATGTATTTTGTTCCAAAATTATGGAATTTCTTGTCTTTCAGGATATGCAAGACCGAAGATGGATTGAATTTAAGGAAGGTGTTGAAAACTTGGCTATTTGTCTTATCTGGTTAAATGTACCGTGTTCAGCGCTAGGAGGCACATTGGGCAGCCATATGCTTTACAAGTTCCTAGAATAGAATAAAATAAAATAGGGTCTGATTTAGAGATTGGTGAATGGGTACTGCATCATGACGTCATGGTCCACTCACCTGAATCCCAGATATTGTAAGAGCGAAGATCCTCCACCCTTTCCCCCATTAGTCACCCCTCAAACACAAACTGGCGACGAGTGTTGGTGGTTCACTTTTCAGAGGAAAGCGGGTTAGTGATGAGAGAGATATAGAGATGACTGTATGATCCCATAACACTTGCCAACTGGAGTCCCGGTCTTATGAGCAAGTTTATCTCAAAATAGAAAGGAGTGGTCTGACTGCTCATATCTAGTTTTGTTCCTGACAGTCTTATCGGCTGGAGTGTACTAATATGCACATAGGGATTTAAGAATAATGGGACACATAAGCAAATCAACCGTGCAACACTTAAATTATGAAACAAAAATACTTTCCTTCTAGGCCAATCGCTTACTCCTTTTTATGTTCAGAGCTGTAATCATAGAATAAACATCAGGTGTGACGTGTGGAAGCTTTCCTGGTTAAAAATGTAGAGAAGGGGGAGGAGCTACGCTACGAATGAAGATGGCTGCATAAGATCCCGGCTCCGCCAACCTCCGCCGGCGGCTCGTATATCCTGTTGATTATCCTTTCCTCCCCCCGGACTCCCGTACACATGAAGTGCTCCTGACTCCTGCGGTGCAATCCCGGACTTCCCAACTTACCGGGTGACAAAGTTATATTGAGTGCTATTCTTGGCCTGCTCCAGGGCTGCAGCCGGGACCTCGATTACTAGCCCATCCGGGTTGGAGTTGCACATTATCGGCTGTGGGACCAGGGTTGCGCCCGGTCTCCCGAACTTGGGTCATTCCTTGCATTTTCGATTGGCAACTCAGTTACCAGCTTACGCTATGGACACGGTACGGTGACGCAAGTGAAGATCGGCAACCGCGGTCGGGGGTCCGGTGCCCGGAGACCCTCCTGGGGGGCCGGGGTCGACGGGCTTGGCCCCCGCGAGCGGCAAAGGTGTCGATTCTACAAGTTTTGTGAGCGCCCGCTGTTGTCATCGGTTTTCTGTGTGCCTGGTGCCTCGGAGTTGTGTCCGGGGTTCGAATCCTGCTCGTCTCTTCATGAGAGGGGATGGAGGGGACGGACGGCAGAATATCGTTGAGGTCCGTAATGGCCGCCATTGGGGCGCTCCACTCTCACATCACCGGCATGTACGCTCGGCTGTCTGTACCGCTGGACAACGTTTGTGTGAGACCGGAAGACGGTGCTCCGACATGTTATCAGCAAGCTGTGGTTCCTGTGGAGTACTCTGCTCGCTACTTCGAGGTCCCTGGGCGAAAGCCTGATTTGGCTCACTCTGATGCCTCTGGCTCCATGGATGGCGCACCTGCGATCATCGTTGGCTTTCCCTACTCGATCCCTGCTCGGCGGAATATCGTTGCTAAAGGTTTTGATCACCATGAACAGCTCTTCAGTGACTATTGGAGAGGTCGCCTTTCTTCTTCATCTTTCCTTGCCGGAATGGTGGACGTCGCCATCTTGTATCCTGTCTTCGATCCGATACCATTGACTTGTACTGTGTTGAACGCTTCGATTTCCTTAAGATGACTGTGGCTTGGGCAGCGAGGGCTATTGTAAAGACCCGTACTGGTCAGGGTTGACTTTGGCTTCTGGGGTTTGCTCCGTTCTGTGCTCTATGCCGGGATTGTACCTTATAATGTAACGGGGGTCGGTTGGTTTTGCTAATGCCCTCCCCAGGTCGGGGTTCAATACTTGCTTCAAACAGTGGCTACGATTTCTTGGGGAGGTCGCTAATGGCGGGAGGTAAGAGAGATCGGGAGTGTGTATGTTGTTCTCCTCCTCCGCTCTCTTTTCCTTTCTTTAGGGTAGTTTCGGGGCGACAGGCACGCTGTTAGTGGGGTAGGCCGTAGCCATTACAGAGGTGCAGGGTGGCGGGTGTTGGGGGGGGGTTTGCTATTTTAGTTTGTTTTGTTCTATGGACCCTTTCTTTTCCTTTCCTCTTCTCAGTAGGGTCTGCTGTCTCTCCTTCTGTCACTTCTTGCTTTATTGGGCGTCTATACCAGCTTCTACTTTATTGTCTCCTAAGGGTGGTTTTTCTGGAGGGTGCTCGCACTTGATCGCTTGCTAATAGATCAACTTTACTCCTTATCTGTTGTCTGACTAAGGTTGTATTATTCGTTACCTGTTCTTGACTGTAGTGCGTGGTACATCCCCTCATCTCTTATTGCTTCTTATAAAATGGTGTGACGCCTCCTACAGTAATGCCACTACTGCTTCTTCAAAAAGAAAAAAACGAAACCTTTGATATACCCTTTTGCGCATTCAATCATACGCTGTAATCTCTTCGCAGCTGTTGCCAGGGTCGATGATACATGCATAAATCCTATTTTGAATTGCTGACTTTGCGGCCGGCCCCTGTGGTTGTAGGCCGGCACTTGTAATACCTCAATGCATCAATGAAGGTTTTTAAAAAAAAAAAAAACTCAGAGAAACTTTTTGATGAAACAAAGGAATTACAAATTTTTTCCTGTCCAGCTTGAGTCTTTGTAAAACTAGCAAGCAGAAAATTCCAAACAAAGCTATTGAGAGTAGTGGTACAATATGTTTGTAATTGAGTTCTACGTACAGTGCACTGACCATGAGTCCTTTCAGCTGTGGACTTCGTGGTTCCAAGTATTGATTCTGCTCTTCTGTGTTTTTCTTCCAGGAGCTGGAATCTGGAGAAGAGGCTAACTGGATCCAGAGAGGAGGCTGTTGTTGTTCGAAGAGAATAATCCCCTTTGTTGATAAAGCTGGAGCTGGGACATGGAAACCATGTAAAGAAAAGGGAGGGGAAGCAGGAGTGTGAGAGACAGGGGAGGGATACCGGACTCCACTCTCAGAGCAAGAGAATAAGCTAAGCAAAGGCGTGATGACTAGGTGCAGAATTTATATACCGGGCCCCAAGATGACTGCCACATCTTTCGGGAGTTTGAGCTCTCACAAGGTCTCTGACCTTGCTAATCTGTAGGACTCGGCCAGGTACTTAGTGAGGGAAGGCTACAACGCATTAGACTAATCTTTTTCGACCCTTTATGGACTATGGACTTTTTTATGTTTCCTCATTGTATATAGGCTGGTCTCTTTGACTCCCTGAAGTTTTTTTAAATTATTTGCCCAGCCCACTCCAAGGTAGCATTTCCCCTCTGAATTCAGACTCCATTTTTTTTCCTTTTGGGCCTTCCAAAGTTTTTCTTTACCCCACAATACACATTTTTTGTTAAAATATTTTTGATTACATATAAATCTTTTGACCTCAAATAAATGCCTCCTTTTTGCATTTACGAGCCATACTCTGTCGTCTGCTTTTGATACGGTCGACCACGCAAGGCTGTTGAGGTGACTGGCTGAGGTAGGCCTCCAGGACCAGGCGCTGGGGTGGATACAGTCGTATCTGACTCAGAGAACCCAGAAGGTGGCGCTGGTGGCCGTCTCTTCAACACCTAAGGTCCTCAGCTGTGGCGTCCCTCAGGGGTCGGCACTTAGCCCACTATTATTTAATATCTACCTGGCTCCGCTTTTTACTCTGATTGCCAATTGGGGGGTCAAGGCAATTTCATATGCCGATGACACCCAACTGGTGTTTCCGTATTTGGAGGTGTCGGAGGCGGCCTTTTCGAGCTTCAAGGGCTGTCTCCAAAACGTTGCGTGCTGGATGAACACAAACAAATTAAAACTTAATGCAAACAAGATGGAAGTGATCTTCTTTGGCAAAGGTTCCCCTCCACCCTCGGAGCTTTGGTGGCCGGCAGCGATGGTACCGGCCCCTTCGCCTAGCCAAACGGCAAAAAATCTGGGGGTGCGGTGGGACGACAGCTTGTCCCTTGCCTCGCACATCCAGCAAGTAGTTCGGTGCTGTCTGTGTAAGTTGAGGAATCTATTGAAGATTCTGCGACTCCTACCAGAGGGCTGCAGAAAAACAGTAATCCATGCCACAGTGACATCAAGGCTGGATTACGCAAACGGCCTCTATCTGTGCTTACCAAAGTACCTAACTCAGCGGTTGCAACTGGTCCAGAATGTGGCTGCAAGACTGTTAATGCATATTCCTTTTAAGCATTCGGTCTCTCCGCACCTTCTTTCACTTCACTGGTTACCAGTAGCCAGCAGGATCAAATTTAAGGCACTCACGTTGGCCTTTAGATCTCTGTATGGCACCTGCCCAAATTACCTGAGAGCTCGGTTGCTTGGTTGCCGAGATACATCCAGGCCCCGTCCCTCCGCTCCAACTGCCGCGTTCAGCTTGCAGTTCCACGAGCAAAAAGGGCTCGGTTGGGAGGATGCACCTTCTCGGCCAATGTGGCGGCATTATGGAATACCCTGCCCCCAGCGCTTCAGCAGGTACCCTCCGAGTCCTGCTTTAAGCAGATGCTGAAGACCTGCTCTTCACCCAACCGCGCTAGGCGCTTAATTCTGGTCCTTGTGGCCATGCCTGCTCTTCTAGCGCCGGGACATCTCCGTGTGAGGTAGCTGTACGCCCTTAAGAAAATGCTGTATTATTATACTAAAGGATGCAATGTATGTCAGACATAGTAAATGTTTGGCTATTCAGAAGATGTTTTCTATATGTGACTGTATTTTGAACATGCATTACACTTTAAAAATTATCAAAAAGGATTACAGAAATATCACTATCTTATCTTGTAAATGCAAAAGAAAACATGTGACAGTTAAAAATGGTTTACACAGATTTGTGGTGTAAAAAGTGTGCATGTTTGTATTAATAAAACCGGTGACAATGAATATGTTCAAGATATTGAGTAAACATACTTAGTACGTGTTTTTTCTCCTACTACTCTGCCTACGCAGTGCTGGCAGTAAGAGCCTTTGAGACTGCTCACGTTGTAGGTGGTTGTGTAGGTGGTGGGGCAAGTGGTACTTGCTGTGCAGATGGTTCAGGTGGTGAAGGAGGTGGAGGTGGTGCATGTGATGCAGGAGGTGTTGGTGGTGGTGCAGATGTCTTTGCATAATCTCCCTCATGTGTTGACTGCGAAAATTAACATTTGCAATGTTGTTGTTGATTGCCTCTATCATTCCCATGACCAAGGTATGGTATTTTGCTCTCTCTTCCTGAAACGTTCTGAGACGGTAACATTTTGAATATTATCAAAGGCACGCGTCTGCCTGTAAATCATATAAGGAGGCCCTTTAAGTGAGTCTCAATCTGACTCAGAGGAGCTCCCACAGCACACATACCTTGCGGCACAGCAGATTATTGCTGGTAAATCATGCTACACACCCTCCCCACTGCATCTGTGGCCATTTCAAATAGCCAGCAGGATGACTAGCACAAAGAGGAGTGGCACCTGAGTGGCTGTCGAGAAGAAGGTTCATACATTTGGGAAGCCTGATCCTCACCAGGCTAACTTTGCAGATGTTGTTGGGTATAGGCCAAACATTGTGTTGATTGCGTTTTGCACAGGGATCAGATTATGTTAGGTGCAGGGGTTGGGTGCAGTCAGGAACAGTGGAAAATCTTGCTGGGCAAAGTGATGAGTTCCTTATAGCTACTGAGGTTCCATTCTGTTAGATCCTGGGATACATTTTAGGTACTGGGGACAAATCTAATCAGATACAGGGGCATTATCCTGTCAGGTACAGGGCCATTAACCGGTCAGGTCCAAAAGTGATATTCTGCTAGGTAGAGTGGTGGCATCCTATTAGACACGGGGAGAGATGCGGTTTGGCACATTGGAGAGACCCTACTTATTATAGGCTTAAAATCCATTTAGAAACAGGATAGCGCTTTGTTAGGTAAACGCATGACCTGGTAGGCAAGGTGACTACATAGTTCTAAATACTGGGGAGAAAAGTGAGATCACCTTAAGTATAGGATTGAATGTGAGAAGCTGTTAAGAACAGCTGTGAGATGGTGCTGGGCAAAGGCATTTTTCTGAAACTTATTCTTGGAATAAGACTAACAGCATTGTCATTTTTTGTACATCTTATAACTTCAAATACATTATTTCACCCATTTTAATATTCTATATTTGCATAGGTTTAGGAGTAAATGTGAGACTGGAAAATGCAGAGCGTATGTGAAAGGAAGGAGTTCGAAAGGTTTTCCTCCAGCAATCCTGTACATAGTCTTGTGGAGATGGACTGTACCATTGTTGTGGACTCTTGATTGTATATAAAGTGTATATTTACAATGAAGGTGATACATTTTCAGTACAGTCAACGAGGCCACAGAAAAATTGAGAAGACTCTTCTCCAAAGAGCTGTTATCTGGATCATCAAAAAAATAGACAACAAAACAGCCTGATCAGTCCTTTAATTGCACTTTTTGAGTTCATGTTTCGAGAAATTAGAAATGTCCTGAGATTGAACACCCAATGAATGAAAGTCAATCCAAATTGTGAATATAAAAAGTGCGCAAGTAAACAGCCCACCCTTAACCCCCTGTTGGGTGAGATATTCTTGAATATTCATGAAAATCTTGATGCTATGGCTGCCACACCCCACCACAACGACTCTAAATTTCACTGACAGTGAGAGACATAATCAAGAAAGACAAACATTCGCCATGAAGAAAGCAATCCAGTCTGGGCCACTTGTGTGAAAACGTCTGGAAATACTCATTATCAACTCCCACAAATTGCAATAGTGAAAGGTAGTAAAGGTTCACAACAACAATACCAGCCCACCAAAATAAAAATAGCACTAATGACTGTATGAATTATCATATGTAAATACACTAAATAAAATAACCTATGCATATATGCACTCTTGACCAACCTAATTTGTGAGCTTGATTGCTTTCAACAGCTCTCATGTCACATCCTTTTTAGGTCGAGCATTGAAGAACTCTTGTGTGTACTTTAGTAAATCCTTATATATGTATGTACTTTGTGGGCTCTGGAGATCAGCCCTAGGACTTGTCTGCTTCCACTGGGTTACAGGTGTAGAGCAATTAGGCTGGACACTTCATAGATATGTGCTAAGAATGTCCTTTTTCTACACTACAGAGCGGGGCCTCCTACTCCCGAGCGGTCGCCGGGTGAGGTGAGGCTTTCACCCACACAAAGCTGGGTGAGTATCACATTGAGGAAATGCCTCCATGTGATCTAGCTAATATGCTTTTCCTAACTATGCGGAATGCCGATTATTCATGCATGTGTGTTTGTCCTTACTGTGTATTCACGTGGTTTATTCTGTGGATTTAAGTATTTTTGCAATTTAATAAGACTTTTTGTCTTTTCAATAGGAAGAAGCGAGTCTCTTCTTCCACCAGTGGGCAAGGCTCCTACCAGATATGTAACTTTTTAAGTACATCTATTGATTGATCTGTTGACTCAAATGAATGGTTTTTCACTGAACTTATTCTGTGTGTTTGCAGTAGCCAGTTTAGGTCCTGAAGAAAGCTGGGGCAACAGCCCCTACAGCTGAAACATGTCGACCGTTGTACTTAGCGCTTCAGGGTAGTCTTACTACCTAGCGTGTTTTTAACTTTAGACACTTGGATTCCCTTTTCAATGTCATTAGGATCCACGTAGCCTATTTTATCCACTTTTACACTAGTAATTGAGCACTGCACTTTTTTCTCATTAGTCTAGGTTCAACACTAGAGCTAGACTTTTGACACCCACGCGCGCTCCGGCACTATCTGGTCGGTCGCAAGATGGATTGTCTTAATAATTCCCACATGACGTAACTTCCACCATAACGGTGGTCTGATGGGAATCATTCTAGCCCTTTGTGCTTGTAACAACATTGTGCGCTCTATCGCACTTTTTTTTCCAAGAGTACTTTTTTTACACAGTCATCTAACTGGATCATAGTTCGGTTCAGACACAAACTATCTCTAGACCTGGTCTGCTTTTTTGTGGTTTGTAAACTTGTCAATAGGGGTATGAGCAGACAGGTCTTTAAATATTCCCCTTGACCCTCCCCCACCCTTGTTTTTTCCAGTATTAGAGCAACTTGTTAGTTGTGGGTCAGTGTTTAAAGATGCGAACGAATTTACGTTTGCACCATTAGCTCACCCAGCCTTGGTTTGTATGTTCCCACTCATCCCTATCCTCCTCTCCTCTGACATAGAGTGATGACAATTTCATGTGCACTCTCCAATTACATATGGGGCGACTTAGACTGAATGTAGTTTTAAGACATTGAGTTTTTCTTAAGGGATATAAGCAGGCTCTACCACATACAGAGACTCTCTCGGGGCCTATTCTAGGTCTATCATGTCCATAGTGTCCTCGGTGTTCATTACAACTTACAGCCCTGACCATGGGGTACTATTGTTGTCATGCTGATGGCTATATCTCAATACTTTTAATGAGGGGAGATGGGTTCCAACTACCCAAAAATAGTAGTTTAGTTATATTTCCCCTAACCCCTGGTTTGTCTTTCTACTAGACACAGCCGACTGGGGGGTCGCACTTAAGGACGCCCCAGTGCACTTGTCTCTGGAGCTAGTGTTCCCCAGGGGCTCCTGCGTGTTATCGGGGGGCGGACCTTGACTACTGATTAAGCGTTCCCCGTGGGCGCTTGTGCGTTCTTAGAGAAAGGATTGTTGATAAAATTAGTATTTACATTCCTCAACCATGGGTTCTGTATAATAACTTTGTAAATACTCATGGGTATTCTTAGCGGTGACCGACACGACAACCGACATAGACATCCAGTGGAATACAACCCGCTGGCTTGCATCATGGCGCATGCGCGAATGAGAAGCGTTTGTTCTCATATTGTCTATCGCGCATGCGCGAGTGAGAAGTGCTCGTTTTGATGCCGGTTCCCGCGCTCCCCCCTCCGAGACTGTAGGTGAGAGCTTCCACCCTATCACAGGGGTCTATATAGGGGGCTCCATCTGTTTCATCCTGACCTCCACTTCCGCTTGGTCTCTAAACAGGGGCACCGACGGACAGGTAAGCCTGTGACGGTTCTTTCCCTTATGCCTATGCACGCACAATACACGAGTCAGTGTCTGTGCATGGGGTTTGTTTTACCTATCACTTAGGGAATTTAGACGGTCTTAAACCTAGAGGGTTCTTGTAGCGTTTCTTATGTCAGTTATGGGGTCCCTTGGTATTTGAGCAACATCTTCCTCCAGGGGATAGAGTTGATATTGGTCGCTGCCTACTCTTACCTTTAAGCTGTGGTTCTGTATAAATTCTTGCGCAGCAACATCGCCATACTTAGATGGATAGAGGCACCTTTTTGTGTCTAAACTGGGTTCCAATGTCGTTATTTGGGACCACCTGATACCAACTAGTGCTAGTCTCTGTGAGAGGGGGCTCTGGGGTACATAGTGGGTCTTTTACACACCTTGGCTGGGTTACAGGTGTAGAGCAATTAGGCTGGACACTTCATAGATATGTGCTAAGAATGTCCTTTTTCTACACTACAGAGCGGGGCCTCCTACTCCCGAGCGGTCGCCGGGTGAGGTGAGGCTTTCACCCACACAAAGCTGGGTGAGTATCACATTGAGGAAATGCCTCCATGTGATCTAGCTAATATGCTTTTCCTAACTATGCGGAATGCCGATTATTCATGCATGTGTGTTTGTCCTTACTGTGTATTCACGTGGTTTATTCTGTGGATTTAAGTATTTTTGCAATTTAATAAGACTTTTTGTCTTTTCAATAGGAAGAAGCGAGTCTCTTCTTCCACCAGTGGGCAAGGCTCCTACCAGATATGTAACTTTTTAAGTACATCTATTGATTGATCTGTTGACTCAAATGAATGGTTTTTCACTGAACTTATTCTGTGTGTTTGCAGTAGCCAGTTTAGGTCCTGAAGAAAGCTGGGGCAACAGCCCCTACAGCTGAAACATGTCGACCGTTGTACTTAGCGCTTCAGGGTAGTCTTACTACCTAGCGTGTTTTTAACTTTAGACACTTGGATTCCCTTTTCAATGTCATTAGGATCCACGTAGCCTATTTTATTCACTTTTACACTAGTAATTGAGCACTGCACTTTTTTCTCATTAGTCTAGGTTCAACACTAGAGCTAGACTTTTGACACCCACGCGCGCTCCGGCACTATCTGGTCGGTCGCAAGATGGATTGTCTTAATAATTCCCACATGACGTAACTTCCACCATAACGGTGGTCTGATGGGAATCATTCTAGCCCTTTGTGCTTGTAACAACATTGTGCGCTCTATCGCACTTTTTTTTCCAAGAGTACTTTTTTTACACAGTCATCTAACTGGATCATAGTTCGGTTCAGACACACACTATCTCTAGACCTGGTCTGCTTTTTTGTGGTTTGTAAAAATGCTTCCACTTAAAGACTTTTTTCCTGTTCAATTGCTTCTATTTAACTGTCTTGAAAGAACATTACAAGGAGAGGTCAGTAAAATACCAGAATTGCTTTCTTCTTCTTCAACTGCTTCTATTTAAATGTCTTGATGAAAAACAACCAGTAGAGGTGAGTAAAATACCAGGATTGCTTTCAGTTGAGGGCCTTTCTTTAAAAAAAAATGTATGGCAACTGGCTCTATTTAACTTTCTTGATAGAAAATGACCAGCAGAGGTCACTAAAATACCAGAATCACTTTAGCATTCTCTAGGTTCCAGACCATAGAAATTGTCTTCCACGAGCACCCGTAGACAATATTATTTTTCCAAATCTTGTATTTTCAGTGATATGACCACTGAATGCCCTGATTTTATATTAAAAAGAGAGCTTTGGCCTATACCATTTCCCACTGAAAGGCAATATTTCTCTCCAGGTGTTCCCATACCTGGCGTGTCACGCAGTTTGGTGCTTTCTTTCCCTCCATGTTAAAGAACAGTAGATGTTTCAGCACTAATGCTAACGTGCTGCATAGCTAAATACATAGAAGGTCCCAAAGTAAAGACTGATTGCAATGCAAATGCTTCTTTGAAAGGGCAAACATCCGCCAGTCCAGTGTTTTTAATCCACACTACTTTCTGGTTCCGGTAAAGGAAGCATGTAAGGACTGGCAAGATTTAGTTGCCTTCTGATCCAGTCCAGGAATGTATGAGTGGTTTGCATTGACCAGTTGTTGATCTCCATAGGAAATATAATACCACTCGCTGGTTCTAACCAAGGGTGAGAATGTATCAAGAGACAAAAAATGGCTCAGATATCTAGGGCCTAATATTTTGAAGACGAAGTGTTTTACTCCTGTTCATCTCCCTATGCATAGAGCCACACCCAATATGATCTGTATAACATCCCACCAAGCCTATTTAACTGGACTGCTAAATGCTCCTGATGATGTATCAATCGCAACTAAGATGTATACAGATGAAACTGGAAGCTTTCTTTACGGTCCTATTAATGGGACCTCAGTCAGTGCTTCCATTGCAATACATAGATGGAGAGGTGTCCATCTAGCATGCCAGTTTTCTGTGATCCACTGTGAGTTGGTGAATTATTAGTTGAAGTCGATGGGAGTCCACCACAGTAAGAATGGCACTATCTTTTTAGGTCGAGTTGGGGTTTCAGTGCTTTGAACCTGAGCCCAAATCTTGGTTAGCTATGGCATAAAACAGATAGGTCCATCTTAAGAAAAAGTTTAAAACATTTAGAGGTAGCAAAATTGTTTAAAAAAAGTTGAAAAGACAACACTATAAAAATCCCACTCCAAGTTATAAAAATAGAGCATAATCTAATTAACAAAATGACAAAAATCCAGTAAGAGAAGCAGAGATATGAATCTGTAAAGTTTTAAATTAAAATAGCGCCAACAATCTTCAAGAGTCAACTGTGGTCATTGGTAGCACTTAGCAGCTATCAGGCTTCAAGAGCACTTTGGAGAAAACATCCTGCAACCTAGACCCACTGGATGATTTGGACTTCCTTTTCAGAGACTAACTCAGAAGGAAAAGTCATTGATCATGATGAAACTGCTTGGTGCATCCGTTCCACACTTCAATGCCGTTACTCCTTGCGCTATAGTTTCTTGGCTTTTTTTGCCTTACATATTTAGAAATTCATATTACTGTTTCCTGTATTGGATTTTCATCTTCATTGTGTTTTGTTCTAAATTTTGATTTGTTTTGTTACTGCTAGATACTTTTCAAATTTTCCTAAGTTTAGTCTGTCTGCCCTGCGTTGTTGGCTACCAGCGGAGGGAGCTCAGGTTTAAATTATTCATTCTGCGTTTTACCTTAACAATTGTGTGGCCTTATTCCTTGTGGTGGACTCACATCCACCCCAATTAATAACCGAGTTTTTACATTATTTCATTAAATAATTTGCCTTTTAATGAGGTTAGAGAATAACTTATTGTCACACAGAAAACAAAGAAATCAAAAGCGGCCTGCTTTGTGCACCAGTGGCACTTAAAAAATGAAATAGGAAACAATTCAATGAGAAACCTCAAGATCTCAGGTCTGGCCCATTAACTAATCAATCCTCCAACTGCCTTACCAGTTGGCTGTTATTTGCTGGGCCTTGTTAAATTATGCTGTAAAGGATAAGAGCAGGCACATACTAATGGGTGAAAAACTGTCCATGTTTTTCTGCAATGTTATCCTGCCATGTCATAAAAAAGTAGTAGTAGTAAAAGTCCATTCGCCAATATCAAGACCTGCAGAGTCCATCAACTACAACCTACATAGGGCCTAAGAATTGCAGAAGATCTTTGATGCATCTGTGATGGCCACCTAGGAGACAACGAATATTGGCAAAACAAATAGCTTTCATGAATGAGACCTATCGGCTTAGACAACTCTTGCTAGTAGCTGCTGAAACTGCAGTAGGATAATTTATGGGATCCTAAAGGAATTCCATGACACGTATAATTTCCTTAGGGGGGGTTCAATATGCGCAGCTTTTACCAGATTTGTGAAGTAAACTCCGCATTCCTGATTCCTGTAGATATTTTAATGGGGCATGTTGCAACCACCTGGTGCGTGTTTGTAAGTAAGCACTGAAGAGTTCCCATGGCAAGGAGGAACTATGCTGCGATGCAAAAAACTGAAATAAAAGTATACATTTCACCATCCCAGAGAGACAATTTTAATAACAATAAACACATTCATACCATAACTGCAGTTCTAGAATGAAACGGTTAAGCATATAATTACCCCGATATTACCGCTAATCATCAGAATGAAATTAAGTATGAATTCCTCTTACTTCGTGAACACCTGCTTGAAACCTGTCATTATCACTGATGCTTAAATAAAACATAATAAGCACTTTCTCTTGACAAGTCACAGGAACAAGAAAAAAACATTCTCCAAGCGAACATTTAACACACCTTTACATCACTCATCTTCGTATAACTAGATATTAAATTGAGATATCCATTCAGATGTAAATCATAACTTATGGCATGTAGAACTGTGTATAAATTATATTTATAAAGTGGGAGTAAGAAAAATGACAGCCATTATCAAAACACTAATTGGACTGTGGGATTGCAATTCTGGGCTGATGAACCCTCCTACAAAATTGCTGTAGATATTAAACTGGTGAGTGACAGCTCACAAACCCCTGTCTGAAATACCCACCGGCAGCAATATCCATCCCACCATATATACACTACCACTGTTTCTTTAAGGTAAGTGTATATTTAGTTAAGAATATTCAATTTTTTCTTAGCTATATATACTTACCTTGACGATCTAGCAGTAGTCAATATTGAGGAGTCAATATTATTGCAGGCTGATTTCCTTATCTGGATATTGTGACATGCAACCGACTGATGGTACACATTTCTGATGCCGAATTGAGTGCTACTGTAGAACCAGGAAAAGAGAAAGATTGAGAAAGTGCTTTTACAGGACTTCATAACATTCACCGCCTTATTAAGATATTCATGGTGACACACACCGAGAACCAGACATGTTCACTTCTGATGCTCAAGGATGTTTACACATGCTGGGTTTACTCGTTAAGTAGACACATTCTCAGCAGTGGAAGGGATGGGGGAGAGCGAACGGGAGAAGAGAATAAAGTGAGCAGGTGGAGAGGAAGAGGGCGAGCGAGGAACATGGTATAAAATGATCTTTGAAAGAAGAGAGGCCAGGCAGAGTCAACTAGGCTTCCCTTTCTGTTATATAACCAAGCAAGCCATAGAAATGAATATTTTCATAATAGGCCGGGGCAAAATTTAAATTATGTAAATTGATACTTGTATAGTGCACTACTCACCCGCAAGGGTCTCAAGGCGCTTGTACAAATACCGCTGTGGAACCCATCCTGGCTTTCCCTGTGAGGGGTCCACTCCTGGGAACCCCCAAGGTGGGGGCCAGGCATCCTTAGCGTTGTGGGGCTGTTGTGGAGATTAAGCAAGCTATTGCCCAGAGTTGGACTCCATGATTGGAATAGGCACGAGGCGAGAATTATCAGGTCTGTAGAATTTTTGAGCCCAAGACTCGCTGAGGCGGGGAATTGAACCCTGGTCCCATGCCAGACCTCTGCATCAGGGTCTGCTGCTCTAACCATTGAGCCACACTTCCCCCCATGCTGAAATATGTTGGGTCAGTATGGGTATTTAGCTCTATATCATTACCGTACTTCACTTAATTACACACCATTCACGCTGAAAATGTATGGCGAATGATTCGCTGTAAAAACGTACCACAAACGCTTGGGAACAGAATGAGTGCACATGTTGGTTGCTGTATTTTTGTTTAACTGCATCATTGTGCCTAAAAGTGATGTGAGAACACATACTGTCCTACACTATAGTAAAAATCACGGATTTACAGTTCCAATAATTATGGGACATTCCTACTTGGTGTGAATGTAATCAGGGTCAGATTGGGACAGAAAATAGGGCCCAAACCTCTATAAAAGTGGCCCCCTTCAGCGAATCCGTTCGAGAAATTGGGACAGTTTTTAACTTCTAAAGACACACTGTACAAATGCTTTCCAAAGTGTGGGGGACTGAAAGCATGTGTGTGGTAATATCAGGAAAATCAATAGTAAAAAAGGAATTGGAAACTGAATAGGTTTTTCCTATATAATTAATTATTATGTTGTTTTTGTAAATTTTAACTTGGTGAGCTGTTGTGCAATATAAATTAAAGAAACTCCGTAAAAGGTATATGACTTGTTTTTTGATAAAGGCAATATATTGTGCAGAAACTGGTGGTAATATAAACCACTCCTGTACCTTCGGGTGACATTGGCACTATACAAAAACGGACCATAAAATAAAAATGTGAAAAGCAGGTTGAAATGCAAAGGCGATTAGTTACCTGTTACCTGTTCTTCAAGGGCAAGTTCCGAATCGCCCCAAAAAGACGATAGGCCCTTATTAGGGCAAGTCATCGTGTCCAAAAATGCCCCTAATGGTTGTATTCAGCCTAGGTCCGACGAGATTCTACTAAGTGAATGTGACTCTCTACCGCAACCACCCCAAAAGAAACACAAGAATCCCGCCTCTGTTGAGAGTAACATTTCCAATAAAGCCACTGGCCATGACACTAAACTCCCCTCGGCGCCTACTGCGCCAACATTTACGAAGCAGAATCCCCAAGGGAAGAGAAGGGCAGGGTGTATAAAAGGTTCTAGTAGGGACAAAGATGATCCTAGCAGAAACCCTCTGGTGCATAGTAATGACATCAAGAAATTATCAACATTGGTGGAAAGATTAAACCTCTACTTGAGAGTCAGGCTGGACCAATTAGCATCCAGATTGACTATAATTGAAGATCTTATTTCTAGCAAACAGAACGAGGGACTGGCTATAAATTATCTTTCAGGGAAGCAAGGGCACGCAAACAAGAGTAGTAACTCACCTACTAGGAAAATAAATTCCCTGAACACAGGACTCCGTAATAATAAGGATAATGATTTTCAGATGAATGGTTCAATTCCTACAATTTCTACAATAGACAGATTAACTGGCCCAGAAAGTAATCCTGTTCAACGTGAGAAAATCTTCCCGTCAACAAGTGCAGTTGTCACTGAAAGAGCCAGTGCCCCTTAAAGGTTATTAGAGTCATCAGGCCCAGTTTCTTTACTATACTCTACCCATACCCACCCCCATCCAACCTTAAATTCTGTGCGTCAAACCAGGAATATTCCTGTCATTAACCATCATCTCGATCTTCCTCCTGACGCCACCCTATATATTATTGTTTTTGCAAACGTTTCAAAAAAGGACCCCATAGAAGTGGAATCTTGGGAATCTCCTAGAAATAAATCACTTCACTGGTTAGGCAGGAAGACTGGCCTAACCAAACAATTGTTCTGTGAGTTTAAGATGACAAGAAGGGTCCAATGGGTGGGCAATTGTGAAAAAATGGTAACGGGAGATTGTATTGTCCTTACATTTGGATCCCCGCTGCTGGTCAGGAAAATTCTCTGAGGGGGAGGGAACCATTTTCTAGATGCAGTTGGGATTAACATTCTCCCACTCAGATTTTAATACCCTCCCCGAAGCAGATTCCTTGACCCTTGCAAGTCTAGAACCATTGTATCTGGTCAAGGTCAGTCCTACGATATTCCAATCTTTAATAGATTTAACCTGCTTTCTGGACTGGAGGATAATGATTGACTGCCCAAATCAAATCCACATTACTTAAGGCCTCGGCCGGTCTTTTCCCGACCTGATGAAATTCAAGTGGGACGGCCATGAATCCTTAAGTCTGCGCATATAACTGCTTTTACAAGTAAATCTATTCCCCATATCCCATTCCATCATTCTTCATTAGAGAAATCAGATATAGTCCAGATAGGGAGTATGGTGTCAACCCAAGAGATTCAACCCTCTTTGGTGCACCTTGATTTGAATGAAGAGTCATCTAATCATGTATCTCCATGTATTAGTATTCCTGGAGAATTTAGTCTTAAGATAGTTCATTGGAACGTGGCAGGCCTGTGCTCTAAAGTGACCACCGAAATCTGGCTTGAATTTGTTGGAAATTTCAATGTTTTCTGTCTCCAAGATACTTGGGCAAAAACAGCCATACATATAGAGGGTTATAAAACCTACTCCTCGCACGCATCACCTTCATCATCCGGGAGATCCAAAGGGGGCCTGACAATATTTATCTGAAATCATTTAGAGATCATGGAAATTGTCCCATTAAAATTGGAATCCAATTTCCAGATCCTGATACTCGAAATATATAAAAATGTCATCTATGTGCCGGTTAACTTTTATAATAATCTCCAGCAGGCGGAGTTAATAACAGTACTAAACGACATTTATTTTTCCTTACAGGAACTAAAAAACAAATACATTAACACCACTTTGGCAATAGTATGGGGCAGCAATTTTAATTTATCAACATGCAGGAACACTAATAACACAAATTGAGGTCTTCAGGATGAGCATAACAACCTTTAATCCACTTTTCCCATACAACCACTGGCAATCTTTTCAATGAAATAATATTTGTTTTGGAACTTGGACTGGCCAATGAACTAGTTGTTCCTCCAGTCCCACTATCTTACACTTTTAACGGAAGGGGGGCTTTTAGCATCATTGACTATATTTTTTCTCAAGCAATGCTGCGTCTAGCATCCTGGAGTTTCGAACACATGACATTGCCACTAGCGATCACTTTCCTAATAGTGTTGCACTATTTGTAGCCAATAGGTTTTAAAAGCATAGCCTTATGAGCAATCTAGGGAAAAAAACTTTAACTTTGGACAGATTAAATGGGTTTTGGCTTAAGTGGAATAAATTAGACCCTATTGATATCACAAAAAAGGTAGTGAAGAAAGCGTTACCTTCAATTGAAAAGTGTTTCGACCCTGCTACTTCTAATGATGAGATTCTGCCCAGTTTTTCAATTATAACAAGAGCAGTAAAAGAAGCCCTCCATCTTAAATTAAAACTTAGAAAGGAAAATACTAAAGGTTGGTTTAGTAAAGCCTGCACAAAAGCCCACTCTAACTTAAAAGTAGCCCTCCACAAAACAGAAAGGGACAAAGAGGAAATCGCCAGGCTCAGAAAGGAATATAATCAGGCCATAAAACTCAGAAAAGTCAAATTGAAAAACGAGCTATGGGAACAACTCCACAAAAGTTGCACTATGAGGGATAGTACCAATTTTTGGAAAGTCATCAAATCTCGCTTCCTCTCGGATGACAGGGATCACTCTAACATAGAAATAGCTATTGATGAAGGAACGTGGGGACAACACTTTTCACGGATATTTGGCCTGCCATTTCAGAAACATCCCTCGCATATTGGTATGGCTAGAACAGGTCTTCATCCTTTTCAATCTGTGTTCCCCATCCCCCTTGAATTCACTCACGTGGAAGTGGAGAATGCACTATTAGCTAAAAAGGGGGGAAAAGCACCTGACTCCGATGGGGTCCCTGTTGACCTTTTTAAATATAATCTAGAATTGTGGACTCCTATATTGACTAAAGTCCTTGAAGCCTCATGCGCAGTTGGGCTCGAAGAATCATGGACATCTTCAATCCTTGTCCCCATCTTTAAAAAGGGAGATTGTCAATGTCCATCATGCTATCGTCCCATTTCTCTGCTTGACTCCCTGGGCAAGGTTGTGGGACGTATAATTCTTGAACGCCTCCAGATCTGGGCAGACAACTTTAAAATAGTCTCTGACCTCCAGTTCGGGTTTAGAGAAGGATTGGGTACAGTGGAACAAGCCCTTAATTTGACCCTCTTAGTGGGTAAATATGTTAGTGCAAAGGGTGGGTACCTATACATGGCTTATGTTGCCTTAACAGCAGCCTTTGACTACGTAAGTCACTGCAAATTATGGTCAATTCTTTTAGAAATGGAAGTAGAACTCCCCCTGGTAATTTTCCTTCGTGAACTTTACACTGATGCTACGCCCAGGGTGAGGTACGGCCTGGAGGGGGAACTCACGGCTGCATTCGGTGTGGGGAGGGGGGTAAAGCAGGGCTGTGTCCTGGCGCCCTTTCTTTTTACACCATATACCAATGGTTTAGAATGCGCCATATTAAAGGGGTGCCAAAAGCCCTATACCAGCCCTTCTCTATGCCGATGACGCCGTGATCTTAGCTCGAACTCCCATGGGACTTCAACGCGCCGTGGAGAGGTAGCACAGTTTTATGGCCAACTTAGACCTTGGAATAAATATAAAAAAATACATTTGTAATGTTCTCAGGGCCTAGACCTAAGAAAACAAGCAATATTTTTATTGAGAACACAAAGCTGGAGAAAACAAATACGTACCCTTATTTAGGGATTTTAATAGATGACAAGTGTTCTTGGAAACAGGCTATTGAGGCAAGAAAACTGCTGTTTTTTAGGACAACAACTGCACTAGCTACCTTTGCAAAAAGGCTAGGTAAAAGGCCACCCACCAAATTGATTAAAATGTATCAAGCAAAATGTATAAGCATTGCGACCTATGGTGCCGGGGTGTGGGGTTACGGAAAAGGGACGCCCTACAAAAAGTCGAGAACAGTTTTGTGAGATTTCCTCTTGCAGTCCCGCAAAGCTCTTCGACTTATTCTTGCCACGTAGAACTGGGTTTGTCTATGTATCCGACATTGTTAAACTTCAACCAATTCTTTTGTGGCATCGTGTTTGGTCATCCACAAAAACAGAACTTTGCCAAAGTCTCATATGCGACTGCCTGTCGCTCGTAAACGTGCATAAGATCGGCAGGCTTGCTTTTGTTAAAAAAACTTTTGTATGATTTGGGCTTGGAAAAGTTTTACCACTCCCCCACAACAATTGCAGAATTATCTAGAAAGGAGTTGAAAAAACTATGCTTGTCACATATGGACCAATCTCGATTGGCCGCTGAGGCAAGCAAAACCTCGGTTCAGCACATGTTAACCATCCAAACTACTCAGGTTATTCAACCTTATTTAACTTTTAAATTGAGTGGTTATGAAAGATTCTTGCTGACTCGTTTTAGGTTTAACATTTTCCATCGCCTGGTGAACTTTCCTCAATCAAATGATTAGTCAAAGAATTTATCGACTTATCCTTGTGACAAATTATCTGTTCATCCCCATCCATGTGGCATTATTTTGGAAGTGCTGGCTATTGCCAATCTTAAAAATAATGGGTTTTCAGAGATGTCGCCCAGCTTTCCTCGTTTTACAATTTTTGAAGGAAGAATGTTATGCAAAAAACATTGCTCAATTTCTTAAGTTTTGTCTTAAACATAGGTCAAACCTTGAGAAAGCTTTGTTCTGTTAAGACTACTCAAACAAACCTTGCACTCTCCATTCATGTTTAACCTGTTTTCTACCAGCGTTTTTATGTGGGATTGTATTTTAGCACTTTATCTGCTGGTTTTCCTGTCATTGTCTTTTTAACTTCTGTAATTCTTATTTTCTGTTTTTATGTGTTTTTAAATGTACTTTTATGTTTTTTTCTAATTTTTAAAAACCAAATAAAGGAAAAGGAATTTTAATTAGTTACCTGTGTGCTTGAATGAAGTAACTGGTGGTTATATAAAGTGCACCTGTATCACCGGGGGCTTTGGCACTATATAAATCTGCCCCCATAGAAAATTGTGAAAAGCAGTTTTGAATACAGACGTGATTTCGGGGGTGTAGTGGATCTATGCAACAGTGTCAGTAAATTTGTCTACTGTTTTCTGTTTCAGCAACAAGTAGATTTGGAAAGGTGGTGTGTAATATAAAGCGCTCATGTACTTTCGGATGATTTTTCCCTATATAAAACTGACTTCAACATAAAACCTGTTTGTGCCTTTGCAAAAAATATTGGCTTTGCTAATGTCCTTGTCACAGTGCAGCAACAAGTAGATTTGGAAAGGTGGTGTGTAATATAAAGCGCTCATGTACTTTCGGATGATTTTTCCCTATATAAAACTGACTTCAACATAAAACCTGTATGTGCCTTTGCAAAAAATATTGGCTTTGCTAATGTCCTTGTCACAGTGCTTTTTTAAACTTATAATGCAAAGCAGCAGCTCAGCTGCTCTGAAATATGAAAAGAAAAATGATCAAGTAAATAGGATGACTATTGCAAAATCGAGTGGCTTTGGTAATGTTTTATTGCATGTTTCACAGTGGTTGAGCTGTGTTGAACATTATTTAAAGTAAAAGTAAAATAGTGCTATGGCATGGTCAGTGTTGACTGCATCCCCCAGGCCTTGTCGAACCTTCCTCTTCCTGCAACTACCGGCTAGGTGATTCCCCTGCTCATTCTTGTGCCATCCCCCTTACATCCACCTCACCCAGTCCACAAGACCTCTCCAGCCCCTTCTCCTTTCTTTTCCCCGAACCTACTACCATTCCAGATCTCTCCTTCACCTCCCCACGTTCCACCCTCCCTCCATCTTCCACACCAGTCTCCTCCAAAAAGTGAACTCTACTCCTCTCCTCAGTTCAACAACTGCAATGATAACTCTCCTTCCACCTCAGTTACCCCGACTACTTCCTACAACCTCCATCTATCTCGGCCTTTCTCTCAAGACTCCCCTCTTTCCCCTCACTGCAGTTTGCCCTCCATCCACATCCCAGATCCATCTCCTCCTAAATTTGAACTCAATTCTTCCCCTCTTCTCAACAGCTTCAAAGATAACTCTCTTTCCACCCCAGTGGTACAGAGTACTTCTTTCAACCACCATCTACCTTTCACTCCTACTCCCCATTAATCCTTCCTCACACCCACCTCTCACCACACACCCTTGCCAACAGCACTCCCTCCAGAACCCATTGATCCTCCAAACATTCCGTGCTCAGCCCTACTCTCTTTAGAAAATAAACAAGGATTCCTCATCTCCTCTATTTTATAGCTTGAAGCCTCCATCTCTCTACTTAGTACTAAAATGTCCACCCTTCCCAACAACCTCTTTCCCCTGGCTAACACCCACTTCCCCAAAACTCCCGAGGAATATCTTGTTCCCGCGCCCCAAAAAAAACACACATAATCTATCATCTGCAACACATCACTAATTTATTAGCTAGTTACAAGATATCTAACACCATCCCTTGTCCCCTCTCCTCTCCTCATTCATCTACTCTGCACAACATCCCAACTATCTCCTCTGTCAGAACTAAACATCAGCCTTATTCTATCCGGGCACCCTCATACAGGACCATTATCCCTATCACCCCTATAAGCCCAATCACTTCCTCCACCAAGACAATCCTGTCAGAGCTGTGCTTCCTGATACATAACTGAAGATCTGCAGTCAAACACAAGCTCGAAAATTCAGACACCATCACTCTTCACAATCTTGACATTCTTTTCCTCACTGAAACCTGGTTTAACAACATCTCTCCTAATATCTTTGATCTTCTACTACCCACTGACTACTATATCTTCAGATATGATAGAACAGATAAAGTGGGGGGAGGTATTGCAATCATCTTCAGAAACTCCCTTCAATTCAAAGTTCTTCCCAACAGCTCATTACATACATTCAAATCCATCTCTCTGGAGCTTCAAGTGCAACATTGCCCCCCTTTCAGATTTCATGCCATCTATCACACGCCGGTGACTGCTCCTCTTTCTTGGAGGAACCGCTGACTAGCAACCAATACGCCCAAAGTGACAAACATATTTTTTTGGGGACTTTAGTCTTCACTGGGGCTCACTGGAAGACTCGGTTGCCAATAGGCTTGTCACTATTCGCTCAGCTAATGACCTTATCCAACACTGCACAGAACCAACACATTTGAAGGGATCAATTCTTGACCTTATTATCTCCAAAGCTGATATGCTAACTAGTGATGTCCCTATTCCAGTAGACTGGTCCGACCACTTCCTCATCCCCTTCTCTTTTCACCTTTCTCGTTCTGTAACTCTTGGCCAGCCTAAAAGGACTGCTACCTGGTTCCGTAACACCAAAAAGATTGACCTTGACATTCTTTGCGATTCTGCCATGATATCACTTCCAACATTAGACCCTTATCTGGATGTCAACGTTTTTACCTCCCAATGCCTTTCCAGATTCACAGTCAAAACTGATAAGGTTGCTCCACTTCAAAGCAAAAGGAAAAGGCCTATTCCCTCTGCTCCATGGTTTAATACATCTCTTTATGCAGAAAGGAAGAACCTGAGGCTCCTGGAGAAACACTGGAGACAAGCACCATCCACCACCAATCTCTCTATTCTGAACTCAGCAAGGTCAAAATACCACAAGCACACCTTCCAGGAAAAAGCATCTAACTTCAAAAACCTCCTTGACTCGGCTAAAAATACACCCAAAAAACTGTTTGACCTCCTCAACAATTCAAACTTCTCTCCCTCAACCTACAAGCCTGACAATCTTCCAAAGAAAGCAGCAGAGTTCACTTTATTCTTTGATGCAAAAGTGAAATCACTGGTGGATCAGGTTACTCATCCCACACCCCAGAGGAGCCAAAATCCTTAGTCACTTGGCAGCATTTTGACGTCATCTCTGAAGATGCCCTCCTCAAATCCATTCTTGAAACAAAACCCTTCCGACCCCATCTCGAGTAAATTCGCCATTGACTTCTACACCCATACTCTTTCCTATTGGACCAATCTGATTAACCTCTTCTTCAGCCAAGGCTCCCTTTCTGTAGCCTTTAAAAAAGGACAGGTTACCCCTCTTCTAACAAAAACCTCCACTGATGGGAATGACCTCAAAAACTTCCACCCCATCACCAACCTCCCTTTTCTTGTGAAAATCACTGAAAGATGTGTAGCGAAGCAACTCTCCTTATATATTAAGTACAACAACCTTTCATACGATTTCCAATCTGGTTTCATGCAAGACTGCAGCACTGAAACAGCCCTGCTGCAAATGATCGATGATGCCCTGCATATAATGGACTCGGGGGAGTCCTGTCTTCTGATTCTTCTTGACCTTTCTGAAGCTTTTGACACTTAATCACAAAACTCTTCTAAACACTTTAAAACATAGAATGGGCTTGGAAGGAACGGTGCTCAAATGGTTTGCTTCATTCCTCTCGGACAGATCTCAAGTGATTAAAATAGCGAACAGCCTCTCGTCTTCAATAGCGGTAGGTCAAGGGGGCCTTCAAGAATCTATACTCGCACCCACTCTTTTCAATCTTTGCTTTGAACCATTGGGTATTCTCTAAAAAAAATCTGGGATACTCTATCAGCTATATGTCGTCCTGCAAACCTGTAACAGCACCAGGACTCTGCCATATGTGCGTCCTGCCCTGACAGGTGGTGCCAATCCAGTCCTAGGTCCTTGAAAGGAGATTTCTGCTGTCCTGCACCATAGATGCAGTAATGACTTTCCACCAATCGAAAGTGGCGCTGTGCCCTTCGATGCCAATGTAGTGCTGATCCGAGGACATCTGTGCATGGCTCGACGATGATGTGGGACCCGACTATAATGTTCTACGATGATGCATCACCTGCTTCATGAGGGGTTTGATGCAGGCTAAGGACCTGACTACGAGGTTCGACGAGACGCATCAACCCGAAAGCGTGAATCAGGACCGATGCAACAAGTCTTATTTATTTATTTATTTATACTGAGTTTGTAGAGCGCCAGGTTACACTAGCCAGTGTGTCCCTGCGCCCCGGCCTGCCCTACATTGCGGTTGACCTGAACTTTGGATTTACCCTGGTCCAGCGTGACCTCAAGAAACCCTGAGGCGCTTTTTGACTCTAAGCACTTCTTTTTTATTTATTCTTCAAAAATCCATAACTACAGGTCTACTTATTGGATGTTTGTCGTTTTGGGCTTTTTTTACTCATAAAATATTATCTATTTTTCTAAACCTTTGTGGAGTATTTTTGTGCTATTTTCATTGAGTTACTGTGTGTGTGTGTGTGTGTTGCACAAATACTTTACATGTTGCCTCCTTAGATAAGCCTTCTTGCTCTGTGCCAGGCTACCAGAGGGTGAACTCAAGATATCGTTTAGTGTGTATCTGGCTTACCAAGACTAGAATTGTTGTCCCTACTTGGACAGGGTGCATACCTCTGCCAACTAGAGACCCAATTTCTAACACCTGTCAATAGGGTCACAGGGATGCGAGGACTATCCTTAGATAAAATACAATCATGGCCATGATCGAAAAAATTTGGTTTCAAGTCTTTAAAAGACATATTTGGACACTGTTTAACATTTTGTAAATGCTGATTGTTCTCATTCTTTTTAGTGTTTTGTAGATTTAAGTCACAGTTTGGGGTTCCAGCACACCCAGAGAGTCTAGGAAACTTCTGCACTGACTCCGTGCACTTACCTGCAAGTTTAAAAGAACTTTAAGGTTTTTGTTGGCTAAAGGCTTGTATATACTTTTGAAAAGGGTGCTAAACATGAGCCACATTCACAGTCACTGAGCATTCCAGAACAGAACCGTGGCTAACCCAGTTGATAATGAGCTTTCCTGAAGTATCTTCAAATGAAGAAGTGGTTTTCCTTGGAGAGATTATGAACAGAGAAAAAACATCTAATGAACGCCATAGCTAAGAGTTTTACACATGCACTAGGAGAGAAGAAATTACAAGCAAGGAAAGTTGACTCAAAACTCTCAGAAAATAATTTAAGCAGTGGACATAGAGGTCTCGATCCTTTGGAACCTTGATGTCAAAGAAGGAGCGGCCACATGCATCATCCCGGCCGTTTGCGAATTCCAAATTGCGAAAAATAGGGAATCGCAATTTGGAATTCGCAAAATGGGATGCATGCATATTTTCGCATAATATTTGCGATTAGGTAAAAATCGCAATTTTTACCGAATCTCAAATATTATGCGAATTCTAATTTGCGATTTCGCATTTCCCATTGATTCCAATGGGCCAAAAGGCCCATAGGAATCAATGGGAATTGCGAATTCGCAAATTAGAATTCGCAAAATGTTAATGCATTCCATGGGTGCAGGGGGGGTCCTCCTTTGTTGTTCAAGTATCTGCTCAGCGAGTACATGTCTAGCGTGAGGACTGCACTGCACATGTTGGGTACAGCCGGCAGGGAAGACCTCCTCAGGCCTGGTGTCCTTGAACATGCCTGGGTCAGTTTGACTCGCCTGGTGTGTTCTGTGTTGATTGGGGTGGGCGCTGTCATTGTGGCTTGTCAGGCTCAACAGGCGTGGGAGAGGGAAGAACGCCACACAAGATCATGGTAGGAGTACGAGGCCTCTACCGGTGAGTCAAGGGTCAAGGCATCGCAGCCTTCCGGCTAGGTTACAGGCCTCTGCTCCCACTGATGAACAGGATGAGTTGGATCAGTCTGAGGGGGCAGGCCTAGTGCCGATGCGCTCAAGCTTGCCAGTGAGAGTGCCCCTGACTGCATTTGTGACTCTGTACAGATGGAGCAGGAAGGGCCCTTTGACTTGTTTGCAGGGAAAGCCCCAAATACAGGCACCAAGGCAGTGGCTGGATCAAAGGGCCCAGCCAACAAAAAAGCATAAGAATGCTGCCGAAGGCCCAGCAGGCACTATGGTTACAGGGGAGGGATTTCAGGAGGTGGGTGTGCTAACTCTGTGCAGTCAGGCCCCAGGCAGTTGGGACCGCGCGCCACCTGGTCCGGGAGACTGAAGAGTGCTTTTGAGAGCATGTGCAGGGCTAGGGAAGAGGAGGCTGGTGCTTGTAGGTATGAGGCTGGGGGTGACTCCACGAGCACAGAGTGGGATGGACAGCGAACCTCCAACTTTGGGTTTGAGGTTGGATGTTGGTTCTGGGTGCCTGATGAGGGAGACATGGGCTCCAATAGACAGAGTGCTGTTGCGGCTCGATGTCTCGATGGCGCTTGGGTTCCTCTAGGTTGGTGCAGCATGGGAAGGGAAATGCTGTTGAAGCCAGCAGCAGAGGCTGGTAGACAGCGGTGGCTGCCCATACACCGAGTACATGTGCATTGACCCCCAAACAAGACCGTTGGTCCAGCGTAGCAAGGATGCAAGTGTGCTGAAGTTGGCAGTGTGCCTCATCAGAGTGAGTATGAGGAAGCTGAAAGTGACAATGTATTGGTGGTGTATTATTACAAGCGTAGCGATGATTGGTAAGAAGGTGGGCCTCACAACGAGGACAAAGTGGAGAGGCCTGAGGCATGCTCAAAGAAAAAGGGAGCGCAACAAGTGATGCAGTTTGTGTTTTACAGAAGTTAAGTGTGAACCGAGGCAGCACCAAGGTTGGAGCAGCAAAGCTGAGTGGCAGACAGCCCTGAGAGAAGAAGGACAGGTATGTTTGCCAGCAAGGTCGGGAGATTGTTGGTCGGCTTAGGACTCTGAGGAGTCCTAAGCCGACCAACAATCCACTCTTGCTATCCGCCAGCTCCATTGGCTTAGAGTAGAGAGCCGCATTAAGTTCAAGGCCCTCTGCATTGCCTACAAGGCAGTGCATGGCATAGGACCTAAATTCTTGACTGAGGCACTCCAGGTCTACACCCCCAAAAGACTGTTGAGATCTGCGAACACTTGCCTTCTACCTGTACCTCGTACCAGAACGGCGCTTTTTAGTGGCTGCACCAAAACTTTGGAACCTTCTTCCACTAAATATCAAAAATGCACCCAACATGATGAGCTTCCGCAGGCTCGTAAAGACATGGCTGTTCGACCAGTGAACCCTATTACCGTGGTCCTGCTAGTTCACACATGCACCGAGACACCCCAGGGTATTTGTTCGCGCAATAAAAATCTCAAAAATAAATAAATAAATAAATAAATAAGAAGGGGTTGCCACTTGCAGGTCAGTGGGTGTAGGGGATGGGGTCATTGACACTGGGGGAAGGTTAAGAGCACCTTGAAGGGGAAGGGACACCCAAGCGGTCCGGCGGCAAGAATGCGGAAGAGAGGAAGAGGTGTCAAATGGATACCTCAGGGGAATAAGAGAAAGCAGGGGATGATGAGGCCTCCAATGACGACAAGAATAAGAAGAGGCTGCCATACATGGGTTCGGTGATGCGGTCCCTGGCCTCTCAATATACTTCAAGTGGCCTTCCTATTATGTATTGGCCTTTCAGCCTAAGCGTGTTATGTGCCCAAGCCAGCAGGACCCAATGTTGGGGCATGCTGTAACTTTAAAAAGGGTTTCTGCTCCCATCACCCTTGCAAGTTCAAGCTCGAATGTTTCAAGTGTGGGGCTTACATGCTATCGCCCAGTGTTTGCATTGACCAGCCCTGCAGAACAGTTAAAGGCTTTTAGTGGTTAGAAGTCAGCAGGGACAGCCTGGACCAAAAGGCATTTTCTCCAATCAGGGTGGATGCTCTGCACCCTTAGCTGGTGGTGTATCCAGTCAGTGCAGCAGCTTTGCAACTGATAAGGGATATAGTCGAAAGTTTCAGTATTGGGTACCAGAGACTTAGAGGGCATAGGTGGGTGGACAATTAACAGACTGCAAAAGAATTTCCAGGGGTATTGGCAGCGAAGATGAACAAGAAAGTGGTAGAAGGGAGAATCACAGGACCCTATTTTGAATCGCCCATTTCAGACTTGAGTGTTTCTCCTTTGGGAGTTGTGCCCACGAAGGTGGCAGGAGAATATTGGTTAATCCACCACGTGTCATGGCCAGAGGGATCTTCATTGAATGACTTAATTTCTGAGGAGCACTCTAGGGTTCTGTATGCATCGGTGGTTGACACTGTTCGTTTGGTGAGACAGTGTGGTCAGGGAGTGCAATTGGCAAAATGCGACATTAAGTCAGCTTTTTGGTTTCTTAGGATACACCCCACTGATTTTTCACTAATGAGCATGCAGTTTGGGGGCCATCTACGTTGGCAAGATTTTGCTGATGGGCTGTGACATTTTTTGGTGCCTTGTTCGAAGCCTTTAGTACCTTCTTGCAATGGGTTTTCATGAAATCTAGTGGGCATCGGGAGGTATCTCTCTACCTGGATTATTTCTTGTTTGTAGGCAGGAATGACTCAGGGAAATACTTAAGGGCTCTGCTGTATTTTCAATCAATGGCAGGATATTAAGGGGTACCTTTGGCTCCAGAGAAGATGGACGGCCCGTTTGAGGTGTTGCAGTTCCTGGGCATCGAACTGGATACAGTAAAAATGGCGGCAACTTTGCATCAGACAATGATGGTTGAGATTCAAGTTTTCCTGTTGGAGGTGATGAGTGAACATAAAATTGATTTACGGTGTGTACAAAAGTTGTTTGGCTTTTTGAACTTTACCTGTCGAGTGGTGTGGGATGGCATTTTGCAGGTGCCTGGGCATGTCCTGGATGTTTTTAACTCATCACAGAATGATGATCTCTTTGGCAGTCAGGGCAGACTTGGGCATTTGGAGGATGCTTAGGATAATTTCAATGGAGATTCCATGTGTTTCTTGGATGAGAGCACAGTTTGTCAAGTGCAAATATTTTCAGATGTGGCAGGTGCTCAAGGTTCTGGACTATTCTGGGATGGAAGGTGGTGTGCAGAATGCTAACAAGCTCAATGGTTGAGCCAAAGTCCTTTTTGGAGCCAATGTCCTTTTTGGAGTTTTTTCTGATGTTGGTGGCATAGAAGGTATTGGGGAGTGAACTGACAACCAGGACAATGTTGTTTAATGTTGAAAACAGGACAGTGGTGGAGTTGGTCAACAGCCTGAAGGTTAGGGACTTGAGGGTACTGCGTTTGTTGTGGGGTTTCATGATGATCTGCTTGATTAAGAACATTGTTTTCAGGGCAACGCATCTACCTGGGGTGCCAAATGACATTGCAGATTCCTTATCTCATTTGTAGTGGCATTGCTTTCACAGATTGGTGCCAGGAGCAGAGAAAGAAAACATGCACCTGCTGGCAGACATATAGGCGCAGGGTAAATGAGAGTTGTGGGTCTGGTCAAGGGCTCAGTGGCAGAATCTACCAGGAGAAGCTACAAGCTGGCTTGAAATGTGTTTGGATAATTTGAGGGCTGTTTCAATACAAGAATGGGTGGTGGATCAGAAATCAGTAGAGAGGAAAGTTTTACATTTTGTTTTGTTCTCTATAGACACAGGTTTTTCACCCACGATTTTTGGGAGAAAATTGTTCGCAAGCTGTACTTGGGTTTCGACCCTGCCAGGGATGAGATCCTGGGCCTGGTTCTGAAGTGGTGGGGTAAACAACGGGTGTGTGCAGTGCAAGAGGCTATTGCATTTGAGTTGTTGATGGATTTGTTGGCAGCGTTGCCTGCATGTCGTTATGATAGTTTTGAGGTGGGTATGTTTTGTCTTTGTATGATTTGAATGCCCTTTGGGCTTTTCATTTGTCAGGGCTGTTGGAGTCTGCTATTGAGTTTGGGGTGCTGCATGAGGGAGTGTGCTTGGACCCAAGACGTTTGGTCATTTGGTTGAGGCGTTCAAAGACTGATCAGCAGGGGAGAGGGAAATGGATATGTATGTATGAAGGGGGGAGCATGGAGGTGTATCCGGTGTGTGAATGGCATTGTTTTCAGGTGTGGCCTGGCAAGTAACGTAGGGTGGTTTTCTGCCATGAGGGAGGCAGGAAGGTGTCACCTCGGTTGTTGGCAGGGCTGCATATGGTACTGCACTGTCTAGGGAGAGACCCTGCTGTTTTTGGGACACATTCTTTGCGGATTAGACCAGCAATGGTGGGAACAACATCCGCTTCAGCCACACCATGCAACCCCCATGGACAGACCACCAATGCATACATTTCCTCATCAACAAATCCACGCAGCCCAAACCTGAAGCCCACCCTCCACGAAGAAACTGGAGCAAGGTCACCAAGAAGCAGCTCAACTCCACCCTCAACCGCAATGCCCCCACCACCGCGACCAACGCCAACCTTGCGGCCAAAGAACTGCACAGATGGATTACCAACTGTGCAGATGAGCTCACACCCCTACGTAACCCTGACAGACAGACCCCCAGAAAGGCCACCTGATTCACCACCAACCTCCAAGAAGCCAGACGCACCTGCAGATGTCTCGAGCAGAACTGGAGGAACAGCAATTCCACGGAAGACCGCACCATCTACAAGAATGCCATGACGAATACCACTAACACATCAGATCCACCAAAAGGACCTTCATCCAGAACAAGATCCTCGCCAACTTCATCAACTCCATGGAACTCTTCAGCGTCATTCAGTAATTCACCAAAACATTCAGCGAAACCATGAACATCGCTCTCTCCCAGGACTTCTGCAACAAGCGCAGCTCCTACTTCCATCTGAAAATCAAGAATCTCTACAACAACTTCAATACCAGACACCTGACTCCGAAACCACCCCTTCCTCCAGCAACACCAGCCAGCCCACCATCTCCTTCTGGAACCCAGTCACCACTGAAGACACTGCATCCACCATGAAATGTATCCACTCAGGAGCCCCCACAGACACCTCCTCCCTACACATCTTCCACAGAGCTGCTGCACCATCGCTCCCGAACTACAACCCACCATCAATGCCACCTTCGAAACTGGCCTCTTTCCTGATGACTGGTAGCACGCAGTAGTCAGTTCCCCACTAAAGAAGCCCTCCTCAGATCCCATGGACCTCCAAAACTACCGACCCAACTCCCTTCTCCCCTTTGCAGCCAAAGTCACAGAGAAGACCGTCAACGTCCGACTTACATAATTCATGGACGAAAACTCCACCCTTGACCCCCCCCAATCCGGATTCTGCAGCAACAACAGCACCAAGACCGCACTACTTGCCGATACAGATGACATCTGCACCCTACTTGACCAATGACACAGCACAGCCCTGATCCTACTCGACCTCTCTGCAGCCTTCAAAACCATCTCCCAACGCACACTCACCACCAGACTCCACAACTCCAGCATACAGGGAACTGCCCTCGACTGGTTCCACTCCTTCCTCACCGGCAAAACCCAAGGAATCATTGCTCATCCCCACGCTATTAAACATCTACATGGCCCCCCTCACTTGCATCGTCAGACAGCACGTGAGGAATCTTAACTTTACTACTACTATATCCCTTTTGTGAATAACGAAATTCATAAAGTTGGGATCTTGTCTCAGCTGAGTAGTAGTAAAGTTAGGAATCGTAACTTTACTACTACTAATTGCCTTCTGTGAATACCAGAAGTAGTAAGTTTAGGATTTTGTCTCAGATTAGTTCTGTGAATTCGCCTGAGTATTTTTTATGACATGATTAGATCCATGGGTTCAATCAAAGTTTTCACAAATTCTTGAAATGATAAACAAAAAACAAAACTTGCTGACTTTAATATTTATTAATTTCTTTATCTGATTTACAGCATCAGTTATGTTTTTATTAAGATTGTTAGGCACACATTCATGGTTCTCAAAGGGTGTGTGGCTGTTCAAAGGGCAGTGGAAGGTTTTATTTCCAGACACTTGGCTTTCACGGCTATGGCCATTATACAACTGGCTTAAATTTAATTCAAGTTGGTAATTACCATGCTAGTCTCATCAAACTTGACTATTGCAATGGTCTATGCTTAAACATGCAAGAGCAATATCTGAACAAATTACAGACCTTGAAAGATGTGGTAGCCAGCATTATGTTGAGGATTCCTAAATGTCAATGAATTTCTCAAGTATTATGTAAACTTCACTGGTTACCAAGTAGGAATCACATTAAGTTCAAGGCTCTCTGCACAGCTTGTAAGGCACTTCATGATCCTGGGCCGGAGTTTCTAAGGCAGGCTTTTGTATGGAATAAGCCCTGTAGAAATGTCCACTCAACTTGGGAAAAGCAAATAGCAGTCCCCAGATTCAAAAGGAAGAACTGGGGAGCTAAAGCTTCTTTAGAGGTGAAACCAGTATCTAGCATCTTTTACCACTTTATATCAGGGCATTACCATCTCTGATCTCCTTTAGAACGGAGCTATTAACATAGCATTTTTAATAACTAATGATCTTCCAGATGTACTTCAGTATATTTTGGCTATATGCAAAAGAAACAATTGATGTACGGAATGCTGGACAATGTAAACATTTACCCCCAGTCACAAGGATCTGGGTTTAATCCATCATTTTTATGCTCACCGCACCACCCCAGTTTGGCCCCAGCCATATGCAAATCAATCTTGACCCTGTTCCTTGTAGGAACGTTCCAAGCCGAACGCCAAGCCATGCCCTCCCTGGACCAGAAACAAGCATCCTGAGATCGGTTTCAGGGCATCACCCTTCCTCAGCCAAGCTAGCTTGAATCCAGTGGTGTAGTGAGCACAGGACCCATGTCTGGGCATACCCTTACCACTTAGGGAGACATATGCAAAAGAAGTAATTGATGGACAGAATGCTGGACAATGCAAACATTTACCCCCAGTCACAAGGATCAGAGTTTATTCCATCATTCTTTTGCTCACCACACCACCCTAGTTTGGACCCAGCCATATGCAAATCAATCTTGACCCTGTTCATTGTGGGAACAGTCCAGCCCGAACTGCCTAGCCAGGCCCTCCCTGGACCGGAAACAAGCATCCTGGGACCGGATACAGGGCATCACCTTTCGTCAGCCCGGCTAGCTTAGATCCACTGGTGTTGTGAGCACAGGACCCACGTCTGGGCATACCCTTCCTACTTAGGGTGACATATGCAAAAGAAACAATTGATGGACGAAATGCTGGACAATGCAAACATTCAACCCCAGTCACAAGGATCTGGGTTTATTCCATCATTCTTTTGCTCACCACACCACCCCAGTTTGGACAGAGCCATATGGAAATCAATCTTGACACTGTTCCTTGTGGCAACAGTACAGCCAGAACTGCCAAGCCAGGCCCCCCTGGCCCGAAACAAGCATCCTGGGACTGGTTTCAGGGCATCACCCTTCCTTAGCCACTCTAGCTTGAATCCAGTGGTGTAGTGAGCACGGGACCCACATCTGGCATATCCTTCCCACCTGGGGAGACATATGAAAAGTAAACAATTGATGGACGGAATGATGGACAATGCAAACATTCACCCCCAGTCACAAGGATCTAGGTTTAATTCATCATTCTCTTGCTCACCCCACCACCCCAGTTTGGGTCAAGACTGATTTGCATATGGCTGGGTCGAAACAGGAATGGCATGGAGATCTCTGTTCTGCATTCTGTCCATCAATTGTTCTTTTTACATTTGTCACCCAAAGTGGGACAGGTATGCCCAGACGTGGGTTTCGTGCTCTCCATACCACTGGAATCAAGCTATCCTGGCTGATGAGGGCTGAACGCCCGAAACCGGTCCTAGGATGCCTGTTTCCAGTCCAGGGAGGACCTGGCCTGGCAGTTTGAGCTGGACTGTTCCCATTGGGTGCAGGATCAAGAGTGATTTTCATATGGCTGGAGCCAAACTGAATGGCATGGTGAGCAAAAAAACAATGGATTTAGGCCCTGATCTCTGTACTGGGGTGAATGTATGTCATTGTTCTGCATTCTGTCCATCAATTGTTCTTTTTGCATTTGTCACCCCGAGTGGGACGGGTATACCCAGACGTGGGCCCTGTGCTCTCCATACCACTGGAATCAAGCTATCCTGGTTGATGAGAGCTTAAAGCCCGAAACTGATCCTAGGATGCTTGCTTCCAGTTCAGGGAGGACCTGGCTTGGCAGCTCAGGCTGGACTGTTCCCATTGGGCACAGGGTCAAGACTAATTTGCATATGGCTGGGTCCAAACTGGAATGGCATGGTGCCCAAAAAAACTATGGATTTAGGCCTAGATCTCTGTACTGGGGTGAATGTATGACATTGTTCTGCATTCTGTCCATCAATTGTTCTTTTTGCATTAGTATAGTTAGCGCCAAGACACCCCTAGGTATACAAGGGTACAACAAAACACTTTAACAATAACATAACATGAAGCTCATTTGTGAAATCACCCATATTAAGTAGGTATATATTTTTAACCAGCGTTCAGCTTCACACGAAATACATTAAATTTGTAGATATTAATGTGATCAACAATTTATTGAACCATCAATACTGTCTAAAATAATGTTGAATCTTTATTTTAATGTGATTAATTTTTTGAACACTTCATCTGACATAAAGTTATATGTCAATACATTCGTACCTATCCTACCTACAGTTTCTTGCTGTTAGCTCTAACAGTCAACTTGTACAAATCATTCACCGTGGTGCGTGCCCAGACTAAGATCAAAATTAAACTTCATGTGATGTGGAGGGGTTAAAATTGAAATTGTGCTCCATTTTAATTACTTAGGAATCCCTTTTGACGTGCATTAAAATTGGGAATGTGAGAAAGTCATCCTTTTGGCCTTGATCACTACCATGTTTTTATTTAAAGTAGGAGTAACTGATGCTAATTATGCCCTTGGCTCTGCTTACGAGACACAGGGCGGTGCTCTACTTTAAAGGTATATGGTGGGTAGATATAATTACAATTGGCAATGATGGACCCCTATAATTAGTCAAAATGGATAGAAACTACCTATAAATCCCTAGTATATAATAGGAAAGGGAGGTTTAGAGGGCTGTTGGATTTTCTGCACTAGAGTGTGCACTGCTGTGCTGCCTGCAGTCATTTATAGGGTTGCCCCACCTTACAGACTGCCTTTAAAATTAAATTGTATGCACATTTGACATTGGAATTTAAGGTATTAAAGGTACTTCCAAAGTCGTAATCTACCTCATACTTACATATATATTACCCCTACAGCCCCCTTAGGTGCCCTAGGGGTAGGGTGACATGTAACTATAATCAGGAAGATTGTAAAATATGTTTTATATGCCCTAATGAGGGAAAAACTTCAAATCCATTGTAGATATAAAGCTTTATAGGCTAACATTGGAATATTTTATTTAAGTATAAATATTGACAGGAGCGAGATCAAAAGGTCATTCAAGGGCTCACATTATGGTTATTATAAATCCAACAACTTACCACTGTTAGATTTCTAATAACAATCACTAAATAAAAGTTATTAAACTTTCATTTCTGTAAGCCAAAATCCAACCTTTCTGCAACCTTTCCCTGATTGGCTAGCCACTGCCAGGCTGAGTCAAGCGGTCTTAATGAGGTGTAAAGTAGCTTGCTAGAGAGACACAGGATTTCCTGTTGGTGGAAAACTGCAGATGCAGAAGGCAGGATGAGGGAGGCGTAGCCAAACTGTTTTTCAAAGGGAGAATGACACATTAGGCCAGCACAGCCTCACCCCTACATTTTGCACCCCCAGCCGTACAGGAACCGATGCAATTAGACAAGTGAGAGGGTTGGAAGGGGAGTGTTAGGGAATATTAGGCACACCAATGAGTTGGCTTAGCCTGATCTAACCTGAGAGGAGATCATTTCTCCATTTTGGATTTTGGAAGACTTGTGCTTTCTGGGGCAAGCATATGTCACACATTGGAGGCAGTGGTATACACTTGGGTGGAAGCCTGTTTCCTACTGGTCAAGGGTTCGTGCCTGCTTAATAACCAAGAACACATAATGAATATAGAAGAGTTTCCAAGCAACTCAGATCTGCTGCCTGAAACGACAAGGAGAAGAAGGACTGCCCTGCTGGAAACCCGACCGGCACCCCAAAGGTCTGAACTCTGAAGGACTGCTCCTGCTGCACATTCTAGGGCTATAGCCCTAAGGACTTTGCCTTGTTTCAAAACAGATTAAGGAGGGAACTCCCTGCAAGTTATTCATCTCCGCCAAGAATTTCCCATTCTGGAGTGGGTTCAGGGGGCTTTTAAGGATTTTACCAGGTGAATTGTTTGGTGAAGTTTAGGAACTTATGGTAAAAAACTCCATAAGCGGACCGACTCAACCTCTAAAGTCAAGCTGGCGACCTTCAACCGTGACCCGGCCTAGATTTCAGGTTTGTACCGCAGAAAAAAACAGAGCTTCAGACTTCCAGGATTTTCCCAAAGCCTTGCAGAATACCACAGTGTAGGAACGCATGGAGCCAGCTCCCAGAGTTTAGAATTACCTATTGGTGCATATCCCTAGCTTAACCCTGCCATCAATGACACCCTAGGAATGAAGATTGGATGAGGAACACAGCTGAACGAACATCATCTTTACTTACTTGATAGATCCAGTTGTTATTTCGTCTTTACGGTAAAGATTGACTCGCCGCCAATCCATCGAGAAATGACAGCACGGCATTCTGCAGGAACTTTGGGCCAGATGTAGGTCGGTCGGTAAAGGCCGAAAATCGGTATTTTCGGCCGTTACCGAACGGTTTGCAAGATTTGGCATGTAGGGGGCAATATTTTACCGAATCGGTAAAATTACCGATTCGGTAATTTTACCAATTCGATAAAATAAAAAATCGGTAAATTTACCGATTTGAAGCCACCCATATGTAGGTGGGACTCTTCAGAATCCCAGGAGCCTTTACGAATCGGTATTTTACCATCAAAACTAATTTGATGGTAAAATACCGATTCAGGTGTGCATGCACATGTGTGCATGCACACCTATGTCATGTGACAGGCAGACCTGCCCTTAGGGCAGGTATGCCTGCCACATGGCACCTGTGCCTGTTTTGGGGGTGCCAGAGGGTGTCAAAGTGACACCCCCTGCACCCTTCTGAATTCTTTAATTACCGATTCGGTAAATACCGAATCGGTAATGCCTAATCATTCCTATGGGCTTCAAAGCCCATAGGAATGAATGGAAATTACCGATTCGGTATTTACCGAATCGGTAATTAAAGAAGTGGTAAGGATTCGGTAATGAATTCAGATGTTGAGACCTACATACCATTTACCGATTTTGAAATACCTAATCGGTACAATTCGGTATTTTAAAATCGGTAAATGTTTTTTACCTACATCTGGCCCTTAATGCTGGACTGCCACCACCGCCGGATGGACAAGATTGGCTCACTAGCACCTGGGTCCCGAACTGACCGATCTGAAGAACTGGTAAGTGCCTCAACCCCCCTCCCCAGTTCGGCAACCTGCATTGACCCTCTGTAAAGACTGCCTTTGACGAGTACCCCCTATTCTCGTTAGCTACTTGTTTAACGCAATAGAAATGCTCCCACCTGCCTACCCCCTGGACTGGCACATGGCTTGTCAGGGGAGTGATGGAGCTCTTGAGAGGCAGTTTGCTCTCACCTCTCAACTGCCACAAGGAGTATCTGTACTCGCTGGCCATTCAACTCCCACAGATCGACCACCCCTGCATGCCTACCTGCCGGACGGAGCATGAATCAAGCATGGGAGTAGTGGAGTTCTGAAAAGTGTGGCTGCTCTAGTCTCTCTTCCAGCAGAGAATTGCATCAATCTGGCAGCAGCTTACTTTAACCCTCGAGAAGGACGGCCATCGTCGATGACTCGCTGCCCGCAAAGGCCGATATCCTACAACTAAGCTTGCCAGGCATTTAACCAGCAAAGCACGAGCTTGGCGTGATGGAGTTCACGAGAGTCAAGCTTGCCTTTCACATTCTTCTGCTCGATCACCTCAGCACTTGAGACACAGGGTCATCCCTCCTAATGATTGGGTACCTCTCTTATGTTTCCTATGCCATCCTGACACTTTGTTTTACTACAGAAATGTTGTGCCTCACCTCTCTTGTCATATTTCTCTGGCCCTGGATACAGTGGTCCCAGGACACACTTGTGCATACTTAGGTGCCCCAGGTCAATAAATCGATAGACCCTCATGGACCAAACCTTCATTTTGTGATTCACTTCACCACCAACCTGGTTCACACACAGAAAATGGCAACCCCTCACATAGAAAGACAAATGAAGGTAAATTGCAACTGAAACTAAAACAGGACTATCCCCTTCCCACATACACCTTGTAAAAGTGACAATGATCTTTGACTGCCTATGTCTGGTACCCATATAAAAAGGAGAAAAAAAGGGAAAAAAGGATGAAAAACACTTTTTTTCTTCTCCTTCTCCCCTCTGCAGGGTTCACTGATTACTGAATTGCTAGCACTGTACAAAATGTGTGTCTTAATATATTAATCTATCTTTGCCACTGCTTTTGGGGATTCAGAAGTACCTGATCCCCCAATTACTACACTCTCCACAAATCGTTATAGAACAACCCGCCCCCTCAAGCACATACCCATATCCTTGGAGGATACTATTTATCCCCTGGAGGTCTCCCTTTAATCAAACAACGGGAAATAAAACTAGAACCCACTAGTCTCCATGCCTTCACCGTTAAGTACCTGCCAAATCTATCCAAAAATGCATCTAAAAGATTCAAACACTGGCTTCTCAAAATCAGCCCTAAAACACTTCTCGCAGACCCATATTTCTGGGCTAAAAAGGGTATATTAGCCAATGACCTCATCTTCTATACCATAAAACATACACAATGGAGGAATGTCTATTATTCCATGCTTTGAATTACCGACCCCAGAAAAACACCTTATGGCCTCAAATTATCTGTCTCTCCTTCGCTCTTCTGCAAGGCAAACATTACCATATACCTATACAAAAATGGTAGCATTCTAATGCAATTCTCACATAACAGCCTAGCAACAATGGATGAGATCTTACCGAGCCTCAAGAAGGTGGTGAACAATAAGAATAGGTAAACAACCTTTACAAGCAACTTTTACCACGCAGTGCCTTTACGATGCAACTTTTACAACGCAAACCATTACAACGCATTGCGCTGGGGGGGCGCTCTAGGATAGGTTATAGGTTTAATTTACTATCCAACACCTTCCCTACTACCCACGGGGACTGGAGTTGGAATAGTAAATTAAACTATTCACTATCCAGCGCCCCCAAAGCACTATGCGTTGTAAAGGCATGCATTGTAAAAACCGTATTGTAAAGGAATGCGTGGTAAAAGCATGCGTTGTAACGTCATACATCCATAAGAATTTACATCCCCTCCCTAATCACCATTGCTACTCTGATGGTGTTCTCACACTCCACCCAAGTCCTTGGGTAGTCCAAAATCAATCACCCTACTCCCTGCCACCAGCGTCTGCTACCCCACCTTCTCTTCTGACCTATCCATGCCAGAGTCCTCATCCCCGGCAGGGCTTGAGAATAAATTTGCGAGTTCCCAACCCATGCTTCCCTGGCCCCTATTTGGGCAAACAGAGATTCCTTAATCTCTGGAACCTCTCCTGCTCATTTGCTCTATCTCCCTTCCAGTGAACTCTTCTGCAAGGGTCCCTCAGGTACGTCCATAGTGCCCCTTTAGGCTCTGAAGCTCTCTTACTGTGAACCTATGCCCCAAACCTGATTAACCTCTTGCCGCCCACATCATCCGCTTAGCCCATAATATCTCCTACCTCCCCTCTTGCCCCCATCTCCATGCAATCAGGCCCCCTGCAAAACCTCCCTAACCCACAAACACCCCATGGCCTTAATAATGCTGTTTCCTCTCAACCTGGACTCTCATGTGGCCTCTCCACTCCTTTGGATGTCACATCACAACCCATTACCAACAGTCACCATACTGCCTAGAATTCATGCCTTAATGAGATCTCACTTAGCCTGCTCCACCTCAAGGATGAACTCCAGAAACTGGCATCCATCACCAAAGAGCTTCTGCCCATGCATAGACCTAAGTGCCTTGATGAATCTGACCAGCTCCCGAGCAGGCATGTATCTCTCCCATGACCTGCACACCTATCGTCTTAGCTCAAAAACTACACCCTTCCCCAATGTCTCTCTCATCCCAGGAGAATGAATGCTGACTGACATCCGCAACCTCCTCCACTCTTACTCCCACTCAGTGGATACTGATAAGTCCTCCCGGGGTCAAATACAAACCAATCAGGCTAACCCCTACAGAGAACCCAGACACAATAACAGAGCTGTAAATAGCGAGAACATCAAGCACATTTACATCTCCTAGGCTGCCACTGTCCATACCACTAGCCAACTGAAATGAGTACTTCTCAACTGCAGATCAGCTAGTAAACATGCACCCGATATCTGAAAACTCATCCTCACAAATGAGCCTCATGTTGATATAAAGCCTGGGCAGTGAACTTTGCTAATTTCACAGAGTTTGCAAAGTTTTCTGCACTCCTCACTCCGTGAAAAAACCCTGACGCACATCGCAAAGTGGAGTTTTTTCCCTGCACGCAATCGCGATTGGTAAGTTCGAGAGTGCGAGCTGCCGCTCGGGTAGAATTTCTACCTGAGCAGCAGGAATATCAGCAAAAACTGCAGTCTGCACTGCACTCCACCACTCATGGAACTCTGTGTAGTTTTTTTGTAATTTTGCGGAGTTCCGCATAGCAAAACTCTGCGAACTACGCCCAGGCCTATTCGTTATACACAAGCAAGCCTTGCTAAACAGCTCATCTCCTCCTATTTTAGACTTACTAGTCACCATAGACACAGCATAATTCAACTAGATAGTACTAGGAAACCAGGTGGTGGAATAGCCTTCATCTACCGAACACACAATCTCTGTGTACCCGTCAGAAACTGTCATTCTGCCTAACTGTGAATATTTTTGCATCAACATCACAACCAACAACAGTCTGATTTGCAAACTGCAAACATTCTACTACCCCCATTACAGCATCATCTTACCCATTAACGTGGAAGTCATTAGGATTAACGTTTCGAAGATTCAATTTCCATTGTTTCGTTTTCCTGGATTGATCTCCCTTCGAACCAATGTAAGATTTCCTTGACTCCTTAGACTGCCATGGTAGATGTCAATAACGTCCCAGAGTTCTACAATACCGCTATTTTGGACATCCTTGACACAATCGCCCCCCCACCAAAGTCTCCAAACTTTGTTTGTCCTGTAGTTCCTAAGTATCCTATGCAGGATCTGCGCGTTCGGATAACATAAACTGTGGGTTTGGTGGCAGACTGGTTCCGAGCAGCCCCACTGGATATGTTAAACTGTTTTGCATAAGCTAGCTCACAGTGCCACTAGAATCCCCTCTTATTGGGGAGAGAATAGTTTCTGGCAACACTAGAACATGACAACCCTGATCCTTCAGGATCGTGGAAAGAATATACTATTTTTCGTTCAGTCACTCATGCTCACTTAGTTTGTCTCAGAGATACAAAGAATAAACAGAAGAATAATAATTTATTCAATAGTTGTTATTCTAGTGTAGAATAGATTTGCTGCAACAACCATTAGACAGTAGCAGAGATATATGATGAGCAGAACTACGAAAGTAAAGGGTTGGTGCAGTTCTACCATCTTGCAGTAACAGTAGCGGTCGGCAGTAGGTGTTTCTATAGGGCGGTGACGTGGGCAGGAGGAGGGGCAGGGTGGGGGGAAATAATGTATGGATTACGGAGTTTTACAGGTAAGTAAACATTTAAATACATAAAACGAATTTCGTTGCACACACTGCATCACCAAATGTGATGCAGTGCGCGCAACGAAATTCGTTTTATGTATTTAAATGTTTACTTACCTGTAAAACTCCGTAATCCATACATTATTTCCCCCCACCCTGCCCCTCCTCCTGCCCACCTCACCGCCCTATAGAAACACCTACTGCCGACCGCTACTGTGCAGTAATCATGAATATATACAGGAACATAAAACACATGATAAGGAAGTGTGTACTCCCACGATGCCTCCCTAACTATGTGTACCTAAATGTACCTAGCATTGGTGTAGGTGTTATGCGTTATATGCTATGCGGTATGCCAAGAATCCCTTCAAGGTCTAGTCAACCCCATTACCCGAGTAAGGAGAGAATATGGGACCCTGTCCTGGTATTGAGTTGGACACCCCATGAGGGATGTTAAGCCACTGCTAGCTGGAGCTTCTGCATGCAGGAACTTCAGCGTCTCTGGTCAGTGTGTCAGCCGGGAAGCCAAGGTCTCCTCTGTCTGTCTAAGCAATACATGATGTATATATACCCATAGGTCTTTCCAGAGGTACTACCGTGCTGTGTTACTGTGTCAGCCCAAAGGATGACGTTGGGGTTGAACTTTAACGTAGATATTATACAGGAGATGTTGGTCCTGCTGTGAGTCCTGCTGTGCTTCCAAGAAGCGTCATGCATAATGTACGAGTATCAAACCAGGGAATAAACTGGTTTCCGAATGCATTGTCATATCTAGGTAAAAGGTCAGTCCTGATAAACCGTTATGTATGAAATGTAGGGAAGGATATAGGTGAAAGGGTAGCACTGTTTTACCTGCGCCTATAGGGGCTACCTATTTGGAATATAATAGGTTTAATGACAATCGAAACCCTGAAAGACTCAATCTAAGATTAGCAGAAAGAGCCTGGTGATTCATGCCTCCCATTGAACACATACAATGCTTAAGATCAGTAAGGGACACATACAAGAGGAAAATAAAAAATGCAAGGCCCAACTTCTTTAGAACCCAGCTTAACCAAGCCAGAAAGCATGCCAAAAAAACCTTTTAAAATTGTCAAGCAACAATCAATTAACGCTCCAAACCCACAGGACCGTGGACCATCACTCCCCCAACTGGGAGGGAATGGCCTCTTTCTTTTTAGGAAACACTAAAACTATTTACAACAACCTACAATCCGCTAGAGAACTACTTCCAGCAGGCTTGCACTTTTTTTCCAGTCACCTCCCTGGTCACGGATCAGCTTGGTCCCCCCAGGGATGTCCCCAAAAACAATGCCTCCTGGCACACTTTCACTCCCCTCAATGAAAGTGACATCTATAACATTCCTCTAGCTGTAAACCCATCTAATCACTTTATCAAAAAGCCACCACTGTCAATCTTTAAGGAGCTAAAAGTTGCTATTCTACCCTTATGGTCTAAGGTTGTTAATGCCTACCTACAGCAAGGCACTATCCCTGACTGCCTAAAACACCCATTCTAAAAAAAAACAAATGCAGACTATTTCTGCCCTATCCCCATCATCCCCACTCTGATAAAACGTCTAGAAAAATGAATGCAAATTTAACTCTGCAACCACATAGAGAACTTCCAACTCCGGGACTAACACCATTCCGGAATTTTTCAAAGTCACAGCATTGAATATAAACTCCCTCACATTCTGGTTGACATAAACATGCTATACCTAAATGAATCATGTCTTCTGATACTACTTGACTTATCTCTGCTATCGACACTGTTAAACACAACAGTTTACTGACCATACTTGAACGGAGGATGGGCCTATCAGGACCTGTGCTGCAATGGTTTACTTTATTCCTCCACAACAGAACCCAAAGAGTCAAGGTGAATCAATCCCTTTCTCAACCTTCCGTGGTCACTATGGGTGCACCCCTGGGTTCCGCCTTTTCACCCATTTTTTTACATTTATTTCTGGAACCTCTTGCAGACACCTTGAATTCTGACAACATTCTTTATCACATGTATGCAGCTGATACTCAATTGTTTCTGAAAATCTCCTCCCCAGTAGAAAGGATTTTCCTCAACTCTACTTTGCAGAACACTCAAAACTGTCTCACTGGCAACCAACTCAAGCTCAACACTACCAAAATAGTATTCCTCCTCATTAATCCTCCTAACCACACCTCCAAGATCAACTGTTCTCCTCACGTTATTGAATCCGCTATATCTTTGGGAATTACACTAGACAAACACCTGAATATGCAGAATTATATCAGTAATGCCACCCGAGGAGAACATTACCAGATGCGTATTCTAAGGAAACTTAAACGATTCTGCCCACAGGATGAATTTAAGCTGGTAGTCCAAGCTCTTGTGTTGCCCAGGTTGGATTACGGAAGCTCCACTCTGTGCGGCCTACCTAAATACAAACTGGCCCGCTAAGGGCCTCCCTTATCCCTGCTGCTAGACTTGTCTCGGGAACAAAAAGAAATAATCACATATCCTTGGCCCAGAAAGCACTAAACTGACTGCTTTATGAGGCACAAATACAATTAAAGAATGCATGCATTGTTCGAGGCCAGGGGCTGCCCCCAAAAACATTTTAAAATATCGAAGAGATGGGCGTACTATAGAGGGCTGTGGCTGGAGCCGCCAGCGCACCGAGATACTGATGCAAGACAATTGCTTATTGACCCTGGGTGAAACGATACACACATGAACTATGTTTTTGGTATGTTCTGGCTACTGGACCATGTTGAAATTTGCACTGTTTCCCTCGAGATCAGTGTCCCTCCGGGGCACTCGAGAATTAGTTCATAGATTTATTCAAAAAAAGGGTAGTCAAAGTTCTCTCATGAAGTTGATTTCGTTCTTTTTATTTGATGTGGTTAATTCTTCACATTATTGCTTTCATATTGTTCGAGCGAATGGCCCAGTGGCCCACTGCATTTCGGGCTTTGCTCTTCTTCAGAGGCCGTGTGATTATTCTGAAAGTGACCAAGTACAATATCAGATGGAGTGCTCATTTACATTACATAAGGTGCATCAATTCATTAGGTGTAAAACATATATCATGAATGCATAAGGGAGAGAGGTGGCAGAAATTCCAGAGTTGATAATGTGGTGTGACCTGTTTATCATCATGCATATAAGAAGGTAAAGGTGCCAGATGTGACATAGAGAAAAACGTTTAGAGAGGATTGATTTCCAGGGGTGCCATACAGTAACGCGACGAAATAGTGTTTGAAAAAGTGTGGCGCAATTCAGAAGCGTGCTCCCTTTCTGACGGTGAAATCACGTGCAGCGAACATGCAAAAAAAGGAAAATGCGAAATGAGGTACCTCTAACTTGGTGGTAACTTGGGACCAAGTTCGTACAATGGGTAACTAAAAGCCTGTAAGAAAAGGGTACATCTGTTCAAATAAATGAATCTACGCGGTAGCGCGTTCGTTATGGGTGGACGAGCGTTATCTTGATAAATGGAAGCGTGGCTTACCGGAAAGTAATGCGCTGTGTGTTCTTCGCTCGTGGGTTCGAAAGGGTTCAGGATACCGACGATCATGGTACACTATAAGGAGTGTTCTTATTGGATGTGCCAAGTCATGTGGTACGGAAGACTGTATTCCGTATCCGGAGTGGCTAAGCTAGGGTCACGTGTGATTGCGGAAATAAATAAACGCGAAAGTAAACTGAAGACGGTAGTATCGGAATAAAAAATCCGAGTGAAGTTCAGCTAGAAGTATAGAAATAGTGCAAAACTTGCAAGTGAAAGGCCAGGGAAAGTGTTCTCCGATAGGGGAAGAAAGTCTCGCCCGTAATGGGCAAAGTAGCTGGTCACGTGACAAGAGGGTGAAACGGGAGTGGATGAAACATGATGTGTATGGGAAGGTGAACAGAGGATAATGAAGGAGATGGCATAGTGTGTATATGCAAGGTGAATATAAACATATGTTACAATACTGTCTGGATCCTCACATATAAAGTTCTGCAAGTAGTAAAACAATTGATAAATAATGAGAAGATGAACAATAAACATTGGATTCATGCTAGACTTGATGTAAATACGAGAAAAGAGTTTATTCTGTTGCTTTACAAGTAACAACTGAATTCCAGCCATTCATTTAATACCCTGGGCGCGGTGGATGAAAGTCTGTGTATCCAGTACAATTCTCTCCTCAATAGGTGTTGATCATTGTCTCTACCTGGTAATATAGGTACCACTTCGAGTATACAATATTTTAACTGGCTGGGATTGTGTTGATGTTCATTGAAGTGTACTGCCACTGTGGATTTGGCTGACTTTAATCTGATGTTGCTTTGATTTTCCTAGATGTTTTGCCCACATATGAGAGTCCACAGGGACATTTCAACATGTAAATCAAGTTAGAGCTGTCACAAGTACCATTAACTTGTAATTTTATTGTGGTTTCGCTTGATGGGTGATTTAATTCATTTCCCTTGATGATTGAGTTGCAATTCCCGCAGTTGTGACAAGGTAGAGTGCCTTTGTATGTTTTGGGACGAGAAGTACATTTTTGATTTAACAATTCTTTGAGATTTCTGTTTCTTTCATAGGCGAACCTTGGATTCAGAGTAAAAATGCTATGAAAATCCTCTCCTAAGGCTAGTAACGGCCAATGTTTTAAGATGATTCTTTTTATGTTTTGACTTCTTATGGAGTTTTTGGAAATGAACACGGATCTCCGCTCTTCCCTTGTGCACGCTGGTGTTAGCTATTGTTGTCTGTTCATGGTTTTTATTCTGTCCACAGCGTGTTTCAACGTGGTTTCCGTATATCCTCGATCTTTGAATCTTTTGATCATTTTTTCTTTTTGTAGTTCGTACATTTCAGGAGAGGAGGCAATTTGTTTTACTTGGATTAATTGATAAAATGGAAGGTGTTTTTTCAACGACAGTTGATGAAAGCTGTGGTGATGTAATAAATTATTCCTGTCTGTCAGTTTTTGAAAGACTGTGGTATATAGCTTATCAAATTCCTTCATGACCAGTACGTCTAGGAACGGTAACTGACTTTCATTGATGTTGTATGTGTGTTATTGGTGTCATTGGTGTTATTTTTAATGCTTAAAAAACAACAACATATTTTTATTGACATTTTGCAGTTGTGTAGATGAATTTTACAGGTACGAGCCAGCATACAACATTTCTGGACCTGCAAGCCTACACATGTCAGATTCCAGTGTTACACACGAAGTAAAGAGTGTTCTTTGCAATGCTTATTTCTGCAGAACTATTTCTTCTATGAAGCCATGTAATGTCACTGCTTTATGCTAGTGCCCACCTGCATGCTGCTCGCTCTTGCCCCAATGCCAGCTTTCGGCCCGACAGTCCTCACTGCATTAATGCTGCATTGAGATGCATAATGAAATTTAGCGAGAGGGTATGGCTTAACAGCTAGGGCACCCAAACTTAAAGCTGGGGCACAAGGTTCAAGTCTGGTGGGAGGTTCAAACATCCTACGATTCTGGGCAAATAACTCAATCTCCCCGTGCCTAAAAATGAAAGTGTCCATCTGTAATACAACTGGTGCTCATGTAAAGCTAAACTGAAGTCAGGTTCATGCTATATAAAACTGCCCCAAAAAAAAATGAACAACAGAGCCTGCTAACTTAGGTGGGTGTTAAGGATTGAATTTGGACACTGGTACTGGACATCTAATTTTGGCTTACTTGTCTGAATGTGTTGAGTGTAGACCATGGGGTACTTCAATTGTTATTTTGCTGGCCTTAGTATTGGCCCCATCTCCTGCTCACAACCTGCTCTCTGTTGTTCCAACACCATGCCTGCCCACTGGGAAGCCATGAAGGGCGGTTGGGTGGTGGGGCTTGAGATTACATTAAAGTGGTCTTTGCAGCACAAGAGGTGGACAGACAGGGGAAGCTTTCTGCTCTATACTTTAATTTGCTTTGAGCTTCATTCTGTGGTGCCTCCCTTTTTCTCATGTTCCAGCCTCAGTTATTTTTGCTAACTTGTTTATCGTGTTTCACTGCACTTTGCTGAGCCTCATCATTCCAGTGAGGTAGTTAAAGGGAAATCAAGGAGATCTTTAGTCTTAAGGAAGGGTTGACTAAAGACATGGTTACAGCAGCGGATCTTAGGATTGTCTCAAAGTACATTCAATCTGAACAGGGTTTCATATATTTCTTTGGTTACCATAAAGTACTTCTGTCGATAATTTTTTGATAAAAAAATGTGGGCCTTGTCTACGGAGTCATAATTAAGGCCCCTAATGACAAATGCAGGTGGGCCGATTGCTTGCATGGACACAATGAGGGTCAGTGGATAATGTGCCCAGATGTCTGGCATGGCGGGTGCGTAATCACTGCATGTACTCTGGGTTCTGTGTCTTGATTGGCTGTGTGTTCCTAACTTCAAATGGCATCTGACTTTATGGTGTTTTGGGAATGCGTGCACCCCTCTGACCATGTGTGCTTCTTTGGGGTCAGTCACCCCGGACCATTGTGGTGTTTCTGCACTCATCGGGGATGGACCTGAGTTCCCTGTTCACACATTTGTCTGCCACTCCATCTGTAACCTGTTAATCAGTAACCTCGGGCCTAGTTTGCAGAGCCTGCCTGACCATTTATTTCTGAGTTGGGGTTGATGAAGAGTTCACGATGGGCTAATTGGATAATAATGATGTCATTTCGTTCTTATGTGCAAATATATAATTACAAACATTGCCATTGATTCTAGCAATATTAACATTCCCTCCTGTGGTTGAATTTTCAACTGCATTATATGACACATACTTCATGACAGTCACATTATTGAGGACTTGCTGTTCTTCAGTTTTGCCTATTACTATTGTCCTAGCTACTTGCATTCTTCCCAATTTGAGGAGTGCATTTTTACAGCAAGAAATCCCCAATTGCTGGAATCCACACAAAAACAATAGAAAAATGAAAACAGGCTACTATGAAGTACACAGGCTCCTCAGCAACCAATGGGACCAGAAGAACCATTTCATGTACAGCTCTTGCTCAGGGGCACCTCCCTTCATACACATGTCTTTTTGTATACAGTGAAATACTTGGATGGCAAGAGTCAGAGTTCCATTGTCCAGATCATTGCCTGGGAAAAATTTGCAGCAAGACGAATCGATCTTGGCACGCACATAGCCCTCCATTGAGGTCAATAGGCCCAACACATGTTGATGTTGCATCACTATGAGACGGATAGCTCTCCATTCGAACTCAGTGGTGTTCATTATCTTGAGCATCACCTACCTGGTTATTTATAACCATCAGGAGTTTGCTTTCCCTTGCATGGTGAAGAAGGGTGAAGACCCTTGAGCGGTTACTTGTGTGTCAGAAAATAGTCGGAATTCTTCTGGAATGTCCTTGTACTGAGCCCTGCCAAAATAATTTGCAGTTCTTTTTTTTCTTGAGCCTGATGCAATAGAGTTGTTGTCTTCTTTAGCAGGTGTTAGTGCAACTCTGATAGATCTTCTCAGGAAATGACCAGGGTGTGTATGGTGACGTGAGAGCCGAGACCACGCCATCCGAGGAGAAACTAAGTGTAGGCAAACTTTCTGCATTATAAATACAAAGACCTGTTCATCCGAGGCTCCTCATCTTGATGATAATTGTATAAGTGGAGGCGGGGATTCCATTACTCTTTTTCCCTAACACTCCTCACTCACACCAGAGGTGGTGTCCTCCCACTTTACTGCCTGAATTTTCTTTAAAAAAGACTTCTGCATATGACAGTCAGCACTGCTAATTTCACAATTCTGGGTGACCTTAACATACACCTAGATGACTCAAATAACCCCATTGCAAGAGAATTATCCTCAAGCTTAAGCGCCCTCGAACTGCACCAACGTTTCACTGGGCCCACCCATTCAAAAGGACATCTCTTAGACCCTGTATTCAGTAACTGTAAAAACCTTCACATGGGAAACCCTTCTCCCCTTCCTTGGTCTGATCACTTCCTTATCCTGCTCACCTGGACCCTGCCCCATCACCTCCCCACCAAACCCCCGATGACGCAACGATCACGTAACTGGTCTAAACTCCACCTATCTGAGTGGGAGGATCTCCTACAAAGTACCATACCAACTAACACATCTTTCCCCACTCTAGATAATGATAACTACAACATGTGGATCACCAGCTCCATAGATACAATATTACCACTAAAAAACACCCATCCCAAGCGGAGCAATCCCACGGCCCCGTGGTACACGAATGAACTGCGAGAGGCCAAACGTGTATGCAAACGACTGGAGAGGAAATGGCGTCTCAGCTACCTCCCATCAGATAAGTCGAGCTATAGAACAGCAATCAAAATCTATAAAACGGACATTCATCTAGCTCAGGCTAAAAACTTCGAACACAAGATTGAGAACGCAGCGTCCAAACCCAAGGAGATCTATCGAATAGCCAAAACCCTTCTGCAACTTCTGGAGGCACAAAAGCATCACAACAATACTCAGACCCATTGTGAGGAAATAGCTGGGTTTTTTACCAGAAAATAGAAACCATCAACTCTTTGTTCCCCCACCCTGTCACTTTGCCCACAGACTCTGTCAATACAGACTGCATAACAGTCCCTCCTTACGTTCTCAATAGTTTTCCTCCTTTAGAACTTACTAAACTGGAGAAACTTATGGGACAGGTTAAATCTGGATCACCTACCGACCCAGCTCCTCCCAGTACTCTCATCCAGATCACCCATCAGATCTCGCCCACCATCCTAGACCTGATCAATTCCTCACTCCATACTGGTACTGTCCCTCTTCCATGGAAAAGAGCAATGGTCAAAGCTCTATTAAAAAAAAACAGTCTTGACCAATCTAACCCCGCCAACTACCGTCCCATCTCCCTCCTACCATGGCTTAGTAAACTTCTTGAGAAGCATGTCAACTCCGTTCTCACTGACTTCTTGGAAGTCAATAACATACTAGATCTATCCCAGACCGGCTTCAGGCCCCGCCACGGAACGGAGACTGCACTGATTGCAGTGACGGAGGAGGCAAGAAGGATCTTGGACGATGGCGGATCCACGGCCATCGTCCTACTTGACCTAAGTGCCGCCTTCGACACTGTCAATCATAACATCCTGCTTCATCGTCTTGGAGGAATTGGACTGTCAGAGACTGCACTTAGTTGGATGAGATCTTTTCTGACGGACAGATCCTTCAGGGTGTTTGAGAAGGATTTCACCTCTGCTAGTAGACCCCTTAATTGTGGAGTGACTCAGGGCTCTTCCCTGAGCCCTACCCTTTTTAATGTCTACCTATGCCCCCTAGCTGATGTCGTCCGCCCATTTGGTGTAAAGATCGTCACTTATGCGGACGACGCGCAGCTAGTGGTAGCACTGGACCCCCCCCTGAACTCTCATCACTGTTCACACAATTGCCTGAAAGCAGTTGCTACCTGGATGTCTGGCTCTTGTCTTAAACTTAACGGGGACAAAACAGAGATAATGCTCCTTGGAAACAACATCGCAAAAACCATTGACCCTATCTGGCCTCCCTGTTTAGGGCGTCCCCCGCAACCCAAGGAGCAAATCAAGAGCCTAGGCATCTGGCTTGACCACACTCTTTCCTTCAACCATCAGGCCACCAAACTCGCTGCTACCTGTTTCGGGCTGATGAGACTGCTTCGAAAAATCCTCCCTCTCCTCCCACCCCACTCAAGACGAATTATGGTTCAAGGATTGATCCTCTCCCGCCTCGACTGTGGAAATGCCCTATAACTTGGGGCACCTCAATCCACACTCAACAAACTCCAGGTTATCCAAAACTGTGCGGCAAGAATTCTCCTGGATATTCCTCGCTGTACCTCAGTAAGAGCTAGACTGAAAGATCTTCACTTCGAATTTAAGAGCATGTGCATTGCACATCGCTCTTTCTGGGGAACAGGCCCCTCCATCAATTTCCCCCTTGTGAAAGCCTACCAGCCCACCCGTTCCCTCAGATCCGCGACCTCCCACCTCGACTCAGTACCACACATTAGGAAGGCCAGATGTGGAGGCCGCTCTCTCTCCTACAACTTAGCCAGGATCTGGACTCCCTTCCTCTCCATATTAGATCTGAACCCAACCTCCTCACCTTCCGGAAGACTCTTAAAACAGGCTATTCAGCAAAACCTCTCCTATTCCAGCCTCTCCGACTCAGCTCAAGCTCCTAAAAGCGCCGGTACGCCCCTGGGTAGCCAACGCGCTTTACAAATCCTCATTCCATTCCATTCCTTACATATAGGGATGTGTATCAATCGAAAGGTACATCAATCTATGTGTTACCCTTACAAAAAATGTTTGGTAGGACAAGATGGCACCTAACATGTGCACCACCAGTTAAGCTTGCTGATTGGTACTCACCAGCTAATCTCACATTTCTCATCATTGGTAACCATCTTGCCTTACAACCAGCAACTCAAATGTAACACTACATAATAAACCAACAGGCTCAACAATAAGTTCAACAGTCACAAGTCCAACTGGTTTTGCAGCAAGTAATCTGCAGACGAAAGACCCTTTGGGAAATCAAATTGATGATTAACTTACTAGTCTCTTGCTGCTTTCTTTGACACTATGCAGTACATTTTCTTTAGCAGGCAATATTACACATATATTTAATAGTGGAGACTCCATTTTAAATTACACGTACGTCTCTTGATTATTTCATCCATTGTCCTGATTTCTCAATTTTACAGTGCTGTGAAACTGACCATTTTCCCACTCTTATAACCATAGACCTCAAACAGCCCTGAGGCATTCACGTAGCTCACTTTGGTAATGGCTCTGTCAACCACAAATCATGGATGATAAGTTGGATCACAAAATATGCAGAGAAACTAACAGAGTGTCACAAGACATCAGATGAATTTTATTAACAGTTTGAACGGAAGTTACATCATCTTTGCAAAGTATCTAATCAAGTGATCACAAACACGTTGTTAACTTCAGATCAATTTCACCTCTGACGGAAAGAAATGTTTCACTTCGGAATTAATGAACCTAAAAAAGCAGTTCCTGAAACATCAAGCATCTCAAGGAAATAAATTGCAGACTTCCATACCACGGGTCTACTCCACAGACTTAAAGAAGACTACAAAAAACTGCGGGTGGAAAAAAATATGCTAACAATGAATGAATCCTTATATATAAAATTTCAAATTTAAAAATCAATCTCAGTTCTGGAACTATTTCAGCAGAGTAAATGGGGAAGAGTAGTCCCAGAGTGAAAATGGAGTAGCTTTTGCCAATTTAGAGAATGTCATCTCTCACCTCAACAGAGAAGAAAGTTGCATCTTGGTAAATTTGGTCATACATTCTGACTCTTCAAATTTAGAAAAAAGGATGGAGTCATGAAATTATGTGACCGAATATTTTACACAAAAAGTACCAATCTACTTTTAAGCAGTATATGAGCAAGTGGGACCCCACGCATGAAAGGAATACCAGGTCTTCTGTTCAATTGTGACACAGGTTATTGAAAGTGATGCAACGCCTTTCCGGAAATAATTTCTAAATACATATCACCTTTCCCTGAAGCATAAATTCTAACATACATTCAAACAGTGGGCCTGATGGAGCGGTAACTTCTTCTGGTAGTTTCTCAATGCAAAACCTTCATGCTACCTCTAATTTACCGCTCAAAAGGTGTTGGGCCCTTCACACCATGTATTACCTTCAGGAGTCTTTAAATAAAGATGAACAGTCAAAAATGCAAATATTATTTTAAGCCAATAAAGAGAGTTGTTGAGTATTTAAAGGGTTTTATTTTCTAGTCAAAAGTTAAGTTTTTCTTTGACCCTTTATTCATTAGTAAAATATCAATAAAGTTACAGAATTTGGAAAACAGGAAAAATAGCATTAATACAGAACATATTGCAGTCTCCTTATAAGCATTACATATAGGAAAGAAAATGTGGCGCAACATTTCAGTCAAAACTCTTAAAGAGTTTCTAAGAAAAATAGTCTTGCAAGGCTAATCAAAAATCAAATAGTTTGCAAAAATCTCCCATTAAGAGAAATAAATGCATAAGTCAAATAAATCTTTTCAGACCTAATTAATTAGTCAAAGCATAAACTTAAAGTTTGCATCTAAATCTAAAAAGCCTTTTATCTGTTGCTGTTCTTCTGCATCTGTCTGTGTCTAAAGAGCAAGCCGGGAGTGAGACAGCCCCTCCTTCACCAGACCACAAAGGAATGTGGCCTGCAGTGCCAAAATATGAAGTGCCAAGACTTGGGAAAAAAATCACCAGGGAACCCCCCACCTGACTCTCCTCGGACGCCCAAGGCTGAATCCCGTGACGATCTCGTACCTAACCCATAGAATGTCTGGTCTAATCTGTTCCTTCTCTCAAGAGCTCACACCCCCCCCTAATGAGCCTAGAAGCCAAAGGCCCTCCAGAGAGGCTTTTATACTCTAATTTTTGGCAGTCCACACAAAAATGTTACATCTTTAGGAAAACCTGTACGTGATTGGTCAGCCACAACAGCATGAGTTCTCACCACCCTGACTCATTCTAAAAACCTGACTATACCAGTCTTAACAAAAGAAGTATACATAATAAATACATTTGCAACAATTACTAGGGAAAATGTTTATATAGTTTTCCGTCCTTCCTGCCACAGCGCACCAGGACGGATACTTTATCAAACTGGTACATTGGCACAAACACAAGAATGTACAGTTCAAGATGTCCTTGACTCCTTCCGCAGTTTGAGTCAAGCTGGTGTCTACGCATGCTCTCTTCTCTTTCAAAGCAAGCCATAGACTTGCTGGTTTCACAGGCAGCCATTTAATGGTAGGCCCAAAAATAAAACAAACACAAATTGAATATTAATTTCATGTAAATCAGCCCATTATGTCTCCCAACTCCATACTAATACCCCTTATAAATGTTTACATAGCCAAGCTATTAGTGTAAAGCAGCTTTTCTATTATTTATAACAACATGCAAAATAAATACATAGCATTTTTATGCTTTAGTGTAAAATTTAAAAGCACACACAGTTAATATAGCGCACACAGTTAATACAACACACACAGCAACATGCTTTAGTGTTTTAGATAGCTTTTCATGAAAAAAAGCATTTAGCCCCCTGTTTAGTGTTTGGTGTTTGGTGCATTATTAATTCACACACATTATAAAAAGAGGTGTTATTAACTGAAAATATTTATTAAAATATGCAACAAGTCAAAGTCTCTTAAGACAGAAATAGTAAATTTAGACTGCAAGGGATGAGCTGGGAAGAGAGAAACCTATTCTATTAATCTTCAAAGCTAAAAAGGCCACTTTTCTCTACATTTCAAAAACCCATGTTAATTCAGCAAAAGCATTTCAGACTGAATAGGCCTCACTTTCATGTTTTTCATGAACCGTGTTTTTAACTTGCACCAAAAGGTGCGTGGCAATTTAAATGCAGTCTGTCTGAAGTATAAAAAATAAAACCATGCCTGACTGCAAATGACATCTGCTCCATCAGGCCCATAACACTGCAATTCACTCTAAAACCTTTACACATTACTTCATGGATCGGTGAAATTCAAAGGAAAAGCTGCTGTGTCATAGTGGAGTATCTAAAACTAAATTGCATATTTATACTATTTAAACATGCATTTACCATGGTTTTCATAAAATGCGACATTTCATTTAGACCAACCACCATTGGATCTGCTAGTAAAAAATTAGGCGTAGGAAAACTCAAGACCAGCTTGATTCTCTATTTATCTAATTTTTATTAATAGCAAATTCAGCATATCTTACATTATTCACTTTATTTATTAATTTCAGAAAAATCACCATTTAAATATAAGGATTTAGATTCAGGACAGTTAAAATCATTTATTTAAGAAAACTTAAAGATAGACATTTTCATTATTGGTATATTTCAGATATTAGCAAAAGACAGATAGTTCCCAAACCAATCACCTATTCTCCTAACATCCCTAACTAAACTCTCAAATAAAGAGCATCTCCCTGTAAAGAAAAACAGAATTAGGTAGATTCTTACATATCAGGAAAAATTCAGCATTCCAGCAGCTTCTCAGGATGAAAACGAAGAGATTTCCTTCTGTCTATAATTTTTCTAATGGGTCCATTGTTCTGTTCAGTGTCCGGCCTAGTCCTGTTCCCTATTTGCAACGTTCCACATATTTCCCACATTCTGTACCACTGTGCTCATCACTTGGCAGCCACCTGCACTCCCAGTTCATATCGTCCTTGAACTTATTCAGTCCAGGCTCAAGTAGCTCGCATTCATTTCATACGCTTGCGCAGTTCTTTTGTGGCCACAATAATCGAGTGACTCCATTTTCTTTTAGGCCTCACGACTCAGAAATGGGAACTATCATAGAAACAAACACAAATGATCATTAATTTTAATCGTTTAACCCTTCTGTTTACCACTCCCCCCCGACTAAGGTTTTCCCAATTAGTATTTACCTAGCAAATAGCCACATTTAAGCGCAATATACTTACTTTATTTTTGTGTTTTTACACAAAAACACATAAACAAAAGCACTTTTATGCTGCATTCCATTATATTAAAGCTGCTTATTAGTTGTAAACATGACAATTTCACGTAATTAGTTAGTTATGATGGCAACACAAGCAAGATTAATTTCCCACGTGTATTTGTGTAGGTGCATTTCTTACTCTACATTGATTATTCATGCACAACGTTTCATGAGTATGATTTTGCAAGGGGTACACAAAATTTTGTTTCTCCACCTTGGTCCATCAACTCCCCCCTTTGGTGATTTATCAACAAATACCACCAAAAACTTTCAATTTACATTTTTGCCCAGAACATGTTCCAAATTCTTCAGATTAGTGTTTCTACACTTTAGTATCCTTCTCTCTTATCTCTTTAAAGACCTTTTCTTGAAATTCTTCCATTTCTATAGCACCTTTTTCTCTTCCTCTTTCTCGTCTTTTCTGAATCATTTTCTTCAATGACTTTCTGACATTTCTTCTTTTTCTATATATGCAACATAATAACCTTATCACTAAAATAACTAATACTATAACTTTCATTTGAATTAGTATTTTACCTATAATTGAACTACCTATTTCTTTAAACCAATGTTTAATTGCTTTTAATCTTTTACCAAGTCGTTCAAGAATACCATCAACCTCCAGTGGTTCAATTTCTCTATGCAATTCCGTAATATTTGTAATATAATTTTCAATATTCTGACTTTTGTCTGGAATATATGTACAGCAATGCGGTACCTTTAAAATTCCACAAACTCCTCCTTCTTTTGCTAATATAATATCAAGTGCAAGACAATGGTGTAGTATTACCATAGTTCTCATAGCAATCATTTCAGTGTTTACCATTAGGAATCCACCAGCTGTATCTGTTGATAAACAATCTACTATCGTTGACAATCTCCGAATCCGATTTGCATTGAAAGATACACCCACTGCTGGTATCAGTGCTCCAAAAACATCACCTATTATTTCTATGACACTATCTCTTTTTCTACGACTTAAAGGTTTACCTATCTCATGTATTCCATGTGTTCTCCTATGTACATGGAAAATTTTGGGAAAGACCAAATCTAAATAACATTTCCCGTACCAATGGTCAGGTAGTCTGTAATAAGCTTTGCTTCCGCATATAAAATATACACCTGGAAAAACAGGATCATGGCCACCTTTAAATTCCCATCCCCCTCGGATGCGATAAGTATCTTTACATTGACTTGCTCCCACAAAATAAATGTCATACATAGTATTGTCTCTCCTAATACAAAATTTCCCTAACAATGGAGTGTCTATGTTTATTGCTACATTCACATTTCTTTCATCAATATTTTCATCACTAAATGTCCAATATTTTGACTTTTCATGTTTCACCTTTTCTTTACTTTTATAGGCAATTTGTCTTTCTTCAACCATATCTAAGAATGCTTTCTCGTATACTCTCATTTTACATGTTAAATTGTTTTTAAATGCATAGTCATGACTCAATTCATCTACTTGTAGAACATATTCTCCCATAACTGTAGCAGGCTTATTCTTATTTTTAATTTTGCAAACTCTTCATCTGTATTAGAATAATAATACTCTAACTTGCCTGTTTGATAAAACAAACTCGCAATCACACTACAGGTAACTCCATATGTGTGTGGGAGATGATGATAGGTCACCCCCTCAGAAACAGATGCAGGCAACTTTGCACATACATAACAGTCACTAGCATCCATTGTTCTAACATATTGAGTTAACAATCTTGAAAAGGTGTTTTTCGTAAAATCACTTATAGAGCTATCTTGATGCAATTCTGGCCTATATACATGCTGCTTATTTGGTTTTGATTTAACATTTTCTTCATTTGAGCTTTCATTATGTTTCAATTTTACTAAGCTATTTTAGAAAGGAATAGCATATCTACAATTATCCATATTAATATTAATAATCCAGTACAGAACAAACACATTCTACACCATTTTCTAAATCTAGAACATTTTGTTTTATGCTCACTAGCAACCATTTTTTTAAAATTTATTTTTTTACTTTTACTAAAAGATTTTGTTCGACCTTATGTCACCTATACGTTTTTAGCTCTCCTAACAAGTTTTCTTCGAGCTAGTGTCTTTACAAGCTTTTTTTTTCTAACAGGATTTCTTTGACCTTATGTCACTTACAAAAATGTTCTTTCTACTTACAACACCCTCTATCCTTTCCTTCTTCTGAAATTCTAAATTTTACTTTTGATAAATTACCACTTTTCTTCCTGGTTCAGCCTTTTACTCACTTTTCTCATTTGTCTTTGGGTAACTCAAATTCTCTTGACTGCTGTTTACCTCCTCAATTGGAGGCAGCGCTATATAGGTCCACTCAGGTGATTTATACTTCTGATTTGGTCTTCTTACTCTTTTTGGCCTTTGTACAACTTCTATTTTCCCAATGCTTCTCTTTGACTGGTTATTTCATTGACCTGTTCTTCTTGTTGTCTTTTCTTGTTAACCAGTTTAAATCTCAGTCCATCATTTCCTTTAGGCCAATTATCTCCTTTACAAAATCTTTTTGTCTTAGGCTCTGTGGTGTTATGTTCCACTTTCCAAGCCCTTTTTCATGGACTCTTGCTCAATGGAGTTTCATCTGCACTGTCATCAGTCTCACTGTCAGTGTCTTCAACAGTTTCATTGATAATGATTTTCACAGTGTCTTTCTCATTTTCAGAGTCAGTTTTCTCTTTAGACAGTTCTTTCACTCTGTTAGGAACATCTCCATAGCTGGTACTTGGATTCTATCTAAATCATGAGCTGTTTCCGCCTTTCCAGTGTCAGGATTTTCGTTCCTGCTTTCAGAGCTTTCAGTCTGTTCCTTAGGATTTTCTTCTTCACCAGTTTTATTTTCACTTCGCTCAGTGTCCTTACTGGTGTCTGTTTTTACCAATTCTCGATCTTCAGGCTGATCTTCAGAATTCGGGATTTCAGTATTTTCTTCTTCTCCTTCAGACGCAGAACTTGTGTATGATACTTCCAGATATCGACGTTCCTGTCGGTCTTCAGTCTCTGGTTCACCTTCTGAATCTGAAGCAGTTATGCTTTCACCTTCCTCGTCAAGATTCTCAGGTTCAGGCACAAGAATTGTGTGACTTGCATGCACCCATCTTTTTACTCCAGCACTTTTGACTGCAGTAGTGCTAACCAAAACAACCTGTCTTGGTCTCTGCCAACGAGGCACCAAACATTTTCTTCTGCGGTGTACCTTTATCTTCACCCAGTCTCCAGGGAATAGATCATGTGCTGGACTTTTCTCTTTGGTGTTTTATTTAGTTCCTACCTGATGGAACACAGAAGTTAGCACGTCAGACAGGTTTTTGCAGTAATCCAGTACGATGTCATCATTAATCGTTAACAATTTAACAACTGGTGCATATGCTTGTCTCATTACCCTGCCCATGAAGATCTCATGTGCACTTAATCCAGTTTTCCTGTCAGGAATGCTTCTTAAGTTCATCAAAACAAGTGGCAAGGCATCAGGCCACTTTAATCCTGTTGCTAGGCACATTTGTGCAATTCTGTTTTTAAATGTTCCATTGTCTTGCTCTACCACTCCTGAATCCTCAGGTCGGTAAGCACAATGCAGACTCGGATGAATGTCCAGTTCTTCACATACCATTTGTATAAGCTCATTCTGGAAATGTGGACCACGATCAGTTTCAATTGTCACTGGGAAACCGAACCTAAGTATGATTTCCCTTAAAAGCAGTTTTGCAATAGTTAGCCCATCGTTCCTTCTTGTAGGAAAGGTTTCTATCCATCGGGAGAAAAAACAGATCATCATCAAAACATATCTGAGTCTGTTACATGGCGGTAGTTCTATGAAATCCAATTGCATTCGTTTAAATGGACCTCCCTCCCGTCCTATGGTTCCCAAACTCACAATTGTCTTTCTGTTTGGATTGAATTGCTGGCAAACTAAACATCTCATACTAAACTTGGGGTTATACCATGTCTGCCTGAACATGCGAAACATTGCATCTCTTCCAATATGTGCGTGACCATGGTACATTCGGGCCATATTTGAGATCATGCTATCAGGCATTACTGGTCTTTCATCTTTGTAAACCCAGATTTCATCTTCCTCTCTTTGTCTACATCCGGCTTTTAACCAGATATTTTTCTCTTCCTTGTCAGCTTCTTCCTGCATTTGTCTAACTTCCTGCCATGTTTCAACTACACTTGTTAGCATTAAAGTTCTTGGAACATACTCTTTCTCCCTCTCTTTATTAATGGAAGCAAGATTCCTGGCACAGTATTATGCAATCGAATCTACATACCTGTTACCTCGGGTGATATAGTCATCCCCCTTTCTGTGTGCTGCACATTTTACCACAGCCAATTTGTCTAGTAATTGGATGCCATCCAGTAACATTTGTACAAATTCAGCATAACGTTGGGTGTTCCTGCAGAAGTCAAATCACCTCTTTGGGACCACAGTTGTCCATAATAATGAACAACTCCAAAGCCATACTGACTGCTGACTGTCAGTCACTATGGTCACTTTGATTTCTTTTCCCAACTCACATGCTCGAATCAGGGCAATCAACTCTGCTATTTGAGAAGACCGAATCCCTTACAAACAAGAAGCTTCCAGTACATCTGCAACGGTACAGACAGCGTATGCTGCACTCAAAGCACCCTCATCTGTTCTCAAACATGAACCATCTACAAACATCACATATTCTGATTCAGTTAAAGGCTCATATCTGATGTCTGCTCTTGGTTTTGTACAGTATTCAAGAACATCCAAACATTTGTGATCAACTTAATTTCTCACTTCTGTTTCCATTGTGTCAGGCAATAACGTGGAAGGGTTCACATTTACACACCTAGAGATGGTCACATTTTCTGGTCCCAAAATTACTTTTTCATACTTGGTCATCCTGTTGTTGGTCAAATATTGTGTTTTCGTTCTAGTGAGGAGAATCTCCAAAGAGTGAGGTAAATACACTCTTACGGCAATCCCATTGCTATTCCTTCACTTTGTTCTAAACTAACGCTTGTAGCTGCTACTGCTTTCAGACAACCTGGCAATGCTTTTGCAACAGGGTCTAAAACAGCTGATAAATACACAATAGGTTTTTTCGGTTTTCCATGTCTCTGTTTCAAAACTGACAATGCACATCCTTCTCGTTCGCTGCAGTACAGCTCGAATTCTTTTTCATAATCAGGCATCCCTAAAGCTGTTGCCTCATATAGACTCGTTTTTAGCTGTTCAAATGCTTCCATTTCATTTTTAGTCAGAACTATAGGGTCTCTGATATCTGCTCGTGTTAATCTTTGGAGTGGCTTTGCAATCAAGGAAAATCCACTAATCCATTGTCTATAATAGCCTACCATTCCTAGAAACATTCTCACTTGTCTTTTTGTCTTAGGTGGCTGCATTCCTTGTATCATTCTGATTCTTTCTGTAGTAACTTGTCTGATTCCTTTAGCAATTTTATGATCAAGGTACTGGACTTCTTTCTGACAAATTGTAATTTTGATGGAGACACCTTATGTCCCTCTTCAGCCAAATGATTTAACAATGCAATAGTATCTGTCATACATGCATCTTTTGTCTTTGATGCCACAAGGAGATCATCAATATATTGAACCAGTACTGACTCTCCAGGCATATTCAAACTATATAGCAATTGATTAAAGATAGATGGACTCTCAGTATACCCCTGAGGAATTCGGCACCATGCCAAAATACGGTCTCCAAATCTGAGCGCAAAAATTGGTTGGCTTTCTGGGTGCAATAGAACTGTAAAGAATGCATTACACAGGTCAATCACAGTGTACCATTCTGCATCATGAGGAATTTGATATAATATCACTGCCGGATTTGGTACAATCGAACAACATGGGACAACTATTTTATTAACCTTTCTCAAATCTTGTACTATTCTAAAAGTTCCATTTGGCTTTTTCAATCCCATTATTGGCGAATTACAAGGACTACTTTCTATCTCTCTCAGTATACCTTGTTCAATCATTTTGTTTATCACAGGGGTTATTCCTTCAATTATTTCTGCAGTCATCTTATACTGGGGAATATTTGGATAACTTGCATCTTCTTTTATAGAGACTTTTACAGGATCTACGTCTTTCATTAATCCAATATCTTCCCCTGTGAAATCCCACACCTTTTCTGTCACTACCTTTTTCAACTCATCCGGTATCTTTTCTCGGTCAAAGACAGGAAACAATTTATTCTGTTCTGCCTCAATCATAACATGGTCATTTTGTACAGACAATCTTCATCTGGGGTTTGCAATGCTATGCCATCTGGTGATCAGTATATGGCACAGTTCATCTTACACAGAATATCTCTTCCTAACAGATTTACAGGACTACTGTCACACACCACAAATCGGTGCATATCTTTAAAATTTCCAATTTTAACTTCAACTGGTTGTGTTAAGGATGTTTTAATCTGTCTGTTGGCAACACCTACAACTTGGATGGACTCACCCGAGAGAGAAAGATTCTGAACTGCCACTGACCTAACAGTGGAAAGGGTAGCACCAGTGTCCACTAGGAAAGTTATTTCTGTATCATTCACCTTTCCGCTTACAAATGGACCAGACTGATCTACCTCAAGAGTGGCTCCAAGCACACACTCTTCTCCCTCTCTCAGGCACCGTCAGAAACTTTCATCCGACTCACTCCCACCTTCCTCTTGCAACCAATACTGAGGACTCTCATTCACTCTAGGCGATCTATTTACCTGCTGGACTCAGCTGAATCATGTCTCTGCATTGTATCTCTGTTGATTTACATTGTGTGGAAATGGCGGTTGTGGCACTTGACTTTGCTGATTAACTATCTGCGACTGTTGCGGTTGTTGTTGAATTACCTCATTCTGCACCTGAGGATTTAATTACGCATTTTCTGTGGTGGACACTTACACTCTTTTCTCCAATGACCTAACCTGCCGCAATTATGACACTGTAACTTGTTTTTAGTTCATCTATATTCCCTACTAACTTTGTTTTTGGGAAATTTCCTTTTGGTTTTCCTTGACTTGCATCACTATTTTTATTTTCCATTTGTGCCACTTGGTGTTCTGCTACATTCACTTGTGCCCACATAGCTTTTTCCTTCAGCTTCTTTTGTTTTGCATCGATCTCTTCACTACAATACTTTTCTTTTCTTAAAACTTTATCTACAGTCCCTGACTTCCAACCTATCATGTTGTGGCGTATCATGTCTCCAATTTCGGGTCTCAATCCATACACAAATCTGTATATAAAATGGCTCATATCCTTCTCATTCAACTCTTCATATCCACTATATTGTTTGAACACCAACAACAGTCTTTCATAAAATGAATGTACAGATTCCTTTGGTTCTTGTGTAGTTCTGTCTATTTTTACCCAATCTGTCTCTTTTGGTGGAATTTTGTTTTTCAAAAATACAATTACTTGTTCATATTTTCTCATTACTTTACATTACATTACAGAGCACCTGTTACTTTGTCTCGAGGGTATTCCTCTTTTGGCCAATTTACAGAGATTTTGCACTCAGTCCAAAATCTGCTGGTACAACTATATCAAACAATCCATCCAAATCAACCCACAACACTTTTGAGACTTTCACAAATCTATCTACTTGTCGATACCATTCTACCGGTTTCTCTCTTAATCAAGGAAAATCATTTGTGAATCATAATATATCCTGTCTACTCCATGGGTCATGTACATATCCTCCTCCTGGAATTTCTCTCATCGGGAATTCATTTACAACTGCCTCTTTTTCCCTATCTGGAAACGCTAATGTGGATTTGTCACTAGTTTCCTCTTTCTTCTTTGCCCATTTGGCGCTCCATTTTTTCACATCTCCCCATTTTCGCAACAAAACAATTAATTATTTTATTTGAGTTAATCTTCCTGCTGTATTCATGTTTTCAATGTCTTTTTCTGACAAATCTACTCTATAGGATTTCTGTAATGATTTATTCTTTGTGAACTCTACTTCTAGTTCACTAGCCAAATTTTCCAACTGATCATGTATTGATTTCGCTTTCCATGTTATACTTTTACACATAAACATAAGTTCATCGTCTTGGTACGTATTTAATCTCTCTGTTACAATTGTTCCAATAATTAATTCTTCCATATCTACTTTTAATTTTGCTACGTCCAATACTTTAGGTTCATGCTCCTTTAATTTCAAAGTTTTAATCCAGTCACTTATTTCTCTTTCTGATGGTCCTACAGGTGTTTGCGTTAAATCTATTTTCTCTACACTTCTTTCAGGGGTAGCAGAGTCAGACTCTGCTCCAGTTGGGTATCTGTATGGTATACTCTGATTAAAAGTTAAGTCAGGTGGATTCACTTTATTAGTTTGCCTAATTTCTGACAAATCAGGATAATTGTTTCCTTTTATTTTCTGCAAACTCTGTTGTAAAGGGATTGTCAAGCTTGGCTCTTTTATCCTTTGATTCTCAAACACTGGAATTACAGGTCCTATTGTTACTGGGACAGTTACTGCTTCCATATTTTCCTGTATCTGTTCTGTCAATGCATTCATAGATCTTATATATTCAGCAGTACTGACTTGCTCTTCAACTCCTGGACCCTTCCCAATCCAGTTTTCGCAGCAACCACAGCACCGAGACCGCCCTCATCGTCGCCACCGACGATATCAGGATCCTGATGGACAAAGGAGAGACAGCCGCCCTTATCCTCCTGGACCCATCCGCAGCCTTTGACACAGTCTTCCACCGCACCCTATCAGCACGCCTCCATGACGCCGGAATTCAAGAGAAGGCCCTGACCTGGACCACATCCTTCCTCTCCCGCCGAACCCAGAGCGTCCGCCTCCCAACCTTCTGCTCAAAAACCACCAAGATCATCTGCGGCGTCCCACAGGGATCCTCCCTCAGCCCGACGCTGTTCAATATCTACATGGCACCGGTCGCCCACGTCGCAAGACAACATAACCTCAACATCCTCTCCTACGCCGATGACACCCAGCTGATCATATCCCTCAACGAAGACCCCCACACAGCCAAAGCCAACCTTCACAGAGGATTGAAGGCCGTAGCCGACTGAATGAAGGACAGCAGACTGAAGCTGAACTCAGACAAGACGAAGGTCCTCATTCTCGGACCCACCCCATCAGCCTGGGTCGCCTCTTGGGACCCACAGAACACGAATGCAACCTGGGGGTCATCCTCCACACCACCCTCTCCATGACCAGGCAAGTCAACGCCGTCTCTGCGTCCTGCTTCAACACCCTCAGAATGCTCAGTAAGGATCTTCAAATGGATCCCCCCAGGCACGAGAAAAACCGTCATCCAGGACCTCATCACCAGCAGACTCGACAACGGGAACGCCCCCTACTCAGGAACAACAACCAAGCTCCTGAGACGTCTACAACGAATCCAGAATGCCTCGGCACGACTGATCCTCAACGTCCCCCGACGCAGCCACATCACACCCCACCTGAGAGGCCTGCACTGGCTCCCCGTCAACAAGAGGATCACCTTCAAGCTTCTCATCCACACACACAAAGCACTACACAGCACCGGACCTACATACCTCAACAACCGACTCAGCTTCCACACGCCCACCCGAAGCCTCCGCTCAGCCTACCTCGCCCTCACCACAGTTCCTCGTTTCCGGAAAATCACGACTGGCGGCAGATCTTTCTCCTACCTCGCCGCCAAGACCTGGAACACTCTCCCTACCATCCTACGACAGACCTAGGACCTGCTGGCCTTCAGAAGACTTCTCAAGATCTGGCTCTTTGATCATTAGCGCCCCCCCGAGCACATTGAGACCCTCACGGGTATGCAGCGCACTTTAGAAATACAGTGATTGATTGATTGATTGATTGATTGAACTCGCCTTTCTGCACTATTTCCTATTCCTCGTTCATTACTTTGCTTAGGGGTACCAGTAAGTCTTGGTTCTGTCATTGAGGTACTCAGATTATATCTCACTTCCATTCTTTCAGGTACTTCACTAAAATTTAAAAATTGTTTTTGGGTTTCACTAGTTCTCTCATCTGCCATTGGAGCATTCGGGGTAGTCCATAAAGAACCTGGTTGATATGGTGGTGGCCTTTTATTTAATATTTCCTCTAGTGCAGCATCCTCTGATTCACTTTCACCATAATTTTGGTTCCCTGATTCTATATTCTTTTTCTTTTCTGTGCATGTCCGTCCTTCATACTCATCCACTAATCTGACAGGATACATACCATCACACATGTTAGCATTTCTCCATCTACACATTCTACTCTCATGTGTTTCTCCCCACAAATCACGACATCTAACTCTTGGCCTGATATGCTTGCTAAGCCTCTCACTTTCCAATTCATGCATCTCATCTTCCCACTCAACTAAAGCTTCAAATTAAGTCGGTCTGGGTCTCGGGTCAAGATTCATCATCTTTTCTCCTAAATTTCTTAAAATTGCCAAATTAAATGGTCCTCCTTCTGTGAATGCGAATACACCATCACTTTTTGTATACCGAGCCCAATTTTCTAACCAAACACACATATGGTAACCATATTTCGACAACATATAGGAAGCAGGCGTTTTTGGTGGAGGATGTATTTTTCCCTCTCTCGTCACAATTTCTTTGCCTTTTACAAACACACTTTTCAATTTCTTAAACCATGAAGGTTTCTTTCTTTCCTCTCCGTAATAGTAAGCCATTTTTCTGACAAATTCCCTGTCTCTGAAAAGATCGCGTACTTCCCTGTTGCTGTTTCGTAACACCAACCTATCACCGCGCGGTTTACACTAACGCACCAATTAGAACAAGATACGTTTTTGTAGTGCTTAACCAATAATATTGCTGCTTTTTATGGTGATCCTATCAGCTCCTACTCTGTTTTGGTATCGAGGGCCAATCCCAGCGCAGCACTTTTAACGTCACCAGCGCTCCGGCTTCTGCAGCGCCGACTGACCCCTCCTTTACAAGGATTTTTCACGAAGCCGTATTTACAAGATATACAACTAAATCAGTTAGTAACTTACACAAAACAATTCCACTAATCTGTTTCGCTAAAACAAAGTAATAGATTTTCAATCGCTCAAGTATCCCACAATTGGAGTAGACAATGCTTATTTCCACAGGATTTTAGACTCATCGATAAAGTAGCACAACCCTCTAACTTACCCTTCTATCAGGCAATAACTAACCTGTTTCACCTCCTTAGAGTCCAACCCAGAGTTTCACAAGAACGCATATTGCTATTTCATTTACACACGTTCATACGGAAATCCCTTTATCAAACATACAATAATTCTGTATTTCCAGTAGGCAGCGTTTATCTCTACCCTACCGCAGAATTTCTCTATCGTTAGTAAAGCAGGCGCAACTTCTTTTACCCTTCTTTCGAGCTCGGGTTAAGTCCTACTACTCTCCCTAAGTTTTAAGACAGAATACGCAATGATCCCTATACGTGAAAGCTAAAATTTCATAGACTGCCCTCACTATGCATTTATCCTTTATCACCTAATTTTATTTATTTATTTACTTTCAAGGTTTTATATAGTGCTACTGGACCCGAGGGTATCAGAGCGCTTTACAAGTTAGAAAACATTTGCAACAAAATAAACAATGTGCATTTCAATATGATTGAGATAAAACAAGGTATTAGATTGGGAGTGGGGGAGTGGAGGGGATGGAGATCAATAGGGGTGGGGTAGTTTAGAAATTCAGAGGGAGATAGGGGTGTAGACAGGGGGGATGAGGGATGGAAGGTGGGAAAGGGGTTTAGAGGAGGTGAGAAACAGGGAACCAGGGGCTAAGAGTGTCAGAATAAAGAGAAATTACGTCCCAATATTTGTTGAGAAGGATTATTTTGAGTCTTTTTTTGAAGAGGGGATACGAAGGGTTGCTTCGAAGATCTTTGGGGAGAGAATTCCAGATCGTTGGGGCAATACCCGAAAAAGCACAGAATTGGGCTGTTTTGTGTTTGAGTTTAGGAGGGATAAGGACGAGGGAGTTAGAGCTCCTCGGGGACCTGGAGCACCCAGCTTTTTGCAATTTCTCGGCCAGGTAGGAGGGGTTTTTTGGTGAAGTGCTTTGTGTGTGATACATGCAATCTTGTAGGTGGATCTACCTTCTATTGGGAGCCAAATTAGGTTTTTTAGGACCGGAGATATGTGGTCGAATTGTTTATAATCTGAGATAAGTCTTGCGGCAAAGTTGAGAACACATTTGTTGGGTGCTAGGTAGACTTTAGGGGTGCCAGCGAATGTGGCGTTACCATAGTCAATATGGGAAAGGACAAACGATTGGACAACGGTTTTAAAGTCGTGTGCTGGTATGAAAGGTTTGAGTTTTCTGAGGTGGTGGAGGGTGAAGAGGGCACCCTTGGCAGCATTTTTGATGTGTGGGATGAGATTGAGGTTACAATCAACGCTGATGCCTAAGGATTTGACAGAATTCGAGGGGGAGAGGGAGCAGTAGAGAGCTGTTATATCCTTAATCCAAACTTGAATGGGGAGGGAGTTATTTTTGGGAGTGAAAAGGATGATTTCAGTTTTTTTCGGGTTAAGTTTGAGGTGATTAAGATGGAACCGAGGGGCATATTACCAAGCAATAGCGATAATTATCGCTATTGCTTCGTTAGAGACAAAAATGTATTGCCGACCTGCAGCGATTTTTACCGCAGATAAACCTTGGTATTACCAAGGTTTATCGCAAATGCAATAAAAATCGGCCGCAATGCATGAATATCCCTGAAAAGTCAGCGATATTCATGCATTACCCAGCTAATGCTCTTGCAAACAAAACAGGTGATGGACAGAATGTGGATCAATGTCACACATTCACCCCAGTCCAAAGATCTGGATCCAAATCCATCGTTTTTTTGCACTCCACACCACCCTGGGTTAGACAATGGCGATATGCAAATGAGCTCTGACCCTGTGCCCCATGGGAACAGTCCAGTCCGAACTACAAAAGCCATGTCCTTCCCAGAACGGAATCAAGCATCCGAGGACCGGACCGGTTTCGAGGTAACACCTCTCATCAGCCCGGCTAGCTTGACTCCAGTGGTGTGGAGTGCCTGGGACCGACGTCTGAGCATCCCCAGCGCACTTATGGCGGCAATTGCAAACAAAACAGGTGATGGACAGAATGTGGATCAATGTCACACATTCACCCCAGTCCAAAGATCTGGGCCCAAATCCATCGTTTTGTTGCACTCCACACCACCCTGGGTTAGACAATGGCGATATGCAAATCAGCTCTGACCCTGTGCCCCATGGGAACAGTCCAGTCCGAACTACAAAAGCCATGTCCTTCCCAGAACGGAATCAAGCATCCGAGGACCGGACCGGTTTCGAGGTAACACCTCTCATCAGCCCGGCTAGGTTGACTCCAGTGGTGTGGAGTGCCTGGGACCCACGTCTGAGCATCCCCAGCGCACTTATGGCGGCAATTGCAAATAAAACAGGTGATGGACAGAATGTGGATCAATGTCACACATTCACCCCAGTCCAAAGATCTGGGCCCAAATCCATCGTTTTTTTGCACTCCACACCACCCTGGGTTAGACAATGGCGATATGCAAATCAGCTCTGACCCTGTGCCCCATGGGAACAGTCCAGTCCGAACTACAAAAGCCATGTCCTTCCCAGAACGGAATCAAGCATCCGAGGACCGGACCGGTTTCGAGGTAACACCTCTCATCAGCCCGGCTAGCTTGACTCCAGTGGTGTGGAGTGCCTGGGACCCACGTCTGAGCATCCCCAGCGCACTTATGGCGGCAATTGCAAACAAAACAGGTGATGGACAGAATGTGGATCAATGTCACACATTCACCCCAGTCCAAAGATCTGGGCCCAAATCCATCGTTTTTTTGCACTCCACACCACCTTGGGTTAGACAATGGCGATATGCAAATCAGCTCTGACCCTGTGCCCCATGGGAACAGTCCAGTCCGAACTACAAAAGCCATGTCCTTCCCAGAACGGAATCAAGCATCCGAGGACCGGACCGGTTTCGAGGTAACACCTCTCATCAGCCCGGCTAGCTTGACTCCAGTGGTGTGGAGTGCCTGGGACCCACGTCTGAGCATCCCAGCGCACTTATGGCGGCAATTGCAAACAAAACAGGTGATGGACAGAATGTGGATCAATGTCACACATTCACCCCAGTCCAAAGATCTGGGCCCAAATCCATCGTTTTTTTGCACTCCACACCACCCTGGGTTAGACAATGGCGATATGCAAATCAGCTCTGACCCTATGCCCCATGGGAACAGTCCAGTCCGAACTACAAAAGCCATGTCCTTCCCAGAACGGAATCAAGCATCCGAGGACCGGACCGGTTTCGAGGTAACACCTCTCATCAGCCCGGCTAGCTTGACTCCAGTGGTGTGGAGTGCCTGGGACCCACGTCTGAGCATCCCCAGCGCACTTATGGCGGCAATTGCAAACAAAACAGGTGATGGACAGAATGTGGATCAATGTCACACATTCACCCCAGTCCAAAGATCTAAGCCCAAATCCATTGTTTTTTTTGCACTCCACACCACCCTGGGTTAGACAATGGCGATATGCAAATCAGCTCTGACCCTGTGCACCATGGGAAAGTCCAGTCCGAACTACAAAAGCCATGTCCTTCCCAGAACGGAATCAAGCATCCGAGGACCGGACCGGTTTCGAGGTAACACCTCTCATCAGCCCGGCTAGCTTGACTCCAGTGGTGTGGAGTGCCTGGGACCCACGTCTGAGCATCCCCAGCGCACTTATGGTGGCAATTGCAAATAAAACAGATGATGGACAGAATGTGGATCAATGTCACACATTCACCCCAGTCCAAAGATCTGGGCCCAAATCCATCGTTTTTTTTGCACTCCACACCACCCTGGGTTAGACAATGGCGATATGCAAATCAGCTCTGACCCTGTGCCCCATGGGAACAGTCCAGTCCGAACTACAAAAGCCATGTCCTTCCCAGAACGGAATCAAGCATCCGAGGACCGGACCGGTTTCGAGGTAACACCTCTCATCAGCCCGGCTAGCTTGACTCCAGTGGTGTGGAGTGCCTGGGACCCATGTCTGAGCATCCCCAGCGCACTTATGGCGGCAATTGCAAACAAAACAGGTGATGGACAGAATGTGGATCAATGTCACACATTCACCCCAGTCCAAAGATCTGGGCCCAAATCCATCGTTTTTTTGCACTCCACACCACCCTGGGTTAGACAATGGCGATATGCAAATCAGCTCTGACCCTGTGCCCCATGGGAACAGTCCAGTCCGATCTACAAAAGCCATGTCCTTCCCAGAACATTGATCCACATTCGGTCCATCACTTGTTGTTTTTGCAGTTGCCGCCCTAAGTGCGCTGAGGATGCCCAGACGTGGGTCCCAGGCACTCCACACCACTTGGAGTCAAGCTAGCCGGGCTGATGAGAGGTGTTACCTCGAAACCGGTCCGGTCCTCGGATGCTTGATTCCGTTCTGGGAAGGACATGGCTTTTGTAGTTCGGACTGGACTGTTCCCATGGGGCAACAGGGTCAGAGCTGATTTGCATATCGCCATTGTCTAACCCAGGGTGGTGTGGAGTGCAAAAAAACGATGGATTTGGGCCCAGATCTTTTCACTGGGGGAGTGTGTGACATTGATCCACATTCGGTCCATCACTTGTTGTTTTTGCAGTTGCCGCCCTAAGTGCGCTGGGGATGCCCAGACGTGGGTCCCAGGCACTCCACACCACTTGGAATCAAGCTAGCCGGGCTGATGAGAGGTGTTACCTCAAAACCGGTCCGGTCCTCGGATGCTTGATTCCGTTCTGGGAAGGACATGGCTTTTGTAGTTAAGACTGGACTGTTCCCATGGGGCAACAGGGTCAGAGCTGATTTGCATATCGCCATTGTCTAACCCAGGGTGGTGTGGAGTGCAAAAAAACGATGGATTTGGGCCCAGATCTTTTGACTGGGGGAGTGTGTGACATTGATCCACATTCGGGCCATCACTTGTTGTTTTTAGAGCTAATGCTCTTAGCCATGTTATCCACCTCCCATTGGATAACATGGCTAAGAACTGCTCAGGGCAGGTGTTAGCTTTTGGAGATATTCGCGCTTAGCGCGAATATCTCCAAAACTTGGTAATAGGAGATAGCGATGTTAGCGACTGTTTCCAGTCGCTAACATATTGGCACGCCCACTTTGCATGTCATCAGTGATAAATTTCTCTGACATGCAAAGTAGGGCCCAAGATAGTCGCTATCTCCTACTAGCTGTCGCTAACTGGTGATAGCTACAGCTAGGTAATAGGGAGATTATTTTATCTCCGCTTTCTTGGCTTTTAAAGCCAAAAAAGCGGGGATAAACCCCCTTGTTAATATGCCCCCAAGTTTGTACTTAAATCAGGGTCTCTTTGAGGTGGAGGATGTCATTGTGAGATTTAATCCTGTAGTAAAGTTGGGTGTCGTCAGCATAGAGGTGATAGCATAGTTTAGCTTGTTTGAGGATGAGGGTGAGAAGTTCCATAAATAGGTTAAATAAGGTAGGTGAGAGGATAGAGCCTTGTGGAACACCAAGTGAGACAGGCTGGGGCTTGGAGAGGCTGTGACTGAGCTTAATTTGTTTGGTTCTGTTTTGAAGGAATGAAGAGAACCATTTGAGTACGGTGCCCTCGAGACCGAACCGAGCTTCGAGGGTGTTAAAAAGGGTGGGATGATGGACAGTGTTGAAGGCGGCTGAGAGGTCAAGAAGGATAAGTAGAGAGGATTCACCTTTGTCTAAGGAGCGATGGATGTCGTCAGGAATACTGAGCATGGCAGTTTCGGTACTGCATCCTTTTCTGAAACAAGACTGGAATCTGTCAAGGAGATTGAATGAGGCGATTTGATTATCAAGTTGCGATAGGACACATTTTTCCAGTGCTTTTGAGAGGAAAGGAAGGTTAGAGATGGGGCGACAACACCACTTGTGATATGCGCAGATACCACTGTAGTAAACGACTATACTACCCTTTGAAACAGACTAATGCACTGTGTGACTTCCTCTGCCTGCAGACAGAGTAACCAGCTTCACGCAATACTCGGAAGCCGTTTCAAGACTACATATAACGCAACACGAACTTAACAGATGTTCGTCATAATTCTATACATCAAAAACCCTTATACAATACTTTATACATACGCCTAGCTAAATCTATAGCAACCAATGCTCTGCTATCAAGCTAATTACTGATGCAGCGCCTTAACGGAAATATTTTCTAAATAGATATCACCTTTCCCTGAAATATAAATTCTAATATACATTCAAACAGTGGGCCCATAACACTGCAATTCACTCTAAATAAAACATTTAGGGCCAGATGTAGGTAAGTATATTTTACCGATTCATAAATACCGAATTTTCCCGATTCGGTATTTATGAATCGGTAAAATAGAAGGGGGGAAATGTAGGGAAAATCGGTAATTGAATTACCGATTCTGTAGGAATCCGTATTTACAGAATCGGTAAATACCGATTCGGTAATGCCCATTGATTCCTATGGGCATCGAAGCCCATAAGAATCAATGGGCATTACCGAATTGGTATTTACCAATTCGGTAAATACAGAATTTTGCAAGGGTGCAGGTGGTGTCACTTTGACACCCTCTAGCACTGCGATTTAAGGCATGTGTGACATGTGGCACACAGACATGCCCTTAGGGCATGTCCGTCTATCACATGCCATAGGTGTGCATGCACACATGTGAATGCACACCTGGAATCGGTATTTTACCACCCAATTGGATTGGGTGGTAAAATACCGATTCGGTAAGGCCTGTGGGACTCCAAAGAGTCCCACCTACATTTCAAAATTACCTAATCGGTAAAAACACCGATTTGGTATTTTACCGATTCGGTAAATTTACCGAATAGGTAAAATAGCCCACCTACATCTAGAATAGCCATTTACCGGTCGGTAAATGTCTACCTACATCTGGCCCTTACACTTTACTTCATGGATCGGTGAAATTCAAAGGAAAAGCTGCTGTATCATAGTGGAGTATCTAAAACTAAATTGCATATTTATACTATTTACACCTGCAGTTTAAATGCATTTACCATGGTTTTAATAAAATGCAACATTTTATTTAGACACACCACCATTGAGATCAATGGATCTGCTAGTAAAAAATTAGGCGTAGGGAAACTCAAGACCAGCTTGATTCTCTATTTATCTAATTTTTATTAATAGCAAATTCAGCATGTCTTAGATTATTCACTTTATTTATTTATTTCAGAAAAATCGACATTTGAATATAAAGATTTAGATTCAGGACAGTTAAAATCATTTCTTTAAGAAAACTTAAAGATAGACATTTTCATTATTTGTATATTTCATATATTAGCAAAAGACAGATAGTTCCCAAACCAATCACCTGTTCTCCTAACATCCCTAACTAAACTCTCAAATAAAGAGCATCTCCCTGTAAAGAAAAACACAGAAGTAAGTAGATTCTTACTTTTCAGGAAAAATCTGGCATTCCAGCAGCATCTCAGGATGAAAACATAGAGAACGATCCCCTTCAATAAAATCAGCACTTTTTAAACCATTTTCACTAGCTCTATCTAACTAAAAGTGTATCTTTTAATATAAATACGAGTCCTGATTGGACAATTTTCAGGTGGATGTGCATCATTTCGTCATCAAGAACCAAATTTCCTTCCGCCCATGATTTTTCTAGTGGGTCCATTGTTCTGTTCAGTGTCCGGCCTAGTCCTGTTCCCTATTTGTAACGTTCCACATATTTCCCACGTTCTGTACCACTGTGCTCATCACTTGGCAGCCATCTGCACTTCCAGTTCATCTGGTCCTTGAACCTTATTCAGTCCAGGATCAAGTAGCTCGCATTCAATTCTTACGCCTGCGCTGTTCTTTTGTGGCCACAATAATCGAGTGACTCCATTTTCTTTTAGGCCTCACAACTCAGAAATGGGAACTATCATAGAAACAAACACAAATGAACATTAATTTTAATCGTTTAACCCTTCTGTTTACCTCCCCCCTTACTAAGGTTTTCCCAATTAGTATTTACCTAGCAAATGCCCACATTTAAGAGCAATATATTTTATTTTCGCGTTTTTACACAAAAACACTTGAACAAAAGCACATTTATGCTGCATTCCATTATCTTAAAGCTGCTTATTAGTTGTAAACATGACAAATTCACGTAATAAGTTAGTTATGATGGCAACACAATCAAGATTATTTTCCCACGTGTATTTGTGTAGGTGCATTTATTAATCTACATTGATTATTCATGCATGACGTTTCATTAATACGAGTTACTGTTATTGGAGTATGATTTCATAAGGGGTACACAACATTTTGCTTCTCCACCTTGCTCGATCAAAAGCACTGGCTGACCCCTCTGTGAAGGGTCTCATTTCTCAGAGGCAAGTTTGTTGTCTCTTGGCGTGGGTCTGTCTTTGCCCCCTGTATAAAAAAAAGGCAGCAGATCAGACCCATCTAGCTATCACTTAATTGTGCTATCAGATGCTGAGGGCATAGCGGATGTAAAAATAATTATTTCTGGAGCTAAAATATTATCCAAAGATGATAACATCATACCTTTTTTCTAAAACAAACTTTAGATCTAACTGTAGCACTAAGGACAACATTGTGGTAATTTCATTTCGAGCTCACTGTGCAATCACCCAAAAAGGACTGTCATTATTTGCTTGTTTTTTTTTTATTACACAGCATCTTTTGGTAAGGTTGACAGTCAGATTCTCTGCAAAAAGCTGGCAGCAAACTCACTATATTTTGATACATGGGTGCCACTGAAGGTTAGGAACGGTCTCACCATATCGAAGATTTTCACAAATAGGGACTTGAAGCAATGCTGTCTACTTGCTCCACTTCTTTTTAGTCTTTATACCTCTGACATCAGCACATCTCTATTACTAGCTAGATAATTCCCACCAAAGAGACAGAATCATTGCTTGCAAATACTACATTGTAATATTAGAACATACTTATATTGGGCTGCAAAGGGACTTCAATCAATTATAGAATTAAAACTGTGAAAATAAGCTACAATTAAGTCAGCCAATATCGAAAGTCATGATTTTTGGCAATTAAAGTAGAACATCTGAAAAAGTATGGTACTCTGGCCATTTCACCAGGGGGTACACTGCATCCTATAAATACTTGGGCATCTGGCTTACTGACAAGCATACTGCAAGACATCAACTATTAAGCCTCAGTCACACACGCCCTCTGCAGACTCTACGCAAAGCTTTACAGTCCATCAGGAACAGCAATTCAGAGTGTAACAAGAGCAAAATGTTTGCCATCAATACTTATTGTCATCAGGGATTTCCTGGCCATTGTGCCTCAGCATTAGAATAAATATAGTGTTGCACATTTCGAAAGCTTTTCCACCTGCCCTAGGTCATAACTTTGATAAGAATTTGGCTTAGTCTGCCAAGATCAAGAGTATTAAGTGAACTTCCTGGCATACAGATTTGTGGTCAATAAATAAATGATAAAGTCAGTGAGACTCTCGGTCATTCACATTCAGTTCCTGTTGTCTTCAATAAAAAAAAAGCTAAGGCAATTCGAGCATAGTTGTCAATTTCTACATTTCAGATACAGGTTATGTAACTACGAGAAGGAATCATTATTGCACATTGTTGTGACCCTGAGATGAACAGCAAGAGGCAGGTATTACTAAAGCTGGTCATTCTCATAAATAACATCCGACAGTGTAAAGCGGCCTTAAATAACTGCCTCCATTCCCAGAGCACTTAGGACCTCTGTCAAGTGGCTACATTTTCAGTAGGGAGCCAGGAAACTTAATAATGTGGAATAAGGATGTTAATCATGGAAACAGTATTTGATTTTTGTAATCGAAATTTTAAAACAGTGGAATGTCACCTTTAGCTTAAAACAATCACAGTGATTTTAACATTAGTTACCAAGGTACTTTTTTGCTTGACTCAACTGAAAAAAAAGGTCCTATTATGCTGGTTGGTTTTAAATTCATTTTAAGATGTAATGTATTACTGATAATTTGTGTGCATAATGTTATACAAGATTGTAATTAATCACTATAAACGAATCTTACTTACTTATTTAAGAGAGTGATGCGTTCCCTCCAAACTCGTAAATCCAAAATGACAAGGGCTTAACAAAGTAGACGGAAGCGGGGATATGAGCTGAGGGATGGGTTCTTAACCTCAAAAACATAACCTCAAGCCTTGTCAGAGTGAACTCTCAAAATCACGAAGCCAACTGGAGCTTAATCACCTGGTAGCTATGGCACAGAGCAGACAAGTTGGAATTAGAGGCGATGTATCAAGATTTTATGCAGCATTCAAACAGTAGTAAAGTTAAAACAGAACACAAGAAAAGTTGCAAATAAATTTAGGGATACAGACTACATTTTAATAAATAAGATGACACCAAAATGACAGAATCCAATAAGAGAAATGTAAGTTATTAACTTTTAAAGTTTAAATGCGAAAAATATAGTCAAAAAGCATAAATTGTCAATCGCGGTCATCTGGTTGCGCATGACAGGTACTTAGGCGGAAATTAAGCCAGAGAATCAGGTACAATCTGGATAGAAGTTTTACCTTCGGACTCTGGTATTTTATGTATATTTGTAAAGCACTCTAACAGCCCTTCCTATGGTAGGGTGGTTAATTGAAAAGTGAGGTCTTCAGCTTCCTCAAGAAGAGAGGCAGAGGATCTGATGTGGAGTGGGACGCCAAACCCCACTTTAGGAGCGATGTAAGAGAGAGCCTGTCCTCCTTATCTGGTTCTGTGTATGTGTGGGATGTGTTTGAGTAGGAGTCTGGCAGAGCAGATGTTTCGGGGTGTTTGGTGGAGGAACTGTTCAGGTCGGCGGTGCCTGACTTAAATGTGTGTGAGAGTAGTTTGAATTGAGCACGTTTGTTTATCAGGATACAGGAAAGTTCCCTGAGGTGTGTTGTGATGTAAGTTCTGTGTGGGAGGTTGAGGACGAGTCTTGATGCCAAGTTCTTCTATTGAGTTGCTTGGTGATCCTGGCTTAGGAGCATTCCCATACTCCAATATGCTGGTGACTATGGTGTGTGTGACAATTTCAAAAATCCCCAGTGGGGCAGAGCAGCAGGCTGTGACTGAAAAGGGCTCTATATCTTCACACAGCTGCTGAACAAGGTCTCAGTGAAACTATTGACCTTTGGCAGGAAAGGTCCTTGCATCAGCTGGATCCACAATGCCAGATACTTTCACCGTGACGTCGTGCTGCATCAGTTTTGCTACTGTGGAAAAAGCTCCAAGCAAGATAATCTTTGGCCCAGTGGCAGCACACCTCTGTCGGCAGGTTAGTCCTGATCCTCCAAAGGAATTTAAGGTCAAAAAGTTTCTGTGTTCCACATTTCAGGGAGAGTTAGGTGGAGTCACTTTGATACTATCCAAGCATCTATGGGCTTGGGGACAGCCTTTGGAGGTCAAGCCTCACTCTAACAGAGGCTAGCAGCATGGCCCTGTTCAGGTTCAATGAGAAATTGCCAGCTGGGAATTTACAGAAAAGGCCTTTTGTAGCTTGTTGTGTTCCTGTAGCTTGCACAGGCTGTCAGCCTTATGAACGCAAGAGTTCACTTCTTTTTCCTTGCTTCAAGTGGGAGAGCAGGTCCAGTCTTCTAGGTTCTTCTCATGTCACTGACAGAAGATTCAGTCTTTTTCTGTTCTTCCACAGGTCAAGGAAGTGTTTAGAGGTGGGAAATAATACCATATGTATACTTGGCACCAGCCTGTGGGTGGGGGGAAATGCAGGTCAACCAATGGGGCAAACGGTGCCAGGGGTGACTCTATCCACTTTTTTCCCATTATATGTGTGCTCTACTGCAAGCAATCCTACAGTGCACCTCTCTACTCAAAACTAAGATAACAGACCCATTCGTCCCCTGTGAGGAGCTCCTGTGTCCACCTTAGATATTGGCCAGGGAAATGAGCGACATCTTCTCTCTGAGCATCTCAAAATCTATTCTATTGGTAGCTTCTCTCCCACTGGGATTAGTGCCTGGCTGCCTATGTGGACAAAGAGGTGGGGAAGCCTCATCTGCTTGTGACAGGGTAGGCCGCTTTGAAGTTAATTTGGTTCATGGGCACATCCCAGATGGCCATCCTGTTACAGCAACACAGCGCCTACACCCAAGACCTTTGTCTCTGCTCTGGGTGCAAGTTCACACCTCACGAAAGGGGACAGATGACAGTTAAAGATCATGCAAATGGGCCTCTAGAGTCTTCAAGCAGCAAAAAGGTAACTTTCCAAAAGTATCTTTTACAATATATTTATTATAAATCTGATATCACCAATGAATTAGACTTCTTATAAATATTTCAAAAAAGTACAAAAATAAACTTTGTAGCTGGAGATAACAACATAGAATGTAATCTTGGATCACAACGCTTTCCCATGGAACAGCCAACGCTGCTACTAGCAAAATAGCTTTTACGGCCTTCACACTGCAAATTAAACATCTAAAATTAAACTTTCACATGTCCTACCTTTAAGTACTGTGGATCATGCCTTATGGGCAGAAGGTCTACTTAGGAGTGACTTTCTTATACTTAAAAGAAAGACTTTCACCCTACCAGAAGGGTATATTTTGACAAATCAAAATTGCAGTTTAAACCTGCGAAACCAAAAATACAGATGGCAGGCATGTAGTCATATTCAAACAGCTACTGTGTTGGATGACCCAATGGGTGGGGTGCTGCAGTCCAACTGTGACATTTAACTTACAGGCCCTGGTTACACTTTTGTAACAGATGCTAGGCACTTTTAGGTAAGTTAAATATGCCATTTACTCATGTTGCAAGGGGATTCCGAGGCCCTTTACTGCTAGTAATGTACATAGCGTACTATAGCCAGCAAATAGATTGAAGGAAAACATCAGGTGTACACCACACAAAAGATAATCACTTCCAACACACCTTATCTTTATTGTTCTTTCCTCCTTTAAATTAAAAAAACAAAAAGAAGAATGTATTTGGTGCTTAGAATATTACCTGTACGTTCCACCTATATGAACAAAATGTGAAAATGTATGTTCAAGTTGATTTTTCAGTGCCTGCATTAAAGAACGGCTGCTCATATTTGGAATTGCAGTTTTGCACTCAATAAATTGTCTGAACGGTCCACTGCCCATTTTACAAAACTGCTGCTCGTGTTTGGAAACACAGATCAAGCTTGTGCCAAAACTCCTAATCATATTGTTGTCATGCTCTCATATTAGGAGACCTAATTATGACCTGGCATAATAGCATACTCTCAGGCATTAGACATACATTTTGTTACACAGAGGGCCAGATGTACAATGGTTTTTTGCAGTTGCAAATGGGAAAGTGGCCCGCTTGAGACCGCAAAATATGTCTGCCCGATTTACAAACCTTATTTTGTGACTCAGTAACCTATTACAGACTCGCAAAATAGGGTTTGGGACTCGCAGTTTACCACCTATTTCAAATGGCTGGTAAGCCACTTGCAAATAGGAAGGGATGCCGAGGGGACCCCTTCCCCTTTGTGATTGGCATTAAAAATATTTTGTAAGAGCAGGAAGCGGTCTCATGGACCTCTGCCTACTCTTAAAAAATTCAAAAGTATTGTTTAATTTTTCTTTATTAAATGCATCCAGTTTTCCTGTAACCAGCCTGCATTAAAAATAAAAAAAGCTTTATTGAAAAAGCAGTCACAGGCATGGTGGTCTGCTGACCCCAGGAGGCCCCCCATCCCTGGGAGTGCTAGCATTCCAAATCTGGAATTCCCAATCTCAATTTGCAACCCTGATTAGGATTCGCAAACAGTGTCTGAGACACTGTTGTAAATTCCAATTTAAGGGTCGCAAATTGCAAGTCGCAAAACAACGCAATTTGCAAATTGCAAATTGGAACGGCCGTACATCTGGCCCTAAATTTCTATAATTATTCCAAATCATAGAGGTGTAACGAAAATTACATCCAACCCTTAGTCTTGGTATGCATGCAGAGGGAATGATAGAAATCCAGCCTATCCGCTTTTGTTGGTTGGCCCTTCTCCTGAAAAACAAAGACAAAAAAAATATGATTCCTGTATGTGAACACTAGAGTGCTGAAAACACAGGTTCTCTTTATAGAACAATCCAAAGAAAAGGATACACATGTAAAATATAGAAAGCAGTGAGATAAAGAGAATTTCCTAAAAAACAGAGAACTATCCAACAGGTTCTGATTAAGGGAGATAGATAAATAAGACCTACGGGTCAAAGGCCCAGTATTTACAGCTCATGACAAAGGAGAAAGGGTTAGCATCTCCAATTCGTGTTTCTAGTGTACGACTTCCACTTTCATAATGTGTGGAGCAAGAAGTACGAAATTATTATATATTTCATCCCAGAACTAATTAAAGGTACAGAAGGAATTCTCTTCTCAGGAATCTGTGTGGTTAATATGTCTTACTGTGACCTTGGTTAATTTACCTTTTCACTGCAGCTAGAACGCATTTCTTTGTCAGAATTGAGGATTTTTAGCAGGTGGTAAATACCCCATTTGTAAAGACGATCTGAACAAAATGACACAAAACTTTGTCAATACGCCATGCCACCATCTTTCATATCATGTAAGATTCGACGCTGTAATGGATTTTGAGATGATCTGGACTCATTCATCATCAGAGGGAAAAAACATGTCTAGAAAATGAATGGGACTCGACACTTGAAGATAAATGGTGGTGCTTGCCGTTCTCTTCTCATCATAAAACCTCAAAGGAATCCCCCTCCTCCGTGTCCTACATGAGAACAGCGACGCGTCTCACTGCGAAATGACAGAATACAAATGTTAGGTCTGCCTTCATTTCCCCGGTTCATCCCGCCAGCATCCTTTTGATTCCGAAGAAGAAAGTGAGCTTTCTTCTCCGTGGAAAGCGTGTCTCATGTTGTTAGGCGGTGGATACTTGATTCCATGCATCGAGTCTTTGATAAGCTGGGACATCCAGAGCGACATAGTGCGCGAGAATTTTAAAATAAGCCTGATCCATGCAAAATGTCAAAAGAAAATGAAGCAGGGTAATCACAGAGTCAGACATCCACGTTTTAAAATCACAGTCTTAAAAAGACTTACATTGACACGAACAACCCCTTTTTTTTGTTTTGGAGCTATAGGAAATAATTTAAAGAAACGTCAGACTGAAGTGTCTGCTAACAGCGGATCATACTGAAACTGGTATTGATGCGTAAGATGTGTATGAAGAAGGTGCTTCATAACACAAACGACCAGCTGTAGTAGAGATGTGACCTAGTAGTTAGCTCATGGGCTGGGAATCCGGAGGCATGGGGCCAATTTCACAAAGGAAAAAGACCCGAACTGAATACTGCACATGTATGGGATTGACTATATGTACTGTTCCGAATTATGAACATTCACAAAGTTAATGTGCCAAATATTCCATGTGGGCACATCTGTATTTACACATGCAAATAAGGAAACTAAGCCATATGTCAACATTTGCATAGTCACAGCTGCTACATGTAAGATTCCATTTGCAAACAGGCACAGAAATGTAAGTATATTCGTTAAAGTGAATATTGCATATATGTTCACAATATTTGAACTGGAGGCGAACAGAGATTTGGCACACCTGCCGGTGATGAAACACTTTATGAAACAATAACATTCTAAAAATATAAATATACAGTATTACAGCTCTGAGCTTTTTCCTTGCGCTTCACATCAAGCCAGAGCCAGACCCATAAGACACAGTAATGAACAGTAAAGAGAAGGAAGGGTTTCACTGAAAAGGAAGCAGATATTGTGGTAAACTTTGCAACTGACCACCATGGACCTCTCCATGAGCTGCCTCCACGTGCACTGTGTGTGGAAGGGAAACAGACTATGTGGCAAGAATACATTAATACAGTAAATGCAATGGAGGTGGGAACGTGAAGCGATCTGGCTATATTAGAATATATGTACAAAAGCTAAGCATGACAGAAAATAAATGGCAGCTCTCACTGATACGCCTGGTGTATGCCCAGACTCAGTCCACAGGACAGCTTATCCTGGACATCATGCTCCCCACCAGCTGCATAGGATGTTTGTTTCTGAGATCATAGGAGTCAATCAAGATAGGGTTAAGTCATGAGAGCAAGTGCCCACATATGTCTGCCCCCCCCACCCCCATAAAAAAGGCTCAACACCTGTCAAATGCATGCATATCCAACATAGGGTCGATTGATACACATACAGTACAACAGAAACTCTAAAAAGAAGCAACGCACTTTAATCTTAGCCCATATCTTGATACAGAGGCACGATATGATAATTTTCTTCAAACATATGGTTTTGTGTTAATTCAGACTCATTGTGTGAACCATTTAAAGCCACAAGAGCAGCAGCACACATCCTTGGAGCGGTAATGGACTAGCGAGACAGTCATTCCCCATCAATGAAGTAAGTAGATGTACGTGTCACAAATAACTTACCAACATACTACATATAAGTTAAATCTGTCAATTTCCTGATCAAAACTACAAAGCAAACAACCTAAAAAACCTATGGGTCTATCATCTGAGAAACTTGTCAGGATTAGAGCTACTTTCTCAGCCACAGATGAGTATGCTGAAAAGAAATCAGAGACAAGAGTTCTAGCTCAAGGCGTCATACAGAAGATGGTTAACCCTGTGTTAGCAAAGTAAATAACTATATTGGATTCCCATCAATATCATGTATGATCAATATTCTCATGTGGTCCTCCGTCCAGGGTCTTGTGTCTCTAGATCACTGAGACAACTGTAGTACCATCTACGGACTCATTGTTAACACATGCCAACACTTGGACAACCATAAGAATCTGATCAGGCGGGTAAGTGCAGTGCAGAAAGAAAAAGTGCGTGAAATATTAAAATAGGATAGAGAATCTCATTCTAATTTTTATTCTTCCAAGACCTCTTCCTGACTAAAAACAAGGAACAGCGCAAAACATTACTCCTGCAGTTTAACAAATATCGGCATACGGGCCATCATTTTTCAGCCTTAACGGGAAATTGACCCTAGGCTTTCTTCAAGGCCTCTGTTCTCATATCAATGCGACTGCAAAAATAGTGTTGGTGCAAAACTCAATATGAAAGGAAATATTACTGTGATATTTTGTAAACAGTAAAGGATATAAGTCTCCAAGTACTGTAGTTTCACTCCTCCATGACACCTGGTAATTCTGTTAGATCTGTAGAGGAAGAAACAAATAAAACACAGAGAAAACCATCTATAAGCAAAGGGCCATTCCTTCACTTGATTGCCTTAGATATATGTCTAACTTAGATACATATAATCACTCACCCAGTGAGCCCGGGGAAGAGACCTCACCTCGTCGTTACTTGGTCTTGTGGTACCGATGTCAATGCTGGTGACACTGCAAGTGAGGGCACACATCGAGCAAGTGCCACACGGGTGATGCCCTTTAATTGCAGGGCTGCAAGAATATGTGCTATATTATAAGCATGTTTCAACAGAACAAGGGAACCCTTAAGGTATAGCATAGGGACCTTGGGCATTACATATTATAAAGAACAGTGGTCCCTATAACGAATATACTGTATGCAATGATCATACACTTAATAGGTTGTATGTCTTCTGTCCATCCGGACAGGAATTTATTTTTTAGATCAAAAGAACAATTTTTATGTTGTTTTTAAAAAATGTCAAGCGGGCACAGCCGTGACCTTCAACATATACAGGACAACAATAAAAAGGAAAATGGAAAAAGCACAAAATTTGTCTGTACACTTGTGTTTCAGTGGGACAGACGTTAAATGTTAAACCGCACCATTGCAATTATCAATGTTACATACAGAATTTGCATATGGGGTTATGTGTCAACGTTTCGATGCCTTTCTTAGAATATGAGCATCATCATCAGGACATTGGATGACATTATTGTTGTCTTAATCATTGTAAAAGAAATTGTTAGCATGGTTTCCACTGCGGGTAAGACGAAAGTTCTTGAAAAATAAGTGGTCGTGTTGGCAGAAATTCTGCAACCTCGGGGTTCGGTTAGATATCCGGCACGAGTTAGTCACAACGTTTACGCATACCAGGATACGCCGAAAAGCACAATGGCTATTTCGGGAATGGTTGGTGGCTGCCACGAGTCTGGCGATCTGGTGCTGGATCGCAGAATTTCTGCCAACACGACCACTTATTTTTCAAGAACTCTCGTTTCACCCGCCGTGGAAACCATGCTAACAATTTCTTTTACAATGATTAAGACAACAATAATGTCATCCAATGTCCTGATGATGATGCCCATATTCTAAGAAAGGCATCGAAACGTCGACACATAACCCCATATGCAAATTCTGTATGTAACATTGATAATTGCAATGGTGCGGTTTAACATTTAACGTCTGTCCCACTGAAACACAAGTGTACAGACAAATTTCGTGCTTTTTCCATTTTCCTTTTTTGTTGTTGTCCTGTATATGTTGAAGGGCACGGCTGTGCCCGCTTGACATTTTTTAAAAACAACATAAAAATTGTTCTTTTGATCTAAAAAATAAATTCCTGTCCGGACGGACAGAAGACATACAACCTATTAAGTGTATGATCATTGCTTACAGTATATTATAAGCATGATCGCAGCAATCAACTCATGAACAACGGAGGTAAATAACAACACGCCATATCAAACTACAGAAACAGACGCGATGACGTCATTCTGTAGTCCACAGTAACATCGCGAGATCACGCGACTGCGGTTTACCGCCGATCACTTGCTTATTATTATTTTTTGATTCCCCTAGACACACATCAAGGATCAAAAGTACGGAAGTAACGACATGGTATTTGAGACATAGCTCAGGTATGGAGCACAATACAGAGACAGCGACAGAGACATGCTATTACCCCTGATTGGTGGACAGGCCACCCTGTGACCACTAATAAGGAGGGCTGCAGATTGGTTCTTTGCCTCCCCCTGTCTCAGCAATTGCCAGAGACAATGCCGGACAGGTAAGGAGCCATATTGGGCCTCTTTTATTAGCCTTTAGAAGCCACTGCAGCACACTGAGTTGACAGATAGATGGACAGAGAGAACTGATCACGCCTAGTGTCTAGTTATCTCTTTGACATACTACAAAATGGTTAATAAGAGGAGTAGTTGATGGGAGTGGTTGGGGTGATGTCCCTGAGAGCAGGATCCCAGTAACATAGACATTTTTTGAAAAGTGGAGTAAATCCACTGGCACATGTAGGAAGTAGGATTGCACAGGACTAATTAGTCCTGCAGCCTATATTCAGTTCCGGTGTACTTTCCTTTTTCAGAGCGGGGTCTCACTACGCCTGAGCCAGGTCCAGGACGAGGTGAGGTCTCTTCCCCGGGCACACTGGGTGAGTGATTATATGTATCTAAGTTAGACATATATCTAAGGCAATCAAGTGAAGGAATGGCCCTTTGCTTATAGATGGTTTTCTCTGAATTTTATTTGTTTTTTCCTCTACAGATCTAACAGAATTACTAGGTGTCCTGGAGGAGTGAAGCTACAGTACTTGGAGAACTATATCCTTTACTGTTTACAAAATATCACAGTAATATTTCCTTTCATATTGAGTTTTGCACCAACACTATTTTCACAGTCGCATTGATATGAGAACAGAGGCCCTGAAGAAAGCCTAGGTTCAATTTCCCGTTAAGGCTGAAACATGTTGGCCCGTATGCAGATATTTGTTAAACTGCAGGAGTAATGTTTTGCGCTGTTCCTTGTTTTTAGTCAGGAAGAGGTCTTGGAAGAATAAAAATTAGAATGAGATTCTCTATCCTATTTTAATATTTCACGCACTTTTTATTTCTGCACTGCACTTACCCGTCTGATCAGATTCTTATGGTTGTCCAAGTGTTGGCATGTGTTAACTATGAGTCCGTAGATGGTACTACAGTTGTCTCAGTGATCTAGAGACACAAGACCCTGGACCGAGGACCACATGAGAATATTGATCATACATGATATTGATGGGAATCCAATATAGTTATTTACTTTGCTAACACAGGGTTAACCATCTTCTGTATGACGCCTTGAGCTAGAACTCTTGTCTCTGATTTCTTTTCAGCATACTCATCTGTGGCTGAGAAAGTAGCTCTATTCCTGACAAGTTTCTCAGATGATAGACCCATAGGTTTTTTAGGTTGTTTGCATATTGGTATATGGGGGATACAACCTATGCAGGTCTTTAAATGTCCCTCAGGCCCTCCCCAATTTGTGTGTTATATATATTATCAAAACTACAAAACAACATGTTCTCTATCATCTGCCACCACCGCCAGAGTGCGCACTGCAGTGTCACAGAAAAAAAATCACTATCTGCCATATAATGTACATTGGTTCCTTATCATCCCTGATGGCTGCATCTGCAACATTACTGAAAAGGCACAACATTACCATCAAAAGTCATGACATTTTCTAGGCAAGAGCTATCAGTATTGCCTGAGAATTATACATATACACACAGACGCACACACACACACACCCACACAGGCATATATATATGTATATTAGCATCAGTGTACTTATGGTAGGGGGAGAGGTGCCATAGGAAACACATTAATAACGTTGGCACCATTTAATGATTTTGCATGATTTATTTTAAAGGGAGCCTATGTTTAAAATATAAAATACATTTTCTTGCAGAAACAACGGCTCCTCGAAGGATCATCAAATCCTTGCTGGGGCTTCCATTAGGCTGGGCCTAATTTGCTGAATGTCACTCTGTTGAATTCCACAGAGTTGCCAAAAAAAACGCAGCGAGATTTTACAGAATTCCGCCAATAGGCAGAAAGATTCTTGCCTCGCTCGTTTTTATCATGCCGATTGCACATTCCGCGCTGAAAATCAGAACGAACGCCCCACTCAGTTTGCATGGGCGGTGCCATTTCATAATACCTGCTTCTCCTCTAGCCTTCTTCTTATGCAACCAGATCCTCCCCATTTGATCACCCAATCTTATTCCCACCTGCTATCTGCTTATTTGTATCACTGTCTGTCTAACTGTGTGTGTATTTAAGGTTTCTGCCTGTGTTTTTTAAACTTTTTTGTGAACTTTTTGCGCTTTGTTTTTTATTGTCATTTCCTTCTGTCCTCCTCCTTCTGTTCCACTTCCTTCCTCTTTCCGCTGTGATATGGCAGAAACAGGCAACAGCAGCGCCAGTGCACCCCTACCCCCTGAGGTCACTGACTGCGTGTAGGGGCGCAGCCCTGCCCATTTTCAGGGCTTTCAACATTTTGGGTACAATGCCACTTCCCCCATATGTTGGCAGTAGGCTGCAGGCCAGGCAAGGTTTACACCCTGTGGGACCATTGGTTACTGTGGTGGAAAATGCGGCATTCGCAGTGTGGGGGATTGGTGGCACCAAGGCCCAGTGACAAAACCCCCATAAAGGGAGCAAACCCGACACTGCACAGGGCCTTTTGTTGTGCATGACCGGGTGTTGGCAGGAAGCCGGACCCTGCAGCCTGCACCCTGCATGCAGCCAACCACAGCAGCCAAGCCCACACTGCACTCACCTTTCAGTCCTGCGCAGCGGGGGATAGCCTTTTTAAAGAAGAGTATAAATATATAGAATAGGTAAACCTGTGAACAAAGCATTGTGAACAAATGTGCCCTCTGGTGCAAAAAAAGGAAATTATTCATGAGCATGGAAACTGCAAGTGGTTTCTCTTAGTCTGGACACTCACTGAAATATATACACATAGCTTGCAGTTGTGTGTGTCACAAGAATGCGATGGTTTATCATCTATGCACGTTAATGAGTGCATCGGGGTACAGAGCTATTAAAATGTATTTCTCGCAGGCCAGCAGGTCCACTTGAAGTGCTGCAAGAAAGGGAGCGAGCAGGAACGTGATATATTTATTAATTTATCCAGTGATGTTGCATTCCTGCTCTTGCACTTCCTGGTGCAACACCAAGTGTTGTCAACCGTGCTAATACAGACACCCTTGCACCATGGTGCAAGGGTGGCACATATATTACACAGTACCCTGAATTGTTTATGCAGTAAGGGGACACCGCCCTGACCAAAAAATAATCATTATAGGAAGGCCATTACAAACAACAAACCCTTGACAAAACATGGGCCCTGGCCAGAGAGTAGTGGTGCATGGTGTCAGAATCAGCCTGACAGGGAGGGTGTTGCACCATAGGAGAGAAGTGGAAGTCAAATTAATGGTACTGTCCGGATTCTAATCCAGCATGAGCTAGCCAGGTACTTCACACTTGCTTGGGCTGATTTTAATAAGCAATGCCAATTCCTCCTGTCCTGCCACTATTAAGATAGTAGTAGATTAGGGTGTTAAGTTTTTTCACTGAGCCTTTAAGTGGCTCATACAGCCCCAATCTCTCTGATGTGTAGTATACATTGCAAATAAGGAGATGTGTGGTACAGTGGCCCGAGCATCTGTCTCCGGAGCACGGTGTTTATAGTTTGATCGCCGGCGGCAGATCCGCTCAGCACCCTGTGGCTTTTGTCATTAGCTCACTTAATCTCCTCGACGGCCCCCAGCACCTTGAGATCCCTTGGGGAGATTAGTTTGCACTTTACAAATACTGGATAGATACAATTAGAGATTGACTTGGCCCATGAAAGGGGTCAGAGAAGCAAAGATCACCTGGTGTAATTCATTAGTCGTTGAAAATTTAATTTTAGGTTTAGAAAACTGGGAATAGGGCAATTGGATATCTGATTTAGAAAGTACAATGCTGCTGTGTGTCAAACTATTTTGTTAGAAATTATCTCTACCACTAATCATTTTTAATCTTCTTTATTTCTTACATCAGCACACAGGGGCAAGAGGGTATCGACGGGAAAAGTGCTGCCACCACAAGCACCAAAGTGGGTTTAAATACCACCACTGCTGCTGCAGAAGATGGTTCTGCTGGCCACAGTAAGTTCTGTTTAATATTATTTCTTAATTTGACCTCTCTCCTCTAGTACAGTAATTTCGCCTTGGGTATTTGTTATAGTATCTACTTTTTTTTAAAATCCCCTATATAGTGTTTCTATTGTTCCTGCTTCTGCAGCTGACTTTTTCCTGTCTGTAGCTGTCTTCTACTGTCTTTTTAGTAATCTTTCCATCACCCCCTCAGATATATGTCTTGTAGTTTTTTGGGACTAAAGGAGAAGACTCTTTGTACCCTGAAGAAGATTGCTAGCCCATGTAAACTATCATGCACAAAATATGTTGATTGTGAAGGCTTTCTTGATCAAAGAGTCAAAAAGAGATACCTTACCCTTAGATCCTCCAATGTTGTCTTATTCATACAGTTTACCAGCAGTTTCCAAGACAGTGCAGCATGGCAGGAAAGGAATGAGAACCCATTAGCAACCAAGACCATATGTTTTTCGGTGACCATTCCCTTTGACCCCTTCAATGTCCTTCACTCTCATCCTTTCCCAGCCTTGTCTCTCCGTTAGGAGAAAAAAGTTTTTGGTTGAGTTGACTGCCAGGCTTTTTAACATGCTGTAAACCGACAAACCTCCCAAAGTGATAGTTTTGATAGAAGATACTGCTAACCAAACTGTAGTAAAATATTATTGTTGTACTTTGTGCACAATAATTACTTGGTGGTGAATCTGGTATCTAAAATTGGTATTTGTTTTTATTGCTAGCAGCACAGACCACCAGTGCTGTAACCAGCGCCAGCAGCCGGACAGGTGGTGGGACTTAGTAGTTTGTGGGGGATTAGTCCCAGCAGTGGCATGGACATGTGGTAAGTAACCATGCCCGCTTATTGACAAATTAAACTGTATTTTTTAAGCAAGACATATACCCCTTCCATCATCATCTCCCTACCCATGTCTTTTGACCTCCTGCGACCTAACTGCAGCGTGGCTCAATTCAGTGCAAGAGTGTAGGCTGTGAAATGTGCATCTACTTCAATTAACAATGCGGCATTATGAAGTTTGCAATGTATTACAAACTAAAAACAAGGTTTTTTTTCCTAGTGCCCCCTCAGTCACCTACTGCTAGTAAATTACTTAATCATTCTTTCTTCTGTCTCAGCCTACCAAAAAACTATACATTCCATTTGCAGCATGTGACACAATTTTCTACCCAAGTGACTTATATTTTATGACTTCCATGACGATTAACGCCAGTTACATTTGTTTTCTTTTATCATTCGTCAATCACAGTGACTTTCTGAGAAAAAGCTTAGCACATGATCAAGACACCCACCCTGTTGCTTGGATATCAATCAATCAATGAATCACAGTACTTGTAAAGCGCACTACTTACCCGTGAGGTTTTCAAGGCGCTGCGGGGGGGGGGGGTGGCTGCTGCTACTTGAGGAGCTTCCTGAGGGTGAGCAGGTCCTGGGTCTTCCGCAAGTGGGTGGGGAGGGTGTTCCAGGTCTTGGTAGCGAGGAAGGTGAAGGATCTGCCTCCGGAGGTGGTACGCTGGATTCGTGGGACGTTGGCGAGGGCCAGGCTGGCGGAGCGGAGCTGGCGGGCGGGGGTGTAGAAGTTGAGTCTGTTGATCAGGTAGGCTGGCCCGGAGTTGTGGAGTGCTTTGTGAGCGTGGGTGAATAGCTTGAAGGTGATCCTCTTGTTGATGGGGAGCCATGAAGGTCTCTGAGGTGAGGGGTGATGTGGCTGCATCTGGAGAGGTTGAGGATCAGATGGGCCGAGGCATTCCGAATGCGTTGTAGTCACTGTGGGTGTTTGGTCGGGATTACCACGTAGAGTGCATTGCCGTAGTCCAGCCGGCTGCTAACGAGGGCTTGGGTCACCTTTCTCCAGGTTTCGTTCGGGATCCACTTGTTGATCCTGCGAAGCATGCGGAGGGTGTTGTAGCAGGAGGAGGAGACGGCGCTGACCTGCTTGGACATGGAGAGGGAGGAGTCAAGGATGACTCCCAAGTTGCGTGCGTGGTCCGTGGGCGTCGGTGCTGTTCCTAGCGTTGTCGGCCACCAGGAGTCGTCCCAGGCAGACGGGGTGGGGCCGAGGATGAGGACTTCAGTCTTGTCTGAGTTCAGCTTCAGACAGCTGCTCCTCATCCAATCAGCGACGGCCTTCATTACCTCGTGGAGGTTGGTTTTGGTGGTGTGTGGGTCCTTGGTGAGGGAGAGGATGAGCTGGGTGTCGTCGGCGTAGATCATGTTCAGGTCATGTTGGCGGGCCACTTGAGCGAGGGGGGCCTTGTAGATGTTGAACAGCTTCAGGCTAAGGGATGAGCCCTGGGGTATGCCGCAGATGAGGTTGGTAGCTTTGGAATGGTGGGATAGGAGGCGGACCCTCTGGGTTCTGTCGGGGAGGAAGAAGGTGGTCCAGTCACCTTAAAAAATGAAAAGACAAGAGGCGATTGAAATAAACGCAGTGGCTGGGAGAACATCGACAGACTAGCATCTGAGGAAATAGTCTCATTGTACAGAAGTTTCGGCCAACCATTTATATCATTTGAGAGGTACAATAAACCATCTGCCATTCTTGGCCTAGTCACAGACCAAACTACACCCAAATGATAAGGGGGACACAGGTTGCTCTCAACCTTGAGAAGAGCTAGTGTATGTAACCAGATGTGCATGTGGGGAGCGCATGCTCACTAAGTGTTTTGTGCAAACTGTGTCCTTATTGGCTGAGTGTTCCTAAATTTATGCAGCATCTATCTTGTGGGATTTTGGAAATGCGTGCCTTTATTTTATTGGGGCCAATGTTTGTGGTGTAACTGCCTATCTGTGGAATGGATCAGGATTTTCCCTGGCTGCGCATTAGTCTTTGGGTTAACCCCACCTATGATCTGTCAAACTGTAGACCCGGGTTTGTGTCACAGTGCCTGTCTGACCACGTACCTCTGACTTGGGTGAATGTGACAGCAATTATATGAATTTGTTAAAATGTGTATATTAACATGGCAATCATTGATATCCTTTTTACCGACATTCTCGTATTGTGTGTACAGTTGTCATAGAATACATCGATATTGTCTTTACTGATATTGCCATTGTTATGTATGCATTGCCTTCACTGATATTAACAACCCCAATATTCTATAGCTTAGCCCGTACCTAGCTTAATCCCTCTAACTTTTCTTTCAGTACAGCAAGCTTCCCTACTGTCAAGTGAAGGCATTTGTTCATTAATTTGTGGTGGAGGGTGAGGCCTGGGTGTGATGTGGGACTACATGCTTGATTTAGAGTTTGGGGAAAGAATACTCTGTGACCAATATGCCAAATAAAATACATTCCATGCCCTTCCCTGCACTGCTTCTTTATAATCTGTGCATTGTCTACTTACGGCAGACAGGATATCTATTGTACATGTGTGTGATGGAGTATTCAGTCTGCCTTTTCTAAGTTTGGAGTCTGGGTAGAATCGAAGCGAATGTCAGAGAAGAGCAGGGCCATTGGATTTATTTATAATAAGGTAATAAATTATCCATTAATTTTGCACATCAAGTTTACTAATAAATGTGCAGCGCATAAACTATACTGCTTAATGAGAAGTAATTTGCACAGAAAGTGTCTGTTTTGTTTCACTATGAAATCCTTTAAATAAACACAGATATTTTTTGATTATGGTGACATTCTGGCTTACATCTGTGCAGTCAGTGCTATTAGTATGTTATACATGTTTGGGGAAAATTTGGCCATGTGATTAATCACATTAAACAATCCATTGGCCCTAGACGTCCAGTAGTGTTTTGCTACTGTGCCACTCTTAATAAGTGTTTGCAATGAGCATTTTAATTTGTGTTTTTCATGTTTTTTCTTTCCTGATATAGCTACACCTGATGCTGGAGGATGCCCAACCCAGCAGTAGATAGCCACCCAGATGCAGCTTGGAGGATGGAGGCCATCATGGCTGAAGACGTACAGCTGGTGGCCTTGGAGGAGGAGGAGGAGGCATATGCCTCCAGTTCCTCCCAGAAGCCTGGGCCCAACCTGGTCATTATCATCAACATCAAAGAGGACTGACAGCCTCCTCTTCCACGACTGGCATGAGCTGGCATTGGTTCTGCATGGCCAGCAGAACTTGGCTCAGGAAGTGGTCTGCCTGCATGCCTGTATGGATGCACCCTGATCCCCTTTTTTAATGAGCTTTTTGGGAAGGAGGGACGGTGTTGTTGTGGATGAAGATTGTCGGAGTTGGGAAGGGAAGATGGGGAAAGGGTCAAACATGATTGAGGGGACATTTGGGGCAATTTGCTTGCGGGAGGGGTGTGTCTGTTGTGGGTGGAGAGGGTGAGTTTCCTCCGTAAAAAAACAAATGTTTTTCTTTCTAATACATATCATTCACAATCCGTCTTTTGTCTTTGCACTGCTTTTTAGTGCAGCATTGTGGGGTTTTTTTAATTGATAAAAAGCTGTTCTGTGAAATAGTTACATAATGTACATCAATTTTTCCTCCTAGGCTTTCCCTACCTAAATCCCCTTGTCATATATTTGTATGTTGGGTTACTTACTTTACTTACGTCTTCTTCTTGCAGTCCAGTATGCCAAATACCTCACATGCAGAGTGGTAATAACATATCTTATGTCTTATTACATGATACGGCTAACGTTTTCCACTTTTACAGCACCCAACCACTTATCAAAGTGTATACTGGTTAATTAATAATACCCTTGTCCTACTACCCTCTGTAACTATTGACCACTGGTGAGGTATGCCTATGCCTATGACATACGCAAAAATCGTAATCTTACTTATCTATATCTGCTTCACAAAAAACAACTTCAGTATAAATTACTAACTAATCTAGTTCACTTCTTAGTTCTCTAACCTGAATGGATGAAGTGATGCATGCTACTTCTCTCTATCTTCCAAAATATTACTGCAGGATTTCCCAAAGTGCTTTCTTAACAATGGTGGCAGTTGTGGGTTAGCGCTAACAGGGAAGACACCACAAGCGAGGTCCCACACTCACCTATTCTGAATGAGTTGAACTCCAACTGTAGGATTAGTCAGAAGGATTATCCATCACAGGCAACTAGAGTTAATGGGTTATCTGAAGTTGGAGATTAGAACATCACTATGACAAAGAAAATCATATTCCAAAATCTAGTTGTAGTACCTTCTGAGCAATGGGGAGCTAGTTTTAAATTTATTACAACAATTAAAACTACGCTTATATTTCGTCGAATCAGGACTCAGGAGAAGGTTAAGCATTTTAACCAAAACATGGCCTAATTTGGAAAGGTAAAGTATGTTACCCTTTTGGTCTTTACTCTTGCAGTGTAAGTTTACGGCTAGCAACTTTCCTATCAGTAACTTTACAAGTAGTAACTTTGCGAGTGGTAAAATATTCCTATCACTTAGAAATGAGTTACTGTTATTTTCTACTAGTTAGTTATGATTACGGTTATTTACTACTCATAAAGTTGCTGGTAGATCAGTTAAATTGCCAGAGTGAACTTACACCAAAAGTGTAACTTTACTTAATGTTTGTGTATCAGGCCACATAGCACACACTAGTACTACCTATCGTGGGGACAGACATTGCTCAACTAAATATTTGCACCATGATGATGTTTTTCTCCCTTTCATGCCTAGTGGGTAAGTGGGGAAGATGTAAACTATTGTATTGGTCAGTTAAGATAAGAAGATCCCGAAGTGAATTAGTGTTACTTTCACCACATCTGCCCAAACAAGTGTGTGACACATTTATTGTGTAAATTCATAATTCACACCTCAATATATCATATAACCTGGTGGAAGAGGATTAGGAGTTTAATGAATGGATGGTGTAGGAGAGTAGGGTCTGCTATCCTATGGTCACCCCAAATTTTTGCTTTTTGCTTCACTGGTTTCTGACTTAATGTGGCTGTGGGCCTGCTAATCAGACCCACAGCCTGCTGTTCTCTCTCTAAATTACTGCCAATGCACTCTAGGTGCATTACGAATTGGAACTGGTTCACCTTATGAGCCCCTGTATAAGTGCACCCTAGGTGCCCAGGGCATAGGTGTATCCAAGGCCTACCAGGGGCTGCAGCATGTATTGTGCCACCCCTGGCCTGGCCTCCATATTTGACACAACTGGCTGATCACTCAGCTGGGGTAAGTCGGTGTAACCACCTCTTACTTAGGTACAGTATGTCTGTGCCTAACCCTAAACTGGACACATATGTTCCTATCAGCCACTCCTATGGAAGGCCTCATCAATCCTGGAGGCAGAGTGCTTGGAAATATGTGAGATGGTGCTCTGGCATGAGCTGAGCCTGTCTGCAGCTGTCGGGAACCACTCCCTAAGCTGTTCCGGGATATTGCCACACCATATACTCTTAAGTGCATTATAATCCTCGCGGTTAAATGCTATCTTTGGTTTGGCTTTATCAAAACATGTCGAGTAAGGTGTCATACGAATTGGAATACTATCCCCTCGCCAATTCTGGCGACGGGGATAGCATTCCACCCTTCTAGAGGGACACGACATGTGTGTAGCCTTAACTCCGGTTAAAGTTAAACAGAGCCTCAGCATCACAAAATGGACGCTGCCACCACAGACACAAGTCTGGCCTCCTGCTGCTGACCGAAACTCAGCAGATGGTGGCCTGGACAAAGGGTTTCCTGCCTTGGGAGGTGCGAGCACCACCCCAGACAGGATTTTGTGTATTGGGTAGGACAGGGCTGAATAGAATCAGACATGCCCGGGGCACACAAGGTGTCCCCGTGCATAGGCCAGTCCAAACCGGTTCTGGGGCCTTCCAGCCCCAGTCCTGGCGAGGAGCTGGACAAAGGAAAGGGGGTGTAACCGCCCCCCTTCCTGGTTCCTCCCAGAGGAGGGACCTAGTAGGTGATCCACCCCTCAGATTGGGAATAAGAGCGGGAGCAGTGCCATTGCACAGCATATCATCCTGAAATCAACTTTAAACAAAGAAGAAGACTGGACTTCGACATTCTGCTGCACAGAAGACTGAAGAGAATCTCCCTTGTGGCCTAGGAGTGGCCACCCTGTGAACACAGGTACCAACCAGCAACTCGACGTCTGCTTTGCCGCCGCCTCCCGCCGGAGACCGAGCCCAGCGCCCAACAAGAACCAGACTCCCAGACCTCTCAGAGCCCGATCCACAGTCCCTGCAAAGAAGGGACCCGTGGAGGCACCGAGTGACGTGGGACCGGACCTCTTGGAAGACACTCGAAAAGCTGACTGCGCAGCTTCTGAGGCATCCTCGACGATGTGCTTTGGAGACTGAGAACCCCCACCACCGAGCAGCCCTTGCACCGAAGATCAGCCCTCCAGTATCTCCACGATCTGTGTGGGGCCCTTTTGCATTGTGCCACTCGACGCGCCATCCCGGCCACTAGCCACTTGGTCAGCGGCCATCTTGGCGACGAACCCGAAGATTTACACAGCAGGGCTGGTTGCTCCAGACCTACCCAAGCTCCTGTGAAAAGGAGCACCCGCTCTGACCTTGCTGGTCCGAGTGTTAAGCATCTTTCAACTTCCGCCTGGCTTGCCTTTGCCAAGGCCTGTTTGCTCCGATCGACGTGCCGACACCGCCAACAGCGAGAAGCCTGCGTGGGACAGCTCGTGACTGACTCCTGGACGTCCTCGACCCCGGGTATCCACGTGGCTGCAGAAAGAAGCTACCTGACAACGCCTGTTTGCACCCGACATCGCCTGGTTCCGATCTGGTTCCACGGTAGTCACTGGCTAGTGACTTTGAACATTGTCCCCTCTGCTTTCAGGTCTTCACATCTTCAGATCCACCCTTGGATCCACCGGAACTCTTCTCATCGAGCCGCCTGCAGCATCTTCAGCTCCAAGCACCATCGACCAGCGTGACGAAACCCGACACTACTTCGACCCTGTGCACCCGCTTCCTGTGGGTGAGGTAACTCAGCTCCGCCGGTGCTCCTGCACTGGTACACATCCCAAGGGCCTGTGTTTTAAGTTTCAGCTCCGTAGGTCACTCGGAAGGTTCCTAACTTTCTAACTTTGTGCTTTTTACGCACCATAGACTTTGTATTGAAAAGTGCGTGCACTTTGAACACTGCACCCGAGTCCCGTGGGCCTTTCCCGACTTAGTTATTTCCAGTCTCGAATAGCTCCAGCGATTCCCAAGGCCCTAGGCCTCTTCACTTTCTTATTGGTATCTCTTATACCAATTTCTTAGTATATGGTTTAGGTGGCCCCTAGGGCTCATCCATATTGTGCAACTTTTGTGTATTTTAAACTGTCTTGTGATTTAACGCTTGTGCTTCTGTGCTCATAAAGAGTCCAGGGGATTTTATAGTTAATAAATCAATATATATTTTCAATATATATCTGTGTGGTGTCCCTTTCATTTGGTATTCAAGGGGGTTGTGTATGGTATAACAGCTGGCTTCACATGCCTTTCAGAGTTTAGCCTAAGACTGCTTTGTCCACGTTACCACTAGGATAACTGGTCTACAAGGTTGAATTACAACCATCATCATAAGGGTTGCTTGGCATGGTACAAAGTGATCACTAAGAATTAGTGAGCATTATATACCAGGCCAACTTCTCACATTGGTGAGCAGCGGATTGGGATCTGAGCTTGCTGTTGTTTTACCATTACAATCTTTGAGATTATCATTTGAAAGATCATACAGGTACCTGCTAGGTACATATAAAACAAGACTAGTATACTTAAGTTCTACTGAACTTAGTTGTTGTAGAGCAAAGGGAGTAGCACACCCTAGCTACAACTACTAGATAGGTTTAGTAGGTAAACACCAGTGTAGGTAGATTGCAACACATCCACCACACTAGAGCAATGTCTGGAGCAGAGGGGTCCAGTGGACTTACTCCTGTTGAGAGTGACCCTCCAAGGGCACCATCCAAATTTGCTATTTTTTCCTTTAAGGAATTAAGACAGCTTTGTGTCTTAAGGGGTCTGAAGACAGGGCCTTCCCCTACTACAGACCACCTAAGAGAGCTCTTAGACCAGTCTGAGACTCTAAAGCCCTCTAAGGCAAACCCCACAGGGGATGCTGAAGGAGGCCATCCTTCAGAGGATGACACTGTAGACACCCCTGCCCCTATCATCCTGGTAGATGAGGAAGCCTCCACCACTGGAGCTCCTCAGGTAGATGTAGAGGAAGAAGAAGAGGAGGAGGAGGTGGAAAGCAGTGAGTCAGATGATGACAGAAATAGTCAGGTGCTGGTCAGTAGACTGAACCAGGCTAACTTAAGCTTACTTGGGAATGAATCAGGTAACAACCCATTCAGACCCCCAGGTGGACTTAACCAGGAGCCTAGGAGGAGAAGGACTCACTCAGGTGACTCTGACAACTCCCATGCTTCTAGAGGTTCTCATGGTCACTCCAGAAGAAGGATGACTAGCCCTCAGAGAAGGGAACATGAGACCAAATTGAGAGAATCTCAAATTAGAGAGGCTGAATTGAGAGTCCAGAGACAAGAGTTAGAGATTGCCCTGGCCCAAGAGAAACTTGCTAGAGCAAGGCAGCCTAGAGAGAGTGGGGTAATAGAACCCACTGGTGGCAGCAATATCCACAAGGATAAAGACAGGTCTTTTGATAATAGAAACCTGAGTAAGATTGTGCCCCCCTACAAAGCTGGGGATGATATCCATAAATGGATTACTGCAATGGAGAGAGCCTGCAGAGTACAGCAGATCCCTCAGGAGCAGTGGGCAGCAATCTTGTGGCTCTCCTTTGAAGGTAGAGGCCGAGACAGACTCCTCACAGTTAGTGATGGGGATTCTAGAAACTACCTGGTCCTGAAGAGTGCTCTGATTGATGGGTTAGGCTTAACCACTGAACAGTACAGGTTAATGTTCAGAGATACCCAGAAGACACAGACTCAGGACTGGTCTGAATTTGTTGAGTGTGCCACTAAGGCTCTGGAGGGATGGTTGCTGGGAAGCAAGGTTACAGACTATGAAGGATTGTATAATTTGCTGATGAGAGAACAAATTTTAAATAATTGTCAGAACCAGCAGTTGCATCAACATTTGGTTGACTCAGATTTGACCTCTCCCCAAGAATTGGGAAAGAGGGCAGATAAATGGGTAAGAACCAGAGTTAAGCAAAAGAACCAGAACCAGAACCAGGGTGGTGACCATAAGAAAACAGACCAGAAGGGTAGGGAGCAGAAAGCTAAAGACCAGAAGTCTTCAACAGGGCCCCAAACTGAGACAGAGGGTGGGTCCCAAACTTCCAAGAAGAAGAAGAAAGAAGGTCAGAAGAAACCCTGGTGTAAAACTTGTAAGAACACCTCTCACTGGACAAGTGAGTGTAAAAAGGGTGGAGCCCCCAGCACTGCAGCCCCTAAGGCACCTGCACCCACTACTACAGTTAGCAGTGCTGGTCCTCAAGCCAAGGGTTTAGTGGGTATCACTTTGGGAACTGAAGGAGATTCTGGCCTAGTCAGAACCCTTACACAGGCTGTTCTGGTTTGTGAAGGGGACATAGATTTGACCCCTGACATAAGTCCCAGTAACCTGGGCAAATACAGACAGACACCTTTGATCAACAACAAAGTGGCTCAAGCTTACAGGGACACATGTGCCAGTGTCACTATGGTGACACCTAACTTTGTGGACCCTGGACAATACATGCCAGGCGATGATTACCTGGTGACCAATGCCAGCAATGTCACTACTACACATAGTGTGGCACTTGTTAACTTTTCCTGGGGAGGGGTAACTGGCCTAAAGAAAGTTGTGGTTAGTGCTGATCTCCCAGTAGAATGTTTGTTGGGCAATGACCTGGAGAACTCTCTATGGTCAGAAGTTGAGTACAGGACTCATGCAGAGATGTTAGGGATATCATCACATGTCCTTGCTGTGACCAGGTCACAGGCCAAAAAGTGCCTCTCTGAACCTCAGGTCTTGGATCCTGGAACAATGGACCAAGTACCTCCCAAGAAGAAGAACAGGAGGGTTAAGGCTGCGCCTTCCCAACTGCCTACAAGTGAGGATCAGGCTTCACAGGAAACTGATCTTGAGACCCCTGAAGGAACTGTCCCTGAAGAACTTGAACCTGATCAGGTTAAGTTTCTGGGGACAGGGGGACCTTCTAGGGCAGACTTGGGGCAGGCTCAGTTAACCTGTCCTTCTCTTGAACCCCTCAGACAGCAGGCTGCTGCTGAGGCTGCTGGGAATGCTCAAGGTGCCCATAAAGTATATTGGGACGATGGACTCCTTTATTCAGAGGCTAGAGACCCCAAGCCTGGTGCTACCAGGAGGTTGGTTATACCTCTGCAATTTAGGGGCTTCCTACTCACCTTGGCCCATGATATTCCTTTAGCAGGACACCTAGGCCAGAACAAGACTTGGGACAGGCTTGTCCCTCACTTTCACTGGCCTCACATGTCTGAAGACACCAAGGAGTTTTGTCGCTCCTGTAAAACCTGCCAAGCCAGTGGTAAAGCAGGTGGAACAACAAAGGCCCCCCTAATACCACTACCTGTGGTGGGGGTTCCCTTTGAAAGAGTGGGGATTGATATTGTTGGCCCAATGGATCCCCCTACAGCATCTGGGCACAGATTCATACTGGTGGTAGTGGATCATGCCACCAGGTACCCAGAGGCAATTCCACTTAGGACCACAACAGCTCCTGTTGTGGCCAGGGCCTTACTTGGAGTTTTCTCCAGAGTGGGGTTTCCTAAGGAGGTAATATCAGATAGAGGTACCAACTTCATGTCTGGATATTTGACAGCTATGTGGAAGGAATGTGGTGTCAACTACAAGTTCACCACTCCTTATCACCCACAATGCAATGGGCTTGTTGAGAGATTTAACAAGACCCTAAAGGGCATGATTAAAGGATTACCTGAAAAGCTCAGGCGAAGATGGGACATCCTTCTGCCCTGCCTTTTGTTCGCTTACAGAGAGGTCCCTCAAAAGGGGGTTGGCTTCAGCCCCTTTGAATTGTTGTTTGGGCACCCTGTAAGAGGACCCCTGTGTCTAGTGAAGGAAGGATGGGAGTTACCTCTCAAAAAGCCTAAACAGGACATAGTGGACTATGTACTTGGTCTCCGCTCCAGGATGGCAGAGTACATGGAAAAGGCATCTAAAAACCTTGAGGCTAGCCAAGAATTACAAAAAGCTTGGCATGACCAAAAGGCTGTCCTTGTTGAATTTCAGCCTGGACAGAAGGTATGGGTGTTGGAGCCAGTGGCCCCAGCAGCACTCCAAGACAAGTGGTCTGGACCCCATACAATTCTGGAGAAGAAGGGAGAGGTTACCTACTTGGTGGACCTAGGAACTCCCAGGAGCCCCCACAGGGTGCTCCATGTGAACAGATTGAAGGCATATGTCAGCAGGGCAGACATGGGCTTGCTCATGGCTACAGATGAGGGACAGGAGGAAGAGAGTGACCCTCTCCCAGACCTGCTCACTCAGAACCCTGAGGATGGCTCAGTTGATGGTGTGGCCTTAGGTGGCAGCCTCACTGAACATCAGCAACATGACTGCAGACAAGTTCTACGGGCATACAGGCATATGTTCTCATTGACACCCAGTCAGACTAACTGGTGTACACATGTGGTGGACACTGGTGACAGTCTTCCTGTAAAGAGCAAGATTTACGGGCAACCTGACCACGTCAGGGACTGTATAAAGACTGAGGTGCAAAAGATGCTGGAGTTAGGTGTCATTGAGCCTTCAGAGAGCCCCTGGGCTAGCCCAGTGGTTCTGGTCCCCAAACCTCACACCAAAGATGGCAAGAGAGAGATGAGGTTCTGTGTGGATTACAGAGGACTCAATGCTGTCTCCAGGACAGATGCACACCCTATTCCAAGGGCAGATGAGCTCATTGACAAGTTGGCTTCTGCCAAATATTTGAGCACATTTGACTTGACAGCTGGCTACTGGCAAATCAGGTTAGCTGAGGAGTCTAAAGCCAAGACAGCATTTTCTACCCCTAGTGGGCATTATCAGTTTGTGGTGATGCCCTTTGGTTTGAAAAATGCACCTGCCACCTTCCAAAGGTTGGTGAATCAAGTCCTCACTGGGTTGGATGACTTTTGTGCAGCTTATCTGGACGATATTGCTGTCTTTAGCTCCACCTGGGAGGATCACCTGGTCCACCTGAAGGAAGTGCTTGAGGCTCTGCAGAAGGCAGGCCTCACTATCAAGGCAACAAAGTGCCAGATAGGGCAGAGCAAGGTTGTATACCTGGGCCACCTTGTAGGTGGAGGCCAAGTTCAACCACTGGAGAGTAAGATCCAGACCATCAAGGACTGGTCCCCTCCAACTACCCAGACTCAGGTCAGAGCTTTCTTGGGCCTGACTGGGTACTACAGGAAGTTTGTTAAGAACTATGGGTCCATTGTGACTCCTCTTAATGATCTGACATCTAAGAAGATGCCCAAAAAGGTTCAGTGGACAGAAATCTGTCAAAAGGCATTTGATGACCTGAAGAAGGCCATGTGCTCTGCACCTATCCTGAAGAGTCCTGACTACTCAAGAGAGTTCATTGTCCAAACAGATGCTTCTGAGTTGGGAGTGGGAGCAGTGCTTTCACAGCTTAATGTAGATGGCCAGGACCAGCCCATTGCTTTCATTAGCAGAAGGCTGACCCCCAGAGAGAAACGTTGGTCAGCTATAGAGAGGGAGGCCTTTGCTGTGGTGTGGGCCCTGAAGAAGTTGAGGCCATACTTGTTTGGTACTCACTTCAAGATTCAGACCGACCATAAGCCCCTCCTATGGCTTAATCAGACGAAGGGTGAAAACCCCAAACTACTCAGGTGGTCCATTTCCCTACAGGGGATGGACTTTACAGTGGAGCACCGCCCAGGGACTGACCATGGCAACGCAGATGGTCTCTCCAGGTACTTCCACTTAGAACATGAAGACACAACTGGTCAAGGTTAGTCTAATGTCCCTGCGTTTCGGGGGGGGTTATGTAGGGTCTGCTATCCTATGGTCACCCCAAATTTTTGCTTTTTGCTTCACTGGATTCTGACTTAATGTGGCTGTGGGCCTGCTAATCAGACCCACAGCCTGCTGTTCTCTCTCTAAATTACTGCCAATGCACTCTAGGTGCATTACGAATTGGAACTGGTTCACCTTATGAGCCCCTGTATAAGTGCACCCTAGGTGCCAAGGGCATAGGTGTATCCAAGGCCTACCAGGGGCTGCAGCATGTATTGTGCCACCCCTGGCCTGGCCTCCATATTTGACACAACTGGCTGATCACTCAGCTGGGGTAAGTCGGTGTAACCACCTCTTACTTAGGTACAGTATGTCTGTGCCTAACCCTAAACTGGACACATATGTTCCTATCAGCCACTCCTATGGAAGGCCTCATCAATCCTGGAGGCAGAGTGCTTGGAAATATGTGAGATGGTGCTCTGGCATGAGCTGAGCCTGTCTGCAGCTGTCGGGAACCACTCCCTAAGCTGTTCCGGGATATTGCCACACCATATACTCTTAAGTGCATTATAATCCTCGCGGTTAAATGCTATCTTTGGTTTGGCTTTATCAAAACATGTCGAGTAAGGTGTCATACGAATTGGAATACTATCCCCTCGCCAATTCTGGCGACGGGGATAGCATTCCACCCTTCTAGAGGGACACGACATGTGTGTAGCCTTAACCCCGGTTAAAGTTAAACAGAGCCTCAGCATCACAAAATGGACGCTGCCACCACAGACACAAGTCTGGCCTCCTGCTGCTGACCGAAACTCGGCAGATGGTGGCCTGGACAAAGGGTTTCCTGCCTTGGGAGGTGCGAGCACCACCCCAGACAGGATTTTGTGTATTGGGTAGGACAGGGCTGAATAGAATCAGACATGCCCGGGGCACACAAGGTGTCCCCGTGCATAGGCCAGTCCAAACCGGTTCTGGGGCCTTCCAGCCCCAGTCCTGGCGAGGAGCTGGACAAAGGAAAGGGGGTGTAACCGCCCCCCTTCCTGGTTCCTCCCAGAGGAGGGACCTAGTAGGTGATCCACCCCTCAGATTGGGAATAAGAGCGGGAGCAGTGCCATTGCACAGCAGATCATCCTGAAATCAACTTTAAACAAAGAAGAAGACTGGACTTCGACATTCTGCTGCACAGAAGACTGAAGAGAATCTCCCTTGTGGCCTAGGAGTGGCCACCCTGTGAACACAGGTACCAACGAGCAACTCGACGTCTGCTTTGCCGCCGCCTCCCGCCGGAGACCGAGCCCAGAGCCCGACAAGAACCAGACTCCCAGACCTCTCAGAGCCCGATCCACAGTCCCTGCAAAGAAGGGACCCGTGGAGGCACCGAGTGACGTGGGACCGGACCTCTTGGAAGACACTCGAAAAGCTGACTGCGCAGCTTCTGAGGCATCCTCGACGTTGTGCTTTGGGGACTGAGAACCCCCACCACCGAGCAGCCCTTGCACTGAAGATCAGCCCTCCAGTATCTCCACGATCTGCGTGGGGCCCTTTTGCATTGTGCCACTCGACGCGCCATCCCGGCCACTAGCCACGTGGTCAGCGGCCATCTTGGCGACGAACCCGAAGATTTACACAGCAGGTCTGGTTGCTCCAGACCTACCCAAGCTCCTGTGAAAAGGAGCACCCGCTCCGACCTTGCTGGTCCGAGTGTTAAGCATCTTTCAACTTCCGCCTGGCTTGCCTTTGCCAAGGCCTGTTTGCTCCGATCGAGGTGCCGACACCGCCAACAGCGAGAAGCCTGCGTGGGACAGCTCGTGACCGACTCCTGGACGTCCTCGACCCCGGGTATCCACGTGGCTGCAGAAAGAAGCTACCCGACAACGCCTGTTTGCACCCGACATCGCCTGGTTCCGATCTGGTTCCACGGTAGTCACTGGCTAGTGACTTTGAACATTGTCCCCTCTGCTTTCAGGTCTTCACATCTTCAGATCCACCCTTGGATCCACCGGAACTCTTCTCATCGAGCCGCCTGCAGCATCTTCAGCTCCAAGCACCATCGACCAGCGTGACGAAACCCGACACTACTTCGACCCTGTGCACCCGCTTCCTGTGGGTGAGGTAACTCAGCTCCGCCGGTGCTCCTGCACTGGTACACATCCCAAGGGCCTGTGTTTTAAGTTTCAGCTCCGTAGGTCACTCGGAAGGTTCCTAACTTTCTAACTTTGTGCTTTTTACGCACCATAGACTTTGTATTGAAAAGTGCGTGCACTTTGAACACTGCACCCGAGTCCCGTGGGCCTTTCCCGACTTAGTTATTTCCAGTCTCGAATAGCTCCAGCGATTCCCAAGGCCCTAGGCCTCTTCACTTTCTTATTGGTATCTCTTATACCACTTTCTTAGTATATGGTTTAGGTGGCCCCTAGGGCTCATCCATATTGTGCAACTTTTGTGTATTTTAAACTGTCTTGTGATTTAACGCTTGTGCTTCTGTGCTCATAAAGAGTCCAGGGGATTTTATAGTTAATAAATCAATATATATTTTCAATATATATCTGTGTGGTGTCCCTTTCATTTGGTATTCAAGGGGGTTGTGTATGGTATAACAGCTGGCTTCACATGCCTTTCAGAGTTTAGCCTAAGACTGCTTTGTCCACGTTACCACTAGGATAACTGGTCTACAAGGTTGAATTACAACCATCATCATAAGGGTTGCTTGGCATGGTACAAAGTGATCACTAAGAATTAGTGAGCATTATATACCAGGCCAACTTCTCACAGATGGGAACAGGGAGTTTTGGAAAAGTTTGACAAAGACAAACACAACAACAATATCCAGCAGGACAATTAGCAGCACATCATCATCAAATCGGTTGTGGAAGGAAATTAAGGAATTACACAGTTCAGTTATTACGTGCATTGCAACTAATCCTTCAACCCCAGAGACCCAAGTTTATTTAATTGTGTTGTCAACTAGGTTTGAAGAAGAAAAAAATTAGGGAGGAGTCAATACACACAGTTGTAAAAATTATAATTGTTAAGTAAAGAAAAATGATACTGTATATAAATGCCAAATCGAGCAGTGCATCTGCATTCTTCTTCTCGGAATGTCCACCTTGGGTGAATAGGTGAATTAGTCCAGCAAGATAAGCAGAAGTGTTATGGTGCTTTCGTGCATAAGAACAGAAGACATGTGGACTTCAAAACAGTAAATGTCAATATTGTCGAGTCAAGGGGAAGGTAAGCTTCATGAAGACAAAGAGGCGGAGCAAAAGCATAGGCTGCTGCACTCATGACTCATGTGTGACTAATTGAGAAGTGAAAACAATTTTACAACCAATCCCAGACAAGCAGCTCCACGTACCTGACTGATCAATTTCACAACTGTCATACCATTTAGTCAAGTGCGTCCATCATATGACATGCTTCCAGTGTTAGTCCCTACACGACCACAACTATTCAACTTGAGGAGTTTGACATTTGAGCCAGAACATTGCTCAGCATTTCCCAAACTCTAACCCACAGGGTGGAAAAGGCATTTTCAGTCATGTTGGTTTCCCTTTGAAGTCAATAGGCATTGTTCATAGCTTCCTTCTTCTAGCTGTTAAGGTAATCCCGCCCTGAGTCCTGACTCCGAGTCCCAACTCCCAACCTATGAGATTGAGAGAAATGTATCTGTAGTGCACTGCTGTTGATGATGAAAAGATCAGAATGACTAGTGCATTTTGTGTAGCTTTGTTAACTAAACTTGCTGGTTTGGTCTCTGGAGAATTTGAAGTACAGCAGTGGGTGTGTCATATCACTAAATCTAGGTAAGTGTGAAAGGTGCAATCACATTCAGGTCAAATCCCCCATTAGGCCCCAAACATTGCAAATCATCTAAATCAAGTGTACAATTTATTTAACAGTACCCTCACTTTTGGCCCCCACATGAATCCTCATCATTCACACACTCAATATATATCACTCATTGGTGCAATAGTTATCTTTTTCAAGCATGGGGGTACACATTTGTCTATTGTATATCATGAAAGCAACAAGCAAAAGCAGTCTTGTAGATTAATAAGCCTTACTGGGGAAGCCCAGCTAGTGAATGAAAAAGAAGGGTAGGGATTCAAGGCATTGTCTTCAGGTCCTTTAAGCAAATGGGTATTAGAAAGTAGATTATTGGTAGGGGTGTATATGCACTTACCACTACTAATAAGGCCATAAACAAGGTAAAGGGCCCAGTAAATTAGCCCCTTGCTCAACCCTTGGTAGCTGACAACAAGCAGTCAGGCCTAACGTAGAAGACAGGAGTGTGAAGCATTCAAAAACACTAATACATCACATTAGTAAGACACAGCACACAATTAAAATCCCACAACAATTCGTAAGAATTTAAAATAATTTTATGAACAAATAGACACCAAAATAACAGAAATCCAATGTAGGGAACATGTGATAGGAAATGTTAAAGATAATCACTTTAAAGTGCTGAAAAACATATAGCACCACTCTGGGACATCTTGTCACACTTGACCGGGACAAAGTCATATTTTGAGGCTGTCCACAATGGAGCCCTGGTCAGATTCACTAAGTGGAAGACCCCGTTCAAACCTTTTACCTTCACTCTTAGAAACTTTTCTGGAGCTTTTTCTTCCAACGTTGCTTGACACTCCATACCAGGCCAAATTCTGAAAGGGTTCGCCGGCTTAGCGAGGTCCCAGTCAAATCCTGGAAATCTGGAGCTTTCAGGGGGACGAACCTGAAATCCTGGCCGGGTCCAGGTTGAATATGGTCGGCTTGACTCTTGAGGCCGGGTCGGTCACCTTGTAGAGCTTTTTCCCAAAAGTTCTCCAAACTTCAGGAAGTGCTTCCTGACGATCTACTTCTAGGTTCAAAGTGTCACCTTTGTAAAGGTCTGGAATCTCTTGGATGGTCTCTGGGATGTCTGGACCTCAATTCCCACAATGTGCTAGGGAAAACCCCTAACTGTCCACTGAACGCACTCCAGGATGAGGACTTCTAGGGGAGATGATGCAAGTGGGCTCTGTTTACCTTTAGCTTTTAGGGATCCCACTCTGTAGTACCAGATTGTACTGCAGGCGGAGCCCTTTAGATGCAAATCCAGATTCCAGCAGGGCAGTCCTTCTTTTCCTTGTAGTTTCAGGCAGCATATCTGAGAGACTATGCAGCTCAGCTCTCAGATTCAATCAGTGTTCTGTGGGGGCAAACAGGGGGGGACCTTTGCCCCATGAGATGCTGGGTGACAACCAAAACCATGACAATTTCCTCCAATGTGTAGTATATTCTTGTCCGATAGAGCACTGCACTTCCAAAAGACAACATGGAGGATTTCTCTTTAGAGAAGTAAGAGCTAGCTAAACCAATCAACAGGGTGGTTAATTTCCATTAGCTCACCACCCCCTAACTTCTGCAAATTCCTGTTCTTAACCTGCCATCTGGCTAGGTATGCCTAGCCTTCCTTAGTGATTTGCTCTCTCTTTGAGCCTGTTTAATTTACCCAGCCACATCTGCAGGACCCATCATCCCCAGCGAGAGAGCTCTCTCCAAAAGATTACCCCTGCTCCTGCCATGCCACTTGTTAGAACCGGCTGTCTCTAGTTGGCAGAGGTATACACTTCTGACAAATAGGGACACTCCTTTTCTAGTCAGGGCAAGGGGATCACACCCTTCGATAACCCCTGCTCACCCCCTTGGTAGCTTGGCAGAGCAGAACAGGCTTATCTCAGAGGCTGTGTGTTAAGCAATTATGACCACATACAGTAATAAAGTGAATACACTACAAATGGACACGACACAGTAGTATTATAAAAATAAGTATTTTTATATAAGACTTAGCACAAGACCAAATAACGGCAAAACTGTACACAATCGGAATAAATACGTTCGGGAAGGAAAAAGGATAGTTCAAAGGTAGTTTCTTCTTTAGCACAAAAGTCTTTTAGTAACAAGCAAATCTTCTTCTTGGAAACACAGTTCTTAGCAACAGGGTAACCCACACGGGAGTTACACAACGTCGAGGCAAAGTTAATACACAGGTTCGGCGTCGACCGCGAGGAGCGCTACGTCGAGCCCGGAGTCACACGGACCCCCAACAACACAGTACCTTGGGAAAATGAAGCACACGATGATCAGCGGCGTCGAGCAATCCGGCGTCGCGTCTTCGGTGTCGATCAGGCCTCAGCAGGCGTCGTCAATGATGCAGTTGCACAGAGTGAGCAGCGCTCACGGCGTCGAAGGGCACACGGTTGATGCGATCAGCAGCGGGGCAGACACGAGGTCCTCTGGAGTTAGAGCCGTACTCCTACTCACTGGCGTTGCTGCTGGCGTCGGTTGGGCCCAGCGTCCGGTCGTCGTGATTGCTGTTCCTTTCAGAGGTGCTGGATTCACACTTCCAGCAAATAGCACTTTTAGCAGATGAAGTCCTTTAGCCCTGTGACTTCAGCAGGAGACTGGCACTCTTCCAGTCCTTGGAGATTTTCTTAGCAAGCGTGAGAGTACACACACAGTTCCTCTCTCCTGGTTCCTTGGCAAAAATAAAGAAGCACTGCAGGATTCCCCCAACAACAGCACACTGGCAGAAGGGGTAGGCAGTCCTTTAGATCAGCAGGCCTCTTGTCCTTGGTTACAGGGTTCCTTGTCAGAAGTGATCTGATTTCCTAGTTCAGGGGTCCTTCTCTTATACCCCTTTTCGTCTTTGATCCCTTTGTCTATGCCGGGGGTTTCCCAACATCCTGGGTCTGCGGTGGGTGGAGCTAGGTAGTCACACCTGGTCTATTCATTGAGCCGGGCCGGGTCCTCAGACGCCCCGCAGGAGGTGGAGCCAGCATTGATACTGGCAGGAGCAGAGCTATCGCCCTCCTGGCAGGAGGTGGGGCTAGGATCGTCCATGGCAGGCACAGAGCCATCAGTCGCTTGGCAGGAGGTGGAGCCAGCATTGTATCAGGCAAGGCAGGCTATCAACAGCTACTCTCCCCCTACTCTCAACGTGAATGTCCCACTCATCCCACACTGACTCATCCAGACCTCCGGAGCCACCCAGCTCCTGTCACACACACGCAAGACCAGCAGAAACCAGATATGGTTAGGCAAGAAAATAGACACTTTCTAAAAGTGCTATTTTCGAACCCAGAGTCCAAAAACCATCCACACCAACGGATGCGTAATTAAACCCCGAGTTCAGGGATACCAAACTCGACATTGCACCGTGCTCTCCGAGCCAGCTGGGATCATAGCATTAATAATCCCGGCGGCCCATTCTAATCAAAGGAGAGCAGGCTACCTTGCAATAGTGAAGCACGAAGATGGCGGTACCTCACTATCAGGACATGCCAACTTGGTCAGGCGTGTCCTTCCTTACACTTACAATGCACCCTGCCCACGGGCCTACCATAGGGGTGACTAACATGAAGTTAAGGGAAGGTTGGAGGGGCTGGCAGGTAGGTATACCTGCGCAGCCAGCGTGACAGTACAGGACTGCACGTGGGTCTCGCAATGACCGACCCGTAGACATTCTTTTCCAAGGCCGCTCCTGTGGGTGGCACAACACGTGCTGCAAGCCCACGAGCGGCATTTGTATTTACAAGCCCCGGCACTCCTGGTGCACTAGACTAGGGACTGACAGTAAACCAAATAAGCCAAACAGGGATACAATAGATACATCATTTTAACATCGGGAGCACTTGCGCTATGGCACTGATTAGCAGTGACACGGCGCCCAAAGCATATACCAGCAAAACATCGTAAAACAGTAGAGGCAAACAGAAAAATGGAGGAGAGACTCAAGCCAACGATGTCAGGTCTAACACGTGTCCCCTCCAGCTGAAATGTGGGGAGAACTACCCTTAACCTAGGGAGTCCTCATCACTAAGGCGGAAAAATCTGGACAGACCTTTAGCATTGGCGTGATCTGTGCCAGGGCGGTGTTCCACCGTAAAGTCCATCCCCTGTAGAGCAATGGACCACCTCAACAGTTTTGGGTTCTCACCCCTCAGTTGCATCAACCATCTGAGGGGCCTGTGGTCTGTCTGAACCCGGAAGTGAGTCCCAAACAGGTAGGGTCTTAGCTTCTTCAGCGCCCAGACCACAGCAAATGCTTCTCTCTCTATCGCACTCCACCTAGTTTCCCTGGGAAGTAACCTCGTGCTGATGAAGGCTACAGGCAAGTCTCGGCCCTCTTCATTCACCTGAGCTAGAACAGCCCCCACGCCATGCTCTGAAGCGTCCGTCTGAACAATGAATTCTTTCGAAAAGTCGGGTGCCTGGAGTATAGGTGCTGTGCACATTGCAGTTTTCAGGGTGTCAAAGGCCGTTTGACAGGCATCAGTCCAGATCACGTTTCGTGGCTGCTTCCTGGAAGTCAGCGAAGTCAAGGGCTGCACAATGTTACCGTAATCCTTGACAAACCTCCTGTAGTAACCCGTGAGTCCTAAGAAGGCTCTCACCTGCGTTTGGGTTTTGGGCGGCGCCCAAGCCAGGATGGTATCAATCTTGGGTTGCAGGGGGGCAACCTTGCCGCTCCCTACTTGGTGCCCCAAGTACACCACAGAACCCTGCCCAATCTGGCACTTACTGGCTTTGATTGTGAGGCCTGCAGCGCGCAGGGCCAACAACACTTCCTGGAGGTGGCGCAAGTGTTCCTCCCAGCTGGCGCTGAACACTGCGATGTCGTCCAGGTAGGCGGCACTGAAGTCCTCCAGTCCAGCCAAGACCTGGTTGACCAACCTCTGGAAGGTGGCAGGGGCATTCTTCATCCCAAAGGGCATCACCCGGAACTGGTATAGCCCATCTGGTGTGGAGAACGCTGACCTCTCTTTTGCCCCATCGGTCAAGGCGATCTGCCAGTACCCAGACGTTAAGTCAAACGTACTAAGGTACCGGGCAGCTCCCAACCGATCGATGAGCTCATCAGCTCTGGGGATGGGGTGCGCGTCAGTCTTCGTGACCGAATTGAGCCCTCGGTAGTCCACGCAGACCCGGAGTTCTGGTGAAGTACCAGGCGCTGCAGCCTTCGGGACCAAGACCACTGGGCTGGCCCAAGGACTGCTAGAGGACTCAATCACCCCTAACGCGAACATTTTGGAGACCTCCTCCTTAATGTACGCTCTGACCTTGTCAGTCACCCTGTAAGCCTTGTGCTTCACAGGAGGGCTGTCTCCGGTGTCAACGTCATGGACGCACCAATGCGTGACACCCGGAACCAAGGAAAACAGATCCGGGAATTGTCCCAACAGTTGGTGACAATCCTGTTTCTGCTCAAGGGTCAGTGTGTCAGAGAGGACCACACCATCCACTGACCCGTCTTGCTCTTTAGCATACAGGAGGTCAGGAAGAGGCTCACTCTCCTCCTCCGTTCCATCATCTGTAGCTAGGAGCATGCCCACTTCGGACCTTCTAAGTGGGGCTTCAAACGGTTGACATGCAGGACCCGCAAGGGGTTCCTGGGAGATTTCAAGTCCACCAGGTAGGTGACATCGCTCTTTTTCTCCACAACCTTAAATGGTCCAGTCCACCTGTCCTTGAGCGCACAAGGTTCCACAGGGGACATGACCCACACTTCCTGACCAGGCTGAAGCTCTACCAGAGTGGCATTCCGGTCGTACCAACGCTTCATCTCCTCCTGGCTGGCCTCCAGATTCGCCTGAGCGAGTTCTCTGAAGCGCCGAGTCTGGTTCCGAAAGGCCAGCATGTAACTGTATACATCCTGGGGAGGTTTCCTGGGAGATTGCTCCCAGCCTTCCTTGACCAGACTCAAAGGCCCTCTTACCGGGTGACCGTATAAGAGCTCAAAGGGGCTGAACCCTAGAGCCTTCTGCGGTACCTCACGGTAAGCAAACAACAGGCATGGCAAGAGGACGTCCCATTTCCGCCTCATTGGTTCTTCAAGACCCATAATCATGCCTTTCAGGGTCCGGTTGAATCTCTCAACCAGCCCATTTCCTTGAGGGTGGTAAGGAGTGGTGAACTTGTAGGTTACCCCACACTCCTTCCACAGAGACTTCATATAGTTCGAAATGAAGTTGGTGCCTCGGTCGGACACCACCTCTCTGGGGAACCCCATCCGGGAGAAAACACCCATCAGTGCCCGTCCCACCACGGGGGCCGTCACTGTCCTGAGAGGGATGGCTTCCGGGTACCTTGTGGCATGGTCCACCAAGACCAGGATGAACCTGTTGCCCAGGGCTGTCTTGGGGTCCAGGGGCCCAACAATGTCAATACCCACCCGGTCAAAGGGGGTGCTGACCACTGGAAAAGGTTGGAGGGGAGCCTTCTGCTTCCTCCCGCTTTTCCCACTTGCCTGGCAAGTGCGACAAGTCTTGCAATGGATGTCTACATCCCTACGCATCTGAGGCCAATAGAAATGGGTGACAAGCCTGTCATAGGTCTTGTCCTGCCCCAGATGTCCAGCTAACGGTACGTCATGAGCCAAACCCAGTAGGAAGGCTCTGAAGCGCTGGGGTACCACCAGCACACGGGCTGACCCAGGCTCAGCAGCCTTAGGCTCGCTATACAGGAGGTCGTTCTCCCAGTACACAAAATGTGACCCTGACTGATCACCTGAGGATTGGGCTGAGGCCTGCTGCCTCATGCCCACAAGAGAAGGGCACACCTTCTGTTCCGCACAGAATTCCTCCCTGGAGGGACCACCATCCTGCTGCCAGTGGGTCAGCTCGGGCAGATCTCCCAGTTCGGCAATTTGTTCCCCTGTGGGCTCCAGGGCATCCCCCTCAGGGTCTACCTCTTTCTGGACCACGGGAACAACGGGGGCCGGTTTCCCGCGCCTCCTGCCTCTTCTCTTCACAGCTGGGTCCTGGGCCGTACTTTCAGGCTCCGGGACCCCCTCAACACCCTTACTCGCTGTTATGGATCGAGTGGTTGCACACACCCACTCTGGCACACCCAACATTTTCAAGTGCGCCGCTCTCTCCACCTTAGCCCAAGGGGAGTCTTCCAAATCATTGCCCAGGAGACAGTCGACAGGCATGGCGGGCCTCACAGCAACCTGAAGAGTACCTGAAACTCCCCCCCATTCAAAGGAAACCTGAGCCACCTCACACTCTTTCTGGGAGTTATCGGCAGCTATCACGGGGTAGAATGCGTGGGGAACCACCTGCTCTCTGGACACCAAGTGACACTTGACAGCTGTCACACTCGCTCCGGTGTCTCTGAGAGCTTCCACTCTATGGCCATTAATGGTCACCCACTGCCTATATTTACTAGTGTTACTAGGCAGAGGGGGTGGAGGGACCATTTGCATGTCTCCTAGCGAGACCAGGGACATTTCTGCGGGACCCCTCCCACCATGGACAACCATCTCCTCCCCTCCCAAGGCTACACTTGCCAACTGACGAGGGGGCGCACGCGGCGGTGCATTCGAATCCTTCTTGGGACACTGGGGGTCATAAAACCGGTGTCCCACCTGCCCACAACCGTAGCAGGTTAGGGGGCCCCTATGAACAGGTTTACCCGTCGGGGCCCCTGGCTTCTTCTCAGGGGGAGGCTGGGAACCTTTCCCTTGGTTCCCTTGGGATTACTTTGGGGCCCTTTCTGAGACTCCTTCTGTTTTCCCTTGTCCCCCCCACTCTTCTGCTGGGGACCCTGCCCACCTTTGGCTGAGTCTCCCACTGGACCCTTGTGGACCCTGGTACTGACCCAGCGGTCCGCCTCCTCAGCAAGTTTTCTAGGGTTAGATATCTTGCTATCAATCAGGTGCTGGCGCAGCTCTGGAAAACAGTTATTAGACAAGTGCTCCCACGCAAACAGATCATAGAGAGCTTCATAACTTTCCACTTTGCTGCCCTTTACCCAACCATCCATGGCTCTGCAAAAATAAGACACATATTCAACCCACGTCGTACCAGGCAACTTCTTGCATTCTCTAAAAGCTTGTCTGTACTGCTCGGGGGTTAAACCATATCGCAACATTAAAGCATCTTTCATATGAGCATACGACATCCTATCCGCAACAGGCATGTCTAACAGGGTATCTCTTCCCTCATTCACAAAGCGACCCCACAACCCCGCTCCCCAATTCTTCTCAGGGACCTGGTGGGCCAACAATGCTAACTCATATGCTTTAAACCACTGACCAATATCTTCATTCTTATTGTAATCTTTGATCACATCTTTCGGGAAGTAAAACTTACTTTCTGCAGGCTCGGATGGAATGCTGCCACCAGAGGGATTCAACTCTAACTTTTTAGCTTGGATATCCAGTTCCCTCAACCTGGCTTCACGCTCCAAAGCTAACTTCTCTCGTTCAAACTCCAACTTTTTGATCTCTAAGTCAGCTTCCCTTCTACCTCTTGCATTTTCTAACTCCAACTTCCCATTTATCTTTAGCCTTGCCATCTCCATGTTGTAAGCTCGCTCTTTCGCCCTTTCTTCTCTTTCTTCAGGGGAAAGACCTTTGGAGGAAACACTGCTTCCGGGAGAGGGCACAGGTCCATTCACTGGCACCTCCTCATCCCCTTCCTCTGTGGGTACCACCACCACATCAGAGGGATTTCTGGATTCCCACCAGGCCTGTAATGCTTTATAAAAATCATCTTTTCTCGAGAGGCCGGTGGTAGGAACTTCAAACTGGTTGCAAAAGTGTTTCAGCTCATCTTTCTTGTATCTTTTTAGCTTACTCCTCTCGAACTCTTCAACAACAACGATAGCAGGGGCAGTGACTCCGTTGTCACTCATGGTTAAAACTGGCAGTGTTCAGAAAATCAAGTTTCAGAAAAGCGGAGAACAAAAATAGGATCCTTCCGAATCAGATTGTGACTGCGCTATGGTCTGCTTTCACTACGTAGCGCACACTAATCACTGTACATGGGTCATAAATGCAAGGTCCAAATCCTCACCGCTGCATCCAATGTTAGAACCGGCTGTCTCTAGTTGGCAGAGGTATACACTTCTGACAAATAGGGACACTCCTTTTCTAGTCAGGGCAAGGGGATCACACCCTTCGATAACCCCTGCTCACCCCCTTGGTAGCTTGGCAGAGCAGAACAGGCTTATCTCAGAGGCTGTGTGTTAAGCAATTATGACCACATACAGTAATAAAGTGAATACACTACAAATGGACACGACACAGTAGTATTATAAAAATAAGTATTTTTATATAAGACTTAGCACAAGACCAAATAACGGCAAAACTGTACACAATCGGAATAAATACGTTCGGGAAGGAAAAAGGATAGTTCAAAGGTAGTTTCTTCTTTAGCACAAAAGTCTTTTAGTAACAAGCAAATCTTCTTCTTGGAAACACAGTTCTTAGCAACAGGGTAACCCACACGGGAGTTACACAACGTCGAGGCAAAGTTAATCCACAGGTTCGGCGTCGACCGCGAGGAGCGCTACGTCGAGCCCGGAGTCACACAGACCCCCAACAACACAGTACCTTAGGAAAATGAAGCACACGATGATCAGCGGCGTCGAGCAATCCGGCGTCGCGTCTTCGGTGTCGATCAGGCCTCAGCAGGCGTCGTCGATGATGCAGTTGCACAGAGTGAGCAGCGCTCACGGCGTCGAAGGGCACACGGTTGATGCGATCAGCAGCGGGGCAGACACGAGGTCCTCTGGAGTTAGAGCCGTACTCCTACTCACTGGCGTTGCTGCTGGCGTCGGTTGGGCCCAGCGTCCGGTCGTCGTGATTGCTGTTCCTTTCAGAGGTGCTGGATTCACACTTCCAGCAAATAGCACTTTTAGCAGATGAAGTCCTTTAGCCCTGTGACTTCAGCAGGAGACTGGCACTCTTCCAGTCCTTGGAGATTTTCTTAGCAAGCGTGAGAGTACACACACAGTTCCTCTCTCCTGGTTCCTTGGCAAAAATAAAGAAGCACTGCAGGATTCCCTCAACAACAGCACACTGGCAGAAGGGGTAGGCAGTCCTTTAGATCAGCAGGCCTCTTGTCCTTGGTTACAGGGTTCCTTGTCAGAAGTGATCTGATTTCCTAGTTCAGGGGTCCTTCTCTTATACCCCTTTTCGTCTTTGATCCCTTTGTCTATGCCGGGGGTTTCCCAACATCCTGGGTCTGCGGTGGGTGGAGCTAGGTAGTCACACCTGGTCTATTTATTGAGCCGGGCCGGGTCCTCAGACGCCCCGCAGGAGGTGGAGCCAGCATTGATACTGGCAGGAGCAGAGCTATCGCCCTCCTGGCAGGAGGTGGGGCTAGGATCGTCCATGGCAGGCACAGAGCCATCAGTCGCTTGGCAGGAGGTGGAGCCAGCATTGTATCAGGCAAGGCAGGCTATCAACAGCTACTCTCCCCCTACTCTCAACGTGAATGTCCCACTCATCCCACACTGACTCATCCAGACCTCCGGAGCCACCCAGCTCCTGTCACACACACGCAAGACCAGCAGAAACCAGATTTGGTTAGGCAAGAAAATAGACACTTTCTAAAAGTGCTATTTTCGAACCCAGAGTCCAAAAACCATCCACACCAACGGATGCGTAATTAAACCCCGAGTTCAGGGATACCAAACTCGACATTGCACCGTGCTCTCCGAGCCAGCTGGGATCATAGCATTAATAATCCCGGCGGCCCATTCTAATCAAAGGAGAGCAGGCTACCTTGCAATAGTGAAGCACGAAGATGGCGGTACCTCACTATCAGGACATGCCAACTTGGTCAGGCGTGTCCTTCCTTACACTTACAATGCACCCTGCCCACGGGCCTACCATAGGGGTGACTAACATGAAGTTAAGGGAAGGTTGGAGGGGCTGGCAGGTAGGTATACCTGCGCAGCCAGCGTGACAGTACAGGACTGCACGTGGGTCTCGCAATGACCGACCCGTAGACATTCTTTTCCAAGGCCGCTCCTGTGGGTGGCACAACACGTGCTGCAAGCCCACGAGCGGCATTTGTATTTACAAGCCCCGGCACTCCTGGTGCACTAGACTAGGGACTGACAGTAAACCAAATAAGCCAAACAGGGATACAATAGATACATCATTTTAACATCGGGAGCACTTGCGCTATGGCACTGATTAGCAGTGACACGGCGCCCAAAGCATATACCAGCAAAACATCGTAAAACAGTAGAGGCAAACAGAAAAATGGAGGAGAGACTCAAGCCAATGATGTCAGGTCTAACACCACTCATCACCTGATCAAAGCAGCCCTGCTAAGCCTGTTAAGGCTGACCAATCAGCAGAGACCACTAGAAGGCTGAATTTTGGTTTATAGAATATAAAAGTTCCATAACTTATCTTATATACTAGTTATGATAAATTCAGTAGTGGCACATTGTTGGATTTATCTATACCAATTTTTTAAGTCTTTAAATTATATTTGTAATCCTTTCCTAGCAATATTTACAACTAAATAAAATTTTAAAATGATAGCCTATGGGGCTAAGTATCTACCATGGGCAGAAAATAAATGTGCAGTTTTGCCCTCACGGGGCATATACAACACATTTTATGAGGCCCCTGCTTATTGTAAAGTGCCCCCACTACTGGGACACCTAGGGGAGACCCTGGGGGGCTATTATGTAACAATACGGTAGATGACCACTTTTAAAGTGCCCATTCTACCAAAGTCAAGTTTGCACACACTTTTACTTTTAAAGGCAGTCTGCAAAGCCAGGCTCCCTTTAAAATGACAGTAGTCACTCAGCAGTGCATACATGCAAGTGGGGGAAATCTGCTAGGCCTCTAAACATCTGTGCCCTATTACATTCAAGGGAATTATAGACAGTTTGAACCCTGTAGCCCTATTATGTACTAGGGACATGTAGGGGTTGTCAATACCAATTGTGAGAATTTACTTTTAAAGACAGGCTGCAAGTCAGAACTGCCTTTATTGGACATAAGACACACCACAGTGCACACATACAAGTGCAGGAAAGCTGCTGGTTTTCTAAACCACCATGCCCTATTATATGTTAGGGACTTGTAGTAGATGGCAACTCCTAGACCTATTTTCTCCTAGGGAGTTAGAGGGTCTGTCATTGCCAATTGCAAGTAGACCTTATTACATGTACCTCTTTCAACATAGCACTGGCCCTTGGCCTGATTAGCAGAGCCCAGGGTACTGTCATGGTCAGTTAACACCAATAACATTCGGGGCAAAAGATGGGGGTGATCAGGGTAAAATAAATACTTTTGAACAAATGGGAAGCTTCTACTGTGCACAGTGGTCTAACTCCAATTCAGTACATACACATGATTTAATGGGGAAGCTCAATAAGCCAGACACCAAATATGTACATGTTTCTCTAGCTATAACCATTTTTTTTGTTTGCAAAACAGTTTGACAATAATGTGAAAGTTCTATTGTGTACTACTCAGTCAGGTAAGTAGAGTTCATCTTCACCCAGATGTTGGTCCACTAATATACCTTAGTCTGCCCAAATGCCCTCAGCCTCCTCCTGTGCTGTTTTAAAAAAACGTGTGATCTTGTGATCGCAAGTATTTGTTCATTTTAATCATGGTCAATCTCTCCACGTCCTGAGGTGAGAAACATGTCCTGTGACAAATGAACCAGCTGCACTGAACACACATTCAGCAGACAGACTAGCTGCGGACAAGCCAGATACTTTATTGCCAGCCTGCTGAGCTCTTGCTATTAGTTCATCTTCCCATCCCAAAATACCAATACGTTTTGATCTAGATCCACCTCTTTTGGGTCATCCAGATAGTCTTGGACCAGTCTCTGAATGGTCACGGTGCTGCCAATCTCTGTTGCCTTTGACTGTGCACTTGAAACCAATCCAATGCAGATGCAGGATCTGATTCTTCTGTTGCTGGTATTGTTGCTGGTGTTGTGACTGGTGTTGGCCGCTGTGAGACAACCACACTGCCCTCTCTGTCGGTTGAAGGCTGCAAGCCAGAACGTTTACTTGGGACTCCACCTTCCAATCATTCTTCTTCCAGGTTTCTTGCTAGCTCAAAAATCCAAGTCTTATAAACATCCCTGTTGAAGACGGATAGAAAATGGCCAATATTTATTTGTACTGTGTATCAAGTATTGTGCCAAATATGTACTCTTTGCAGTCTTGTATTAACAGTCAACACTGCACCGGCGGGGGAGGAGCTTCGCGGGCAACCAAGATGGCCGCGTGAGCTTGGAGCTCCGAAGACCTCCCGACCCTCCGCAAATATCCTGCCACCCATCCTGTCCCACGATCGTGGGAAACTATTGCTGAGCCGGTGCTGATGCGGCGCCCGTTTTCAGAATGAAAATCCGACATTCCTGGACTTAGTTAGCTCGTCGATACTTTGGTGGCCCGCCTGCGTCACTGGCGGACGTCGAGGGGTACGAGCGGTGCCTCTCTACGGAATTTCTTGTCTCTGCTTCCTCGACCCGGCAGATGCTACTGGATTCTGAGCTCTAAGTTGGGTACCTCCTTTGGGGGCCTTTGCAGACCCCATCGTGCCGACTGTGGGCACGACTCACGTCTTCTTCATCCCCTTGGACTGCTTTGCCCAGGCGTGCCAACATGGCGGGCAAAGGGGACTCGGACAAAGGCAAACCCCCGAGAGTCGGTAGGAAGCTGAACCAGTCCCAATCCACCATTCCGGAACGATTCTCCCATTCCAAGGGATCACCGGGACTGGCGGGCCCATCTAAGGACCAGATAAGGGACGACTCCCCTGACGACTCTGAATTCACGCTTCGGGACGTGATGGGTGCGATAGCGGGGGTGAAGACGGAGATGCACACCCTTCATGAGGCGCTATCTGGCAAGGTTGACACCCTGAAGATCGAGCTGAATCTCATCAGGACTGATCTTGGAAAGACCAACGACCGGGTGAAATCGTTGGACCTTAAAACATCGAGCCTGGTCAACGATATGTCCGATGTGCAGACCGAAGTCCGTGACTTGAAGATGGCCAACGGGCTGCTTGCACACCGGCTGGACGAGTTCGAGGGCCGTGCGCGACCCCAGAACGTTCGCATCACTGGGGTGCCGGAGAAAGCCGAGGAGGACTCAGCTGAACTCTTTGTTGAGGAACTTGTGGTTAAAAACCTAGCACCGGGGGGCCTGAGCAAGTTTTTCTCGGTGGAGAGGGCCCACAGAATACCGGGCGGTCCGCCGAAGCTGGGCGCTTCCCCTCGCCCCATCATTGCGAGGCTGTTTAATTATAGGGACCGGGACGCCATTTTGCAGGCATCGAGGTCCGCAGGCCCGCTGCGCTTCCAGAACTCAGATGTTAACTTCTTCCCCGACTTTACTCAGGCAGTACAGAAACGTCGCCAGAGCTTTGCTGGGGTGAAAAGAAGGCTTAGAGAGCTGGGACTGCGCTATTCTATGCTCTATCCGGCCAAACTTCGCATTGAACACAATCATCGAACTTTGTTTTTCGACCTTCCGGATGCAGCGGGGGACTGGCTTGATACCCTATCCCAACAACGGACCGACCCGGCAGACCAGACGGAGGAGACCACCGGAGGAGCAGGTTCTCAGGAATGAACGACTAGACTTCTGACTTTCTGAGGGGGGCGGCTGCTAGTGGCACCGACTGAAGACATTGCTGCATTCGTTTTGGATATCTCTGTTAGTTATATGGAGGGTGACGGGGGGATAGGATGCCTCCTTTCTCCTCTGAGGGACTTCTTGTAGATTAATTAAGGGGCGACAGGCACACTGCTAGTTGGGGTGGCTATTAGTCTAATGCAGGGGTGCAGGGTGGAGGGTAGTTGGGGTGTGTTCTATCTATTTTCTTTCCTGTCTCTTTCTTTGTTCTGGCTGGGGTCTCATTGGAATGCTGCGTTTGCTTTGTGGGCACCATTGCGGGTGAGGTTGATGGGGTGGAGCGTCCTAGACGATGGGGGGTAAATCTCTTAACTTGCTGAGTTGGAACGTGAACGGGTTGGGGGATCGAATTAAACGGGGTGTTGTACTGCAACTGCTTAAACGTTGTTCGCCTGATGTTGTTTTCCTGCAGGAAACCCATCTTGTGGGAAATACGTGTAAGGCATTGAACAGGAGGGGGTTCAAGATGGTGGCCCACTCGGGGTTCTCAACGGGCTCCAGGGGCGTTGGCATCATGATGCGCATGTCCCTTCCGCTGGAGGTGGAGTCTACACTTGTTGACGAGAGGGGCCGATATGTGGCGGTGGTGGGTAAATGGGAGGGACGCACCCTAGTTTTGGTTCGGTCTATGTTCCCCCGGGGTTGCAGGAGACTACCTTTCGAGATTTGGGTAGCGCCATCTTGACTCTTCCTGATGGCCTGCTGATTCTGGGAGGAGACTTTAGTTCAGTGGTATCGGGGGACTTAGATCGCTTCCCATCCAGAGACCTACGCGCCTCTCAGTCCTGGCTTCCGGACTTCCTTGGTTCCATGGGGCTGATTGACTGCTGGCGCCTACTGCACCCTACCCTGCGACAGTACACCTTTCTTTCGGGTGCCCACGGTAGCCTGTCTCGTATTGATTACGTCCTCACCCCCGCGGCCCAGGCACAGTCGGTTTCCACCGCCCGCCTGATGGCCAGGGGCATTTCGGATCACTCCCCAGTTTGGGTGTCCTTCGATTTTCACGTCATCGCGACGTCGAGGGTGGCCCCTATCAATCCATGGTACTTTAGTGACCCAAAGACTCGTGACCTCCTGGCCAAATCCATGGAGAGATACTTTGCCGAGAACTCCGGTTCGGTTGACTCGGCAGTTTCCCTATGGGAGGCCTTTAAAACTGTGCTCCGCGGCGAGGCTTTCTCCTTGATTGCGGAAGCGCGCAGAAAGCGGGACGAGGACATGGTGAGGTTGGAGTCCGACATCTTCGAATTGAACTCCCAACTGGCCTTAGGACCAACTCCTGAGCTGCTCCATGCCCTCTCCCTGAAACAATCGGAGCTTCGGACCGCTGCCACTGACGCGGCGAGGGCGCTGAGCCGGGAACAACAGGGCAGAATTTATGACTCTGGGGACAAGGCCGGTAAGCTCTTGGCGTGGCTGGACAGGAGGGAGCTTGCGTCCCGTGTAGTTCCGGAGATACTGGGCGACGATGGCCTGGTCTTGACGGACCCGGCAGCCATTGTAGGGTCGTTCGCGGAATACTTTGAGGCGGTTTACACATCCGCGGCTTCCCTGCCGGAAGCTGCTTCGACCTCCTTTTTGGAGGATGTCGAGCTTCCCTGTCTTTCGGATGTCGAGCGGGAGGACATGGACCGAGCTTTGGCGGTCGACGAGGTGGCGCTGGCGATCCGGTTGTTACGCTCCGGCAAAGCGCCGGGGCCCAATGGCATCCCTGTGGAACTGTACAAGCTTAAGGCTGATACAGTGGCCGCGCCCCTGCTAGACATGTTCCTTGAAGCCCGCGAGGCTGGAGAGCTCCCGCTCGATCAAAGACTTGCCACCATAGTGGTTATACACAAGGAGGGGAAGCCACGTGACTTATGCCGCTCCTATCGGCCCATCTCCCTGTTGAACGCCGAACCCAAAATACTGGCTAAGTTGCTAGCTAACCGACTAGTGGGGGTAATTTCGGACTTGGTCCATCCGGATCAGTCTGGCTTTATACCGCACCGTAACACGGCCCTCAATCTTCGCAGGCTCCACGCGGTCATGGCGCGAGCGCACCTGCTTACTGAACCTACTGTGCTCGCTTGGCTCGACGCCACCATGGCATTCGACTCGCTGGAGTGGAACTACCTGTGGGCCGTGCTCGCCAAGATGGGGTTTGGACCCGCCTACATTGGCTGGGTCCAGCTCCTTTACTCTGCCCCGCTGGCTAATGTGACCATGAACGGCCGAGTGTCAGCCTCTTTCGCTTTACGCAGAGGCACCCGGCAAGGATGCCCGTTATCGCCTCTCTTGTTCGCTTTGGCGCTTGAGCCCTTGGCGGCGTTGATCCGGGTGCATCCTGATGTTGCTGGGATAACATGGTCCCCGGGCTTTGAGGACCGGGTGTCGCTTTACGCTGACGACATCCTCTTGTACCTCACCTCCCCCTGCCGCTCACTCATAGTGGTGTTTGACCTGCTGGGCACCTTTGGGAAATACTCGGGCCTGGTTATTAACTGGTCCAAGTCCTCTCTATACACATTGTGTGGGGATACTCCGCGCCTTCCCCGTGGCTGTGCAATACAGATTGCCCAACAGGGCTTTAAGTATTTGGGTATCTATGTATCGAGGGATCCCCGAGCACGGTACACACACAATTTGCTTCCACCCTTGGCGAGGTTGCGCCGGGATGTAGAGGGCTGGAAAAAACTGCCGATCTCCTTACTGGGCAGGGCGGCGTTGTTTAAAATTATGGCGCTGCCGCGGTTCCTCTACGCGTAGCAGAACACCCAGGATCCGGTGCCTGCCAAATATTTTGGGGAGATTGAATCTTTACAGCGCACTTTATTGTGGGATGGTAAGCCACGGATCTCCCTGGCTAAACTGACCATACCGTGCTACGACGGTGGCATTGCCTTGCCGGATATGCGTCCCAGCTGGCGGCAATCAATCATGGCCTCTACGGCCCAACAGTCAGCCCGGGCTATGCCATGGACCGATGGCTTATGAATGACGGAAACTACTACAGGGCGCTGTACTCGAGGTCTCCGGATCGGAAGTTGACGGGTCCCACCAAGACTGCTGTGCGTTTGTGGAGGACGGTTACCAAAACGTTGGGCTGGCAGGGCAGGATTTCTATGGCCACTCCACTATATGACTCTGACCTGTTAGGAAAGTTGTGGCATTCCAAAGGGTTTGATAAATGGGATGTCATTGGGATATCTAAGGTGGGAGATGTGATGGCCGGGGGAGTGGTCAAATCTTTTGATGCGTTACAGGCTGAGTTCCAACTGGGTGCGAATGAGTATTTCCAATACGCACAGCTTCGACACGCTCTTTCGTCCTGTATAACGGCGGGAGAGGTGGTGCCCGAATCGTCTCCACTGGAGGATAGAGTGCTGGACGGACATATGCCGGACAGTGCCATCTCCCTGACTTACAAGAAGCTTATTAATGTGCGGTCTGATTTTCTGGTGAAGCTGAGGGAGCTTTGGGTGAACGATGGCATTGAGGTGGATGACGAGGAATGGCAGTCAGCGGTCTCTTCCCCTAGGGAGGTGGCCATCTCGGCGAGACTACGCCTTGTTCAGCTGAAAATTCTACACAGGGTCTATGTTACGGGCTCTAGGCTTCTACACATGGGATTCACGCAGGATGGTATGTGCCGGAGAGGATGTGGAATGCTTGCGACCTTCATGCACATCATCTGGGAATGTCCTGAGGTGGCTCAGTTCTGGAAGCGGGTGCATGAGGTGAAGAGAGATGTGACTGGTGTGCCTGTACCTGCGGAAGCCCGGCGTTGCTTACTTAACATTTGGGGCCCGAACGACTACAACGTTGCCCAGACCCGGTGGGTCACTCTGGGCAACATGATAGCCAAGAGAGACATTGCTCAGAGATGGGGCGCGCCAGCTCCCCCCACGATTGACCTGTGGGAAACTAACATGGACTGGTGCATGCTTCGCGAGAAAACTGTGTATGCGGCCAGAGGCAAACCTAGAATGTGGAGGTCTGTGTGGGGAGCATGGAATTCGTACCGAGGTGACATCTGCGTGCCCCCCGAGGAGGTGGTGCCTGATGCCCGCCTATCTCCATAGTGCCCCCCTCCCGTGGTTCCATGTTTGCTATCCTGTCCTACTACTCCCCATCCGAAATGCTTTCACTCATTGCATTGCAAGCACAATTGGGTGTGCAGCCCCCGATCTCCCCCCGTGATGTCGGCCCAAGGTACGATACATGTCCTCAGCCTAGGTCTCTTACCCCCTTTTTCTTGTTCTCTCTCTTTCTTTTTCCGTTTCTTCTTGCTTTCCTTTCTGATCTTTGGTTTATTTATTGTTACAATCTTTTATATTTGAAAATTAAACCTGAATGTTCCGGTGTACAGTTTTGTGCACGATCGTGAGGGTTATCATGATGCTGCCTGGCCTCCGGGATGTATGGCTGAATAGCGGTGTACTTTTTTCTACAAATAAAGGTTTTCCAAAAAAAAAAAAAAAAAAAACACTGCACCGGCGAGTATTTGTGACACCTTATCTTACTAGTCCTACAGCAGATGCAACAACGGGCTCGCTTGACTCCTCATACTGTCCACCTTCTGTCTTGCCATGGGAAAGCCTCAAAAGGAAGTCACGTTTGTGTTAGGCATTTTACTAGTCCCATTTGTCCATCTCCATGGTCAGGCTTTTCCCAGTTACATCCCCTCCCCTCTTCTTGGAAGGAAATAGTCTGAGATTGGTCTGTACTGCTCAGACGTTGCAACATATATTAGGTTGAGTTCCAAAGTTTTGGCACCTCCTGTATGAGGGCTTTAACCAGTACTCAATAGGCACACTGAATGAGCCTAAACTGCTTCCGGGCTTTTAAGAATGACTGAAATGAGTACAGATTATTCTGCTGGTGAAAAGTATGCCTTCTTTTTGAGAAATTCCTGCACAATCAGGTTGATACAATGCGCCGAACACAGAATCCTGAAATATCCACCCTCTGCCATAGACTTGGCTATTTCACTGCTTTGTTGAGGCAACAAATTAAATTCTGAAAAATCTGGGTCAAAGCCATTCAAACACCTTCCTGTTAAAGTCTTTCTAGATGTTAGCAGCTCTATGGGATTTCTCCATGGTGAACATTGCTACTGTTGCAAGCCGCTGAACACTCTTAAAAAAGTCTTCAGCACTGAGACCTGCAGACAGATGTTTCCTAACCTTCAAAGAAGAGAACCAGTGGGCAGGGATACACATGTAATCAGCTGCTTGACAACTGTTCCACCAGTGCAGGTGGATAGTGTGAACAGCACTCTGCTGTATAGCTTGGCCAACCAATTGCAGTACATGATGATGGATCGCTGAAACAGCAACTCTGGTAAAACTGTACTGGTTGGGAACCTACTATTTCAGGCTCATGGTCACTATACATTTTAAAATTCCCACTCCTTACACAAAAGTAAAAGGAAGGAGGTTCAGAGGTGACATCTCAGCCAGCTTCTCTTTGCACAAAGTACCATTGGTTGGTTGTGTTTGTAGGGCCCTACCTGTCTACATATGCTTGGATTTTTTTAATGTTGTGCCACTAACGCAATTGGTATCTGGAGAGAGGCAGTAGGTGGTAGACTCAATGTGTGCCTTGGAGAGAATCATGGTATGGTCTTCTGTTACTTTGTGTTGGCCTTCTGTCTGCTGGTCCTTGGGTGATGTCTATTGTGCACCTAAAATAAAGCGAACATCTATCAGATTAAACGGATGTGTTAAATTCACATAAGCTAACATTGCTTCATTGGCTGATGCTGCAGAAATTGAAGAGCTGAGCAGGAAGGAGAAAGTGCAGAGTAAGTAGCTGAGTGAAGGAATCGAAATACACCACACGCCGCTTGAAGCTCCAAGCCAATTCAGGGACCGAAGACTGTTCTAGCAGCGATTGTGGTGGTAGCTTTGGTAGCTGGGCACCATGACCAGGAGGGGGAACCGGGAGCCAGCAACTGATCTGCAGTGGTCTGACGTACAATGCCCAACCTGGCTTGATAACATCTGCCTGCATCTCTAGGCTCGTCAGAGAGGTGAGCAGGGTTGCCAATCACAGTAACTCTTCCAAGTTCATCCACTACCAGCTACTCATGTTCTGCTTACATCCCACCTCAACATCCATCTTACCAACCTCAATCACATCTTCCCATCACCTGCTATCTGCCTGTTTTATCCGTTACTCACCTGCAGTCTCGCTCTAACCCACCTCTCTGCCTGGCCTGCCTGACCTGACCTATGGTGTGTATATCTTGCAGGCCAAAACAAGCCTAGGGATAGGGCAAGTGCTTGTGCTGTGAAGGCAGTGGCTCTAGGGAGTGCAAGTGCTAGGCAATGGTGGACTCGCCCCACCATCAGTACAGTCCCTCCTCCCCCTCTCTTGTGCTCAGTCGCTGGACTTTCAGTCCCATCTGACTAACTCATTCAAGCCAAGGAGCTAGTTGCTAGTTACTAGCTTGTCAATGACGAGCTATGGGGACAGGTAGTTGGTGGTTAAGAGTTGCTGGTGTGCTTGTGCCTCCCTGAGTTGATGGATTGCGCTTGGACAAGCCCCCTCAATGACTGCTTCAGGAAAAAATGTTAGTTACAGCACTGGGTTTGGGCCCCAAAACAGTAAGGCCAGGCCACTGACCTATATTTAAACTAACAAGACGCAAATACTGTTTTTTGTATTCATAAACATTCAATGTAACCATGTGGAAGATTACAACAACATAGGCTGAAGACTGCTGGTTCTGTCTGAGTTAATCATTTTTTTTTTTTTTTTTTGGAAAACCTTTATTGTACCTTCATTACAATTACACAGCAAGTCGCCTACAACCCCGAGGGGCCGGCCGCTAAAGTAGAAGAAATAGCAGTGACAGCCATGTGGAAATGAAGTCCATATATTACAGAAGCTACAGTAGTGAAAAGGCTCATCACGAAACTAAATGAAGGTCATTAGTCAAAATCACATTTCAAAATAAATGAGGTTTTCATTTTTTTTTTTTTTTAAAAGAACCAAAAGAACAAACAGGAAATCATATTGCGATCATTGAGGAATAACATTGCAGGTTAGCTGTATGAAAGATCCTTAGGACAGTATAGGTTGACATGTGTTATCTAGGGATCTCATGCGGAACAGGGAAGGGCTTTCCACCCCCCCACACCTCTATCCAAATGGTGTCCCTATCTCTTCTTCCCTCCTTCATTCCAACCCTCCCTCATCATCCGATTCCAACGGATCATCTTCTGGCAGCCGATCGCAGATGTCGCCACGGTACACATTCCATGGGGACCACACCTTATTCCACTTGCCTGGACATGCACGGCTCAAATACACCGCCCTTTCAGTTATCATTGTTCTGTCCATATTCATGCACCACTGTGACTTTGTTGGAAGTTCCACCGCCCCCAACGCTGTGCAATATCCCGCTTTGCCACAATCATGCCTAACGTTACCCAAAGTCGACCATGTCTGGGCAGATCTGTCGGTTCCCACACGTTTAGGAGACACCGCCTTGGCTCTGGGAGGATCGAGATCTCTAGTGCCTGGGATACAGTACGCAGAACCTGCCACCAGTAATTTTGTATGCGTGGGCAGTCCCAAAACGTATGGAAAAAGGTGCCCTCTTCCCCACAGCCACGCAGACAAAAAGGGTGTGGTGTTCTGTGGATGCGGTGTAGCAGTGTTCTTGTGTAGTACACCCTATGGAGAACCTTTAGCTGGACAAGTCTCAGTCTAGCCGAGATGCCCACCTCCTTTGGAGATGCCAGAGCCTCATTCCACTCGTGTCCATCTAGGGCGCCCACCTCCTGTTCCCACCTCTCCTTCAGGGGAGCCAAAGGATCTGGCGAGTTGTTCATGAGCTTACGGTATGTCAGTGAAGTTGCTTTCTCCACCATAAAGTCAGTCAGGAGGCGATCCTCTAGCGGGGAGGACTCAGGAAGAGTCGACCCAGAGGGGATGGCCGAGAGCAGGGCATGACGGATCTGCACGTATCGGTATGATTCGTGTGGCCCCAGGTCATATATTTCCCTCAGGCGGGTGAATGAAATAACGTCACCCCGCTCCCACATGTCACCCACCGTGGATATGCCGATGGAATCCCAGAGGGAAAAACCCTTGCTATTTCTCAAGGTGCCCAAGGCGCGTGCATCCCAGAGCGGGTTGAGTTTGGTGATTTTCCCCTTCCAGCCTAACGCAGCTGTCGCCGCGTGCCAGGTTTCCACAGTGAGTTTAGTGGGCCCTGAGAGGAGTCTCAGTTTTCTCCGGTCATAGAGTGGGGCAAGTATGTTGTTAGTGCCCAGCTGCGCCCTGTCTGCTTGAAATGCCGGATCAGACTGTCGGGCGTGCAGCCATTGATTAATGGGCCTAAGTTGTGCTGCCCAGTAGTACAAGTGCAGATTCGGCAGTGCAATGCCCCCGTCATACCAGCCCCTACAGAGTTTAGCTTGAGCTATACGTGCCGGCCGGTTGCCCCACAATAGCCCCAAAACCACCGCTGCAACCTTCTTGAAGTATCCCGCTGCCACCGAAAAGGGCGTATTATCCAGGATATACAAAAAACGGGGCAGCGATTTCATTTTGTACAATGCTGCTTTCCCCAGCATAGTCAGTGGCAACCCCTCCCAGAAGTTGGCGTCTTGCTTAAGGAGCTCCAGTGGTGGCACTAAATTTAGTCTCTTATATTCTAGTGGGTCCCTTGTGACATAGATCCCTAAATATTTAAAGGAGGAACCAGCCAGTCTCAAAGGGCAGTCCGGTCCGAGCATCGGGATCTGGCCTGTCAGTACGTACATCTCCGATTTGCTCCAATTTATGGTGTAACCAGAAACCTTGCCATGCTCGTCGCACAAGTTCAAAAGAGCTGGTACTCCATGCTCGGGATCTGTTAAATACACCAGCATGTCGTCCGCATAGAGGAACAGGCGGTCTTCCCATCCCTCCTTCCATTGTATCCCCTTGAGCAAGGGAGTTTGTCTTATGCGATTAGCCAGCGGTTCCAGGGTTAGCGCAAAGAGCAAGGGAGATAGAGGACAGCCTTGCCCCTCCCAAGCGGAAACGTGCGCGAAATGTGGCCATTTGCTACTACGTGTGCCACAGGCGCCGCGTAGAGTAGCTTAATCCATGATATAAAGTTCGGGCCAAAGCCCATGTGGGATAACACCTCAAAAAGGTAGACCCACTCCACCAGGTCGAAAGCCATCTTCGCGTCCAGGGCCAATATAACTGCGCTGTCACTAATCTGGTCTGCCCTCGCCAGCACCCCATGAACCCTACGAAGATTTAGCGCAGTGTTTCTATGAGGCATAAACCCCGATTGATCCGGGTGGATAAGATCAGGCAGGTGAGCTAGCAGCCGGTTGGCCAGAAGTTTGTTAATCACTTTTTAATTTTTTCTGTTTAGCAACAAAGGAACATTTTCAAATTTTTACAATGCATTTACATTTAACAATTGCAACACAAATATCATATTAAAACCTACACATAGACAAATTACCGTTTCCCCATTCAAACTGTCAATATCTTTCACTCAATTTACCAACACTAAAAGGCATTTTCACACAACAACCACAATCATACACTCCATTCTGAATTGTCTCTTGCTATTTACAATACGAAATAAAGTTTTGAATTTTTTTTTAATATTCTCTTTAAAACAAAGCCATAGAAAATTCAATAACAAAAATTTTTTTGCCATTTGTGCTTAATTCAAGCTGAAATGTGACATTCTTACAGCTAAAAATGGTCTCCTTGGTATGAGAGTTCTCTTCAGCACCAGAATCATCTCTTGTAATGGACTTGAGCCACCCGACGTTAAACAATCGGGGTTTCTTGTACGTGTATGTCGATTTTTGCACCGAAATACTTTTGAGCATGCAGTCCACGTGGGAATGCTCTTCCAAACACGGCAGGTGTACATTTGTGAAAGCAGGAGCTCTGCGATACTTAAAATCAGCAGAGGGACCGGCAGTCGATACGGGTTTCTCCTTAGTGAGCGGTCTCGCAATCTCGCTTGGCTGACGCATCAGAAAAAATGCAGCACCAGTCCAAGGCAGGATGGCAACATTCAGCAAGAAAAAGCTGCTTCGGGTTGAGACTGGTGAAATCCAATAAAGTCTGCTGCAGCAGGTAATTATCAGCAGAAGAGCAAATTCCAAAGGCAAGTGGTCCTAATAACAGTACAACATCAAGGGAATAACCAAGGTGTGGTACAGTTTAGTTACCTTCACCATAGAGCTGATTCGTGGGTGGCTATGCAGGGCCCTGCCTTGTTTGAAGTCATGGGAGGCTCACTGAAGCATAATAGCGGTGCTGTTCTTCAACCTACTATATCAACTAAATCAGAATGAAGGTCTCTAGCCATGAATATAATGAACGAGATAAGTCCTATAGAACCTGTTCCAGCAATGGTCCAATCACTAAGGGAATGGCTTCCACAAATAGGCTATCATCTGTATGTAGCCCATCAGGCAGCACAAACAAACAACCAGCAGATAATGTTGCAACATCAGTATTTGAGTTGGGTTCTCACTCAATGATTGTAAAGGCTCAATTACATCTCTTTCTTTTTAAGTTTAAGTTTATTAAGAAAAATTGACTAAACAGAAGAACACTTTATATATAATGTGTACTGTACAACATAATAGGATTATGATCTAAAACAGATAACAATTTATAAAAGGAAAGGGAGGGTGGGGGAGGGAGTCAGGAAGGAAGGGAGAACAAGGGAAGGAATATACAATATGATATTATGAGATTAAAAGTTAAAATATCACCTGAACTATTTAAAGTATACAGAGTAACTGTAATAAGCAATACAACGAAAGGAGTAACCATAAGAGCATATGCAAATGAAATATAATGACAACAAGAGCGTCAAGGGGGTTTCCGGACTTTATCAGAAGAGTTAACCGATATAGCGTTAGCTGAGGCAATGCTTGTTAAATAAGCGGATGGAAGGAGCCATAAAATATCTCTTTTAATGGATAGAGATAAGGGAGCAACATAACTAGTGTCCAGTCTGTGATAAAAAGAAACAGCCTTCCACCATGCTCTGAAGCTGACTTGTCTGCCTGCTTTCAATTGGAAGTTATTAAGTGAAGGGCTATTGTTACACGTTTGGGGGGTGCTAGAGGGCGCCAGGCAAGATGGCCGCACTCATGTGAGGCTCCGCCAGATCGGGCTAAAATCCTTCCAATATCCTACACATCCTGCCTTTGTAACTTACCAGTGTGGTGGCTGTGCATGAGGGAAGTGATGCGGCAATGATTAGCGTTGTTTCTGGATATCCGACTCTTGTCCGGAGGCGAGTACTGGTGGTTGGCCTTCTCGCTGGGACTCGACATCGTGGTGCTCGGGACCGATTGCTGCGACTGGAGCCTAGCTGCTGTGGAGGACCCCTGAGACACCTGGCATTGCGATCGGGGGCAGTGAGAGCGGCCAGAGAAGATCTTTGCAGCTAGTGGTGGAGTTCTGATCTGCGGCGGAGGCGAGCGGCCGTCATCGGGGCTGGCGCCGGTCTCTGCTGGTGGCGGTGAGTGGGGTAGCGGCCTAGGAAAGCCCGGGGCTGTGGAGGTGGCACTAGGCCGCATTAGGCCGCTCCGCGCGAACTGCGGACGGCGGGGGAAAGCGGAATCGTGGCGGCTCCGTGGTGCCTGGGGCGTCGCTGAAGACTGCAGTTTGAAACGGCAGATGGGCTAGATAGTGAATTAGGCACAGGAGCTCAGCGATCTACGGGCGTATGGCCTGGGCCTAGCCTCGTCACTGCTTGCTGACTGGTGGTGGGGCCCATGTGGCGCCTGGAGCTTCTTCTCCCTGGAAGCCAGAGCTGATTACACCTTTGGGTATGGACGCTGGTCTGGACTGCTGACACTGCCAAATCATCACGAGATTGCACACTGCTACCAGTGATATTGGGAACGGCGGACTGGAGGTTCTGTGGTACCTAGGGCAGTGCATACAACTGTGTCTTGAAACTGTTGATGGGTTTGATGGCGGCCTGAAGGGGAAAGATCGGCGTCCTGAGGGGGCATGGACTGGGCCTAGCTTAGAAACTGCTTCCAGTCCGTTGGTGCTGCCCCTGTGGCTCCTGGAGCTTCCTCTCCCTGGGTGTTGGAACTGATTACATTCTTTGATTTTGGATCCTGGTCCGGACTGCTGGCATTGCCTGATCCCTATTAGATTGCGCACTGCTGCCGGTGCTATTAGTTGTGGCGGACTGCTGACAGCATGGGCAGGCCTGAGAGAAATCAGCCCAAATTCAACTTTGACACAAGAAAAACCGCAATGTCATCCTCGCAGGCACCACCGGACGCTGAGTCTGCTGGGGCATCAGAGAGGGATGCCGAATTTAGAGGCCATGCTCATGACTATGCAAAAGACATTGCAGTCCATTGAAGGCACCATGGAAGCAGTGAATCACAGACTTGATCATATGGCTACACAATTCGACAGACAGAATGAACGGATGGGAGAAGTTGAGCAGAGGGTGTCTGCCACGGAGGATGGTCTAGCCACCGTAACTAATAAAGTTTTCAACATGGAACGTGTTTTGGCGGTTATTCAGGCCAAAAAATGAGGAGTTGGAACGGCGGTCCCGACACAACAACATCCGCGTCACGGGGCTGCCGGAATCCACAAATGTTGGCCGAATAGAAGACTTCATGGAACGATTGTTGATTGAAATCTTTGGGATGGAACAGCTATCCCGAGTATTCATAGTGGAACGAGCACATCGCTCCTTAGCGAAACGGCCAGTGCCTGGAGCGTCGCCCCGTCCCATCAATGCCTGCATACTTAATTATAAAGACAGGGACATGATCCTGCGTCTAGCGCGGGAGAAGGGCACCATAGAATATCAGGGCAACAAAACTTGAGTTCTACCCCGACTTCACGATGGCGGTGCAAACAGCGCGGAAAGAATTTAATGTGGTAAAGCAACTTCTCTGAGCGGAGGATATACCGAATGCCATGCTTTACCCAGCCCGCCTCCGGATTGGGGCATCATCAGATAATAAAATCTTTACCTCTCCTAAGGCAGCCATGGACTATGCTAAAAAGCAGAAAAAAGAGAAAACGAGACTCGAATGCAACGCAGGACAGGGAGGAAGGCCTACACGACGAAGTTCCATGAGCCTTGGGACTCTTCCAGCAACTCAGTCATTCTTGTTCATCATCAGCTGCTACTCATTAACAGTCCACTCTCATAATTGACTATTCAGCAATGTATCACTTCAGCTGGTGGGTGGTGGGCTTGTGCACCTTTGCAAATTCAACGGTAATGCAAGTGCCCCAGCTAATGTTTCATGACTTATGCACTGATTGAGTTAAAAATTGTTGGGGTCAGGCAGCTGGCCTTCTGGGACCACTTTCTGTTGTAGGGGGCAAGCCTGACAAGAAGATATGGCCTAGGGGCTGGCTGTTTGCTGGGAATGTCCTTTGATGCAATGTTTTTTGGCGTATTACTGGTTGCTTGCTGGCGCGGCACAGGACAATGGTTGAAATATTGCCTCTTAATTTGCGCATTACAGGAACGCTATGATATAGAACGCAGCTCTGGGGTGGCGGGGGTTGGATGTTCATACAAATAGCTCGGTCCTCTCCTGCTTAGTTTGCTAGCGGGAGTTGGGCGCCCCCATATATGAGACTTCCCCACAAACTGTTTGGAGCAGAGTTCAGAGTTGGGAGTCTGGGGGGTCGGGGAAGGCTTTGGCAGGTTGGGGGTGCCGAAGTGGGTGGGGGTAGGGCAAACGGTTACCAAGGATTTCAGGTCTGGGTAGTTTACTCCGATTTCATGGGTGGAAGGTCGGGGGAGGCGGACACTGGAATTAGGATCTATTGGTTGACATACCACTTTGCTTTTCAGACGATTTCTGCAGATGGTTGTTTGGTTTGTTTCCTTGTATTCAGCAGTTGGTGCTGGGCGGCGTGCTCCCTCTCTATGTTTCAGGATTCAAGGAAGGGTAGGCCATATGGATGAGGGGGGCAAGATAAGTTGGATCACATGAAATGTGAGGGGACTGAAGCGGCCACAGAAGACAAGACAGATGTTGGCCTTTCTTAACAGGCATGGAGTACAGGTGGTCTTCCTTCAGGAGACACATCTTAAGGGAAGAGCGGTGGAGGCAGTGGCTAGGCAATGGGCAGGCACTCAATTAGCATCAAACTACTCCTCATATGCTCGTGGGGTTATGATTTTGATTAAGAAAAATTTACCGTTTGTTTCACTGCATGAAGAAATTGACAAGGAAGGTAGATATATTATATTGCAATGGAAGCTGTGTGGTATGCTGATAACGATGGTCAATGTCTATGGTCCAAATATTGATGATCCTGACTTTTATGTCACTCTATGGAACAAGGTATATGCTCTTGTCTGTGGAGGGGATTTGAATGTGACACTGGATGGTGCGCTAGATAGAAAGGATGATAGACCCTATATGCACAGGAGGTAGGCTGATGCGGTACGTGATGGAATGAACGGACTTGGATTGGTGGATGTGTGGCGGCCGGGGTATCTGGGACTGAGAGAAGGTACTTGCTATACATCAGCGCATGACACGTGGTCGAGGCTGAATTATTGGTTGGTGACACGAGATGTTGGCGGTTGGGTCATGAAGGCATGCCACTTGCCCCGAACGCTCTCTGATCCTGCTCCTGTGCTCATGGAGGTGGGGTTGCCGTTGCATGCTCCGGCTTCTTTTTCATGGCGTTTGTCCCCAGGTACTTTGACAGATCTGGTACTGCGTGAAAAACTGAGGACAATTATTGAAGATTTTTTTGACAAAAACGTTGGATCTGTTGAGAACATGGGTACAGTGTGGGAAGCCTTTAAGGTGACGATACGGGGAGCGTGTATAGGATTACAATCGGGAGTCCTCAAGTCACTGAGGGATTCCATGGACAAACTGGAGGGTGAATTATTATCTCTAGAACGACAGCAAGAGCTAATACCGGAGGAGTCCCGGTTGGCTGAAATCTGGATGAAAGTAACTGAGTACAATGAGCTCGCAGACCAAGAGGTTAAATTCTTGTCCAAACGTACCAGGGCGCGGTATTACAGTGAGGGGGGGGCGCGCGGGACGTGGATTGGCAGACAGAATTAGAGAACCCTGGGCTAGGCACTGTGGAGTACAGGAGATTGTGGATGGGGATACCACTGTGACTAGCGCGACTGGTGTCTTGGATTGTTTTGTACAATACTATGAGCAGATGTATGAGCATAGGGAGACGGCGGGGGAGGAAGAGTTAGCGCAATATTTGGAGGACATAGCATTGGTCTGGCTTTCGAAGGGACAACAAGATTTCCTAATGCATCACATTACTGAGGGGGAGTTTCGAGATGCAATTGCGGCTCTGCCGAATGGTAAGGCAGCCGGCACAGACGGTTTGCCATCTGAATTTTATAAAGAGTATGTAGATTTGTTTTTGCCACACTTGGCGATGGTTCTGGAGGAAGCGTTGGAGCAGGGACAGTTTCCGGCAACAATGAGGGAGGCATTGTTGTTTGCACTGCCTAAAAACCGGGCAAGCCACTGAATCAATGCCAGTCATATCGGCCTCTATCCCTGATGAATGCGGATGTTAAGATCATTGCCAAGGTGCTAGCAACACGGTTGCGACTGATATTGCTGGTTATGGTTTTGCCAGATCAGTCTGGTTTCATCCCCCTCCGATCCACGACTCATAATTTGAGAGCTCTGTTCGCAGTTATGCATCTTCTCAAACCAGATCTTGCTGCAGTGGCGGTGCTTTTGGATGCTGCGAAAGCATTCGATTCCGTGGCCTGGCGATACATGATAGCAGTGCTGCATCGCATGGGAGTGCCATACTTCTTTACGTCCTTGATCACTCTGCTAAACACGAACCCGATAGCACGAGCGAGGGTTAACGGACATGTGTCAGCACCGTTCTTTATACAGCGGGGGACTAGGCAAGGTTGTCCCCTTGCACCCTTACTATTTGCTGTCATATTGGAGCCACTAGCGTGCATTCTGCGACAAAGGTATGCAGATACGGCGTTAGGATTCCCTCTCAGGTCCCTGGCGGTGTCCATGTATGCCAATGATATGGTTCTGTACATAAGGGAACCTGCTCAAAATTTGGAAAAAGTACTTCGGGAATTCATTAGATTTGGGCGTTTTTCGGGATTATCCATCAACTGGGATAAATCCATACTGTCACCCCTCACGGATGCCACGCTGCCTTTCCCATTGGAATTTCCATTAGCGTGGGCGACGGAGCCAGTGCGTTACCTGGGGATCTGGGTGCAGAGGGATTGCAAAAAAACAATTCGGGCTAACTACGGAGTGGCTATCTCGAAATTGGATGATCAGGTTACACGTTGGGTTCGGCTGCCACTCTTGTTTGCTGATAGGGTATCCCTGATTAAAATGGTGGTTCTTCCTACATTTTTGTACTATTTTGTTAACGTGCCAATCGCCCTGACATCCCATTTTTTTGACATGCTGTACACATTGCCTTTGGTCTCCACTATTGAGATTCTTACGATAATTGAGGTATGTACACGAAATGCTTTGCGGCCGGCCCTCTTTTCGGGTTGTAGGCCAACTGCTGTGTTCTTGTAATAAGTGCAATAAAGGTCTTAAAAAATCAACAAGTTTGGGGTTGGAAGGAGTGTGGTGCCAGGAGGATGAAAGAGAACCTAAGAAAATGTTATTGGGAGAAAATGGGGTTTGGGTTTTAAAGATTTTGTAAATTTGGGACCAAACTAATTGCAAAAAACAAAAAGCATGTGTTTTACATCAGCCAGCGCACAAAGACAGGACCAGCAAGCAGAAGAGGAGTTTAGAGAAAAAGAAGCGAGTTTTGCGGGAGTGAGGAAAATGCATTAGTAAATGAAATAAAGGGTTTGAGACGTGTTGGCAGCTCTTGAAGTTTTATGAATCTTGAGCCACAGCTTATCCCAATAAGGGGTAGGCCAACATTCAGCTAAGTCTTTTTCCCAAGCCAATTCAGCCTTCCTTGTGTTCCTGTTAGAGGAGAGAAATAAACATTTATATGAAGAAGAAGCAGATGAGGGCGCCCATAGTAGTGGAAAAAGGGTTGAGCATCTGGAGGAGGGAATGGAGGTAGACGGTAAGGAAAGAAGATACTGGGAAAGAGAGGGACAAAGTAAATCATATTGAGCTTTACAAGAGGATGGTAGAGAACATTTCGATTGAAGATGCACAAATGATATAGGGACATTATTGAGTACTGGCTGAGAGATCCAGAGCAATCCTTTGAGTCTCCCAGTTTTCCAATAAATGTTATACTTTTTATGCGTAGTAAATTATTATGCCAAATGGGCTGTTGGTCTAATAAGGAAGATGAAGGATAGGAGGAAGGAAGAAGAGGGATAAGAACTTTGCGTGCTTGAGAAATGACAGGATGATGAAAGAGGTGGCAGTGGTTTATTAAAGCACGGCCAGCACCTCTGTCGTGTTTGCAAGAATTATCAGCAATTTGTGTACAATACAGCGTGCTCAATGCAGATATCGTGCCTTCCACAATGTCATTCAATGCCAGATCATAAAATTCCACGCATATAGCATAAACACAAATCAAATAACAGAGTACTGCACATTCACAAGTTCAAACTGCAAAGCATGCAGTCAAAAAAATTATTTTCCAAACGTTATAAAGCCCATATATCACAGTCTTGGTCATAAGTAGATCGATTTGACAAATTGTTGACAGGTAGATGTTAAAGCCGAACAGCTGACACGTGTTTCGTCACTTAATGCGACTTTTTCAAGCCTGTTAACAAAAAAACATGCAGAAATAAAGTTTGGAAACAGTTATAAGGGAGGTTTGTATCAATATTAGTATTGTGCCTCAAATAGGTGAACTCAAAAAGTACACTCAAAAAAGTCAAGTGAATGTGAGAAAAAAGGAAAAGGAAAAATAAAAATAAAAATTTTACTTTGATGAAAGTAAATCACATGAGTCCTACCTAGTGACTGAGTTAGTGGGTATTCGCAAGCGAGAACAAGCTGTTTTTCCATAGAGTTACAAGAACCTTATGGGAAGAAAATAGAAATAGTCTAAACAGAGCTATATATTCCCAAGGTTAAGTGAAAATATTGTGATACCTTAAATACTGAGTATCTATAGAGAAAGTAAGATACCCTTTGTTGGACAAAACTGTGAGAGAAAAAAAAAGAGAAAAAAATCTGGTAGGTAATCACCTCAAACACAAGAAGTCAAATGGCATCTGAAAATCCACGTAATCCACACAGTTGTCGTAAACCGTAATGAATACCAACAAGTTACTCCACCTTTCCTGTAATCACAGGAGTAAGAAACGTACATGACTAGTCACTAGAGAAAAAGAAGATGTCATTTGAACTTATATCAAGCACCCGACCTAGTCACTATCTTGCTATTCTTATAGTTACATAACCCAGAAGCTAAACACAGTGCTATTAGTTTTCCTATATTGCATTTGCACTGATGTCCCATAAAAACAGAAAAAACCTTACACAGTTATTCACAACTAACTTGTTTTGCCTCACAAGGGCACAGTGAAAATATAAATGTCCTGTGCTGCGTGATACATTAAAAGTATCCTCAAAATTCTCACCAAATTATAATCACGACCAAAGCAACAGTTTTATTAAAACCCAAGTGTCGATATTTAGTTCATGTCACTCTACGAAATAATTCAAAAATGCCCGACCTCCTTCGCAATTTGGCCCTGCCCATTTTATTTAAAATCATACTACTTGGCGTGTGAACTCAAACTATTGTATTATAACTTACCTAATAATTGACAAAAAAGCCGGAGAGAAACTCAGAACCCCGTCGCTGAGTAAGGGCCCACGTATCAAGCCCTCAGGAAGTCTGATAATATTCCCAGTAAAATCTACAGACAGAAAATAGAATAAAAGATCTTTTAGATCCATTGAGGAACCCAAGCCTCATCTTCTTCCTATGTGTGTATCTGTAGAACCAAACAGGTAACACAATATACTCACGGGTCAACAATGTGTCAAATCAATCTACTTATGATTAAGACTGTGATACATGGACCTTACAATGTTTGAAAAATACATTTTTTTTTGCTTTGTGTATATTATCCATATCAGATGTGTTTAAATGCAACAAAGAATGATTGCCTTGGATATGTATTAATTTTGAATTGAAAGACGATATTGGTTGCTCCGATATTCGCTGAGACATTTATATGTTCTATGTGTGTGTTTTTGTTCATCTCCTAGCAGGGGAAAAGTGAGAGGTAGCTGAAGTATCCATAATCCTTCCTCCCTTGCGAGGCCCATACACACACCTTTTCCGGTGGGTAATATACACCACAAATAGTAGTATCTAAATGTTTTGAAGTGTTACAAGATATCACCTAAATAAATTTTTTGTTTGTTCACAGTTCTTACGCCTGAGTTTTATATAGATTCCTTCTAGTCTTAGAAGACATGGTAGCCAAGAGAAGGACTCTGATGAATGCCTAATCGTCCTTCTACTTGCAGCTGCCAGAACTGGTTATTTTGCTTTACTGGTAGATCTGGTTTATATATGGTGGTAAACACAAGGAATTAGGTGTTATGCTGTGTCAGTGCAGTGTGTCTTTAGCAAACTTTTTATTTTCACAGGTCTCATTCCCCGCTGTTCCCATCCTTTCTTTTCCTGGATTGACCCCCTTAATCATCCATGCCCTAATGGCAATTTGGAATTGAGGTTGTGAATAGGTGGACCCCATTGAGCAACAAACCGATCCTGAGAGGCCTCTGAGGTACTGTGACAGAATAATCTGCCTAAAAGATAATATACCTCTCCTGGTTGGTTTGTTGTTTACCATGGGCACCCTAGAGGACCTGCTAGCCATGTTAGGAACCCTACAACTAGAAATAGCAGCTTCAAGGGCTGAGACAGCAGCCGTACAAGACACAGTGGATCAGTTACAGAGAAACTCCTTTGATGCTCAGCCAGGTGTGGGGAGCCCCTTTCAGTTTGGGAATCCCCGTTTCACACACCCTTGACAGTAGAGTTACCCACGCCCATATCTTTGGCAGCCGACGAGCGTTTCCCTGGAGAGGCATCCAAAGTAAAGGTCTTCATGACACAGGTTTTACTGCATTTCTCCTGTAGACCTTAGGCTTTTTCCACGAACCAGGCTAGAGTAGCCTTCATGATTTCTTATTTAACCGGGGATGGGCTCAATGGGTGGTGCCCTTTGTACGCAGAGATGACCAACTGTTGTATGACTGGGATGAGTTTAGGAAGGAGTTTGAGACTGTGTTCAATCATATTGCTGCCTCCTTTTCGGCTGAAAGGGAGTTGTTAGAGCTCAAGCAGGGAAACAGGGATTTGGTGATGTACATCAATACTTTCCAATGACTAATAGCTGAAACACAGTGGCTTGAAGAAAAAAGGGCTGCTCTGTTTTACCAATGGCTGAAGGATGAAATGAAGGACATTTTGGCTCAAATCGATCCTCAGCCTTCTTCTTTTATAGATCTCATCAATCCCACTCTGCGATTAGAATATTGTACCGGGGGAACGCAGGGGAAACAGAAAGAGAGTGGAACGACCGCCCATGCGGTTTGAGAAGAGTAGAGGTGCAGGGGGGTCATCTGGATCTCTCGCTGAAGCTATGACTGACTGAAGTATTTATTAAGCGCACTTATGCCGTGGCGTCTTGGCGCTGCAAGAGAGGGTAAGGCTGCTGCTGGATGACTAGGGTGTAGTAAACAGCCAGGTCTTCAATGCCTTTCTGAAACTGCTCTTATTAGATTGTCGGCGGAGCTTAGTAGGCAAGGCGTTCCATAGCTTAGCTGCCTGATGGGAGAAAGACTAGCCTCCCCAGCGTGCTCTCCTTATTCTCGCGATAGTAATTAAGACCGAGCCAGCAGATCTTAGAGTTCGGCTAGGGATGTAATGCGGAAAGAGAGCTTTCAGGTCCTCGGCTCCTCCTCCAACTACTGTTTTGTGAACTAAACAGAGGACTTGAAACTGTACTGTCTGCCGGACTGGAAGCCAATGGAGTTGGCGTATGGCTTTAGAAGTTGGATGGCGCTTTGGGAGGTCCAGCAGTACTCTTGCCGTGGCATTTTGCAATTACTGTAATTTAGTAAGTTGCCTTTCACCCATTCCCAAGTATAAAGCATTGCAGTAGTCGATGCGGGAGAGAACTAGAGCACCGACCACTGTTTTCCTTAGTGTGGGAGGGATCAGGGGCAATATTTTTCCGAGGGTTTTGATGGTGAAGAAGCATGCAGATGTCACTTGATTCACTTGTGTGTTGAGAGTAAGGTATTTATCTAACCAGAAACCTAAGTTTCAGACTTTTTGTGCAGGCACCTGCCTCTGGAGGCCACCAAAAGTGGCTCCAGATGGAGGTATTGTGTCCGAACTCAATCACCTCCGTTTTTTCGGTGTTTAATTTAGGAAGTTCTTATTCATCCAACTCTTTATGCTTAAGAGGCAATTTCTAAACTGTTCTGCAGTGACTTCTATTATTTGTGTAAGTGACACCATCAATTGTGTGTCGTCAGCATACAACACCAGTTTCAGGCCATGTGCTTTTATTAGTGAGGCTAGCAGGGTCACATAAAGATTAAAAAGGGTGAGGGAGAGTGCCGAGCCCTGTGGGACCCGACAAGGAAGGGAGAATTCTTCCGACTTAAGGCCTTCCCCATAGATTTGTTGAATTTGTTAAAGAAAAGACTTAAGTAGGGTCAGGGCAGTGTCTCTGACTCCTACTGATTCTATCCTATTGATCAGGACCCTGTGGTTAACAGTATTAAATGCTGCTATTAAATCCAGCAGTATCAGCACTGCTCTTCCTCCCTTGTCCATGGTTCTACGGGCTTCCTCTGTGGCAACTATTAGGGCTGTCTCAGTGAAATGACTAGACCTAAAACCGTGTTGGGTATTGTCAAGGATGTTGTTGAGGTTAACAAACTCCATTAGTTCCTGGTTTAAGGCTTTTTCTAGTATTTTAGTTGGTAGAGGGAGACAAGATATAGGACAATAATTTTTTGTCTCCCCTGGATCTAAGGAATCCTTTTTCAGGATGGGTCTGATGTTGGCCTTTTTCCATTGTTGTGGAAAGACACCGGATGTGATTGTCACGTTAAGTAGCAGGGTTAGGGTTTTACTAATTATTTCTGGGACCACCTGAAATATGTAGGGGGGGCAGGGGTCTAGAGGTGATCCCGACTTGGCTTGTGCAATCATCTTAGAGATCTGATCTTCCTCAAAGTGTGGAAATCGGAATAAGCAGTTTTGGGGGACTTCTGATTGTTCCCCAATGACGTTACTACCTGAGTCGCTGTCTCATGAAGCTCATTATAGACATCATGGACCTTTTGTTGGAAGAACAGTCCATCTTATCTACAAAGTGTTGGTCTGGGACAAATACTGTGTCCCTCGGACATTTGAGTAAGCTTGACAAAGTTTTGAATAGCTCCTTGGATGGTTTTTCGGCCTCGTGAATTTTAAGCGTGAAGTAGGTCGATTTGGCTTGTATTATCATTATTTTGTACTCAATTAGGGATTTTGTATACTCCTTTCTGTGGGATGAGCTATAATCAGAACTCCAGATCTGTTCTTTATGCCTGCAAGTGATTTTCAATAGCTTAACTTCCTGTGTGTGTACCAAGGTGAGGTAGCTGATTGTCTCCTAGGTTTATTTCTCTCTTCAGGGGCTAGCTCTCTTACTGCCTCATGTATTCAGTGTATACGTTTATTTGCCCAGTCATTGCTGTCGCTAAATGAGGGGGGATTGTTTGACAGGATTTTGGCTAGACCTTCCTTCTGAATGCATTTCCATGGCCTAGTAACGGCTAGTATGGGGCGAATCCTGCGCCTGCAGGATTGTATTGTGTGTTTTATTGTAAAGTGGATAGCCATATGATCTAAGCATGGAACTGGTAAGACCGATGTCACTCTTATACTATCATTGTTCGTAAAAATGACGTCCAAAGGACGTAGATGCAGTGCAGGCCACACTGACCCAAGCAGAGAGAGAGATGAGATGAAAAAACAGACTTTGTGTGTATTGCGGCAAAAAAGGACACTTTGTAAAGGAGTGTTTAGCTAAACCACAAACAAGTTTTGGGGTGAAAAGACCATCATGGTCAACCATGATTGCCCACAAGGAAACTAACAAGCTCAAGGAGATCAGAAGGGAAATCCTTGGGTGGTTTGAATATCCCTTCCCTGATAAATAAGGCCGAGTTATATTCCAAACACTTCATACTCCCCGTCAAGTTAAAGACCCATAAAGGACGACAAAACATAGAAGCCATACTTGATTCTGGAGCCACAGGGCTATTCATGGTCATTAATGTGGCCAGAAGCCTATGCCTAGGTTTGATTGCAAAAGACAGCCCCGAAGAGGTATTTGCTGTTGATGGGAGGGAGCTGAGTACAGGTCCTATTAAATTTCAAAATGACAACTTAGAGATGGGTTGTAAGGGAGGACATATGGAATGGTTGTGTTTTAACATTATTCATGCTCCACAGTACAGTGTCTTTCTGGGTCTTCCTTGGTTGAGATTGCATAACCCAGATATTAACTGAGAAGAGGAATCCATAGACTTTAGCAGTATATGGTGTAAGGAACATTGCGTTACCGAAACCGTAAATCCGGTGCTCAGTATAGTTAAGTCACATATGGTAGCAACAGCCGCTGAAACTGAAGTCAAACTACCCCTGTAGTATCAGCACTACCAATATGTATTTTGTGAGAAACAAGCGGATACCTTACCCCCTCAGGCATTATGATTGCTGGATTGATTTATTACCTGGAGCGGTAATTCCCTGTGGGAGATTATATGCCTTAACTGAAGCAGAAAATACCCATTTGTGAGAATATCTGGATAAGTACCTAGAGAACAGATATATAGGTCCTTCAAGGTCACCTGCAGCCTCTCCTCTCTTTTTTATACCTAAAGCCAATGGAGAGGTAAGAGCCTGCATAGATTTTTGAGCCTTAAACAATATAACGATAAAAAACAGATATCCTTTGGCTCTGATACCTAGTCTTTTTGAACAGGTCAAAACAGCCACCATTTACACTCGACTAGACCTGAAAGGGGCATACCACTTGGTACGCGTGCGGGAAGGTGACAACCGCCTTCCGTACGAGATATGGGCTATATGAATACACGGTGATGCCCTTTGGTTTTGCAATGCCCGCGGAATTTCAATATTTTGTTAACGAGGTGTTGCGGGAGTTCTTGGACAGGTTTGTGGTGGCATAAATCAATGATATTCTGATCTACTCTTCTACAGATAAAGAACACCGTTCTCATGTTTGTCAGGTATTTGAAGCACTACAATGGAACAGACTACATTGCAAACTCAGTAAATGTGAGTTTCATGTGAATACAGCAGTACTCCTGGGGGTTATGCTGACACCCACTGGCCAGGAAATGTCTGAAAGAAAGATCTTGGCAGTAAATGAAAGGCCACAACCAACTACCATTAGAGACATACAATGCTTTCTTGGTTTCGCACATTTTTACCACAGATTTAAAAGCCATTTATTCGAAGGTGGTTTGTTAAAGAAAAACTAGCCATGCCTCTGGACAAAGGAAGCAGAGAATTATTTCCAAAGCTTGAAAAAGGTCTTTGTTACAGCCCCCATTTCGGTTCACCCTGACCCAGAAAGCCCGTATGTGGTAGAGGCGGACGCCTCCGATGTAGCAGTAGGAGCCATACTATCACAAAGACATAAAACCATGGGCCACCTACATCCTATAGCCAACATGTCACGGAAACTGAACCAGGCAGAGTTAAGGTACACCGTAGCTGAAAAGTAGCTACTGGCCATAAAGGATGCCTTCAGCGATTGGAGACATCTATTGATGGGAGCCAAACATGTGGTGACCGTATATACGGATCACTGCAACATACAGTATATGCGGTCCACGCGAATGTTGTCTCCATGACAATTGCGCTGGATGCATTTCTTTTCAGAATTTCATTATATCGTAACATATAGACCGGGCAGAAAACAAAAAGGTGGATGCCTCTTGAAAATCGTTTCTCCCCCATTATGAGTATTCAGGAATCTGAGATTGATACAGGAAATGCTGTGAGCCAACTAGATATTACCTCTTCTGATATTACTCCCTCGCCCAGCCTTCATTGCGATCCACTTACTAATATTCCCAACGCCTCTACCCCTGGTACTAACCCCACGACTACTGATACTACTGCTACTACTGTTACTATTGCTACTCCTACCATTACAGTATCCACTCTATCAGGAACACAAGAATCAAAACTTATTGAAAGTAGTCCTCTCGATTCATTCTGCTTAGAGTTAGTGCACGAGGGTTCTGTAGTATCGGCCTATGGGGGAGAAAATACAGATAGACATGAATTACATCTGGGGTCTTTTCTTCGGTCTCTAAGGGGAGACTTGCTCTCTAAATTTGCTATATCTGAGGCGAATCAAAAGGGGATACACAATAAATGCGAAGCTTTAGAGTCAAAGCTGGACGACATCTGCATATGCACTGGATCCCTTGAACTTGAGGTCAAGACCATCTCGGAATCTGTTCAGGGGAGTAGGAATGAAATTGAGGCTTTAAAAACACAGAACAGAGCATTACAGATGGACATGGAGAGGTTAGAGATGCAGGCCATGAGAAAGAACTTGAAGGATCCTCAAGATCCCGGAGGGGGTGGAGAAGGGCAACATCAAGGCCTTTATATGTAAACTATTAGGAGAGGGAGTTCTGAAAGACCGAGAGGACATCAACCTTGAATTGGAGATTCAGAGAGTCCATAGAGACCCCTTTAAGATACACCCTGATAGGAAAGCCCCGGGAAAATCTTAGTTAATTTTCAGACCTATGCGGTGAAAAGAGCTGATCTTGGGGTGGTCCCTGCATGGACCGACATTGCATCCTGAGGCTGGGGCCTACCAAATTTGTTCAGATATAGGGGGTAGAACAGCGCAAAGGCAGTGGGAGTTGGGTTTTAGAATGCCAGCCCTCAGAAGCTTGGGAGCACAAGTTCAAATGAAGTTTCCTGCATTGCTAAAGGTAATGTGGAACAACAAGATGCACAGTTTCAGTTATCCTGATGACGTAGATGCTTTTTTGCTCCAGGTGAGGGGGTAGGTATACAAAGTTGTATATATTTGGTCTGTCCAGTATGCCTCAAGGGAAGCAAGATCAAGGGGGTATTTAGATCTGTATCAAGTTGGGAGGAAAAGGGAAAAAATTTATATAAGAGAAAGGAGCGGGAAAAAAATAAAATAATAATAATAATAAAGAATTAACAAATAAAAAAATAAAGAAAAATAAAAAAAATATGTATATTTTTACAATAAAAATAGAGGGGCGAACACCCCACATGGACCGTGGCTAAGTGCAACGCATGCCGGGCACTGTCTGATATTTAATTTCTTTGTGTGTTGGAAACAGCAAGAAGCCCTGTTGCTCTTGGAGGGTCCCATCTGGCGATTTTGGCGCCAAGGGATGAAAGGTGGGTTCCTCAAGGGTGGGCAAGAGGGGGGCGGGGGATGGTGGAGGCAAAGAATTAAGAAAAAGGTCCTCATACGAGCAATAATAAATTTAATCAGCTCAAGCCAGGTAGCCCTTCTCTGGACAGAGTGTGAGTAGGTCACGGGAGATCAAGTTACTCTCCTGGAATGTAAATGGCCTCAGGAGTTGCAGAAAGCTATCTTCGGTGTGTGAGTTTCTAAAGAATAATTAGGTTGATATTTTTTTGTTACAGGAAACCCACCTAGAAACCCAGGAATGTAAACAAGGTTTTAGCAAGTTTAGCTGGGTTCAGGAGATGATGTGTTTTAATCAAAGGGGTTGCACAAGAGGGCTAGCTATTATTATAAGATGTAATATGGGGATTAAGGTGAAGAAATGGGATACCGATCAATCGGGGAGGTGGATAGTGTCAACTTTGTCCCTTTGTGACGTACCAATGGTATGGGCCGCCTACTATGGGCCAAATGAGGATAATCCAGGCCCTCTTCTGAATCTCCAGACCAGCTTGTTGAATACATCTGCCCCAGTAATACTTGGAGGGGATTTTAATCTAGTATTCCATACACAACTGGATTGAACATTTGAAGTAAAATATAACGTGCCACCTAGAACGTTCTCCATTCTTAAAACTGTTGTGAAGGAGTTCAGTTTGCTTGATATCTGGAGGGTGGATAAAGGGAATGCCAGAGAGTACTCTTTCTACAGCAAAAAGAATAGATTTATTTTTAGTGGATTAGAGTCTGCTCTCAGATCTTAAGTCTAAAGCTTACACTCCAGCACCAATATCAGATCATCTCGCTGTTGATCTGGCACTCAATTTCAAGCTTATAGAGTGCCAGAGGGGATGGACTTTAGGAGAAACCATCCATACACGCTTAAAGAGTGTAATGGACTCCTGGGAAACTATCTAAGGTGACTATGACGATCTACCACTGTCCCAGATGTAAGTACCCAGCTGCTGATAACTTGCATATATTTATGAACTGCCCGAAGATCGGCTCCTTCTGGACTGACATATGTGGTTTCCTGGAGGAGGTGCTGCTTGTTCAGATTGAAGTAAATGCATGGCTAATCTTTTTTGGCCTTCTGCCGGATTATTGGATGAATGTTCTAGTCTCGAAGCTTGTATTTTATGAAGTAATCATTGCCAGGAGGAAAATCTGTAGAGCCTGGAAATCGGAAGCTCATCCTTCCTTTGCGAACTGCTTAAAGAACATCATTATGATTAGTCAATCTGATATGGCCTGTGATAACTCTAGCGCCAATAAGGTCTTGGCTGCCCTAGAGGTCTGAAGAGAGAAGTAAGATCAGTCCTATGATTATGGCAGAGGTCTGTCGGTCTGTTCTCAAGTGTTGTGAGCAGGAGTGGGACCAGGATACAGCCGTACCTCTGGGAGAACTCTGCCTCTATTTCAGGCCCTTCACAAGGGTGGTTTCTAAAAGGGCTTGTTTGATGGTAGTGTAGTAATCCTATCTAGAGATTCCTTGATGGCATGTATGAGGACAAAAAAAAGACTGATTTGCATAAGGCTGTGTCTGAACTTGGAGGGCGAACTGAGCTAAAGAGCGATTATTTATTCAACCTAGATTTGTGACTGGGGGTGAGTGTCTGAAAAGTATCAGCACTCCATCTATCATCTCCTTGTGTTTGCTTTGTTTGCCCTAAGTTGGCAGGGTATGTCCAGACATTGGTCCCTTGCTCACTTTGCCACTTAATTCAAGCTAGACTGCCTGCTGAGGGCTCTTTCCTGGAAACTGGTCTCAGGATGCTTGTTTCCCGTCCAGGGAAGGCATGGCTTGGCATTTCGTGCTGGCCAGTGCCCATGAGGCACAGGGTCAAGACTGATTTGCATATAGCTGTGTCTGAACTTGGTTGGCGAACTGAGCTAAAGAGCCGTACCTCTGGGAGAACTCCGCCTCTATTTCAGACCCTTCACAAGGATGGTTTCTAAAAGGGCTTGTTTGAAGGGAGTGGAGTAATCCTATCTAGAGCTTCCTTGATGGCATGTATGAGGACAAAATAAAAGACTGATTTGCATAAGGCTGTGTCTGAACTTGGAGGGCGAATTGAGCTAAAGAGCGATTATGGATTCAACCCAGATATGTGATTGAGGGTGAGTGTCTGAAAAGTATCAGCGCTCCGTCTATCATCTCCTTGTGTTTGCTTTGTTTGCCCTAAGTTGGCAGGGTATGCCCAGACATTGGTCCCTTGCTCACTTTGCCACCTAATTCAAGCTAGACTGCCTGCTGAGGGCTCTTTCCTGGAAACTGGTCTCAGGATGCATGTTTCCGGTCCAGGGAAGGCATGGCTTGGCATTTTGTGCTGAACTGTTCCCATGAGGCACAGGGTCAAGACTAATTTGCATATAGCTGTATCTGAACTGGGGTGGCGAAGTGAGGTAAAAAACGGTGATGGATTCAACTCATAACTGTGACTGGGGGTGAGAGTCTGAAAAGTTTCAGCACTCCATCCATCATCTCCTTGTGTTTGATTTGTTCGCCCTAAGTTGGAAGGGTATACCTTGCCGTGGGTCCCTTGCTCACTTTGCCAATGGATTCAAGCTAGCCTGGCTGATGAGGGTTGTTAGCCAGAAACCAGTCCCAGGAAGCTTGTTTCTGGTCCATGGAAGATTTAGCTTGGCATTTCTGGCTGGACTGTTCCCATGAGACACATGGTCAAGACTGATTTGCATATAGCTGTGTCTGAACTGGTGTGGTGAAGTGAGCTAAAGAACAATAATGGATCCAACTCAGATCAGTAACTGGGGGTCAGTGTCTGAAATGTTTCAGCTCTCTGGCCATCATCTCCTTGTGTTTGCTTTGTTTGCCCCAAATTGGCAGGGTATGCCCAGACATGGGCCCCTTGCTCACTTTGCCACTGAATTCAAGCTAGCCTGGCTGATGAGGGCTGTTAGACCGAAACTTGTCCCAGGCTGCTTTTTTCTGGTCAAGGGAAGACATGGCTTGGCATTCTGGGCTGGACTGTTCCCATGAGGCACAGAGTCAAGACTGATTTGCATATAGCTGTGTCTGAACTGGTTTGGCGAAGTGAGCTAAAGAACGATGATGAATTCAGCCCAGATCTGTGCCTGGGGGTGAGTATCTGAAAAGTTTCATCGCTCCTTCCATCATCTCCTTGTGTTTACTTTGTTCGCCCTAAGTTGGCAGGGTATGCCCAGACGTGGGTGCCTTCCTCACTTTGCCAATGGATTCAAGCTAGCTTGGCTGATGATCGTCTGTTAGCCCGAAACTGGTCTGAGGGTGCTTGTTTCCGGTCCAGGGAAGAAATGGCTTGGCATTTCGGCTGGCCAGTGCCCATGAGGCACAGGGTCAAGACTGATTTGCATATAGCTGTGTCTGAACTTGGTTGGCGAACTGAGCTAAAGAGCCATAACTCTGGGAGAACTCTGCCTCTATTTCAGACCCTTCACAAGGATGGTTTCTAAAAGGGCTTGTTTGAAGCGAGTGGAGTAATCCTATCTAGAGCTTCCTTGATGGCATGTATGAGGACAAAAAAAAAGACTGATTTGAATAAGGCTGTGTCTGAACTTCGAGGGCGAATTGAGCTAAAGAGCGATTATGGATTAAACCCAGATATGTGATTGAGGGTGAGTGTCTGAAAAGTATCAGCGCTCCGTCTATCATCTCCTTGTGTTTGCTTTGTTTGCCCTAAGTTGGCAGGGTATGCCCAGACGTTGGTCCCTTGCTCACTTTGCCACTTAATTCAAGCTAGACTGGCTGATGAGGCTGTTTCCTTGAAACTGGTCCCAGGATGCTTGTTTCCGGTCCAGGGAAGACATGGCTTGCCATTTCGGGCTAGACTGTTCCCATGAGGCACAGGGTCAAGACTAATTTGCATATAGCTGTGTCTGGACTGGGGTGGTGAAAAGAGGTAAAGAACGGTGATGGATTCAACCCAGATCTGTGACTGGGGGTGAGAGTCTGAAAAGTTTCAGTTCTCCGTCCATCATCTCCTTGTGTTTACTTTGACCCTTTAAGCCCAGGTTTGGAACCTATAATGTATATATCTAAAAAAACACTGAACGGATTTACTAAATCACACAGATGCTTTCTGAGTAAAGTTATGCTTTCATGCCAAGGTTGGTGTAAATCCATTTATCTATTTGGGCTGGAGATGTGAGAAAAAGTTCCAATGGAAGCTGATAGGTTGGGACATCTCTTGTTACCCCCTCTTATAAAGTTATTAATGATTGAGCTGAACAAAAGGCACAGGGAGGATGGTGTAATAGGGAAGCATGACAAGTAAAAATGGTTGGGGAAGGGTGATGGTATTTGGGTAAAGAGAGGGAGATAGTCTGCGATGACAGGAGGGAGGTAATTTCCATGTGGTCGTCATCCTTGAAACTCGTTCAGGGAAGTGAGACACTCCTCTACCCCGTGGATAAGTCCTTTCAAGGCTCTTCAAAGGTACATAGGAGTTCCTGAAGCCAGGCCATGTGAAGCCTAAGAACATCTACACTGCCTTTCAGAAGTAGTTGGGTTAAGTTTTGTTGAGGGAGAGAACATGAATGCTAAGTGGTGCCATGCACAAAGCTTTGTCTTGGCTTCTATTGTTCCTATTTTGTGTGCATTGCTTTGGGGCGCAGAGCCAGACAAGCCTTTTATGCCACCAAGTATTTTCCAGGTAGGTAGGAGCCCTTGGCCTATGATTTTGAAAGCCCAGGGAACTGCCGGAGCCTCTGTCACGTGCCAGAGCTCCCCAAGATTAACAGCAGCAGGCATAGAAAGGCTTCAAGAGAGAATGAGAGAGGGAGGGAGGGAGGGGGAAGATAGAGAGAAAGCTGCCAGGGAAGGAACAGATAAAGAGGATAGAGAAAACGAATGTAAAAAAATAGAGATACTACATGAAGAGACGAAGGGAGTGTGGTGGATTGATTATTTTTTCCAGAGCTGCTTTCAGTTCCTTGCTCTAGCCCTGTTAGTAAGGAGGATAGATAGAAGATGTAGAAGTTGGATAAGAATATGTTTGGTTGTCATCCATTGATACTACATGCTATTCTTGAACAGGAGAACCTTCCACCTTACTTTCCTCATATCTTGTGGTGGTGGCAATGACCACCCCCTCTCCCTCTGTGTCCTAGTGCCATATCCATTTATTGGAGGATCAAGTTGTCTTTTTCGTGGGAGCAGGACATCCCGCAATATCTTTTTCAATCCACTTCTCAAAAGTGGCAGGTGTGATTGGTGCTCACCCTGCTTTCATACTGAAAAGTGACCTGTTCGTCATTTCTTGCCTTATTGCTGCAGCCTGCAGGAAAATTGGGAGAAAGATGCATGAGTTGACAAGCTACAAGCATACTTTACTGAGGACAAAATTAATGTACAACAACATTCTTAAAATTTAAAGAGCAACACCGTTCTTTAGACCTTGTCAGGTGGTCTGCAATCCTACTGGGGCATAGAAGCCACCGTTTTTTCCCACCTTTCCTACCTGTGGCAGTCTGCTGATGAAGGTGGTTCTACGACATGCCAAGAGCTCTTTTGCAACAAATGTAAAGTTGGTATGTAAACTAAGCAGGATTTTTTCTGTGAAACATAATGAACTGTTAAAGGGAGTGCAGGGTCTGTTCTTCTGATGTGTCAGGGCATTTTACTCTGGTTTTTTCCTGAGTCCACCATGCCTCGCATTCAGGTCCTTAACGGGAAACATTTAAATTGACAGGACTGACCTCAGTAGGGCAGCCCTACTTATGGTTAATAGCTGACAGCCCTGTAGCGGATGAACTCCCAGAAAAAGGTTCCTGAGAGTGGAACAGCTGAAGCTTCTTCGTCAGAAATCCGGATTTTTCCCAACTTTGCTTTGCACTTCAACAGGCATTGAACACACTAGGATGCAGTGCACCACTTTGTTTTGCAACCACTCTATCTATCTATAATATAATTCTCTTCCATGCATGCCCCGAAATCTTTGTCGAATGGGCAGGGCTCTGCGTGCTTCCTCACACCAAGACACACTGAACTGCACTGCACCACACTGTCTGGCCAGCACTCACTCTCTTACCCAACATAATATAATATGGTTTAGCTCTATCAGCCGAAGACAGTCATGTTTTACTGCAAATGGGAAGTGGTTTGTAACCTGTGGGCCCCAATATGTCTGGAATGTGCCCTATCGTGACCTCAAGCCCGGACACCACTATCCTCCCAGAACTCAGATAAACTAGGGGAATTATGTGGGCGTACCACTTTCTCCAGCTGTGACCCCTACTGTATCACTCTTTGGCGTCTCTAACCCACAGGTAAATGTTTCATACAGGTATTTCATATTATTATGTATTTGTGCTTAGTAAAGAACAACCTTCACCCTTGAGCATCGTGGCCATATGAAACTGAATACCGAGTACGAACAATTTCCAAGTTAATTGTCGTCAGCTACGTCTTTAGTTTGATTACTTACTTTAAGCAAATCTGTCTCTCTTTAGAAAAAAGTGCTAAGGTAGTTTATAAACTGTAGTCACTGAAAAAACACTTTCCTCTAAACATGTTTTTCTAAACAAAGATACCATTACAAGAACCTGTCACCTGGATCACTGCTTCCAACAGGGATTGTTCGAATTGAATCTGGAACTCAGTTGAGAGTTTTCTTGTCGTCAATCTCGTTATAAGCCAATCGCAAATATTTAAATTGCATTCTCTCAGCAACTGGTAACCAATGGAGGCTTGCCAAACCAAGCAAACATGATTGGACAGTTTAAGTTTTAAAGGGCCTCACTGCCACATTTTTAAAAAAGCAGGAGCTTGTGAAAAATGTGCTGGAAATAATCAATGGGAGAAGAAACTCATGTTTGGTAGGATACAGTGTTTTGTCTCTGTAAAAAAAAAATACAGAACCTATTAATGATAAGCAATTGATAAAAAACAGGAGTGCATGACAGCACTAACCTGCAGCGTCAATGCTAATTGGGATTCTGTTATAAATGGCAACTTTCTGACTATATTTTGTTATTTATGTTTACTCAACTTTCTTTTTCTAGAGGTTTGTATTCCAAAATACAACGTCTGCACTGCAGTTCATGCTAAGTTGGGGGTCGATGCTGCACTAAGCTGGCTGGAGCTCCTGCATTGATTCCAAGCCAGAGCAGTGGCGGCTCAGGCTTCTCAACCTAATCAGCGGAGTGTAATCAGCAGGAGTAATAGCAGGCTGAACTAATCCATTGGGGTAGCTCTTTCAATGAACACTCCCCCTTCACCACCTACAAATTCCATTCCTGGGCATGCCATCTGGCGTTGGTTGCAGGAAGATGGGCTGGTAGACATGGCATTTCTTACTTTCCTACTCTCTCTTTGGAGTCCAGTTTGATTTACCCAGCCCCCTTTCTGACTCATTCTCTGCAGCTGCAGAGTTCTCCCCATCAGATAACCTCTGCTCTATGCAGCCACTTATATCACCTCATCAAAGCAGCCTGGCTAAGACTGTTAAGTCTGACCAATCAGGAGCGATTACTTTAGGGCTGGATTTCAGGTCATAGAAAAGAAGGTTCTATAACTTCTTCTCTGTATTAGTTATGATAAATTCAAAGGTGGCACATTCTTAGATTTATAATTGCCAATCTTTAAAGTTTTGGAATACGATTTAGGCTCTTTCCTAGCAATATTTATAATGTAATAATATATTCCGATGTTCTCCTATGGAGCGAATAACTACAACCGGGAAAAACGAAATTGGCAGTTATTCCCTTACCAGAGCTTATAAAATATATTTTTGTAATTTCCCTGCTAATAGTTACATGGCGCTTCACCCTTTAGGCACATAGGGAAGACCTAGGGGTGACCTATATGTAAAATATAAGGTAGATTATCACGTTGGAAGTACTTATACAACTAAAGTCGAATTTGCATGTAATATACTTTTAAAGACAGTCTGCAGATCACGGTTGTCTTTAAAAATGACAGCAGGCAACACTATAGTGCAAACTCCAGTGCAGGAAATCTACTGAGCCTCTAAACCTCGTGCCCTATTAAATACTAGGGACTGATAGGTAGTTTTAATTCCCCCTGCCCTATTATATACGACGGATTTACAGGGTCTGTCATTACCTATCGTAATTATACTTAATTTTCAAATACCTTTTTCATCAGAACACTTGTCCTGGGCCTGGTTAGCAGAGCTGAGGACACAGTCAGAGTCAGTTACCACCAGTATCAGTCAAATAATGGGGTTGAACAGGACAAAATGAATGATTTTCTCACAATACACATAACCATGCACAGTGGAATGTGGTTGACACTCCAAGGTACTCTGACAGGGGAACCTACATATTAAAAAACAATTATGGTAACCCCTAGTCAGTTTTAATATTCATGAATACACCCACTCTTCACAACCTCACTGAAAACTCACACCCTCACTCTTCATACGGCAAAATAAAAAGATCTCCGCCATAGAGACCCTTCGGAAGACCCATAGGGCATTGCAGCACCGGCCCAACAAGGAGTACCGCTCAATGATGAAGCATGACATCCTTTGGAATGTGTGAGGGCAACAAGAGACAAAACTTATGACTGTCTCATGTTGGATAAAAAAGAACCTACGAACGTACTTCTCTATCTACTCTTTCTGGACATCATTTGTGTCTTATTAGGCACAGTAACCCTATTCTTGGATTAATTACACTCCAAAGGTACACTCCAAAGGTCCAAATCGGAATGTGCACAGAACCACCCTCAGTGGTATATATGTCACTCCAGTGGTGCACACAAATTGGTGCACACAGTTTCACCAAACTAGAACATATGTACAGCTTCCAGCAGTGGAATGTGGTGTGACACCACAATGGTGCACAGGAATTCACAAAAAACACAGAATATACACATAACTACACAGCAATTTTAATGTCTCCGACCCCACAAAGGTACACACATAATGAACAGATACTCACCCTCAGTGGCATGTGACCTGTCACCCCTAACATGCACACAACTTCGTCCAAGGCACCATACTCACACACAGTGGTGTATGTCTTGTCACCTCAAGATGCACATGACCTCCATGTAGTATCCTGCATACATAATGAAATGTATTTTACACCTCCTGCTTAGCCAGTGCCTGTGCCCAATAAAATGTTGGAGTCATGATGTTGGGACACAGAGAGGTGAAGTGACAGTTGGACATGGGCTGAGCAGCAGACAGGCTGCTCCTGCTGGGGCTCCCCTTCACAACTGAACTACCGGTTATACTGGAATTATTCTTCATGTAACTATCTACAATAAAGCGTCCTGAATTACATCCTACCTGCATGGACCTCCTTACTACATTTATTTGGCAACGAGCTGGCGAAGAATCAATGCATATCATCTGCACTTCAGAGACCTGCCAAGGAAAAGAGTATCTAAAGACTAGAGAACTACAGACTACTTTTGACAGGGGGGAAAAAGTACACGTGGAGGTATCCACTGTAAACAAAAAGGTGCCAACATGAAACAAGCGTGTTCTGCAATCAACATGAATGATGACAACAAGCGGGAAACAAGCATCAAAAAGAAAAGTAAAGAAGACAACAACACAAGTAAGATGAAGCACTACGCCGTTCAGCCCCACCAGTGTCCTCACCACCCGACAGCCCTAGCCCAGGCATGCTGTGCTCTTCTACTCTACAATATTTGGACATTGTAATTACCTCTACAGTCCACTTTCTACAACTTTCAGACACCTGTCATTACACACGATTTCAAAACTGTGGTAAGCGTATGTGGTTGTGAAAGGTCTGTCTACATTCTACATTAAAGCAGTATGGGAGTTTCCAGTGTATGACTAAGATCTGTGTGTCTGAAGCTGTTGGATGGTGCTCCCTGCATTGTGTGATCCTGGGCACATTCTGCTGACTTTCATTGGGGGTTGCCATCAACACAGTGTTTGCTGTTTTCTTAGAGCCAGCCTCTACGGTGCGGGTGTTTTCACGTCTGTACACAACTCCTGTGCTCCTCTAGACAACATATTGCCTTTGATATATTTTCTAAGAATGGCTTTGGTTCATGCCTGTCACGTAGGGCAAAGATGTGATTGATTTCCATTCCGGGCAATCCAAGAAATTTGGGACGCCTTATTCCATGCTCACGTTATGCTGAGGGAACAGTGCCGGTGAGTTGTGTGTCAGGCTCACTGGAAATGTTCTTGTCACTGAAGGTTTTACAGCGACTGACTATCGTGGTGCTTCGCATCTAAACAAGGCATCATCCTCTCCTCAGAGAATGCATTACAGTCACTTGACATGTTTACGCTTTCTACGTGTTTTGCTGTCTTTTTTTGCCAGCTTATGTGTGCTGCATAGGAAACCCTTACTCTCTGGTAAACTTTGTCGGCCCTTTTACCAAAAACATCTGTTCGGCCGTTGTGACCGTTTTTTTTGTCAGTTAATACCACAAGCTCATACATCTTACCTCTAACTGGCAGCCACATGGGACGCATCGTAGATTTTTTTATTACATCAGCTTTTCCACTGAGCGAGAATTGACTGAGGACACAGTTTGGTGCGCCTTTATGCCGTGAGCCATCCAGACTTGTGCGTCGTACGTCCTGCCATCTTTTGCTTTAATTGAAGCTATCTTTACGAGATTCAGTACTCTTCCAGACATTCCTATCCACTCCTCACACTACAAAGAGCCTCCTCTGCTTCATATCTCCACAAGGCGAGATGGTGAAGAATTCTCTCACATTATCTTCTTCTTCATGAGCGGCGAACGAATACCACATGGAAACACAGCTTCATGGGACCTTGCTGGTAACACATTTTTTTTCCTTACCTTAAGCTTCAAGGAAGAGCATTTTGCATCAACTTCTTGCCCTTATTGTCGGTCATGGGAAATTTGAACATGTCCCCTCGCTCAATTGTTTACTGGTGTCACTACACTCTTGGTTTGACTCAGCATCCAGGGTCCATATGTCTGGAGTGTAATTTTGTACCAATAATCAGGTGAGGGGTCTTTTATCAACATCTTTATACACTTTGTTACTTCCTAACATATCATATACGTTCATGTTTCATGGTTTTATGATGTATTTCCTATGTGTTCATTTTATATGTGTAAGCTTTACACTTTAAGTTTCCCTACTTGGGGATGGCTAAGGGTACTACACCCACTTTGCTGATTATACTATTGCCTACATGGGCTACATCTTGCACGTATGGACTTTGGGTACTTGCCTTCATTGGGTTCATGGTTCTATTTTCATTTTCACGTTTTTCACAATATTCTTCCCTACCCAGGGATGGGATTGGGTCTAGCCTCATTTGCCCACATACATTTTACTACACAGTTACTTACGGTTTTCACCATCACACAGGGCACTGTTGCATGGGTCACAGTCACATTTACATATACACAGGTACCTTTACACAGGGAACTGTCTCATGCATCATAGTCCCATCTCTACTTGGCACTACTATTTTTCCTCTATTTGGGGGTTAACTTTACACAGCCTCCTTTGGCATGGGTTCTTGTCCCATTCACAGTGCTCCTCAACCTCCTGCCTAGGAGAAGAGGACGGCCATGGGTTTTAGTCCCATTGGCTGTTATTTCCTTTGTATTTTCCACCGAGGTTGCATTGCTGTTTTATATATGCATAGTTACACTCAATCCTTAATTGTATTATCCATTTGGAAATGGGGAGGAGTATAGTGATACAGTTTGTGCCTCTTCGCTTCCTCACTGTTTTCTCCGGTTCAGCCTTCCTATTGATGTGTTCTTCCTTTTCATCTTTGGAGTCTGGACCTTACACATTTTGTGTTGTTGTTCCTGTGTCTTCTGCCTTTCTTTGTCTGTTGTGTTCTTCTTGTTCTCCATTATTCTGGTTGAGTTCTTTCCTTTTCTTCTCCTTCTGCTTGGGTTGTATTTTGTTCTGTTCGCGTCGTGCCTTTTCCTTCTTTCCTTGCTTGCCTGCATGGCCAGTGGGTGTGCGTAAGGGTTGTCATTGGTGCGTTCATGTCTCTCTCTTCTTCTGGTTTCTTCTTCTGTGTTTCACTGTATCCTTCGTTCTATTTCATTGTTGTAGAGGATGGGTTATTTCTATTTCTACACTTACACTTTGCCTCCTCCTTGTCTTCTCACATCTATCTATTCGCTCTGCCTTGCTTGCTCTTCTCACTGGCGTTTATATTGTCACACCGTTGTTCTTCCTATTCATGCTATTCTTGGTGTACTCTTGTTACATTTTATTCATATATTGCATTTGTGTCTCTGTTTGAAGGAAAGGTGATATGTAGTGCCCTGCAGTTGTAATGAAATGTATTTTACACCTCCTGCTCAGCCAGTGCCTGTGCTCAGTGCCCAATAGACTGTTGGAGTCGTGATGTGCCTCGGAATGTTGGGACACATAGAGGTGAAGTGACAGTTGGACATGGGATGAGTAGTAGACAGGCTGCTCCTGGTGGGACTCCCCTTCAAAACTGAACTACCTGATATACTGGAATTATTCTTCATGTAACTATCTACAATAAAGTTTCCTGAATTACATTCTATCTGCGTGGACCCCCTTACTACACTCCACATGGTACAAACGAAAGCTCCACACATGCTGACCCTTGTAGAATGTGGCAGTCAAATAATTTACATACCCTACTTACATGAACATATACAAACACCTTAGTACTGCTCACAAGTCATCTTTATAGTCCCCACGTTACTATAGAAAACACAGAAGTAAAGATTTAGAATCATGAAGAAATCACAAACTGAAATGTAAAATCTGCACACTTCAAAAGTATCACACTGCTTCATATTTCACAATCACATTCCCAAATCCTCACAACAAAGACACACAGCTACAATGTGATTTGTCAAGTCTCTTCCTGAAACTGAAAACACTATACAATCACCAATGCTAAAATAAATAGTAACTCCTCATGAGACTGGAACCAGGTCACATATATAAATGCAAACATTACTTTTCAGAACAGCAGAAAAGAGCCTTTTTCAACTTAGCTTCATACAATTATGAAAAAACATCTGACTAATGTCCAAATTGCCACCTCACCTTCCTGCATAACAGTACAGCCATCACAGTTTAATATGCCTCACTTTCCAGTGCATCTGGGAATTCGCACGCCTGTGTGTATTTATTGTTTCCTCACAAATCTTTCCTAGATCCTAGAAAATAGTACCTCAGCCTTCGGTGAATGACACACTGCCCTTTCACACAGCTATAAAATGCTGACCACAATGAAATGAAGGTCGCAAAGGCTGTCTCTTCGTATCTCAAGAAGTTTGTCCTCTCTGCTCCCACATTTGTCCCCACAGCTGCCACAAGGACATCCTGGTACACGCTGGGCATCATAGGCACATGCACACATTGACATGCGGGTGATCCTTCATGTAGATCTGCGTCGTTGCTAGGGTACGGCAATAGAATACGCAAATGGCGCATAATGCAAACCATCCTGATTCTATGTCAGGACCGGAGGCCCTGATTATGCTTTTTCCTTCTTCGCTTTATTATACAACATTTTTTCAGCAGCCTTAGAAAAAGCCATCAAACATTTTTTATCCCAATCAAGGGAACAAACTATCTTTTAAGAAAACAATAAACAAACAAGTCTGTGGCCAGACTACAACTCCCTTGATTCCATATGTCTGCTCCAATATTAGTCCTTTCTTAGTGTCAACAGATCCTAGAAAGACTCTTCACTGTAGTTGTCCCTCCTCTTTCTTCGCTGCTTCGCAGGCCAAGATAAGTCACCTTTTCTTCTCTCAGTTGTTTTAAGTCTTTGATATGCTTAATTACATATTCTTGGCTACTGGATCCCTGTTTCCGCTGCAAAAGCTGTAAACAGGCCCCGGAGACTAAAACAAGAATCCATGAAGGACACAGACCAGAGCCTCAGACTCAGTCATGGTTTGACTGCTTTGCTAAAAATTGCTTTTAAGTCACTACCTGCTTTTAATTCACAATTTCTTCGCGCCGCTTAACTGCACTAAAAGAAGTCACCACTGGTCCGCCGCGGCTGGTGCTGTTTGTGCAGAGGGGACCGACTCCCGTAATTCTTCCTCACATTCCCTGGGGAGGTTAGTGCTCCAGTCACCGCGGCAGTCCAGCCCACTCCCTGCAGCCAAAAGGGCGTGCGCCGAGCAGACGTGCAGCTAACACATGAATCCATGAAGGAAACGGATCAGAGCCTCAGACTCACTCACGGTCTGACTGCTTTGCTAAATACTGCTTTTAAATCACTATCTGCTTTTAATGCACTATTTCTTTGCGCCGCTTACCTGCCCTAATGGAAGTTACCGCTGATCCGCCGCGGCTGGTGCCGTTTGGGCGGAGGAGACCTCACAATTCACTGGGGAGGTTAGCGCTCCCATCACCGTGGCAGTCCCGCCTACTCCCTACAGCCAAAAGGGAGTGCAACGAGCAGACCGCGTAGGTGTGCGCCGGCATCACGCCACAGGCAAGCCCGTCCATGCCTGACCGCCGCCAGGTGCCGGACACTCTGCCCGTTCCTCTATCTCTGACCGACATTAGCACCAGTGATGACTATCACCAAATACACAAGTCAGGAGTTACATTCCTTAAACAAAGAATACACCCTGGGAAAAAAGCACCATCTCCTCCTCTGTCACGAAGACCCACAGTACTCATGAAGTATCGACCCATCATAAAGGAAGTTTTACCTATTGCCAATAACTTCAGACACTCACTGCCCAGCCACCAAAAAGCAGAGTCGGAATACCTAGTAGGTCTTTACTGTAATGCACGATCCCTCCCCAAACATGCACTCGAAATCTGGTCTATACTGGATGCAGAGAAGCCAGACCTTTGTTTCATTACGGAAACTTGGTTAAACGAGTCCTCACACCCCAATCTAGCTATAGCACTTCCCCATGACTACCGAATGATCAGGCATGATAGGAAAAATAGGAAAGGAGGAGGCATAGCCATTGCATTCAAATCAAACATCAACATTTATACCATAGAGGCTTTTCAGGCTGATTGGGGTGAAATGTGTAGTTTTACTATAGAAAGCCCAAGAAATGAAATATGGAAAAGCACGATTCTATACAGACCCCTGGGAACCAGAACACGTTTCCCTAAGACCTTAAAGGAAACCATTGCACCACATGTCCTGGCAGCAGAAATGTTATGCTGCTGGGAGATTTCAATTACCATGCTGAGCTCGAAACCGACCCTTACACATTAGACCTTATCACCAACCTGGACTCTTTGGGCTTAAAACAACTGATAATAGGCCCCACTCATACTGCCGGTCATACTAGATCTGCCATTTACCAACTTTCATCACTTAAAGATCAACCAAGTTTTCCCCATTCTGTGGTCAGACCACCACCTAATAAGTTTCCATATGGGAAAATGAATACCACAACCAGGTCCAAAGAAAGAACATAAACCTAGTAGGCCATGGAACAAGATAGACCTTGAATCATTCTTAACAACTATTGCTCCCCCCCTCCGATATGGCGAATGTGAACGAGGCAGCAATAAGATTTGACACGGCCATTGTTATATCCTTAGTCTCCATTGCCCCAAAAACGAAAATACACTGTCCGAAAAAACTATCCCCCTGGTTCACTCCTGATTTAAAAATCATCAAAATTTCTGTTAGAAAGGCAGAACGCAAATGGTGATGCACAAAAAACACGGCAGATAGGCATCAATACAAAGTCCTACACCAACAATATATGGCAATTATAGCCATGGCCAAAAAATCCTTCCTAGGAGGCCGAATAAGCCAAGCCGCCAACTCACATAAGGAATTATACAAAATTGTGAAGGAATTCACCCCCCTTGTGCTCACAAACACATACCTCCTCACAGGAGTGGGTGGACTCTCTCTCAGCTTTCTTTTTTAATACAATTAATGATATCCACAAACTCTTTCCCCAAGTCACTAACACCCTGCTTAGATTGGATGAACCCTTCCCACGGAACACCTACTCTCTTAAAGACTTTGATAAACTAACAAAAGAAGACACCTCTGTCTTACATAGTAGGATGAAATCCGGCTCGCCACCCAACCCAGCGTCTATACAGATTCTATCTAAAATGGGCCCTGCACTCATCCCCACCCAAATGCATATCCTAAATCTCTCACTTTCAGAATCAACTGTACCTGCACATTGGAAAGAAGCTAATATCAGACCAATTTTAAAAAAAACAATAGCTGACCCCAAACATCTCCCGAATTACAGACCAATCTCTCTCCTAACCCTGAGAGAAATCATGCTCTTTGGAGACGCATAACACATATGGACCACGGACTGGTGGCTTCCCTCTTTGGGGCCGTGCCCGGCCCCCAAAACAACAGTTCGAAATCCGGGAGTCATCATGGACAACACACTTTCCATGATGGATCCCATCAACTCTGTGGTCCGTACAAGATATGGTTTAATGGGCTCCCTTAGGAAAATATTTAAATGGATTCCCCTCTGCTCCCGGATGCCACTTGTACAGGGTCTAATCATAAATCGACTACACTATGGCAATGCACTGTTCACATCCATAAATGAAAGTCTCTTGTTAAAGCTTCACGTACTTCAGAACACCGCGACCAGATTGGCCTTGAATCTCCCCCCTCGATCACCATCAGCTCCCAGCCTGAAGACCCCCCCCACTGGCTAACTTTAAAAAAGAGGGTCACTTTTAAGCTATGCTACTTGATACATAAAACTCTGAACAACAAGGGGACTGCTTACTTAGCAAAGAAACTGATCAAATATCAATCAGGGCGAATACTCCGCTCCTCCAACAAGCTTCTCCTAACAATCTCCAAGGTTCGAACAGTAAAAAAATGATGACAGGTCTTTTTCCAAAATTGCACCAGAATTATGGAACGTATTGCCGCTTCGGCTACGCCTGGAAACAGACCACAACATTTTTCGCAAATCTCTCAAATCTTGGCTATTCTAATTTTTTATATTTCTTGACTGTACCCTTCCTAGTTTCCTACAGTGTTTGGCAAAGTGCTATGAGACCCAAGCGTGATATATACGCTCAATAAATACCTACTACTACTAATACTTTGGGAATTGTTTGGCTTTCTTTCCTTTCACAGATTCCCGTCGGCCGCTGGAGCGCTCGCGCTCCTTTCGCGGCCGTTCCTTTGTTTGCGGTTTCCTATTTGAGCTGTTAGGGGGAGCTCCAGCGACTCGTTGGTCCCACAGCACGTCTCCTCCGATGAGAAGATGAGCGGCAAGACTGACAGTCCTGAGAGCCTTGTCCCCTTACTACCACACCTGAACGTCACCCTGGGGGTTCGTTTTCCAACAGCCAGATCTGTATTTTGTTGCAACTTGAGCCATCAGCTTTTCCGTGGCCGATGCCCATCTGGTCGACGAGGAAATTTCAGACCTCCTCTGCAAAGGGGCAATCTGTTGGTCAGAACTGCACCCCCATGGCTTCTTGAGCAATATCTTCCTGGTGCATAAAGACGACAGGGGGCCGCGACCGGTCATCAACCTAAAAGAACTCAATGGTTGGTTGATGCACCGACACTTCAAGAAGGAGGGGATCCATTTTTTTCGGAATCTTCTCCTTCCGGGCAATTGGATGGTGCAGTTGAATCTCAAAGACAGGTATTTGGTGGTCCCGATCCATCTCCTACACCACCATTTTTTGCAGTTCCAGTAGAATAAAAAGGTTTATGAGTTTTCCGTCTTTCCGTTTGGGCTATCCTCTGCACCTTGGTGCTTCACAAAGGTTCTCCACCCAGCGGTGGAGTTTCTACGGATCCAGGCCATTCAGATGTTTGTCTACTTGGACAACATCCTTCTCATGGTGCAATGCCCTCATAGGTTGCAGCAGATGGTTTCCCTTTTGCAAGGCTTGGGTTCATCATCAACGGCGACAAGTCAGTTCTACACCCAACTCAGAGTATAGTCTTCCTAGGATTTTTGGTGGACTCGATCCACACGTCATTGAGCCTTCCCTCTCATAAGATGGCCAAGATTCGGCATCTGCTGCGGCAGACCATCTCCAAGACCCACATATTCCTCCATCAGATTGCATGCGTGGTGGGGCTGCTCTCCTCATCCCTCCAGGCAATCTTTCCGGGGCCCCTGCACTATCGTGCACTGTAGCGCCTGAAAGCCCATCATCTCAGAAGTGGGATGTCATATGACCAGATGGTTTCTCTGACAGAGGAGGTCAAGGAGGAAATGTCCCGGTGGCTCTCCCACATGGACGCCTGGAATGGCAGGTCCATTTTCTGGGCCGTTCCCGACATTGTGATATAGTCCGACTACCAGCAGGTCGGGATGGGGCGCCCGCTGCAGTGATTTCTCGAATGGAGGCGCTTGGTCATTAGACGAGCAAGCACTACACATCAACTGTTTGGAGCTTCTGGCAGGATCGTTCACGGTCCAGTATTGGACCACAAACACGGTTCTCTCATGCGTCCTGTTTCAAATGGACAATGTCTCCGTGGTGCGCTACACAAACCACCTGGGGGGCCCTCAGTCTGAGACTCTGGCAAACTTGGCAAAGGAGTTTTGGGGCTTTTGTCTGCAGCACCACAGATCAGTAATGGCAGAGTATCTACTGGGCCAGGCCAATCAGGTGGAGGACTGGCACTTATGGCATTTGCGGGATTCCACCCAGTGGAAGCTGGATGTTTGAGTTTTCAGTGGTTGGTTAGCCTCTGGGGCCCTTTCTCGATAGATCTGTTTGTGTCCCGTCTGTACCATCAGCTTCCGAGGTTTTTCAGTTGGAGGCCGGACCCTCTTGCGCAGGCAACAGATGCCTTTCTGCAAGAGTGGGGTCAGGAAAGGATTTATGCGTTCCCTCTGTTCTCCAGGATTGTGAGAATGGTGGCTCAGGTATCCCTTCACAAGGCAGAGGTGGTGAAGGTGACACTGATTTGGAGGTACCAAGTGTGGTTTCTAGTTCTTCTAAAACTTTCTTTGGATTTTCCAATCTCACTCCCCCTATTTCCTCATCTTCTTCTGAATCTGGACTGGGAGAAGCCACTTACAAAAAGGCGGACCCTTATAGGTGAATGTAGGTAGAGCAAATACAAACAGAAAATATGCTCTACCTATATAGATTGTAAAACAATATACGTTTTTTAACTTGTGGACCAGTCTGGCTACACCACGCGCTCAAATATTTTCATCATCCAAGTTTATGATGGATTATTTTATTTTTTATTTTTTCTTCTTTTCACAATGAGTGAATAAATACATTCATGATATGTTTTTAATATATAATATGTACAATAACAAAGAAACATCAGATCCCATAGAAGACCTTGCATTCACCTCATACATACAAGTTCATACTCAAAGATCCTTACTCAGACTTCAAATACGTACATAACATTCATAACAAACCATAACATAACAAACCACAAAATATACTTCAAATCCCCTTGAAGAGTGAAACATCAAAAAAATATTAGGTGTCTTCAAATCGGATAGAATTAATTATAACAGTCCAAATATGCAATTTATAATTCACAATATGTGTAACATACTGACATTATACATCAAAAAAACATGTTTTTACAAATAATTATTCAACTTTCCAACAATAAATCAATTACATTATGTATATTGGAGACATATTCACAGCTCCGACGCGCGTTTCAGAGTCACACCCCTTCTTGGGGTATCACCTTCTTCATGGCGCATATGATAAATCAAATCAAAAAGGCCATTGGACCGTGTTAAGAGCAGACAGGACCGTTCTGCAAGGTGTATTAACTGGATAAGCAGGACAAATCTGCATAAATAGTCTGAAATATATACAAAATAGAGGAATTTTATATGGATCATGCACTCAGCTGGTCGAGGCGAGAAAGTTGTCAACGGAATTTTTCTCAGATGTATCGTCCGCTATACAGACACGTAAGTTGAATAAATGGATTTCAATCAATAAACGGGGAGCAGCATCACCTTACCGCCCAGCGTTCTCTCCACCTCATGGCATGGCGGCTTTCAGGCGACGCTGGTTGCTTCCAGACCTTTCGGGACCGGCTGAGGCACTATTATCAAAGGCCTGTGCTAGCAGTACCTCAAAACACTATTGGTCCACCTGGACAAAGTGGCTACATTGGTGTCTTCTACGGGGCTTGGATCCCGTGGTCGCAGGCACAGTTCCCATTTTAAACTTTTTGGCAGAATTGGCGACTGACGGTCTGGCGTACCGAACCATTAATGCAATGCGTTTCATGTATTTCAGCGGCCCATTGCCTAATTGAGGGTGCCCCCATGGGCGAACATCCCTTAGTTTGTCGGCTCTTGAGAGGTATTCTTTTATCCATACCCCTTAGCTGCGTTACTCAGTCTTGTGGTATGTTAATGTGGTCCTCAATCTGTTTCTGTCCTGGCAACCTATAAATATCTTTCCTTAAAGCAAACCTTTGCTAAATTGGCCATTCTGCTATGTTTAGTTTCTTGTCGCAGGGATTCAGATATGCGAACACTAGACAATCCTCCGCAAGTTTTTTCCCAGGATTGGTGACGTTTACGATTGGCCGCTGAACAAAATCTGCTTCGCGAACAATTTCGTACCCTGTCTTTTTGGACGGATCCAAACTATGTGCTGTGCATTGCCTTAAGGCTTACGAAGACATAACCTCTGAATTGCGCCCTCCGGGCAAAAGACAACTCCTTATTGCATTAAGTAAGCTGCACAAAGCAGTCTCTTCCCCCACCATAGGTAGGTGGGTGCATTAGGTCATGCAGGAAGCGGGTATAGACACAAAACAGTTTGGTGTTCATTCCGCCAGGGGTGCAATGGCTTCAAAAGCGTTTTCCCTGGAAGCTCGCTTGGAGGATTTGATGCGAGCAGTGGCTGGTCTTCGGATTCCTCTTTTAAATGATTTTATTTCAAATCGGTTGTGGATGTGGCACATTTGGTGGTAAGTAAGCTTAGAACTAGCATAATCAGAGCCTCCAGTCCTGACATAGAATCGAAATTCGCCTAGCTTAGTAACAGTAAGTTTCAATACTATTAAGGACACAGAGGCGGGGATTATCTCTCCCACAGCACAGTTGATGCGAAACCGCTCGTATGGCAGTTAGTAAAGCTTTTCTACACCGGTTTGCATGGTATGCGTAATGCTGGTTTTACGTATTCTTCTGGATTTCTGTGGTGTTGGTGGCACAGTTTTCAAGAGAATCTTACATGGTATATTTTTGTTTCAGGAAATGATGGTTCCAAGCAAGACCAATGACTCCAAGTCGTACAGGAAAAAAAACGAGGAGGTACAACTACAGTGAAGGGTCTTTCTAGGATCTGTGGACACTAAGAAAGGACTAATATTGGAACAGACATATGGACTCATGGGAGTATTAGTCTGTCCGCAGACTTGTTTGTTTATTGTTTTCTTAAAAGATTGTTTTTTCTCTTGATTGGGATAAAACATATTTTATGGCTTTTTCTAAGGTTGCTCAAAACATGTTACTTAATAAAGCGAAGAAGGAAAAAGCATAGTCCTTGCCTCTGTGTCCTTAATAGAATTGAAACTTACAATAACTTAGCTAGGCAAATGTCGATTCTTATCCACCTGTAAAGAGAGAACAGGAATGCTGGCAACTTTAATTTTTTTAAACATTGTAGCGCATAGCTTTCGAAACGAGCCTGGAGACATGGGGCTAAATGTGAATCAAAACCGCTATTTTAGTAGTTTAGTTGAAGAGATAAAACAATGACAAATCTACTCCACTACTGCCCCTCTGTAAAATGAAGCAGCTCTGCAGATTAGCAGGGCAATTCCATGACACTGTACTTCTGCCAATCCTCTTGTACAATCCAAAGCAGCAGCACATACAGGGTAGAATATACTAAACTGCTTATTTCTTCACCTATGTAAGCTGCAGGTACAAACACAGGCCCTTTCTTTTAAGCTCTTTCTCTTTTTCCCAATTCTGCTTTAAGTTGCTCCCCTGGACTGCCACATGACTTGGCTCTGATGGGGTGTTTCCTCTTCTTTTCCTTGCATTACATGTTTTCTCTTGAAACACAAATAGTCTTCATGGTTCACTTTCACGAACTCTTTGTCAATGTTAAAATGAGGTGACACACAATAATAGGTAACAAATATGTTTAATAATACCATCTCTGTATAAAAATACAGATGACAAGTAAGGCCAACTGTTAGGCCAAGGCATAGTAATAGGTTACAACCCACATGGAGCTTGATGAACCTTGATTAGCCCACCCTGTAACAAGCCTTCCCAAGCTGACCCATGTGAAACACACAAAATATTCCACATGAATCATACATTTGAAACACGTACATCATTCATGCAGGCATCGACAAAGGACAAAGCAAGACGTGACACAACACTACCGCCCTGTGGGCACACGAATGTGGGTTCACCTTTAGTAGTTAGTTGGGTATCATTTGCATACATACACAACTTCATGCTGAAGGAGTGAATCACCAATTCCAGATGACTGACTTACAAATCAATCAGGATTGGGGATGAACATTGATTCATAAAATGCTGCACATACTATATTTTTGATTAGTGAACGATAAGGTACAATTGAAACTCTCAAGCCTGTTCAATAAAATGATGCATTCAACAGTGTCAAATGCCTCTGGGAGATCTTATAATATCAGGGTGACAACACTGCTTCTGACCTATGCTTAATGATAAGAGAGACCTGGAATAGCAACCTCCATCCAGGTACAATGCCTCTCAGACCAAGCTTAGGAGGGTCAGAAGCCTTTGGTCCTCTGGCAGCTCCTTGTTTTTAGGCTGAAGGTCCACAGAGCAGAGCGTGAAGCAGATGAGCATTTACAGTTTTGTTAATGGATTTGGGAAGGATCCCATCATGGAGGGTAGTCTTCCTCATTGTCCTCAGGCACTCACAACTACAGATCTTCTTCCTCAGTTTCAGAGTGTATTCCGAAATCTTAAAGGGCAACCAACAGCAGAGAACTGCTCCTGGACCACTCATTTCCTTTGAGGTGATGATAATTATCTAGCTCTCAGGGCAAGGTTATATTAGGAATTAATTGCAGTTGCTGCCAGGATAACAAGTCACTCTTTAAATATTTGAAGAAAACAAAATATATTCAATGTATATTTTTTATGTTCGGTCATGGTAAAAAGGCATTTCATCATGTATACAGTGTGTCAGAATCTCCAGAGATAAACAAAATTCATTTATATTGAAGGGAATATATACTCTCTCTAAATTAGTGGGGCTCATATGATGAGGGCATGAGCTCAGAGCATGTCTCTATTTGCCAGCTGAAAGCAGAAGTCATGCTTTCCCTCTTTACCATTGTAGGGGGCCAGTTGAAAGATATACATTCTCGAGCATAAAGCACAGATTTACCATGGATGGACTGTATACATCCTACTGAATCTTAGGTGCTCACAAAAAGGCCCGTATGATGCAACATTTGATCAGATAGAGTTAACAGTTGAAAGTTGTAAGAGGAGTCATGATGGTCCACATTAGCCAATGTGCAAGTACTCCTCACTTTATGTTGTTTGTGAGGTATGAGATCGACTCCATTATATGAAGTGAAATAGTTTAAATATGATGTTGTATTGCGGTGGAAGTACACGAATATATGTGAAAGACAAGTTCTATTCTGTGGACAACTTGTAAACTGGCAGGCAGTAATGCTTCCATTCCTCCTAAAACGAAAATATTCTGGATTGAGAAAATGAGGGGAAGGGGGCAAACCAATGTGGATATCATTAGTTTTATTTTTTTGCATAGTTACCAAAAACACAATAGACAAAAGACAATACTAAAAGTTCGGGCTGCACGTTCATGTCTGCTAAAAATGTAAATTACAGGAAACTAAAAAGTAACTCGTCGTAAACATTCTGTTGTTGCTTCAGTGCAGTTAGAGGGAGCTGCGTTCTTAGTTACACCCCAACTCTTCACATTTGGACTAGTGCCAGGACGGTTGCAAGGTTCTCCAAGTGCTGAAAGTGCTTGGGTGTTTTTTAAAGGGCTGATCTCTTGTTTCGTCCCAGCTTGATTTATTCGGGCTAGGTGACGTTAGTCGGAGCTGAGTGTGATGCTTGGAACTGCCACCCCCACAATGTGGAAGATGTAACTCATGTAGGTGGGCCAAGAAGAAAGTGGTACATTTTAATTGCAATGAGACTGGAGACAATGTTATTGAAATGTTTATCAACTGTGATACCACCTATGTGGTTTATGTTATTGTTTGTACCTGCAGTAAAATATACGTGGGGAGTATGATAAGAAGATTGAGAGATAGAATGACAGAACACTATAGAGCTTTAAAACAAGGAGATACGTGTTATCCCATTGCATCCCATATGGTCCAAAACTATGAGAATAAAGAACACCATGTTTTCAGTTATCATGGTATAGACCACATAAGGCCAGACCCTAAAGGAGGCAATAGATTATTGTCATTAAGAAGGAAAGAAGTGATATGGTTAATTAAACTGAAAGCCGTAGAAAGAGGATTGAACATAGATCATGAATATGAATTCTTTTTGGGTCAAGAGTAATGTACTTTGTACTTTTTTCTATCATCTGAAACTGTTTGTAAGATTATCATTCATCAGATGAAAAACTTAATATATCCAGGGAATGATGTATATGAAAAGATATAAACTTTACTGTATATGCTACTTTTAATGATGTTTACATAAGATTCAGAATACATTTGAATGTTTGATTATAATTATGAAAATGCTTCGATAAGAGAGGTAAATTGATACATATGTTGTTATGTAAGGACGAGGAGAAACTTAATTAGAGACCGAGATTTTCTCTTGCTTCTACTTCATGATCTGGTCTTCTGTCTTTAGACTCTTTATTTAGGAGATGTAGCCTCTATGGAAAACAACGTACCAACTATAACTAGTAGATTGATATTCTTTTAGACTATTTACTTTTCCCTTTATTTAGGAATCTTATAACTAGTGATATACTGACTCTTGATATTATAGGTGTGAATGTTTCGGGTGCTAATATCGTATTGATAGATTTAGCGTAGGACAAAACAAAATAATTTTGTTTATTAAGAGGTGGTAGGTAGAACCAGAATACGACTCCAGCATAAGCCTGTGCGGTAGACTGGAAAAACCATTGTCGAAGCCCGTAATCTTATTGTATTACGAATATTACGATTGCTATTTACACTAAGGAAGATTATATCGTTATATTGGTACGTTGTTGCTCGTTTAGGTCTGCATCAAATACTAATACTCTAGTCATGAACTACTGTTTATGACTAAGCTATCTACTTATAATGGCACTTACTTTGGAGGCTATTCACAATATATCTTATAGGTACTTTTATCACTTATGGGTGTCTTAAGTTGTGAATTTGGTGTTTTTCTACCATTTCTTTGGACACTCAATGGCATGATGGTTTATCCCTCTGGGACTTACTAAGTTTGAAAACTAATGCTAAAAAGAGATCCTCCATATGGTGGATTTTATTTAAATATTTGCAATTTTTGTTATTTGGGTTGCAGCCCTGAGGAAGTCAATGGTCAATACAGACCAGACAAAACATGTGTTGGCTGCGTGGGAACGTTATGAAGATTTATCAATTGAACTCTTCAATGAAGAAAATAAATTGAGAGATTCTACTATATAAAGACTTTGATTTATGAACTTTGAGTGCTCGGAAGAGAATTTGTACATCGCTGTAGATACGGAGCTAGCAGATCCGCTAAGACAGGGAGCGCTTGTTGGGTCCGAATTTTGAGAGCAAAGCACTATGTCTTAAATTGGATTCTTTTATCAACAGGCAGCCAGTGTCGCTTAGGTAAAACTTTGACACTGAGCACAATTTTTGGGTCCCTCCATAGACAAAACCTTGGGATTTGGTTTACAGAGGGGTCAAAACCTGCAGCTAACAGAGCGAAATCTACTTGCATCATCCATGCATTGAATCAACTAAGCAAATACCTACAAAATGTAATTGTTGAGCCCATGCTGTCAGTTCTGAAAGCAAAATTGACTCTAGCCCTCAATTACGGATGATTGGCCCATCCTGGCACTTTCACCAGACTTTTAATGGACTCTCAGATCAAGTCATAGAAGACTGTGCTGCTGGCTTCTCAGCAAGACAGAAGAACGAGGCTGAGATTGGAGTTGGGCCTCTGGAGCCCTAACCTAGGGTGTCATGGAGACCTAATAAAGTACTACCTCAGGGTACTGCAAGCCCCAGAGGTCCCCCTCAAGCATCACCTTAATTCTTTTCAAAGATAAGGGCTCTCCATGGCCCTAATCAGTATTGCTCACCTCTACACACAAGGTCCACTAAATGATTCCAATATGTCCCATTCACACTAAATTCCCTGTCTTAGGTGGAACTGCTGATGATGTTTCACCACAATTGCTCAATACTTTGGTCAGACAAACACAATGTCAATCTCGTCTTCTGCACCTTTAAGATATATCCCGAGATCTTAGGCCACTTCAGGATCTGAAACTCAAATCATAATCCTTGGATGACGTCTACTCCGAAACCACATTCACTCGACTCTCACACCAACTCAGCAAGACATCACCCCATCAAATCATTCCTGCAATCTAACACAGAACATACACCCTATTATTAAAACTCACTCCTCCATTTGCCACTTATCTCGCTGCACCATCAATCTCTGTCAGTCTCCGCCGGATTCCGATGAGTTCTGTTCTCGGGCATTGGGCTCTATTTTGGGGCTTCTGTGTTTCTAGGCTTCACTTTCTAGACTAATGCTAGATTCTCCCCTTGCTTCATGTGCTAACTATCCTACTATGCAACCAACAGAAAGAGAAGGGCCCACAAGTTCTAGACCTGTTCTAGAGACATAATCCGATGATTCTTTTTAGCAGCCTGAAAGCGTAGAGGGGAGGACATTTGTTATTCAGCCAGTCAATTAAGCAAAAATCCATTTGGACACATGGTAACCACAAACAACTATGTAAAGTCTGGTTGATTTATTAGAAAGCCAAAAACAACTGGACATAAAGACACCTCAAGACTAAAGTATAAAAGTACTTTAGAATCAGCATAAAGTCGAATATGCTTATCAAATTAAGGCGATGTAGCATAAACAAAACAATTAGCTCATGAAGCAGAATGCAATGGATCAGAAAGCATCAGTCCAAACTTCATTGCATCGAGGGAGGATGAGTAAAAAAGCCTTAATATATCCCTATAGTAGCACTAAGATGGCATCCCTACTTAAGCATGTTTAGGAAGGAAGGATAAAAAGTGTCAGCATGTGGAGTCTTCCTAAGAAATCTCTCCACCATCAAAGGGTCATGAAGCATAAAGCTGCAGAGATAGGGCTTGTTCTCAGAAGCTTTCTCTCTGAAGGCAGAAGAAGAAGTGGCCACTTTCCCTAGTCCCAACAGCACATTGTTATAGATAACTTTCCCAGGATTCAAAGCAGATCACACCATGTGCTCTGGGATCAATCCTAAAGGTAGCTTTCCGTGAGACAACAGTGTCTTTCCTTGCAACAGTTTTTCCTTGGTTTCCATGCCTTCTCCTGTGTGAAACACAACAACCTCCCTTTATCGACTCAAGTGACATGGTTGTTACTTCTTCTCTCCTTGCCTGACTAATAAAAGAAAGACATTATTGTAGCTAAAAAGAATGCTTCTCTCACCCGCTACACAAAATGTGAGAAAGAACAATTTCCACAGCACATGAATTTTAAACTGTTAATTCCAAAGTGAGAGTTTCCAGGGAATTACATTTTATGCCTATGATGTTCAGCTAAAATAACAAACCAGCATATGAGCTTTATGAAACTGCATAGCAATATAAGGAACACTCAGCTAATGCATTTACCTACATATAAAGGACACGACTAGTAATATGTTTAGTACATGAATAATTGCAAGTAACATAAAGATTTAGCGAGAAAAGTAAATGTAACTAGCCGAAACAATAACAAGAAGAACTTATGTTATGAAACTTACAATTATTCATGTACTAAACATATTATTAGTCGTGTCCTTTAAATGTCTCACTAATACTTTATGTTACTTTGACAAGGGCCTAAGCATGTCATTGTTCAGGTTAATACACTTAATAAACCTAACACTTCATCTTATTAATACTATAACAGAAGAGAAAGGAGCTAGGGAGTTTGAAGCTGCACTGCCTGATATATACAATATATGAGAGAGAAAATGTTGTCCACCTCAATGGTCAGCTGCCAGTTGACAATACATTAGACATTTCTAATACAAAAAATAATGAGAGGCAACTTGAACACTTCACATAAAACACTTTAACAATAGATGTTTGATATTGAATCAATGTTCATAGATCTTCACTGTAGAAATAGTTAATATACTTTATTTTGAGTTTTCACTGGAGCGCAGCCAATACCTTTCACCTACAAAAGGGCAAGATGAATACACCGCTGGCATGCAGCAAAAAAAATGTATTCTTCTAGATAAGTAGTATGCAATGCAGCCATCAATCGTAGCTAAGTCCTGTTCATCAAATGTGGTTCAGGCGTAAGCCTGATGGTAAACTGTCACCAGTCAATTGTCAGCATTTGTATTTCTGCTTCCAAAAAATATGATCCACCACAATCCTGTGGTGTTAGTCAGTGCTCTTCAATGTATACCTCTAATAGTAACTTGAGGATGATGTGATCCTAAAACATGGCTACAGGAATCGTAAATTCATGTTATTACAATGAAGGGTTCTATGCGGGTGCCCTCTCCATGTGTGATTATAATGCGCCCCTACAAATAGTATGAGAATTCCGCTTCATCAACTTTTTTAAAGCTATTGAATTGCCAACTCTGTCTGAAGACTTTTCCAGCCCAGCATCCATTACGCAGCACCCGCATGATTCACCCCACCCTCTGCATCACATCTCCGTTTAGTGCATCTCTATGTTGCAGGCAAAGCCGGCAGCTTCAAACGCCCACTTCAGTGAGTCATGCCCTCTATCATGACAGAAAATGAAAACCTATATTAAGCTGAAAGCAAGATTAGCAAAGTATCACACACACTCTGGTCCAAAATCTCTGAGAAGCATTCATCTTTAGGTCTTTATAGCTAGTCATTAGGCCAATTTTATGCTGGGGAAATTCTAACTAGCTGAAAAATTTACAGAATTCTTTGTGTCTCTGTGAATGGAGCACTGGCCAAACCTGAATTTTTAAAGTTTACACGATGCCAAGATTCGAACTATAAACCAGTCTGACAATTTGATTATGATTTTGACTTCACCAAGCAAAGTAATGTGAGGACCATGTCTCAAGAGGCTTTTGGGGTCTAAGATTGCTTAAGCAAACGGAGAATTGCATTTCAGTTTTCATGACGCTCATTCCACCAAATTGTGTGATCCTGGGGAAATTGCTTGGTCTCACTTAGTGAGATGGCCTGCAGCCAATCAAATTTGAAGTGTGTGCTACATTAAAAAAAACATACATAATGTAATAGCCTGTTGGTGAAGCAACTGTCAGGAGTTGCAGCAAATTAGTTTGCCATGAGAAAAATTAAATTCAAATTCAAATCATTTTTCTGGAGTCATTCATGTTTTTTAAACTGTTTAACAGTCCTTTTATACCAACAATACATTTTGTGACAAATAAAAAAAGCCATGGATGTCACATAATGCATATGGTGAGAGTACAAAGCTCCAGTGGCGGCTAGTGACATTTGAATGTGGTGATGGCAAGCTTAATTGACAAACGTAGGGTCCAGGCTGGATCCTCTTACAGAGGAAGCAATTGGAAAACATATCTGTACACCTTCTACCACCTCTCTTTCCTCTTCAGCACCCTCTTTTCGCTCTTCCCCAAATGCACTTGTTTGTATCTCCCTCACTTCATCAAAATATACACTGCACTCAGTCACATTTAAGCAATTTATTTTACTTTTGCCCTGAAAATATTTTACCATCTGCCCACCCCTTCACAAACATTTTCACACAATTGAAATTACAACTGAGAGGCCAATACACTTTTCTTTGGCTTCACCATCAGTGTCAGAGCTCTCAATCAAAGCCCCTCATAAACACATGCACAGCTCAAAGTATGCACGGAAAAAGTACAAAAAGAAACACAACATGATTAAATAGAAGATCAAGCCGCTTTTAATGTCATGCAGCAGATAACTGTCCATTGTAAGCCCATATCTCGTCTTTGCGCTTGAATGGGATATTTGAATCAGCATCATAAAGGAACAAGAATACTGGGCTGCTCGTCTTTTGCATCCATTTCACAGGGGAACAAATTCTGCAGCTCCTCTTCATATGGATCCAGCGATGTGCAGCCAGGGCTTAGGGTGTTGCAGTTGGGGTGGTTAGGGTGGCGAGGGGTCCCAGAACAATATACATAACAGAAGGTTAGCATTCTAACAATTACCGTTACCTAGGACAAGGCACCAAAACACATGTGCTTGCATCCACGCCTACATGTGATGAATGGGAAAGGTTGGAATCTATACCTATAAATGACAGATGGTTGCTCGCATGCAAGGAGGGAGACTTTAACACCCCAAACCATTATACTGACAGCGTCTCTGGCCTATAAAGAATATTTATAAAGTAAAGGAGGCCCCCTAATCTTATGGGTCCGGGACCAGGGGAAACATGGGAGAAAAATACAAAGGGTCCCTTGAGGTGACCACTAAGGTGGTCTTGTCTGTATAGAGATACCCTACCTTTACCAACAATACCAATCTCACAATGCGTCAAAGCTACCAAGAGAAAGAAGAATCTTAAAAATAGCTGTAAACAAATATATACAAATGTTTTGCACACTGGTATAGATAATAGTCATGCATATGACAGTACATTTAATACCTCATATTGGGGGGTTTAAGCAAAGCAAGAGAAATGTTTTAAAATTAAACATATGCGTTTATTCAAGAAAATTTGTTATCTGATTATTGTCTTAAGACAAACTTAAGTCAGACGTAAGACAGACTTAAGACAGACTTAAGACAAAATCCTAACTTAAGTCTGTCTTAAGTTTGTCTTAAGACAAACTTAAGACAAAATCCTAACTTCTGTGAATACCAAAAGTAGTACGTTCATTCTGTGAATGCCAAAAGTAGTAAGGGCATTCTGTGAATGCCAAAATAGTAGTAAGTTTAGGATTGAGTCTTAAGTTCATTCTGTGAACCGGGCCCTGTGTTTCTAGCAATAAGTTATATAACAAGCAAATGCTTGCCGCTTTCTTTACACCTTCAATTACGTGATTTATATCAATCTTCCATTGGCTCTTAAGTAGGTAATCAGGGATTTGCAGAAACTAAAAAAATTAAGTTCTGGGGAGGCGATACTTCTTGACCAACATCTCAAACAACATCATGTCCCCATTCTCACATCGGTCCCCAATGTATTGAATGCCTTTTGTCCGCCATATATCTGTAATCCGGTCCCAAAAATAAAATATCGTGGGCAAAAGCATGGTGGCGGAGAACGGGGTATACTGAGAGACCCTCTTGAATCTGTACCACTTTTACACCACTTTCCACACCTTATACGCAGCATTCAGAACTTTGAATCTGCTTTCGTACCACCATTAGAATATTACCCCAGTTGACCTCAACTAAGGATTTCAAACATGTTCCTATTGTAACCCCTAGATAAGATACCTCGCTTGCAAACCGCTGATCTTTAAAACACTCTTGTTTAAACATAATATTTGTGCTTTAGACACATTTAATTTAATTCTTGATGTGGCTCCAAACTCTGCTGCTAATTGTTCTATCTTGGAGGTAGACCCCCTAGGATTAGGGGTGACAACTGCCACATCATCAGCATAGGCAAGAACCCGATAATGCTCTTGTTTCCAGATTACTGGTTCTATTCCTGCACTTTGCTCCAACATCATTAATAAGGGGTTAATATATAAGGCGAACAACAAGGGACCCTTGCCTTGTTCCCTCTGTTATATTTTCTGAACCTGACTCAAGACCCATATTACATATCTTAGCCGTAGGGCATCTATATAAAACTTGAATAGCTTTAAGGAAATGTTGCTAAAAACCCACCTGCCGTAGTACCGCCCATAAAAATTCCCATGCGACCCGGTCGAACACTTTTTCAGCATCTAATAAGAACAAACTGAATTTATTCCCCATGGTATTGGCTATATCTAACAAGGTAACTACACAGCTAATATGATTAGTAGTCCCCCTCATCGGTATGAATCCATGTTGCTGTGCTGAGACTAGCGCAGTAATAACGTCAGCCAACCGGACTTTGGCATAGATTTTGACATCTACATTCAATAATAATATTGGTCGTTACGAGCCTGGCTGTTCGGCGGGCTTGTCTTTTTAAAAAAAAACTGTTATGCTAGCTTCATCCCAGGACAGCGGTGGGCGACCGGATCTTTGCCCCTGCCTGCAGGGCCGGTCGCTCCACACACCACGCAGCTCCCTCCATAGTGCCGGGACCCTTGACCCCCCCGCTGCTGCCTCGCACAGCCGTGTGCTTGGATTGCCGTGTGTGCCCCATACTTGGTATTTCATTGGGCCTACTGTGCCTGTGCCCCTGTGTTTGTATTTTTTGTGCCTTCTGTGCCCTTGAATTGTCGCCGTCCCATTGTCCTTTCCCGCCGCTTTTCCCCGTCCCCGATCCCCGCCGCTGCTCCCCTGCGGCCCGCCCCCTTTTTCCTTTCTGTAACCCGCCCATTGGTATTTTGTTGTGCCTACTGTGCCTGTACCCCTGTGATTGTATTTTTTTGTGCCTTCTGTGCCCTTGAATTGTCGCCGTCCCATTGTCCTTCCCGTCGCTTTTCCCCATCCCCGATCCCCGCTGCTGCTCCGCTGCGACCCGGCCCCCTTTTTCCTTTCTGTAACCCGCCCATTGGCCACCCCGCTCCCGCCTCCCAGCTGCTGCTCCCTCCCACTTCACCATTTATGGAGATCGACGCACAGGAGCGCAGCGGGTGCGCCGATTGCGCGCCAAAGGCCTGGACCATGCCCAGCACCAGGACCCCTGGCCCACGAGAATGCCAGCCCACACGACGGACGTACGACCCCATCACCCTCAACGCACTCAGCGCTGGCCGGAACCCCGCCTGCTACCGAGCCACCCCGAGACGCACCCACGGACCCTTTGCCTGCCAAGCCTGCCGATTCACCTGCCTCCGGACCTGCACCACCCCCGCCAAGCCAGACACCAGCAACAACCACCTCAAGTGCATCTTGCTCAACACCCGCTCCGTCCACAGGCACGCCGTGGAACTCTGGAACCTGCTCGACGCGACAGCACCAGACTTCACCTTCCTCACAGAAACCTGAATGAATGGCTCCTCAGAGCCCGACATCGCAATAGCCATCCCGGACAGATACAAGATCACCCGGAGGGACCGCGTCAACCAGACGGGAGGAGGTATCGCCATCGTACACAAGAACACCATCCGCATCTCGACCAACTCCGACGAAACCTTCACCGCCGCCGAAAACCTCCACTTCCAGATACACACTGACCCCAAGACCACCCTCCGAGGCACCCTCATCTACAGACCCCCGGGACCACGCACACAATTCAGCGAAGACATCGCAGACTTCATCAGCCCGCACGCCCTTCCCTCCGTCGACTACATCCTCCTAGGGGACCTCAACTTCCACCTGGAGAACAACAATGACAGAAACACCACCACCCTGCTGGACAACCTCGCCAACCTCGGACTCAAGCAACTGGTGAACACCCCCACCCACTACGCCGGCCACACGCTGTTGTCGGTCCAGTGGTGTCTGGTGGAGTGGCTGAAGGAGATGTGCTTGCCGTCTTCTCATCCAGCAAGCACATCTCCTTCAGCCACTCCACCGGACTCCATTGGACCGACCACAGCTGCGTCCACTTCAGCTTCAGAAGAACCACGACCCACCACCACCCGCAACAGGTTCCCCGCCGGAGCTGGAGCAACGGTCCCCAACGAAGCAGCCAGCAACCTCACCAAGTGGCTCACCAACTGCGCTGACGACCTCGCACCACTAAAGAACCCTCCCAGCAGACCCGGCAGCAAGAAAACCCCCTGGTTCACCGACAAACTCAAGGACTCCAAGAAGAACTGCCGCACCCTCGAGAAAGTCTGGTGGCTCGACCAGACCACAGACAACAGGACCGCCCTCAAGCACGCCACCCGCAATCACCATCAGCTGATCCGTGCCACCAAGAAGACGGCACTCAAAGAACGACTGGACAACAATGCCCACGACAGCAAGGAACTCTTCAACATCGTCAAAGAGTTCTCCAACCCCAGTGCCGGAAACACAACATCACTCCCTCGCAAGACCTCTGCAACTCACTCGCCTCGTTCTTCCACCGCAAGATCGCAGACATACACAACAGCTTCGACGCACCAACCACGCACCCAACCATCGAACCAACGCCTGCCACCACCACCCTCTGCAATTGGACCCTGATCAGCACCGAAGACACCACCCGCACGATGAACTCCATCCACTACGGATCACCAACCGACCCCTGCCCACACCACGTCTTCAACAAAGCCGACGCCATCATCGCACCCCATCTCCGGGACATCATCAACACCTCCTTCCACACCGCCACCTTCCCGGAGAGCTGGAAGCATGCCGAGCTTACCGCCCTACTGAAGAAACCAACGGCAGACCCCACCAACCTCAAGAACTACCGTCCCATCTCGCTCCTTCCTTTTCCTGCCAAAGTCATCGAGAACACCGTCAACAGACAGCTCGCCGCCTTCCTCGAGACGAACGGATCCCTCGACCCCTTGCAGTCCGGGTTTCGGGCCAACCACAGCACCAAGACCGCCCTGATCGCAGCCACCGACGACATCAGAGCCCTGATCGACAACGGGGAAACAGTGGCCCTCATCCTCCTGAACCTCTCTGCGGCGTTCGACACTGTCTGCCACTGCACCCTAGTGCAGCGCCTCAGCAACATCGGAATCCAAGAGAAAGCACTGAAGTGGATCATCTCGTTCCTCGATGGAAGAACCCAGAGAGTCCGCCTCCCCCCGTTCAGATCCGAGGCCACCGAAGTCATCTGCGGCGTACCACAAGGATCTTCTGTCAGCCCAACCCTCAACGTCTACATGAGCCCCCTCGCAGCCATCGCAAGCCAACACAACCTCAACATCATCTCCTACGCCGACGACACCCAACTGATCCTCTCCCTCACCAACGACCCCGCCACCGCCAGAGCCAGACTACACGAAGGGATGAAAGACGTGGCCGATTGGATGAAGAACAGCCGCATGAAACTGAACTCAGACAAGACGGAAGTCCTCATCCTGGGACCATCACCCTCCGCCTGGGACGACTCCTGGTGGCCCCCTACCCTGGGCACCGCTCCCAAGCCAAAGGACCACGCACGCAACCTGGCCTTCATCCCGGACTCCTCCCTCTCGATGACTAGTCAAGTCAACGCCCTTTCCTCATCATGCTTCAACACCCTGCGCATGCTCCGCAAGATCTTCAGATGGATCCCCACAGAAACCAGGAAGACCGTTACCCAGGCACTCGTCACCAGCCGACTGGACTACGGGAACACCCTCTACGCCGGAACCACAGCCAAACTTCAAAAAAGACTCCAACGCATCCAGAACGCCTCCGCACGACTCATCCTGGACATCCCCCGACAATGCCACATCACCGGACACCTGAGAGACCTGCACTGGCTCCCCGTCAGCAAGAGAACCACGACCTGGGCCCCAAGTACCTCAACGACCACATGACCTTCTACACGCCCACCCGCCAGCTATGCTGTTGAGCCTCTGCTGGTTTCCCCGAATGAAGGTCTGGAGGCTGCTGACTCCAGCTGGGCGGTCTTCCGTGTGTGCGCGCAGTGGTGGGTGCGGAAAGCTGACGAGGTCGAAAGGCGCCCGGATAGCTAGACCGCGTAACACTGCAATTCCCCTGAAATAAGGACGGGGAAAGGCGAGGAGCACTGTGGAGGCAGCGGACAAGGGCCAGTACAAAAGCTGCTGAAGAAGTTTAAAGACAATCTTCCGTATGGCCAATTTCTGAGGGTCAGGCGTAACTGCTCTAAAAGAGAAGACTACTTTTCTGAATCATATGACCTCCTGAATAGGCTCAGCCATAGGGGGTATCGATAAGGCTTCTTAAAAAAGTGCGCAAAAGAGCATGTTATAACCATAGGGAATTTCTATTGACGCCAAAAGAAAAAGCATCCACCACTCAAGATAGTCTTACGTGCGTCACCACATTTTGTACGAAGAGCAACCATATAAAAAAAATATCAATAAACATTGGCTTATGGTTGCGGATGACCTTAACATGCATGATCCCCCTCTAAATGCTTTCCGCAAGGGCAAGAGTATTAGAAACGCACTTGTAAAGTGCCTACTTCCATCCAAAGAGTTGAGTGTCCAGTCACATCTATGGAGCATTCCTCCCATCAAGGGGCATTTCAAATGTGGAAGCTGTAAGGTGTGCCCTCTGACCAAAGAAACCAAATCATTTTCCCACAACAATTACACACACACTCTTTAGGAACACATCAATTGTAACTCTTAAGTAGTTATATATGCCATTCAGTGCCCTTGTGAATTTCTATATATAGTGCAGATGTCACAGAAAATAAAATGCAGGATCCTGCAACATTGCAGCAAGATAAGATGTGCCACAGGGAGCCCCACTGGTGGAACATTTCACTTAATTTGGACATACCGCAGAATGTCTCAAATGGTGGGTGATTGAGAAGGTACACACTAACCCCAGAGGAGGGTGTCTCTCACACAATCTCAACTACTGGGAATGTAAATGGATTCACACCGTTGATACTATACACAAGGGACTGAATGAATATGAGGAAATCGCTCGACAGGCAGCAAGCCTGTGCATAGGTTAGATCTGCCATGCCTCCGATACTACGTGACCCTCATCAGTTCTTGTATACTAGTGCCCCTTTGTTTCTTGAATTAGGCACTTATAACCACACATTGGCCAAAGTGATCATACTGTACATACAAGTGTATAAATGTGAATATTTTTATATTTTGCATTGTGTAATATTTTAATTGTACATAACATTGTCTCGGGACTGCATTCCAACAATCATGTCCGGATTGCTTATGACTCTACACAGATCGGATTACTGTGTGCCCTGATGTTTAATTGTCCATATGATGTAAAACATGCGTCAACCTTATCCTGTCAGGTTGACTGTGGTCGCCATAATTTGTACTCGGTTTAGCTTTACACTGTACATTCTTTACACAAGTCGCCCACTGTACTGATCGTCTACATGATTAGTAGAGACATCATTGCTTATTGCTCCACATAATATTGTATTGTCTCACGCCCTATGATGAGGACCTAACATAGACATACGTAGAATACTAACAAATGCCTGGGTGATTGCAGCTCCTATTTTTACATTTTTTGATAATTCACAGGATGTATAGCGGTGTGATTATCTCATGTATTCATATCAATGGCTCTGATTGCGGCCTCTACAATTGGCCTTGCCTGATAGTTTACAGGATGTATAGTTTCACATTTATGGCATAAGATCCTGGTTTGTGGCACATCGGGCTGCCTTAGCTTTTTACCTGGTGACTCATCCTTGATGTGCTGCCTTACACAACCGGCAAACCTGGATTGGGCCACCATGCTTGATTATAATGGTCTGACCGACGCCCCCCTACGTGCACCTTACGCACGTCCTGATCGGTTCTTCAACTGGCGCTGCCCGTGCCTCAGTCCTTGCCTGCGCTCACATCGGAGCGACATGGACTACACGGAGTCCGCAGCATAAGGTAATCATTTGGCCCTGGAGACTTTTCCCTTCTTCCCTTTAAGGTTCCCTTCACCGCCATATCCCGTGGCATCTTGCCATCGCGGCTCCGTAATTTTAAGAACAAGGCCCGTCTTTTCCTTTGGAGACTGCTTGTCCTCTATACGGGCCCCTCTTCACTTAGCTGCATGATTGTGTATTCGGTCACCCTCCCATTCTTGTTAGCCTGCAAACTGTTTTGGTTTCACGCACATTTTAGCTCCCATAAGTTATGTGGACCTTCTTATTTATATTATCAGGACCACAGAACCCGATCCAGCCCCCCCTCTCCTCGCCTCATTTTTTTACTTTGCAGATCCACTTGGGTATGCGTATTACATATGCTGTATACACCAGTTTGTATATACATTGGCTGTCACCATTGTTGTTTATAATTGTATGTCTCACCATTTGTTTTTGGATCTTAAGTATGTAAGGTGTGGAAGTTACTACACATCCTTATTATACATACCTTGGCACCATCGGGCCATTGGGTTCTGTGATTTGAGGTCATACCTGAGTAGCCAGGCCTGGCACCATGACTAGGTCAGTGACACTCTAATTGACCACACCAAGGGGCATATTACCAAGGGCATTATCGCCGCATTAGCTGGACTTTTTCCCGCTAATGCGGCGATAATTTTATCGCCCTATTACCAAGCTGTCGCTAACATCAGTTAGCGACAGCTTGTAGGTGATAGCGGGCATTTAGGGGCCCACTTTGCATGTCAGCGATAATTATCACTAATGACATGCAAAGTGGGCGAGCCAAGATGTTAGCGACTGAAAACAGTTGCTAACATCTCTAACTCCTATTAACAACTTTTGGAAATATGCGCGGTAAGCGCGAATATCTCCAAAAGCTAACGCCTGCTAAAAGCAATTCTTAGTCATGTTATCCAATGGAAGGTGGATAACATGGCTAAGAGCATTGTCACGATAATGCATGAATATCTCTCATTTTGCAGTGATATTCAAGCATTTCGCAGGATTTTTACCGCTTTTGAGATAAACCTTGATAATATCAAGGTATCTCAGCGGTAAAAATCCTAGGTGCTCGGCGATATTTTTTTCCCGCTAACCAAGCAATAGCGATAATTGCTTGGTAATATGCCCCCTAGTTTCTTGACCACACACATAGCGCCCGATCTAATTAGAATTCTTTACCCATAGGTTGCCATACCCCGTCCTGATGAAGACTCGCAGCTGAGGTTCGAATTTCCCTCTTTGCATCAGCCGAGTCGAAACGTTGACGCCCTCCATTATACAAGACCTGTACCTACATCCTGTCTGATACACCTTGATGTTGCATTGATTGCACAGTGGGATTCTACAGATTTGCATGTAAATGATTTTTATGTAACTGTTTTTTGTTACCAGTCATTTGTAAAGTACCAAGTTGAAATTTCTCTTTCTCCTTTTGACTTATACACTTACACCATCCACCATCACTCCCCATCCCTTTTCCTTTTTTGTGCGCAACCTATATTCATTGAGTACACCAATAAATGTGTTGTAAATATCTTGGGAATTATTTGGTGCTTCTAATTGTGTGGTCTTTCAATACAAGTATTCTTAAAAGAAAATTGAGTGCATGTCTGACTAAGGTCGCAGTGATATTGATTATCAGTTTTGGAGTATTCTACACAACACAGACTGTGTACATTTGCAATTCAATCTATGAATATGGGGAGGCAACTGGCCGCCGCTTGGCACAAAGGGTACAACCAAGGGAAGCGGCCCAAAGAATTAGACCAGTAGTAGATGCTGGAGGGAACTTGGCTGATACGGATGAAGCGATATTAAAGGTATTCCAGGGATATTATGAGGCACTTTATACAGGCAAACCTACTGATATACAGGCTGCGGAAAAGCTGTTACAGGGCTTTGACTGCAAAAAAATAGATATATTAGATACAGAAAGACATGAGGAACCCATTACTATGGAAGAATAAGAAAGAGCTATTAATAGTCTACCATCAGGTAAAGCAGCAGGGCCCGATAAGCTACCGTTAGAAGTATATAAAACTTTTTTTAAGGAAATTAAAACTGAGAATTTGATTTTTTATAAGGAGACTTTTTCCTATTTCTCTGTTTTTGTATTGCTTTGGCTATTATTATTTCATATCTTATTCTATGTAGACTGTACCTATTGCGATATTTCAGTTTCCATGCTATGATCCTCTATTTTTTTTTAATATTCTTGATATTCATATATACTGATCTGATTATTAGTTGGCAATAAAACTACTTGCCTTCAAGCACTGATTCCTATTCCTTATTGTGGGACTAAATGTGGTTTACGAAAGTTGAGTAGTTTTGTTATTGATAGCACCCTTGTGTCAACTTAAAAATATATACCAGATGACAAATTGTAAGTCATGCACCTGAGTGCTCTCAAGCACATAATTATTCTTTGACTTCCTGGAACTTGATTCTGTACCGCATCACAACTGGGCTATTGTAGAACATCAGTTTTCGGCAACTTGTCTCACCCACTCTAGTGTGCATTCATTAGCTGCCAATCACTTTTAGTGCTCCTGTGGTCTAGGCTGAAAATAGTCTCCAGTTGCTACTTCACACTTGCACAGTCATGAACTGAACTGATTTGACATTGGATGACTGATGGTGCAATCATTCAATCGCAAAGCAGCTAAGACCAGCAGCAACCTGAAAAAACCTCTGTAACACACCTGTGATAGCATCCAACCCTCCTTAGCTCTCCATCTCCATAAGCAAGACTTCTGACCTCTCAGCCCTCCCCCGAGACCTAAAGGAATACAAACATTAAGTGATAGACTCATAAATACCTGTTGAGTGAGTTGCTTGAAAACAGATTAAATGGGCTCCTCAACTGTGCTGTTGCACTGCCTGTGCCACTGAAAGCTTTACCTGTGGCTTTTACCAGTTGAATCTTACACCCCACTGCCACTATGAAAATTACAGATTATGTGTTAAAACCACCCGAGGATATCAATCAATCAGGCTTTGGCCCTGCATTAAAGGCATTTCCCAAGGCAATCCTACAGCCTGGTTCTCCATAGCTAGTCATAATTAGGCTGAATTTGAACTGTTTATAATCACTGACTGGTCATACATCTTGAACAGTTCGTAGGACAAAGAGATTGTGGAGAATAGCAATTTTCTTTTTCAAATCACTATGATGCTCTAAACACTGCTCACAGCTTTTAACGGATTGTAAGCACAATGCACATTACAGTTGAAATAACCTGCAAAAAGGAAACAGGGTTCATATTTAGGAATCACCATAGAAGCATCTATTCAGGTCTGTGTCGATGGAGATCTTCCATAAGCTGTTGTGGAGCTCTCATTTATGCTTAAAGTCTTGGCATGTGAGCAGCATTTCACCACCATGTTTGGTTTTCTAGTCACCGAGCTTTGGCTGATTTTCCCTCTAGAAGGTCTTCTAGAAAGGGTACATCTTGTCTTTCTCCTAGACTGCACTTTGAATGCTGGTGCCAGTGTACCTCAAGGAATTTATTAACACCATCACTGCTTGAGATCTTCCCCTCCTGTGCTGAGGGCCAATGTTAATGGGTGTGGTCATGACGGAACCGTTCCGTCATGAGCATGGAAGGGGTTAAACAAACTAGGGAGGATTGAGAATCTTAAGGTGGGTGTGCCCTCAGCTTAGCAGTTTCTATATACTCAATAAACAAAAGTGAGTGGAACCCACTTTCTAAGGTGTGTGTGTTTATATATGTATCTAAGATGAGTGAGCGACATGCACCCAGGTAAATTGGTGCTCCATTCACAATTTCTCAGATATGTGAATTATATGATTAATAGTATCTATCTATTGACCAGTATGCATTTGTATGCAAATATATAAACATATATATTTGTATAGGGTCCTCACCTACAGGCACCACCCATGGCTTGCTTCATCTTCACACTCTCACCCAAACACTGAACGTGAATGGGTGGCTCAACCCGTTTGTAAGGGGAACTGTTGTGATAATAGAAGTGAGCGAAGGCAGGGAGCATGGGTGAAATAAAATAGCCTCTGAATCCTAAAATGCCAAATTTTTATGATATAGAATGTGATGCTCTTAGGACATAATGTTCCTAGGCATCTATTACGTTGACATGTTACAGCCATTATGCTGCCCATAGAGGGTCATTCGGCTTTCCTCAGGACCTTGATTTAACACTGCTTTAGATGGTTTATTGCTTTTTGCTCCGCAATCAAATTATAGTAAACATGCACGCAACCATACAGACCATACTGATAGGACCTTTTCCTGGTATGGTAATAGATGCCTTGTTTGTTCAACGGACATCATGAGTTATGCCAGGGGAGGACAGTCGCTGTAGTAAAACATTCATCAAGATGCAGGGATACAGGGACACACAATGAGTGTGATTTGACGCGCACCCTCAATGAATGTTTGACTAGAGGGACCATCTTCCCCTGACATACCCTATGAGATAATATATATATATATATATATATATATATATATATATATATATATATATATATATATATATATATATATATATATATATATATATATATATATATATATATGATTGCTCCAATTCCTCTAGGATACCTAGCTGGGTCAGAAGAAAATACAGCACTCATGGGGTTATCAGCAGTCAGCAAAGGATTTATTCACAGAACAAACGCGTTTCGGGAAAGAATCCCTTCGTCAGTGTTCACATCTGAACGCGCTGCGCGGCACCATTATCAGTATTCACTGGGGTCATTAAAACAAACAACGGACATTAACAAACGTTTGCGTATGTGCGCCATCTTTGAATGTGCATTTCATTGTGCTTTTACATTGATTGTTTTAAAAAATTGTTCCAGCAAATCACGCCGTGTATCGGCTAACACAATAACTCGTGTTACAGCAATAGTGAGGACTTATAGGTATTATTTGCCTGGACATCACCTTTCTGAGGAATAGACGCTACAAGACTATAGCGTCTCCATCGATATATGTATATCGTGAATTGAATTTGACAAGTTACGTTGAATCTTGCTGTGTATCGGCAATTGCAGCCAAAATGGCCGCACAAAATCTCAGAAATGTTTTCATGAATAGGCAAATTCTAACACGCCTCAAACATTTCTTATACCCAAGGTGATTCAAAAATAGGTGCATTTTCAATTAAAAACCCATATTTAATTAATATGCATTATGTTTCAAAGCTGTTATACATTTTTTCTCTCATTCGATTCATTTAGGTTTCTTAACTTTCCCAGTTCTCAGACACTATTACTTTGTAATTATCCCAGATGTGATGACAATTCCTCTCCCATATTCAGCCACCCGGTGCCCTGCTCTCCAGATCGATTTTGTAACAGAATTCTAATCTTCTGAGTGTCTGCAATTTATTGCCTCCCCTTGGGCTTTCAACAACACAGTCTAGGCAGAAATATCTCAGAAGATCCCTGTTGCTATTGTGTTTAATCACAAAATGACGGGCCACTGGATAGGTAAAATCTCTATTCACGATGGCCTGCATGTGCTCCAACACTCTTAATTTTACAGGGTTGATCGTACTTCCAATATATCTCAATTGGCAAGGGCACATTAGACAGTAAACTGCATGATCTGTGTGGCAAGACATACATTTGTTAATTTTCTTACCCCCCTTACAGCCTTTCACATCATATGTCAAGGTTCTCTTACTAGCTATGCAAGCTTTGCATTTCCCACACGGGAAAAATCCCTTGACATCTTTCAGCGTACCTTGCTTTTTCTCCAAAGGCTTTAGGTGGCTATGAACCATATGGTCACGTAGCGATCTGGCCTTTTTAAAAGTTATGAAAGGAGGAGCAGGTATGTCGGATCCCACAATTTGGTCAGTTTTTAAAATATGCCAATGTTTGGTCATTATGGATCTCAGCCTGAAAGAGTTGGTCATGCGAAATTTGCCATCAACAATGGGACAGGTCTTTTTTGCAAAGAGGGAATTTCGGGGTAATTTTCTCACTCTATTTAGAGCGTCCTGCAAGAGGTTGAAACTATAACCTCTATTTGAGAATCTTTCGACACTGTCACTGGCTGCCTGTTCAAAGTCCTCATCTTGAGTACAATTGTGCTTAAGTCTTAAAAGTTTCCCATAGGGGATACTGTTTATGAGTCTACGGGGGTGACTGCTGGAGGCGTGCAATAAACTATTGCCTGCCGTTGGTTTACGATAGAGTTGGGTGCAGATCTTACCATCCCTCACACTCACTTGAAGGTCCAGATAAATGACCCTTTCATTGCTCACTTCTCCAGTAAATCTAAAATTGCAATCATTCTCATTGAGAACCCGTATGTACTCGTTTGCCTCTGCTATTGACCCATCCCAGACAAGGAACAGGTCGTCACTTAACCTGCTCCATGCCACCACTTTGTTGTTCCATGTGGCATTTCTGGGGGCCCAGGCTACCTGCTCCTCCCAGCAGCCAACGAACAGGTTCGCATAGCTGGGGGCGAAGCAGGAGCCCATCGCCGTACCAGAAAGTTGTCTGAATATGTCATCCTGAAACATAAAGATGTTATTGTACAAACATAATTTGAATGAGTTCTAATAACATCTTGTTATGCATTGCATATTTTAGTTGTCTTTTATTCAGGAAATATTCTATTGCAGATAGACCTTGTTCATGCTCAATGCATGTGTAGAGACTTGTTATGTCTAAAGTAACGAGTACATACGATGCTTGCCAGTCTAGGTTTTCTACTTTCTCGATGAAATCCGAGGTATCTCTAATATAAGATTTCAACAAGAGTACAAAATCAAACAGATAGTGGTTCAAAAATTTCAAAAGATTCTCGGTAAGTCCTCCTATGGAGGAGATGATGGGTCTCCCGGGGGGATTGGCAGTGTTTTTATGGACCTTGGGCAGGTGGTAAAAACAAGGTAAGATTGGATTCACAGTCTTGAGAAAAAGATATTCATCGAGTTCCAACATCTGCTTGTCATGCCATCTCTTTAGCAGAACATGTAAAGTATCAATGCTCATCAGATAATCCTTTTTCATTATCACGGCATAACAAGTTGTGTCATTTAATTGACGTAAGGCTTCTGCAACATATTGTTCTCTTGACATGATAACAATATTACCTCCTTTATCCGAGGGTTTACATATGATGGTCTTGTCCTCCATCAAACCCTTTATAGCCAAGTTTTGATCTTTTGTGACATTAAAGTTTTTTTGTTGGGGGCTCTGTTCAGTCCTCATAGCCATCAGGTCCCTGATGACTGCATCAGACAAAATGTCAATAGCATCCACGGCGGTTTGTCGAACAAATTTAGATACAGGTTTAAAACCGCTCTTTGGTGCTTCTTGATCGATGTCAACATTGGCTGGTATTATTAGTTGCACTCGTTTCCATGTGTCCCTGTGATCTCAGATTTAGCAGGACCTCAAATGCAGTCAAATCATTCACAGTTAGGAAGTCAGTATCCTTTTTGTTGTTTCTCAGATGTTTCGCTTCATCGGCGGGTGGTTTGACTTTGAAAAATTTGTGTAATTTGATCTTTCGGATCAATTTATACAGATCAATTCTCGTTTGAGTATATTCCAAGTTGTTATTCGGACAAAACGTAAGTCCCAATTTTAAAACGGACTCTTCCACAGATGTTAGGGGTCTTTGGTATAGGTTCACTATCGTGAGATGGTCAGATGCAACTATCATCTTCCCCTTCGCTGGCTCCTGGTCACCCTTGGAGTTGTTTTTGCTTGCCCGCTGCCTCTTCCCCTTCCAGCCACCGCGTCTGGTTTGCCTGCCCCTTCCGGGGGCTTGTTCTTGCCGTCTCTGAGCCAACTTTCTTGCATTAATTTGAACTCCAGTTGAAAAGGGGTTTTCGTAGTTGTTGGCGTTATTACCGGACCTGCTGTTTCATTGCCAGATATTTCACTTGCAGTGGCATCTGAATCGGAGGTTTCCAGTCTTACTTCCGGTGATGTTTTCTAGAAAAGGTCAGGACCCTGCCCATCGTGTAGTCCCGTTCATCATGGTCAAATTTCTCTTGCTTTCTCAATTTAATCTTCATGTCATATTTCTGTAACCTTTTCTTCATGGTTGCCCTGAGTTGTTCTTGCTCCTCCTTATCAGGGTTTTTGAGAGTTGTTCTTCTAACTCCTCAATTTCTTTGACCACCTTGTCACGGTCACTCCATGCAAATTGGACTAATATTTCCAACATTCCTTTGCATGAGTTGGCTATATGTGCAGCCCATGTTTCCAGCAGAAGGGGGTCAGGGTTTTCATATGCAGGGACAGTAAAAATTTGTAATCCTCGAGGTACCCTTTGCACCTCAATATATCCCTGCAAAGATGTTCCCTCCCACCATTTGCGAAGTTCTCGCTCATAGAGTTTTTACAGTTTTTGAAATTGGGTTGTTAAGGTATTTCTAGTCTCCGTCTTAACCTTCGGAGGCGGTTTGGAAATGTCCGGGATTTTATTTTTGAAAATGTCACCAGCCGCATCTCTGCGTTCAGACATGTTAAACATGTTCTATTTTCTTTCAGATTCGTGTTGGTATCCCGGTCCCGGGAAACCACAATAGACCAATGCTTGTAATGCTGTAAAAACCCCTTGCTATGCCGTCCAGTTTCTTTAATCAGAACGCCGTGAAAGTTTAAAGTTCAAAAGCAGGCTTACCGCGTATTGCTTTCGCGGACTCCCGCACTTTCCGGCTGTTCGATTCGAGGTGGGTTCGAAGAGAGGTGGACTCACTCAATCCTCCTTCAGCCTCCACAGTGGCGGCGGTGCACTCGTTCAAAAATGTTTAAGCTCCTTGTACACCGATGGCACGAGTCACTCACAAGTGGGTGCTGTTGCGCGGCGGTGCCCCGCGTTACAAAATGATTATCAGCAGTCAGCAAAGGATTTATTCACAGAACAAACATGTTTCGGGAAAGAATCCCTTCGTCAGTGTTCACATCTGTGCTTTTACATTGATTGTTTTAAAAAATTGTTAAAACAATCAATGTAAAAGCACAATGAAATGCACATTCAAAGACGGCACGCAAACGCAAACGTTTGTTAATGTCCGTTGTTTGTTTTAATGACCCCAGCGAATACTGATAATGGTGCCGTGCAGCGCGTTCAGATGTGAACAATGACGAAGGGATTCTTTCCCGAAACGCGTTTGTTCTGTGAATAAATCCTTTGCTGACTGCTGATAACCCTGTGAGTGCTGTATTTTCTTCTGACCCGGCTGGGTATCCTAGAGGAATTGGAGCAATCATTTGTAACCCAGGGCACCGCCGCGCAACAGCACCCGCTTGTGAGTGACTCATGCCATCGGTGTACAAGGAGCTTAAATATATATATATATACATATATATTCAAGCTCAACAGTCCCCCTCAAAGCCTGAAAAAGAAGACTTAAGCACTCCGGGTACGGCAACAGGGTTTATTCAAGGCCTACGGCAGAGATGACAGACGCGTTTCAGACAAAAGTCCTTCCTCAGTGTCAGCTACACGCTGCTCGCGGCTCATTTTTGTAAACGCTCTCATTGAGACTGAGAGCGGACTCAATTTCAGTGCATGCACATTCTGTTAGAAACGTAGGTAAAACGTGGCAGCCATTTTACATACTCACAAATGCAATCATGTAAATAAAAATGTTCATCCGGCTAATGCCTCAAGTCTATGATGCATGTTATGTACAGTCTATAAAGGCTAATAACCACTGCCAGATAGCAATACAATATCGCTGTGTATCGGCATTACACTGGCGAAATTACCAAAGAAAAAAAACGTTTCTAAACATCAAACAGGTAACCCTTTGCACCATAAACTTAAACCGAGGGCAAATTGCAATCCAGCCGTGTATCGGCATAGCTCCTGCATCACAAAGCATAATGTGTTCCGGAGATAAATTCACAAAAAACTCCAATTGTGCTTCTTAAAAAGCACAAAGTTAAGAGAGATACAATTTACATATTCCATTAGTGTAAAGCAGAATAACAATGTTCATAATTCTTGTTTAAAGGTATTCAATACTCGCAGTGTGAGTATACGTGTAAACACTTGAAAATGGTAATGGAATAAAGAAAAATTGAAAAGCAAAAGAAAAAAATAATAAAAGGCCTTATCTAGCAGAGACAAAATCGGAATCATATGAAGACATTTCATTACATCGAATTTGGATGTTTCCGATATGGTCTATTGCAAAAAGGAGACATATTTTAAGGGGGGTTGGAGGATCATCTACCCAGGTGCACTGTTAGTTCTTCCCCTGTATTGAGCCCTGATGGATTTCTAGTTTGTAAGTCTATTATAAATCTAGACTCCAGTCTACGAAGACTCAGCAATCTGTCTCCCCCTCTAGGATGCAAGGGCACATGATCAATGCCATAGTAACACAGCAATTCTCTATTGCTGCCATGTACTTTGGCAAAGTGTCGAGCAACTGGGTAGGTCACGTCCTTGTTGGTAATTGCCCGTTGGTGTTCCAATATACCGAGTTTTACATTGTTGATTGTACTCCCAATATATTGTAATCCGCATGGGCAGACCAAACAGTACACTACATATGGGGTTGTGCAAGTGATGAATTTGTTAATCATTCTAGGTTTGCCAAGACCCGGAACATTGTACATTAATGTCCGTCTACTATTCTCACAAGCTCGACATTTTCCACAAGGAAAAACCCCCCTCATGTCTTTCAGAGTACCACCAGATTTAGATTGGAGCGGCATGAGGTAACTTTGTACAAGATTATCCTTTATTGACTTGGATTTCCTAAAGGTCAACAAGGGTTTCACTGGAACATCACTCCCTATTATGGGGTCCGTACGGAGTATGTGCCAGTTTCTTGTAAGGATTTGTCTTCGTTTGTTTGCCTCATCAGAATAGGTGGTAATCATACGGAATTTGGTTTTCAGATCTGACTCATCACTGATCTTAGACGTTTGTGCTAGTAGATGTTTCCTCGGAATTCTCAATACTCTCTTGAAAGTGTCATCCAACAGAGCTTGATCATATCCTCTAATCAAAAATCTAGCTACACATTCCTTGGCTGCTGAGATGAAATCTGCTTCCAAGGAGCAATTTCGTCTCAGTCTTAGCAGTTCCCCGTAGGGGATGCTACGAATCAGACTGGGGTGGTGGCTGCTTCCAGCATGTAATATGCTGTTGCCGGCTGTCGGCTTTCTATATAGAGTCGTCTCCAGCCTACCTTTGTGGACAAAAACCCTTAGATCAAGGTAGTGTACCTCCGTCTCACTTATGTCAGATGTAAACTTTAAATTCAACTCATTATGATTGAGATCCTAAATAAATTCCTCTGCCTGTGTGGTGGAGCCCCTCCACACTAGGAAGAGGTCGTTGATATATCGACGCCATACCACGATGTGCTTGGCCCATCGCTGGTTTTCGCCAGCTAGGGCAACCTGCTCCTCCCACCAGCCTACGAAAAGATTCGCGTAGCTGGGGGCGAAGCAGGTTCCCATCTCGCTGTACCACTGGTTTGCCTAAATAGATCATTCTGGAAGAGGAAGATATTGTTTCTAAGACAGAAATTCAAACATTCTATTAACAACCTCCCATGAACTATGTATTTGGCTGATCTTTTATCCAGAAAGTATTTGATAGCCTCTATACCTTGATCATGTTGTATACTGGTATAGAGGCTGGCTATATCCAGAGTGATCAAAACATACGATGGATCCCAAACAATTTGATCAATTTGTCCGATAAAGTCCTTAGTGTCTTTAACATATGATTTTAGATCAGAAACAAAACTAGAGAGAAAAGAATCAATGTATATAGACATGTTTTCCGTCAGACTTCCCTTCGAAGAGACGATGGGTCGTCCCGGTGGATACTGAGGGTCTTTGTGGACCCCTTTGGTAATTGATAAAAGGTCGGAATCACAGGTTCTGGATTTCTGAGGAAAAGGAATTCATCCATGTCTAGCATCGATTTATTACGCCATTTAGTCAAGAGATCATGATAAGCCTTGATACTTTCTGTTTATTCGTCTTTAATTATCTTCTGATAGTTTCTTGGATCTTGAAGCTATCTCAGTGATTCCTGACAGTATTGGTCTTGAGTTAGTAAAACCACGTTTCCCCCCTTATCTGAGGGTTTCACAATTATCTCCTTGTTGTTGTTCAAATTGGAAAGAGCATCAGTTTGTGCCATGGTTAAATTATTCCTTTTCCTAATCCTTTTGTTATTTGAAAGTCTGTGATTCATAAGATCTTGTGTCACAGCATCTGCAAAAGTATCTATTGCATCATAAGGCATCTGCGGATTGAACTGTGATGGAGCCTTAAAAGCCGTTACTGGTGATTGTTGCTGAATGCTTTCCACATTTAGTATTCCAATAGTATCTTCAACAGTCTCTGCCAGTTGTTCGGTTCTCAGGTCCTCCAATGCTTGTGCCGTGTGAAGATCCTTGATGGATAGAATATCTGTAGGACACACTGTGATTTTCTTTCTTGTTTTCTTCGTGCCTTCAGATTGAGGTTTCATTTTATGAAACTTGTCTAATTTGATTTTGCGGGTCAATTTGAACAAGTCAATACGGGTTTGGGTGTACTCCAGTCCTTTATTGGGGCAGAAACTCAGCCCCAATTGTAAGGTGTCCTCCGCATCTCGTGTTAACATCTGATCAGTCAGGTTAACAACCGTCGGACTGAGGTCTACCATTTCTTCCGTCTTTTCTTGCGGATGGTTTGAGCTGCCGCTCTGCCCCTTCCTCTTCCTCTGCCAGCCACCTCGTCGGGTTCTCCGTTGTTTTCTGGTGGTTTCAGTTTGCCCCTCTTAGCCACGTGCTGTGGATGAGGTCGAATTCCAAATGAAAAGGTGTCTTTCTCCCTTCCCTGCTTGATGTTGGCCTCTCATCTCCTGATAGCTCTTCTTCCGTGGCTGAGGATTCAGAAGTAGGGGGTGGTTCTACCGGTCCGGTGCTCTTCGTCTTATTAAGAGCTTTCCGAGGACCGTCGAATTTCTTCGAAAAGGTAAGGATTCTTCCTTGAGCGTAATCACGCTCATCTCTTTCAAACTTTTCTTGCTTTCACTGTCGTATTTTGAGTTCATATTTGACCAAACGTTTCTTCATATCCTCTCGCAGTTGTGTTTATGTGGCTGAATCAGTTTCTTTGGCAATTTCAAGTTCTAGGGAGGCTATCTCATCAATTGCTTTCGCTCTATCGCTCCAAGCGAATTTTACAAGCAACTCAAGCATAGCTTTACAGGATGCTGCTGTAAGTCCAGCCCATTGTTCCAAAAGCATGGGGTCAGGGCTCTCAAATGCAGGTACTGTATATATGCGGAGCCCCCTGGGCACTCGATCCACGTCATGTAATTTTATAGAGAGGTGGCCTACCACCAATTGCGTATCTCTCTCTCACTTAATCGTTCCAGTTTCAAGAAAAGATTTTGTAGGGAACTCTGTGGTACATTCCCCCTGCCTCCGGTGTTAGGTGCAGCAGTAAGATTTGGTGTGCGTTTCATAAACACATCAAGAGCTGCTTTGCGGCGTTCTTCCTCATCACACATGCCTTTGGGCGTTTCTTAGGAACCAAAGGGAAGCCCCCCTGGGTTTCGCCGCCAATACCCACTCACCTTACTGTTTGTTTTGTTTGGACCCTAGAAAGTGCAAGGAGCAGACAATGGGAGTGCAATAAAGGGAACGGCGACTTACCAGCGTTTCAGATGTCAGCCGTGCGCCCATCCGTTTACTCCTCACGCTTCTGATCTGGAAAACAGCGGTGCTCCCGATAAACAAAACAACAGCTCCGTGCAACGAGGAATCTCGGGGCACTCAGTGGCGGGTGCTATGTCGCGCTGGTAGACGCGTAATATATTCAAGCTCAATAGTCCCCCTCAAAGCTTGAAAAAGAAGACTTAAGCACTCCGGGTACGGCAACAGGGTTTATTCAACGCCTACGGCAGAGATGACAGACGCGTTTCAGACAAAAGTCCTTCCTCAGTGTCAGCAACACGCTGCTCGCGGCTCATTTTTGCAAACGCCCTCATTGAGACTGAGAGCGGACTCAATTTCAGTGCATGCACATTCTGTTAGAAACGTTGGTAAAACGTGGCAGCCATTTTACATACTCACAAATGCAATCATGTAAATAAAATTTTTCATCCAGCTAATGCCTCAAGTCTATGATGCATGTTATGTACAGTCTATAAAGGCTAATAACCACTGCCAGATAGCAATACAATATCGCCGTGTATCAGCATTACACTGGCGAAATTACCAAAGAAAAAAAACGTTTCTAAACATCAAACAGGTAACCCTTTGCACCATAAACTTAAACCGAGGGCAAATTGCAATCCAGCTGTGTATCGGCATAGCTCCTGCATCACAAAGCATAATGTGTTCCGGAGATAAATTCACAAAAAACTCCAATTGTGCTTCTTAAAAAGATGGCACGCAAACGCAAACGTTTGTTAATGTCCGTTGTTTGTTTTAATGACCCCAGCGAATACTGATAATGGTGCCGTGCAGCGCGTTCAGATGTGAACAATGACGAAGGGATTCTTTCCCGAAACGCGTTTGTTCTGTGAATAAATCCTTTGCTGACTGCTGATAACCCTGTGAGTGCTGTATTTTCTTCTGACCCGGCTGGGTATCCTAGAGGAATTGGAGCAATCATTTGTAACCCAGGGCACCGCCGCGCAACAGCACCCGCTTGTGAGTGACTCATGCCATCGGTGTACAAGCAGCTTAAATATATATATATACATATATATTCAAGCTCAACAGTCCCCCTCAAAGCCTGAAAAAGAAGACTTAAGCACTCCGGGTACGGCAACAGGGTTTATTCAAGGCCTACGGCAGAGATGACAGACGCGTTTCAGACAAAAGTCCTTCCTCAGTGTCAGCTACACGCTGCTCGCGGCTCATTTTTGTAAACGCTCTCATTGAGACTGAGAGCGGACTCAATTTCAGTGCATGCACATTCTGTTAGAAACGTAGGTAAAACGTGGCAGCCATTTTACATACTCACAAATGCAATCATGTAAATAAAAATGTTCATCCGGCTAATGCCTCAAGTCTATGATGCATGTTATGTACAGTCTATAAAGGCTAATAACCACTGCCAGATAGCAATACAATATCGCTGTGTATCGGCATTACACTGGCGAAATTACCAAAGAAAAAAAACGTTTCTAAACATCAAACAGGTAACCCTTTGCACCATAAACTTAAACCGAGGGCAAATTGCAATCCAGCCGTGTATCGGCATAGCTCCGGCATCACAAAGCATAATGTGTTCCGGAGATAAATTCACAAAGAATTCCAATCGTGCTTCTAAAATAGCACAAAGTTAAGAGAGATACAATTTACATAATCCATTAGTGTAAGGCAGAATAACAATGTTCATAATTCTTGTTTAAAGGTATTCAATACTCGCAGTGTGAGTATACGTGTAAACACTTGAAAATGGTAATGGAATAAAGAAAAATTGAAAAGCAAAAGAAAAAAATATTAAAAGGCCTTATCTAGCAGAGACAAAATCGGAATCATATGAAGACATTTCATTACATCGAATTTGGATGTTTCGGACATGGTCTATTGCAAAAAAGAGACATATTTTAAGGGGGGTTGGAGGATCATCTACCCAGGTGCACTGTTAGTTCTTAACCTGTATTGAGCCCTGATGGATTTCTAGTTTGTAAGTCTATTATAAATCTAGACTCCAGTCTACGAAGAGTCAGCAATCTGTCTCCCCCTCTAGGATGCAAGGGCACATGATCAATGCCATAGTAACGCAGCAATTCTCTATTGCTGCCAAGTACTTTGGCAAAGTGTCGAGCCACTGAGTAGGTCACGTCCTTGTTTGTAATTGCCCTTTGGTGTTCCAATATACGGAGTTTTACGTTGTTGATTGTACTCCCAATATATTGTAATCCGCATGGGCAGACCAAACAGTACACTACATATGGGGTCGTGCAAGTGATGAATTTGTTAATCATTCTAGGTTTGCCAAGACCCGTAACATTGTACATTAATGTACGTCTACTATTCTCACAAGCTCGACATTTTCCACAAGGAAAAAACCGCCTCATGTCTTTCAGAGTACCACCAGATTTAGATTGGAGCGGCATGAGGTAACTTTGTACAAGATTATCCTTTATTGACTTGGACTTCCTAAACGTCAACAAGGGTTGTGTATATATATATATATATATATATATATATATATATATATATATATATATATATATATATATATATATATATATATATATATATATATATGTATATATATATATATATATATATATATATATATATATTTATATATAGAGAAAACACGCAAAGACATCAGCGAGAGGTTGCGCAAACACGAGGAAAAAATCAAAATACGCAAGGTGCATACATTTACAAGAGATCAAAAAGATTATGAATTGGGGCAGATCTACACTTTCTCTCGAAAATTTGATGATGCTAAAAGATTATTGTTCAATACCACCAATTCGAATAAAGCGCAACAACAAGTTCAGCACTGCCAAACCAGCAATACCATGTATTCAGATGCTGATGCCACATCTATGTCGAGTTTGTCGAGTACGTCTGGCTCAGAGCTAAGTTTAGCGGAAGGAAGTACAGCAAGTAAAATATTGGATCTAGGTGAAGAAATAGATTTTTCAGTGGAGGATCACTTGCAGACTCTCCGCCCCAGAACGCGGAACAACAAAGCAGGAAAAGGCGCAATGCGAGGCGGAGAGCAAGGAGAAAATGCTGCAAATCCACCACAACAGAAAAAGCAATGAATAACTATACATTCACAAATCTATCCAATGTAACCTTAACAGCGGCTGAAGAACAACTCTTAGCCTTAGGCCTGAATTTCTGCCCTGAGAGCACTTTCAATTACACGAGCACGAGGGCAGATGTTTTTTGCTTTATAAGAAAGCTTAAGTTAAAAAACTTTTTTGCAATAAAACCAACCATCACTGCAGGACAAGAGAGTAGCAGTGTATCTGCAAAAACCCAACGTAAACCTCCTTTAACTGTGGCTGCGGATGCAAAATTGTTGTTAACCCTGTGTGATTTGGGTAAAGGTCCCAGTATAGTAACAGAATCAGAAGTGATGGAATTACAAAGTACTCAGAAAGAGTTGCAAGGAATAGACATTGTTCAAAAAGGAGCAGGGGACAATCCGTTCAAGGGAACATGCATGTTTTTCCCTATCATGCGAAAGATGCAGTAGATACATTACATGAATATGTAGTGGAAGATTAAAAATAAATGAATCGGAAAGTGAAGAGTCAAAGGCGCATCCAAACAAAATATAATGTACAAACTTAATGGAGAAACTCAGCGAAAACCAAGAGGTTGTAATCAATAAATCCGATTAAGGAGGGAATATTGTACTGTGCAACAGGATAGTGAAAGCAAATCCAGAATTAGGTAGTGGCAGTACCTAGTTAAAAATGAAAGATGGATTTTTTAAGTGTTCAACCTGGCGGGCATGCAAATTTGGGCTAAACACTACCCATTTTGATACCCCTTTCTCAAATGTTCAGACTGCTATCAAAGGCAATTACAGCTGTCGGATATATATATACGTTTGGCGTTTGATCTTCAGAGTGGACTTCGGACTGGGACGCTGTTTGCAAGCTGCCATTTTTATTAATACAAGCAAACTTGAACTTCGTGTGGCTCTTCTTGAACGGGTAACTGCAAGCGTTGGATGTTTAACGTCCTTCCCGGTCGTAAGAATGAGCCCACCGCAGCTGCGGGTCCCTGCTGGTACCACCCGGTTTCAGCACGAGGGAATGAAGGATCTGGCGCTCGGCAGGGAGTTGCCAGTGACGCTTCTTGGTGGCATCTACAAAGCGAAACAGAGGTCTGCCCGAATTTGACTTTGACCCACTTGTGATTATTTTTTGTTATTCACAGACTTGGGAGCACACCCACTGGGGATTACTGAGTAATGCACTACATATCCCACAAGGCCAGAGTGATGGCCACGCCCAAAGCGCTGGGACTTTATATTGCAAGAGTGAGCGAAAAAGATGCTCCCATCTCTTTCATAAACAACGCCGCTGACGAAGGGAGAAGTCACGAAACGCTTTTGGCGTTTGATCTTCAGAGTGGACTTCGGACTGGGACGCTGTTTGCAAGCTGCCATTAAATTAATATGAAGCAAACTTGAACTTCGTGTGGCTCTTCTTGAATGGGTAACTGCAAGCGTTGGATATATATATATATATATATATATATATATATATATATATATATATATATATATATATATATATATATATATATATATATATATATATATATATATATATATATATATATATATATATATATATATATATATATATATATATGACACAGAAGAGTTGCCCCCTTGGTAAAAGCCACAAGACACCAGATGGAGTATAGGCAGTTTAATGGGAGATCTGCAGTTGCCTCGTGCAAACACCCAACTGAAAAATTTGCAGTCAATCGCCGACACGTTTCTTGCGCTGTACTCACTTCTTCACAGGCTGACTTCATGAATGGTGCAAGCAAGGTCAGAGCACCTGTATTTCATTCTACCAACACGCCCCAGTGGGCGTAAACAGTCCCGCTGCCTGCTGGTTGATGTAGTGCCATGCATTATTATCCGAGTGGATTGCTTGCCGATAGTCATTCAAAGTTAATTTAAAAGTCCCCAGTGGGTAGATGGAGGTTTCCATCAAGGCAGCGGCACCATCCGACTCTCCTCCCCGCTCCTAGTGCCTCCAAATGCCGGCGTCGGTTGGCGCCAGCACGCAGACCGAAGAATCGGCAGGGCTTCCACCGCAGCCGGACCAGCCGCATCCATACAAAACACAGAAGAGTTGCCCCCTTGGTAAAAGCCACAAGATACCAGGTGGAGTATAGGCGGTTTAATGGGAGAGCTGCAGTTGCCTCGTGCAAACACCCAACTGAAAAATTTGCAGACAATCGCCGACGCGTTTCGTGCGCTGTACGCACTTCTTCACAGGCTGACTTCATGAATGGTGCAAGCAAGGTCAGAGCACCTGTATTTCATTCTACCAACACGCCCCAGTGGGCGTAAACAGTCCCGCTGCCTGCGGGTTGATGTAGTGCCATGCATTATTATCCGAGTGGATTGCTTGCCGATAGTCATTCAAAGTTAATTTAAAAGTCCCCAGTGGGTAGATGGAGGTTTCCATCAAGGCAGCGGCACCATCTGACTCTCCTCCCCGCTCCTAGTGCCTACAAATGCCGGCGTCGGTTGGCGCCAGCATGCAGACCGAAGAATCGGCAGGGCTTCCACCGCGGCCGGACCAGCCGCATCCATACAAAACACAGAAGAGTTGCCCCCTTGGTAAAAGCCACAAGACACCAGGTGGAGTATAGGTGTTTTAATGGGAGAGCTGCAGTTGCCTCATGCAAACACCCAACTGAAAAATTTGCAGTCAATCACCAACGCGTTTCGTGTGCTGTACGCACTTCTTCACAGGCTGACTTCTTGAATGGTGCAATCAAGGTCAGAGCACCTGTATTTCATTCTACCAACACGCCCCAGTGGGCGTAAACAGTTCCGCTGCCTGCTGGTTGATGTAGTGCCATGCGTTATTATCCGAGTGGATTGCTTGCCGATAGTCATTCAAAGTTAATTTAAAAGTCCCCAGTGGGTAGATGGAGGTTTCCATCAAGGCAGCGGCACCATCCGACTCTCCTCCCCGCTCCTAGTGCCTCCAAATGCCGGCGTCGGTTGGCGCCAGCACGCAGACCGAAGAATCGGCAGGGCTTCCACCGCGGCCGGACCAGCCACATCCATACAAAACACAGAAGAGTTGCCCCCTTGGTAAAAGCCACAAGACACCAGGTGGAGTATAGGCGGTTTAATGGGAGAGCTGCAGTTGCCTCGTGCAAACACCCAACTGAAAAATTTGCAGACAATCGCCGACGCGTTTCGTGCGCTGTACGCACTTCTTCACAGGCTGACTTCATGAATGGTGCAAGCAAGGTCAGAGCACCTGTATTTCATTCTACCAACACGCCCCAGTGGGCGTAAACAGTCCCGCTGCCTGCGGGTTGATGTAGTGCCATGCATTATTATCCGAGTGGATTGCTTGCCGATAGTCATTCAAAGTTGATTTAAAAGTCCCCAGTGGGTAGATGGAGGTTTCCATCAAGGCAGCGGCACCATCCGACTCTCCTCCCCGCTCCTAGTGCCTCCAAATGCCGGCGTTGGTTGGCGCCAGCACACAGACCGAAGAATCGGCAGGGCTTCCACCGCGGCCGGACCAGCCGCATCCATACAAAACACAGAAGAGGTGCCCCCTTGGTAAAAGCCACAAGACACCAGGTGGAGTATAGGCGGTTTAATGGGAGAGCTGCAGTTGCCTCGTGCAAACACCCAACTGAAAAATTTGCAGTCAATCGCCGACGCGTTTCGTGCGCTGTACGCACTTCTTCACAGGCTGACTTCATGAATGGTGCAAGCAAGGTCAGAGCACCTGTATTTCATTCTACCAACACGCCCCAGTGGGCGTAAACAGTCCCGCTGCCTGCTGGTTGATGTAGTGCCATGCATTATTATCCGAGTGGATTGCTTGCCGATAGTCATTCAAAGTTAATTTAAAAGTCCCCAGTGGGTAGATGGAGGTTTCCATCAAGGCAGCGGCACCATCCGACTCTCCTCCCCGCTCCTAGTGCCTCCAAATGCCGGCGTCGGTTGGCGCCAGCACGCAGACCGAAGAATCGGCAGGGCTTCCACCGCAGCCGGACCAGCCGCATCCATACAAAACACAGAAGAGTTGCCCCCTTGGTAAAAGCCACAAGATACCAGGTGGAGTATAGGCGGTTTAATGGGAGAGCTGCAGTTGCCTCGTGCAAACACCCAACTGAAAAATTTGCAGACAATCGCCGACGCGTTTCGTGCGCTGTACGCACTTCTTCACAGGCTGACTTCATGAATGGTGCAAGCAAGGTCAGAGCACCTGTATTTCATTCTACCAACACGCCCCAGTGGGCGTAAACAGTCCCGCTGCCTGCGGGTTGATGTAGTGCCATGCATTATTATCCGAGTGGATTGCTTGCCGATAGTCATTCAAAGTTAATTTAAAAGTCCCCAGTGGGTAGATGGAGGTTTCCATCAAGGCAGCGGCACCATCTGACTCTCCTCCCCGCTCCTAGTGCCTACAAATGCCGGCGTCGGTTGGCGCCAGCATGCAGACCGAAGAATCGGCAGGGCTTCCACCGCGGCCGGACCAGCCGCATCCATACAAAACACAGAAGAGTTGCCCCCTTGGTAAAAGCCACAAGACACCAGGTGGAGTATAGGTGTTTTAATGGGAGAGCTGCAGTTGCCTCGTGCAAACACCCAACTGAAAAATTTGCAGTCAATCACCAACGCGTTTTGTGTGCTGTACGCACTTCTTCACAGGCTGACTTCTTGAATGGTGCAATCAAGGTCAGAGCACCTGTATTTCATTCTACCAACACGCCCCAGTGGGCGTAAACAGTTCCGCTGCCTGCTGGTTGATGTAGTACCATGCGTTATTATCCGAGTGGATTGCTTGCCGATAGTCATTCAAAGTTAATTTAAAAGTCCCCAGTGGGTAGATGGAGGTTTCCATCAAGGCAGCGGCACCATCCGACTCTCCTCCCCGCTCCTAGTGCCTCCAAATGCCGGCGTCGGTTGGCGCCAGCACGCAGACCGAAGAATCGGCAGGGCTTCCACCGCGGCCGGACCAGCCACATCCATACAAAACACAGAAGAGTTGCCCCCTTGGTAAAAGCCACAAGACACCAGGTGGAGTATAGGCGGTTTAATGGGAGAGCTGCAGTTGCCTCGTGCAAACACCCAACTGAAAAATTTGCAGACAATCGCCGACGCGTTTCGTGCGCTGTACGCACTTCTTCACAGGCTGACTTCATGAATGGTGCAAGCAAGGTCAGAGCACCTGTATTTCATTCTACCAACACGCCCCAGTGGGCGTAAACAGTCCCGCTGCCTGCGGGTTGATGTAGTGCCATGCATTATTATCCGAGTGGATTGCTTGCCGATAGTCATTCAAAGTTGATTTAAAAGTCCCCAGTGGGTAGATGGAGGTTTCCATCAAGGCAGCGGCACCATCCGACTCTCCTCCCCGCTCCTAGTGCCTCCAAATGCCGGCGTTGGTTGGCGCCAGCACACAGACCGAAGAATCGGCAGGGCTTCCACCGCGGCCGGACCAGCCGCATCCATACAAAACACAGAAGAGGTGCCCCCTTGGTAAAAGCCACAAGACACCAGGTGGAGTATAGGCGGTTTAATGGGAGAGCTGCAGTTGCCTCGTGCAAACACCCAACTGAAAAATTTGCAGTCAATCGCCGACGCGTTTCGTGCGCTGTACGCACTTCTACACAGGCTGACTTCATGAATGGTGCAAGCAAGGTCAGAGCACCTGTATTTCATTCTACCAACACGCCCCAGTGGGCGTAAACAGTCCCGCTGCCTGCTGGTTGATGTAGTGTCATGCATTATTATCCGAGTGGATTGCTTGCCGATAGTCATTCAAAGTTAATTTAAAAGTCCCCAGTGGGTAGATGGAGGTTTCCATCAAGGCAGTGGCACCATCCGACTCTCCTCCCCGCTCTTAGTGCCTCCAAATGCCGGCGTCGGTTGGCGCCAGCACGCAGACCGAAGAATCGGCAGGGCTTCCACCGCGGCCGGACCAGCCACATCCATACAAAACACAGAAGAGTTGCCCCCTTGGTAAAAGCCACAAGACACCAGGTGGAGTATAGGCGGTTTAATGGGAGAGCTGCAGTTGCCTCGTGCAAACACCCAACTGAAAAATTTGCAGACAATCGCCGACGCGTTTCGTGCGCTGTACGCACTTCTTCACAGGCTGACTTCATGAATGGTGCAAGCAAGGTCAGAGCACCTGTATTTCATTCTACCAACACGCCCCAGTGGGCGTAAACAGTCCCGCTGCCTGCGGGTTGATGTAGTGCCATGCATTATTATCCGAGTGGATTGCTTGCCGATAGTCATTCAAAGTTGATTTAAAAGTCCCCAGTGGGTAGATGGAGGTTTCCATCAAGGCAGTGGCACCATCCGACTCTCCTCCCCGCTCCTAGTGCCTCCAAATGCCGGCGTTGGTTGGCGCCAGCACACAGACCGAAGAATCGGCAGGGCTTCCACCGCGGCCGGACCAGCCGCATCCATACAAAACACAGAAGAGGTGCCCCCTTGGTAAAAGCCACAAGACACCAGGTGGAGTATAGGCGGTTTAATGGGAGAGCTGCAGTTGCCTCGTGCAAACACCCAACTGAAAAATTTGCAGTCAATCGCCGACGCGTTTCGTGCGCTGTACGCACTTCTTCACAGGCTGACTTCATGAATGGTGCAAGCAAGGTCAGAGCACCTGTATTTCATTCTACCAACACGCCCCAGTGGGCGTAAACAGTCCCGCTGCCTGCTGGTTGATGTAGTGTCATGCATTATTATCCGAGTGGATTGCTTGCCGATAGTCATTCAAAGTTAATTTAAAAGTCCCCAGTGGGTAGATGGAGGTTTCCATCAAGGCAGTGGCACCATCCGACTCTCCTCCCCGCTCTTAGTGCCTCCAAATGCCGGCGTCGGTTGGCACCAGCACGCAGACCGAAGAATCGGCAGGGCTTCCACCGCGGCCGGACCAGCCGCATCCATACAAAACACGGAAGAGTTGCCCCCTTGGTAAAAGCCACAAGACACCAGGTGGAGTATAGGCGGTTTAATGGGAGAGCTGCAGTTGCCTCGTGCAAACACCCAACTGAAAAATTTGCAGTCAATCGCCGACGCGTTTCGTGCGCTGTATATATATATCAACATTCCGCACCTTTTCCGAAGATCAAGTGAAGAGGCCACAGCAGGGGAACCATAGGAAACAGCTTTATTCCAACGCATAGGCAAGTATCAGTCCCACAACACCCGCAGTAGGTGAATGCATTTCGGCGTATTATCTGCCTTCCTCAGCGCCAGGGGTGTAAATAGTTCATGAAGGGTCGTGTTTCTCAGATAAAATATCTAGCCCTTCCCGATAGGTTGAACAGTGTGCCGCTCCTTAAAGTTGTATACTCAGCGCATACAACCCTGGTAGGTCGTTGGTGGATCGACGCCTACCAGTCCCAGCATGCAATGCTGTAAGCGACCGCTTCTTACGCTGTAAGAAGCGGTCGCTCCCTAGGCTCCCTGCCAGAGTTCCACAGCGCTTGGCTCTGACTGCTTCCCTGATTAGAATCTTGCCGCCTGGTATCGTAGCGCTTAGTCGCATTGTATTTGATTGCATTTCACTGCTCGCATCGCAATGCTTGGTCGCATTGTATTTGTTTGCATTTCACTGCTCACATTTGTATTTAATTATCGTAGCGCTCGCATCGTTTGGCTTTAAATCTTGAAATCATTGCCTGATTGTACCGGTGCCACTGGCCATAGCGTAACTCACTTCTGTGCCCCAATCTCGCCCAGTTTCTGTTTCCCTTTGCTGCCATTTTGTTTGGTGTGCATTGAAGACAGCCTCTCCGCCCCGTACCTGGCTCCCAGCTGCTCCTCCCTCGCTCCGCCCCCCCACTTTCCACTTATGTCAGGACAGCTGACGCGCAGCGTTCACGTGCAGAGAGCGTGCCCCATGCGCTCCGAAGGTGCGCCAAAGGTAAGCCCGTCTACGCCCGTCCGCGCCTGGACCGCGCCCAGCGCCAGACCTCCTGGTCCCCGCATTTCCATACCCACTGCTTAACGTACGACGCCGCATCCCTCTCTGCACTCAACCCCGGCCGATCACCAAACTGCTTCCAAGCAGTCCCTGGACACTCCCATGGACCCTTCACCTGCCACTCCTGTAAGTTTGACTGCACCAAGACCCACCCCGAACCCAGAAACTCCAATGAGAGCTCAGAACCTAACCACCTGAAGTGCATCCTGCTCAACACCCGCTCGGTCCACAGTCACGCCATTAACCTTTGGAACCTACTCGACTCCACAACACCGGACGTCGCCGTTCTTACAGAAATCTGGATGAACGCCTCATCAGCACCCAACATCGCCATAACCATCCCAGACGGCTACAAAATCATCCGAAAGGACCGCATCAACCAAACAGGAGTAGGCATCGCCATCGTCCATAAAAACACCATCCGCATCACAACCAGCTCTGAAGACAACCTCGCAGCCGCCGAACACCTTCACTTCCAGATCCATACCGACCCCAAAACCACACTCAGGGGCACCCTCATCTACAGACCTCCAGGAACCCGAACACAATTCTGCGAAGACATCACTGACTTCATCAGCCCACACGCCCTCCCATCCGAGGACTATATCCTACTAGGAGACCTCAACTTCCACCTGGAAAAGAACAACGACAACAACACCACCACCCTTCTGGACAACCTCGCCAATCTTGGACTCAAACAACTTGTTAACACCCCCACCCACTCTGCCGGACACACGCTCGACCCAATCTTCACCTCCAGTAAACACATCTCCTTCAATCACACCACAGCTCTCCATTGGACAGACCACAGCTGCGTCCACTTCAACTACAAAAAGACTACAACCCACAACAACCCACAACCAATACCCCGCAGAAACTGGAACAAAATCACCTACGACCAACTCTTCACATCGCTTCTCCAAAACCTTCCCGCGAAATCATCGGACCCAATCCTTGCAGCCACCAACCTCACACAATGGATCACCCACAGCGCTGACGAATTAGCACCCTTGAAAAAACATCAAATCAAACAAGGTAACAAAAAAGCCCCCTGGTTCACCAACGACCTTAAAAAATCCAAGAAGCTCTGTCGCACCCTCGAGAAAGCTTGGAGAAAAAACCCAACCACTGACAACCTGACTACCTTCAAGAACGCCACCCGCAAACACCACCAACTGATTCGGTCCACCAAGAAATCAGCATTCAAGGATCGACTCGATAATAACGCCCACAACAGCAAGGAACTTTTCAACATTGTCAAAGAGTTGACAAACCAGACCGCCAGCACCAACGACATCACTCCCTCCCAAGTCCTCTGCGACTCTCTTGCCTCGTTCTTCTACAACAAAATCATTGACATACACAAGAGCTTTGTCAATCAACCCGGCATTCATCCAACCACACCCACCTCTGAACTTAAACCCCCCTCCAACAACCTTTGTGCCTGGAACCCTATCACCACTGAAGACACCATCCGCCTAATGAACTCCATCCACTCAGGATCGCCAACCGACCCATGCCTTCACCACATTTTCAACAAAGCAGACTCCATCATCGCACCACATTTCCGAGACGTCATCAACTGCTCCTTCAACTCCACTACCTTTCCGGAAAGCTGGAAACATGCCAAACTCAGCGCCCTTCTAAAGAAACCCACAGCAGACCCCAATGAACTTAAGACCTACCGCCCAATCTCGCTCCTCCCATTCCCTGCCAAAGTCATCGAGAAAGCCATCAACATTCAGCTCACCACCTTCCTCGAATCCAACAAATCCCTCGACCCCTCACAGTCCTGCTTCAGAGCCAAACACAGCACCGAAACCGCCCTCATCGCAGCCACAGACGACATTAGAACACTACTGGACAACGGAGAAACAGTGGCCCTCATCCTACTTGACCTCTCCGCAGCCTTCGACACAGTATGTCACAGCACCCTTATACAACGACTCAACAACGTCGGAATTCAAGGAAAAGCATTGGACTGGATAATCTCGTTCCTCGCCGGAAGAACCCAGAGAGGCCTCCTCCCCCCTTTTAGATCAGAGGCCACCCCAGTCATCTGCGGCGTACCGCAAGGATCATCGCTCAGTCCCACCCTCTTCAACATTTACATGAGTCCCATCGCCTCCATCGCGCAACAACACAACCTTAATATCATCTCCTACGCAGAAGACACCCAGCTGATCCTCTCCCTCACCAAAGACCCAAACACCGCCAAAACAAACCTACATGAAGGGATGAAAGAAGTAGCCGAGTGGATGAATAACAGCCGTTTAAAACTGAACTCAGACAAAACTGAGGTCCTCATCTTAGGATCATCTCCCTCCGCCTGGAACGACTCATGGTGGCCACCGGCCCTGGGAAATGCACCCATACCTACAGATCACGCACGTAACTTGGGATTCATCCTGGACTCCTCCCTCTCGATGACCAGACAAGTTAACGTCGTCTCATCATCATGCTTCAACATCCTACGTATGCTCCAAAAAATCTTTTGTTGGATCCCCACCGAAACAAGAAAAACCGTCACCCACGCACTGGTCACAAGCCGGTTGGACTACGGAAACACCCTCTACGCCGGTACCACAGCCAAACTACAGAAAAAACTCCAACGCATCCAAAACGCCTCAGCCAGACTCATCCTAGACATCCCCCGCCAAGCTCACATCTCTGGTCACCTGAAAGACCTCCATTGGCTCCCTGTCAACAAGAGAATAACGTTCCGTCTCCTCACCCACGCACACAAAGCCCTCTACGACCTAGGACCAGAATGCCTCAACACGCGCCTATCCTTTTACACCCCACCCATCATTTAAGATCATCCAACCAAGCCCTCACCGCTATTCCACGCATCCACAGATCCACTATGGGAGGAAGATCTGGAACTCTCTCCCCATCCACCTCCGCCTCACACAGAACCACCTTTCTTTCAGAAAACAACTGAAAACTTGGATATTCTATAAGTAAGGTCCCCCCCTTCCTCAAGAGCCTTGAGACCCTCTGGGTGAGTAGTGCGCTACACAAATTCCAAACTTGAACTTGAACTTATGTTTGTATCTGGAAGGTGTTGCGTGGGGCGGATACACATTTTTGCTGTGGGAAACCTTCCTTGTCCCATGTTTATGGAACGCGCCGTCTCCTTCTGTCCCCAAACGCTTCACCCTGCCGTCACCGGGATCGCTATAGACGGGGGCAAGGCTGAGAGTCAACCTCGCCCAATGTGAGGCTGAATGGCCCCAACACTGCCGCACCTCGTCCCGAACACACAGGGGGGCTCTGGTAGTTCCGGTAACCCGAATAGAATCCTCCACCGAAGCAGAATCCAGATGTCCAGAGCCTACTCATAAACAGCGCCGCTGACGAAGGGAGAAGTCCCGAAACGCGTTTGGCGTTTGATCTTCAGAGTGGACTTCGGACTGGGACGCTGTTTGCAAGCTGCCATTAAATTAATATGAAGCAAACTTGAACTTCGTGTGGCTCTTCTTGCATGGGAAACTGCAAGCGTTGGATATATATATATATATATATATATATATATATATATATATATATATATATATATATATATATATATATATATATATAATATATATATATATATATATATATACACATATATATATATGTATATATATATAAATATATGTGTGTGTATGTCTATATATATAAAAAACCTATGAAATTCACTGAAAAAACCATAGGTTTGACACCAGTTATAGTTAGCTGGAAATTTTACTGACATAAAACCAATGAAATTCCACGTTATAGTTAGTTGGACTCACTATAACTTGCGCGTGTAATGCACTGCTGATGACATTACATATTACATCACTCATGACATGGTCAGTGACATGTGACATCACTGATGACAGCATCCAGTGAATGTGTGTCTTTCTAAAAAATAAATATGTTTTATATATGTATATGTAAAGGTGGTGGGAAGAATAAATGTTTAAATTATTGTCTTAATGAATGTTTTTTTTTAAAAGAAATGATTGGATAACTGGCTTATTAAGTGTATCTTACTGAATACATATATTAGCGAGTAATGTTTAAATATTTCAATATATGTATCAGTGTTTCACTTTGTGAATAAGTGGCTGCATGGGTTGATGAGTACCTACATGTGTGTGTAAATGGGTTATTAGATGTTTTTTTAGTATCAGTATGAGTGTCTCTATGGTTTGGTGGGGGTGTTACTTATGATATAGATCCATCAATGACTGACTCACTGTTTCTATGTTTTTTGAAGACAACATATGTGCAGGACTGTATGGGTGGATGAGTGTGTATATGTTTGTGTTAGTAAGTAAATGACTGTCTTACTATTGTGTTTATCAGTAACTACATATGTTTTAATCTAGTATATGTGATTATTGATGTATGTAAGTGAGTATATGTGAGAGTGAGAGATTGAAAGAGTTTCTGTTTAAATAAGTATGTGTTTCTATAAGTGATTGTTTAAGAGAGTAAGTATGTATAAGTTTCCTTAAAAGTAACGTGGTAGTGTGTGTATAGTTTTATATGCAAATAAATGGATGTTCAATAGTTTATTTGCATGTGTGAGTATGTGTGTGAGTAACTTTTGGATGACTGTCGGTGTGTAACAGGATGTATAGGTGTATCATTACATATGATGAGTGAGTATATGTATGAGTGACTATATAGAACTGTTGGTGAATGATAGAATGTGTATATAGATGGTGGAATTACTGAATTGGTTGTTGTAACTGGTATGGGTATCTTCATTTTTTGGAAAATGTTAATTTCTATTTTCCAATATGTGTTTTAAGGGTTACATTACACTTAAAGGAGATCTGTCATCAGTGATGTCATTAGTGATGTCACTGACCATGTCATGAGTGATGTAATATGTAATGTCATCAGCAGTGCATTACACGCGCAAGTTATAGTGAGTCCAACTAACTATAACGTAGAATTTCATTGGTTTTATGTCAGTAAAATTTCCAGCTAACTATAACTGGTGTCAAACCTATGGTTTTTTCAGTGAATTTCATAGGTTTTTTAAATGCTACTTCCTAACTATAACCTGTGTAAAACCTATGGTTTTTTCAGTGAATTTCTTAGGTTTTTTGAATGCTAGTTCCTAAGTATGAAATCACGTTCGTAACTAGATAGTGTCACCGCCTACACGTCCTAAGAAGCGCATGTAAAGTCATGTGACTTGAAAACAACACTTGCAATTGGTTCTTAGTAGTTTCTGTTCTGGAATTTACACAAAGCACTCCACCCACTTTCCTCACAATCTTTTCTACTCTGAAGAGACAACAACGTCGAGCATCTTCCGGAAAACTTTGCTGAAATGGCTGCCCTTCTGCATTCATCTTCCGAATCTGAAGGAAATGAGCGACCACCGTTAAGAAGAAAAAAGGAATCTTTCATTTGGCAATTTTTTACTTATCCTGAAGATCAAAAGAAAGTGAATGCGCCAAAAGTAACCTGCACGATATGCAATTCGGAGCTCTCAAGGGGAAATCCAAATAAAAAATATTCCTTTTCTATACACACCATGCAGCGGCATGTTAAACAAAGGCATCCTGAGCATTATGCAAAAGCATCGACAAGAGCCCTGGCCACGCTATTACCATCAGAGGTGGCCAGCACATCTTCTGGTGGACGACCTGTATCTCCATCGAGTGCTGAGATGGACTTGAGACCATATCTTGCGATGGTGCATATGAAATGCAACGAGTGTGGAGAAATTCTTTTGTATGGAGAGCAGAGCCTCGTTCTTATTAAACTCAAAATTGAACGTCACAATTGCCCCAAGAAAAGATACATTTCTTCACTTCATTTTCATAGTATTACATACTGAAAAATGTAGTAGCAACTTTAAGAAATCGAAAGCATCATAACACTTCTTTCCAAAAAAAAAAAAAAAAAAGTTATTTTCAGAACTAACTCTTTCTACCAAAACGTGCTCCAAGAGCATATTATGAGATGTTTTTTCGCCGCTTTATTTTAGTGCGAGACCGGGTGCGCGCACCCTCCTATCGCGTACAGGACCTGACGCTTGCATGTGAAGTCATGTGACTTCTAAACAACACTTCTAATTGGTTCTTGGTAGTTTCTATTCTGGAATTTACACGCAGCACTCCACCCACTTCCATCACTTTCTTTTCTACTCTCAAGAGAGAACAACGTCGAACATCTTCCCGAAGACTTCGCTGCAATGGCTACCGTTCCGCATTCATCTTCCGAATCTGAAAGAAATGAGCGACCACCTTTAACAAGAAAAACGGAGGCCACGCTATTACCATCAGAAGTAATCAGCACATCTTCCGGTGGACGACCTGTATGTCCATCGAGTGCTGAAATGGACTTGAGACCATATCTTGCGAACGTGCACATGAAATGCACGAACTGTGGAGAACTTCTTGTATACGGAGAGCAAAGCTATACTCTAATTAAACACACAATTGAGAGTCATAAATGCTCCAAGAAAAGTTAAATTTCTTCACTTTATTTGGATAGTATGACATACTGAAAAATGTCGTAGCAACTTTAAGAAATCAAAAGCATCATAACACTTGTTTCCAAAAAAAAAAAAAAAAGTTATTTTCAGAACTAACTCTTTCCACCAAAACATGCTCCAAGAGCATATTATGAGATGTTTTTTCGCCGCTTTATTTTAGTGTGAGACCGGGTGCGCGCACCCTCCTATCGCGTACAGGACCTGACACTTGCATGTGAAGTCATGTGACTTCAAAACAACACTTCTAATTGGTTCTTGGTAGTTTCTATTCTGGAATTTACACGCAGCACTCCACCCACTTCCATCACTTTCTTTTCTACTCTCAAGAGAAAACAACGTCGAACATCTTCCCGAAGACTTCGCTGCAATGGCTACCGTTCCGCATTCATCTTCCGAATCTGAAGGAAATGAGCGACCACCTTTGACAAGAAAAACGGAGGCCACGCTATTACCATCAGAAGTAATCAGCACATCTTCCGGTGGACGACCTGTATCTCCATCGAGTGCTGAAATGGACTTGAAACCATGTCTGGTGAACGTGCACATAAAATGCACGAACTGTGGAGAACTTCTTGTATACGGAGAGCAAAGCTTTACTCTAATGAAACACAAAATTGAGAGTCATAAATGCTCCAAGAAAAGTTAAATTTCTTCACTTTATTTGGATAGTATGACATACTGAAAAATGTCGTAGCAACTTTAAGAAATCAAAAGCATCATAACACTTTTTCCCAAAAAAAAAAAAAAAAAAAAAAAAAAAAGTTCTTTTCAGAACTAACTCTTTCTACCAAAACGAGCTCCAAGAGCATATTATGAGATTTTTTTTCGCCGCTTTCTTATAGTGCGTGACCGGGTGCGCGCACCCACCTATCGCGTACAGGCGTCGAGACACGCATGTGCAGTCATGTGACTTTAAAACAACACTTCCAATTGGTTCTTACTAGTTTCTATTCTGCAATTTACACGGAACACTCCACCCACTTCCCTAGAAAACCAGTTTATCGAAAAACTTTTAAAGCCTCCTCTTATGAAATATTCGACATCAATCACATAGCAGAGTACTAAATAGCACTATATACACTCCGTCCCTTAATTATAAGAGACTTATTGCTATGTAAAAGCAACTTTTGTTTTCACGCGATAATGTGAAATGCTGAGCCTGTTACACAATTTGCTTTCACATATATGTTACTATTCTCCTTCGAGCACTAACACCGTAGAAAATACCACCAATAGCGGTGAAATTTTTTACACCGAGAACGGGCGATTTGTATCGCTTAGAGCCCTTACAATTATAAAGTTTTATTTCCTAAGTCTCTGATCTCCAACTGTGCAACGTGGCTCCCCTGTGTGTCGTAATAAGGTCCATAAACAAAAACTACAGGGCCAGCATTATAAACATGCACAGAACCACAAAACGACAAGAGACACCATGTTGATATATATCCTTAATATAATAAACCTCTGAGAATAAATACATATTTCCGTGGCACCCCATAACACATATGTGGCGTCCTCTGACTCTGCTCCATTACCAAACACCCTAACTCCCCGCCCCCCTCACTTTTCACTAAACTCCGCACTCCACCCCACCCGGACCCCCTATTACAAACCCCCAACCTACCCTCCCTGCCCAAACCCACCATGAACCTCAAACCGCCCCTAGAAAACTTATAAGACACAGGATTACTAAAACTCAAAGAATACGCAACAGGCAGATAATGTAAATAGTACATAAAGGCACATATTTTTTCCATAATACTATTTAAAAACATATTCTATTTTTTATAAATCTATCATGCATCTGACCCTCTAGAACTGCTTTCAAAACGTGAACTACAAACCTCTACTTTTCATTTTCAAACCATACACTTTCATCTGACCCTCTAGAACTGCTTTCAAAACGTGAACTATAAACCTCTACTTTTCATTTTCAAACCATACACTTTCAATTACATTATTTTTTTTTTCACAATTCATGTAATGTTACACACCTTTTCTAAAATACACCAGTCCCTATTATTTATAAGGATTTATTTTCAGTCTTCATCAGTGACACTTTCTTAACATATAATGGAAATCACTTTTTAAACGACAATGCTAACGCGGTAAAAATAACCCTTCATTTGCTTTCCTTTAAGAATGCAGACTATGTACCCCACGCATGCGTTTCTTGATCTTTGTATTTGGCAGCGAATACCGACCTTGAATCGGAAGACATGAACAAGACCGCCATTGTCACATTTAAAACTGAACGTTGCATCTGCTCACACACATATCTTTCACTAAGCTAACATTCACAGAAAACAGCATTGATGTAAAAAAAATTGACCTTGCTTTACAACTCCCTCAAATCACTCCCTTATTTTTTAACGCATCCTCCAGTTCAAAAAAAGCTACTTTTTTGATAACTACTAAGCAATATATAAGTGACTAGACTCCTAGAAAATGTATCAAGTCATTCTGCTCCTCTCCACTGCATAGCCGGCGACCTAATTCTGTGGAGTTGCTATACAACCAGCGGTGCTGCGCCGTTTCCTTTACCATCTTGGGAAATTCAAAATGGATGTCCCTCCTGCCTTCGCAAACGAGCCGGGCCACTTAGAACTATTTCGACAGAGAATGCTTCTGTACTACGGCACCTTACCACTCTCAACTTTGAATACTTCATATCGATTATCATTTCGATATTCGTATTTCACCTGTGTGCAGCCTGTATTTTATTGCCTGAGCTGTGATTTCACGTGGGCCCTGGATTTATGTCTCTGCAATTTGGTACCTCCTGAACCGAATTACAATCACCTCATGAATCCGTTACTTGATCATGAACAGCTTTGTTACAACGGAGGGTTTATGGCCTTTGCAGCGATACAAGGAGTTCTGGGTCATTGGAATATATTCGCAGCGGCGCAAGATTTCCTAACAGAGAGCTACATCGAAAACCCACTGAGCTGCCCTATGATGGTAAAAGACGATCCAATAATGACAGATCATGAATGCTCCTTTCATCTTCTCAATTGGATGGCTGACATGTTTTCAGATGATAACAGTGATTTCATGTTAGAGGCACTTGCTGCATACTTTGCCTACACAATGGACGGTTAACTCTTTCCTAACAGCGAGCTACATCGAAAACCCACCGACCTACCCTCTGATGGTAAAAGAAGCTCCGATTATAACAGATCATCAGTACTGCTTTACTCTTTTCCATTGGATAGCTGACATACTTTCAAATGATAAAACTGATTTCCTGTTACAAGCAGAAGCTACCTATTTTGCCTAAACAATGCTTCAATAACTCTCATACAAGCCATTGACGTCCTCATTTCCTTTTGGTTTTCTATATTCTTCACGTTCTTTTCCATATTTTCTTTTGAAGAACAGACCTATTGGCTTTACTAACAGTGGACATTATGATTTCGTGTTGTTTGACAGCTGATTCATAAAGTAATGATGTATAACCACTTGCATTTTCATATATCGTTCCTAAACTGAAAGGCCAGAGACCTTCTTCCATTTATTAAAATATAATATACTTCCTTATAAGAGTGTACAATGTTTTTTTCCAACTATATTCATTTTTCTTCAACTATAGCGTTTGTATTCCATGTACTACTGACAATACCAATTACTGTGTTTTTTGCAATTTCTGTACTCATATTACATAATGATTTGCCTTTAAAACAGTACATTTCTAAATAAACATTTCAAATATTCACGGTTTCTCTTTTAATCCATAATCTCAACTGAAATGATTTCATATTGAAAAACTATTCATGGGTTCCACATAACCTTAACTGTAGACACTGAGGACCTTATTTATAAAGACCTTCCGCCGCCAGTGCCTCATTTTTTAAAATGGGAAAAAGTGACGCACCGGTGGCGCAAGGCCTTCATAAATAAAGTCCTGAATGTTTTCTTTTCTCGACCTCACTTACTGATACTAGAACCTGCAAGCCAATTACGGCCCGTGAACTCTTTCTTAGTAGGTCGCGCACCGTAAAGACAGTTATACCACTGTTAACATTTTTTTTTTACTGTTACTAAGCACCGACACAGTTCCGCTTCACTTAGAGTTAATCACTGCTCCCACGCTTCTACAGGCCAGACGCTATGTCGTATTTCTCTCCTTATCACCCTTACATCTCCACAATAACAAACAGTTCTCCGCCTGCCACCAGAGAACAGACTCAGATGCAGAGGCACCAAAGAGTGAACCCATCACCAACTGCCATCTCCGGCTGTTTCCATGGTTACACCTCATTCTGCACCTTGCGGAAGGCACAGGTCAAAAGTTCATGTCTCAACGTTCTACAACAAACTAAGAACACTATTTTCCCTCCAGAAACACCTGCCAATACACAGCTCTGTTACATGTCTTGTTTTTTCACACCCAATAGTACTTTTCGTTTAACATAAACATTAACATGGAACGTACTGTTCAATCTCCACTTGTTACAATCAACCAATCATTTTTATTTTTTAAACCACACCCAGCCTCTTCCTTTTTCTTTATTTAGAATTTCAACTTCTAACTACCATTCCACTTCCAGAACCGATCGGAGGACGACTACAAATCCCTTGAAAATGAAGGTCTGGCTAATAGGACACAGTTATATTCACTGGAGTGAAAAATATGCAGTAAGCAGACGAATTTGCAACCTCGGCTTACCAAATGTACACATAACATGGATTGGCAAAAGAGGATTGAAATGTCACCAATTGATTCCATTGGTGAAAACTTTTATGCATCTCCCAGAACCAGACCTTATAATTGTGCACTGTGGTGGGAACGATCTAGGCACAATCACTGGGGTAGGTCTGGAAATGCTTCTAAAAGACACCTTTCGACAATTGATGACACTTTTTCCTCGATCTGCCTTGGTATATTCCAATATATGCCAAAGACAGAAATGGAATTGGTCCAATCAACATTGTGCACAATTTGAGAAAGCAAGGAGACATGTAAATAAATCTGTTTCTGCGTTCCTCAGAGATTATAGCATGGGTTCTATTTACCACAACAACTTGCGATACCACATGCAAGACGTCTATAGGAGAGACGGTGTTCATTTCACGAATGAGGAAAACAGAATCTTCCTCTGCAACATCAGGCTCTGCATCGGTACTTACTTATAAATACAGAAAACACTCAATTAACACAAGGGCTCTTTTCAGAGCCACCTTATATCTAAGCACTCAAACTTCTGATTTATCTCCATTTTCACACTCTTGTGAATAGGTGTGCGCGACCGGGTGCGCGCACCCCGTTATTTTTTTTCCTGAAAAAAAAAATATCTTTTCGCGTTTAAGGGCCTTACTACACACCCCGAGAAAACCTACGCAGCAAGACAATCTCTACCTTCTCCCCTTTCCATGTTTCAACGCTTTGAAATGAACAATATATTTACTCGCAGTGACAAAATGGCGGACAAAACTTCCTGATTTCCTTCGAATCGAACGTTAACAGACGTCAAGCAGCAAAAAAAAATTCCGCTCACGCGCAGCCGCTTGGGTGCGCGCACGTGTGCGCGCCTATAGATATATAATTGACTTTAACTTTAATTTTCTCAACAACTACTGAACGGATTTACACCATTCCAAAAAAAGCGTAATCTGCAAACAGGACTCTACAGTTTTGGCAAATTTCTTATAAATCCATTCAGCCGTTCGACCTGTAGCCGAGTCTAAAGGTCCTATGGAAAATAACATGGAGAAAACACGTTTTGGGACCCCCCTTATATCTCAGCCCCCACTTGACCAATCCCCCCCAAACTTTCAGGGAAAGAGCGCAGCGGACCGAGCCATCTTCTTTGAGAAATTCGCAAACTCATCCACCAGGGCCAAAGTTATTCCAAATAGAATCTTGAGGATTTCCTATGGAAACTAGGTCCTAACTATAACTACCTACTGGCGACCGCCAGTAGGTAATATATATATATATATACAATTTAGGTCACTCTTTTTAATAAATCTTTAAAAATAAATTACCATTATTTTAAATATTTTCAGGGACATTAAATTGATTCTAGACTTTTCGCATTAAATTGATTCTAGACTTTTCATACAGTAACTTTTAGTATACATATTAAAAGTTACTAAAAGTAATGTCTTGCATCAATTTAATATAATTGATTAATTTGACTCAAGTAACTTGTTTAGAATACTTTATGATTTATTAATAATGTTTTATTATTATATAATTGTTTTAAGATTAGGTTAAATTTAAAGACAATTTATAAAAGTTTAAATACGTCTACACATGCTACAAAAGTCAGTCTGTGAATAGCCCTTTAGTGTCTCCCTAACATTAGGGCACACTAATGCAGTACATTAGCAGCCCCAGATACACAACTGGGGGCTACCTTGGAATTATAGAAGTACCCCAGACTGTGCTAAAATCTAAATGATACAGGGGAACCCCAGGACAAAAGAAAATAGTATTATTAGCAAAGCCTGAATGTTTGTTATTTTATTAATGTAAATGCTTGTTAACAGATGGCTAGGTTTCTGTGTGCCTTGTGGTTGTATTGATGGATTAATATTGAGTAGTTAATGAGTTGGTAGGGGAGTAAAAGAGGGAATTTGAGTGGTGGGTGGGCGGCTGAAGGTAGCTATGCAAATGTTTTATTTGAGCGGTGATTGTAAAGAAACTTGGTTTGTGTGAAGTGGTTGGTTTTATGCCAGAATATCGTGTATAGAAATTTTGCCAAACACAATTACTGAATCCTAAATACCATTTACAAAAATAGAATCCCTTCCAGCTTAGATGTTCTATTGTTAACTCCAGTTGGTCAATATTTTTGTAAACATTATGTAGGTCATGATATTTATGTCAGACGATATTCTGACCATGGTACTCCAGAATCTTCCCTGGTGGTCAGAGGGTGAATACTCCTTTGTATGTGCTTGTACTCCATGTGTTCTAGGCAGGAGTTGCAATCAGGGAGCCAGATTGTATGAGGATCTCCACAGGAGTATATTTGCCCTCAGTCACTTCTGATCATGCTTACCTAGTACTCAGTTCATCCATACCCAAAGAGCAACAAGGGGGGATAATTCTAAAGGTCTCAAACAAAAGCATATGAGAGAGAGAGAGTTATACAGCTACTAACTAATCAACTGATGAACAGCACTAAGGACTGATCAACAAAGAGACAAACCCACAGTTTTGTTGTCTCACTCTTTTCTTCCTTATTTTTTGTCACAAGATGAGCTGTTGAAAAGACATAAAGCTGTCTCTAGTTACACCTAAAAATTGTATATTTGCGACAGCAGTATAGAGGGTCTAGGTATTTCTGCCTTGAAGACCTGAGCAGTATTCAAGAGTAACACATAATGGTACAATACAGAATTTCCACCTTCTACAATAGAGTTAGGGTTACCACCGTCCCAGTGGCATAACAGAAACATGGGGCCCCCCTGCAGAATGTGATGAAAGAACCCTGAGTCTCCTATATCTCACGGAAATAAATTGGCCTAGGTCTAAACTTAGACCATCCCAAAGGTTTGTGGTCCCTCATGGTCCGTGACTGGCTACCCGCCCCTCCCAGCTTCCCACACCGCACCTTGAAGGATTGACATAGGCAAGTTGTCTTTGGAAGGCGGGGGTCACGGACCCCCCGGCCGTATTTATTATACAAAACAATAAAAATATGAATAACAACATTACATCAATATGTTAGAAAAACTAAATTCTTTGACATTAGATTACAGTATTGAAGACAGATATCAAAGGATAACCTTAACAACAGTCTAATACAGCGTGTTTCCTATCTGAATCTAACATCCTGTCTGAATTTTGCATTCTAACATTTCTGGCCCGACGGCAAGGTCGCTAACCGGTGTCAAGTCCTAATAACCATGCCCATACCTACAGGTGCGCATGCGCGACAGGGGACCGCCTACCCCGTCGGCATCTTGAACTCCATTTAACCAACAAGGAGGGCCCGTACACTCTGCATCAATTGCTGACGTCATGATGTGTGTGCGGGGGGCTACTGGCCTAAGGAAAGCGTGACTCCCTCCCCCGCATTTTTAGCAGCTAGCGGATATTCCTGCCCCTGAAGTTCTAGGAGGGACCAGTGTCCCCTCCCCCTGGGCGCCCCCTCCGTGGATGGTGACGCCCCCCCTAGGACCTTAAATTGCTGCTCACCGATCATGACCTTACCGCCTGACCAACCCTAATAAATAGGACGATGAACCTAGAGAAGAAAAAGGAGAACCTCACTAAAGGACAACTACACTTAACTAAAAAACAAACCATAGTAATCCAAGGCATGCTGCACTAGTGGGAAAAAGGCCTAGGCATACATAATATCACATTTTTTAATGGCAACATAATCAAAGCTAAAGTTGGAAAAAAGGCCTCAGCATACAAAACCATAATTAATCACAACAATTCACATGCTATAAACGGGAAAAAGGCCTAAGTTTATACAATCATGTCAAACCTCCTACACAGTAACGGGAAAAAGGCCTAAGTTCAAACTTACATAGTACCTACGACTAGCACTGTTTAGTAGAATGTTTTCTAGGGCTGGTGGGGAAAATTAGAAGCCCGAGTGTGGGGCACACGAGGTAAGCGGGGAGCGAGCCAGGGACAAAGAGGGAGCCCAGCTCGCTCCCCGAGCTTCTTAAAGGGGTACAGCACTAGTGGGTCGCCAGCCCCGGCAGCCCGTCCCCCAGGGAACCTGCCCCGGAATCTGCCCAACCGCTTCCGGGTCACGGGGGAGGCATCAGCCAATCGGTGGTGGAGGCGCGACGCGCGTGTCATCAACCCGCGTCACACCCCCACCACCGAGAGGCCGGAGGAGGGGGGGCGCCGCACTGCCATGTGGGCGGGAGGGCCGAGCGCCCCCCCCTTTTCACATGGTCCGTGACTGGCTACCCGCCCCTCCCAGCTTCCCACACCGCACCTTGAAGGATTGACATAAGCAACTTGTCTTTGGAAGGCAGGGGGTCACGGACCCCCCGGCCGTATTTATTATACAAAACAATAAAAATATGAATAACAACATTACATCAATATGTTAGAAAAACAAAATTCTTTGACATTAGATTACAGTATTGAAGACAGATATCAAAGGCTAACCATAACAAAAGTCTAATACAGCGTGTTTCCTATCCGAATCTAACATCCAGTCTGAATTTTGCATTCTAACATTTCTGGCCCGACGGCAAGGCCGCTAACCGGTGTCAAGTTCTAATAACCACGCCCATACCTACAGGTGCGCATGCGCGACAGGGGACCGCCTACCCCGTCGGCATCTTGAACTCCATTTAACCAACAAGGAGGGCCCTTACACTCTGCGTCATTTGCTAACATCATGATGTGTGTGCGGGGGGGCTACTGGCCTAAGGAAAGCGTGACTCCCTCCCCTGCATTTTTAGCAGCTAGCGGATATTCCTGCCCCTGAAGTTCTAGGAGGGACAAGTGCCCCCCCCGGGGCGCCCCCTCCATGGATGGTGACGCCCCCCCTAGGACCTTAAATTGCTGCTCACCGATCATGACCTTACCGCCACAGGCCAGCATTGTTTCCCGATGATCTGGCCCCCCCACAACTCCTGCCTGAAGGTCATCCATACCTCACAAAGCCCTTCAAACAACCTAGGACATTGTCGCACCATATTGCATTCCCAGCCACAGTCAAATGGACCCCATCTTGTAAGTACAAATCATCCCCCCAAATGGTACCATGTGGGATGGTCTGTAAGTGGGTGGTTCGGATTTTTTTTTTTTCTAACTTGGTGTTGATCCTCTTTACCGAGTGATTCAATGCCCTGACGGAATCACCCCCATGCCACTGCAGCCGAGGTATAAGCTGAGACCAAACTACAGTGCAGTCAGGGCAAACCCTCCTTACCCAACCCGCTGCTTAGATGATCTCTTCTAGGCGGACCCTCCTACCCAGTCTAGCCAGGTCATTTCCTCCCAGGTGAATAATTACCACCGTCGGCGGTGTTGCATGTTGGGCGACCAATTCTGCAAAGAAACCCCGGAATTGGCTGAGGCAGAGACCCCCCTCCCAAAGAAGGAGATGGACAACCCTTTGTGCTCTAGCTCCCTTCTACCCTTGCCTGCAAAAAAGACATGTTTAGCACGATTCACATATGAATGACCATCAATCCAAACCCTGCCTGAGTGCGTCCTGTGTTCCTGATTGTCCACGCCGCGATGAGTTGCAGATGAACCTTGATGTTGTCCCGCAGCGTGTCATCCGCCTGCGTCACAGAGCGAAGAAACTGCAAAAAATCAGAAAACAACCTAATGTCAGCAAAGCTCTAGGTACTTCACAACATGTGTACCCACACATAACGTTTATAGCAATTGGACGACTATCTCCCAATTCTCTTAACACTGTTCACCTGCAAACCCCTTGTGGTTGCCTCACTGGCAGCGCCTATCCTAAAGGAGTGTGTGCCAAATTCCTTTGGGTCAAGGCCCGCCCTGGTAATGGCCAGCTCCATGACTCTTCTGAACTGGTATTTAGTTAAAGGGGTGCCATCGGCATGCAATAAGAGCGGCCCACCCAACTATCCACCTTGCTGCTTGAGGAAAGTCTCCACATGGTGTACCGGGCAGCAAGGATTGGCCTTTGCCCTATGCAGAAACACAGTCTCCCCCTGCGCCTCCTGATCAGTTTTTGATCTCAGAATTTCAACCACAATGTGTCTCCCTGTATTGTTGTGTTCAGGAACTGAATACCCCCTTGCCTATCTACCTCGGAGGCTGCAACCAACTCGCTCAGTCTCAGAGCCCCATAGAAGGCCAATGTGAAGGCTGCTTTGAACAAATGTATCTCCCAGTCTGAACTACAAATGTCATGCAATGCAGGCAGTAGTGCCGTCAGCCTCCCCAAGCCTATTGGTTTTCTAGTGTCAGCTGTGCTGCCCTGTAGGCGGCGCAAACCCCTCAGGCCCTTACGCACTACAAAGCTATTAGTTAGGTCTTTTACTCCACTTGCCTGTGCGTAGAAGGAGACAGCTGCCCTATGCCTGTTAGCTGTTGCCACTGAGCGACCCTCCTGGTGCAATCTACCCAGATAATCTGCAAAGCTATTCTCCAGAGCCCATTTGGATTCCCAGTCTCGCCCTAAGAAAGTACAGTATGAACCAAACGCCCCTTCATACGCTGCTCTTGTCTTGGGGGCAAAGCTAGCAGCCACGAGGTCCTGTAATTTGGGGCACCAATCTGCCAGAGTGTTGACGGGAAGTGAGTCGGTGTAGGTTCTGCTGTTTGAAGATGTTCCCTGAATACCTGCAATTTTTGGCGAGAGAGTGCATCAGCTGCATTGTTGAGGACACCTGGCACATGTCTTGCCCTGAATATAACATTCAATTTCAAGCATCTCAACACAATCTCCTTCAAGAGGCGGAGTATGAACCTACAGCGTGTAGCTTGTTGATTAATACACTCTACCCCCGTCATGTTGTCTGACCAGAAGATCACTGATTTGTTGCGCAGATGAAGTGCAGGAGAAGTGTGGCTCAGGGGTTAGAGGCGGCAGACCCGGAAGCTGAGATCGGCCCTGGACCAGGGTTCAATTCCCCGCCTCGACGGGGGTTGGGCTTAATAATTCCACGGACTCGATAATTCTCGCTCCGGTGCCTACTCGACTCACGGGTTCACACTCTGCGACTCTGGGCAATAGCTTGCTTAATCTCCACAACGGCCCCTCGCGGCGGGATGCCTGGCTTTCACCTTGTGGATACCCTGCCGGGGTTATCTCACAGGGGAATACCAGGACGGGTTCCCTAAGCAAGCGCATAGATGCCTGCGATGTGGGCGATTTGCGCTATATAAATACATGTACATACATACATACATGTTCTGGCCAGACCCATATGGGGAACAGTTCCAGAAAGCCAATGTTTTTTGTCAACTCACTTTACACCCAGTCGTCGGGCCACCTGTGGGTGACCCACTTGTTTCCAAGGATGGCACCAAACCCAACACCTCCAGTATCATCATTCCATAAACCTAAGTCTGCTGAAGTAGTGGGGGGGCCGGACCACACGATCCTGCCATTGAAGCCCTCCAGAAATGCCAACCATATGTGCATGTCCTGGCGAACCTCAAGTGACAGTCTAGTGCGGTGGTGTTTTTCTGGCAGACCTTTCATCGCCTGCGCAATTGAGCGAGAAAAGGGGCGAGCCATTGGTATCACTCTCAACGCGAAATTCAATTGGCCTACCGTTTCCTGGAGCTGTTGTAAAGAGACCTTCTCTCTGGACAGGCACGCATGCAGTGCCACCTTGAATTTTGACACCTTCTCCTTTGGGAGCCTAAAACAACCCTCCACAGGGTCTATTTCAATGCCCAGAAATTCTAAGCAAGTGGCAGGCCCCACTGTCTTTCCTGGCGCCAGCGGGACCCCAAGAGCCCGCATGAGCGCGCAAAATGCCCGCAATGCCCGCGCACACTCCTGAGACCCAGCCTTGCCAAGGAAGAGAAAGTCATCCAGGTAGTGCATGACCTGTTGATGCCCGGTTGCCTGCCTCATTACCCATTCCAAGAAGGAACTGAACATCTCAAAATAGGCACAAGAGATAGAACAACCCATAGGCATGCATCTGTCCATGTAATACTTCCCATCAAACTTGAAACCCAGCAGGTGGTGATCATCCTGATGCACCGGGAGAAGACGAAATGCCGACTCTATGTCAGACTTGGCCATCAATGCCCCTGGACCCAGGCCCCTAAGCAACTCTACCGCTTGGTAAAAAGAGGCGTATTTTACACTGCAGACATTTTCATCTATAGCATCATTCAAGGATGCCCCCCTTGGGGCTGAGAGATTATGAATGAGTCTAAACTCGCCTTCCTCTTTTTTGGGGAAAACACCAAGTGGGAAACAAACAAAGTTGAGCACTGGGACCTCATCATAGGGCCCTGCTATCCTACCCAGGGGTAATTCTTTCTCAACTTTTGCAGCCACCACACCTGGGTTATGCTTTACTGACAGTTGATTCCTACACTCACTCTTACCTATGTACCCTCCTGCAGGTATCCTGAAACCCTGAGAAAAACCCTCCTGAAGTAGTTTAGCCGCTGCGTGATCTGGATATCTGTTCAGCCAAGGAATCATTGCCATGACATCAATGGGAGTATGTGATACTACACCCCCTCTTGTCTATTCAGGTTTCCTTCTCCCCCTGGTCCCCTGGTTGCCACCCTTAAATCTGCAGGAAGTCTCGGGGTGTGAGGGATGCCCGCACAAGGCACAGGCGTGTCTAAACTTACATGTGCCCGCTGCCCTAGTGCAGGACCGTTTGTTGAAATCCCAACATATGCCCTTTTTATCCCCCAACCCTTCCCCTTTCCTGGTACCTCACTTCCTTGCGCATGCCGAAAGGGCTGTTGGGGTTTTGATGGGTATATTTTCTGTGACCCAGTTGCCCCCATTGCTGCTGACCCCCCAGTTATCTGGCTGTACCATGACTGGGAATCTACCGTATCCCATGTTAAGGATGGGTTGAATTCTTTAGCTTTCCTGAATGAAATGTCATATTCCTTCCACCCATCCCCTACGTGTTTCTCACTCCACATGGCAATCCTGCTCTGATAGCAGGCCATTTCTGCGTGTACATTGGGTGATTTTTCAGCAGTAATGGCACTGAACACGGAAAAGGCCCTCATCCAGTTAATAAATGTCTCCTGTACCCTGAACTTAACCAATTCTGTCCTCCATTCACTGGGCAACATCCATTCTTTTTGTGACCTGGCATATTCAAGTTCCCTATTATCAATTAGTAAAGAGAAAATGTTGATATATTTTCCTGCCCAGATCATCTCCTTCACAGCCTGAGACACATGTTGGGCCAAATTCTCCCTCCTTGAGGGCATAGCACCATCCTCTGGTAATGGCAGGGCCACCTTCTTACCACTATCACTGACTTGCGATGTAGCACCATCCTTCTTAGCCGTCTGTTCGCTGGAGGAACCTGTGTGGGAAGGAATTGGTGCCAATGGTGCCCCTTTACCCGCCCTGGCCAACTTAATTATCTCAACCAGCTTCAAGGCTTCCGCCGAGTGATCTTGAGACAATGGCAACACACCCTTCAACTGTAACCAGGGTAATACGGCGGCTATTTGGGATGCCAGTTCCACCGGGACGGCGCTGGTCGGTGGTGTTGGGACCCCGGCGGGGATGGGAGTAGTGGTCACGGGTGTGACAGGGGTAATGACCCAGAGTGGGGCTACCGGCACTGCCTTAATCACAGGAGCTGGTACCGCCGGTGTGATCCGGGGCATTAAGGGAGTATCCAGGGGCACTACTACTGGCATTCCCCCCCTGCGGTCTTCCTGGGCACCGTGCCTACACTTTTCTTGGACTTGCCCCTCTTAGGAGGGGTGACAAAGTCTCCTCTGGGCAATGGCGGATTAGTAATCCTTCTCGGCCTGACTTGTGGTCCCGTAGGGCCGTCCAACCTCTGATTAATTTCTGCCACACTCCTACCTAACTCGTCCATTTTACCGAGGCGCCTATCCATCGCAGTCATCTTGCGCATCATAGTCTGCATCATGAGCTCCATGTGAGCACTCTTATTGACTGCACCCATATTTACTCGCGGCCCAGGCATTCTAGCACAATACCCAATGCAGTGGGCCTGCATCACATAAGTGCCACCACAATTAAGGTCATTACAGATGCTGTTTCCAATCCTGTACTTATGTGTGAAAACCAAATGCATTTTGGGTGTTGCTGTCTTGTACTGCTTCTTTTGAACTAGTTAGTCAAACACACCTGACAACAATGATTTGTAGGTGAAAAGTTGAGGGCTGAAGACATTGGAGCATATTTACAAGGAGCTTGTGCTACCACTGTGTTACATTTTTTGATGCAGCAGTGGTGTAGAGTAAAGACCCACATCTATGAGGCCACGCAAAGCCACTTTACATATCTTTTCATTGCCTCATGGATTTGAAGTAAGGCAAAGCAGCGAAAGTTGCTGTGTTTCCTTAATCAGCATCAAAGAGGAGTTCCACCGGCCGTGTGGTGGGTGCCGTAAATATGACGCATCCCTGCACTTTCCTTATGGCACAACACCCAGCACAGTGCACAAAGCTGGCTGATGGTGCTGCGCTGTGTCTGTTTCTTGTAAATATGAACTACAACAAATATTGTTCTATATATACACTCTAGCAAGGGATCGTTACTCTAAGTCCATTGAGACAATAATCCTGACGGAAAAATTGTGATATTAATCCGGACTGATCTCTTATAGACTACTGTATTGTCCCTTTGTAATAGGAATTATTTTTCCTTGGCTTTATTCCAGTTTTTTTAGGTTTGTGTTCATTGATATTGTTTTATCTGCACTGTATGTGTTATAGGTTAGTATTAATGTATCTCCAAAAACCTATAACGTTTTTAACTTTGTCTAAATAAATTGTATTTGAATTTTTAACTGAAAATTGTTTGCATTTCCTCTCTGTTTAATATATTGTGTGAACCTAGGTTTTCTGTAGCTGTGGAATGAATATATGTGTTTGTGAACTGTCCAAAAGGTATTTACATTTTTGACATTTGTCTTATAAATATGCCCCATTGTCTATACTGGTTTTTAGTAAGGTGTCATCCTACAAAGATTTATGAACTGCAATAAATATTGAAAATAAAAAAAATGCAGTTTTAAATAAAACAGCTGTGTAATAGCTCTACAAGAACTGTTTTTTTATAGTTTCTATAATTGGTTGTTCGAGCATCGATTCCTTTAAAGTATGAAGAATCATCTGACATACCAGTGCGCTCAAAATGTAAAAAATAAATAAGTAGATTTCCCTGGTACTTCTGGTTTAAAATAAATACATCGGCCATTTTGACAAGCAGGTCACGTATAAACATTTGTAATTCAGTACATTACGTCGGTCTAGCTAATGCCTAATTTATATTTCCCCCTTTTTGCTTGTTCTCCACAATATTTGTTTTCCTGATTTATGTGCTGACGTCACCTTCAAATGAACTTCATCCACACACTTAAAATTGCCCTATAATTAAGAGGTTCTATGAAACATCAATGCAACATGTAGTCGGAAAAGATGATTTAGAGAATATTCGCCAGAAGCGATGCAAGCTGGCGGCATAAAACCAGTGTGTTCTGGTGTTTGATGGGAATGTGCAATCTACACAATTTGCCAGACTTGCCTTCAGGACACAAGATGCATGCATAGAAGCGTTTCAACCTTTTGAACGTAGGACAGCGACATACTGTGATATTTAATGAACGTGCCTGCAGTATTATGTAATAGGTAGCAATGTGTAGGCCATCAAATTCTTACAAGAGTTTTCGTGTTCGAATTTGTAACTGAGGAAACGGATCAAACAACGGCTCTGCCCAGTGCGCGCCAACGGAAAATACCTTTGATAAATAGACTGCGTTTAACAACGTCTTGCTGAATGACTGATCGCCCGCAAACAAAAAAGCAGGCTTGATTTAAGTCTAAGGTGAAGCCTTTCTGAGTACAACGGGCTTTGTTTGTCTGCACTCCCAGACACTGAAATATAACTGTAATCTGCACCCATAAGGTGAGATTTCCATCTTTATGTGACTTGAAAAATGTGACTACTGGAATCGTGCTCATAAACAAAATTGCTTTTTTCAACTCTCACCTTAATGCAAGATATCAATCACTCGGGCCTTTTATTACACCGTTCTTTCCTTTGTTTTGACAGATAGCTTGCACTCAGCTTCCTGCTCACATGCTCATCATTCTTACATGTGAGGATCTGGGTTCTCAGATTATTTTACTTTAAACAGATTTTAATAGATGGATGGGAACTCTCTGTCGGAAGAAACGCTTTAAAATATGCATAAAAACTGAAGTTTGAGTTGCTTTTCATATATATTTAAACGATAACGGACCACGTCTTATTTTGAAAAGACTAAAAGATATGCAGATACCACTATTTAAATGCTATTTTTTCATTTACCCATTATGCACCAGACAGTCCTTCAATTTTCATAAAACATTGTATATCAGAGATAGCAGATGTTGGAAAATGGACCTGCAGGGTCACCCCCAAACCTTTTGGCTTCCTCCTCCTCTTTTTTTTTACCTGTCTCTAGAACTCTGTGCAAGTTACCCCTGCTAATCAATGTAACAGTGGTTGTCCTCTCTCCACTAAACATGGCAATATTGGCTTATCCCCAATTGGCATATTTAATGTACTTGTAAGTCCCTGGTAAAGTGCACATCACATGCCCAGGGCCTGGACATGAATCACTTGAACCTAGAGTGACTCGAAGGGCTAGCTGGCTGGCCTCCTGATATCATGGATTTTATAAGACTTCCAACTAACCTACTTCTGCACCTGGACTCTGCTATCTGTGAGTCTGTCCTGCCAAGTGGTGCACCCCCAGTTTTAGGTTCTTGAAAGTGTGCCTATGGTGTTTTATCCAATGGAACCAATCCATCCTCTGCGAAACAATGCATTGCGACTGTTGCGCGGATCAGATCCTGCGCACCGCTGCTGCTGCGTGGATTGGCAACGAAGCATCTCCACTGCTGCATGGATCGGACCTGATGCATCGTCTGTGGAACCACCACAGCTCAACGGTCTTCCTGGCGCAAGGTCATTGCATCCCCGTTGATGCCAGCCTAGATTTCAATACTGAAACTCTGCATTAGCTCAACAAAAACACATCTTTGCATCGTAAGCCCGTTGACAAGATCCTTTATGTCGATGTATCGGGATCTCGCACAGAAGCCTTGTCGCATCCCAGAATTGGCACATCATTTCTGCTGCATGGCTTGACCTTGCACTGAACTTGTGCAATGCTCCACACCCTCAGATTAAGGTACTTTAGTTCAACAGGCCTAACTGGGTCCCTGCATCCGGACACCACTCCATCACAGGCTGCTTAAATGTTTGGTATTGCCTGGTCCGGTGTGACTAGATATACAATTTTATTGTTTTATTCTTCTTTTAGATCTGACAGCCTTAGGCTGGTATTCCCCACAAGTTGTGCCTGCTCGCCTCATAGTTTTGCTGATTCCTTTTTGTTGGCCTTAGGACTCCGAGCACTCCACCACTGCTAACTAGTAAGTGCATTTGCTCTCTTCTTTAAACATGGTTTGATTGATGTATCCACAATCGGCATATTGAATTTACCTGTAAGTCTCTATTACAGTGTACTACACGTAGCCAGGGCCTGAAAATCAAATATTGCAAGTGGGACTACAGTACTGCTTGTGCCATCCACTTAAGTATCTCTTAAACTTGTCTCAGGCCTGCCACTGAAGAGCCGGAGTTTGCAGTTTCCACTGACATGTCGACTTGGCATTTAAAACTCTTTGCCAAGCCTTAATCTCCTGTTTTATTACAAATAAGTCACCCTTAAGGTAAGTCCTAGGTAGCCCATGGGGCAGGATGCTATGTAACTAAAAGGAAAGGTTTACGTTTTACATATCCTGGTTATAGATTATACAGTGCAGCACATTTTACTTGTTTGCACAAGGCACAGCTCTCCAAAGGCGTGCCCTGCACAAAGAAGGAAAATGCACTGTATTTGACTGAATACACTGCCCCCAGGATGGCAGTGAAATCATGCTACCCTGGAGAGCTTTCAAGTGAAATACGTAGCACCTTTAAAGCAGCAGCTCTGTGTTTCACTCTGCAGGTGGCAGCCTGCTGCACTATTAAGAGGGGTGAGAGATCGCCTTGCAGGAGAATGCAGTGAGTGGCTGCACCCACCTGCAAGGGGATGTCTTGGGGATACATGGGACTCCTTAACATCCTCCAGAGGGCTGCCATCAGGGGGTGCAATGATAGTGCACCACCTTTTTGTGGTGAACTGTCAGTGCGCCTCCTGATGGCTTCTTTGCCTTTGCCCCTTCTTCTATAATACCCTGTGGAGGCAGAGGCAAAGAGATTCCCTCATTTGTATGGGGCCATGCTCCAAGCAAATGAGAAAACACCCTCTGATGATAGCGCTGGCGCTATATGTGCACCAGGGCTAACTGTATTACAGAAGGGGCTGCACAAGCATCAGCTGCCCCATCTGTAATACAAAAGTGCTCCAGGTGCACACAAAGTGTGTGCCAATGCTTGCTGCGCCCCCAGGGCATTTGTATAATACAGTCCCTGGTAGTGAAAAACTCTCAAACTCATTTTTCACTACTGAGATGTAATTATTAATCGAGAGAAGGTAGAGTTATTATGCTTAGTATGTATGTAATTGTAATGATAAATCCTCTTTAATAGTAAAGCTGTTTTTTCATTATTATTCTGAAAATGCCACTTTTAGAAAGTTAGGCATTTTTCTGCTCTAAGCCATTTGGAATCATGTGCCTGTTTCTGATCACTGGCTGGCATGGGTGACAGTTCACCTTGTGTATTCTCTCTAGACAGTCACACACAAATGATGGCTAGGTGTGATTTCATGCATCCTCCAGGGAGGAAGGGAGAGAGTAGGTGGGCACAGCCTTACACTTACACTTGAAAAGGTTGGGCCCTGTCCACACTCAAAGTACTGCATACCCCCTTGCAGTGAGTTTGGAGCCAAAGCAACAATAAAGGACCTCTGTGCATTACAAATAGTCTTTTTTGAAGTCACCCCCACTTCAAATACACAACTGGGTATCAGTAAAGAGGGGACCTGGCTTCTCAGTTCGGGCTGGACTGTTCCCATGAAGCACAGGGTCAAGGCTGATTTAAATGGTCTAAATTGGGGTGGCACGATGAGCAAAAGAATGATATATTTAACCCAGATCTCTTGACTGGGGGTGAATGTTTTGATTTGTTCTGCATTCCGTCCATCATTTGTGTGTCTCTTGCTTTCTCGCTCTAAACCACAAACCGGTCCTAGGAAGCTTGTTTCCAGTCCAGGGAGGACATGGCTTGGCAGTTTGGGCTGGACTGTTCCCATGAGGCACAGGGTCAAGACTGAGTTGTATATGGCCGGGTCTAAACTAAGCAAAATAACAATAGATTTAACCCAGATATGTTGACTGGGGTGATGTTTTGATTTGTTCTGCATTCCATCCATCATTTGAGTGACTTTTGCTTTCTCGCTCTAAGTGCACCTGGCATGCCCACATGTGGGTCCTGGGCTCACTGTGCCACTGGATTCAAACTATCCTGGCTGATGAAGGGTGAAACCCCAAAATAGGTCCTAGGATGGCTTGTTTCCGGTCCAGGAAGGACCTGACTTGGCAGTTCGGGCTGGACTGTTCCCATGAGGCACACGGTCAAGACTGATTTGCATATGGCTGGGTGTAAACTGGGGTGGCATGGTGAACAAAAGAATGATGGATTTAACCTAGATCACTTGACTGGGGGTGAATGTTTTGATTTGTTCTGCATTCTGTCCATCATTTGTGTGTCTTTTGCTTCCTCTGACCCTCCCAGGTCTGCATTCTTTTGAACCTGAAATCAGCTTACCAAGAAGCACTGTTGCCACTCTGCTGAACTTCTGCTCTGCAAGACGGTTACCTTGCTATGTTGCCCTGCAACCCTTTCTGACTGGACCTTCATCCCTGGAACCAGAGTAGCTCAGGGGCTAGTTGATTTAATCCTGGTCCAGAACTGGATGCAGGCAAGATTCGAGGAGCTGGCCCCATTGAGGTCTGCTAGAACAGCCCCTCATCTTGATTCTGCTCCTTGGTTTTCCTCCACTCTACGCATAATGCAACAAGACTGCAAAAAGTTGGAAAGGCGTTGGCGGCGCAAGTACGATCTTGTGGAGAAAACGAAATACCGCGATGCTATAAAGTCATACTATAAACAGATTGCTGCAGCTAAAAAGAACTATCTCGAGCAGAGAATTGACAAAGCCGATAATACGAGCCGGGAACTCTTTAGGATTGTGAAGGAGTTTGTCAATCCTGTTGTTGGCACCCCTGTCCATTCACATACTGAAGAATGGATCAAACAGCTTGCAGACTTTTTTGTGGCTAAAATCTTAAAGATTCAGGACACTTTCCATCTGTGGATTCTCGAACGGCTGACGCTGTTTTAGGGGGTAAGTCGAACCATATAGCTCCCTTACAAGCTGAATCAGGGCCCTTACTATCTGTCTTTCCCCAGTTGTCCTGTGAAACATCGCTCGAGCTGCTATCCCGGCTGCAATCTGGCTCGCCTCTGGATGCCTGTCCGGCGAAATGCTTGGGCAGGGTGGCCTCAGCGGTGAACAGCTTGCTGAACCCCCTGCTTAATCTATCACTGAGCTCAGGGGTGGTTCCGCGACAATGGAAACACGCACTTATTCTGCCGTTGATTAAGAAGCCTCTGCTCGACCCCCTGCAGTGGGCTAACTATAGACCGATCTCCCTCCTCCCTGCTCTGGCGAAGGTGTTGGAGAAACATGTTCAGCATACTCTGACCACCTTTATTGAGAACAACAAACTGCTGCATGACTCCCAGTCTGGCTTTCGTGCGAACTACAGCACGGAGACAGCTCTGGTAGAGGTTACCGACGCCATCAGGGAGATGCTCGATCACGGGGGAAAGGCTATGTTAGTCTTGCTGGACCTATCGGCGGCGTTCGACACCGTCCCACACGCAGGTCTCCTTTCAAGACTCAGGGAGATTGGTCTGCGAGGGACGGTGCTGGACTGGTTTCAATCCTTTCTTGCCGACCGCCGACAGGTGATCTGGGCTCCGCCGTTCTCGGCTGAAATGCCTTCGCTGGAGGTGGGGGTGCCTCAAGGTTCTATCTTGAGCCCCACCATCTTCAACATATATATGGCCCCTCTAGCGGAGGTAGCGGAGGCGTTTGGGGCCCGGGTCATCTCATACGCTGATGACACCCAGCTCCTGTTCACCTGTAGGAAGGGAAAGGTCTTCAACGGCGGCAGAATCAAGGACTGTCTGAGTGCAGTCTTTGCGTGGTTTCAGCGGCACAGCCTGAAATGCAACTCAGACAAGTCTGAGTTGCTCTTTTTCGGCTGTGCCCCTGACCCGGGTTGGAAGTCATGGTGGCCCCAGGACATGTTCCCCCCATAGAAACCATCTTCTCAGGTAAAAAATCTTGGAGTGGTGTTTGACGATGATCTTTCTTTCCGTCCACACGTTCTGGGATTATCAGGGAAATGCTTCGGCATCCTCAAGATGCTTAGGAAATTCCTCCCTCTGCTTTCATTGCAGTATCGTAGGAATGTAGTCCAGGCGCTTGTGGGATCCCGCCTGGACTATGCAAATGCGCTTTTTGCTGGCCTACCTAAGTATCTGTTATCCAGACTGTAGATTGTCCAGAATTCGGCGGCCAGAGCCATCTATGGCCTGCCCAGGAGAGCCAGCGCCTCTGCGCTACTAGCTGGGTTGCACTGGCTGCCAATCTCTGGTAGAATCAGATTTAAACTCCTCACTCTGGCGTTTAAAGCCCTCCACGCGATTGGTCCCAACTATCTGAGGAAGCGTATTGCTTTCTATGTGCCACGGAGGTCGCTGCGGTCAGCGGATTTGGCCAAAACGGAGGTGCCTGTGGTCAAACGTGTCCGGATGGGAGGCCGATCCTTCCAACACGTGACAGCTTGTTTGTGGAACGAGCTCCCACTTTCTCTTCGGAAAGCGAACAACCTCCTGGCTTTTAGGAAGGAGTTGAAGATGCTGCTCTTCACCAAGTAATCCACTGTGACTGTAGTGTGTATGCCTTTGGTTTCTTGTTTCTCTGGGCCTCTTTGCTAAAGCGCCGGGACACCCTTGTGGGGTAGCCGTGCGCTCAAAAAGTACGGCTTAACATTAACATTAACATTAACATTAACAGTTGACTAGCCTTCTGTTCTTAGAAGACTCAGGGACAGCAACGTCTTCCATCATGCCCCTATTCCTGGTTCATTGAAAGTGCACCCAGGTACATACTCCAATGTAATAGATGCATCCTCTCATGTGAGCAGAATCAACACATCAACGTTATTGCAAGAACCGAAGCAGCACATCCCAGTCAGAACTAGTGCTTCACCATCGGAATCGCTGTATTGGTGGGTCTTGTTTCTGGCCCCCACTCCACCATGGATAGCCTGAATTCTTGACTCGCTCCGTGTCGGTCGCTCCTCCTCGCTCCCTGCCTCCCTACCTTACCTGCACCCCTCCTGCAGATTGGAGATTGCTTTACCCATTGTTGCGCCTGACATCGCCTGCAGCCCCAGCGCCTCGACGCTGACATAGCACCCATTGCCTGCCTGTGTGAGACGCCTCGACGGTGACACAGCGCCTGGTATTGTTATATTGTACTTGTGATTTTAAGACAATTGCGCTGCATTGCTTTGTAATTATTTGAGCCTCATGTTTGTGTTCGTGTCCTAAGTTTCACTTTCTGTCCTTCCATTTTGTTGTGCTCGTGGCCTGTGTCTCCTCCCCGCTCCCGCCTCCCAGCTGCCCCTCCCACCCACTAGTAGAGTAAACTCGCTCCCCCTGTGCTCCTTGTGACCAGCCGGACTCGCTCCGTGTCGGCCGCTCCTCTTCGCTCCCTGCCTCCCTACCTTACCTGCACCCCTCCTGCAGATTGGAGATTGCTTTACCCATTGTTGCGCCTGACATCGCCTGCAGCCCCAGCGCCTCGACGCTGACATAGCACCCATTGCCTGCCTGTGTGAGAGCGCCTCGACGGTGACACAGCGCCTGGTATCGTTATATTGTACTTGTGATTTTAAGACAATTGCGCTGCATTGCTTTGTAATTATTTGAGCCTCATGTTTGTGTTCGTGTCCTAAGTTTCACTTTCTGTCCTTCCATTTTGTTGTGCTCTTGGCCTGTGTCTCCTCCCCGCTCCCACCTCCCAGCTGCCCCTCCCACCCACTAGTAGAGTAAACTCGCTCCCCCTGTGCTCCTTGTGACCAGCCGGACTCGCTCCGTGTCGGTCGCTCCTCCTCGCTCCCTGCCTCCCTACCTTACCTGCACCCCTCCTGCAGATTGGAGATTGCTTTACCCATTGTTGCGCCTGACATCACCTGCAGCCCCAGCGCCTCGACGCTGACATAGCGCCCATTGCCTGCCTGTGTGAGAGCGCCTCGACGGTGACACAGCACCTGGTATCGTTATATTGTACTTGTGATTTTAAGACAATTGCGCTGCATTGCTTTGTAATTATTTGGGCCTCATGTTTGTGTTCGTGTCCTAAGTTTCACTTTCTGTCCTTCCATTTTGTTGTGCTCGTGGCCCGTGTCTCCTCCCTGCTCCCGCCTCCCAGCTGCCCCTCACACGCTCCGCCCCCCTCCACTCTCCATTTAAGACAGATGAACCAACCTGCAGCGTCCACGCGCAGCGGTCGCGCCGAAGGTTCGCCAAAGGTAAGCCCGTCTATACCCGTCCGCGCCTGGACCGCGCCCAGTGCCAGACCCCCTGGTCCCCGCATCACCCACTCCTCCCGCATTTCATACGACTCCTCTACCCTCTTAGCACTTAACACCGGCCGTCTCCTTACCTGCTACCAAGCCACCACAGGACACACCCATGGACCATTCACCTGCAATTCCTGCAAGTTTGACTGCATTAGGACCCTCACCAAATCCACCAACACCAAACAGAATCCCGACTCCAACCACCTTAAATGTATCCTTCTCAACACCCGCTCAGTCCACAGTCACTCCATTCAACTTTGGAATCTACTCGGCACCACATTACCGGATGTCGCCTTCCTCACAGAAACCTGGATGAACGCCTCATCAACACCTGACATCGCCATAGCCATCCCTGACGGCTACAAGATTATCCGTAAGGACCGCACCAACCAAATAGGAAGAGGCATTGCCATTATTCATAAGAACACCATTCGCATCACAACCAGTTCCGACGACAACCTCGCAACCGCCGAACACCTCCACTTCCAGATCCACATCGACCCCAAGTCCACACTCAGAGGCACCCTCATCTACAGACCACCTGGACCCCGCACACAATTCAGCGAAGACATCACTGACTTCATCAGCCCACACGCCCTCCCCTCCGAGGACTACATTCTACTTGGCGACCTCAACTTCCACCTGGAAAAGAACAACGATAACAACAGTACCACCCTTTTGAACAACCTCGCAAATCTTGGACTCAAACAACTTGTCGACACCCCCACCCACTGTGCCGGACACACGCTCGACCCAATCTTCACATCCAGCAAATACATCTCCTTCAATCACACCACAACTCTCCATTGGACAGACCACAGCTGCGTGCACTTCAACTACAAAAAGACTACGACCCACAACCACTCACAACAGATTCCCCGTAGAAACTGGAACAAAATCACCACCGACCAGCTTTTCACATCGCTCCACCAATACCATCCTGCCTATTCATCAGACCCAAACCAAGCAGCCACCAACCTTGCACAATGGATCACCCGCAGCGCTGACGAATTAGCACCACTGAAAAACAACCCTTCCAAGCAAGACCACAAGAAAGCCCCCTGGTTCAATGATGAACTTAAAAAATCCAAGAAGACATGGCGCACCCTCGAGAAAGCCTGGAAAAGAAACCCAACCTCCGAAAACCTAGCCACTTTCAAGAACGCCACCCGTAAACACCATCAACTAATCCGTTCCACTAAGAAAACAGCATTCAAAGATCGACTCGACAACAACGCCCACAGCAGCAAGGAACTGTTCAACATAGTAAAAGAATTTACCAACCCCTCAGCCGGCACCAATGACATCACTCCCTCCCAGTACCTCTGCGACTCCCTAGCCTCATTCTTCCACAACAAAATAGCTGACATACATAACAGCTTCATAAACCAGTCGGGTGACCAGTCCACCCCACCCCCCTCGGAACTTAATCCCCCTCCTAACAACCTCTGCACCTGGAAACCAGTCACCACTGAAGACACCATCCGCCTGATGAACTCCATCCACTCAGGATCGCCAACCGACCCATGTCCCCACCACATCTTCAACAAAGCAGACTCCATCATCGCTCCCCACCTTCGTGACGTCATCAATTGTTCCTTCAACTCCGGTACCTTCCCGGAAAGCTGGAAACACGCCGAACTCAGCGCCCTCTTGAAGAAACCCACAGTAGACCCCACTGAACTTAAAAACTACCGACCCATCTCTCTCCTCCCATTCCCTGCCAAAGTCATTGAGAAAGTTGTGCAACAATAGCACTTAAAGAAAACTTCTTCTCTTTCAAGGACAAGCTGTTCCTTCAACGCTCGGGCACGTCTATGGGGAGTACCTTTGCTCCTAGTGTGGCCGGGCTGTACGTGGCGGATTTTGAAGCCCAGCACATTCTTCCTCCAACTGCAAAATTTCGGTCATCAATGCTTCTATGGAAGCGCTACATTGATGACATCTTGCTACTATGGACAGGCAATGAGAGTAATCTGAAAACTTTCTTGTTGTGGATTAACACTTTAGACAATAATCTGAGATTCACGAATACTACAAGTAAAACTGATATTGTTTTTTTGGATGTACTGATCACAATATCTGGCACAGGTTTAACGACAAAAACTCATCATAAGCCGACAGCAAGAAATAATCTACTAGAATTCAGTAGCTTTCATCCACGCCCCCTAAAAGAAAACCTTCCCTATGGGCAATACCTGAGGTTAAGGCGGAACTGTAGTACACTCACTGATTTTAAGGAACAAGCCGTAAGCTTAACTGAAAAACTGAAAGACCGAGGATATCCCTCTGCTATCCTCAACAAAGGCTTTAAGAGAGCCAGGAATCAGCCGAGAGAAGTCCTACTAGAGGAAAAAGTCAACAACCAAGAACCAATGCCACTTACTTGTGTGACAACATTCAATGGGCTCTCAAATTACATGAAAAAAACCATAAATAAACATTGGAGCATTGTAAAATCAGCAAAAAAAGACTGGGAAAAACCTTTGTTCTCTTTCAAAAAAGGCCGAAGCTTAAGAGATGCCTTAGTACACACCCGCCCTAAAAACAAGACTGACCCTCAAACATCGTCAGTCATATCAGCATGGGGTCTTCCTCCCATCACAGGGCATTATCCCTGCTCAGACTGTAGTATATGTCATCTCACAGAAGCTACAAAATCATTAACTTTGGAACCAGGTAAAATCTGGACACAAGTTGCCCATACAAATTGCAACTCAAATAATGTGATATATTTGATAACCTGTCCCTGTTCCTTACGCTACATCGGCATGACTACAAGAAAGGTGAAACAGCGCATTGGTGAGCACCGGAGTAATATCCGATGCAAAAAACTAACAACCAAACTTAGCCGTCATTTTTTTGAACACAACCATACTCCTAATGATATGATATGGACAATAATTGAGAAAATTACTGGTACCACAAACATTTCTACTAGACTTTTTGAGAAAGAGCAACGGTGGGTGTATCGTCTAGGAACCAACATCATTGGGCTCAATGATGACATTCCATGGAATAGTGTACTCAGCTGAAAGCCTTTGATTGAAATGTCTTCAACAAAACTCATGAACCATGTATGTCCGATCAGTAGCGCTCCAGTTAATAACATTGCGCGTAATTGACCTTGCGCTCTTAGAAAAATGGTTATATTGAAGTAGATCTCAATTAAACACATTAACCAATTCATACGGTGTTACACTGGCGTAATAGCAAGCCCCGTTGTAATTTTATCACCTGAAATATCTCACATGACAACAAACCCTAATGTGTCTTCCTTTATTATGTGGTTAATTTTGTTCCCCTTTTTTTGAGAAATAAACCCCAAAACCGAAGCCCAACAATCAAGGATCGGCCCATTAAAAGTAAAACCTCGATCAGTAAACATTACACGAGGCTGGCATCGAGGTTTCCATGACAACTAGGATAACCAAGCCTCGTTGTGAAGAATTGGCCCGCTAGTAACGTGCCTCTCTCTGAAAAAGAGGTTACTATGACAACGAGTGCATCCAAGCCTCGTTTTCACTCAGTTCTACCGACCGCGCCCATGGGATAGAACTCCCTGGCCTCGGTCTGGGAGAGCCACGCCCACCCGGAAGAGCGCGAACAGCGTTTCACAGCCACTTAAAAACAAACCCACCGGCCCCGTTCTCCATCGTCGGGGTCCGGTAGAGGCAGTACTAGGTGTACAAGCGGGCTGAGAGTGCTGAGGGCGTGAGTAATGCCACAGAGAGGATCGGACCAACTCCATACTATCGAGCTAAGTCAATCGCGATTCCGTATGTTTCTAGCCTATTTTCTCTTACCTTTAGGATGTGCCAGGGACACTCCATCCCCCCTCCTGAGACCCATGGTGTAGATAGCGCCAAGCTTTAAAGTGAGACTTGTTTTCATATTATACTTGCGTGCGGGGGTCACTGACTCTTTGTCTATTGATCCTCTGAAACACTCATACCATGTGATTTTAACCCCTTGAAGCCACTGATGGCTTATTTTAAATCACTATTTTTCACTACACTTCCCAGAACTAGTTATATCTTCCCTATTGGGTATGTGGAAGGTGCTTAACGCTAGCAGTTATTCTGGGAACACGTTTGCTGCCACTGATTTGGAACACCATGAACCGTAAAAGTACTTTGGCATAGCCCTACAAATAATTGTTTGTTTGTCCTATATGTCTGTCCGTACTTTTTGTTTTACAGGTGCCGAGACACTCCAAATTGGGAGTGATTTTTGGGAATGAGCATTAGCTCTTCCGATTTTTATGCACTTTAAACACTTTTAATTTTTCACTTTCACGTCCCCAGGTTAGGGTGGGTGATTAGAGAGCCCATACCGCCGGGGTTTATCACTGTCCTGACGAATGCCTAGGTAAAATCAAACCAACACTAAGGCTGAAACATGTTGACATACTAATTTAATACTATATCTGAATTAAACCAACCATTACCTTGGCTTTTACAATTCAGACACATAGTACCTTTGTATCTGTGTCCTAGGGATCACTAATAAAAATTTTTTAAGATACCCTTTAGACACTTTTAGTTTAAGTTTATCTATCCTCACAACACTCCCGTCACACAATACCAGCTCCGCAGTCTTCTGGCGTCGCAGCACACCGAAGAGGCACTAGGTCTCTTCGGTGGGGCCCGATGATGAAGCATGACACTGACTAGGTCAGTGTGTGAGGGCTTTCCTTCAAACCCAAATAGGGTGCGAGTTTCTTGAATCTGGTGGCTCCATCCAAGTGGCTTTTGAGAGACATGAACCTCTCTTTTTTTGTTTATTGATATATAACTGGGGATTAAGAGAGTGTTCCTACACTTCCCTACCTCTCCCATTGTTTTTGAGAAAGTTGTCAACAGTCAACTCGCCGCCTTCCTCGAATCCAACAAATCCCTCGACACATCACAATCCGGATTCCGAGCCAAACACAGCACCAAGACCGCCCTCATCGCAGCAACAGACGACATCCGAAAAATATTGGACAATGGAAAACAGTTACCCTCATCCTACAGCTTTCGACACAGTCTGCCATAGCACCCTTATACATCGCCTCAGCAGCATCGGAATTCAAGGAAAAGCTCTGGACTGGATCATCTCGTTCCTCGCCGGAAGAACCCAAAGAGTACGCCTTCCCCCTTTTAGATCAGAGGCCACCGAATTCATCTGCGGCGTACCACAAGGTTCATCACTCAGTCCCACACTCTTCAACGTATATATGAGCCCCCTCGCATCCATCGTTCGCAAACACAACCTCAACATCATCTCCTACGCAGACGACACCCAGCTGATCCTCTCCCTCACCCAAGACCCAAACACCGCCAAAAGCAATCTACACGAAAGGATGAAAGAAGTGGCCGAATGGATGAGAAACAGTCGCCTTAAACTGAACTCGGACAAAACGGAAGTCCTCATATTAGGATCATCCCCCTCCACTTGGGATGACTCATGGTGGCCACCGGCTCTGTGAAACGCCCCCACACCTACGGACCACGCACGTAATCTGGGCTTCATCCTAGACTCCTCCCTATCGATGACCAGACAAGTCAACGCCGTCTCTTCCTCATGCTTCAACATCCTACGTATGCTCAAAAAAATCTTCCGCTGGATCCCCACCGAAACAAGAAAGATGGTCACACACGCACTGGTCACAAGCAGACTAGATTACGGAAACACCCTTTATGCCGGAACCACAACCAAACTACAGAAAAAACTCCAACGTATCCAAAACGCCTCAGCCAGACTCATTCTAGACGTCCCCCGCAGAGCTCACATTTCCAGTCACCTGAAAGACCTCCACTGGCTCCCCGTCAGCAAAAGAATAACGTTCCGTCTCCTCACCCACGCACACAAAGCACTATACGATCTAGGACCCGAATGCCTCAACACACGCCTTTCCTTTTACACCCCCACCCGCAAACTCCGATCATCCAACCAAGCCCTCGCCGCAATACCACGCATCCACAGGTCCACCATGGGAGGAAGATCCTTCTCCTACCTAGCGGCCAAAACCTGGAACTCCCTCCCCACCCATCTCCGTCTTACTCAAAACCACCTCTCCTTCAGAAAACAACTCAAAACCTGGATAGTAATTCCCCCCCTCCCTCAAGCGCCTTGAGACCCTATGGGTGAGTAGTGCGCTATATAAATGCCAAACTTGAACTTGAACTTGACTTAGACCCGGTCCAGTGAGACCAATTAACTCTTTAGGCACTTATTTCTTCTAATCGCTTTTTTGCATTTACTCTTCAGAAATTCATATATTGACTTCTACTTATTGGATTTTTGTGATTTGGTCTTGTTTTATTTATATAAACATACTTTATTTTTCCAAATAGGTGTGGAGTCTATTTGTGGTGTTTTCACTGTGTTGTTTTATAACATGTTGCACAAATACTTTACACATTGCCTCTTAAGTTAAACCTGCCTGCTCTGTGCCAAGCTACCAATGTATGAGCACAGTTTGATTTATGCAGTATCTGACTTACCCTGAATAAGCCTGAGATATCTGCTTGGACTGGGTGCATACCTCTGTCAACCAGAAACGCAAGTTCTAACAGCTTCGTAGCGCTATTTTGATTTAAAACCTTTAAAAATCTATATCTTAAGTTCTGGAGCATTGGAGCATTGTCGTTTTGGTCTTATTTTATTTTTTAAGTATCATTAAATAAGGTTTCCACTGTTTTACCATTTGAAGTGTTGCACAGATACTTTACACACTGCCTCTAAGTTAAGCCTGATTGTTCTGTGCCACGCTATCAGAAGGTGAGCAAAGGTTAATTTAGGGTGCCTGACCCTTACCATTGTAATACCCAGTATCGTGATTGCTGTTTGACTAAACTTTACCCCGCAGTCAACCAACAACCCAATTTCGAACAGCTTTACATTTCATCCCAAAACACTTTTCAGCTGTTTTGTTTAAGCTACTCATCATAGTAACCTGACCTGTAATTTTAGAGAAAATGTAAGTTTATGTGGCCATGAATAACACGTTCCCATGTTATATTTCACTTAAGGATGTTTAATGGTGAATTATAATTGACAATAATTTCACAATGCCTGGAAAATGTAAAGTAATTCTAACTTTGCAAACAATCACATATTTGATCATTAAGGAAAAAAACATGACACTTAGTAATGCCATAATTAAAGTCTCAAACATTATTGTACTGAGATCACGGTGATGCACAAGTTAAGGTTTGCCTGTTTTGCCCTGTGCATAGCTTTATGTACTCTTTATGCTGAAATCATGTTCAACCAATGAATAATACACATGGGTCTACATGCCCATTAAGCCATTAATGAAACAATAAAACCTTTACTGGTCATGCATGCAGCCCTGTGCCCAATGCATTGCAGTGTGCATCCTTTTTCATATTTTTTCACTCAATATATTATACATGATGCAATATAAACTTGCTGCTATTATTGTTTGAAGAGATGCTATCATGAATATATATTTTTTTCATGTTGCGTGTGTATGCGGACTTTGAGGTATATATCAGAATATAGTGTAATTAATATGCATATTATCAAGTGAACAACATTGCATCTAGTCAAACCTAAAATATGAAGCTATGAATTTATAAATATTAAAATACATCTATCTATTTTTTCTATTTAAAAATTGATATATGTGTTTTCATTTAGGTGATGTTAGTTATCCCTTGAGGTTGTGGCTCATGACCTCAATGCATGACCCAAAAACTGTACTGGAGCAAGCATAGAAGAGAGGCCATATCCAGCCTAGGCAGAACTTGCTGCATTTTATCCATTAGAATGGATTTGTGTGGAGTTTTCCTACATGTAGAATGTAAGGCTTGTTGCTAGGATAGAATGTTGCTGTTTGAAGTGGCTGGAGTTAGAGCTATGAAGCTGGAGGAGGAAGCTGGAGGTACCTGCTCTTATCCACTACAATAAAGACTACTTTCTTCATATCCTGTGTGGAGGAGATCTTTACACTTCAGCAGAATAGATGCATGTCTCTCTGCTCGTGCTGCAATTAAGCACCTGTAGTGCAAGCTGTGTTGAAAAATAAGTGTGAATGGCACCATGCAGTGTGCAAGAGTGTGCAGCTATTCAAGTTAATTTTGCTGGTGCTTGAGTAGAACATCTACTGGAGCAGCAACAAATCTACTTGAGAAATAACCCTCTGACCATGACCGTTGGTGGCAGCCTGCGACTGCTTGTGGTAGAAAATGGTGCTAGGGGATTATAAATCTCACTCGCCCTGACATTTTGGAACCTTGACGGAAATAAATTCCACCACGCGGCAATTGGCGGATCTTGGCAGGAACACCACGTTACAAAATTAATGCAGAGTCACCAATTCCACAGGCAGAATGAAGCGATCCGGGATGAAGCAATCCTCACACAAAGCACCATTAAGCATGCATTTGGATTTCTAAAGGCCAGATTCAGATATCTGCACTGTAGTGGAGGTGCTTTAGAACCTGATATGTTGTGTAACATCATCACAGTGCGCAGCATGCTATAGAAATTTGCTGTTAGATGATAGGGACCCATTGCGATGGAGGAAGACAGTGGTGACGAAGATAAACAACCAGCCTCGGTCCATTGGCAACAACAAGATTTGAAAGCCAGTGCTTTAAGAGATTCTATAATAAAGAATTCCCAAAACATATTAACATTATATAACTGTAAAATAAAAGGCACATAGCAACAATATCCATGAAGAGAGACTTACACAAGAACGATGTACACCCATCGTCCAAGTCCCCAACAATAGTATCTGCCTCTGTGGAGTTCAAAAGTGAAAAAAACACATTTTTAGTTGGATCATTCCACAGCAGGAGTATGATGTGCAGCTCTAGCTGATCCTCTTGGGGATGCCTGTGAGAACAGTGGAATCAAAAGTCAGAAGAGATTGTGCCACTACTCCTTGGTGCAGATTATACCATCTGTGATAGCAACATATCCTGGGACTCCAACATTTTCCCTTGAATTTCCCTCGAATTACCAATATCATATTTACTTCTGCACTCTATCAGCTGATTGTTGTACTGAAGGCAGCCATACTATTGAGTGCATGGGTGTGAGGCCTTCCAAGAGGCATTTTCTGTTATTGTAACTTGTAAACTGCATGGGCTTCCTACATCATGAAGTCTAGCTACTTCTTTAAAATGTTCTTTATGGCTCGGAGTACAGTTGTTGCCTTTGCAGTTTCTGAATACTTTTCAAGCATGCCCTGTCAGCCTGTCTTCATGACAGAAAGAAGTTTTAAACAGAGTGCTGCTAACCAGTTTTTGGATGTGTCTCTATTGCATAAAAACATATAGCACAACAAACATACACTTAAAAAAGGCAGACCTGCTAACTTTGGGAAGGCTGGTTACAAGTAATAAATAAATAAAAATGTTGTTAAACATTGTTGATCATTAATCATGAGAAATGGCAGTCACTTCATCAAGAGGGAAGTACTGCTTCATTACTTATAGGTCCCTGTCTGAAGAGAAGTGCTGGACTTGTGACTAGAGTCCATGTCATCACTCAAATTTACGTAAGGCTCACTGGATCATGGGAACTGACATCAGAAGGTATTGTGAGCAAAAAAGTAGCATGGGCACAAGAGCCCTATGCCTCATCAATGTGCATGGAATAAATGTTGGACATAGGCATGATTTCAGGATGCCTGATCAAGACCATTGACCTGTGCTGACCTGTATTGACACATTTTGGCAGGAGAAGGTGTCCAGATGAACCATTGAAGCATATCATCATGCCCACAAATAAAATAATATTAAACATATCTAGGGTACCCACCTACTAAAAGATATTCCTTGGGTATACCCCGACATATTTTGTTTCTAAATCTGGACCCTTCTTTAGCAGGAGTGATTTATGTAGAACCCCCACATTGGTTGAAATAAAGTTAGGATTGGATCTCAGTTAAACTTAAGTTTTGGTCTTAAGTTAAACTTAAGACAAACTTAAGTGTAACTGAGACAAAATCCAAACTTTGTGACCAGGATTTTGTCTCACTTAAACTTAAGTTTGTCTTAAGTTTAACTTAAGAGCAAAACTTAAGTTTAAATGAGAAAAAATCCTAACGTTAGTACTCCTAAATGCCTTCTGTGAATACAGAACATTGTAAATTTAGGATTTGGTTTCAGACTACTTTTGTGAATCGGGCCCTCTGTGTGTAACTATCAGGCAATAGGTATTGTTGTAAATGGAGGTCTCTAGTTGGCAGAGGTTTACACCTTGTCCAAGTAGGGACCCTTATTCTAGTTAGGGGAAGGGAGTTACACAGCTAAGATAAACACTGCTCACTCCCTTGGTAGGTAGGAACATGCAGTCAGGCTTATCTCAAATCATTTATACATAAACACACAGTAACACAACATAAACACTACAAAATTAGTACAAACCAGTTTAGAAAAATAGCCAATATTTATCTGAATAAAACAAGACCAAAAATCCAACATACACATGTAAAGATATCACTACTAAAATGTTAAGTTCAGTCCATAGAAATTAATGGATGCAGTTGTTTTAGCACAAAGTTCTTGGATGTGTCAAAATCATAAACAAAAAGAGGCACAGGGGAGGTGAGGTGCTGGAAAACAAAAGTGATTCCTTAATCCCAGGGGAGGTGAGGTGTCAGTTTCTTAATGCTAGGCAGAGGAAGTGTTGCGTCAATTCCTTACTGTGAGGGGAGGTGATGCGTTGATTTCCTGACACGCCGGCTCAGTTCCTTACTGCTGGGTGACGTTGAGCAAAAGACAGTGTCAAAGTATGATATGTTGAAAATCCAGAGGCACTGCGTCGATTTCACAGCCATGCGGCAGGCAATGTGTCGATTCTTCAGCCGTAGAGGAGGGACTGAGTCAGAGTTAGAGTGGGTGTCATGGATGTCGGTGACACAGTGGTAAAAACTCATGATGCCAATCTTTCAGCTGCCAAGCAGGTGATGCATCAATACTTCAGCTGCATGGTAGTGCTGTATTGATTCTTCAGCTGCACTTTGGTGAGAGGCAATGCTTGGATTTTCTCACCAGATTTACTTCCAAGAGCCCAGGAACTGAGTTTGGCACCACTTGTCAAGTCAGGACTCACAGCAGATTGCCCCGGCAGTGGTCGCTGAAGTTTTTGAGGAACCTGAAACCTCTTAACAAGAGGCAAGCAAGCACAAGTCCTCTGAGAATCTTGGAAGAAGTAAATGTCAAAGGAAAGTCTTTGTAGTGCACAAGACCCTGCCTTTCCCTGACCTGACTCCAGACACACTACAGGTCAGGGGGGTGGAGACAGCTTTGTGTGAGGACAGGCATAGTCCTATTCAGGTGTCAGTGACAAATCATCCAATCACTTCCATGAGCATGGTGATGGCCCATTAGGATATGCAAGGCACCCCTGAGCTCAGTTTGTGTGACTGTCTAGAGTGAAAGCACAACAGCCCAAACTTCAACCAAACCCAGACTGGTAAAGCAATAAAATGCCCACTTTCTAAAAGAGGCATTTTCAAACATGCAATTTAAAAACTAACTTCATCAAAATATGTATTTTTAAATTGTGAGTTCAGAAACCCCAAACTACAAAACTCTATCTGTTCCCAATTGGAAGATACACTTGTAAGATGTTAAAAATGTAGCTCCGGTGATATCCAATGAGAGAGATAGACCTTACTGCAGTGAAAAACACAATTAGCAGTATTTCACCACCAGGACATGTAAAGCACACCAGTACATTTCCTACCTTTGAAATACATTATCCCTGGCCATGGGTCTACATTGGGCCTACCTTATGGGTGACTTATGAGTAGTAACATGGAAGTTTTGGGCCTGGCAAGAGGTTATACTTTATAAAATTGTGCATGGGTTGCTAGCACGCCTGGTTTGAATGATATTCAAACTAATCAAAATTAAATCTACTCAGTGTCATAGGGCTGCCTATCTCTAGGGTATCAATATGACTTGTGATAAGTACAAAACAAACACTGATATGACCTAATAGTTAACAGCAGTAGATTGGTGCTGGCCCGATGCCTTTTGGGATAATAAGTTCCTTCCTCGGGAGCCGCTGTAAATAAAAGAACAAAAGAAACCAAGGCTTTACAATACATAATCATTGGATACTCAATTAAAGAAAATTCACATATATCTATGTAGACCCAACGCAAAAAAATCGAGGCATTCAAGGAAAAACACACAGAAAAATCTGCGACCATGTTACTGTCCAAACTCTAACAAAATAGCCAAGAAACCATGTCCACATGGTGTCACTGGAATGTTAGAGGTGCTCACACGTACATACACATCAATGCGCGTGTGTTAGCTGAGACTTCTCAGTGAAAATATTAAACAGCAAAGTGAAACACTGCAGTAACAATGCGGATCAAACGACACGGAAATGGGAACGTAAACCAGCAAACTAAAGTAAGAAAGTGAAAAAGAGAGAAGTGCTGGCGAATTTAAAAGAAGATTCCACAGTGATGATACTCTAGATAGATGAAAGTTACATCATGCATCAGGAAATGCTACGTTCATGAATATAACACTAACCTGCAGTTAACGAGGCATGCTAAATTTGAATGTAATCACACAAATGGATCCAAATATAATAACTCTACAAAACAAAGCTGACGTTTAGCATTCCGAGTGATAGTGATTATCTTGAACGCTATGTGTATTATAAAAAGCTGAAACATTACCTAGTGATGGCTAGGAGCGTGTACACTCTCGTGTTCAATAATCTGCGAGTAAATAAAGAGTACATAGAAATAACCGTTATATTTACAATACTCTCGTAGGCAAAAGGCTGCCATGAACTAATGATAGCGACACTAACCTGAAGCTCAGCACGAAGATCGAGATCAATCGAAAACCAGCTTAGACGTTCACAAGGTGTTCAAATGCAATAGCAATACTGAATAAAAGACAACATACATGAGTTGTGGTATGTGACTAATATAAAAGAAAGGATAGAATACATACTGAAATATATCCTACAGGATGCATTAATATAACGTGTACACATGATCAACATGAAAAGTGTACTAATGGATCATAGTGAGAGTAAATATATGAGTAATAAAACCTGTCACCCTGAAAAAGAAATTAGCATGGTAGTAGGTGTACAGTAATGATGAATTGGAAAAAAATAGTCCAGTAGTATTACAGGAAACAGCTTAAGTTTATTTTATCAGTGAGTCCCATTGGTTCCATGGTTTGATATTTTTAAGTAGCAGTAGTACACTGGCTACAACACCAACACAATATTACTCAAGGGCGATTCATGGTGTTAGAAAAAATTGAAACTGAAGAAGGTAGGGATTCCAGCCAGTACTTATTGCAAAGAGAAGTTATGCTAATTATGCTTTTAGAAGTGAAACTAAGGAAATGATTTGGAATTTGGTGGATGGGTTTCTCCACTTCAAAGTTGGCAGATATCCAGTCAACCTAATAATAATTCCATGGATTATAATGCACTTGTAACAAAATTTACAGGATATCCACATCGTTTGTGACAGAGTAAACCATCCTCCCAACCCTAAATCAGACTCTAAAGTTTCAAAAGCTCCATCCTTCCTATTAGCATACAATTGTACTTTTCATTATTTTCGGTTTGCGAATTAAATCAACTATTTCCTAATTTGTGTGTTGTTTGATGTATGCTTATTTCTGTATTGTTTTGAGGTTCAAACATTGGAAATGTCCTTGGTGAGAGGTCTGTTGCGTTCCGTAGTGATTCATTGGTGGTCCATAGAAATTTGAAGGTTAATAACTGATCTAGATTTCATCATATTGTTAGCATCAGCTGCATCATTTCATCCATTAACCTCTAAATTACAATGCTCTTTTTAATGTGTATTCAGCAGTCGCGGCCGGTGCAGTCAAGCGAGGTGGGCAAAGCAGGGGGAAGTCGACAGACGACGGTATAGGTTTAATTTATTTATTTAATTTTACCTACACCGTCAGCTCTTGACTTCTGCCCCTTCCCACCCTGCCGCGCACCACTGTGCTTACAGGTGCTGGCCACGACTGGGTGCTGAGCGATTCAAGCATTGCTAAAGATGTGAAATTCTGCCTTGCTTGTTCCATTCGCAATAAAAATCATAAAACAATAATTAATGTGTTCATGAGTAATCTTTGTGAAGTTTTCTTAAACACTCAGTAAGCTTTATACTCTTTGCAAAAACTGTAAAGTTTAATTTACGAGGAAACAATTCCGCAAAAGTAGGTGTGATTTTTCTCCGATTCCACGCATTTTTCCATCGGTGGCGGGCAACATTGGATTGACGCATGCACTGACTGGTCAGTCCAAAAATTACCTTTTTGGAAAGTAAATAATTGTAAGTGTTGGTTGGTGACTAACGCAAAATTACCTGGCACTTGTATATTATATGTGATCTGGTACCTAGTCTCAAAGCAATCCATTTTCCCTTGAGCAACGAACAGTTAGTTGTATGGTGACTTAGTCTGTGATTGAATATTTGTTCATCTAGGATACCATTTCTGATAGCAGTCATTAAAAAAAAAATGATCGTGATAAAATTCACCATCAACAGGTTTATCTGAAATTTCTTCAGCTCCCAACGAAATTGGAACATTTAAAACATTGCTTATTCTTTCGAAATATCATACTACATCCATCAAGGAAACAGCATCGCTAGAGAGAACGGTTTGACAACTATATATTTCTTCATCCAAAAATAGAATCTTGTCAACACTTAATGCTACCTTGGTTCAAATCTGTAACTTGAGTTTTAAAGTGGGATGCAGGAAAAGCATTTTAACAAAAGACAGGAAGACCGAACCGAAAAGCAGAAACCTTGAAATACACTACACGGACACTGTTGCTTCCATCTCCTCTCTACTTATAAAGTCACACCTTTATCCAATAGATGCTCTCCGGGTCATGTTTAGAGCCATCTTCAGTTCTATTGTACAGTATACCTGTCATCATGTTCAATTAGTTTGGAAAGAAAATTGCCTCTAAGTAAGAGGAAATTATATGTTATATCCTCCCGGGGAAAAACTGGAGAAAATTGTTTTAACATTTTATGCTTGCTTTTTTTAAATGCAACTTTTGCCTTTACCTGAAAAGTACATTTTCATTTACTTCCAGTAAACGCTGGAAAAATCTGCGATTATAATTGCTCATCACTTAGGTGCTGGGTTTAAAGGATCCAGGAATTTAAGTAAAATGCTAGTAATTTCATACAATGAGTCACAGTCATGTAACAGTATGAATTGTTGTACAGGTGTGTATATATATATTGATGGACAAAGTTGCAGTCCCTTGGCTTTATGACAACTCTTAGATGCTAAAACTTGCTAACATTCCTCATTGAAATTAACCTTTAGATTTTCAAATATTTAAATTGTCTTGACATTTGGAATTCTATTCCTCAAGCAATAATTACGTGACATTTTGAGATCTTTACATATTAGACTATGAAGGCTAGAAGAAAGTTCCAAGGTAAACTTATTTTCAATTGTACATCAACTCACATGAAAATAGTAAGATCGTACAACATTACCAGAGATGCGCTCTCTGACTCAATTGCACTATCTTTGTCTCATTTATTCAATAATAGGAATACTGAACGATAATAGTAATACACCTGAAGACCCTGTGTGGAGCCTTTTGCTAGTAATTCAAAAGTACTTTTTACGATTGTAAGATTTACAGCTACAATCTAAATAGTGTTAAGATGTTTCGCATGCACTTAATAGCTATGGTGCAAATTCAAAAAGGCAGATTAATTAACAAAATAGATTTGCACTACTTCAAAAGCAGATTTGTGTGTATGTAAAGGTATTTTAAGCGCAGGCCTACATACAAAGAAACTGAGTTGTGGTACGGTAGGGGAGTATGAACAAAGAAAATACTAATAGGTTAGAAGAAAAAGGAAACGAAAGAGGATTTGCATGTAGGGTACATAAAAGGGAAGGGACATATTGGGGTGAAGAGGGGGGTCTTCTGAGGGAGTCAATCATCCCCGATATAGTGTAAAAGTGCGTGACATTGCTTGAACAGTAGTTTTTTCAGTTATTTCTGGACAGGGCATAACGGTTGGGCAGTTATGGGCTGGGAGCTAATTGCAGGCCTGGAAAATATGTTCTCATCAGACCCCTACTGTACGTAGTTAGTGTGGTGAGGGAGCATGCCCATCTCTAAGATGATTTGCAGGGTGGGTGGGCAAATTATACAGAGGTTTACAAGAAAAGTATATGTATTACTTCTGAGAAAGCAGCCTCTACCTCCTGAGCCTATTTTGGGTTCCTTTTTCGCAAAAGTTTAGTCCAGCCCTAGGATCAAGTTCCCGATCCTCAGATAATAGCAGAAGGAGGCCTTTTGTCTCCTTTATGCACAGTCTATGATACAGCCAAGGGATACTCCCTCTACAATGTTTTCGAAGGCTGACAGAGATCTTGAACTTGGTTGAGAGTTGTAGCTCAGTATTCAACTATACCGCCTATTTTACAACATGGGTAGCTGAGAATTTGGGACCCTAGCTAAGCCACTATCTAGGAAAACCGACTATACCCAGACATTTCTGAAAACTAGACACCCAGGGGTGTCCAGGGTGGTGTGACGTCTGGTGTTTTAATGAGATGCTTTACCCAGAAACCCTTACACACCTCGAGCTGTGCCTAAAACACATTTATCTTTTATTTCTGTGAGGGAAATTTCTGAAAACTGCATGGAGTCACTAATGTCCTACAACCCAGCATTCCCCCATGTCTCCAGATAAGAATGGTACCTAACTTATGTGGTGTTCCTAGCCCCGGTGACAGGAAATGACCCAAAACACAACATGCACAGATCACATTTTTAAACGGCAAAACTGTCTCTTTTCTGCAATGGTGCAATCTGAGCTCTATCTTAGCCAGCATGCAGTGAATCTCACTAAAACCTGTACATTTCGGGAATTTAGCCAACTGGAGGAGCCCAGGGTGGAATGACTTACAAGGTTTTTACCTGGAATTTCTTCCAAAGCTCATACTTTGGCTGAGCATACACACTTTCCTCGCATTTATGTGGCAGAAAGTTTAGAGATCTGTAGGGCGATAAATGTTTCTGTGAAGGAAATTTCTGATGCCTGTGGGGAGCCACAATTTTTCCCAGAGGTCCTTCCAAACCTTAATCATTAGCTGAAAACATATATCTTCCACTCATTTCTGTGATTGAAAGTTCTGAAACGGTAGGGAGCAGCACATTTCCTGCCACCCGTTGTTCTCCCATGTCTCCCTATAAAATAGGTACCTCACTTGGTGACAGGAAAGGGCCCAAAATGCTACATGGACACAGCAACTTTTTTCACTGAAAACCAAGCATTATTTTGCAATTTGGTGAGCTGTGTATTTTGGGTCCCAGCTGAGGCGGCACCTAGGGAAACCTACCACAACTGCACATTTAACAAAAAAGACGCCTGTGAGAGTCCTGGGTGGTGCGACTTTTGTGACTCTAACCAGGCAATTTTACTCAGAATCCCTTGTAACCATCAAACTCTGGCTAAAAATAAAACAATTCCACACAATTCTGTGATGAGAGTTCTGGAGTCTGTGGAGAATAACACATTTCGTTCCACCTGACGTTTCTCCAAGTCTCCCAATAAAAATGGCTCTTCACTTGTGTGGGTGGGCCTAGCCCCCGCGAGAGGAAAGAGTCAAAAAGACAACAAAGGCACATCAACCTTTTTCTCTGAAAACCAATCATTACTTTACATTTTTGTTAGCTGTGGATTTTGGGTACTAGTTAAACCAGTATCTAGGGAAACTTTCCTAAGCTGTCCATTTAAAAAAAGAGACACCAGTGAGAGTTCAGGTTGGTGTGACTTGTGTGTCTCTCACCAGGGAATTTTACTCAGAAGCCCTTAAAAACCTCAACTGTGGCTATAAACATACATTTTCCACACATTTCTGTGATGGAAAGTTCTGGAATCTGTGGGGAGCCACATATTAGCAACCGCCCAGCATTCCCCCATGTCTCCAGATAAAAAAAAGTACCTGGCCTTGTCGCCACAACAGGGAAGGGCCCAAAATGCAACATGAACATATCAACTTTTTTCACTAAAAACCAAACATTATTTTTCAATTTGGTTAGCTGTGCATTTTGGACCCCAGCTCTGCCGGCTCCTAAGGAAACCTACCAAATATGGACATATATGAAAGGTAGACACCAAGAAGACTCCTGGGTTGTATGCCTTGCATGGCTCTCACCAGGTAATTGTACTCCGAAGCCCTTGTAAACCACAAACTTTGGTTAAAAACACACATTTTCCACATATTCCATGGAATGTCTTGGAATTGGTGGGGATCAGTACTATTCCTACCAACCAACATTTACTCAGTTCTCCCGATAAAAATGGTACCTCACGTCTGTGGGTGGGCCTAGCCTCTACAACAAGACAGGGCCCAAAATGCAATATGAACTTTTTCTATTGACAATCAACTAAGATTTTGCAATTGGCAAGGAGGTAATTCTACCACACTTTCACATTTCTGAAAGCTAGACACCCAGGGGAGTCAAGGGTGGTGTGAACTAATTGGCTCTCACAGGTAATTTTTCCCAGAAGGTTTTGCAAAAGCTCCAACTTTGGGTAAAAACAAAAATAATTCTCCGATTTTTTTGACAGAAAGTTCCGTAATCTACTTCACTGCTGTGGGTGGGAATAGATCCCATGGCAGGAAAGGGTTCAAGACTCAACATGGAAACATTATCTTTTTTTCACTGAAAACTAAGCATTATTTTGCAATTTGATTAGCCGTGGATTTTGAGTCTTAACTTAACCAGCACATAGGAAAACCTGCCACCCAATAAAATGATGCCTAACTTGTGTGTTAGTTTGCCAGAGGTGTGTTTTTATTATAAGTTGGCTATTGAGTGGTTAAGTGGCAGTTGAATTTTCTCTCACTCCTGTTGGCATATGAATGTGATGGGCCTTTGAATGGTGGTGGTCTGTTGAGGTGATTGTTGTGTGTGTTGGAAGTAAGTATGGCTTTGTGTGGCATGTATGAAAGGTGTGTTAATGGACCGTAAATTGGTTGGTACCATGACTTGGCCTTATGGCTCACTAACAATAAGTGAGGGGGTCATTATTCTGGTTATTAGTATTAAAGCTTTGAACCTATTATGTCTGGTAGTGCAAAACCAACCTGTAAGAATTAGTGATTAAATTGTGGACAGACTCCTATGGAAAATTTACATTTCCCTCAAATATTTAAGTACTGACCACCTAGAAGTTTCTAGGATGGTGTAAAGTCCAATTAACCACAATACCCAATGCACATTCTGCCAGCCAAACCCACACATTGCACCAGTATTCAGCGAAACATTCCACAGCCAACAGCCACACACTCCACTAGTCAAAAGCCACATAACCACCACTTCACACATACCACCAGCTTTGTTTGGGTTAGTGCATGGACCACAGTTTCATTTAAGTACCAATACTGTGAGGGTGCCAGATGCACCTTTGCTAAATCCACACAGTGAAAGCCTCAGTAGGCTCAGAAAAGCTTTTCTGTCATGCGCCTTGAGTGCACTCAATCAAATTCTTCCAGTATGTTGAAGTAAGTTGGGGTGTCCGGGGATGCATTCCCCAGATTGTGTGACCAGCTGTACCTTTGAAAAGGATACTAAATATTCTGATGAAGATTCCCTAAAGAACATTTCTTGAAAGAGTGTGGACACATTTATCAAGGTACTGCGCTACCCTTGCATGATGCAAGGGGGCGCAAGGGTGACACAATACCTAAGTAACAGTTATCAAGCCAAAAAAGGACACCTTGCATGGCCCTGCATGGCTTGATAAATCGAGAGTAACCCAAGGCAGTGCAAATCGCTACCTTGCGTTACTGTGCGGCAGGGAGGCATTTCATGGGTGGAGCGTGGGTGTTCTCACACATCCACTCATGGATTTTTGGCTCATTACCACATTTACCATTTTAGGTGGACCTGAGAATGTGTGAAAGTTCTATGCCTCCCCAGGTGAAGCATAACAAGGAGAAACATGTTTCAATTTAATTCAATGTCTTTATTCTGTCTGATTAAAAAATAGACCATTAAAGTACATAAAATATTATACATATCCGCAGTCTCTCAAAAGTCATAATACGTTCTTGTATTTAATTAGGAACAGTTAAAAACATGTATGTATTAATGGGCTTTTTTAAAACTCCACATTTCATTCAATAGCCAAGCTTATTAAAGAACAAGATGTTAAAATTGCAATAAAAAAAGGCATCAAGACACTCATATCTCAGTAAGCCAAGGTTAAAAGAAAGTAAGGGAGAATTAAGTCGAACAAAAACCTCAAATAGGGTCCGCTATGTGCTCCTATGAACCCCGGAGTTTAACAGAGACACTTCAGCCAAACTCCACCTATCATGGCAATTAGACGTGAGCAAATAGGCAAAGAGGGAAAAGAACTAACATGAAAAAACGCACACCACCCAAAGGGAAAGGGATATATAAGCAGCTACCTGCTAACCTGCAACATGAATATAATTCAGAAGATTAACCTACCATAGTTTTTCTAGCCCAAATGGATGCTTTCAAAAAAGCACAGACACAGTAAGACATTTTAGGTGAACTTAAAAATTGAAGTGAAAAAGTGATTGTGCAGATTGACTGTCAAAGGGACAAGTTTAAACTAAAGGTAAAGTGAGATGAAAGCCTAACTTTGCAACTTTGGGTATTCACAAAGGGCATTTAAGAGTAGTAAAGTTAGACTTATGTCTCAGTTTACCTTAGGTGTTGGTCTTAAGTTAAACCTGTGTATAAAAGTCTGCAATAATTTGAAACTGATGGTTTTGATAACCCATTTTTTATTCCTGTGTCTGCACAGAGATCCATGAATAATATTTTCACCTCCGCCTTGGCACTATTGGAGATACAGCAAGGTTCAATGAACCAAGAGGATAAACCCAGGGTTCCTGGAGTGTCCCGTATATAAGTTAACCATGGGATAGAGTAAGCATTAACCAATGGTATACAGTCAAACATAATATCCCAGTGTACCTTGTCCGCTATAAAACCCTAGTTTAAGTCAAAATGTGTAACAAGACTAGATGTTGATGGTGGTTCGCTCAGCATCCGCTGGAGAAAACAATTTTCCTGAGCCTGTAAAGAGCAGCATTTGTTAAAAGCCCAGACTCTTGCACCATACGTAGCTGCACTGATACACTCTGAATCATAAACCTTCAATTGTAGTAAGACAGTCCCCCTGAATTCTGGTCTAATAACCGTACAGACTGTCCTAGCAGTTTTACTAACCTTAAGGCTAGTGTGAAGGTTCCATGACCCTGATGAGCTAAAGGTTAACCATAGATGAGAAAAATTATCAACACTCGTTAATTCTTGCCCATTGATACTGATTTTATTTAGTCTTAATTTACTCGGGCCACATGATATAATTTCCAACTTTGTGTAGTTGGTTTCTAACTTCAGATTTTGCATAAAAAATGCAAAACAGTCTATCTTGTGTCTCAGTGCATTTGGGGTGAGGGCTATGAGTACTGCGCAGTCAGTAAAATGTTACGAAGAAATTGGGGTACCTTTAATTCTAGGTATATCTTATTGGGAAGAAGATAAGTCGGCTGTTAAAACATTTATGTGTAAAATAAATAGTAAGGTAGCCAATATACACCCCTGACACACTACACTCTTCAAGGGGAAATTAGAAGAAAGCTTCTCATGAGAATTTAAATGAACCCTAGCTGAGAGATCTGCATGTAGTGAGTGCAAAACATCAAGCAAAGGAGTTGCCACTCCTTGATCCAGCAACACTAATCATAATTTTGATCTGTTCACTGAATCAAAGGCAGTGGACAAATCCATAAAAGCAAGGTAAAAAGGAGAGTGTCTAGTGTTGTTGTGTTTACAGATTGTCAAGGCCAGGTTTAGAAACTGTTCATTGGTGCCTAATTTCGGACGGAAGCCAACCTGAAAAGGGGAGGGAATGTCCTTATCGGCTGCCCATTTCGCCAAACAGTCGTAAATGACTCTTCCAATGATTTGAATAGTGAGGTCAATGAGTGAAATAGGATGATAGCACTTAGGGAAAATATGGACAGCCTTTTTGAATATTGGCACAATTGTTGAGGTAGTGCAGGAAAAAGGAATATTAGTTGATAGACAGGAATTAAACGCGTTAGTAATAAGTGGGCCCCATATCTCAGGCATGGGCTTCAACAAATCCATAGGTACCCATCTGGGCCTGGTGCTTTCCTGCAAATGATATGTTGAATGGCAAGATCCACTTCCTGTAATGTTATTAAAAGGAGAGGGGAGTTCTGTGGACTATTGCACAGAGTGTATAGCATACTTGGGGCGTCCTCGATATAATAGACAGAGACAATATTAGTGAACCAGCCTGAGCCCAGGATATTGTTTGGCAGAAGAGGGTGGGCAGGAGAGGTTCTTGATCTAATTTGTTTTACTAAAGTCCAATAGGATTTGCTGTCCTATCCCTGGGTGCATTTTCCAGCAGCTCCCAATTGTGTTTATATGCTTCCCTCTTCCTATTTGAGAGAGCAATTTTATACTCACTGCATGCTGTGGAGATCTCACTCCTTATGCTGGGGCGTGCTTTTCTCAGCTGCAAATTGTTATGGATTGGTGATCCCATGATTGGCATATATGATTTACTAGTCAGTCCCTAGTACAGTGCACTGTGTGTGCCTAGGGCCTGTAAATCTAATGCTGCTACTGGGCTTGCAGCACTGATTGTGCCACCCACATAAGCAGCCTGTAAATATAACTCAGACTTGTCACTGCAGTGTCTGTGCACAGTTTGGTACTGCTATATCAACCTGGCACGTGCACCCACCTGCCAGGCCCTAACCTTCCCTTTTCCTACATGTTAGTCACCACTAAGGTAGGCCCAAGGTACCCCTCTGGGCAGGGTGCAGTGTATGTGAAAGGTAGGACATGCCCTGATGTGGGAGGCATGTCCTTATAGTGAAATACTGCCAATTTCGTTTTTCACTATTGCAAGGCTACCTGTCCCCATAGAATAGAATCGGGAGTTTGGTTATAACATCTTATCAAAATAACTAACCCTGGGAATATAACGTTTCATATGCCTGAACTCAGAATGTTAAAATGCATCTTTTATTGGGGGTGATTTTTACGTTCTGTGTTTGAAAATACCACTTTTAGAAAGTAGGTATTTTCTTGCTTAACCATCCAGTGTGCCTCTACTAGGATGTGTATTGACTGTCCGGCTTTGCAGTGACAGGGGCTGGGGAAGTGCAGTGGCTCCAGAGAATCTGGATGAGTCAGGGGTGGGCTGAATAGACCTGGGCTGCATTTAGAGTAGGGGGAGGAGATTTCCTTTCACCTGAATTGACCTGGTCTGCCTTCCACAATGCTGTCTCCACCTCCTGCCAGGAAGCTGCACCAGATAAGACATAACTGGTTTTGACTGAGCATAGGGTGTCTCTGCTACCAGAGAGCAAAGGATTTTGCTGTATAAAAAGAGGGGCCCAGAAACCAGATGTTTAGATCACTTTTGCGAAATCAAGAGGAACCTTTGCCATGAAGACGACCTGGAAAAAACTGAGGAGGAGTACTGCCCCTGTGCTGTTTGCTTTCTGGGGTTGATGTGAGTCAAACCCAGAAGGAGATGCTAAAAAATGGTGAAACAGGTTAAATCTAAAATGAGTAATTAAAAATCTATCATGGGCATTTATTAAAATAAATAAGTAGGACCTCATGCCCTGCCCAGACTTAGCTAGGACGTACCCTCTTACCATAGGTTTCCTAAGCTCATTTTCATCCCGGAAGCAATGACATGTTTAAAAAACAAATCTTTAATGATATTCTTATCCTGTGGCTTCACTGTGTAATGCCTCCTAAAATGTCTGCTCTACCTAAGGCCATGAGGGTCTACTTGACATATCTTAACCATGGGATTTGTAGTGCACAGTCAAGTGAGAGGCAGTCCTGAATTCCTAATTAGTTAAAACCTGCCTCCTCACTAGACCAAATCTTCACCCAGCACAACATGGGTTCAACAGGCCCCAGATTCGCTATGTAATTGGTGCCTAATTTTTTGTGTACAGAATACAAGAGGGTACCCATGGGGTACTTTCAAAATTCATCTAGGGGCACATGCATCATTGTAGGAATTTGCATTTCCTAAATTGCGAAAATTAAGGAATCGCAATTTCGGTATTGCAAAATCCTATGCATCAAAAAATCCTAACATTTTTTAGGATTTCTTAATTTTCAGAATTTGCGATTCCTTAATTGCGAATCGCAATTAAGGAATGGCATTACATTGATTCCTATGGGCCTAGTGGCCCATAGGAATCAATGCCGTTTTGCATTTCTATTTTTTGGAATTCGCAATTTGTTTATGCATTTCAAGGGTGCACCACCATGCACCCCTGAAATGTATTTTAAAGTGCATGTTTCACACACACATGTCCTAAGGACATGTGTGTCTGTAACATGACACTTTCCAAAATGCTTTTTTGTGCTTTTTTAAAGAATTTCGCAAATTAACACGAGGGTCAACCTCGTGTTAATTTGCACTTCCTATTTCAAAATTCGCATTTTTAAAAAAATTGATGCATTGCATTTAAGGAATCGCACAAATACGATTCCTTAAATGCATTCGCATTTTTAGGAAATGCAAAAAAAAGCGAATTTTGACAAATTGTTTCATGCATCCCAAAAACGTATTTAGGAAGCGCAAATGGCCGAATTTACCGATTCGCACCGTTTGCACTTCCTAAATAGGTTGATGCATGTGCCCCCTAAAATATTTGTTTTGTGCGGTCTGTAATTTCTTACTCGTCAAGTACCCCCATACCTCACTTCCATAGGTAGCCTTAAGAATACATACGGAGGTATATAACTTTAAAATAACCCCCGGTGACCATGTGCCTAGTCTGTCGGTGAAGTTTGCAATAGCTCCCATTGATTTTTTTCATGCCTAGATGTTTCCACTCTTGCAAGTGTTTCCAGTTGAGGTTCTTCTTATCAAATATAATGCCTAAATAAGTTGAAGTCGGTACCTTTGCTAACCTATGTATGCCTACTTTATAAGAAATTGGTCTAGTGGCCTGTTTACCAAATTCCATAATATATGATTTGGTCAGATTTGGTGATAGGTCCATCCCATTCATAAAGGACACTAACCCATCTAGTAAAACATGATGACCTCTTGGTATATAACATAAATAAAAATGGAGCTAGGATACATCATTGTCTAACCCCTCTGGAGCGTTTAAAATTATCTGTGATGTTCCCTTCCTGAGTGTATCTAACAACAGCAGTAGTGTTTACATGTAGGGTCATTAAAACATTTATAATCACCGGGTCGACCCCTAAGTCATCAAGTAAACTCCTTAGTTTTCTGAGATTCACCCAGTCGAAAGCCAAAGTGAGGTCCATAAAACCCAGAAAGAGACCTCCGGTTTTGCTATCATATATTTAGAGATCAAAATATAAAGATTTAGACTCTGGTCTGTTGTTGATGTTCCAATGCGAAACCCATATTGCACCTCCGAAATGATTTAGTTGATGTTAGCCCAATCAAAAAGCCTATTTAATAAGACCCAGCCAAGGACCTTGACAATAGCATCAATGAGGGATATAGGACAGAAACAATGAGGATTGTCTATTTCCCCTTTCTTAAAAATCAGGACAATGGTGGCAGTAGACCACAAGGGCAGCATTACTGTCGTTACTGCAGTGTTAACTACCCTGATTAAAACCGGGGCCCAAATATCTTTGTTGTCACAAAAAAGGTCTGGGGGATCTTGTTTTAATCCGGGACAGTCCCTCAATACCCAGCCTAACCTCCTTCATAGGGAAGGTAATGGATTAATCTCTAGAAGAGCGATTTGCATTCTTACTGGGTTCCTCGCTGTGTCCATGATTGTAAACTTTCTCAAAATGGGCCTTCCATTCAACTGTTGTAATATTATGACCTAGTCCGGGTTTTTCTAGTTCTGAAAAACACGGGCTCATATTACCCCTCCAAAAAAGGAAAAAAAAGTTACAGTTTCTTTGTTCACTGGCTTCTATTAGCTCCTCCCAAGCTTGTTTTTGTAGTAAGCGTTACCAGCCCATAATGTCCCTTTGTAGTTGCTGTGACAAATTGCCACCCATGATCCATCACATGGGTTCTGTTTCACGTTTGCTGCAGAGAATAGGAGCACTCACTATTAAACCATCTATTCTGAGCTAGAGGTAACTACCAGGACAGTTAATAGGCTGGCAACTGAATGCACAATTGCAATAAATGCATGTGGGGTTTCTTCTACTGGGGCAAACAAATCTAAACACTTTAATATCTTGTATTGTCTCACACTGAAAAGAGAATGGTTAAGAACAATAGTGTCCTGCTGTGACCACCTTAAGTGCCTCCCTTGATCAGTTACAGAAATGATGCCCACATTTACCCTACGTGACCCAGTCTGGTTACCTGGCACTTTGAGTACTAAAATCAAAGGATTATGATCACTAAAAGGACTGTGTTGAACACTAAAAGAAGATATCAGATGACCTAACGGAAAAGAAACAAAGATAGAATCAATGATTGTAGCACATCTCCTACCTTTGTAGGTTGGAGGAACAGGAGAATCAGATGAATTAGCAATCAAATCCAAGGTATATATTAAACCATACGTGTTTAAGAGAGCATTTAATTAATGCTCTTCTAGGGAATGCTCAAAATGCCATCCCTCCCTAGTCGGAATGAATCCTGTATTAAGGGCATAAATAACAATTAAATCTCCTAGTTAAATTAAAATCTCCTGCAATAAGCCTTCAACCTGTACTAACTTAAGGTGAGCACTTAAGTTCTGCAGGGCTTGAGGGCATATGGTTCTTCCATTTTGCATTATAAAAATTAATCAATGCAAAATGAAGTGATTTCCCAACCACTTTTTTTATGTAATGTAATGTAATGTAATATGATTCTTGTAAAGTGCGGCTATCACTCCACGGAGCATCTTGGTGTTGCGAGAAAGCCAGCAGAAAGGATCAGCTACTCATCTGGGAAGACCTAACTTTTCAGATTAGACTTTTGCATAGTGCGTCAGGTAGGCTAAAGTCCCAAGTTTTTAGTGACTTCCTAAATACTGATTCGGAGGTGATTTGGCAAAGGTGCAGGGGTAGTTTGTTACAAGCCTTTTAGCCCAGGACCGCCAGTGCCTTTCCTCCCCTAGTTTTTAGCCTGAAAGTGGGGATGGTAAACAGATTAGCGTTTGAAGATCTCAGATTACGCGAGGGTAGATATCGTTTAAACATACTCTGAAGGTAACTGGGCCCTCGTGAGTGATAGGCCCTAAACGTGATCAGTAGGACTTTAAACAGCACCCTCTTGTGGATCGGTAGCCAGTGGCCGATGTCCTCCTATGCCATCTCAATAACAATCTGACTGCTGCATGCTGGACCATCTGCAGCTTGTGGAAAACCGCCTTGTTGGTCCCTGCATATAGGCTGTTGCAGTAGTCCGGTCGAGATGATATAAGTGCTACCGCCACCATTTTTCAAGCTGAGAGTGGTACTAGATCGAAACATTTTTTCAGGTCCTTTATGATGCTGAAACAAGTTCCCGCCACTGCCAGGGCCTGTTGTTTGAAGGATAGGGTGTCATCAAATTTGATCCCTAGGTTTCTGACTGTCTTAATAGTATTGGGGGGGGGACGGTGGCATCTTCTGGCCACCATTGTTTGGGGCTAAAATGATTGTGTTGGCCATAGGGCAGAATTTCAGTTTTCTCTGAATTGCACCTCAGATGGTTATTGCTCATCCATTCGAAGGTGGCTTTGAGACAGTTTTTAAGGTTTTCTTCATGCCTCTGTGGTATCGTCATCCAGCACCAGGATGAGCTGCGTATCATCCGCATACGAGATGGTGTTGATCTTGAAGGATGATATCAGTGCATTCAGGGGGTCCATATATACATTGAAAAGCGTGGGGCGCAGGCAGGATCCCTGTGGTACTCCTGAGGTAAGCTGTTTTTCCTCTGAACTGAACTGGCCTATTGTGATCACTTGCCGTCTGTTCACCAGGACATTTTTAATCCAGCCCCGTACATTTCCTACTATACCAGCCGCGTCTAGACGGTCTACAAGGTTGGTATGCGAGATCGTATCAAAAGCCGAGGACAGGTCCTATAGTACCAGGACGGCCTTCTTTCCCTGGTCCATTGCGGCTCGCAATGTTTCCGTGAAGAAGAGGAGGGAAGACTCTGTTGAGTGTTGGGCCCTAAAACCTGCCTGGTTTGGATGCCAGGCATTAATTTCCTCTAGAAAGGCGGTTAACTGTTTATTCACAAATTTCTCTGTTAATTTAGAAAGAGCTGGAAGCAGCGAGATAGGTCGAAAGTTTGATAGGGTAGTAGGGTCAGCTAGCTGCTTTTTTGTATGCTTTGATTTACTTTAGAATTCCAATTCAAATACTTCATGGATCCACAAATCCCAAGGGCTATAAAGAAAATTACCCCCAATCCCCTTGCCTTACCCACTCTTGAGCCCTCTGCCAGGCAAAAAAACATTTTCTAATCCTCGGGTAAAAAAAATATTTTCAGATCCAGGAATACAAATAATATTGAAGGACCTAATAAATTGAAGCCACCAGTCACCAGCAAATTTTGCAGCTAATCCTGCCACATTCGAGGAGATGAAATTTAGTTTTTTCCCCTCACACTGGCCATAATTTAAAAAGTGGCACAATTAAACCAGCCATTGTGCTGTTAGGCCCCGTTCTGTTTAAGTACATAAAATGATGTCCTACATTTACACCAAACAGTGTCTCCCTATTCTCCCTATTCACCAGTCTCTGTGTCACTGATTCTACAGGCATGACATTGGCTGTGCTTTTGCCCTCGGACTCCCAATGCCAATCTAGGTAATTAAGATGACTCAAGCGGGCATAGGGGTTACTGTTGTCTGTATTCCCCCAAGAAAGAGAGCCGCCATCCTGCTTTAAAAGATGGCTACTATTTATGGTGTTGAGTGTGGGCCTATAAAAGAAACCCAGTGGTAGTAATAATAATAATAATAATAATAATAATAATAATAATAATAATAACGTAGCTTATAAAGCGCATGACTACCCCCAGCAGGAGTGTTCTGGTGCTAAGTGGAGATAGGAGAAGCAGGAGGTTTAGCAGAATAAGGCCTGGTTGAAACTACGGGAGGTTAAAAAGCCATGTTTTAGCAGCTTCCGGAAACTGGATTCCGAAGTGGCCTTTCTCATTTGTACTGGTAGGGCATTCCAGAGAGCTGTGGTTTTAAAGGAGAATGAGCATCCGCCCATTCTGGCTTTGGTATAGCAAGGGGTAAAGAGGATTTCTTGATGATTGGACCTAAGGTTCCTTGTTTCGTGTGATTTATAGATTCTTTTTCGTAGATAGTGGGGGCCAACTCCATTTATTGCTCTGTAAGCAAGGGTGAGTAATGGCTTAATACCAGATTCAAGGTAAGAGGGTTGTGGGATCTGTCGTAAAATATTTTGTGCCAATTCTGGGAATCTAAATGTAACTATCACGCTTAAATGTTTTCCTGGACCGCCCTATCCATAATTCCTCCTTGCCATCCGAATATGACTGTGATCTTCCACTAAATCTGGTGTGCAGGACTAACCAACCATTTAGACTCCCTGATTAGGAGGGATAAACTTCTTGCTATTGTTGTTGGATCCGGGGGGATGGGGGGTTACTAGGGCTAATACGAGAGGTATCTGAAGCCACCATGATCGCCTCCAATGTTCCTTCCAGGGGTATTTGGTTGGCTGTGACTGAAAGTTCACCTAGTGAAGGGAGAAAGGGGCCGCCTGGTTCCAAGAAGAGCCTCCTATTTCTTTTGAAATGGCCCCCAGTGCCTTCTCCAAAACAGAAACAATGGCGGAATGTTTTGTGCTAGAAGGGGTGCTAACAGGGGCTACCTTCCTCTCCCCCATTGTTTCCAAATTCAAAGTACCTCCAGTTACCAAAAAGCAGAGCTAGGACTAAACTACACACGATAATCAAGTACTCACTGTAGAAGCTTCTGCCGCACTCTTGAGCTCGTGTGGCATCTGGGCAAATTACAGGACCCTTTAGGACAAATATGGTTGCGAAGAGTCCCTTTGTGCCAGCCAAAAAGACCAAGAGGGTAGGCCCAGCCCAGCCTCACTCAGAGTGGACAAGCATAGAAAGGCCCACACTTGGCATGGTTTTTGCCCGGGCATGGGCCCGGTGTGTCCTGTGCAGCAGGGGCCCAAAGCAGCTGAAATAGGCACCTCTGGGTGTGAAAGTGCAGCACTGTTGGGGGCTGTGCCTCAGGCAACTCTGGAGCTTTGAGTCCTTCCCCTCAACTCCTCTGAAATTGGCTCCCTAGCAGTGGGGGCCCAAAGCAGCTGGAATGGGTGCCTCCTGGTGTGAAAGTGAGGCCTGAGCGGCGAGTGTGCCGCAGGTAATTCTGGGGCTTTGAGTGATGCCACTCTCCTCCTCTGCACCAGGCACCCCTTTTCTCTTTTGGGGCAATCTATTAAAAAATCACATGGCCAATCCTTTTTGGAGTTCGTAAATGTTCAGAAAAGAGAACATTAACATTCTTAGGTGTGTCCCCCTCCAATGGGAGTTGTATTTTATATAAAAGATATGGGAGGCTTCACCTAGTCCGATGTCCGATGTCTCTAACTGGATATACTCACTCAGAGCTACTCCCACCAGACAATCCTTCAGGTTCTGGTGGACTATTGAGACTTCCGCTGCATGGTCCATACCCACCCCCGCTCAGAAGCAGTGTCCTCAATATTCACAGAATGCCGGACCTTAAGTCTACCTACATTTTTTTTTCATTAAAATTTAATGTTTTAGGTTTGTCTTCCTGTTTAATATTGTAGTCAGATTAGCATTGTGAGTCCTTCTTCAGTTTCACGTGCTGTTCCAATCTGCACTCTGACTGTCCTCCTCTCTCTGAGTGTTTACCGGATGGCTCCTGAAAGGTACGAGATGAACGTCTAGCAGAATCTTGATACCTGTCAGATGATCTAATATTATCACAGTTACGCAGGTTATAGTTTTCTCAGTGGCTTCCTGTGCTGTAGACCCACCGCATGATTTAATTTTGTCTTTGTGTTGTTGAAAAAAAAATCATCTTTTTTGACTCATACTGGTGGTTAATTACTCTGACTGCAGCCTGGGCTCTGCTAACCAGGCCAAGGGCCAGAGCTCTGATTAAAAAAGGTATATGGAAATTAGGTGTAATTACAATTGGCATTGCCAACCCACTTTAAGTGCCTAGTATTTGGTAGAGCATGTAGGTTTAGAGGCCCAGCAGCTTTGAGGCACTTAAGTGTGTACTGCTGTGTTGCCTGTTGTCATTTTAAAAGTCAGATCTGCTTTTCAAGCTGCTTTCATACTGAAATTATATGGAAATTCGACTTTTGATTTAAAGGTACTTCCAAAGTATTAAACTACCCTATTTGTACAAAAAGCCTATAGGGTCAGGCATGCCTTCATGCATGCGCACTTCAATTCTTCCTGTTAATTGAATTCTAGGAGGCAGGTGGAGCAGCGGAAGACAAGTGCAGCCAGGTAGGAAGAAAGGAAGGAACCAGGAAGGAAGCCTGTGCCGCCAAACCCACCCACCAAGGAGGAGTTCAGGCCTTGCTTGCAGGAGGTGTGGGGGAGGTACAGAAGGGGCGGCGCAGTGGGTACAGGGGGAGCGGGGTGCGGATGTAACTCTGCAAGGCCACGGAGCTCTGCTGAATTTCGTGGAGTTTTCCACTAACAGAGTACTACTAAGCAAGCTCCACCCAGAGTTAAATACAGGTTGTGCTCAGTGAGCGCATACAGGCCTTGACGATAAGTATTAGTGCTCATTCAGTTCTTGAAACCGAGGTGTGCCGCAGCAGTGTATCATGCGCTCATTACATTGCAGCACAGGCAGTGCTGTCACCATTCCATATGAAACTGTGAAGTCCATTGCAGAGCAGAAAAATTAAAATAAGAATCCCAGCGGCAAGTAGCAGGCCAAGCGGAAGACCTCCAAAACACTTCCCAGCATGGAGTGAATGAATGATGGAATTACTCCAAAAACTGTCTGAAAGGTGCTAATCAATCCAGAGACTATACATTTAAAAAAGTGTACTACTCCCTTTGTATCAGACTGATCAGTGATAAGGTGGACCAGCTCCCCAAAATGTTGTGGGAAGTTAGTATCAAGTAGCGCCTATTATTCGGAGAAGGACCTCGCAACCTGGAAATCACTCGTCTCTTTGGTGATTGTTAAGGCCACATCCTTTAGAAAAAGCATGACTTTCAGTATGCTCAGAGATTCAAAGCATATGTTGGAAACATTTATCGAAGGCCACCCATTGTAACCTTAACTGTGTGGACAGGTGATAACAGTACTAGTGTGCAACAAGTAACTATGGAATTAACCGTCACTAGATAAGCGATGGCTTGTTACAGTCCACAGTAGCCTGGATAGCTCAGCCTCAAATAACTCCCACTAAAGAGCAGTTTAAAAACTGGATGAATCATGGTGGCTGGAGAATATCTCAGATAACAAGACAGAAATATTATCTTCAGACTAATGGGAACTCAATGGGATTTCAGGGGCACCCAGCTACGCAAATATTTTCATGATGTTGTTTGAACTTCAGCACATTCCATCCGATGCTAGGTGGTCCAATCATCTCATCCTGTATAGAAGATATATAGATAACATACTTATTGTATGGTGCCCAACATGACCTCATGGAGAATTTGCCACAACTTAACCCCAGACACCCACGAATACAGTTTACTTACAATGTGGACCAATGTCACATTGTTTACTTGGACGTCAATACTGAAGTGGATGGAACAGTCATCAAGAGCTCATGTTTAAGAAATCAACTGATCTCAAAAACTCACTGCTTTACACGAGTTTCCACCCACCATCACTTTAATAACACCTTCCCTACTCACAGTTTCTTCAGGTTAAACATATTACCTCTGGCATGACCAAACTGGAACCCTCAATGAATGATAATACAAAGACATTTTTAGGCTTGTGGATACCCAGTTGAGATCATTGATGAGGCTGAAAAATACACACAGAAACAAAAGAGAAAGACTCTGTTGATGAAACAGAATAAACAACCATCCAACAGAGAAGTCTTTGTATCTACCCATTCCACTTCATCAATTGCCATAAAGCAAGGGATCTTAAAACGTTGGGGAATACTACAGTCCAAACTAGATTTTCAAGGTATCTTTTCGGAACCCCCAATCTTTGCATATAGGAGATCACGCAACCTGAGAGAACACTTATCAAACCTGGAATCTGATGAAAAAGCGACACATACGATTATACATAAATGTTACAACTGCTCCCATTGCAATAATGATTTTGGGCCATATGTAGGTAGCCTAATACCGTTCGGTAACGGCCGAGACCGGTATTAGGCTTGTGAGATGTAGGAGGCCAAATTGAAGGATTCGGTAATTTACTGAATCTGTAATTTAAGGAATCGGTAAGTAACCGAATCCTTAAGATACCGAATCAGTAATTTACCGAATCCTGAATGTCGGGAGCACTCAAGTGAGTGCATTCCTCAATACAGATTCGTTATTTACCACCAACTACAAGGTGGTGGTAAATATCGAATACCTTAAAAAAAAGCAATTTGTGCCTTTTTAACTGTGCCATGTGGCAGACAACCATGCCCTTAGGGCATGCATGTGTGCCACATGTGCACACATGCTTGATTCAGGGGTGCAACAGTGTGTCAAAGTGACACCCTGCCACCCTTGAATGTGTTCCCCCTTTTACCGAATCGTAAATACCGATTCGGTATTTACCGAAACTTACCGATTCAGAAAAATTTACCGAATAAATACCTACATCCCATTTACCGATTCTGAAATACAGAATCAGTAAAATTCCGTATTTTAGAATCGGTAAATCTGTATTACCTACATCTGGCCCCTAGTTGGTTACTGTCTTTCTCACCCTTGGTCTGGAAAAAGCATTAAGTTACATTTCACTTCAGATTGCAATATTAATTTTGTTATTTACATGATTCGATGCCCATGTGGAATGTACTTTGTAGGGAAGACCGAGAGATCTTTACGCACACGCATCACGGAACACAAGAGTCATATAAAAACCAAAACCACCACTTCTTCTCTTGCTGGTCACTGGCATGAATACCATCACACAATAGCTCAACTATGCTTTTCTATTCTAGAAGTAGTATGGGTACATGCAGATAGGGACATGTTGAAATATTTGTCTCAGGGTGAAACGTATTGGATTCTTTTATGCCTAAAGGTTTGAATGACAAGCTTGAATTTTCCTTTTTCTTATCACTTTGTTTGTTATAACGCTGTTTTTGACACATGCCATTTTTAATGTTCATTATCATTTTGCATTCCTGGGTGTAAAAACACACTTTTGACTTTAGCTCGATGTTTGTGCTATGCCAGTGTCACATTGTTTGACATTTGTTTTTTAAACTCTATACAGCACGTTATACATTTTTGGGATTGGGGCTTCTAAAAGTTTATGGGAGCCTTGATTATTGTATTTTATACTTAGAGTGTGTCAGATAATTCGATTCTGCTTAAAAGTACATGCATGACACAGATGGTCCATAGTTCACACATGTGCTTTTACTACTATTGTTCATTTTTTATGATGTCTCCTATTTAGTGACAGGAGCAATGTTCATGCCACTGTTATTTTTCACTTATTGTATAGTTATTGTTGATACTTTGCGTTAGAACACCCCCGACATTGGGGGTTGGGCTTGCATTTGTTAAAATCATGAGATTGAAACAACCACAGCTATATTTTTGTCTCAACTGTTGGCTTCCTGACTCACTCCTTAGTGAGACCTTCACTTTTGCATTAGTGGTCTTAGCCACATATTTGTTACTGTTCATTTGAGCATGAATATTTTCTGTCTATGCATGATTTAATCTTTTAAAATTAATATCTACATGGGAATTGGGTGCATATCATGTGTTCTTTTTTCATTTCTTTACGCGCTCTCTTGGGATATTGCGGGTTACACTGGTCCTTGAGAGGACAGCTTCACGTTTGTGTTAAATTTCAGGCAAGCACATCCACGTGCCCACGTGAGCTCCAGTAATGGCACTTTCATATTCGAGACCGTCGTAGGAACCTGCCTGTGGCGATGGTCTACTATATGACACAGCCTGACTTCTTATTTTGGTGAGTTAGGGACTTGAGTGTTTACAGTTATTGGCTTCATGTCTTTGGAGCATTAGCATAGTAATTTGATTTCATGTTTATGCAGAGGTGTGCCATCATCTTCCACTTCTCGTTTGGTTCCACAGTGTGTTCGGCTCACCCTTTGTAAATAAAGTTTTTAACAAAACGATCTGGTGCTTACAACAACAGCTTATGCCAGTTAGTCACCTCATGTAGCACAGTTGGTGATTCATTTGGAATCAAGTGGGCTCCATGTGTATTTACAGTTTGCTCGCTTCATTTACAGCACTTCCTTCTGAGTTAGTGTCTGGTCTGCATGACTCCCTGTTGTGCTGTGTTGCAGGCTTCACGTAGCAACTTATCACGCGTTAATCACTGGGGTCGCGAATGGGTTGCACTTCACATTTTATTCGTAACTGCATGTTGTCTTCTGAGCACGTATCTCCATTAAGGAATATTCTCTGGATTTGCATGTCTTTTTGCTCTCTTACTCACCTGTGTCATCTGTATAATTGTTCAACTTGCTGTGTGCACAGTGTAGAAATGGAAGGAACGTAGGCAAATCCAGTTCTCACTTCTTTATTTCATGAGGTATAACACAGTGGCACTGAACACGACTCCAACCTCCAACCCTCCTCCTTCAGCAACTGCCTTCCCTACCACATCAACATTCTAACAACCATGCATTCCACACACTCCACACGTGCACACACAGACACGCGCTATCATACACACGAGACAATCCACGGGCACAACACAACACATACAAACCAATACCACACACCCTCCTCCTCAACAACTTACAGGACACTAACTAAAAAGTTACCCTAACTTAAAATCAGTAAACCGAACAGGCAACTTCCTCATTCTATTACCACGGCATAAAGCCTCACCTTCAACATCAATATTAGTACAAGTGGAACCAGATTCAATAACATCACTACTCCTAATTTCATCACGACCAGATGTGTCACATCTGACATTACAACTACTCGTACTTCCAGTTGACACCACCACCCTCATTAGTTCAAAATCATCACCTAACATATATCCGCTACACACTCGTTCATTATCACCAGACCGTGTACCTACCCCGCCCTCCTTCCCACTGCAAAGACTCAATTGGCGAAAATTCTATCTGTTACCGTCCTCCAACTCTACTGCACTGCCAAACACTTTCATTACTTTCAGGGGTTTAGACCATACACTTTCACCCTTCAAGACAATTCTAGGATTCTTTACCCGAACCATTTGACCTACCTTAACCAACGGCCAACTACATCTACCTCCATGATACTGCTGACTACGATCCTGATACTTTTTGACCTCAGACCTAATTTCTTTATCAATATTGTTGTTATTGTACTGCACTTTACCATTCCTTTTCCTCAACCACCATGGAACTAATCCAGTGAATGGTTTCCTACCTCTCAAAACCTCAAAAGGTGTTTTTCCTGTAGCAGAATGTGGGGTGACACGGTATGCTGTCAATCTTTCTTGTAGAGCTTTCCTCCAGGGTAAACCTGCACTCAATGCTAATTCAATCACTTCCTTGACCACCCTATTGAAGCGCTCAACTTGACCGTTACCCATGGGATGATATAGTGATGATTTAATGTGCTTGATGCCCATCACCATTAAAAAGTCTTCCATTTTTGTGACACAAACTGAGGCCCATTATCCGAAACAAGAACTTCCGGAACTCCTTCCCTTGAAAACACATCTTCTAAAAACTCAACGACCACATCAGTAGTCATCCCATTTACCATTCTCACCTCAGGCCATTTCGAATAATAATTGACCAATACAATGGCATAACAATCCTTTACTGATAAAGCTGAAAATGGACCCATAAAATCAATAGCAACGTTTTGCCATGGATACTCAGGTAACTCCACCATAGTTAAAGGCACACTCAACGGCTTTGCCACTTTATCGCTGGTACAACACACTTTGCAGTTCCTCACTAACCGATCCACCATAGCATCAACTCCTGGCCACCAAAACCACTCTTTAATTCTCCTTTTCGTACTGGACATACCACCATGCCCTATGTGACTTTTCTCAATAATATTCTCTCTTAGACTAAATGGAGGCACAATTCTGTCCCCTCTTAAAACAATATCATTAACAACACACAGTTCTTCTTTGACTTTCCAAAAGGCAGCACATTCACCCCGTAAGTTAGACTCTCTAGGCCAACCATTTGTTATGAATTGTTTAACCTCTTTCAAAACAACATCCTTGTCCATCTCGCACATCCATGACACTTCGGATAACATGTTATTGACATCCTTTTCATCAATCAAAAATACATCCTTGATGGTAAAAGCTATTTCGCAGTCACTGTTGATCTCAGTTCCTGTTGAATCCACATTTGGTAATCTTGAAAGACCATCCGCAACCACGTTATCCTTACCAGGAATATATTCTATGTCAAAACTGAACATTTGCAACTTTGAAGCCAACCGAGCTAACCTAGGAGTTAAATTCTTCCCACCTTCAGGTCTCAAAATAATTACCAAGGGTTTATGGTCAGTACAAATTTTGAACTTCCTCCCCCACACATACATCCTAAATCTCTCAGCAGCCCATGAAGCAGCCAATAACTCCTTCTCTATTACAGAGTAATTTCGTTCTGACTTTGTTAACGTGCGTGAAGCATACGCAACAACCTACTTCTCTGATTTAATACACTGGGAAAACACAGCACCAATGCCATACCCAGACGCATCCACAGACAATACACACTCTGCAGTTGGCGAGAAGGGTTTCAAACACGGTGTTGTAAGAATCTCTTTTTTCACACTTTCAAAACACATTTTTTGTTGCTCTTCCCATGCAAACACTACACCCTTTTTTAACAATAACCTCAATGGTTCAACTTTAGATGCATAATTTTCAATAAAACGTGAGTAAAACTATGTCCTAGGAACGACATTAATTGTTCCTTATTTGTAGGCTCAGGCACAGCTAGAATTGCATCCACATGACTAATTTTTGGTCGAATACCATCCTTGGATATAACATGTCCTAAGTATTCCACCTCAGGTTTTCCAAAGACACACTTCTCATTCTTGATAGTTAATCCACTTCTCTTCAATGCTTCTAAGACCGCATATAAACTTTCATCATGACATTCCTTATTCCTTCCGTATATTAGAATATCATCTTGAAATACCTTTGCATTTTTAATCCCTTGCAATATTTATTTATTTATTTATTTGGCCCATTTGTAGAGCGCTCTGTTACCCGGAGGTGTCCTGGCGCTGGTATGATAGAGCTAGCGTGAGTGAGCAGGCTTACTGAGTGAAGAGCCAAGTCTTGAGTCCTCTTCTAAAGTTCATCAGACCCTGAGATTGTCTGAGCACTAGTGGGAGTTGGTTCCAGGCCTCTGCCGCCCTAAGGGAGAAGCTCCTACCTCCCCAGCGAGCTCTTTTAATTCTGGGGACCGTGACCAGAGCCAATTCTCCTGACCTCAGCGTGTGTGCTGGTTTATGCCAGCGAAAAAGCAATTTCATGTGTCTAGGGCCCATATCATGAAGGGCTTTGAAGACCATGCATAGTGCCTTGAATGCAATTCTCTTACGAATTGGCAGCCAGTGTAGTGCCACCAATTCCTGAGTTATCGAAGCAAATTTGGGGGTATCGGTGATCAGGCGGGCCGCTGCATTTTGCAATAGTTGGAGTTTATTGAGTACACTCTGCTGGGCGTTTAACATCAGGCTGTTACAGTAGTCCAGGCGTGAGAGCACTAGACCTGTAACAATCGTTTTCCTGTGTTTCTTCTCCAGATACGGGAGAATTTTCCTGATGGTTTTGAGGGTGTAATGGAGAGAGGAAGAGAGTGCATTAATCTGGGGTTTAAAGGACAGGGAACTGTCCACCAGTATGCCCAGGTTTTTTACTTTGTCAACCGGCATGGGGAGTGGTCCCATTTCGTCTGGCCACCATCTCGGGGACCAGAAGTTCTCCCTAGCTCCAAAGAGCAGGACCTCTGTCTTCGAGGAGTTCAGTTTAAGGCAGCTTTGTGCCATCCAGCACCCCACTTCGTGCATACAGTTTTTGAATCTGTCTGCTGTATTATCAGTATTGCCGGGTAGGAGGGACACCACTATCTGTGTGTCGTCGGCGTAAGCCGTGAGTTGAAAACTGAACGATCGAATCACCGGTGCGAGGGTCGACACATAAACATTAAAAAGGGTGGGGCTAAGCAAAGATCCCTGGGGGACTCCACAGGGTAGTACAAATGAATGCGATTCATGGCCTCCTAGCGCCACTGTCTGGGTTCTATCGGACAGGAAAGCCTGTAGGATTTTTAGTGCTTTCCCTGGATTGCACAGGCCCTCAACCGGTCCACCAGCAAGTTGTGGTGGACCGTGTCGAAGGCCGCGGAAAGATCCAGCAGAATCAGGGCCGCTCTGCCTCCTGCATCCATCACCTGCCTAATGTCTTCCATTGATTTGATCAGGGTGGATTCCGTGCTGTGTTCTGCACGAAAACCGTGTTGGGAAGAGTCAAGATGATCACCTGTTTTTAGAAAGGCGCTTAGTTGTGCATTCAGGCTACCTTCTATTATTTTGGCAGGGAGGGGGAGTCGGGCGATCGGGCGGTAGTTGTTCATCTCAGTGATGTCTAAGCTAGGTTTTTTTAGCAGGGGTAGGATGGAGGCTCGCTTCCATCTGGAGGGATATTCCCCTTTCTCCAGCATCTTATTAAAAAGGGGGGTGAGTCCCCTGGCAATGGCTTCTGGTGCTAGTTTAGCTACTGCAGTGGGACAGGGATCATGAGGGGAGCCTCATTAAATTTTTAGTATGCATCTCATCACTTCCTTTTCCGTGATGGGCTGGAAGTGTTGAAGTGTTACCACAGGTCTGAGGGGATCCGGGTCCTCGCTCGAGGAAGAAGTCTTCACCTGACTGTCTAGGGAAAAAAAGTTGTTCTCAACTTTTTCACGAAAAAAGGTGGCCAAACTTTCACAGAGTGAAAGACTAGAGGGAATTTCTGTGGGTTTTGGGTTTGCTAGGGAAGAGACCGTTTGGAATAGTTCTTTGGGGGTATTGCTGGCATCTTCTATCTGTTTAGTGAGAAATTCCTTTTTTGCTTGTAGGATTCTTTCTTTATAACGTCTTTGCTCAGAATTGAGAGTTTTTTATCCGACTCGCTATAATTCATTCGCCAGATCTTTTCGAGCTTTTTACATCGTATTTTGTGTTCCCTGATTTGTTCTGTGAACCACGGAGCAGCGGGATTAGCCCGGGTGGAGTGGGTGGTTTTGGGGGGAGCCAAGAGTAAGCAAGCCTGGTCCAACCAGGCCGTATAGGTCCTAGCTGCTACCTCCACGTTGTTAGGAAGAGGGGTCAGGGAGTTTTTTAATATGTCATCCAGATTGTCCCCTTTAATGTTCTTCCATTTTCTAACTTGTCTCGAAACGTTTCTAGTGCTAGGTGGTTTTTCAGGAGTGGTGTGGGGAATGGCAAAGTGAATTGCTGAGTGATCTGACCAGGAGACTGGTAGAACCGAAGTAACTTTTAGACTGGGATGATTCAAGAAAATCCCGTCTAGGGTGTGTCCTGCTCTGTGTGTGGGATCAGATACCAGTTGCATCATATCAATCCCCAGCAGTAGGTCGATAAGCTCTCGAGTGTCTATGTCTGCATCGCTTTCCAGATGAAAATTAAAGTCACCCAGTAGAGTGAACCTTTGGGTGCATGCTGCCGCTTCTAGTAGTTTACTCAGTGCTGCTAGAAATCGGGTTTTCTCACCTGGGGGCCTGTATACAAGGCAGCCGGTGAAGGACAGGTGGTTTGAGAGAGTGAAATTAAAAAGCAGAGATTCATCAAGGCCAGCGGGACCGGGTTGAAAGGAGCCTCTAATGTTTTTATGGAGGATGATGGCTAGGCCACCCCCTCTCCTCTTGTCCCTGTTTTGGGTGTGGCAAACAAAATCCTGGGGGGTGGCTTTAACTATATCTGGGCCTGATGCTGCATCAGTCCATGATTCAGTAATGAATGCTATTTTTATATCCTCATCCTGGATTAGCTCTGCTATTTCCGAGCTGTGTTTAACTAGCGACCTCGTATTAAGAAGGAGGCAATTCACCAGAGAGTCTTTTTTTCTAATGAAAAATGTGTTTTGGTTTCCTTGGGGTGCAATAGGTAGCCAGAGAAGATTAGGCAACAGTTGACAGCAGTTAGCGCAATGGGAAGATGTAAATGGAGCTGGAAGAATACTCTACACATTTGTCTTTGAAAAACCGCAGAGGCGCTAGCAAGGCCAAACGGCATACGTTTATATCTAAACATTCCTTCTGTGGTAATAAATGCAGTGCAATGCTTAGAATCTTCATGTAACACAATTTGGTGATACGCACTTGTCAAATCTATCTTGGAAAACCAAGAGGAACCCCCAACAGACGATGTAAGTTCTTGTAGATTAGGAAGAGGAAATGTATCGACCCAAATGGCTTCGTTTAAGCATCTTAAATCGACACATAAGCGCAAATCGCCATTGGATTTAAGGGAAATCACCACTGGAGAAACCCAGTCTGAACTCTCTACCGGTTCAATAATTTCATCCTTGCACAATTTTTTCAGTATTTCCCCCAATTTCTCTCTGTAACTAATAGGTATGTTCCTAAGTTTTTGTCTCACGGGACACGCACCTTCTCTTAGAATAATTTTGTGTTGAAATCCAACCATCTTGCCGATGCCATTGGAAAACACATCAGGAAATTTTTCATTGAGAAATGAATAGCTGTTCATCTCATGACAGTCATCCTGAATAGAATAAACAGGACAGTCTAAACTAGGATCAATTTTCATACCCAAGTCTGTTGTGTGGCCATCCTAAAATAGTTGCACCTTTGTTAACCACATATACTTTGCCTTGACACGAATTATGTCCAAAACTAATCTTAGCCAAAATAAAACCTTCTAAAGCTAATTTATGTCCAGTATCACTTCCAGGAAGTACGTCCGATTCATATAATGATCTATTCGGCCAAAGTGTTTTAAATAAATCCATACCCATAATGGTATACCATGCACAAGAGTCCACCATTATTTTAACTTCCAGACCGTCAATGTTGATGATACATGATGGTAGCTTTTTAACTTTACCCGTACCTTTAATTGACTCATCGTGCACACTAGAAATTTCACCTACAATATGAAAAACATCATCTTGATCCTCTTCTTGGACACAATTAACCTTAGCTTTAAAGTTGTGACATACTCTAGTAAAATGTCCCATTTTTTTACAGTTGGTGCATATTTTATCAAGCGCAGGACACCACTTAAAATTTGCTAAATGGTTGCTAGATCCGCACCAATAGCATACAAATTTCTTTTGCTCATTACTTTTCTCATAACTTTTCTCATTACTTTTCTTGTTAGGATATTTATTAAATGACTTATTATCATTCTTGTACCTTGGTTTGTCATCCTTACTTATCACATTGACTGAACTAGACTCAGAGTCATTTTTCTCATTTCTAACTTCACGAATACATTGATCCGAGATTTCCACACCTCTAGCCACTTCAATGGCATTGTTTAATGAAGTGCTACCTGATGACCATAACTTTTCTTGAATTTTTTTAGATTTGGTTTTCATAAGAATTTGATCACGTAAGACTTGGTCATATGTCATACTTTCAAACTTACACGTAACAGCTAAACCCCTCAAAACTGAAACATACTGATCAATCGACTCATCCACTTTTTGAGGCCTCGAATAAAATTTGAACCTTTCCATAACAACGTTAATTTTCCTTCCAAACCTTTCCTGCATTTGTTTAACCGCACATTGATAAACACCCATATCACCAGCATTCTCAATTTTAGGTAAATTCTTGAACTCCCTTAAACCTACTGCACCTAGTCTGTGTTTAAGTAAAGACACTTTCCTTTCCTGTGAACATTCTTCTTCATCTAAATCCTCTACAAAAGCTTCAAACATGTCAACCCATAAATCCCATGCAATAGGAGGTTCACCCGATTCTGCTAAGAAAAATGGCGGTGGATGAATCGAGGACATCTTAAATAGGTAAAAGAAATACAATATAATTACTTCAAAATAAATGTAAAGGGAATATTTCTTTCCAAAATTCAATTCTTGCCCAAAAAGTTCACCAAAGTTCTAGTATATCCTTTGTTGTACTTCAATTTGGGCAAAAAGTTCACCACAGTTTTTATTCCAGAAAATGTTGCTTGTAGATCAGAATAATCCAATAATATGAACGTTAGGTTCACTGGCCAGGAAAAGTCAATAAAATAAAATGCTTACTTCCATAAATTAAATACTGGGCGGTAAAAGCTCCTTACTGCATCTGATGAAAGAATTAATAAGGTGCTCGGCACTCGGCACTAGTTGCTAGGATACCTTAAACAAGACTAAAAATGGCCGCCACGTTGCGTAGTGGTACGTGGTGAGGCACGACGTTGATGACAGTCTACGGAAGCCTGGAAATAAAGACGTGTCATTCGCATCATCCAGTTACTAGGATGCAACACCAACGTGCGTCACTGTACGCTCACGCATCCTCGATGACAATACACTCACGAGTTGATGAAATCAGGACGGCCTCTTGAAAAATACAATGTGTAACGGAAATGCCACAACGTTACTGAAGGTAAAGTTCTGAGTAATTGTGCACTTCAGAGTTTCTTTTAAGTTGATCCTTGAGGAGCGCCTTAAAGAATTGCAGAGTTCTTTGGAAATAGATGATAAATGTGCAGTATTATTCAATCGAATGTAGAAGGAATTTTTGAAGAAAAACAAAAAAAAATCCAGAAGAAAAATATGCTCAGTGCCGCTGAATCCCGCTCGTCGCCATGTGTAGAAAAGGAAAGAACGTAGGCAAATCCAGTTCTCACTTCTTTATTTCATGAGGTATAACACAGCGGCACTGAACACGACTCCAACCTCCAACCCTCCTCCTTCAGCAACTGCCTTCCCTACCACATCAACATTCTAACAACCATGCATTCCACACACTCCACACGTGCACACACAGGCACGCGCTATCATACACACGAGACAATCCACGCGCACAACACAACACATACAAACCAATACCACACACAGCACCTGATAAATTTCATAATATGCTTTGATTCTCATGGAAATGAACGTCTATCACTTTCTTTTATTTTTTGTCCTTTCCTTTTCTCTTTTCTTTTTTGGGGCATCCTACTATGCAACATTCTTTTTGAGCTGGAGTTGAAGCATGTGTTTGTACACTTACCATGTTGACTTTCTCACTGTACCTCTCGGAGATGAACCCAATAATGTCATTGACTGTGAATAATATTTTTTGATTGAGAATGCACTTATTACATTACAGTTATTTTGCTAGTAGATTCCCATGACGAAGGGCAGCATTTTATGCCCGAAATGCATTGGGAAGGGATTTGATTGTTACTCATTAAATTTATGTGCTTGCTGTTCTACACATTTTAAAGAAATATCCCTTGGGCCCTTTACAAGCCTGTCTACAATTAAAAGACTCTTTTGAACTACTCTTGGTGTTTCTAGAGAGCACTTTTTCTATGGACTCCTTCTACTTGTGAATGTGTTGATTTTGATTCTTTGATTTGTGATAACTGATTACTTGTATGTTACATTGTTGAATACTCTTTTGAGTGCTTGCACATAGAGTCTACAACCTTTGTCCTAGTTTTTTCACTACTTTCTATAAGTGGCATTTTCAAACACACAATTTAAAAACCATCTTTGGTAAAATATGTTATTAAATTCTGAGTTCAGATAGCCTAAACCCTATTTTTCGATCTTATCCCTATTGGAAGTTATGCTTGTAAAATGTTACAAAGCATTTCGCATTCTGTCATATGGGGCAAGATAGCCTTTCAATAGTGAAAAACGAAATTGGCAGTATTTCTCTATCAGAACATGTTACACACATCAGTACATGTCCTACCTTTCACATACATTGCACCCTGCCCAGGGGGGTACCTTTGGCCTACCATAGGGGTGTCCTATATGTAAGAAAAGGGAAGTTTAGGGCCTGGCTGGTGGATGCACTTGGGAAGTCGACATGGCAGTTAGCAAACTGCGCACTGGCACTCCAGTGGCAGGCCTGAGACATCTTTTCAGGGTGGGTGACACAATCAGTGCTGCAGGCCCACTAGTAGTGCTTGATTTACCAGCCCCAACACACCTAGCGCACTTTACTAGGGCCGCCAAAAGGGCCTCCTTCAAAGACTGCCTAGACAACAACGCACACAACAGCAAAGAGCTCTCCAACATCATGAAGCTCCAACAGCAACAAAATCCCACCTTAGTAAGACCTGTGCGACTCGCTGGCCACCTTCTTCCACCATAAGGTAGCAGACATCCACAACAGCTTCAACACCACGACTGGCCTGACAACCACTGAGACCTCTGCCTCCGTAACCACAATCCGTACCATCCGCTTGCTCCCCTAGACCAATATCAACAATGACTACACCATCAAGATCATGAACACCATTCACTCCGGATTGCCGTCAGACCCATGCCCACACCACATCTTCAACAAAGCCAGCACAGCCATTGCACCCCACACCAGAAAGTCATCCACATCTCCTTCGAGACAGCAACCTTCCCGGAGAGCTAGAAGCACACTGAAATCAACGCCTTACTCAAGAAACCCAAGGCAGACCCCAAAGACCTCAAGAACTTCCAGCCCATCTCCCTGCTCTGGGTCCCGGCGAAGGTCATCGAGAAGACTGTCAACAAACAACTGACCCGCTATCTCAAAGAGAACAGCATCCTGGACCCTTCCCAGTCCGGGTTCTGCAGCAACCACAGTACCGAAACTGCCCTCATCGCCGCCACCGATGACATCAGGACCCTGCTAGACAAAGGAGAAACAGCGGCCCTCATCCTCCTGGACCTGTCAGCCACCGCACACTATGAATATGCCTCCACGACGCCGGGATCCAAGAGTAGGCCCTGAACTGGACCACCTCCTACCTCTCCGGCAGGACATAGGCGTCCACCTCCCCCCCTTCTGCTCTGAAGCCACCGAGATCATCTGCGGTATACCCCAGGGCTCATCCCTCAGATGAACGTTGTTTACACCTACATGGCACCTCTCACCTATGTTGCCCAACTGCATGACCTCAACATCATCTCCTATGCTGATGACACCCAGCTGATCTTCTCCCTCACTAAAGACCCCCACACTGCCAAAACCAACCTCCACAAATTAATGAAGGCTTTCGTCGAATGGATGAGGAACTGACAACTGAAGCTGAACTCAAACAAAACGGAGGTCCTCATCCTCAGGTCCACCCCTTCTGCTTTGGACGACTCCTGGTGGCTGACTGCACTGGGGTCAGCTACAACACCCACCGACCACACACGCAACCTCTGCACGTCTGATCCTCGACATCCCTCGCCGCAGCCACATCACACTCCACCTGAGAAACCTGCACTGGCTCCCAATCAACCAGAGGATAACCTTCAAGCTCCTCACCCACACACACAAGGCACTCCACAATACCGGACCAGTGTACCTCAACAGATGACTCAGCTTCTACACCCCCACCTGCCAGCTCCGCTCTGCCGGCCTCGCCCTCGCCACAGTCCCCCCCAACTGAAGAGTGACCTTCGGGAGACAGATATTTCTCCCACCTCACCTCCAAGACCTGGAACACCCTCTCCACCCACCTACGGAAGACCAAGACCTGCTGACCTTCAGAAGGCTCCTCAAGACCTGGCTTTTTCTGCAGCAGCAGCATCCCCCACCCCCGCCGCCTTAAGACCCTCACGGGTAAGTAGAATGCCTTACAAATTATATGATTGATTAATCGATTGACTGATCAGTAAATTAAAATATGCCAATCAGGGAGAAAAAATCATAATAACAATTTACACAGGGAGCATATGTACTTTAGCACTGCTTAGCAGTGGTAAACCGCACAGAGTCCTAAAACTATCAACAGTTCAGGAAAAAATAGGAGTAAAAACGTTGGGAATAACCATGCAAATAGGGCCAAGTCCAACAGTAAGATATCTATCCATGGATCATCCAATTCGTGGATGGCGTTTTTAGCAATGGTGAAAGGTAATCGTTCTAGTTTTTCAATGTGCAACATAGTATACTTAGCATCTCACCGTGCCATTAATATATATTATATGGCAACAACACAACAACCTACGCGTTTCAGGACCAAACACCACCATTCTGAAGTAGCCAAAAGGTCAACTTTTCAAAGAAGCTGGGCTGTAAGAAGTAACTTTGGTAAATCTCAAATCAAACAGTGCTTAATTATCTGATGATGATGAACCGGATGCCAGTGGCGTCCTCCTGCGCCACCCGGCGCTTTTTGTGTACCGGCTCTCTTAAGCTCTACGATTTAAGCTTGCTGCTGTATGACCAAACTGCTCCACAACAACATTTCTCGGGTGGCGTTCCCATCTCCAAAGACTTCTAACACTGGATTCACGAGCGTTATCAAAAAGGAATTTTGAAATGCATAGACCCAGGTTGTTGTGTTGTTGCCAAACATTTGTCTTGTATATTAGTCTTGTTTGTATTGTGCTCATCTAATGAAAGCATTTCATTTAATGTAAATTATAGTGAATATTGTATAGTGTGCACAAGAAATTTGGAGGTCAACCACAGGTTTGCTTGGCATAAGGGGTTTGTTACAGGTGGTGTAAGTGTATCACATTTTTCCTCAAGGACGATCATTAAGTGTGGTGTCTGTGGAGATTGAATGGGATTGTATGTAAGTGTTTGAATGTAAGTGGAGTGATTATTTCTTGGTTGTTTTATTACTCACAATTTATTTAGGTGTATCACATGTATTAGAGTGTTCCCTTTGAGATATAAAAATATCAAAACAATATGTGCTATTAAAATAAAAGCTACTAATGAGCTTACGGGTGCATTGCTTTATGGTTCTTGTGCCTTTTTTCCAAGTGATTTAAATTGTTGATCAGTATTGGCATCTGATTTGCTAACTGGGTCTAGCCAGAGCAACTGTTACTTCTCTAGTGGTGGTGCGTTCTACTTGAAAGTTGCTTTGTTCGTCCCGAAATTCAGTTAGTTCCTGTAAAACACCCAAACATTCATTGATGTCAAACAGTGCGTTTGGTGCCACTGTGCCAACATTATCGATGTCTGAGACTCACATTCTCACCCCAAACAGGATCTCATAAGGAGTTCAACCACCTAGGGAAAATGTTGTTATATTTTTTAAGTTCCCCCTGGACTCCATATAGGTTATAGACCCAACTGTAACTTGAGCCAAGTGCCCTTGCTGTTAAAGACTGATTTAAGTAAAAGAATTCTCTTGACTACTGAATTTCCCTCAGGATGATAGAGTGAGGAGTATCGCAAGATCACACTCAAACTAACCATGACCTCTATGTAAGCCCGAGAACTTAATGCCGGACCGCAGTTGGAATGTAGTGCGCTAATTGTGTATGTCCCGATGAAGACTCGCAAGTCTTTTATATCAGTTAAGATGTCAGCCGACTGATGTGACCATACCCAAAGGAATCTAGAGCATGAATCCACTGCCACCAAGATGTAATTGTAAGCCCTTCAGATTGTAAGGGGCTGCAGTGGTCCTAATAGACACAAGTGAGAGGCTTGTTGGAAATAAATGGATGTGTCTGTGGCGGATGTGCAACGGTGGAGCCCTTGATCTGCTGACAGATGTCACATGTGAGGACAAAATCCTTAGTCTGCTTAGTAAAACCAGGCCACCAATATCTCTGAGATATGGGAGGAGCTCACCATTTGTAATGCTGCCTCTGTGTTTGTATCACCCCGTGGGTTTCTGGCTGGAAGCTAACCTGCATCTTGCCCCTTTTCCTGCCCCAGTTATGCATGGGTCCCTCAGTCCACATGACCAGCCCCATGGTTGCCCCCGCCCCTTGCATTCGGGCCATTGGCCTTCCCTTAAAAAACTTGTTGGTTTCTTGATAGGGGTACTCCAGGTGGTAAGCCGCTGTGGTTGTACCAGGTCTGTCAGTCCGACTCCCAGAGCCACTAGCTGCAGAGGAACCCGAAAATTTGGTGTCCCTCCTGTCTCTTCCCCAGCCTCTAGTGGAGTATCTCCCTTGTGTGTCCTGTTTGTAGCATCCTCCTGTAGGCCAGGGTAGTTGATTGTTTTGGCATAAAGCTTGATGTCTCTTGCTAGTCTGTCTAGCTTATTGATCTGACTTTAGTTGTCAAAATATTTTATGGTTCGCTACAGGTGTTCTACTTGGGCTCTTTAGCATTATCCAATGCTCTATCATTAATGATCTCTTTTTTTGAATCATATATATCTTTGGTTAGTCGTTGGACCTCCTCCACTGCGGTCTCAACTCCTAGCACCATCCAATGGCGTGAATGGTTAGTGAAGACAAAACTAACTTTTCTTAAAATTTGGGGTTGTCTACAAATAATGCAGTTTCACTCCTGATCTGGAGACCTATTGGGATGATATTGGCCTGGAGATATTTATTTGTGAGTACATGACTGGAGTCTGGTGCGTATTAACTTCTTTTTCAACCTCTCAAGTTTGTTTATTTTCTCATTAAGAGTGAGGTCTATGCTGGATGTGCATGAACCCAGGAAACTTGAGCTGGCTTGTCCTTGCAAACGTCTATTGAAGTAATCCTCACTATATGCCAAAAACTCTCTTTCAGAAATATCCTAAGTCAAAATAGAGCAGCACAGCTGTGAGTGTATGTTGACACTTATAGGTATTATTGAGGTACAGTACAAAACAAATTCAATATAACGCACAACGTTGATAAATCACAGATACATCAAACCGAACCCTCACAGGTAAGTACCTGCTCAGAAAACAATTGCAAGATAATGGGTTAACCCATAAAACGTCAAAGGACCTCGAACAACAATTGGGCCCGATCTACCTCTTATGGAGACCTAAGAGGCAAAGGGACTGTTAAAAGAATTTATAGAGTCATCAACAGAGTTTTATCATAATTACTTAAACAAGAGAGTAAAATACTCTTGTGGTGGTGGCTAGGGAAACGTAAAAGCATATTCCTTTCCTTCTTTTTCCTGTAGAGTAGGGTATACAACCTAACTATGTCTTCCTTGATTGTGATGTCCAAGAAATTGGCCTTGTTGTCATTGTACTCAAGGGAGAATTGAATGTCACTTGATCTTTTATTGAGCCAATTATGGAATGGTAGCAAATCTTGTTCAATGCTAGACCAGATCATGAGTACATCGTCGATGTAGCATCTCCAAAGAGTAACATTGTCTCTGTATGGGTTTTGATAATCTAATAGGTGACAGTGTTTATAGTTGTCCATATACAGAATGGCCATCGCTACCATCGCTACCTCTTTGGCCTGCACATAATATTCTCCCTGGAAACAAAGGAATTTCCTTGTAGTAGTGTGGCTCACTGGTTAGAGGCGGCAGACCCGAGAGCAGAGGACGGCCCGGGACCAGGGTTCGATTCCCAGCGCGGCAGGTTTCTGGACCAGGGTCAGCGGACTCGATAATTCTCTCGCCTCGGTGCCCACTCTGATCAGCGATCACACTCGGCAACTCTGGGCATTAGCTTGCCTCATCTTCACTAACGGCCCCACCAGACCGCCGGGGATGCCTGGTCTCACCCTGGAGATACCCATTAAGGGACCATCTCTCAGGGAAGCCAGGAAGGGTTTCGCAGCGGTCGAAGCGCCTTGGGACCCTACGGGTAAGTAGTGCGCTATATAAATGCCAACACATTTACATTTACAGTCATGGCAATCTCTAGAAAATTGATTAAGAATTCTTTCGGAACTTGAAAAGGTCTTATTCTGTCATCCAACACTACTCTAATAACATCCAAAGCATCCCTTTGTGGAATACTGGTGTATAGCGACAATATATCCATGGTCACTAGAAGTTGTTCTTTGCTGTTAAATGCCAAATTGTCTACCAGTTTGATAGTTTCCATGCTGTCCTTTAAGTAAGAAGCGGTGCCTGAGACTAGCCAAACAGTCTTGGAGCAGCTCTAAATCCTTAAACACCTTACGGTTTTGAGATTGAGAAGCAGTTTGTGCTATACACACATCAGAAACTGGACAAAGTCAGAAATCGTCCCGAAAAACTGTTTGTATTAATTAAACCTCAATCCAATAATCGTGCATACTTTCACCAATGGTTTTCATTCACAACCAAGCTGCGAGAAGTTTGTCTCCTTCTTCCTTGAAAAGTCGAATAATATCAAATCTGATCTGCAAGCTGCCATGAGTGAATTAACTTTCCTACGCTCCTCCAATCCCTCCTTCCCCCTTACCATCCTGCAATATTTCACACATCCAAAAACAGTGCATATTGAAGTCAATGTACAACCTTCGGTGACACCTTTATATTTAACATTCTTTCAACTCTACAAACCCTAAAATCACTACAACTATCCTTTTCCCTCTAATATCTTTAACGACCTGAAAAGGCCCTTAGTACCACTTTGGACTAAGATTGTAAATGCCTCCCTACTACAAGATGAGATCCCGGACTGCCTAAAGTCGGTGTAGGTTACGCTCATTCTCAAAAAACCCAATGGAGATATGAAGGACCTTAATAAATTCCAGCCAATCATGAACACCCCAACTTTGGCGAAGCTCCTGAAGAAATGGGTACCTGTCCAACTATGTAAACACATTGATGAATACCAGCTTCTTGATCAATTCCAATCTGGCTTCCATCATGGTCACAGCACCAAAACTGCTCTCACTCATATATAATTGATGATTTGCTTGCAATGCGTGATCAGAACGAATCCTGCCTTCTAATCCTTCTTGACCTTTCGTCAGCTTTTGATAGTTGCAAACATGAAATTCTCCTGGACCTTCTGGAACCTTGGATGAGGCTCTCAGTCTCAGTGGTAAAATGGTTTACCTCATTGTTCCGCAACAGAACACAAAGAATTAAAGTTAATCAATCCCTCTCCAATTCTAGTCCATTCACTCTTGGGGTACCTTAGAGATCCGCTCTCTCACCCACACTCTTCAACTTATTTATGGAGCCTCTTATTGACATCCTCAAAGCATCTAACATCCACTTTCACATGTATGTGGATGACACCCAGTTGTACATGAAAATCATTTCCCTGATATCAAGGCCCTCAAAATAACCCAGCACAAAACAAAAATGTGCTAACCTCAAACCATCTCAAACTTAACACCCTCAAAACAGAATTTCTCCTAATCTCCCCTCTCAAACAATCCCCTATTATTGAAAAATATTTGAAACATTGTACTGCTCTTAACTGCACCCCACACATCATAGATTCTATGAGATCTCTGGGAATAACAATTGATAAGAACTTGAACATGCAAGATTACATCAGCTCACCTATCAAGGCTCGCACTTCCAACTGACCATTCTGAAGAAAATAAAACCCTTCCTTCTCGCCGATGAATTTAATTCTGCTGTGCAAGCCTTAGTCATCTCAAGGTTGGAATATGGCAGTGCAACCCTTTGCTGTCTACTGAGCTACATATTGCCAGATCTTAGGGCTTTTTTGAATTCCACTGCTAGGCTCACCACAGTATCCAAAAAAAGCAACCACATCTCTCCCTATTTGAAATCCCTAAATTCGCTCCCTTATGAGGCCAGGATACAACAAAAAATTACCTGGGTGAGCCATAAAGGCCTTCATTTCGACACACTTCTGTACCTTGTGCAACTTTCTGGCAGTTGTCAATCCTCCAGGAGCTCCAGCACCTTGCTACTTAGACAAAAAAACAATCAAAAAATGAAAACTTCTCTGGCATTGCCCCTAGAATCTAGAACTTCCTGCCTATGGAAACTGGACTGAATCCTTCAACAGTGTCCTTCTAAAAGGAAGTGAAGCCTTTACTGCATAATATTTTTTTGATCTAGACTTTAGCCTTTGTCTACTGTCTTGTCAACCTTCCTCTGTTAGGGCATCCTGCTTACTTAAGCTAATCTATTTTTATGTTATACTTGACCCTCTCATTGTATGGAGGTGCCTGCCTATATGTGTTATGTCCATTTTGCTATTTTTCCTCATTTGTCTCATTAACATGTGTTCTGGAATTTTTGTAGAGTGCTCTAATAGTATGAAGGGTTATGTTTACGCTATATAAAACTTTTAACATAAATAAATAATAGGAGAACTTTCGGCAAGTGTGTGTCATTGTGCGCAACATTGACAGCCACCATGATGTCTCTGTCTATCCACGCACTAGAAAGTGTGATTGCAGCTACTGCAACAGTATGCCTTAGCGGCTCCATCAGCCATGGAATTTCTTACCATGTGAACGCCAATACATTGATGATTCAAGATGTGAATTACATGATCTTGTGGCAAGTAATCATTCAGCTTTGCTACTTGTTCACAAAAGCATCTTGATCTCGATTGTACAACCCTTAGAATCTCGGAATCCATTTTGGCCCCAGTAGTGAAGGAAATGTGTTAAATTACTGGACACAATAACACGAATCACACATTATAACTGTGGTGAATCCACAATCCACATTCTCCAGTGCCAGTATCAGGGCTTTGAGTTCTGCCAGCTGCACTGTGCAGTCAACAAGGGACTGCGTGTGTTTTTTCAGGATGGAGTTTCCCACCATACATGTGCCCTTTTTCTATTGTGAATACAACCAACTATTGGTGCTTTGTCCCTATGGCAGGCTGGGCACACCCATCAGTGTAGAATCATGTACTCATATTGATGCTATGCTATGCTATGGTGATTTGTATAGAGCACGGCTGCCTCAGCAAAGGGGCGTCCCGGCGCTGCGGAAGGACAGTGTACAGTGAGGTGGAGACGCTAAGGATGAAACTATTGTTGAAAGAGCTGTGTTTTGATAGCCTTTCTGAAGACTAGGAGATCCTGTATCCCGCGGATAGCTTCAGGGAGACTATTCCATAGCTTGGCCGCTAGGAAACTGAAAGAGCGGCCGCCCACTCTGGCCAGTCTGGTGCGGGGGATGATCGCAAAATGCTGCCCCTCTGACCGGAGCGATCTCCTAGGGATGTACTCTGACAGGAGTGGGCGAAGCATTGGGGGGGAGGAGGTTTTAAGGATTTTGAAAGCGAGGCACAATGCTTTGAACTGGACCCTTTTGCCCACCGGGAGCCAGTGCAGTTTCTTCAAGGTTCCCGATATAGAGGAATGGCGCGGGAGACCAACCAGAGCCCTGGCGGCCGCATTCTGAACTCTTTGCAATCTAGTGATTTCAGCTAGATTAGCTCCCAATAGAAGGGAGCTCGCATAGTCCAGTCTGGAGAGAATGGTCGCCTGGACGATAAGTTGGCGAGTGCGGCAGTCAAAGAACTTCAGAATGGGCCTGATGTTACGCAAGACGCCAAAGCATGTGGCGGCAACTTTTTTGGTGTGGTGCGTGAACTTTAAAGCAGAGTCCACCCAAACTCCCAGGTTTTTGACACATTCCTTAGGCGTAGGGGGAGAGCCTAGCACATCCGGCCACCAGTTGTCACCCCAGGACGAAGTGTTTTTGCCCAGGAGGAGAATCTCCGTTTTCCCGGCATTTAGTTGAAGAAAATTCGCCGTCATCCAGTTGGTGATGTCAGTGAGTGTCTGTTTAAAGTGTTGAGCCTCCAGACCACTGTTGTCATTAAGTGACACCACCAACTGGGTATCGTCGGCGTAGGAAACCAGGGCAAGTCCATTTCTTCTAGCTACCTCTGCCAGGGGGCGGACATATACATTGAACAGGGTGGGGCTCAGGGAAGAGCCTTGCGGCACTCCCTGTCCAATGTTATGTTCCTCAGAGATGTAAGGAGGGGTAGAGACTCTAAAAGACCTGTTGAAAAGGAAGTCTCTAAACCATCCCAGAGCTGACCCTGTGAGCCCAATCTCCTCCAATCTCGACAAGAGGACCTCGTGTGACACCGTGTCAAAGGCAGCACTAAGGTCCAACAGGACCAGTGCTGCCGTGCCTCCGGTGTCAAGGATGGTACGGAGGTCCTCTGAAACACTGAGCAAGGCGGTCTCGGTGCTATGACCGGCTCTAAATCTAGAGACAATATTTCATTGGGCAGAGGATATCCTTGTTCATATTGTGATGTAGTGTCAAATCTGTTGTCTACATCTGTTGCAGTAACAGAGGTAGCCCATTGTATCCATTGCAGATATAAAGCTTTAGCATTGAAAATGCTTATTTTGGTGACCACCTCTAAGGGCAATACAGGGGTTATGACAATTAATCCTTTACCCTGAGCTAGCGCTCTCTCTCCCCCACTGCAGCTGCTTTTACTACTGTGAGACTTTTCTCAGTAGGTGCAAAATGCATTTTCAACATTTGGGTTTGTATGTCATTTATGCTGTATCGCGTTGTTTGAATTTGATATAAGTGTACCCAGATGGTCCAGTGACTATGCAGATCACCAGATTTGTGGGTTTACACATGTGTGTAAATAACTGGAAGCAATCATTGCCCCTTGTATCGAAATCACAATTTTTGTGTGCTACTGTGTCCAATGTGTCCTTGGAAAGTCTGGTCTTACAAGTCGTAAAATGGTTTTACACGTTATGCGTAATACAAAATGTACGTTCTGACAAAATTTAAAAATCCTAAAATGGATTGTAGTCTTTTCAGAGTCATTGGATGATGGAGCAACGCACATTTTCCTAAAAACGGTTTCTGAGTTTATATCTTTTCCCAGTGGCTTTTGCCTTCACTTGTCAATTTGTATCCTAAAAATAAGACATTGAAGTGGGCAATTTTCAATTTTTTTTAATTTTTTTTATTTTGTAGAGCAGAGCAGGAAGACATTACCAACATTATACTATTATTGTTTACAATAATATACATTCTTATTCATTTGTCAACTGGAACCCATATAGAATACATAGGCATATCAATTAATTAAAATACTTTACAGAACAATGGGAGTCCGGCAGTACCATATAATGATTCAAAAATACAACATGAGCTTGCTACCAAAACCAAAAAAATGTCTAAAGGGCTGAAGTGCTATAAATACAAACTGCCTCCTAATGAGCATAGTTACAAACACTGTTTACATTATTACATATTAAGGATCACTAGTAATTGATAACATTATTCGCTACTACCCATGATCATAGAGTGTTAGTGAGCAAGCAACAAAATAAAGCCATACACGAGTGTTGAAAGCCTTATACCTAAAAACGGCAACTTTAAAGTGCAGTCATACCTTCCCTTAAATATAGGGACATAAAGTGCAATGTGCTAAGGTGCTAGGTTACTATCATTGTTTCCCAATTATCAAAAAAGTTCCAAACAGCTGTGAACTTTTTTGTTGCACCGACCCTCTTAGCATAAGCTTCTTTGTACCTCCTTGTCCTTTGTATTTTGTTTAGCCATTTAGGGTAGGATGGTGCCTCTTCAGATCTCTAATTTTGGAGAATTAAAGAGCAAGCTACTATGGAGCAAATCGCAATATAAGTCTCTCCTGCTGTGGTCAAATCTGACCTCACTTTAGAGATACCAAAAAGAGCTACTTCTGCCTCGAGGTCAAGCTTCTTTTTAATTGCCTGGCTTATTGAAGAGAAGATCTTACACCAAAAAACTTCAAGCTTCAAGGGCTTTGAGTTCTGCCAGCTGCACTGTGCAGTCAACAAGGGACTGCGTGTGTTTTTTCAGGATGGAGTTTCCCACCATACATGTGCCCTTTTTCTATTGTGAATACAACCAACTATTGGTGCTTTGTCCCTATGGCAGGCTGGGCACACGCATCAGTGTAGAATCATGTACTCATATTGATGCTATGCTATGCTATGGTGATTTGTATAGAGCACGGCTGCCTCAGCAAAGGGGCGTCCCGGCGCTGCGGAAGGACAGTGTACAGTGAGGTGGAGACGCTAAGGATGAAACTATTGTTGAAAGAGCTGTGTTTTGATAGCCTTTCTGAAGACTAGGAGATCCTGTATCCCGCGGATAGCTTCAGGGAGACTATTCCATAGCTTGGCCGCTAGGAAACTGAAAGAGCGGCCGCCCACTCTGGCCAGTCTGGTGCGGGGGATGATCGCAAAATGCTGCCCCTCTGACCGGAGCGATCTCCTAGGGATGTACTCTGACAGGAGTGGGCGAAGCATTGGGGGGGAGGAGGTTTTAAGGATTTTGAAAGCGAGGCACAATGCTTTGAACTGGACCCTTTTGCCCACCGGGAGCCAGTGCAGTTTCTTCAAGGTTCCCGATATAGAGGAATGGCGCGGGAGACCAACCAGAGCCCTGGCGGCCGCATTCTGAACTCTTTGCAATCTAGTGATTTCAGCTAGATTAGCTCCCAATAGAAGGGAGCTCGCATAGTCCAGTCTGGAGAGAATGGTCGCCTGGACGATAAGTTGGCGAGTGCGGCAGTCAAAGAACTTCAGAATGGGCCTGATGTTACGCAAGACGCCAAAGCATGTGGCGGCAACTTTTTTGGTGTGGTGCGTGAACTTTAAAGCAGAGTCCACCCAAACTCCCAGGTTTTTGACACATTCCTTAGGCGTAGGGGGAGAGCCTAGCACATCCGGCCACCAGTTGTCACCCCAGGACGAAGTGTTTTTGCCCAGGAGGAGAATCTCCGTTTTCCCGGCATTTAGTTGAAGAAAATTCGCCGTCATCCAGTTGGTGATGTCAGTGAGTGTCTGTTTAAAGTGTTGAGCCTCCAGACCACTGTTGTCATTAAGTGACACCACCAACTGGGTATCGTCGGCGTAGGAAACCAGGGCAAGTCCATTTCTTCTAGCTACCTCTGCCAGGGGGCGGACATATACATTGAACAGGGTGGGGCTCAGGGAAGAGCCTTGCGGCACTCCCTGTCCAATGTTATGTTCCTCAGAGATGTAAGGAGGGGTAGAGACTCTAAAAGACCTGTTGAAAAGGAAGTCTCTAAACCATCCCAGAGCTGACCCTGTGAGCCCAATCTCCTCCAATCTCGACAAGAGGACCTCGTGTGACACCGTGTCAAAGGCAGCACTAAGGTCCAACAGGACCAGTGCTGCCGTGCCTCCGGTGTCAAGGATGGTACGGAGGTCCTCTGAAACACTGAGCAAGGCGGTCTCGGTGCTATGACCGGCTCTAAATCTAGAGACAATATTTCATTGGGCAGAGGATATCCTTGTTCATATTGTGATGTAGTGTCAAATCTGTTGTCTACATCTGTTGCAGTAACAGAGGTAGCCCATTGTATCCATTGCAGATATAAAGCTTTAGCATTGAAAATGCTTATTTTGGTGACCACCTCTAAGGGCAATACAGGGGTTATGACAATTAATCCTTTACCCTGAGCTAGCGCTCTCTCTCCCCCACTGCAGCTGCTTTTACTACTGTGAGACTTTTCTCAGTAGGTGCAAAATGCATTTTCAACATTTGGGTTTGTATGTCATTTATGCTGTATCGCGTTGTTTGAATTTGATATAAGTGTACCCAGATGGTCCAGTGACTATGCAGATCACCAGATTTGTGGGTTTACACATGTGTGTAAATAACTGGAAGCAATCATTGCCCCTTGTATCGAAATCACAATTTTTGTGTGCTACTGTGTCCAATGTGTCCTTGGAAAGTCTGGTCTTACAAGTCGTAAAATGGTTTTACACGTTATGCGTAATACAAAATGTACGTTCTGACAAAATTTAAAAATCCTAAAATGGATTGTAGTCTTTTCAGAGTCATTGGATGATGGAGCAACGCACATTTTCCTAAAAACGGTTTCTGAGTTTATATCTTTTCCCAGTGGCTTTTGCCTTCACTTGTCAATTTGTATCCTAAAAATAAGACATTGAAGTGGGCAATTTTCAATTTTTTTTAATTTTTTTTATTTTGTAGAGCAGAGCAGGAAGACATTACCAACATTATACTATTATTGTTTACAATAATATACATTCTTATTCATTTGTCAACTGGAACCCATATAGAATACATAGGCATATCAATTAATTAAAATACTTTACAGAACAATGGGAGTCCGGCAGTACCATATAATGATTCAAAAATACAACATGAGCTTGCTACCAAAACCAAAAAAATGTCTAAAGGGCTGAAGTGCTATAAATACAAACTGCCTCCTAATGAGCATAGTTACAAACACTGTTTACATTATTACATATTAAGGATCACTAGTAATTGATAACATTATTCGCTACTACCCATGATCATAGAGTGTTAGTGAGCAAGCAACAAAATAAAGCCATACACGAGTGTTGAAAGCCTTATACCTAAAAACGGCAACTTTAAAGTGCAGTCATACCTTCCCTTAAATATAGGGACATAAAGTGCAATGTGCTAAGGTGCTAGGTTACTATCATTGTTTCCCAATTATCAAAAAAGTTCCAAACAGCTGTGAACTTTTTTGTTGCACCGACCCTCTTAGCATAAGCTTCTTTGTACCTCCTTGTCCTTTGTATTTTGTTTAGCCATTTAGGGTAGGATGGTGCCTCTTCAGATCTCTAATTTTGGAGAATTAAAGAGCAAGCTACTATGGAGCAAATCGCAATATAAGTCTCTCCTGCTGTGGTCAAATCTGACCTCACTTTAGAGATACCAAAAAGAGCTACTTCTGCCTCGAGGTCAAGCTTCTTTTTAATTGCCTGGCTTATTGAAGAGAAGATCTTACACCAAAAAACTTCAAGCTTTGGACATGTACAAATATGTGTAGCCAGTCTTCCTCACCTTGAGCCTGGCTTCGAAAACATTTATTGTCCACATATGCATGACGTTTATTTAGAGTTTTTGGGGTGTAATACGCCAACCACCTAAACAAAAAGGCCATCCTTTTGAAAGTTGCTTTTCTTAGGGCCTTGCTTCCTACCTTGGTTATTGACTGCCATTTCTGGTGAGAGAAAGAACAATTAGTTTCCTGGGTTACTTTTCCCAGAAATTCTTCAACCAGGGGAAGTGCCTTGCATCTTCACAACAGAGAGTAACCAATTTCCTACTCCCTTTAATTTTGCACTATATAAAGCATTAACCTGATTAGTTGGCACACCACTTGACAGTAGATTATATTTTTTTAATTCATTTACAACCTGCAAGTATGCCAAATCTACTTTGAACCTCTTGCCAGGAGATTACTGTTTTAGAAAGAAAAAAGTGGCCCAGGTCCTCAAAACCACTGTCCTTCCATCTTTTAAGCTGGCTAGAATGAATTTGAAGACCAAAAGTTTTACAATCCTCTAGCTTCAAAAGATAAACTCTGAGGAGTCAGCTTGTTTAAAGAAAGACTGCAATCTGTCGGAATAGTCACAAATGGTCCTATAACAGGACTATTTTGGTAGTTTGGATTAGATTACACTCCCGAATCATCCTTTCATGAAAAAATATGTCTGACAAACCATTAGGTTCCACTAAATGTGCTGTCAGGTCTAATTAGCTGCCTCATAATAAGTTTGGATATTCGGTAAGGCTAAACCCCTTGATTTATTTCCAGCTGTAATATGGGCAATTTAACCCTAGAGGCCTTCTTATTCCACATGAATTCCCTGAACATTGAGTCCATTTCTTAAAAATATTTGAAATTCATTTTCAAGGGTACATTTATAAAAAGGAATATTAATAGGGAAAGAATAGACATTTTTAAAAGTGCTACATGGACAATTGGAGTTAAAGGTACAAGGGTCCACTTATCTAGCAGGGCTTTCATTTTATTCCGCATATCTAGGTAATTCAGACTAAATAATTCTAGTTCTACTTGATTAGAAAAATAGGTACCCAGGTATCTTATCGGTTCTACTTTCAGTGCCTGGTTTTGGTTGATTTTATATCCCCCTATTTGTTCAAATTTACTGAATTCTTCCAGAACTTGTTCCAAATTCTGTTTGTCCGGCGTAGATACAAAATTATGTATTCAGCAAAAAGTTTTAATTTGGCCATCCCTTCAATTAGAGATTTAATTTGGGGATTATAGCTGATTCTTATAGCCAAGGGCTCAATAAAAAAGGTAAACAATATAGGTGACATTGGACAGCCTTTTCTGGTTGTGCGATTTATATTCACTACCCCTATTAAATCCCCATTTACTATGACCTGGGCTTGAGCACCTTGATAGATATTTCTCAACATACTTGTAATTCGGACCGGGATGGCAAATTTTCCCAAACCAAAAAAAAGTGCATCCTAGTTAACCAAGTCAAACGCCTTCACAGTGTTGACCATCGTAATAAGGCTTGCAATGTTATTATTAGTCGAATAATCAAGGGCCTGAATTAAAAACCCAGTGTTAGTGGACAAAGACCTCCCTGCAACAAACCCGGTCTGATCACAGTGGATTAGAGCCTGTACAATGGGGGTAAAATGTTGATCCCAGACTTTCATTAACATTTCAAAATCTGCATTAAAGAGACTAATCGGCCTATCCAGTTTTTCCCCTTTTTTACAAAGCTGACCAAGATAGACTCCTTAAAACTCGGGGAATCACTGCCTGCCTGTTTAATATTGTTAAACAATTTCGCCAAGAAGGGAGTCAAATCCTTGGAAAAGGTTTTATAAAATTCAATTGTGAGCCCATCGGCTCCACAGGCTTTTGCCCCTGCAATAGACTTTACCCATTTACAATTTCTTGTTCAGATATATCGAGCTGGAGTTGCTCCACTAAGGGTCCTGAAAGAGTAGGAAGATTTACCTCCTCGAAATAATTAAAGATGTAATCCACTCCTACCTCTTATCGGGTAGTGTATAGCTGTGAGTAATGCTCTAAGAAAACTTGGGCTATGCCGTCTTTGTCAAATGAAGAGGCTCTAGTCTTGGGGTCAATATTTTCAAAGATCAGGGCTGCTTCCTGTTTAGTTTGGTTGTTCCGGCAAGCATTTTTCCCTCCATTTGACTTTCCTCATACACTCGCAATGATATGTTCTAGAGATGGCTATCTCTTCAATTGTAAAAAGCTCCTTCAATTCATACTTTGCCCTTTCAAGCTGAATCCTGGTGTCCTTTGTCCCAAAAGACTGTATTTTTCATACTCATTGCCTCCCTGCCGGAGTTTAGTTATCTTTTCTCGCCTTTGTTTAGCGTAGGCGGCTGAAAAAGCAATCATCTGTCTACAAAGGGCTGCCTGAAACCCACCCCAGACTGAAAATATTTCTGCCATATTGTCATTTAACTTGAAAAATTCTGCTATCCATTCTTTTGTGTCGTCCACCCATTGAGGGTCCTACAGGAGGAGACGATCCATCTGACACCTGGATCTTAACCTCCTGCACTCCTCAATTTCCACTTCGAGTTTAATAGGGAAGTGGTCAGAAAATAGATTTGCCTCTATTTCAATACTTGTATTGCCCAGGGATTGTGATAATAAAAGAAAATCAATATGGGAAGCCATATAAAATTGATTAGAGTAGCAAGTGAATTCATGCTTGGTTGGATTGGAGTTACCCCAGGGGTCTATCAAGAGATGTTCCTGTCTTAGTACCTCTACGACTTTTTTGGTTTTGGATTTGAGCTCTTTTTTATTTTTATTAGAAGTATCTTTCTTTAAACCTTGAATAAAATTAAAATTCCCACCCAAATGTATCTTTCCCAGTGCCCCCCTGAGAACGTCGCTGATTTTGAGTAGGGTTGTAATGTCATCTACAATTGGACCGTAGCAGTGAATACAATTTTATATTGTTCCATTTAATTTTGCCTCGATCCAGATCCACCTTCCCTGGGGATCTCTCTGAATTTGGTCAAATTCCCAAGGAAGACCTCTGCAGAAATAAACACAGAAATAAACAGCTATTTCAATAACTTTTTGGAATTGGTTTTCAAATGAGTTTCCTGCAGAATTAAAACCTAGAGTGAGAAGGAAACTAACCACCTAATTAATGCTCCATAGTTTGGCTTGTTTAGTATCCCGTTGACATTAACTGAAATAATACAGAACTTATTTATAATTTTTTACAGTGTGTCCGCAAAATATATGAAATATGCAAATAATCCCACAATCCTAACAATCTTTCCCAAAATGTCCCTGATGCTGCTCATTTTACTGCTGCTTCTACTGGACCCCCATCCCCACCCACATCTACCCCCCACTCCTAGAACCTTCCCTAGAAATGTGGAAGTCCCCTCGGGCCCCGCAACACACATTTCATACTTCCTGCTTTTGATGGGGTGCCCTGATCCTGCACCCTTGGTGACCTGTCCCCCCCACACAGAGGGAACAACCCCAAGTGGACAAAACATCAAGCATTATTCATATTGGTACCTTACATTGAAAACAAATTCATCTTAAAGCAGTCATCTCTCTCAGAAGCCCCTGGGCTTCCTCTACCCGCGAGATCAAATTAAACTTTCCTTTGACAAGCACCCTTAGCTTTGACTGCTGTGGGATGGATACCTGAGCCCACTGTGCTTTAAATAAATACAATAGCTTTACAAATTCTTTGCGTCTTCGCGCCGCCCGCCCCCCCCGACATGTCTGAGAAAACCCGGTACTTAGTACTCTCGTCAATGGCAAACTGTCTCTGCTGAATTGCTTTCATCAAAACGCTCTCTTTAATTCTGTGTTCAGAAAAGTTGACTAGAATTGTACGAGGGTACATGGAATTTGGGATGGGATGGGCAGGAACCTGATGTGCCCAAATTAATGTTGGATCCCCAGAATGGTCCGGAAGTACTTTTTGTTTGATAAATGATTCAACCCAGCGAAGAGGTGTTGGTACCCTCACTCCCCTCATGCTCTCCCACAATTCGAAGATTCAAGCTGCGTGAGTGGTTTCCCAGTTCTTCCAGTTTGGTCTCAAGGGCGATCTTGTCTGCCGTCACTTTACTGATTTTCTGGATTGTAGAGCTCATCTGGCCCTCTAAGTGAGCTAACCTAGACTCTGCTTCTTCGAGCCTTGCGGGTATGCCTGAAATTAATTCTTCGATTTTTTCCTGTCTAAGATGGAGAACGGCTGTCTCGTGTCCCTGGGATTTTTTCATCTCCCTGATTTCCTCCAATTTGAGATCGAGCAACGTTTTAATTTCCATCTGTTGCAAGTTTGCCATGGAGAAAGGGACCTCCGACTTCCCTTGCGGACTATTTCTATTTCTATTTTCTATTTAGGGGGTTTTATAAAGCGCTTGGTGACGCACAGCGGCGTGTCCCCGCGCTGAGGAGCAGATGCTTACTGGAACCTACAGAAGCTGAATACCTTACTGTACGAATAGTGCAGTTTTAAGCTTGGCTCTAAAGATTAGTTCTGATGGTTCTAGTCGCAATGCCATGGGTAGTTTGTTCCATCTAGAAGCTGCAAGATACCTAAAGGATCTTCCGCCCATCCGTGCTCTAGACACCTTGGGGATAGCCAGGAGTCCTGAGCCGGAAGATCTCAGGGAGCGGGACGGCTCGTAAGACGTCAGCAGTCCTTTCAGAGGGAGAGGAGACCTCCCATTGATGATCCGATGGCACATGCATAATGCTTTGAATTCTACCCTGCTTCTGATCGGGAGCCTATGCAAAGACCGGAGGGCCGCTGAGGATGCGGCTCTCCTGGGTAGTCTAAGCACTAGTCGGGCAGCGGCATTCTGTAAGACCTGTAGGCGGCTCAAATTCTTCTCCAAGGTCCCTAAATAGAGAAGATTGCCATAGTCCATCTTTGATGTAACCAGTGCATGCACCAGGGTTTGACGGGCTGTCACAGGTAAAAACTTCAATGCCTTCCTGAGACTTTTGAGGGTCCCGAAGCATGATCCGACCACCCGATTGATCTGGGGGCCAAAGGTCAGGTCAGTATCAAACCAGATGCCCAAGTTCTTTGCTTTCTGGCACGGGATGGGTGTTGGACCTAGGCAAGACGGCCGCCATGCCGACGTCCTTGCCGATTGGCATCCCCCCACGACCAGCACCTCGGTCTTGCCTCCGTTGAGCTTGAGACAATTGGCGGACATCCAGGCAGCTAGATCTTGCATGCAAGCTCTGAAGATGTCCGCCGAAAGACCAGGTGCACGCGACAGGGAGATGACCAACTGCGTGTCGTCGGCATACGACACCATTCGGAGGCCATGACTCTCTACTAAGGTGGAAATCGGGGGAACATAAAGATTAAAAAGTGTTGGACTCAGGGACGAGCCCTGCGGCACCCCCTGGTCCACAGAGATTCGCTCAGAGTAATGGTCACCTTGCCTCACTTGGAAGCCTCGGCCTGCAAGAAATGAATAAATCCATTTCAGCGCTGCCCCTCTCACCCCACCTTTGTTCAGACACTGTAGCAAGATGGAGTGTGCTACAGTGTCGAACGCTGCGCTGAGGTCTAAGAGGATTAAAGCCATGGTTTGTCCCTCATCAGCACCTTGCCTGAGGGTTTCGGTAGCCCTGAGAAGGGCAGACTCCGTAGAATGACGGGGCCGAAACCCAAATTGGGTAGGGTGAAGAAGGTTGCTTTCCTCCACATATTTCATTAGCTGTTTGTTTACCACCTTCTCCGCTACCTTAGAGAAATAAGGCAGCAGAGAAATGGGGCGTAGATTGTTCAGCTTCTCAAAGCTAATGTTGGGCTTCTTGCGGAGGGGAAGCACCACAGCCTGTTTCCAATCCTCAGGTATAGAACTAGATCGGAAGGAGACATCTAGCAAGTGCCTGATGTAGGGTTCAAGTGTCTCCAGACTGTCTCACAACCTTTTTGGGGATGCGGGATCTCGAGGGGAGCCAGATTTAACAGATCTGCAAATTTTAACTAAATCCTCCGGTAAGGGGATAGTAAAATTAAGTAGCAGATTTTGATCGGCTTCATCTCCTACTGGGTCTGCAGGCTCTTCCGCTGCAGGGGGTATATCGGGAAAAGCAGAATAAATCTTAGACACTTTGTCTCCAAAGTAGTTAGCAATGCGATTGCATGCTGCTACTGAGTGGTCTTCATCTTGAGTAAAGGTTTTTAGGGTGGCTAGGGACTTATATATGCTGAACAGTTCCCTGTCAGAATTCTCTGGCCCGTGGATTCTGTCTGCATAGTATGTGGCTTTCTCTATCTGGATTTTGTTATGATAGGTGCGTCTCTTAGTGAGATAGGCCTCTTTCATCCGGTCATCATATGCCACTCTCCATTGTCTTTCTGCTCGTTTACAGTCCCTTTTGGCGCAGCGCAGCACCTCGCTGAACCAGGGAGCAGTTCTTTGTCTGTGGACACCTTTGGTTGCCCGGCCCAATGGGGCTGTGCAGTCCAGAGCAGCCGTGATGCAGTCATTGAGCAATTTATTTGCCGTTGCCACGTCATTGCCTCCTGGGGGCCCTTCCGCGGTAAGAGCCTTATTAAACTCTAGCAGGGAGAATCTTGCCCACCTGCGCCGAGGGTAGTTGAGAGGGGTGGGAGCGATAGCTTTATGCTTGGGCAAGTGAATAACGAATGGAACAAAAAAGTGATCTGTCCAGGGCAGGGGCACTGGGGGAGCAACTAAGACATCCTCCCAATTGGCAAATATAGGGTCTAGCAGATGCCCACGATTATGTGTTGGAAGCTGCCCCTTTAGCTCTAGCTGTAGGGTGTGAAGTTCTTCCCGGAACTCCACCGCTCCTTTGTCTAGTGAGTCTTCCAGGTGTGTGTTTAAGTCTCCCAACAACAGAAACTTGTCCCTCCTTATCGCTGTTTCTGTGACACACTCTAAAAGATTGCCTTTAAATCTGGACATAGGTCCCGGTTGGCGATAAACTAGCAGACCCTTTACAGTCATGCTCCCGTCGATTGTAATGGTGAAAACACCCGCCTCACATCCTGCCAGATTAACTGGTTCTAGTTTGCAGGCCCATTGCTGTTTAAAGGCGATCGCAATTCCGCCTCCTCTGCCTACCGGTCTGTCCAGGCGCACCATCTGATAGTCATCTGGTAAGGCCTGAATGATATCGGAATCAGAGTTGGCATCGAGCCAAGTTTCTGTAATAAACAGCAGATCAGGATGTTTATCAATGAGAAGGTCATATACATCGTGTTTATGACAGCTAAGCGACCTCACATTAATCCTCCGACTTGATAGTTCCAAACCCTCCTCTGTTGAAACACCAGATATATCCTGAAGTTTCAGCCAGCTCTCTAACTGGTCTTTTGAGATGTCTTCCCCATTAGACGCAGTAGACACTTGCTCAGGAAAAAGCTGCTGATCAACTACTGAGCCTGAACTTGCCAGACAAGGGGGAGAATTTCCCTCCTCCAGATGGATTGTAACAGAGGGTATCACAGCTAAAGGTGAAGCCTTGGGAGGTGGAGAGATATACAGCCTTTCAAGAAGATTTGTTGCTGTGTCATCCTCTGGGTTTGCTGGTGGGGCTGTACTTATATACGGTGGACTTTGAATCACTGGAGGCTGAAAGCTCTTTTTGGCAAACAAAGGAAAGTCTTTTCCAGTTCTTTGGCTCTACTATATTACGTGCTGGCATGGATTAACTGGTCAGTCCCTTTGTGGCCTCATAGGAACCAATGGTTACAGGGATGGGGTCACCCACTTGTGGTAGCGGCTGCACAGATTGTGACTCAGACTGCTCTTCTATAGAGCTCTCTGAACTGGAATTTAGTTCAGACTGGTTTATAGCGCCTGAGGCTTTTACTATGGATGAAGCCCCCTTCTCTTGCACTAGGCGCTTTTTAGCTTTCATTCCGGTCGCTGCATCCACCCTGGCTACAGCATTAGTTTACTTCAAGTGTCTTCCCATCTTAATTTACAGTTTTTTTTTTTAAATCCTCAAGTTTTCGAACTGCCTGCAAATTCACCACTTTTCCATATTCACCAAATTCACCACAGGCAGATACCAAGTCTTATTCGCAACCCTGACGTCTCAGCTCCTCTGCTGCTGCCACACACCGCAGCCAGCTCCTTCAAAGGTTTTTTGCTCGGGGCATCAATCTCTCTCAGCTTTTGTTACAGCTACTGTTACCCAAAACCAGGACGCTGATGCTGCTCAAGCTTAAGCCTAGGCTTGCACCTCAGAAGACCTCACCACACAAGGACTGACTGACTGCCTCAGTTCACGCTCTTACCGGTTGTGAACTGTATCCTTCGATTTTCAGCCTTTAGCCTTCCCCACTTATCAGCCCTCTGCCTTCTTCTGCAGCATTCAAGTCTGTCTGCTCCCCCTGACTCGAACATGCTTTGCTCTGCTACGGCATTCGCGGTCTCTGCTGGTTTGATTAGTGCTTCGCTAACTTCAAAGTCATGCTATCGGCGTTTCTGAGCTGACTTCTGTTCCGCGTTCTACTGCGGTCACCATTCCACTCTCCACTGCGGTATTTCCTCAGGTGGGTGGGGTCTCGATCACCTGGGCTACGGAGAGGCGGGGATCTCCATAGCCAGCCTGGCTCTCTCCAAGCTTTACTTTTTCAAATTAAATTTGTCGCCAAACCTGAAAACTATGCAGTCCACTCTAGTCAAGTGTTCAATTGATTAATCGTCCGTTAGATATATTTATCAACGAAGGACAACTCCTCCTCATCCAAATTTTTAAGTAACTCCTCACCCCGCCTAAAAACAGCCCAGGGCTGTTCTTTTGTCGCTGAGGTAATCAACAGAATTGCCTCTGTGTGCCCAGGGCTGAAAATATCTGTGTCCCAGTGCTATATTTTGGCAGAAAAATCCATTTGAGATATCTAGTGTTGTTTTGTATTTTTTCCACGGAATGTTGTTCATTAGTGCTGCACTGTGTAAATTTTGTTCCACAAATTTCTGAGTAGATGAGTTCCGATGTCTGCAACCCAATAATAGGAATTGTTTGTTTTCATTACGGGAAACAAGGGATTATTCATTGATGAGGTGCAATTTTCTAATACACCTTGGTATACAACTTGTTCTAGAATTTGCCTAACTTGTCTTAGCTTCATGTTTAATTCGATATTGCCTTTAGGGCTGCGGAGTTGTTTTCAATGGGATCTCGTGAAGCAGTGACTCAACATCCTACCCCACATGATTGCTGTAAAATGCTGGAGCTTATACTAAAGCCCACTGCTTGGGATAAGAATGTTTCACTGATTCTGGAACAAGGTCAGAATAATCTGATAAAATGACTGTTTCCCCATTTGGGCACTCAGTTACAAAATCAGGTGGCCAGTCTTTTTCAGCCAAAAGAATATTGTAACCATATGTCAAGTTCTCCGAAAAGAGTGCTTTGAATTTTCTGGGCATGCCCCCCTCCAACTGGAGTGCAATTTTGTATAAACAATGGGGAAAACGTACCCTAGTATCTGTTCTTTCAACAGTGATAGCTTGCTCATCACTACTGATGCCAGATATTCCATCAGGTTCCGGCAAGCTATTGTGACTTATGGCACGCTGTCCACCATTGTCACTGCCCATTGCCCATTCAGTCCTCAGTATTCTGGGCATGCTTGGTTTAATTCCTGCTACCTTTTTTATATTCCTTTTTCTTTTCAAATTGAGATTTAGGAGTCTTTTTCACGTTACTTCCTCTCTCAATGTATGCTGCCTTGTGCAGCACACATAGACAGAGGAGAATGCCTTTCAGGATTGTTTTTGTTCAGGAAGGTGTCCTGAACAAGACAATCCTGCTTGTAAAACATTCACCATTGCACCAAAATGTAAAAGTGCCTACATTAGCACCAGGTAACACACTGTGCACCAGTGCAAGGAGACAGCAAAGATGTGCAATATCTTAACGGACATTGCTCATTCCTGGGGTCTCCCTTTCAAGCGATGCAGCACAGCAACTTTGTTTGCAGACCTGCAATATGTAAAATGTAGGTACATCTGCCCCCAGAAATTTTGTGTGTGTTTAACTCGGTTAACCCCATTGTGCATATGGTCTTAGTCCACAGGGAGGAATGCTGCATCTCTCCCTTTATTGATCAAATAACTAAAACTGGAACCTGTAAGCAGTATTACTACACAGCCTGGTAACCAGCAAGTTTGCCAGTCACAGAAAAATCAGAAATGGTTAAGGAAATTTGCAAAGAAAGAAATTCAATTGTACCTGTATTGCCTTCCTAACAAATGATCGTAGAAAATCTCATTGAAAATCTTTTCCTATATCTTTGAACAGTGTGGCATACGAGCCCCCCCTGTTACCGGCCTGTTAAGAGCAAGTCAAGCAGGATGAAATTACTGAATGCTTCAACGCAATCATTTTGCTCTCCCTAGAAATTTGTGTTTAGGTTTGACCCTATCCGGATTTGCTGTTAGCAGGAAGAACCTGACTTGATTTTTCTGTACCTAAATATTTTCGGAAAACTTGCATAGGACTTTTGCTGCAGCAGCCAAGTCTGTTTTTTCGCTGATAGATGTAAGCTTACATTTCTTGCGCCTGATACAATTAAACTTCCTCATCCTCTCCCACTCTGCTGCCCCTCTCCTTCACCCTACATAAAGGCACCCTGCATACACTTGCCACCTGTTCAGGGCACGTGCCAAAGATATGTGGTAAAACTGGGTGGAATAAGGTGATTCGGGGTGGTTTACAGCTATCAGCCCCACACTACAATTCCACAGTCCATGCAGTTTTACTCTTAATTGCGCTGTAATTTACTGTACTGGGGCGATTTTATCATATGAAAAAATCACCACAGTATGGTGCAACTCGTAATTAGGGCCTTAAAGGGTGATTCCCGAAGGTAAAACTTAAATGTGTGTAAATCTACTTGTGTAAGTTTACTATTACACTGTTTCTATTACGCTGCATTTTTTTTTAAATAGATCTCTCCTTATAATTACGATCCATGTGCTAGAGCTGAAAATCGTATACGAATAAGATGAGTTGATTTCATGGAGATTAGTCTGAAGGTTTCTGCCCCTACATCACAACCTAAAGTTTATTGCCCAGAGATAGTTTTGTAGCAGAGTGGATTACTTTAATTGACGATCTCTTTCAGTGGCTTTCAAATTCCCCTCATTGTGACAACACAGTTGAGCAAAATAACTGGAAAAAAACAGGATGAACATAGATGAAAATCTGGTATAAATGTGAATTATTAGTTGTAAGAGAGAGATATTAGTCATTTAGTGAACACGTATGAAGACCTTTCTTAGTGAAAGATATTCAACACTCGAGAAGTAGATATAAGTCCGCTTTATGGATTATGAAGCATAAGGCTATTCAAAATCACTGTATTCAAATGTATAATGTTTGGAGGTCCAATGATTCTTGTAAATGTACTTGCAATCATGATAGTACCCTTCCCCTAAGGTTTGGCTCATTTACATACGGTTTTTAATATTTGTTATTTCTTAATCAGTCTTCAATATTATGTATTAATTATGCTCGTAATTCATTTTGTATATCCACTTTTGTGTTCTATAACATAACACTCTACACACCTAAACGTGGAGTGGAATGAAACCTTCACAAAGTGCACAACTCACTGGCGATATTATACAACCGCACAGCTCTAGACCTGGGTGTGGAGTCTACAATCTTCCAAACTGCATATTTTAGAGATAAAGAAAGGTCTTAGAGATATAAAGGAGGGTATGTGTGAGCTGAAATTTGAAAACTAACAGAAAAGGGCAAATGCCTTAGACCAGAGGGCAAGGCCATATTGCTTAAGTTTATGTTACACAAACCTGTTGAACATTTATAAATTCTGCATCGACGACTTGAAGTATAAAAGTAATAGGTTGAAAATATTCTGGTATGTTAGACATGTTTCAAAAGAAATTATAAATTCACAACCCCAGATATATACCAATTCAAATTACAATAATTAATTTAGGCTTGACCTAGGGTCATCATTAGCTGCTTCAGCAACCACATCTCATAAAAATGTAAATAAAATAAACTTACATATGAACGTTCGTAGACATATTTCAGATCAGCCCACATGATCCATTTGTCTGCTCAACCATCATTTTTGTTTTGCTGCCGCCCTTCACAGGGTACAGCATGGGGTAGCGATTCAACCCCTTTAGCAGTGGGCTCGGTTTGACTTGAAAATTGCTGAATTTTGTCTGATCAAATGTGTACATTCCAAAGGAGTTGTTTAGCATTAAGCAAAATGGCCAATCTCCTTTGAGGCTCCGTGGGACGACGCACGAAGTGGTATTATGGAGGCAGCTTCCTCCAATATAAATGCTTCTTGAGAGTGCCTAAATGGCCATTCCCTCCTCTTCTTCACACCTCAAGACATATTTGTATTATTTTAAATACAATGCCTCTTTCCTCAGCGGAAGGCCTTCTAATGTGTCCCTGAGCTCTTGCATTGTGATGCTTCTCTGTGTTTTCATCTTTTCTGCATTTTTCATCATTTCTTCTATCAACTTCAGTATATGGATAGATTAAAGAGTGTAAAACAGCGAGGGTTACTCGCGGAGGAGCATCACCCCACTGCTTTCAAGCATTGCGAGAACAAAAACAGAAAATTATATTAACTTTCAGGTATTATCTTTTTATATTTGTGCTGCTTTTCAGGCGTCTGCAGTGTTACTAAGAGCAGACCAAAGGAAGGAGTGGTTTGCGGAATCCTAATTGCACAATGACTGTTTGGTCAGCTCTCTTGGGCTGCCCAAACCAGTCATGCACACTTTCCCACTTCTCCATGCAGGTTGTTTTACAGCCTGCAAGGGAAACATGTCAACCTCTCCAGACCCTGGCTGAGCACCAGTCATGAACAAGAGGGAGCATGGCTGCCTGCTTCCTGTTTCTGAAGTTAGAGGCAGGAGAGCAGAGATGCGGAACCCAGCAGCAGCAAGGTGAGTGATTTTTACATTTTCTCCCTCCCTCCTGCAATCGACACACATGCACGACTCCCCCGGTGAACCCCAGGGCACCCACCCCCCTCCCACAGGAGCCATGCTTTCTGCCACTGGTGTCAAACACTAGGCCTGAGTGGAGTTTTTGCAGATAAAAATTCAGCCACACTCCTCAGAGTTAGACAAGTGGAGGAGTGAGGTAAGTCATACTGCTTATGCTGATTTTTAGCACTGGGAGTTTGTAACCACACTGTAAGATCAGCACAATGGCACTAAACATAGGGCAAGAGGGAGCAAATTCTTTCTGCCATTTGAGTAGACGTTCTACTCCTGTGGCAACTTCCCCAATAAGAGAGGCAGGTTTCTCAACGCAAGTGATAGCGACCGGCTGTGACTGCCGGAGTCGAGAAATCTCACTGGGAGGTGGTTTAGTGTATGATTTTCCTTGCTCCCCTGCGTAACGCTGGTGAGCCACAAGAGAGAAAATACTCTCTGCTGTATGTGGATTGGGAACGACTCGTCAAACTCGGCAAGCGGAGCAGAATTTTACACCCAGGCCTATAAGACACCCTGGTTAAATACACACAGGTAGACTCTTTAAGCGCTTTCCAATGCCTTTACTTCTCATCAAAATGGGAGACCCTTCATTACTTATGAGCTGCAGCTCCTCCTCTTCTTCAGCATCTTCCATCACTGCTCTGCACCTTAATGTGGGCAAGCTAATAACTAAAGGTTCAAGAAAGAATCACCAACTCTCCTCCTAATACCTCACTGGATCTACAGCTGGAGGAAAAACTGAAACCAATCTCCTTTGTTTCCGCAAAGGACTCAAAACCTGGCTCTTTCAGCAATGATTTATGGTTGCTCTCTCTCTCTTTTAATCTGTGCCTTGGCGCCGGGAAACCCATTGCTGGTAGCTGCGCGCCTTATAAGCTAAATAAATAAATAAAAATAAATAGGAGCTTTGCACCCATTTATGGAGGAATCTAATGCCAGGCTGCAAAATCTCAGTGATAGGTGGTTCCATATGGAAAAGAGATTGCTTCATGTGGAGCAGCAAATATATGTTTACAATGAAACCTGTTCCAAAGTAAACTTACTTCAAGAGCAGATGATCACTTACATAATCAGGTCAAGGATTTGGAAATCCAAAATGGAAGAAACAATCTTCAAATTTAAGATCTCCCTGAAGGCACAGAAGGAACAAACCCTATCTTATTTTTTAAAACTTTTCATCCACAGGTGTTAAAGCTACCTGATGGCTTGCCACTCAACATCCAGCGGGCTCATAGGTTGGGCCATCCTTCAAAAAATAAGTGAAATTGCTTCTCCTGGCTAAATTCACTTGAGCATGGACTATTGTTATATTGCTACCAAACATATCTTCTACATAGAGCCTTTTATTGTCTATTGTCCAACCAGGTCTTAGATACTGTATCTATATTTTGCTTGATATACATTGAATGTTTTGTTAGGTACCTTATTCTCATGTAGCTATGTTAGGAAGTTTACACTATCATTGACCAGCATTGAACCTATGTTATGTTCTTTGTATTTATGTAACTTTGACACCTACCATGTAAAGCGCTCTGATACCCGCAAGGGTCTGGTTCGCGCTATATAAAACTTTCAAATAAATAAAATAAATAAATAAATAAATCCTTCCAGGTTTCCAACTACCTCTAAGAAACCTGAGGGGGCATCCTTTACTTCTTGGAGTATAAAGAACTGATGCAGATCCTCTCAGCTTAAAAATGTCTCTTGGTCTGGTCATGATCTATGCCAAAAGTACTGCAGATTGACAAAGAGAATTCCTAAACCGTTTAGTGCTGCAGTCGGCCAACGGTCGTCGCGAGTACTACCTTGCCAGTGCTGCGCACGTCCGTTGGCCAACGCGGCCACACCCGTTCTCCAAATGTTCAGCACTGGCGCAGAACGTTCAAAGCAACAAACGGGTTAAACATGAGACCGACGCTTTGTTCCCTTGGGCTCTTCCATCCCTGTATTTTTAAAGTCACATATAACAAGAAGATTACAACTTTTGAAGATTTATCTCATCTAAGAGACTTTCTGACACGCTGTAAAAACCTGCAACTTCACCTACAGCTTGTAAAATGAAAAATATGGACATTACTGCATCAGCGCATTTGTTTAAATGATGTATTTATTTTTCTTTTCTTATTTATCACGTGTTTCTTCACGGAACCAGACAGAAGCTGTTACAATGGTATAACGTTCATATTGTCTCTTCATTTACTTTTTAGAAGATAGTATTGATCCGTGATTTCTGATAATATATATCTTAACTTGACCTAATCATATTTTTTTATTACAGGATTGCTTCCTAGTTTTATCTTGTTCCTGTTTCCAGTTACATGTTTAATTGCCCTTTGTTCCTCTCCCTCCCCTCTGAGCCTTAGACATTCCGTCTTCGTGTGTGGTCTCTCCCCTCACTCTCATGAAGACTATTGGCAGGTATGTTCATCTTTTTGTTATTTATATAATACTCTTTTTTTGGTTCTGCTGCACCCTATATCTTCCCTCTTACTCTATATTTGTCTTTATATTCATTTCTCTCTTACTTCTTCCCTTCACTGTACTGGCATCACTGCTGTGCCATAATGTATTTGCATTGATCCTTATTTGACCATTTGTTAGTCTCTTTAATACTTCAAATTTCGTCTTTAACAATACGTCTGATTACACTATTTGTTGGTTTTGTTCTGTTTTATATGGCTTTAACATTGGAATCTTGGAATGTCAGGGGCTTTATGTCCCCTATCAACAACCAAAGGGTTTGGGGCATGGCTGAGCCAAGCACTAAGATGGTTGTTTGACTGTGAAGTTCTGGAGCCACCACAGACTAACTGCAGCCAGGCTCTGCTTCACTCGCGCCACTGCAATGGTGATGGTGTCCAGAGATGTCCTCTGACACATTGAGCACCCCAGGCCATGCAACGGTGAGCTGAATAATCCGACTGAGACACAGCATCCCTCTCTGTCCGGGACGTGACGCGGTTCTTGGAGGTCCCGTGACATCAGGGGTCGTGGACGAGGCTGAGGGCGGGGTCTCGGATGAGCTGAGCGGCCTCTCTGAAATTAAGGCAAAGGCAGCTGAGGGCCTGAGATACGGAACAGAGTTTGCTATGCTCTACGAATGGGAGCATTGCTTAATGGATAGGGTGCTGCAGTGAGTAAACCCCCCTGCTCTTTTTTCACTTGCGCTGCTGGTCCTTTCTCTTCTGTGCCCGCTGATCCCACTGGAGGTAGGATACTTGGCAATTAAGTCCCTATCAGGCAAAATACTTCCTTCTTCCAGTGGGGGGCTGGATTCCTTCACATTCTCCTCACTGTGCCACACACCGCTTATCTGAAGCCTTTGCCTGCTTTGTGGGGATTCTGATACCCCAGAGGACGGTGGACTTGAGAGCATAGCGTGGTGGCGGATGCCTTATTGTGCTTACAGGACTCAAGTCTCTATGTTCAGACCTGATGCAGCTTTGTGACTGGGCTACTCCATTGGCATTATTGGGAAGTCAGTGCTATATCAGTCACTTGCCCTGACCCATGGGACATAACATATACCATTTGCTGCACAGCAAAATCACCCTCCCCAATTCCCTGGGACATAGCCTTCCCTCTCACCCGCCATGGGGCGCGGTGACCCCAAGCAGCACCAGCTCTCCTTTGACACAGCTAAGACGCCATGATGTGTAGAGAGTGATGGCCCTCCATGTGGAGACCTTTCCGGCCACTGAAAGTCAGAGCCTATATCAGCCGAAGGGACCACAGCCATCATGGCGGAATTGCGAGCTAGCTTTAAAGCTATTGATGCAACATTTGATGCTCTGCGGTCTGCCTAGATGATATGCATGGCCGCATCGAACAACACAAAACTCATATTGAGGATACAGAGCAAGGCTTTTTGAGTTGGAGGAGGCCCACTCTGCTATTGTTGTGGTGTAGTTCCTAGTTTCCCACTAGGCCCTGCGCATTGGAATAACATAAACAGTAGTATCGACGTGGAACTGCGGATATTCCAGGCCTCCACTGACTATGCTAAACTTAATTGGGTGTGTTACCAACTAGCTCAGAGGTCACTGGAAACTTTCTTCTCTGCATAGGAAGTGATCAGCTTCCTTGGCACAGACAAGAAGGGATTCAGCTTTCCAACAACCGTGCAACATGACAACTTTGCTCCTCAGATCAAGAGTCAATCTCTAGGGTCGTGTGAAACAAACGACATGTATTTCACTCAGTCAGTCTAGTGCAGTTTACTTTCACGAGATGTAGAGAATAGAGAGACGGGCGTTTGTCAATAAAGGGTTAACATTTATTGAACAGTCTTTCTTCTCGTACAAGAGAAATGTATTGCCACAATTGCAAGACTTGTTATTATAAAAAGTACGTACAGTAAGATAAGTATTGCGAAATAGAACTGTAAAAGCATTGATATGGTTTCTTAGCCATACAATGGTTTAAAAGTAATAATACATATATATAGTCATATATACATTAGGCTAAAATACTCAACTGGTGCTTCTAACTAAGCCTACCCCAGTGTGCCTGACCTAAGCCTAACACGTGGAAGGGGAGTAAGTAAGTAGCTTTAAGTTACGTTGGTTTTGCCAAGGTTTGTTTCAAGAATTCTCGTCTAAGGGTTTAGTCAACACCATACCTTTGAATAGAATGATGGAGGATTGGTATCTCCTTCAGGGGTCACTCTCGATATCCCAGTCACCCGCAAGGGTAGACCGGAAACGCCGGAGCTGGATTTCTCTGCACGAGAAAGGCAGCGGCTCTTCTTCAGCGCGTCGAGGAAGGAGGGGGGACAGCGTCCGCGGGAAGCTGGAATCTGCTGGATGTCTTCGCAGAGGGACGGCTGTTCAGCTCCTAAGCGTACTGCACCATCGTTCGCGCTTTAGCAGCGATAATGGTATCAGCAGCTTCACCACCAAGGGGACAGCAGTCTGCAGCGACAGGGTGCTAGCTTCACCAACACGGGGTCTTGCAGACAGCTAACAACAGGCAACGAGCAACGAGCTATTGCTTAAGGCAACGTTGGTAATATTTATACCTGACAGGTGCCGGGTTTGACGCAAGTTTGCTGGACATAAGACGTCAATTAAAGATGTCACTAGGAAGTGATAGTTATCAGTTGCTCATTAGAGTTCCATTACTAATCAAAACACAGCAAGCGGGGATTTCCAGGTTTGCTGAGTTTTTATCTTGTTGAAGAACTCGGAGTGTTAATCTAGGAATATCAGATAGTGACTTCTGCTCTGTCATTGCACTAATTGGTCGCAAAGGAAGTGGCAGAGAGTTATGCTGGAATGTGGCTCTGTTCGTGTGAGGCCAGAGATGACTTTTCAGAAAATCGCACTTGAACGGTTATGCCAATATAGGGAATAAATGGATTTATAGCCGAATAGGGGCATAAGGTCACAGTATCGATCAGGAACCTAGATAAACACATAACATTGTCAAGAGGCTGGAGCAAAGTGAATGACTCCTCAAAATGGTCACCTCCAAGGCGGAGGATTTGGAGGCGTGATAACGCCAAAACAATATCCATTCAAATTACCAACACTTGTCCTGTGGATAGGTATGTGGAGAGGCTCTTAGTGAACCTGATCGGCAGAGATACCTGTTCCTCAACATTTGCAACTGATCGTGCCTATAGATCATGGGTCCTGGCACTCATCTATGTTTGATTATAGTTTGGCTCTTGAATTATCATGACCCTGATGCCACTCTCCGTCTGGCTCTTGAAATGAGACAAATCCAACATCAGGGCATGTTGCTATCCTTTTTTCCGGAGTATACCCCTCTTCTACAAGATGGCCATCACAAGTTCCAGGACATAAAACAAACATTGCAGAAGGGGAGTGTCTGGTATTTAATACGGTACCTTGCAAGGTTATGCGTTACTCTCAACGGGTAAACTCACATCTTCGACTCACCTGCAGATGCAATAGACTTTTGGAAGCAGCATAAGTCGAGCTGTCTCTCCCCTGCCAGCAGGCGGGCGGCCATTTCCCTACACTCTCCCTCTGTAGACACATGAATGTATCAAGAAGTCCTTCCGTGCACTCTTTAAGTTGAAATGTTTTTAAACAGTACTCCATAACTTTTATGGTGCTACTCCATCCTAGCATCTAGTCTAGAGGTTCCAATTCATATGTCAAATCCTAAGTGGTGCAGAGCAATTCTATTCTAAAGGATGTGTGCACTTTTTACAAAACATTGAAGTTTAATCGTGTCTTCACTTCGGTAATAATCAATTCTTACTCTTTTAGAATATTCATCAAAATATTTAATTCATATTTTGGTTTCAATAATTATTCATAATTATTCATATTTCATTGTTTCCATACTGTTCATTTAGATTACATTTTCAACCAATGCATTTCAGGTGTAGTGAATGACCCCTCATCAGGGGTATAAAGAAAAAGAAAGAAAAAGAAAGAAACTGAAATGTTTTTGAGTTAGTCTCTATATACATAGTGAACCTTGTTATTGAGCAATTCTAGTCAATTATCAATCAATATTTTAAAAAACGAGATCATAAATTCATGCAGTCACAAAGCTATTGCGATTGCTATTATAAGCGTACCCATTTTAAGCGATAAACACTCCAGAAGTTGGTTCTGTATTGCGGCTAACTTACTTGCAATGTAATCTGTGGCCGATTCCCAAGTTCCTCGTGTCAACGCGGTATGGTGAATGTATACCTGCCATAGTTTACCTAAGTATATATTGAGTAAATTCATTGGTGTATTCTGTGTCACGTGACTGTTGGTTTGTTATCTGTCGGCTCTATGGACGAAAAATCAACCTCTTGATCGCCAGAAGGTATCACATGGAATTATAAGCAATGCTTACAGTGCACATATAGATGTTTTGAAATGTTAAAAATTAAAACATTTATGTATGATGGGTCACGTGATCGCTACTGTAGCCAATCTGGCGGTGTCTTTTCTAAAGCTTGAAAACTTGAGTTATCGTGTAGCCCATTGGTGGGAATTTGGTTTTAGAATTACTAGTGGTAAATGAAAGTTAAATTACAAAATAACGTATGTGTTGCATTATCTAGATGATTTGATTAACCTCAATTTCTGTGTGACTTGTAATTTAAGATTCAAAACGGTGGAAAAAAGTAACGACTATCTTTGGTAGGTTCAGCTAATAAAATTAGTTCTATGAAAGTATAGCTCGCTGTAGCGGCCATCTTGAAAGGTCACTTATATTTATGTTATTTTTGTGTTTGTTCAGAGGTGTAACTGAGTTTGGAGGCCACAAAGGGAGGGTACCCATTCAACATAAGTGATATTGCATATATATTTTTGTGTATCGAATATGCAGGCATAGGGACATTGTTACATCAATAGATCCTACAAAAATCATATGAAATTATAAGAAACAAGCCAGTTCTATCCTGTCATTCATCCCTTGGGGGAACAGACTGCCCAGTTTTTGAATCCAATAATATTCCGTCCTTAGTCTTTGTTTATGAGGATCAATTTGGTTTTTAGGATGAATTACTTCCAAAATTGTGAATCTAAGTTGTGCTATATTATGGCCAGATTCAATCCAATGAGTGGCCACTGTAGATTTCAATTGTTACATATCCATATTCTCATTCATGGTTCAGATGATGGAGCTGAAGTGCATGTCCTGGAACGTGGGAGGCCTAGCTAACCCACAAAAGGGAAGGCAAGTGGTGTGGCAATTCCAGGTGGAGTTTTTGCAGGAGACCCACTATGCCCCCAGCTCTGCCAATCGGTTTGCCTCCAGCTAGGGGGATAACTGATTTTTCTCTAGCTATAGAACATACTCCAGGGGAACTGATTGCCGAACTGGGATCTTTTATAAAACATATAAGTCGCTGTTAATTCCTCATCTGTTGGAGGTGTATGCTGAGTATTTTGAAGGCAGACTACTGCCCCTAATATTGAGAGAGGCTGTCATTTCTCTTCTCCTTAAACCATGCAAACCCTCCCATCGATGTGCCTCATATAGGCCCTTGTCACTGTTAAATTAGGATTACAACATTTTGGCTATAGTTCGGGCAACATGTCTATCATTATTAGTGGACCAAATCATTTCCGCATTTCAATCCAGCTTCATTCCGAAACGATCAACATCTTTAACTCTCCTTACAGTATTTGCAATCATAAACCAAATAGATCCCATCCTTCCTGTTGCAGCTGTACTGCATGATGATTCACTGAAGGGATCCTTTTTAAATGCCAAAATACGGAAGCTGGTTATCCCCAGATGTTTTTCTGATCTCATATGCTTACCCTACACTGGTCCACTGGCCCGACTTCAGGTAAATGGTGACCTCATTGATCAATTCGCCCTATTATGGGGAACCAGACAAGGATGTCCCTTATCACCACTATTGTTAATTATCGCTATGGACCCACTTGTGCGCCATCTGCAGGAACGCCACTTGCAATGCTAGTTAAGATACCATTGCAGCCCCCTTTTGTTTTTATTATATGCAGATGATATTCTGCCGTTTGTCAGGGACCCCACTGCTAATCTTGCTCCCTTCTGCCACTAAATTGTGCGATTTGAGGTGTTCTCCGGGTTAGTTATACATTGGAACAATCCAAAATAATTCCGCTAATGGACACTATGGCATAATTTACTCCAGACTTCCCTTTATGATGGTGTGATGAGCCCCCTGTTATCTGAGTATTTTCTTGCATCGCAATGCTTCAGAGGTCTTCCATCTGAACTATGGGCCCGCTATTGACCGGCTGTCGGCTTAAATAGATGGCTGGTTCAAACTCCCACTGTCCATTGCTGGTAGGATTGCCATTATAAAAATGGTGGTATTGTATTGTTTTCCATATATATTTTGTAACATGTTATGTTATGTTATGTTATGTTGTTATGTTATAACGCTTTTATATAGCGCACGGCTACTCGAAAAGAGTGTCCCGGCGCTTTCCACCTGCAACTCAGAGTAAAAATAACACAACACAGCGAAAATAAGAGCAGAACTAAAACAGAAAACAGTAAAAACAGCCTAAAGATTAAAAAGCCAGGTCTTCAGGCTCTTCCTGAACTGGAACAAATTGGCAGTGCTGCGAACATCCCTATTCCACTTACTTCTACATTTTTTGATACACTCTGGGGCATGCTTACCAGAATGGTTTGGGCCAGCAGTCAAGTGTGTATTAAATGGCAGATGTTGACGATGCACTATCAGAGTGGAGGGTTTGGCATTCCAGATTTCTATTTTTACTATGTAGTGGAGCAAGCGCATTTTGTGTATTATTTGTATCATCCAGACGCAAGGCTGCAGTATCTAAAACCCGAGTGGTCACAGGCTAGCATTTCTGCACTTTCTATTATCATTCCACAGGGGCTCTCTAGATTGACCACAGACATACAGACACTTCAAACCTCATATTGGGCATGGGAGAGGTCGCTTCGCTATTTGAATGCTGGACTCCTATACTCCCCATACTTCTTGACAACCCATGGTTATCCCCCTTCATTGAAACATTACCTAAAAGGGCCCTTACTCATTATGGGTTACAGACAATTGGGGATCTGTTCCACAATGCCCTGTTATGGTCAGTCAACGGCCTAGCGGGAGGGCAAGAGGTGGTCTTTATAGACAAGATTCTCCTACATAAAAAACGTACATCCATGTACATTGCACTTCATTCTCCCACAGAGGAGCCAGCTGATTTTTCTCCACTATCTCCTGTCAGTACATCTACAGATGGTGCCCATTTGGTCTCCTGCTTATATAACTGGGTTCAGAAGCTCCAACTCCCAGTGGGGATGAGAGCGTGCACAGCATGAGAAGTAAGTATGGGCAAATTTTGCGAATCAGTGGTCCGCGAATTCGCACAAAATCGCAAAAAAAATCCCAGAATTCACGGATTTCCCCGTGAAATCGTGGATTTTTTTGCGATTTGCACCATACTTAACTGGAGTACTTTCTACTGGCTAATCAGTAAGTGCTACCTCGTTGGGTAAATGTATAGTGCTTTTCCTGCACTACAGCTGCGAAGGGCCAGAAGAGTTGCTTCCAGTGACCATGTGTGTGTAACTTTGCCATCGCACCGAAGGGTGCCGGGGTCCCTCGAGTGAGCTGTCCATCATAGTGTGTAAAGGGCGGGAAGACGGTGCACACCACTAGTGTGTGGGGGGGCAAACAGGGGGGGACTTCTTTGAGAGTTCACATGCCTCTTGTGTGTATAAAAGGTCAGGCACAGATCAGAACAGCAGATGAGGAGAAAGAAGCTATTGGTTACAGGAACTGCACGGGGATTCCACTCGTGAAAGTCAAGGATGCAAAGGCCTCCATCAAGCATCATAGCATCAAGCATTCTCCGGGCCCTTGATAAGACCGCCCGATGCATCTTGCCAAGATAGGGAACAGAGACAGGAAATCAACTCCCTGGTTTACACCCGACCTACAAGCGGCTAAATCGGCTTGTAAAAAAATGGAACATATATGGCGGATAGACTTCAGCCCTCTGAGTAAATTAAACTACAAGGAGGCGCAGAAAAAATATCAAATGATGGTACGTGGAGCTAAAGCCACCCATTATAAAAAACGTATTGGGGAGGATGAAAACTCGTCGAAAGAGCTTTTTAAAATCTTCAAAGAAATCTCAGTGGTATCTAACCCAACCACCCATGACACTGACTCGGTTGCAGAATCAAACAAAATAGCTGAGTACTTTGCAGGAAAAGTCAGAAACATATATGCTACCTTCTCCAATAAACCAGAAGATGGAACAAGGTTTGAAGTAATCAGAGCAGCAGACAACACAGAAGGGTGATTGAAATTCTTCTCGGTTCCTCCCCCAGAGATGCTACGTAGCCTCTGTCAGGGAATCAAAGCGGGATCCCCTCGAGACCCGGCCCCTCCTAGGGTAATGGGAGAAAGCCTCTCGGTACTGGAGCCGTACATCAGGCATATACTCCAGATCTGTTTTTCTACAGAAAACCTTCCGGAAGATTGGAAAAAAGCGATAGTGCTTCCCATAAAGAAAAAGCCCAATATAAGCCAGGACATATTGGAGAATCTGAGACCTATTTCTCTACTCCCGTATGTAGCCAAAGTGGTGGAGAAAGTGGCTAATTGTCAACTAATGACACACCTAGAGAAATCTAATATCCTGCACCCCTCTCAATCGGGCTTCCGGGCTGGCTTCTCCACAGAGACTGCCCTCCTGAGAGCGACTGAGACCCTTAGACAGGGGGCGGATGCCGGCAACACCATGGCCTTGGTGATGCTCGACCTCAGTGCGGCATTCAACACTGTAGCCCACTCCATCTTACTACAGTGTCTAGTCAAAGCGGGTGTCACCAGCTCTGCACTGAGGTGGCTGAAGTCCTTCCTCACAGGCAGAAGCTTTCAAGTACAATGAGGCTCTTGCAGATCAGCAGAGATGGCCTTAGAACAGAGGGTATCGCCCTGAGTCCCACTCTTTTCAATCTTTACATGACCCCCTTGGCCGAAGTGGTGCGAGCGTACGGGGTAGAGTTGGTCTCCTACGCTGACGACACCCAACTCCTGATCTCTCTGTCTCAAGCACCTTTGAGGGCGGCATCCAATTTTAAGGCTTGTATGCAAGCACTAGCAGAATGGATGGACGCACATTGCTTGAAACTCAATGGATCAAAAACAGAGGTAATGGTTGTGGGTGGGAACAACCTGTGCTGGTCTCCAGACTGGTGGCCAACATGTCTGGGTCCTACGCCTGTTCCCTGTAAAGAAGCCAAAAACCTGGGAATATGGGTTGATCCCACCTTGTCCTACGAAGGCCACATTCGTGCCTCGTAGGATAGTGTTTCGGAGTTCTGAAAACACTAAATCGCACCCTTGATCTACTCCCGCTGGAGGCCAGACTCACTATGACTGAGGCACTGATGACATCCCGTATGGACTACGGGAATGTCTTCTTCTTGCGTGCCACAGAACACAGTCTAGAGTGCCTACAAGTCCTCCAAAACACAGCAGCTCGTCTGGTTCTACGACTCCCCAGGAGAGCAGCATCCAAACCAGCATTAGCGGCCCTACACTGGCTACCAAAAGAGTGATGTTCAAAGCTCTTTTAATGTGCCATAGGATAATCCAACATAAAGCTCCTCCCTATCTGCAGGATCTAGTACTTAGGTATGAGCCGACCAGAGCCTTACGCTCAGAGGGGATCGATCTGCTAACGATCCCCCGGGTAAGAAGAGCGAAACTCGGTGGTCGCTCCTTTAGTGCAGTAGTGGCAAAAAACTGGAACTCTCTCCCTACACCCCTAAGACTGAAAGAATCGGAAACTAAATTCAGAACTATGCTAAAAACATACTTATATAATCTATAAGCAGCTGAACAAACGGTGGGAGCGGGGATGTCTGTTTTCTGAATACTTGTTCTCCACAGCGCCGGGACACGCCGGGAAGGCGTCACCAGGCGCTCTATAAACTACCTTATTATTATTATTATTATTATTATTAATATAGCTAATTTTTAAGGTAGATATGGGGATAAAGCACACTTGCCCAGCCTCGACAAAACGCACATTTGTTTTGGGCTGATTACCTTTGCCATCACGCCGAAGGGGGGCGGGGTTCCTCAAGTGAGCTGTCCATCATAGTGGGTAAAGGGCGGGAAGATGGTGCACACCGCTAGTGTGTGGGGGGGTAAAGGGGGGGATTCTTTGCAAGTTCACATGCCTCTTGTGTGTATAAAAAGGTCAGGAACAGATCAGAGCAGCAGATGAGGAGAAAGAAGCTACTGGTTAAAGGAACTGCAAGGGGATTGCACATGTGAAAGTCAAGGATGCAAAGGCCTCCATCAAGCATCATAGCTAATTTTCAACGGTAGATATGGGGAGAAAGCACACCTGCCCAGCCTCAAAAAAACGCACATTTGTTTTGGGCTGATTAACTTTGCCATTGCGCCGAAGGGCGCCGGGGTCCCTCGAGTGTGCTGTCCATCATAGTGGGTAAAGGGCTGGAAGACTGTGCACACCGCTAGAGTGTGGGGGGGCAAACGGGGGGGCTTCTTTGAGAGTCCACATACCTCTTGTGGGTATAAAAGGTCAAGCACCGATCAGAGCAGCAGGTGAGGAGAAAGAAGCTACTGGTTACATGAACTGCACGGGGATTGCACTCGTGAAAGTCAAGGATGCAATGGCCTCCATCAAGCATCATAGATAATTTTCGACTGTAGATATAGGGAGAAAGCACACCTGCCCAGCCTCGACAAAACACACTTTTGTTTTGGGCTGATTAACTTTGCCATCCCGCCGAAGGGCGCCGGGGTCCCTCGAGTGAGCTGTCCATCATAGTGGGTAAAGCGCGGGAAGACGGTGCACACTGCTAGTGTGGGGGGGGGCAAATGTGGGAGGGCTTCTTTTCGACTTCACATGCCTCTTGAGTGTATAAAAGGTCAGGCACCGATCAGAGCAGCAGATGAGGAGAAAGAAGCTACTGGCTACAGGAACTGCATGGGGATTGCGCTCGTGAAAGTCAAGGATGCAAAGGCCTCCATCAAGCATCATAGCAAAGTTTCGACGGAAGATATGAGGAGAAAGCACACCTGCCCAGCCTCGACAAAATGCACATTTGTTTTGGGCTGATTAACTTTGCCATCGCTCCGAAGGGCTCTGGGGTCCCTCGAGTGAGCTGTCCATCATAGTGGGTAAAGGGCGGGAAGACAGTGCACACCGCTAGTGTGTGTGGGGGGCAAACGGGGGGGCTTCTTTGCGAGTTCACATGCCTCTTGTGTGTATAAAAGGTCAGGCACCTATCAGAGCAGCAGATGGGGAGAAAGAAGCTCCTGGTCACAGGAACTGCATGGGGATTGCACCTGTGAAAGTCAAGGATCAAAGGCCTCCATTAAGCATCGTAGCTAATTTTCGACTGTAGATATGGGGAGAAAGCACACCTGCCCAGCCTTGACCAAGCGCACAATTTTTTGGGGCTGATTAAGGAGTTACTGAATTTGACCTTCAACTCGGGCACCTGCTTTATCTATATCTGTAATTGCTTCTAGTTCACGTTTTATTTTTGTGACAGGAGCCTCATTGTCTACTTGTAACTATTCTCTGACCATGCTTCGAGGGTCAGGGCAGGGTCAGAGAATAGTTGCAAGTAGGCAATGAGGCGTTGCTCAGGAAGCACTTACAGGGTTACAGCAGGTGCCCAAGTTGAAGTTAATTTCTTTGTAACTATTTTGTAAATGGTTACAAAGAAATTAGCTTCAACTTGGGCACCTGCTGTAACCCTGTAAATGCTTCCTGAACAAAATTCGTCCCGCTCGCGGATTTGCTGATTTTGCAGTGATTTCGCGAGATTTGCAGATCGCAAAATTGCGGAAAATCCTCAAATTCCGCGAGCGGAACGAATTTTTGGCCCATACTTAATGGGAAGAGGGTCTAGTGCACGTACTATCGGATGAAACATGGGCATATTGCTGCAAGCAGACCCGTTTTATCTCTGGTAATCATAGACATAAGCTTCTTCATTTTAAATACCTACATAGAGCATATATCACACCAACATTTATAGCAAAGATGGACACCATCAAATATGGGAGCAGGCCGGTTTGTTTCACCAGGAGTGGAACTGTGTCCCAATAGTTGAATGTTTGGGGGAGTCTTTCGGCACCTTCCTTTAATGATTTACTCCGACTTAAGCCCTTTCCTGCTGCTCGCTTTATTGGGATATGTTACATCACTAGGTGCTGGGGTTCGTTGTTTTTCTGCCATTTCCCTGCTTCTTGCCAGGAGGCAAATTTCTAAGCAATGGGGTGCCTCCACGATCCCCACAATCAAGGCCTAGATATGGAATTTTCATACATTGTGAGACCACTAGCGATATCTATGCAACATGGCAACCACCCTCTACCAGGCCGAAAAATATTTAGCATCAACTCAGCTCAAATTTGTTGCTCCACCCAGAGGGGACAAGGTAAGTTGGACCTGCCTGGGACCGGTGTGTGTGCCTGAGTCTGTTTGCTGCTGGGGACTACGGACAGCGTGCATAATATGCAATGTAACATTTACAGTATGGTATGATTATATTACTCAATTATGTATTGTTTATTAGTGGTTGAAATGTTTGATTTACCCTCAGCTCGTTCACCCTCTTTCACCCTCTTTCACTGGCCATAATGTACTTTCAATAGTAATGATGCTTTAACTGATTCCTCATTATGCTATTATCGATACTCCTGCATGGTTCTTTTTTCCTTGTGGTTCCTCACATTATCTGTTTTTCTTTTGTATTCTTGTTTTGTTTAGCATTCGATAAAAGCCACAACAACAAATTAAAAAAAAAAGCGCCAAAGAGTTTTATCACCTCTACCACAATTTAACGCTCAGAATGCTTTTTTTACAAGAATGCCAACTCAAAGAGAATGAATGTATGAAATTATTCAAATGGTGGGTGGGTGAAGTGTATCTCTCTCCAGGCAATGACAAAATAAATGGCGTTATGATTTTATGTAATAACTCCTTAAAAGTTCAACTGTTATCAAAGGAAATAGATTTAGAGGGGAGATGGTTACTAATTGAACTCTGCATTAATAAGATTCATATTGTCTTATTCAATGTATATGGCCTTAATTCTCCTGATTGTCATTTTTGGTTGAACATTATTCAAAAGCTACTACAACATTCAGAGGCTAACTTAGTACTTGTGGGTCAATGTAACTATTTAGTTGATGCCTTTCTAGATAGGCACTCATCATTGGATTAAATTCCAAATAACTCACAAAAATAATTTATACATTCCATTCAGCAATGCCACCTTGCAGAAACCTGGCGATTATGCAATACTTCCCTGAGAGAATACATTCACTTTTCTCCAATCCACCATACACAATCTCCAATTGATCATATTTTCGGTTCACATTCTCTTACTCAATCGATACATGCGGTGGCCATTGGTTACATCCTTATTTCTATCATGCCCTGGTCTCATTGAATCTAGACCTCTTACCTCCAAATGCTTCCCTTTAAAGATAGAGATTTAATAATTCCCTGTTACTAGATACCCCTTCACCTCATTTGGGATGCTTTTAAACCCTCTGCTTGTGATTTTATCATCAGTTGTGCAGCTAGGAAATGAAAACACTCTTAGATTCACTTTAAGCATTTATTTGAAGGAATAAGCATGTTGTGGAGGATTAATATAGCTCACATACACAGCTCTCCTTACAGAAACTCATTAATGCTAAACTAAACATCAATAAAATATCCAAGGAATCAGCCTCATCCTATCTCCTCAAATGTAGAACCAAAAATGATGGCGGTCAACACAAACCTGGAAAGTCATTAGCAAATTACATTAAACTTATACAAAATAAACTAAACATAAAATCAACTATAGATCAGATGGATAAAACTCATTATAAAGACTTAAATATTGTAAATCAATTCAGAAACGTCTACATCGACTTATAAACATTGAAATTCTATGGTACCTATCTTCTATTCACATACCAGACTGCTCTCATCTTTATTTCTCAGTGTTAGAGGACAACATCCCACACACAGAGCTATACCTCGAAAATACTTTCCCTTATAAAGATAAATCCCCAGGACCAGATAGTTTTGTAGGGAAGGAGCAATCTGGCATTGGATAATGCTCACTTGTTCTTTGACATTATTGTAAAGATGAACTCCACACCACTGTAAGTTATTCTTCTTTATTAGGAGTTAACATCCTGTACCTCCAGCTCCATTCTCCATCAGCTTCACAGCTTAACTCACTGTTTCCAATCATAACATTCCAACACCATTGTAACAAGAGTACATTCCAACTACAGAACTCTACAATTATATTTAAGTCTACTGGTTTCCATGAACCTTTAGCAGCCACAGCTTTGGATGCAAGAATGCTTTTGATTGAGTAAATTGGTCATTCCTTTTTCATAAATTCAAGTGGTTTGGCTTTGGTAAACATGATCTCTCGTTAAAGCTCCTCTCCTCAAGCTGCCATTAGTGCCAACTGGCAGACTTCCTTCTATTTTGCCCTTGGTAGGGGAGTAGGTCATGGCTTCCCCCTTTCTCATATGTTTTTAACCGAGCTCTTGAATCATTTCTATCTATAATTAAATAGAATGCTTGCACACATGATTTTTCACATAATGCCCAACAAATCAAATTAGATGCATATGTCGACGACACTCTGCTATTTATATCAAGACCCCAATCTTTCTATAAAGTTGCATCTTCTGCTTTAGTTTCTGGGTACAAATAGAATGATAGTACATGTGAATGAATGTATTTTTAAGCAATACTTTACTTCCTCCAACTTCCAGTGGCAATCCAGGTAGCTTAAGTACCTTGGTCTCCACTTCACTCCATCCCTCAATAATTAAATTTCCATTGATCTATAAACTTGTAATAATAGAATAACCTCACTAACAAATAGATGGCATCCGCTACACCTATCTTGGTGGGCTGACTAGACACCAGCAAACTGGTGCCGGTTCCCATTATTCTTTTTACTATCTTCACTAGTCCCCTGAATATTCCTCTTAATGGATATAGGAAAATGTACTCAAAGCTATCCTCCGTTCTTTGGAACAAAAAAGAACCTTGTATGTCCTTACTTAAATTAAAAGGCCCTAAAGCAGAAGGGGGAGTGAATTTTCCCGATTTTGCTAATTATCATAAAGCTTTCTTATTAAAGCAATCTTTGCATTGGATCACATCTTCCTCATCACACACTCCTCTATGGGTGGATCTAAAAGGGGAGTTGATATCACCTTTTTCATTTCCTTTTTAATTTTTCATGCAAAAACCTCAAAAACTTTCTAACCCAATTTTCAAAAACACATGTAAACTAATATTCCATACCTGCATAGACTTAGCATCCTTTCCAAACTCTACCATCTGGCATAATCACTACATACAAGTAAAAAATAGACCTATTTATTGGTCAGCTTGTTGATCTAAAGGGATAATTTTGGGTAATCAATGTTATAATAATGACTCCTTCATGTCTTTCTCACAAGCTCAAACACTTTTCTGTCTACCAACTAATTTCCATACCTGCTATCTGACCTGATTTTATTTTTCAAGCATATACTCACATCCAATCTCTCTCATCTAATCCAACATCACCCATTAATCTTACTAAATTCCTCAACACATACCCAAAAGCCTACTCCAATGACAGACCCAAGTCCAACATTGCATTTGCTTGAGAACATGATCCTTGCCTACATCAATCTGGTAGCAAATCGGGATTAAGATCAGGAAATCCCCCCAGGCAGCCAACACGATACTAACACTTTTTTCATTTGCAATAGACATTTTATAGTGCCTGCTTTCCTTCATAAGAGAAACTCAGATTCATCTGATACTTGCAAGTCTTGTTCTGCACAACAAGCTGATTTGGAAAACTTGGTTTTCATATGCCCTTACATTTCTGCCTTTTGGACACACGTTTGGAACTAAATCAACGCCATATTTTGCTTCAATGTACCTTACTCTATTGTCAACGTATTTCTACGCAGTGTGTCTGATGCATGGGCTAATGTTTCATTTAATGTGTAAATATTAGGCCTCTTGTTAGCATTTGCGTTTCAGCAAATAACTAGACACTAGAAAGATTCTACGCAAATGACATCGACGGCATGGTGGTATGCAGTGTGCTATAACCATAGACTGCACACGGTATATATGCATCCCATGTCTCTTGTTTTAAAAAGACATTTGGACGCCAATTATTCAACTTCTAGATAATTCTGCCAAAATATTATTCGCCGCTCCACCCAATGTACTAAAAGTCATTCAACCTCCCTGACTACCAAGTTTCTTGTCTCTTCATATTTTCCATCATTTTGTATCAATCCAGTTGTATTTAATGGTTCACCCTCAGTTTACAATCAGACATTTGTTTTCCTTCCTTTCCCTCCTATAGGTTTAAATAGCTCAACTGTTTTTACTGTTAAAATGTGTTGCCTTATTATATCATTCCTGTTGCAATACATGTATTATTTAAACCTAAACAAATGTGTATATTCTCATAAAAAGAAGTGTATTTCTTTGCTAAGGCTGGTGGGCTCAAACATTAATTAGCCATTTTCTTTCCACGTGTAATTAATCATTTTGTGTTGCTTTACTCATCCTTACCTTTAGACTATGTCTACAGGTTAGAGTAGTTCAAAGCCAATAATGTGTTTTCTTTATACCAACAAGAACCATATTTTCTTGTGGCATGCTTTAAAACTAAAATTGTCTCCACTTAATAGGTAATGTGAATAGGAAAGAAACATAGCATTCCAAATATTTTCTCCACAAAATGTTCCACCTGCATGAAGGCCAAATAGGTGTCAGAGAAATAGACAGATAGTGTTGAAAATATGTAGAAATATTTCAATGCAGAGAGATGACCAATGGGCCAGTGATCATCTCCATATCTGAGTGCATTGGGATAGCGGAGATGATGTCCTCTGCCATCTTGATATATGGAGTACTTTTGGTTAAACTCGTAATGAAGCCCTATGGTTTAGCTCAATACATTTCCCTATTCATCCGTTCTTCCACGTTTTCTATTAGTTTCCTTAACTTGGAGTCCTCTCTAGGGGAATAATGCTTTAATAGCCTTAAAGCCCTCTGTAGTAGGCCAGAGGCGAAATGCAGGAGCAGGGATTTAATGGCCTGTTGTGATGTTCACTGTTGTGTTGTAAATGTTTTTCTATGCTGTTTTGTGTATGATATTGTGGTATGGTTCCTTTAGATATGTCAATAAATGATTCCACATTTTTAGCTTAAAGCAACTCATTACTTTAAAGTTGACTTGATAAGCAACCAATTAACAATGTGTGCAAGATAAGAACATAGCAGTGCTCCTGCTCTTCACCTGCTTAGGACACTAGTCAGCCCAAATCTGTGCCAGAGACTAAACGTAGCCCACACAGTGCTTGCTGTATGTGATATGGCCCTCAGAGTGACAGTAGAAAACATGTGCATGGCAGCCTAATTAATTATCCTAAATGGACAAGATATGCTGAGTTTCTTTATCATTCTTGTCTCTGTGAAAGTGAGAACTTAACACCTTCAGCGCGGCGCGAATTTTCGCGCTGTGCTGAAGGTTCTAATGAGCCAACCGGCTCATGACGGAACGGTTACGTCATGAGCACAGCTCAACCGATGCTCATGACGGAACCGTTCGTCATGAGCATCGAAGGGGTTAAATCATGAATCTAACATGTTTACTAACCATGTAACAAAGCATACACAAACTGTCATATCTTGACTGGTGAGGAGAACTAAACTAGCTTGTCAGGAGCTGTTTGCATATTTAGACTGCTGACACTCTAATGGGAATGAATGACAATGAGTGAGAAAGTCAGTTAGCGTCAGTTAGAGTAAGAATGAGTGAGTGAGACAGAGTGAGTGAGTGACTGGGAGAGAGTGAGTGGTAGAGAATGAGTGAGAGATAGAATAATAGAGTGAATGTATGAGATATTGAGTGAGAGGCAATAAATGAGTATAAAGATGAGGTAGCAAGAGAGATAGACTAACTGATAATGAGAGAGTGGGAACGAGATGAGAGTGAGTGAGAGAGTAAGTGAAGGAGTTAGTGAGAAACAGTGAGGGAAGGAGAGTGAGAGAATGAGGAAGAGATTGAGGCCATGGGCGAGTGAGAAAGTGAGCATGAGATTATGAGAGCATGTGTAAGAGTGAATAAGTGACCACAAGAAAGTGTGTGAGAGAGTAATTGAGAGAATGAGTCAGAATGGCATAGAGAGTGAGTGAGAATAAGTGAGAAGATGAGTGAGAGATTCAATGAGAGAGCGTGTCAGTGAGAGTGAGGTAGTGAGAGACATTGGAAGAATGAATAAGAGTGTGGTGAGAGACTGAGAGTGAGGGAATCACTGGTAGAGAGTCAAAGAGAGAGAATGGGTGAAAGATTTAGAGATTTAGAGGGAGGGTTAGTAGGAGACTAAGAGTGAAGAAGTGACAGACGGAGGGCCAGTGAGAGTGATTGTGAATGGCATAGTCATGTGAAAATTGAGGCTGGTACCGGAATGGCTGAGCAATTGATCTTGGTTAATCAGAAGGCTTTCTGTCAGTTAATGGACCCTATTAGGAACATTGACATTTGTTGACTAACAGGGAATATAATATGCTCTAAGATGTAGCTGCAGCTTAAAGGGGTTGTGAATACCAGAAGACAGTGCTGTGTCAGGGACGTGTTCAGGAGGCCTCTGCAGCTTGCATCACCCATTGCCCCTGCCAGAACTGCCAATGATAGTACCAACACAACTACTAACTATCACACTCCTACAAGTGTGACAAATCAATAATTTAGTATACATTAAATGTGACTAATATGTGCCACCCAATCCATTCTTATAGCTTTGGGTGTTAGGTATTAGTGATTTTTATTGTACAATGAAATATTAAACAACAGTTGTGTTCATCATAAAATTAGACAAAAAGTGCCACAATGTGGCAGTGTTGGAATGTGGTTTATTAGTTGATGTAGGCAGGCGCCTACTACTAGTAAAAATGCCATAATCACAATATAAAGGCCAGTCTAGGTCTCAATAAATTACTCCCTTGCTCAACCCCTTGTAGCTGGCTTCCAGTAGGGGATGTACGTTGTTACAACGCATGCTTTTAACACACATGCCTTTACAACGCAGGTTTTTCAACACAAGTCATTACAACGATTTGCGTTGGGGGGTGCTGGTTAGTGAATTGTTTAATTTACTATTCCAACTCCAGTCCCCGTGGATAGTAGGGAAGGTGTTGGATAGTAAATTAAACTATTATCTATCCTACAGCACCCCCCAGCGCAATTCGTTGTAATGACTTGCGTTAAAAAACCTGCGTTGTAAAGGCACTGCGTGGCAAATTTGAGTCGTAAAGGATGTTAACCTCTAGTAGGCAGGCTTAACTTAGGAGGCAGGTGTGTAAAACATTTAAAAATAACAATACCTTAAATAAATAAGACACAACACGCAATAAAAATTCAATACCATTTTATAAACATATGAAATATTGTTATGATTGAAATGACACCGGAATTGACAAAAATCCAATGTAAGGAACCAGAAATATGAATGTTTAAGAATAAATATTTCCCAGTGCCTAAATTCCAAAAGCTCCACTTTGGGACATCTGGTTGCACAGGACCCGAACAAAGTTAAAATTTCAGGCTGATTGCAATGGAGCATGGGTCATAATCAATGAGCTGTTGGGCCAGGTCAAGTTTCCTTCTGACTTAGAGCCTGATTACGATTTGGTAGTCCATCGGACTGCCAAACTTGGGGTGGGTGTGCGGTGGCATTAGGGGACTGCCGCACCAGTGGTCTGAACGCCGTATTACTAGTACGGTGGTCGAAGCTCTTTGGGACCACCTGAAATGCCAGGGATCTGTGATCTCTGCTGGTGGCTTGGCAGTCTGGGGAAGCAATATGCATGGCGGTGCCTATTATGAGTTTCCACACTGCCAGCCTTTTCATGGAGGGGAGCCTTGCATGAAAAGGTCACTTTTTGGGGGATTTTTCTCTTAACATTGAGCAAGTCTCTATTGCAGGCTGGGTTAGGGTTGGACAATGGCAGCTTGCTTTAGCAGGATGCCTCAGTCAATTTCTAGAAGTCTTTTTGATGACAAAGAGCTCTAGAGCTTCAGCGGGGCAAATCCTGAATTTCAGGTTTGGCCACGGTTCTACGGCATCGCCTTGACTTCCGACAATGTGTCGGTCAGCTTATGGAGCTTTTTACTGAACATTTTCCAAATGATCTCACATTTCTGGATCTTCTTTCAAAAGTTCATTCTGGGGGTCCAAAGTGTCCACAACACCAATCCAATTCAAGGTTCCAGAATCTCTGAGTTTGCCCTTGGGACATTGAGACGATTGCTCCCACAATGTACCGGGTCAAATCTTTAAAATTCTAGTTGAAGCCAGGTGGACATCTGTGTTCTTGGTGGAGATGATGTAGGTGAAGCTCTTTTGGTTGCTTTCAGGGAGTCTACTCCTTCAACTTTCATAGCAAGGCAAAGTCCTTTTTGGGCTAAAGACCAATGTGTGCAGCAGGTGCCATCCTTTTGAGTGCAGTCCTCTCATGTGCAGCCCAAGGGTCTAGCAGAGCAGTCCTTCTTCTTCTTGTAGTCTCAATCAAGGGATCGGAGTTACGAGGCAGCTCTTCCATTTTATCCATCCTTCTGGGGTGACAAACGAGGGGGGCACTCATGACCAATGGGGTTCAGGGTGACACCCTCAGGTTTGAAATCTTCTTCCAAAGTGTGGCATATTCTTGTAAAAGAAAGCACTGTTCTTTGAAAATCAAAACGGAGAAAATGTCTCAGGGAGCTTAAGGTCTGGCCAACTCAACATACCTGCGTGGCTAACTTTCCCTAACAATCCTCTTACAGCCACTCTACTAATTCAATTATTGGGGCTCCCATCTGGCTGTGAGTGCAGGAAAATGGGGATGGGCCTATTCCTGCCCAAAACTGTCATTCCTTCATTGAAGTCCAGTTTGGCTACCCAGCACCCTTCCTGTCCTGTGCTTGGCAGTAGCAGTTCGTCCCCCAACAGATGTCTACTTTGTCTAAATGCAGCCCACGATGGGCACCTCATCAGAGCAGTTTGGCCCAGACTGTCAAAGGCTGGACAATCAGGAGAGGCCGTTAGAAGGCTGGATTTTGGCACAACGGAAAAGCAAGTTTTATAACTTATTTTCTGTCATGGTTATAACAAGTCTAACCCTGGTAAGCTGTTGGATTTAGTCTAACTAATATTTAGACACTTTGATGTATAATTTAACTCACAGCTGTCAATAGTTAGACTTTATTAAAGTTTAATAAAGCTTTCCTATGTTAGCCTATGGAACTAATGCACTACAATAGGGAAAAACAAAATTGGCAGTTTTTCCCTCACCAGGGCTTATGACACATATTTTATAATGTCCCTGCTTATAGTTACAAGCCACCCTACCCAGGGGGAACCTAAGGGACACTTTAGGGCTAACCTATATGCAAAAAAAAGGCAGTTTAAGACTTTGGAAGTACCTTTCATTCCAAATTCAAATTGGCATATAACGTTATTTTATTTTAAAAGCAGCCTGCAAAGCAAGGCTGCCTTTAAGATGACAGCAGGCAAAACAGCAAAGCACACTCAAGTGCATTCAATCTACTAGGCCTCTAAACCTGCATGCCCACCATATACTGGGGTCTTACAGGTAGTTTTGTAAATGCAATTAGACTTAATTACCATTTACCTGTTACACAGAGCACAGGCCCTGGAACTGGTTAGAAGAGCTCAGGGCACAATCAGAGCCAAACATCCTGCATTTAGTCATTAAAATGGGGGCAAAAAGTGGGAGGACACTTCAAAAATCCTTGGTTTCCCACAGGCGGGTTGTCACAAATGCCAGTGTTGACAATTAAATGTTGGTGCTGAGCACCGGAAACCACCAGCTCAAATTAAGCACTGAAACGCAACTGATGAGTGAGCCAGAGAGTAGATCGTGTTAGAAGGTTGATATAGGTAGCAAAGGAGTTTTCAGGAGTCTGAAACACAATGGACATGGGGTAACTCAGAAATACACAGGACTAAATGGCATAATGAGACTAGGAGATACGTGGATGGGCTAACAGGTGAAATATAACTGATATTGAGGGGTACAAGGAACATAAAAATACGTCTCTCAAGGTAATGAAGAGTGAAATTGCAGTTAGGGGTGATGGTGATAAAGAGGTTTAGCTTTTGGGAAGGGCATGTTCTTGAGTCTGAGGAGGCTGGGGAGTAAGGGGAGAGACTACAGCTATTCAGGAGTGCAGCACACAGGAATGAGGAGGAAGGGGTCTCAGGGGCTAAGGACGAGGAGAAGGCCTGTACTTTTTTGCTAATTAATCATGGAGCGCAGTGCATAAAGTAGAATTGCTGAGATGCGATGCATAACAAGGTAAGGGCAAACATAAGGTGCATTTCCTCCTTTTGTCCCTGCGCTGGTGCCGTTTTGGATACCTGGTGAAAACACAGGCACCCATGGTAACAGGGCTGCCTGCATTGTCATTTTTTTCTTTTACAGAGTTGTATGTAGCGCAAACGTGACCCGAATCGGGTTCAGAGCCCTTTACATATCACCAGTTGCATTACATGAGGACACATTCATTTTTGTTAGGCACGGGGAGATTGAGTGATTTGAAGGAGGACTGATTTTGTGCGGGAAGGGGTTTCTTTATATGTGTGCTGCATAAAGACTCCCTGGGGCTGAGTAACGCAGTGCAGCAATTTGTGCTGCATTGCATTACTTCACAGTTTTTGAAGCCGCTCAGGGCCTTGCATGGGGGCCTTGCATGACTTCATAAATCACATTTTGGGCTGCTGTCGCCCTTGCACCACGTTGCATGGGCAAGAGCTATGCAATTCCCCTTGTAAATTTGCTGTTTAAAGTGAAACGATGATGCACTTTTTGATTTCTTAATGCATAATGTTGTCGCAGGGTTTCCGTTCTCTCACAGAACTGTGCTCAGAGACCTAGAACCTGGGTGAGTCAGGGTGACCCACAACTCACCTATGTTTCAGAAATCCCCTTACCAGGCTAGCTACAGTATCTCATCGGCAGTGAATACTTCCCGATGTCTTAGACAATCCAAAACATGAACTTAGAATACCTCAGGTATCGTGGAACACATGAACACTCTTTCGTTATATAATCATTCCAAACCGAAACTGGGAGGCAATGAGAACACGTGCAAGTTTGAAATGTTTATTTTTTCAATGCAACATTCTCAAACGCAGTATCTTGTATAATATCAACATACATATTATAAAAATCAGAGTCAGCAGCATAGTCACTAATCCATAGTAAGCAAATTGTGATAACATATTATGATGCAAAATCTATAGAATTCTGTATCACCTATATTTCACGCACCCTAATTAGCATATTATATTATATCTAAGAAGGTCTCATCTGGGCTTTAGCTGGGCGAACCCATACCTCAAATTCTCAGTAGGAGGAGATCACATCAACAGCTACCAGCTCTCAGCATGTCCAGCATCAAGTGTGTTTTCTAATTCCCTGTAACTGTATCTTGAACTCACGTAAAGCCCAAAGTTGGCACAAACATTATTTGTGTTATGACTAACGTAGTGCGAGGATCAGGCCTACAGTAACCTTGTGTTAGAGTGTGCAGTTCTCAGTGTGCAGACAGTTGTACCAAGTGTTCCAGGCACGACTGATACCAGTACAATAATATATTATTCTGAAGTAAATCACATCTTTCGTCTAGGTTAAAAGCTGTAATAACAATTAGGTGTCGTGTGCAAACCGAAGCAGAAAGAAAATATGGCGTTTAAACATTTAATAAGCACATGCTAACTTAACACAATCTATGGAAACATAATAACCATATGACACCCCCCCAATGGTCCGAGGACGGTCAAAAGACAAATATATAAGCCAATACTCTATGAGAGGCAAGACTTGAAAGCAGAGTTCAATGATATTGAGCCAAGCTAAATGTATGTAATGTATGTAAAATTTAAAAAATACAAAAAATATGTATGAATGCCTATAGTGGCCACACAAAATATAAAAAGTCGAACTTGAGGCCTAAATATAATAAATAGGCCTAGAACATATGAAAAAATCGAATGTTCGTATTGAAATTGGCACCATTCAGAATTACTAAAAAGTCACGTGCCATATAGATGGAAGTATTCAGAGTCATTCCTCGTTGAATGAATATGCAAAATATGTAGCAACAGCTTCCAACATGAAATCACTGTCATCATCCGAAAACAGTTCAGCCATCCAATTAAGCAATGGGAAAGAACATACGTGCTCCTCCAGTACTGAATCCTCTAGCATCATCAGAGGACAACTCAGTGGGTTCTCGAGAACGCTCTGTGCCAGAAAGTCATGCGCCGCTGCGAAAATGTCCCACTGACCCATTAGTCCATGCATCGCTGCCACAGCCATAACCCTTTCGCCAGAACAGACCAACTCATGAGCCACTACGGGGGACATCAGCTGATCAAAGTCGACGTCAGGAGAAGTCGGTAAACAGAGACACAAATCAATGGCCCAGTCGAAATCACAGCTCAGGCAATGAAACACAGGCTGGACACAGGTGAAATAGGAAAATCTGAAAGATAATCCAAAAGCCGTGCTTAAAGTCGCAAGCGGCAGGGATCCATAATAATCAAGCATCCGGTTGCGAAACTGCATCAGTTGGTGCTGTGCGTTTCCTTGCGCAGGATGGGCATCCATGTTTTATGAAATAAAATATCACCAGAACGCCTGCAGCCAAAGCCAGCAAAACAGGAAATCCGCCAAACAGACTAGCGAATATAGAATGAAAGAACGCAGGGATAATACCAAATACTTTTTCAAATGTAGTCACAAGACCACTGCTAACCATTTTAAAAAAATGAGCGAGGCTGGATGTGGAGGAGGCATTAAAGATTTGATGAACCAGCTCGCAAAAATGAAACGGCAAATCAGTACTTAAAAGTGCTTGTACTTCTCTGCGTGTGTTTGCTATGTGAAGGACATAAGTTTCGCGGGCAGAGCTCAGGGCCACCTGTTTTTGAGACAAAAGGGCTCTTATACGGCCTAAACCATTGAATTCAGCTCTCAAGGTTGGTATTCTTGGCCAAATTAAAACTTCTGAATTCCCATGCGTGGGTGGATACAACACATTCTTGCAGCAAACGACCCTTTCAGACACGGTAACCACATATGCGATACCAGGCTCTAACCCACAACAAAACTCGTTATTTAAAAGTAAATAACTACCGTTGGACAACAATGTGAACGTGGGAACTATTGCAGGAACTGGTGTCCCTTTCAAAACACAGGCCAAATTAGGTTTGTCCTGATTACAAGAACCATGCAACTGGATGTGTCTGCAAATAAGTGAGCGGTCAGGGGACTGTGTACATTCTTCACCATTCAGATTCACTTCATTCCCCTCCTTAAGGCATCTGTAAGTGTATGGTAAAGACCATGTCTCATGAAGGAAAGCGCTGCCTAATGGTTCATATCGCCCAATGGCAATATATTTCATACAATTTGTAAATTTATACAAAGCAAAAGGTAATGTTATAACACCATGAATAAGCCATGTTGCTGTAGTTACTTCAGCCACCGAAAATGGCAGGGATTCTAATTTTTCAATATGTAACATAGAAAATGTAGCATCTCTCATTGACAACATGCGCTGTTTTTCAGTCAAATTAAACGGGGCAAATAATGATGATATGTTCAAAAAAGTCCATGGCACTCGACCAGACTTAAGAGTCTGTAGTGTCCACGCAAACTGCATCACAGAACGCAATTGATTTTGACCATGATATAACACGGACACTTCATCATGTACAATGTCGACAACAGAAGACACAATATTATTTAAAGTGTAAATTCGGGAAGAAAGCGTGTTAATGCTGTTATCAACCACTGCAAGCACTTTTTCCAAATTAGCTTGATCAATAGCCCTTAGGCGTTTAGCAGCCTCAACCTGGTTAACTTTCCAAATTTCATTGTAAATTGCATACAGGAATCGTTTAGATCTACCTTTAGCAGGGCCTTTTATAAAATCGTTTAAATCCACATTATCATGTAATCGAGACAAATGTAGTTTAACTGCAGCTAAAGTAGAATGCTGTAACCAATTTTGACACAGCTTCCCCACAAAATAAGTCGTGACAGAATAGTCTCCCTCAAAACGTGGAGTTTTGTGAATCCCTCAGCCAAACCCATAAAACGGCGCTGGCAAGAATCAGCACTTTTTTGCCATACCAGCCAACCCTTGGAATCCAAACTGGAAATGTTAAAGGACAAATTGTGTAAAAGAGTTTGCAACCCTTGAATGGAGGAATCAGTGAAATTACCCCAACCTGTATATTCATTTAAATCTGGGATAGTCGGTGTATTTAATTTTTTAGAAGTAGCCAATCCAAAGCATGTTGTCTGGAAAATGGTCGAATTTAAAAACAACATGTGATTCGGGATGAGACATGCACGGTGCAAAGCCTCAGTGCCTTGTACCTGCCAATCTTTGGTACCCCAAACCGATTTACGGTCAATTGTTCCCTTCCAGAACTCGTAGCCATCTACAGCGAACCTGTCTAAAAAGGACTTCGAATACAGCAATTTTGTATCAATAAGTCTAACTTTGGAAATGGGCTTTTGTGTCATTTTAAAATAAAATGACTTGGGATTAGACTGATCAAAGTCTGTAAAATATGTATATTTTTTCAGAAATGTATTGGAACTGCCACTGAATGGAGCAGGGCAATGTTCCCATTGTGTATAATTTACAGCAACCCTCCTGGAATTCGTCTTATGTAAAAAATGATTACCATAGTGTTGAAAACAAAACAAATCACCATAATTAATAGAATCTGTATACAGATCCTCAGCATCGAAGGCAGCATAATACTTCAAATCCGAGAATAATGCTTCTACGGCCTGAATATCCCAATCATCAGAACGTACATTTTGTTTAATCACATCTCCCATGTTTACTCTAAGCACATTTGGAACAGTAATCACTTCAGTAGGCCCATGTATCTGAAACCTAACCGCATCCCACACAATCCCATCAAGGACAGGCCAAGCCGTAATGTTAACTGCATTTAAGTTTCGTTTCTGTCTGTGTGCAGAATGTGAAGAGGAAAGAGGGTTCAATGTTCCATTAAGGTACCGAATTCCTGTTCTTTCTTTAACGTAGTGACCATCAATCAGGCGGAAAAAATAAAACACAAAACCAATTGACATAAAAAGATAGAATGAAAATAGGATCAACCAAATGTATGTCCAAGGCGGAATTAAAAAATGTTTTTTGAACAACGTGGCATATCTTGCAATGTTTGTGGGTTTCTTTGATGTTTCCGAAACAGAGTCAAAAGAGAATCTGGACTGGCCTGCCAAACGGGTCTGCAAATCAGGCATCGATAAATCAGCAGGATAAGTGTAGTTTAGCTCATCAATGTTAGTATCAGGAATAGTATTTAATAAAGGACTGGATATGGCAGGCATCTCGAGGGACACCTCCTGTTCTGCACCAGATGTAATAGCCAGCACAGAGTGCCTCACCATGGAAGGACAGGATACAGCCGGTGTCATGCTATGAAGAATCGGCCACCCTGTGTGTCTTGACATTGTCAATAGAAATAAATCTGTTTTCCTTACGACCTGGAAGTGGTGGTAAAATGACTGTTCTTGTGCCCTTCACTCCAAGGACTCGGACTGGTGCTCGATATGAGGGACCAAACTCTTTCTTGTTATCGATCTTCTCTCGAACCAGTTCTCCAACTTGGGGTAGCCAGCCAACTACCGGGATCTGCAACGCATCATCCGATGTGGAGGGCAAATGTTCCTTTGCAAGACTGTCTCTGGTCTTTTGTAGATTCTGTAAAACATTGCAATGTTCATCTACGTCAAAGGCCCCGGCCTGGGCCTTGTAGTCCGGCCCATCAAGGTCAGGTACATACATCTTGATACCAAAGAGCATTTCGTATGGGGTCCGCCCACCCAGAGACCTTCTAGGGAGATTATTAAGCGCACGCTGCACGCCTATGAGGTGGGCTAGCCAGTTTCTACCAGTACCTATAACTCGGGCTGTCAAAGATTGCTTTAAGTCGCGGTTCATTCGTTCTACTACACTATTACCCTCAGGTCTGTAGGGACTTGAAAACTTGACTTGGACTCCCAACGAAACCATAGCAGCCTTGTATGCCTTAGAGGCGAAAGCCGGACCCTGGTCCGAATGGAAAGTACCACAGGCAAAAATTCCCACAAAGACACGCAAATCCTTAATGACAGTCCGCGAATCAGCGCTTCGATGCGGCCATACCCATACAAAGCGTGTGCATGAATCAACTGCTACTAAGATGTATTTAAACGCAGTATCAGAAGAAAAAGGACCGCACTAATCCAAATAAACGCAACCAAGCGGTTTATTAGAGATGTACAACTGTGTCTGAGGCAGACGCGCAGCAGTAGAAGGCTTAATCTGCTGGCAAATGTTACATTGAAGAACATATTCATGCGTCTGTTTGTACAGACCCCGCCACCAGAATCTCTGTTGTAGCTGAGTTACAGTGGCCGAGACGCCCGCATGTGCAGACGCCACACCTTCATGTGCCGCTGTAATCAAGGCAGCTCTGCGATCCGAGTTGGGAACTAAACGCTCGCCAACTTCAGGGATTTTCACATAAGGAACCTTATCGGGACTTAAGTGGTATGTGTATTTAGAAGGGAATCCCGCAGGATATTTACCTCCCTTCTCCGTTGCAGCTACAGCTGCCAAGATGTCATCATCGATTTTGCTTTTGGACCTCGTGACTGCTGCAACTAAGTATTTTGATACCGCTGACTTCGCTGCTTCATCAGCAAGCGAGTTGCCAACAGCGTGGACCCCCACGCGCTGATGACCGAGAGTATGAATCACAAACACGAGTGGCAGCTTCTCTTTAAGTTCCGCCACTCGGACCCAGATAGTTTTATGTTTTATTGTGCTACCTTTGGAGTCACGAAAATCATTCTGAATCCAAAAGAACAAGTTTTCATTGTAAGACTGGACACAGTAGTAAGAATCGCTTACGATTAAAGTCGTCACACTAGGATCTGCGTACTCCAATGCAAGCATCAGAGCACGAAGCTCTGCCAATTGTGCGGTGCAGTCTCCAAGCGTCTGCGTGTGCACGACACTGGACTTGAACTCATCGTTCACCATGGCACCGACCACAATGGCGCAAGCGGAAACGTAGGCATGTTTAGAGCCATGCGCAACCTGCGCCGAACCATCAGTGTAAATGATGCAATGGAAATCCTCCAACGGCCGCATTGCTAATGGAGCAGGATGAACAAACTCATACTGTAAATACTCCTGGGACCGTAAGGTGGCGTCAAAAATAAACGTGACATCCTGGGACGTCAAGGACGCAGCCCATTGAATCCACCGAGGGTGCAAAGCTTTGGAATTAGGTAGACTGGCTTTCGTAACCGCTTCTAAGGCAGGATACGGGGTAACAACCAACATGCGCTTTCCTTGTGACAGGGCACGTTCTTTAAGAATTGCCATCTGCACAGCCGTTAAAACTTTCTCCACAGTGGAAAAACGCAATTCAGCCGAAGTGTACAAGTGTGACTTGTAAGCAATAGGTACTGTATCTCCTTCATTAAAAGTCAGGTATGTGAAACCCACCGCCCCAGGGATAATTCTTATCACCAGGTTGGTCTGGTTATCACGAGTCTGTAAGTATTCAGAAGCGAGCAAATCAGCCTGCAAAGACTGCAGAATGGCCGAATGCTCAGGCAGCCAGCATGATTTGGAAAAAGATGGTTGTATCAAAGCATACAAAGGCTTGATACGCTGGGCATATTCCGGAATGTAAGTCCTCCCGAAATTCAGAAAACCCAGAAGAGATTGTAATTTTTTCAGTGTTGTCGGAGAGCACAACTGTGCACATTTCTCCAGGAAATGGGGTGCTAAACCCTTCCCTTCATGGTTAAGCTCGTAACCTAGAAACAACACTGTGTACTCTGCAATGTGCGACTTTGCAAAGTTAAACTTGTAACCCATGTCAGCAAAGTTACAAATTATGCTATTTACTCGACACAGATGCTCCCAAAGATCGTCGTCTGTGAGATAAATGTCATCCACATACGAACAAGCAACTGGGTCGAAGCTCTCCAAAAGAGAGACTATGCGCGCGGAAAAAACTCCCGGACTGTTCTTGTAGCCCATTGGGAGTCGTTTAAACATTTTTTGCACTCCGGCGCATGTAAAACTGGTCCATTGGGAACTTAGACCATCTAATCTATGTGCATAAAAACCATTGGAAATGTCAAGCGTGGTTTTGAACCGTTTACGCTCAAGACTAATCACTAACGCAGAGCCGTGCGTATTCTGTACTGCACAGTTACGGCAATGCAAGTTCAAATGCCTATAATCCAAAACCAAACGATATGATCCGTCCGGTTTGTTCACAGTAAAAAGGGGGTTATTCATCGGTGACACACACGTTTCAATTACACCTTGATATTCCAATTGCTCAAGGATAGCTGCGACTGAAGCTTTCGCTTCACGCCGTATGGGATATTGTGGTTGAGGCTGTGGCTGTGACCGTAAAGGAATCTCATGGCTTGGTGACAATTTATCCCAGCCACATTGATTGCGGTATACAGCCGGCGCAAGCGCCAGAGCCCACTCTTCTGCAAAATGCAGCGCCTCCACCCTCGGCACTGTGTGCGCGAAGCTGGGTAGGATTACCTCCTCCCCTCGTGGAGCTGCGAGAACAAAAGGTGGGGGCCAGTCAGCCTCCGAAAGCAAAATGTCATACGTAGACGAGAGATTTTCCCAAAATACCCCTTTTACAGTTCGCTGCATGTCACCTTCAATTAACAGGACAATTTCAAAAAGTCTTTCAGGGGGAGCAACATGCGTATCTGCAGTTTCAATCACAACAAAAGTTTCAGTCGCTGTCACCTTCAACAGTGGACGGAGGGCCTCTCTCACTATGGTAATCTCTGCAGCGCTGTCCAGCAAGGTCAGAGCCCACGTCAGATTCCGAAGCCGCGTTCTCACTATCTGGGGCATAACGATGCGCGGTCAGGGCAGCGACTTTCTTCGTGGCAAACAGAGGTCTCTTGGGCGTAGAGCCTTCCTGCTGATCTCCACTGGAACGCGGGCGGGGCTGACCACGTCCTTGCTGGCCACCCCGGCCCTTGCCGCCCCCTCCACCACCGGTTGACGGAGCCGATGAGTCCTGAAAGGAACGAGAAGAGCGTTGTTCAGAAGCCTGAAACCTCTCAGGCGATTTAATCATCGCGCGGTCGCGCAAATCATAAACACGATCCGACTGCGCAGGCAATGGAGACGCAGGAGCAGAAACCTGTATTTGTTGTTGTTGTTGCTTACCCTGATTCTGCTTTTTAGGCCAATTTTGTTTCTTGGACTTTTGTTGACCACTAGTTTCCGATGTCTGACTCTGGGGCTGTTTCTTCTCCTTATCAGGAAAAGTTTTAACCCCCTTTGCATTGCGGCCCACCATTTTGTAAGCATTCACAATAATCTTTGCTAACTGTCGGGGTCGGTCGGGCTCGGGAACCAACGCTAATGCGTTAGCAACTTGAAAGTTCACTGCATCCCCCTTGACATTCGCAAGGATCACACCGCAAACTACTTCAAAGGAGCCACACAGGCGCATGCCCAATTCAACAGCCGCCTCCGGTCCATGTTCGTCCTGAACACGTTTAAGGACCCCACCTAGATTGGTCACAGACGGGGGGCCATGGCACCTCGAATAGACCGCTGCAAAAGTTTTTCCCCAGGTCTCACAGTCAGCAAGGTCAGGAGCCAGATCTTTCGGCAAACTCAGTGTAAGAATCCGGTGTTTATCACCCGGACTCGTATTAGGAAACACAGCTTCTAGCTGGCCGAATTTCTCAGCAAGCCAGAACGGAAAATCGTCCTTTTCCTGGGGCTTCTTACCCATCACGGAATTAACCATGACCGGGTTGATTTTCAGACCAGCATGTTCTGCTTGAAGCTGTGCGCCTCTAGGGGCCGCGTCCTGAACATTACGTCCAATGTAATGAACAAGCGCTCTAATCACTCCCTCCGCGACTTCATGAAGTAGCCGCAGTTCACCTACGTTACATGCGTTACGTCTAGGGTGAGGAGTAAATCCACCCAAAGCAGGCCAACTAGTGCCCGCAATGGACAAAGGACCTAACCTCGGAGCGGTCATAGCGTGCGGTAGGGCGCCACCAAACCAAACTCCATGCTGCCAAGCGTCTATAGGTACCTCCAGTGCTCTGTACGGAGCGTACGCCGCCGGTACAACCGAAGCAGTGTATGTGTGGATCACACCAGTATTTGCGTCCACACCTGGAAATGTCACCCACGAATAAAACAGTTCGTACGGGTAAGCATGTTCCGCGCTTACCACCAGAACCACAGCCAAGCCTTCCAAAGGAACATCATACATCCGCAAATGGTCACGCACCGCAATGGGACTATGCTGCGGGATGTCCACAGGCTGAGCCATGTTAGCACAGGAATGAGAAAAAACAAATTATACTTTGTAGCACAACTGGGTAGTAATTCAAGGAAACCATTTTAGATAGATTCAAGCTTGAATATTACCTATTTCAAAAATAGGTAGGTTTTTCCGACACTGCCGTTTTCCGGAAACGGGAATGTAGGCGTTAAGGTTTGAATGATATACTACTCGAGTGTCATGTTATAGGGCCAACCAACGTATGGGCGCCATGTCGCAGGGTTTCCGTTCTCTCACAGAACTGTGCTCAGAGACCTAGAACCTGGGTGAGTCAGGGTGACCCACAACTCACCTATGTTTCAGAAATCCCCTTACCAGGCTAGCTACAGTATCTCATCGGCAGTGAATACTTCCCGATGTCTTAGACAATCCAAAACATGAACTTAGAATACCTCAGGTATCGTGGAACACATGAGCACTCTTTCGTTATATTATCATTCCAAACCGAAACTGGGAGGCAATGAGAACACGTGCAAGTTTGAAATGTTTATTTTTTCAATGCAACATTCTCAAACGCAGTATCTTGTATAATATCAACAAACATATTATAAAAATCAGAGTCAGCAGCATAGTCACTAATCCATAGTAAGCAAATTGTGATAACATATTATGATGCAAAATCTATAGAATTCTGTATCACCTATATTTCGCGCACCCTAATTAGCATATTATATTATATCTAAGAAGGTCTCATCTGGGCTTTAGCTGGGCGAACCCATACCTCAAATTCTCAGTAGGAGGAGATCACATCAACAGCTACCAGCTCTCAGCATGTCCAGCATCAAGTGTGTTTTCTAATTCCCTGTAACTGTATCTTGAACTCACGTAAAGCCCAAAGTTGGCACAAACATTATTTGTGTTATGACTAACGTAGTGCGAGGATCAGGCCTACAGTAACCTTGTGTTAGAGTGTGCAGTTCTCAGTGTGCAGACAGTTGTACCAAGTGTTCCAGGCACGACTGATACCAGTACAATAATATATTATTCTGAAGTAAATCACATCTTTCGTCTAGGTTAAAAGCTGTAATAACAATTAGGTGTCGTGTGCAAACCGAAGCAGAAAGAAAATATGGCGTTTAAACATTTAATAAGCACATGCTAACTTAACACAATCTATGGAAACGTAATAACCATATGACAATGTTGTCAGAGAAAGAACCTCCTTTGCCAGTATAGCAAACATGCAAAATGTGTGGAAAAGTGCTACACCTCACCACTTTCAAAGATCACCATTCAAAACTGTATTAAACATGGTGTGCTAATTACCCAGAATTCTGCTGCTTCTCTGAATTCAGTCCAACATATGTGCCCCCGTGCTTGTTGTGGTCTTACATCATTGTCAGCTGTATTTTAGAGGATTCACTTTTTTCTAAACTATGAAGCGTCACTGTCCTCCTTCAGAGGCAGACCACAACCTCACCTTAGCACTAGGGGGCAGATTTACAAGCCCCTTGCGCCACTTTTTTGTCACTTTTAACATGGGAAAAGTGACGCTGAAGTGGTGCATGGGGCTTGTAAATAAGCCCCTAGGTGAGTACCAGACTTGAGATAAACATGGTGTGACAGGACAGCATTTCTATCTTTCTTAGAATAACTTCTTGATGATTTCTTTCCAGGCAAACCCTATTTAGCTTCAGGAGTCTGGCCCACTCTAACATTATAAAACCAGTGATACTCAAAGTACGACGCAGGGTCCACATACAGCCCTCCTGACCTACCCATGCAGTTTCAGATCAACTGCACTCACGTGTTGCTGTTACTTGATCAAGAAGTTACATTTAGAAAGATGTGAAATAAACTGCAAATATTTATTTTCACTAACCGCCAGATTCATGAAAAACGGCATTTGCGATTCTGTAATAGCGAAAAAAAGCGAATCGCTATTCAGAAATCGCAAATCTGAATTCATGAAGATTTGCGATTAAAAAAAGCGATTCGATCGCAAATTCCGTTAGCGATTACCGATAATCGCAGAAAAATCGCTATTTTCGGCTACCCGCGCCGGGATTGCGAACTCGCAAATAGCGATATCGCTATTTGCGATATCGCTATTTGCGAGATCGCAAACTTGCGAGATCGGGAAAACGGGAAGTCGCATTTCGAGCCCAGTGATGACATCACAACCAGGAAGCTGCCAGTTCCCACCCCCATTCTCCACAGTGAGGCTGACTTCTAGGGAGCAAGTGGGAAAGCTGCTGCAATACAGGAGATTACTACACATCTACTACTTTGCTACAATGTCAGAGGAACCTGTTCCTGGCACCAGCAACTCCTCTGGGCGCAAAAGGAAGCTCAAATTTTCCGAGCAGGAGCTCGAACACTTGATTGAGGGGGTGGTGGCCATCCACGAGAAACTCTTCGGAAAAGATTCCAGGAGGGTCCCTGAGCAAGAGAAACGTAGGATATGGCAGGGGATTGCCTCCACTGTTAACTCCGTGGGAGTGGCCAACAGGTCCCTAGAGGAGCTGAAGAAACGGTTGAATGACCTCCGAGGCCGTGCCAAGGAGAAGGTGGCGGCGCGCCTTGGAGAGTCGTCGGGCACTGGAGGTGGTGGACCAACAGTCCCTCCCAACACAGCCATCGAGGACCAGGTGGAGGACACCCTAGAGAGGGAGGCCTGTATAGGCTTCACACGTCTCGACTCATCCCGCACCACCCAAGACACCCAAGGTAAGTGGCATGCGACTGCGACCCTGCCCCCTATGAATGTCCATGACCAAATAGGCTCCCCTAATGTCCCATAGGCATGCCATAGTTGCACATCAAGGAATGTCCCGATGCATTGTGAGAGATGTAGTGTGGCCACAATGTAGTAGTACCACAATGCTGCCAGACAGGTCCCAAAGCACACAAAGCCACAGCCATTCAGGGAATGTCACCCAGCATGCATGTAGCAACTGCACGTCTGCCAGATACATGCAACTAATGATCCTCCACTTACCCCCACAGGTGGCGGCGAAAGCAGCGATAGTGAAAGGCTGCAAATTGATGAGGAGGTCCAGGAGGAGGAGGTGCCACCACCAACCCAGGCACCAGCCCCTGCCGCTGCTACAACACCAGCAGCCAGATCCACCTGCAGTGTTCCCCCTGCGACTGGTGCAGCACCTACAGCCGCTGCCAGGCCAGCTACCATTGTGCCCCCTGCTACTGCTGCACCACCTAGAGCCGCAGCCAGGCCAGCTACCATTGTGCCCCCTGCATCTGGCGCACCAGCAACACCAGCTGTCACACCCCCTGCATCTGGCGCACCAGCAACGCCAGCTGTCACACCCCCTGCATCTGGCGCACCAGCAACGCCAGCCGTCACACCCCCAGCAGCTGCCGCCACAACATCAGGGCCCTCGCCAGTTGCGACACAGCGGCCAGCCACAGACTCAGGCCAGCAGGGCAGGCGTGGCAGGTCTCGCCAGCACACCACTCCAGCAAGCAGGAGGGAAAATGGACAGGGACAGGCGCGTCTGAGCGTTGAAAGACGCATGTTGAGGATACACCAGCGCCAGGCACGACAGCAAGGAGCCATTCAGCTGCAGCTCCATAAGATAGGGCGCAATGTGGCCACAGTCGCAGACCACATGGACCGCATGACGGCGGCCATGGCAGGTGTGGGGGAGCGCATAGACAACATGACTGCAGCCATGGCAGGTGTGGGTGAGGGAATGGCCCGCATGGCTGCAGCCATGGAGGCCAACACCGCTGCGATGTCCACACAGCGCAGTGCAGCACGCCGCCGCCACCGTCAACTCATGAGCCGGCTGGCCTCCTACAGCAGGGCGAATTATGTTGCTGCAAATGCAACTTCTCTGTTGGCGCGGCGGTCCCTTACACATCAGCACCAACTTGTCCAGTGCAGTGAAGACATGACCAGGGTCCTGGAGCACCTCACCACGGCCGTTACGGCACTACACCCTCCAGCAATACCATCCACTGTGGGGGGTGATGATGCTAGTGAGGGGGCATCCAGCGTCAGCAGCCACTCAGCCTCACAAATCCCACCACACAGCCGCAGCACCAGGCCCACGCCAGGTCCTGAAGCCCCGGAGGAGGATGCCCCTCAGAGGCGCTTGGGCGCAACGCGCAGTAGGCGCACTTGAGAACATTTGACTTTCATTGGCACAGGCTGACGTTAAGCCTGCCATGTCCTATGACACAGCAGTATGCTGTAATACTGTTAGTGGGAGATATTTGTACTGAAACCTTATTTTTTTCTGATTTGAACAAATACATTTATTTTGCTACACACATTAGCGTTGTGTCATCATTACATTTTGCATGCATTGTTGATTTGTGGGGTGATGGAAGAGGTTGTACTAGAAACATTTCACTGTGATGTGGTTGCGACGTCTGTACCCTTCTGCTGGGTTCTCCCCACGTGCATGGTGCGCATGTGCAGGTGGCCGGTTGTCCCCTTCAGATTCACTGCCAGAGATGTCAACAGGTATCCGGCGCTTGGTTGCAATGTTATGTAGTATTGCGCAGACAGCCACAATGCGGCAGCACACTGCAGGACTGTAATACATGGCCCCACCTGTCTTGTGCAGTATGCGGAACCTGCTCTTGAGCAGGCCAAATGTCCTTTCTATGCAATTCCTTGTCCGTATGTGTGCAATATTGTAGCGCCGTTGCTGGGGTGTAGCAGGGTTGAGGTATGGGGTCAGGAGGTATTCACTTAGGGCGTAGCCACTGTCACCTGAATGAGAGGAGCAGATGGTGATTGCCTGTGCTGCACTGTTACATCTTAGCAATGTGACATTTTCGACATAGTGTACTTACCAAGTAGGTGTCCTTCCCCAAACTCTCCCCTGACCAGTCGTGTGTGGAGGCCGCTGTGCCGGAATATGAAGGAGTCATGGGTACTCCCTGGGTACTGTGCGACAATGTCAGTGATGTATGTCTTAGCATTGCAGACCATCTGGATGTTGAGGGAGTGGTAGGACTTTCTATTGCGGAACATATACTCCATGGCAGCTGGTGGGCAGATGGCGACATGGGTACAGTCTATGCATCCGAGCACATGTGGAAAATGGGCTACATTGTAGAATTGTAGCTTGGTCATGTCCAATTCCTGTTGGCTGGCGGGGAATTTGATGTGACGGTGTAGCTGGGTGAGCATGGCGTCAACAAAAGTGTGGAGGCAGCGTGACATGGTGGGCTGGAATATCCCCCCAGCAGCCGCTACTATCCCCTGGAAACTCCCGGAGGCCAGGAGGTGCAGGCTACACAATACCTGCACATGTGTAGGCACCGCATTGGTACGGCTTGTTGGGTGCTGCATCAGGGGGTCAAAGTCCTGTATTAGCTGCATTATCATTTCCCCATTCAGCCTGTATTTAGCATATATCTGCTCTCTGGTTTGTCCCAGCAAGGTGACCCGCTGGCGGAATATCCTGTCCTGGATCCTGCGTCTCCTCCGTGCTAATCGCTGTAGCCTTCGACGCCTCACCACCATGTACATTCCTGGCATTGTGGGACTCCTAATGCTGCTGCTGATGATTGTCCTTATGTGTGATTGGTCAGGCCAGAACCTGTTGGTGATTGGACAACGGTTTTTTAAAAGTAATTTTTGCATGGCTTTTATGGTTACCACCTGCTTTGAGTTGTCCTTATTTTGCGCGGCGCAAAATGCGATTTTTGGGTTTTTCGCTATTAGCGATTTTTCTTGAATACCGATTGCGAATCTATAGTGAATTTGCTATTTATTTCGCAGAATCCGTGGTTTCTTGCATTTTCCGATTCGCTAATGCTCACCTGCCGGGATTCTGCGAATATAATAGCGAATTCGCTATTCTGTGTTTGCGAATTCGCTATTTTGATGTTGAATGCCAATTAAGCATGGGCGAATTTTGCGGATCTCGCGTTCGCGAATTTTGCGGATTTGCGGATTCGCAATCCGCAAAATCCGCGAATTCCCGCGAATTTGCGGATTTTTTTTTTGTGTTCGCCCGTGTTTCTGCCAGTTCGCGAGGGTTTTTACAATTTCGCAATTTGCGAACTTACCTGTCGGGTCGCAAGTTTTGCGAACTTGTTGTTTCTACGTGTCCAGCCTGTTTAGGACACTCTTCTTCATCACTGCCACTCTCTGTCACCACTGCCACTCTCTGACTACTCATGCCACCCTCTGGCCCACCCATGCCACCCTCTGTTTCATCACCACACCCTCTGGTTGTCCAGTGTACATTATTTTCGGCAAAGCAAAGCACACCTTCCCTGCCTCAAGTGACCTGAATTAATTTGGGGCTGATTAATGTGTCACAGAATATTTTTTTAGCTGGCACCTGCTTCCTTAGTGCGCCCTGATTAGTGATCTTTTGCACTTGCTAAGTGCTTTCATTGTTGCAAAATTAGTTACAACACCTGCCCTGCCCCAACTGACAATAATGAATTAGGGGCTGATTAATGGATTTTAACTTCCAGCCTGGCTCCTGCTTGTCTCCCTTAGCTGTAATTCAGGACCTTTGTGGCATATGTGTAACTATTCTGAGGTTCAGAGCAGGGTCACATAATAGTTTCAACTGGCAACTGAACTCTGGAGGGGCCCCTCAGGAAGCACTACAGGAAATGGCTACTAATGATGAGCCTGAACTTTTGAACCTGGTAAGTAGTTACTTTCAGTTTTGCTAAAATCGTATTTCTGCAATTTTGCACTTATTCGCGGGGCGCGAACTCACGCGAACTCACGCGAACAGTGCGAGCAAAATCCGCTGCTCGCGGATTTGCGGATTTTGCGGGAGATTCGCGAATCTCGCGGATTGCGAATTTCCCGAAAATCCGCAAAATCCGCGAGCGGAACGGATTTTCCGCCCACACCTAATGCCGATTCCGGAAATTGCGCCCGCAATTGCATTTTCGCAGCGATTGCGGGCGCAATTTTACTTCATGAATCAGGCTGAATCTGAAGTAAAAGAGAAGAAGAAAATAAGGTGTCCTGCACCACTTAACTTCAGAAAAGCATTATTTTTTATTAAGACATTTTGCAACAACTGTTTAAAAATATGATACAGTGTCTTCAAAATTCCAAAAACCTTATTTCATTAACATGCAGATGTAATTTACCTTATTATATCAGATTACATCAGTGCATTCAGAATTATTTTTAAAACTAATAGTTTTCAATAAGTAATATAGAAACATTCAAAACTCCACCATCCCGGACAACAATGCTAATAGTGAACCAAGAGACAAGTCAGTTGTCTCGTAGAACCTTAAGGGTGGTCTGGGTTGTTCAAAAACAAGAGAGATGTTTTAGGACAGTGCATATCCTGAACTCATGTATTTCAAGGTGCTCTTATATGTTATAACTTATAATGAAGAAAAAGGAGACAAAGTGAAATTGTACAATTGTCTAGAATCACACAATGTGGTCAGGTAGGAAAGCCAGAACTGATCCTAGGTGTTCTGGGTTTACATTGTGCAAATCTATTTAATTCCAATTCAATAGTCAAGTTACTTGCTTTTTACATCTGAATCTCCCAAGTTAGAGATAGCGCCCACCTTAACCCTTCTCCTCACAAAGCCCTACTCCCACCATGCTGGCATTAATACAGCCGTCCGGCACACCACAGACCACACTTTGCGGCCCCTGAGAAAATGTTTGTAAGTACCCATGTTATAAACTATACAAAGGACAAAGAATGGAGGGATGGATTTAGAAGGGCAGGGGGAGAGCAGCAGAAAACCTGACACCCCCTTGAATACTCTGTCGTGCTTTAAGAGGACTTCTTATTAATGTAACACAGAAACTGACTTAGGCCAGTGCGACCCTTGGACACTCACAAATGTTCCTATTGGCAGAGTTCACCATGTACAAGTGATCTGAATAACTATTATGAAGTCTGTCAGTCTTAGGTTAGCTGATGTTTGACCAGCATACCTTTAAATGCTTTTTATATTATTCACCGCAGGAGTACTGCAGTTTGCCATTCATTGACAGGATAACTTTTTTAAATGATGGAAAAGGAGACAAGACATGGTGGCAGCAACTAGAGCACAGGATGGGAATAACAGGTTCTGTCTTAAATTGGTTCACTTTGTTTTTCAAAAGTCAAGGGAAATCAACCCCTTTCTAAGACTGCTCTGGTCACACATGGGGTTCCACAAGGCTCCTCTATTTCACCCACTATCTTCAACCTATTCATGGAGCCATTAACAGATATGCGATGGTCATCTAACATTCACTATCATCTTTAGGCTGATGATACACAACTGTAATTGAAAGCCTCATCACCTGATGACATACCATCCCTCAATCCTATTCTTCAAAATACCCAAAACTGGCTGTCACACCACCACCTACAAGTGAACACTCAAAAAACGGAATTGCTACTAATCCCCCCACCCAATCAAATACACACTGCTAATGATTGGATGAAGCAACTAACAGCATTCAATTGCACACCACAATTTATTTAGTCAGAAAGATCTCGAGGAATAATCCTTGACAAAACCTTAATATGCAGGAGCATCATATTGCCATCAATAAAGGAGCAAACCTCCAAATGAGCATACTACGGAAACTAAAACCTTTCCTCCCTCCAAACGACTTCATGTCTGCCATACAAGCCCTTGTGGTCCCCATACTGGAATATGGAAGCGCTATCCTCTCAGGCCTGCCTAGATCCACAATAGTCCCATTAAGGGTCTCACTTAACTCTGCGGCAAGACTCATCAAGGGTTCAAAAAGGTACAATCATATCTTCCCTGACTTGGAATCCCTCAATCGGCTCCTTTATGAAGGAAGAATTCCACTAAAAATGGCATGTATTACACAGAAAGCTCTGCACGTCCACTCTCCAAGTTAGATCGCCAATATGCATGAGCTGTCGGGAGGCTCTAGATCCTCTAGAAAAAACAGCACCCTACTGATAAAGCCACAGCATTTCACCAGGAAGAAAACCCACAACAAAGCTTTCTCTGGCTTCGCCCCCAGAATCTGGAACTCTCTCCCCCCCCCCCGGAAATTAGGCTAACCCCCTCCACCACCTCCTTCAAGAAAACTTTTCTTTATGAACATATTTCTTGAATAGATCATCAGGATTCTGCTTCTTGAGCTTATTGTTCTCTTATACTGTATGTTCACTTACTATGCTTGAGGATTTATGTTGTTGCCTCATTTACTTGTAAAGTGCTATACATGCAAGGGTCATGTTCATGCTATATAAATCTTTTCAAATAAATAAATAAATTAAATAATTACGAATGGCCAATAGGATGCCATAAACACTGAGGTGTTCAGAATTTATAAGATTCGGTATTTATATTGCGATAATGTAACGCCCTTTCTTGATAATATGCCCCAGAGACTTTTCCCTATGTTGAATGGCAGCAGGTTTGACCTATAAAAATCTAACAAATGTTGCATTTTTATATTATTACCTGGTAATTACAAAATAGTCATTTCTATTGCAGTGGTCGTAATTCACCCGGCCAGTGGTCGTACTGTTTTAATAATACTTACTTCATCAACTTCAGGAGGTTATTTTGAAATTCTCAGCAGCATGTTCTATTGACACTTACCAGTTTTACCACAAAAAACAAAGGACACCATTAAGAAACGCGTATGCTTCCTTCCCAACATTTACTTAAACACTGCCTACTTAGCCTAAATCCGCAAGGGAAATGAAATCGAGCACAACTGGAATTAAGGTACATTTTAAGATAATAATTGAAATGTGCTTTTCAATTTGAATTTCTAACCACAGACAGCCATCCAACACCTGTCATAGAGATTGAAATGATAGTGATGGTCTTCCTCACCCTTTCTACTCTGTAAAGTGCATGGGGATTTCATTCTACCCATAGAAATATTTCTACATTTTGTCTGAGAAGCATACAGATATATTCAGTGTTAAGATAAGAAATTCAATTATCTGCTCGCAAAGAAAAGGGAAAGATTGGAGTCTGGGAGAAGCAAAGAACATCTTATGTTCAATTTCAGTGTGCACTGGACCAATTTCATTTTAGGAAGAAGCATACATTGTTTGCTTTCACTTTGCTCAGCCACTTTCAGCAGTCACATCAGTCCAATGTAATGCAAGTAAAAAATTTGAAAGGGCATGACGAAGCTGTGTTTTGATCAATGTTATGGTAAAAGTGTACCCTTCGCAAATCTCATATTTTGTGGTATTATCTTTAACTAAATATGAAAAAAAGGTTTTCGTGTTTATTCGGTCAGTTCTGTACAGTTTTACAGTTTTACTTTGAAAAATAAATGTTTTCGAAAATGTTCTTAAAATGGTGCAGAACTGAATACAGTTTTGGATATATTTTTCCTGCACGTTTTTGAATTCTTTTTTACTCGATCAACACTATAAACAATGTTACCTTGCACAGGACTTTTTTTAATTGAATGTGTTTAAGAGACTATGGGCCCGATGTAGGTAAACGCGATTTTCCGATTTCAAAATACCGAGGCGGGCCGAATCGGTATTCTGAAATCGGAAAACGAGATGTAGGGAAAAAAAAACGAATGAATACCGAATCGGTCGGCATCGGTAATGAGAATCGGTACGTTCCGATTCGGCTCGGTCCGAATCGGAAAGTACCGAATCGGCTAACAACGAATCGGAAATTACCGAATCGGCTACCACCGAATCGGATAGCCCCGAATCGGCGAATACCGATTCGGTAAAAGCCGAATCGGTAAAATCCGATTCGGCAATCATAGATTCGTAGCCATGAAAACACACCCATGGCGAAAAAGCCCATAGGAATGCATTGAATGAACCGAATCGGCTTTTACCGATTCGGATAATACCGATTCGGATTTCACCGATTCGGATATTACCGAATCGGTAAAAGCCGATTCGGCAATAGGCGATTCAGCCAATGAGGTGGCTCCCCCTCCCCCACCCAAACAGGGAGTGGCAACCCTGGCAGGTGCAGCTAATTAAGAAGTTTCTGGAAAGCCAGCCTGAGCTCAACACTCACAGTTAGCAGCAGTGGGAGAAGGAGGTTGCCAACTGAACTGGAGAACATGGCAGAGCAGTCAGAAAGCCAGAAGTCCTCCCAGAAGAGGAAGCCCAAGTTCACCACCACCGAACTTCAGGTGCTGGTCGAGGAGGTGGTGAGGGTGCACCGCCAGCTGTTTGGCAAGCTGTCCCTCAACGTGCCAGACAGCACCAAGAGGAGAATCTGGGCCGACATCGCCCAGAAGGTGAATGCTGCGGGTGTCACCCCCAGGTCCATAGAAGAACTGAAAAAGAGATTTTATGACATCCGCAGCCTCACTAAAAGGAAGATGGGTGAGTTCCAGAGGCAGGCTGGACACACTGGAGGAGGCACAAACCCGGCGCCACCCCTCACCGAGCTGGAGGAACTGGTCTCCAGCACCATTGAGAGGGAGAGTGTCGTTGGAATCGGGACCCTGGACAGCTCTGCGAGAGCTACAGCTACAGGTAAGAAGCATGCGCATCATGACACACCCTACCAGACACCTCCCCATTAGACACAATGCATAGGCAAACCCCAGCACTGTACTGTCACCAACATACAAGAGACAAGCATCATGGTACATGTAGTCAGCAGAAGTTAGCTAAATATGGCAGTGCAGAATCACAAGACAGGAAACAGTGTGGCACAGTGTAAGGAGATGCAAGGACATGTGGAATGCCATAATTGTACTGACTGTAATACATCGGCACTCAGTTTACAAATGCTTCTTTGTACCTAGGGGCCCCATCAGGCGGAACAACAGTGACAGCAGAGGGAGCAGCACCATCCAACACTGCAGTCGCAGGGCCGAGCACCAGCCAGGCTGGCCAGGAGGAGGATGAGGAAGGAGACACCCCAGGGCTAGGTATGGAGGGAGTCCTGGTCATTGACTTCCATGCAGTGCACTCCCCAGTACTGCCCAGCACACCCCCCTTGCAATTCTCCCCAGAGAACTCCCCTACAAGGGACACCATTCCGCCTACACCAGCTCCTGCCACAACCGTGGCCTTGCCACCTGTTCAACCTGTCCTGGGAGCAGGGGCTCAGGGACCGGCCAGCTTCACACCCCCACCAGTGGCACCCCAGCCCACTCAGCAGGCCGGAAGCAGCAGTGCCCAGCGCCGTGCCATCACCACCACTGCTGCACCAGCACAGGAGGGCAGTGTATTCCTGGGCCTGGAGGGACAGATGGTTAAAATTCAGAGGCAGCAAGCAAGATCCACTATGGCCTGCCAACGCCAGCTCCTGCAGCACAACATGCAGATGGGAGAGTTGGTCAAGGGATTCCAGGCCGTGGTGGAATCCAACAAGGAGGTGGCAGCAGGGTTAGGCAGGCTAACCACTGCCATCACCCACTCATCTGCCAGACAGGAGGAGCATGAGCTGGTGCGCAGGCGGGATGCCCGGGTGCTGAACCGGGCCATGGGCCGCCTTGCAGCGGCGACGGCACAACTGTGCCATCGCAGCGCCAACCAAGAATCTGTCCTTAGTCAGCATACGGCTGAGCTTACTAGGGGGATGGCCCGGATCACCACTGCCATGGAGGCCATGATAATTTCAAACACCGCCTCCAATCCGGCCCTGGACCTGGGTGATGCTGGGGACAGCAGCAGCCGCAGCAGCCCGGCCAGCGCTGCGTCTGAGCCACGGAGGAGCACCAGGCGCTCCGCTGATGCTGCAGGGCATTCAGAGGGGGCTGAGGGACACCCCAGTGGGTCTGGCAAGCGGGCAAAGAAATAGCCTGGCAAGGGCGGGTGAGGCAACCAGTACCTTGGACTTTATTTTATTTACCATACTCCATTTTATGTTGCACATCAGTGCTGTAACTGTGGTGCAACACTATTAAAATTTGTTTTTTCCAAGCAACATTTAGCTGTCTTTGCATCTGTACTCAGTCAGAAATAGTTCTCAGTGATCTCCTCACGTCTGTATCTGCCATCACTTGGCGTACACACCCCAGCTGGCTGTGTCAGTGGCACAGCTTCGTCGTCGTCATGGTCCTCGTAGTCAGACAACTCCACCTCAGTGCCCTTCTTCACCGCAAGGTTGTGTAACATTGCACATACAGCTATGATCTTGCAGCAGGTGATGGGGGTATACTGCCTTGCACCTCCACTCTTGTGCAGGCATCTGAATCTACTTTTCCAGATGCCAAAGGTCCGTTCGACAACATTCCTTGTGCGTATGTGGGCCCGGTTATACCTCCTTTGGCTGGGTGTGGAGGGGTTGAGGTAGGGGGTGAGTATGAATGAGCGGAGGGCATATGCACTGTCACCTGGAAGAGAAAGGGGTCACATTAGACACATGCATACATGTATTCCACCTACCTACTATGTGTTATGGGGGTCTGATGATGTGTCTCACCTAGGAGGTATCCTTCTCCAAATTCGCCAGCCATCAGCCGTGCATATATGCCGCTCTGTTGGAAAATATAGGAGTCATGGGTACTCCCTGGAAATTTTGCTACCAGGTCTGTGATGGTGCACTTTGCATTGCAGATCACCTGCACGTTGATGGTGTGTGTAGACTTGCGATTGCGGTATATGTATTCGGTGTCCGCTGGTGGGCAAATCGGAATGTGCGTGCCATCTATGCAACCGATGATGTGGGGAAATTGTGCCATCTGGTAGAAGTCAGCTTTGGTTTGTAGCAGTTCTGCGTGGGTTGCAGGGAAAGAGATGTATTGGTCCATCCTGTCTATCATGGCGTCAAGGAATGTGTGGAAGAACCTTGACAGGCTGCTCTGGCTCACCCCTCCTGCTGCTGCTACTCCACTTTGATAGCTGCCAGACGCTAGCAGGTGTAGGCTGCATAGCACCTGGACGTGCGCAGGGATGGCGTGTGCCCTTGGGGTGTGGTGGTCCAAGAATGGCTTGATATCCCTGATGAGCTCAAGTATGGTGTCAGAGTCCAGCCTGTATCTCTGTAGTATCTCTGCCTCTGTCAGCATGAACAGGGTTATCCTCTGTCTGTAGACCTGTTCATTTCTTAGCCATTCCCTCTGTCCTTCCTGCTGTAGCCGTAGCCGCCTCGCAATGACATAGAAAGCTGCCATCCTGCAAGTTGCAATGCATTTTGGGACTGTTTATATGGGTTGGAGTTGGTTACCACCTGATTGCAATCCATGGTAAATACCGAGTGAATTCTACCGATTTTGAGCCGATTTCGGTGTTTCTGTGCCTCCCTACATCTCCCCAACTGTCGGAATCGGGGAATTTCCCGATCGGCGATTCATACGAATCGGCATGTTTTCCGATTCGGCTCATGTCCGAATCGGTCTTTGTACCGATTCGGTACATGGACCGATTCGGTGATTTCCCGATTCGGTGTCACTAACGAATCGGTACATGGACCGATTCGGTGATTTTCCGATTCGGTGTCACTAACGATTCGGTACATGGACCGAATCGGTGATTTTCCGATTCGGTCTTTGTACCGATTCGGTACATGGACCGAATCGGTGACTTTCCGATTCGGTGTCACTAACGAATCGGTACATGGACCGATTCGGTCTTTGCATCCGATTCGGTGTTTTTCCGATTCGTTACATATCCGATTTTCGGTATGTACGTATCGGATCCTTTCCCATTCGGTACTCATTCCAATTCGGTTTTCTATCCGATTCTTTCTGTTTTTGGTTCCCTACATCTCGATGGCTGTTTACCGATCGGTAAGGGCCAAAAATCGGTATTTTCGGCCGTTACCGATCGGTAACGCCCTACCTACATCGGGCCCATATTGCCTTGATTACTTGAAGTAATCCCCATTACTCTTAGTCCTACTCGTCCTCGACCCAGTCATAACACATGAGGTATTCCACCCGACAGGAAACAAAACCGGAAACGCTTTTTAGACTCCACCCACCCTCCTGTCAGGTGCTATAATACACCTCACAACCAGAAGCAAATCCTGATGTACCGAGCACCAAAGGCCCGGAAAGGGAGGGCGGGCGGGTTGTATGACTGGGTCGAGGACGAGTAGGCCTAAGAGTAATGGGGATTACCTCAAGTAATCAAGGCATTACCTCTACGTCCCTCGTCCTCGAACCAGTCATAACACATGAGGCATACCAAAGCAACCCCAAAAGGCCTTTGGCACAACACATCCAGAAAACAGAACAGACACAAAGGAGTGCAGCAAGACAGAGTTTATTAATAAACAAAATTAAACATGTGGGGGAACCCCCACCGCTTGCAACACACCAGAACCAAAATTAGGGCGGCCCGAAAGGGCACAATTCAGGCGATAATGTCGCACAAAAGTGGATTCGGATGCCCAGGTCCCGCCCTACAAATCTCATCAAGGGGAACCCCATGGAAAGCCGCCCACGAAGCAGACACACCCCTGGTAGATCTCGCCTGAACACCAGAAGGGCAAGGCAAACCAGAGCCCTGGTAAGCCAAGGAAATCACAGTCTTGATCCAACGACCCAAAGTAAAGCGAGAGGCAGCTTCACCCCTCCAAGCCAGACCAAAGGTAACAAAGAGGGAGTCAGAGGACCGAAATCCAGCAGAACGATGAACATAAACAGACAAAGCCCGTCTCACATCCAAAGAATGGAGCAAGACGTCAGAGGGCGAGGAAGGAGAAGGACAGAGAGAAGGAAGAATCAATTCCTGGGAGGAATGAAACCTGTAACGAATTTTAGGTAGAAACCCGGGGTCCAACGAAAGGACCACCGCGTCATCCAGAAATCTCAAGAAGGGGGGAGAACAGCGCAACGCCGTAAGCTCGCCCAACCTCCGAGCAGATGTAACAGCGACCAAAAAGGCCACCTTGAAAGAGAGGAACTTCAAGTCCACGGACTCCAGAGGCTCAAAGGGAGGCGACTGTAATGCACCCAAAACCAAAGAAAGATCCCAGGGAGGAACCGGGGAGCGGACCGAAGGAGCAGAAAGAGAGAAACTCCGAAACAAACGGGAAAGCAACAGTCCGTCCTAAGGCAGAAGAGAAGCTGGATCCCGAAAGGCCCGGATAGCAGCCCACTGACCCTTCAAAGTGGACAAAGCATACCGCTTTTGAAACCCATCCAGAAAAAACTGAAGAATAGAAGAAACATCACAAGAGGTAGGGGACAGGCCCAAGGAAGCACACCAAGAAGAAAAAGAAACCCAGTGCTTAGAATAGGAGGAAAGCGTGGACTTCCGACGGGAAGCCTGCATCACAGTGATGAGGTGATCGGGCAAACCCCGGACACCAAGAGACAGCCGTTCAACCTCCAGACCGCCAAGGTGAGAGGTACCAACAGTGAGGATGACTGGCAACTCAGAGGAGACGGGTAGCGGGGCAGGATCCAAGGAGGGCCCACCGCCAGCCGCAGCAGAAGGGGGAAACACGAGCGGCGAGGCCAATAAGGCAGAACAGCCAATACCTGAGCCCCCACCCGCTGTACCTTCAGCAAGAAGGCAGGGATCAGAGGAAAGGGAATGCATAGAGTAACCAAGGAGGCCAAAGGACAGTCAAGGCATCCACCCCCCAAGCCCCTGACTCCGGAGTCCTGGAGCAGAACAGGGGAAGCAGGGCGTCCTTCCGCGAGGCAAAGAGATCCAGCACCGGAGTCCCGAACCTCAGGCACAGCAACCGGAAAATCCGAGGGGACAGACACAGGGTGAGAGAGGACGGGAACCTCCGACTCAAGGAATCTGCAACCACGTTGTCCACACCCCTGATGTGTTGAGCAGAAAGGGCCACCAGATGACACTCGGCCCAACTCGCAATGGCACATGCCACCAAGTTCAGGGAAAGGCAGCGGGTACTGCCCTGGTGTTTGATGTAGGCCACGGTCACAGTGTTGTCCGATCTCACCAACACGTTGCACCCCAGAAGACGATCCTTGAAAAGGCGAAGAGCCCTCTCCACTGCCGACAGTTCCCTCCAATTCGAAGACCGGTGCGACTCCGAAGGAAGCCAACTCGCCTGGATCGCCCAAGCACCCAGAGTCGCACCCCAACCGGAAGCGCTGGCATCCGTCGTCAACACCAAGGGGTGCGGAGGATGGAACCACATGCCCCTCGACAGATTTGAAGAATCCAGCCACCATTGGAGAGCAGACACCAACCCTGGAGATACCGGAACAGGAATCGAGAAGTCCAGGACAGGAAAGGGCACCCAACGCTGAATATGCCACAGCAGAGGCCGAAGATGAACCCTGGCCCAGGGCACCGTGAACACAGTGGCAGACATGTGGCCCTGAACCACCAGCCACTGCAGGAGAGGAGCCGATTTCCTGGAAAGCAACTTCCTCAGCAAAGACTGCAGACGCAGAAGCCGGGACTCCGGGAGAAAGACCTTGCCCAGCACAGAGTCGAACACAGCCCCAATGAAGGTCCTCCGAGTAGACGGGTCCAGGTGACTCTTCGGCAGATTGACAAGGAAGCCATGATCCTCGAGCGTACGCATGGTCAAGGAAAGGTGGTTGGACATGACCTCCGAAGACGGAGCCTGTAGCAGCCAATCATCCAAGTAAGGAAACACGGACACCCCCAGGAGATGGAGATGAGCCACCAAAGGAGCAGCCACTTTGGTGAACTGCCAATGACGACCATCCAGGCAAAAGCGAAGGAACTTCTGATCCTCCAACGCCATCGGGACATGCAGGTAGGCATCCTGGAGATCCAGCGACGTGAACACCCAACCATCCTGGATCAGGGGAACCACCTTCTGCAGTGTCTCCATCTTGAATGGTATTTTCTGAACAAACAAGTTCAAGGCCCGAAGATTGATGACAACACGGAACCCCCCGTGATCTTCGGAACCACAAAAACAATGGAATAAGTCCCCAGTTCACGCTCCAGGGAGGGAACCGGGACAATCGCCCGTTTGTCGAACAGCGACCCAACACCCTCCAGCAACGCCCGACGGCGAGCAGGGTCCACAGGTAAAGAGGTCACCACCACCCCCGAGGGAGGAGGAGGGGACAGGAACTCCATCCGGTAGCCCCGTGAAAGAACATCCAGCACCCACTGGTCCGAGGTCGTCACCAGCCAAGCATGAAGGAACAGCCGCAGTCTCCCACCAACCGCGGGCTGACCACAGGCGAGAACGGGCACCGGAACGGAGTAGTCAGGAGCGAGGAGCACCAGACCCACCATCCGGCAGGGTCTTCTTCTGGAACCTCCGAGGAAAGGACCTGCGAGCACCACGTTGGCCCCGAAACGAGGACTGGTGGAACCTGGAAGGCTGGCGAAAGGACCTTGCATTCGAGAAGGAGGACCCCTTCTGAGAAGGAGTATGACGGAAAGACAACAAATGCTTCCTCTCCTTGAAGACCTTATGGAGCTTGGTCTCCATGGCGTCCCCAAAAAGATGAGTACCAGAGAATGGCAACCTCAAATCCATAGAACGCTGCGCAGCATCCGTCTTCCAACCACGCAGAAGTAAGTTCCGCCGGGCAGCCACCGAGGAACCACAAGACAGAGCAGAAGCCCTGACAGAGTCAAAAGCGATGTCCGAAAGGAACTCAGACTGACGTTCCACAGACTCCAGCAACTCCGGACAACTGACCCCCTCCTGCATAGCAGAGAATAAAGTCTTGAAGTCAGCCAGCAAAGACTGCGCCACATATGCACCATTAACCCCTGACCGCAGTGCCAAGTGAGAGCCAGCATAGGACTTCTTTAGAGCAGAGTCAATCTTTTTATCAACGCCATCCTTCAGGATATTATCATCAGCCACGGAAGGCCTCCCAACCAGCGAAGCAACTACCGAATCCACCTGCACCGAATCAGGCAGGGCAACCTCCATATCCTGCAGAGGATACAGTTTAGACATGAATTTTGGCACAGAAATATGGTCCGGGTCCTTCCATTCCTTAAGGAGGACATCCATGACAAAGGGGTGGACGGGCATAGAAGAGGGCGCAGGATTCCTAAACTGCGGCAGAACAGCGTCCTGGGAGGTACTGGGCACCGACTCCACAGGGAAACCCATATTTTCCCTAACATGGAAGAGCAGGTCAGGCATCAGTTCCCTCGAAATGTACTTGCCCTGCAGATCCAGTGCACCCAAAGTAGACTCATCAGAGGAATCGGAGGATGAAATATCCGAATATAGGTGGGCAGCTGCCTCAGAGCGACCCCCAGCACCTTCTTGGAAGCCTTGAGACTGGACAGCGTCTCCAACAGCAGGCGCTTCAGACGCTTGGAGTCACCCAGACCAGCACTCCTACCAGCCGGCGCAGAATCACGACTGTCGGAGGAGGAGGAGGACGACCTAACAGGAGAGACATGCTTTCTCTTCCTGTGGTGTTTCCCCATTGTAAATATGGAGCAAGATGTCACCAGGATACAGCAAATAGCACACTGAATGCACAGTAACACAACCAGCGTCACAGGAGAGAAATCCAAACTCCCGCCATAAATAGGAGGAAAGCACTCACCCCACAGCTGCAGCTCCGTTGATAGACGAAGGATGGGCAGAAAACCCCGCCTCCCAGGAGCGGCCGATGAAAGAAATCCCATCAAGTCACTCAGGCCGAAAGGAGGCGGCGACGTCATCGCAATGAGTCAGGCAGCCAATCAGAAGACGAAGGCAGGGAACCCGGAGCCCACCCGGGCGCCCGTACAGGCAGAAATGAGCGACCGAATGCGGAAACAGCATCCAGCCTACTACCGTCATCACCAGCCCCGGCACGTCCAAGAACCGGAGACCGCGAACCCGAGGCAGCCCCCGGCCAAACCGAGGACGTCCCCGTACCCTCTGAGGAGGGCGCGGTCAGGCTCCCAACACCGGCAAAGGCATGACTCGTGGGGCCACAACACGCCTCCGAGTCGCAGGGTGCCCCGCACCATATGCCGTCGAACGCCTCTGAGCCAGGAGCAGCCAGTCCACAGGAGCCCGCCCCCAGGCAGCATGAAAAACGGGCAAACAGCTCCGGGACGCTCCGCATACCGCAATCCATGGTCCAGCGATCCTCCAGGGCTCCAGGACGAAGAAAGACATCCACGGGGGACCCGAGAAGCCCCGCAACCCAGGCCCCCCGCCAGGAGTAGAGTACAGGAAGCCCAGCAGCCTGACTTTGCAAGTCGTCCCACGTAGGTCCATGAGCACCCCCAAGGCCCCGCCAAAGAGGAAACCACAGGACTCTCGTAGCAGGTAAGTGCCCAGCACTCACCCCAGCGTCACCCATCAGTAGTTCCAACCGACAGGAAACAAAACAGGATTTGCTTCTGGTGGTGAGGTGTATTATAGCACCTGACAGGAGGGTGGGTGGAGTCTAAAAAGCGTTTCCTGTTTTGTTTCCTGTCGGGTGGAATACCTCATATGTTATGCCTGGGTCGAGGATGAGGGACGTAGAGGTAATGGGTCTGCCCAGTTACTTGTGTTCAATATGCTTGCTCAGTGCAAGCAGAATTAAAAGTAAGTCTTGGCAGCAGAATATGTTGTTATGTGCTGTATTCATACTTTTCAATACCCTGGCCTGACCCAGGACTTAGGCACTAGAGAGTTTTGTCCTACTGATCTTCTCAGTTGCACAAAGATATGCATGAACATTTATTGAAAGTGGGCCTTTGTTTCTTAGGCAAAACTAAATAAAGCTTAATGCCTTCATTACAAGTTAGGCAGAAGAAAGTGAGGTATTTACCACATGTGGTAAATGCCACAAGCCTGGGGTGATTCCAAGTGTGATGAACACATCTTATTCTGCGTTTTTAACTTGTAATGAGTCATAACATGCAGAATCGGTGTTTCACACACCGAATTTCATTACGTTTTTCTTTCTTTATGGGCTTTTTCCATTGATTAATTTCGGAGAGTTTCACCTGTTGGAATCTAGCAGGGGCAAACTGCTCCAGTGTGACAATAATTAAACAACTAGTAATTCCAATTCCTGTGCACACGTTTTTACGCAGATAACAGAGTATATCTCGGCACCTGTAATTATGGCCAAGGAGTTGGATTGCCTAGCAGTGAAACAATTTGAAACACTGTGTGAATGTTTTAGGCCTAGAGTAGAGAGAAGTAGAACTGTCTCTTCAGAGCTTTTGTAAGTAATGCATTTTGGAAAAAATACAGCAATTTTAGGTCAAATTCTTTTAACCATCACTTGATGGAAGTGTTGTTAACATTTTTGATCATTGTACCACACAACAATGACCTGGAGCGTCTTGGGGGAAATACATGAAGCTAATCAGTTGATCCTGTTTTTTTCTTTAAAATGCTGGAGTGTCTCCTACTGAAAAGGGCAATTCCAAGAATTGGACGAGGTGGGCTCACTCACATAATATGACTTGCTTTATCATAGACCACCTCGTCCCACTCTGGTAAGTTGATACTACAAGGGTGGAGTCGAACTTGGGTTGGGCTTTCCGGAAGGAGTTTGTAGCTATTATTATTTTTTCTGGATAGCATGGGTCCAGTTACTAAACTAAACACACCTCAGGGTATGCCACAAAAGTGTACTTTTATAAAGGTGGTACCCTGGGTATAGTTTTAAAACGTACCGCTAGCCTATGGCAGGGAATAGGTATGGATACTATGATCCTTGCATACCTCTGGGTAAAACAAACATGTTTCTGCCCTTTCCTAAAAGCTTAGATGGTCTGTCTCTTGGTAGGGGCGAGGTAGGATCTATGCAGGCATTTCTCCTTAACGAATGGGTGACTATAGGATATGCCCCCGTCAATAGACCATGAGGGGAATTGCCCCCAGGGACTAGGTATCAAATACAGATGTTTCCTTCAGAGAGGTGTGTCCCCTCTGCTTTTATGACAAACTACTTACCCTAACTTTAAGTTAGGGGCAGGAATATTAACCCTGATGAATGCCTGAGACCCTTTGGGCTTTTAGAAACCGGCAAAAACATGTCAGTTAAAACCAGGGACAGCACACATGCATACCAATCCTCCCAGGCACTGATCCCCTATCCTTTGCTTCATGAAAGTATTAATCAGACCCAAAGGGTTCATCATGTAATGTGTAAAGGCACATGCATGTTAATTTCATATTCAGGGATACAGTGAAAGACATAAAGGTATACAAAGTGTACCAGACTCTCTTATGTTAGAGGGGAGTCCATACATTGAATAATCTATGCACAACCAAGAAAGAAATGTTGGAAAATAAATGTTGTTTCCTCATTACCTTACTTTAGAGATGGGGATATTGTATGAGAAAGCTGTATCACATTAGCACACCAATATTTGACGTACCCCACCAAAATAAGAAGACAATGATAGGTAGCTGAGCCATTCCATTCAGCTGAATTATATTTGCATTTTGCATCCAGTTTCCATGAGCATAGGGCTAATACTAAATGGTAAAGCAAACTAAATTGAATAGAAACCTAACACAGGAAATAAGGTAGTGAAAGTTGTTTATGTTTTTGGTAAACTTAGTCATATTTAGGTACTTGATGCACATAAATGAATAATCGGTGCTTACTGTGTGAGCTAGTGGGCTACCTAAGATGCGGTATTGGGCTTCTTTCACAAACTGCATTTTGTAGTATGCCAATTAGTACTGCAGTAGTACTACTTACTTACTAAAAAATGCAAACTGCAAAGCTATGAGCGAAAATCTCCACCTCAACCTTGCCTCCCTTTGGTACAGGAGGTCAACACACCTGTAAGTTTACTAAGTATTTGGGGGCGGAGATAGCCACGCTTGGAGATGACCGCAAGTTGAGCTTGCTCCTCCGGTCGTATGCCCTATCCTACAATTATCCTGGTCACTTGACTTCTAAAATCGCCCAACTTCACCAACTTACTGCCCCGAGTGGAGACGCCGACCTGCAGATTTGTTCTTGGCCGGTGGCGATTGAACCTCGCCGAAAACGACCGTGGCAAGATTCACATCGCACTGAATTCTGAGCGGAGGGGGAGGTGTCTTGGTGGCGACGCCTACTCGAGTGTCTGGGCCAGCGACTGGAACCGCCGGGCCTGATCCTTCTGCGGCGTGGCCAGAGTGGGTCTGGCCTGCACAGCCAACCTCTGCCCGGACTGCTGCCTGCCAGGGCCGACACCTGGGGATCGGTCCCAGAGAGAACTGAGTGCAGCAGGTCCGCACCGCACTGAGGCCTGCAAGGCGTAGGGATACCTTGGCGAAGACGTCTGCCAGAGCGCTGAGGCCGGCGCCTACACAACCTGCCTCTGCCCGGACTGCTGCCTGCAGAGACTGATGCCCGGAGACCGGTCCTCAGGGGTAGCGATCGGGGCGGGGCCCATGCAGCGCTGTGGTCTGTGCGGTGGAGGAGGTGCCTCGGCAGTGACTTCTAGTCGGGCATCGAGTCCGGTGCCTGAACCACAGGGCCTTACCCTCCCTCAACGAGCCTGCCTCTGCCCGATCTGCTACCCGCCTGGAGAGACTCTGTTGGGGTGCCCTGGCCATGGGCCTGGTGCCTCTGAGGTGACCATGGCCAGGGCCCGTGGGAGAATCTGGCACTCTGGGCCTGCCTGCGTGGGTGTCACTGGGCCGATCTGGGCTGTGCTGAATGCCGGCTGTTTCGGGCACCTTGCTGGGCCCCCTGCTGTATTCGCTCTGTGCCTCCCGCGGATGGCTGCCTGCTCCTGGTCAGGAGGAACGAGTGGCCTAACTCTCAACATCATCCTGTGTGGCGTGGCAGATGATGGCATAGTCTCGTAACCCCCGTTGCTGGGACTGCCTTATCTGTGCTGCTTGGTGTGGCGGTGCCCCCGCCTCTGCGGAGGGCAGGACTAGACACAGTGTGTGCCCCTGCGGGTTGTTGAGACCCCGCATGCTGTTGCCCTGTTGTGACTGACCTGTGCTCCCTTGGCCTGACTCCATTTTAATGACGCTGTTTATGCACCCCTTTGGAGACCATTGTGGATGGCAAACCACGAGAGGTCGGGTTACAAATACTAAGACGGAGTAGTCAGCCTGGGGATCGCTGCGCCATCCCTGTCTGTGGTCTTTGGATTAATCCTTCATCATTTTTGGTCTCAGTGGATGCTCATAGGGGTGGGTTACCCCTCTACGACAGGGCCTCAGCGCTGGCTTGCCTGGTCTACTGTCTGGCTGAAAGGCGCCCATACTGACCTCCCTCCTGAGTTCATCTGTGGCTAACTGGTGGTTCTCACTGGACGCTGAGCTGACTCCCTTGGCCTCTCGCTGTGGTTCTCATCATGGGGTAACTGGACAGAAACCAACCTAAATTGCATTTGAACAATCAAAAAAGACTGTTGAGCACTCCTCGGATGACCCACGGAACAGTCAGGCGAATAATTTGGCATTGTGCAGTGAAACACCTGCTGACATTCACTCTATGTTCACAACAATCCAGTCCACTCTATCCAACATCAAAGGGAAAATCGATTCCCTGACTTATCGAGTGGCCCGCATGTGTGAATGCCTGGATAGGCACAGGGAGAGAATCAACATGGCAGAGCGTCGTATATCAGGCTCTGAGGATGCACAACGCCAAATGGAGGTGAAACAGGAGAAAATGGACAAAGCCATGACAGCCATGCTAGCGAAGTCAGAGGACCTCGAGGCGTGCTCACGATGTAACAACTTACTCTTTATGGGAGTGGTGGAGTCGACCAACATGGGTAATATGGAGCGCTATGTCGAGTCATTGCTAATTGCGCTCCTCGGCAGAGACACCTTCTCAGAGGTTTTCATAGTAGAGAGGGGTCATAGGTCACTTGCGCCTCAACCTGCACCCGGAGCGAGACTACGACCGATAATTGCAAGACTCCTAAAGTATCGAGATCGGGATGCGGCGCTCCGAAAGGCTCGAGAAATGGGTTGCCTCAACCATGAAGGAAAGTATTTCCATATTTAGACAGACATGCTGTAGATGTAGCCTGACTTCAAGAAACTCACCTTACCCGTGACACTGACTGTAGAATCGGGGGTAGGTGGACCACCTACAGACTTGCATCCTCATACTCCTCTTTTGCCAGGGGGTGCTCCTTCTGGTCACACAGGGCACACTGTTTACAATGCTCTACTCACATTCAGATGACCAAGGTACATATATCATTGTACAGGGTGATTTTGGCGGGACTATCATAACTATTGTCACAGCATATGGCCCTAACAGAGATGATCGATCCTTTTTCATAGATATTTGGAACAAACTGTACTCGCTTTGTCCCTACGAAATAATTTGGGGTAGCGATTTCAATACGTACTTAGAACCACTGGCAGATAGGTCCACAGTGAATGATAGATACAGGAAAAATTTAGCTAAATCGCTTAGGGATGGGATGAAGGATTATGCCATGCTAGATATTGGGAGAATGCGGCACCCCATCACTGAGAGTGCACATGCACATCCACTACTCACATGGTCTAGGATTGATTTCTGGATTGCCACTGCAGATGTAAATGCCTGGTCCACTGATATAACACACTTAACGAAAACCCTCTCAGATCACGCACCAGTCCGATTGGAACTCACCACCCCCTCGCATACACCGCGCCATGCATGGCGCCTTCAGCCTAGCACACTGCAAGATCAGGTCTTTAATTCCGATGTACGACAAGCTATCATTGAATTCTTTGAGCATAATGTGGGCACCGTAGAGCGTGATAAGGTTCTATGGGAGGCATTCAAACACGCAGGTATTCTTAAGGATATTCGTAGACAGCTCTCCATGGTAGAGGCGGACATTCAACGGGTGGAGTCCACTTATGCATCTACTTTAGATCCCAAGGTTCTGGCTGACATAAGAGGCAAAATAGATACATATCATGAGTTTGCAGACAGCGAACTTAAGTACATCTCAAGGAAATACACAGCACAAGCATATGGGGAAGGTGGTAGGCCTGGGAGAGTGCTCTCTAGCTAAATTCGTCCTACACTCTTGGCATCATACATAACTAAGATTGTGGACTCCAAGGCCATGGCCCGAAACAACACCCCCTCGATTTGTGCAGTGTTTCCAGGATTACTATGGCAGGCACCACCCCGATCCCACCAAACTGAATTAGTACTTTGATGATTTCGCATTGGCATGGCTATCTGATCTACATTGCAAATATTTTATTCATCATATAACTGAGGATGAGTTCTGACAAGCCATAAATTCCCTTCCTAACATGAAGGCACCGGACATAGATGGTCTCCCTGCCGAGTTTTATAAGTAATACAAAGATCTGCTATTGCCACATTTGGCAGCCATGTATGAGGAATCATACGAGGATGGTGTGCTCCCCCATCCATACATGAGGCGGTACTGATCACCCTCCTTAAACCTGACTAGGACCCAACCTACTGTGAGTCCTATCGCCCCCTTTAACTCATTACCACGGACGCTAAGATTGTAGCCAAACGTATAACCTTCCGACTGCAACCTCTACTGCAGAAGTTAGTCCTGCCAGACCAGGCAGGATTTATCCCGTCCCGCTCCACAACGCAAAACTTACGTACCATATTCGCCATATTCCACCAGATATACCCAGAATTACTGGCCACTGCGGCCTTATTAGACGCTGCAAAAGTGTTTGATTCTGTAGAATGGCCCTATATGTTCGATGTTCTTAGATGAATAGGATACCCGGAACCGTATCTGAAAGGGATAGCACTATTATATACAGCTCCTTTTGCAAGGCTGAGAATTAATGGCATTACATCTGCTTTCTTTATCATCCACAGAGGAACGAGACAGGGAAGCCCTCTGTTGCCCTTACTTTTCACATTGGCACTGGAAACATTGGCCTGTAAGATACGCCAGAGACACTCCGAGTCTGCGCTGCATTTCCACCTACGCCCTGTTAGTTTATCACTCTATGCAGATGACATGGTTTTATACACTAAGTACCTGGACGCTAATCTAAACGAGCTCATTCGGGAATATAATAAATATGCATACTTCTTGGGCTGTGTATTAACTGGGATAAGTCGGTGCTCATCCCAATCACTCCTGTGGCAACCAAGCCATCCCTCACCTACCCATTGCAATGGCCGACAGAAAAAGTTAAATACCTAGGTGTTTGGATACACCGGGACATAGACACTGTGATATGCGAAAACCATGGCACAGCAGTCCCATTGGCATGGCTATCTGATACACATTGCGAATATTTTAGTCATCATATAACTGAGGATGAGTTCCAACAAGCCATAAATTCCCTTCCTAACATGAAGGCACCGGACATAGATGGTCTCCCTGCCGAGTGTGAGTCCAATCGCCCCCTTTAACTCATTACCACAGACGCTAAGATTGTAGCCAAACGTATAGCCCTCCGACTGCAACCTCTACAATGGCAGACAGAAAAACTTAAATACCTAGGTGTTTGGATACAACGGGACATAGACACTGTGATATGCAAAAACTATGGCACAGCAGTCACTAAGTTAGAAGACCAAATATCCAGATGAATCCGACTCCCCCTATCTCTTGCGGTTAGAATCGCACTGCAAAAAATGGTGGTGCTCCCTCGTTTTTAATATTTATTTATGAACATACTGATTTGGTTACCACAGGACCTGTTTACCAGACTACGTACAGCACAGCTCCACTTGACATGGGCAGGGAAAAATGCGAGGGTGGGTGGAGGGAGCTGATGAGACCCTACGTCCAAGGCGGCTTTGGCGCCCCTGACTTACAATTATACTACTTTTAAGCTGTCGGCTAGTTGCACCGTAGATTTCTCTATGTTCACTAGCCTAGCTTCCATCTTGATTAGGCGAGCTTCCAGGGGACTTAATAAGGCCCTCAAAAGAGTTCCTATGTCGGCAAGAGTGATATCTTCATCTGAGGTCTCAAAGGGGTTCATGTTTGTATGTTCTGTAGTCTCTGCATGTAGAATCTCAATGGGTAGGGCCTCAGCTCTATCAATAGGCAAAATCCCCGTTTTGCTCTATCACCCTCCGGGGTAGGATTGAGTTTCTGAGTTTTTGCCTTCCTTCCCCCTTTGTTTTGGGCCCCTTTTTTCCGTTTTGGGATATACTACTATTGTGCAGAGGCACAGCATGCACACTATTCGACACAGCCACACTGCCAAGTACCCCATATTGAGGTGGAACACGAGAGCATGCACCCCACCCCACTTCTCTCACTTATATCCTCCCCAGACAGTACACCCCTAACTCAGAGATACACCCAGCGCTCTGCACTCGAGGGCCTGACACACACTGGCAAAGCGAGCACAAAAACTCCCGACATATGCACCAGCACTTCCCCTTCGACATCATCCACAACTCACGGTGACACAAGAGCAAAAAATTACACTAGAACTACAAGAGTCTAAGAACGACTCAGTGCTGAGGCGATCCAAGATGGCGGAGTGAGGACGCCCTAGATCACAGCTAGCTGCCGGGGCTCTCGGACTTACCCGTTCTCTGGGCTGTTTTACCCCGCAAGGAGCTTCGTTTGGGCTGATTCTGCCTTTTTTGTAGCTCCCCTTGCTTCTTCTCGGTCGAAAACCCTGCCGAGGGAAGAGAGTGCTGGAAGTGCTCGTAGACACCGGCGTGCTCTCGGCGCTGCCGCCGGCGCTGGTTACTGGAATCTACGGAGGTCTGTGTGCGGCGTGCGGGGTGCGGCCGATGCTCCTCCGTGAGCTGACGGCCTGCTACATTGTTGCTACACTGTTACAACGGACAGACTGCTTTTAGCTTCTTGGCTGCTTTACACGAGCGCCGAATGCTCTGGCTCTGGATAAATCGCCGTCTGGGGCTGTTCTCCACATCCCGCCTGATTCATTTAACCCAGAACTATACACCCGGCTGGTGGCGATTGCAGCTCAGACGTGTGCCTCGGACTGCGGAGGTGGAGAGGATGGCCCCAAAAAACGTGCCCAGGTCAACTCGAGCAACTAAAGCTGCAGTAATTGATCAAGGTATAACATCGCCAGGGCGAGCTATCGTTTTGACTGCAACAACAGCTGGAACAACTACGCTGACGGAACAAAGATCTTTGCCGGTGGAACCAGCGCTAGATCGGGACTCTGACTCTTCCCAGCCCCCGAGCCCGACATGTTCAACCACTATCTCTGCAATGGCAATCTCCCCTGTAAGCCTTGAACCATCTTGCCATGGCCTTGACATATCTACATGTTTACCTTCCGACTCTTCCAGTAATATCATTCCAGACGGCACTGAGGAAAATTGTCCTGAGATGTCCCCTTTTGAGGTTATCTTACATACTTTAACTAGCCATCGTGCTGAGGCGCAAGAACATTTTTTGCAACTACGTGGGGATAACACCAAGCTTCAGAAATCACTGACTGAAATGACTTCTAAATTAGGCGGGATAACTCAGGATATTGAAGACCTACAACAGAGAGTAGTTGGCATTGAAGAATGCTCAGCCCACACTGAGACTTCACTAAAGGACCATGAGAACCAGATTCTGGCATTACAGCTGAAGGTCGAGGACTTGGAAAGCCGCCAACGTCGATCAAATCTAAGACTTTTTGGTGTACCGGAGGGTTTGGAGGGGTCAGATGCTAGGGGATATGTGGAGGCATTACTAAGCAAAATTTTACCTGATCTAGCTGACTGGGATTGGGACTCTCAGGTTCAGAGAGCCCACCGTCTCCCCCCATTCCAGAAGAAAAAAAAAGTTAATACCTTATAATTTATTTTGGGAATTTTCTTTTGAGGGAGGCAGTAGCTCTTAAAGCACGTCCCAATTCTCCTATAAAATATGAGAATATGTCTATATTTGTTCGCTCAGATTTGAGCAAACATACAATGGATAGGAGATGGAGACTAAAAAAGCTTATAGACCCCTTCAAAGCTATTGGGGCGCAAGCGTTTTTGCAGGAGCCTGCCCGCCTCAAAATCATTAAAGGGGCTCATACCTATTATTTCTCGGATGAAAAAGAAGCGCAGAAAACGCTATCAAATCTGAGCTAATTGTTGGGCTAAAGATAAGTGGGTGAAAAAGGGAGGGAGAAAAAACAGAAAGGGGGGAAATAATGGAAAGGAAAGAAGGGAAGGGGGAAAAAGGGGGAAAAAAAGGAAAGAAAAAAGAGAGAGGGGGTGGTCCGATAGCCCCGGTGCTACTGTGTTCTGTGCTGCCCTTTGAACGGCAGCAGACAAGGAAGGGGCTCCCTCTGGTCCTGGGCTGAGGGAGAAACCGGGTGGGGGGTGGGCCCAGGTTCTCCGAGGGGTGGGTGGCAGGGGAAGGGGTAAAATATTAAAAAATTCAGCACATTATGATAAATGCTTAAACTGGAAAGTGCTGCATCGTTGTTTTTTCTGTCTAATTTCATTGTTCTATAACATACAGTATGGCAAAATGGATTTAGATTATTTACAAAAATGCATACATTAAAATGTTTAGCGTGGAACGTAGTCGGCCTAAATAATAAGAATAAAAGAAGACATATCTGAAGAACTAAGACTTTATAATCCTCAGCTAATTTTTCTATCTGAGACACACATATCGTATAAAGACAGAAAATTACTGAATCAGCTGGGCTATGAGGTTATAGTCTGCTCTTCTCAAACGGTTTCTCTAAGGGGGGTTGCCATATTAAAGGATAAAAGATCAAGAATAGAAACGATCCGATCTGGCACCGATAAATTGGGTCGATGGGTGATTGCTCAAGTCTGTACTGGCAAGTGTAAATATGTACTATGTGGAATCTATGGCTCCAACAGGGATGAAGCTTTTGTTTTTGATGAACTAAATGCGGAATTACTGGGCTGGGAGGGGGAATTAATCATGATGGGGGATTTTAATTGCAATATTGATTATAAGCAGGATACTACTAGACCGGGGACTTTTCAACGTATGCACAAAGTTAGGGCTGCTATTTTGGATTTAAGCAGGGTACACAATGTTAAGGATGTATGGCGCTCTCTTTATCCTGATATCCCTGGTCACACGTTCTACTCTTCTCCCCACAAACTGTGTACCCGGATAGATATGGCTTGGGCAACAGATCAAATTATTCAGAACAGCTCTATGGAAATCTGTCCATGGGTGTCCTCGGATCACAATCTCATTTTACTAACCTATAGATATAATGAGGGCCAAAATAGCATCAGATTGTTTTCTTTCCCCCGCTATCTATTGACAGACACTGCTTATATCTCCCAACTTAAACTCCATTTGTCTGAGTTCATCAAAATAAATCTTCATACTGCCTCCCATATATGTGTCTGGGATACATGTAAGGCCAGTATTAGAGGCCATGCGCAACAATGTATTCTTAAACAAAACTCTGAACGTCTTAATGATAATACCAAATTAATAGCAGATATTAGGGAATCTGAAATCCTATTGGTTAAGGCACTCTGTCTACGATCTACCAATATTCTAGAAATAGAACTAAAACTAGGATCACTTAAATCTAATTTTAAAACTACCATAATGGAAAAAAACTGTGCCAAAATGCTTAAGACCAAAATTCAGTGCTATGAAGGAGAGGATAAGATTGGTAAGCTACTGGCCTATAAAGTAGCAGATGTCAGAGCTCAGACTCGTATCAAATGTATTAAAGGGATCACTGAAATAATATCGAGGGACAAAATATCGACTTGCAAAAATATCGTGGACAAAATATCGACAGTCAAAATATCGAGTTTGTATCTACAAACAGGTAAGTACAAAAATATCGAGTACAAAATATTGTTTACAATAATATAGTTGTAAAAAAAATCGACTTTATTAAAAACAGTGTTAAATTAAATTAATATTAAAATTTAATTACTAAAATATACTTAAAAATACTTAAATTAACTTATAATAATTAAAAATTGAATTAAATTAATAAAAATATTTTTTTACAATCATATTTGTTAAAACATATATATATAGTAACATACTATAATTAAATAAGATACTATTATATTACCGTACGATACCAGAAGTGTAAAAAATACTATTCCCACTCCAAATAGTGCAAGCGTAGGGAAAGCATTGGATAACGTAGGGGTTAAAATTACTATTCCCACTCCAGTGGGTGCATCAGTAGGGAAAGTGTTGGATAGCGTAGGGGTTAAAATTACTATTCCCACTCCAGTGGGTGCAACAGTAGGGAAAGCGTTGGATAGCGTAGGGGTTAAAATTACTATTCCAACTCCAGTGGGTGCAACAGTAGGGAGAGCGTTGGATAGCGTAGGGGTTAAAATTACTATTCCCACTCCAGTGGGTGCAACAGTAGGGAAAGCGTTGGATAGCGTAGGGGTTAAAATTACTATTCCAACTCCAGTGGGTGCAACAGTAGGGAAAGTGTTGGATAGTGTAGGGGTTAAAATTACTATTCCCACTCCAGTGGGTGCAACAGTAGGGAAAGAGTTGGATAGCGTAGGGGTTAAAATTACTATTCCCACTCCAGTGGGTGCAACAGTAGGGAAAGCGTTGGATAGCGTAGGGGTTAAAATTACTATTCCAACTCCAGTGGGTGCAACAGTAGGGAAAGCGTTGGATAGCGTAGGGGTTAAAATTACTATTCCCACTCCAGTGGGTGCAACAGTAGGGAAAGTGTTGGATAGCGTAGGGGTTAAAATTACTATTCCCACTCCAGTGGGTGCAACAGTAGGGAAAGCGTTGGAAAGCGTAGTTGTGATAATTAAATTTGTAAAAATCACATATTAACAAATTAATCAATTAATATAAAATTATTAACAATTACTATTTAATTAATTAACACATATAAATTATGTATCAATTATTTACTAATTACTATCAATAAATATATTAACATATTTAATTATTATTAATTAAATTACTTCCCACCCTATTCCCCTATAATCCCACAACCCACTACTGCATTAAATTAGTAAAATTTACATATTTACCAATTATTCAATTATTATTAATTAATTTGCTATTACTTTTAAATTAATTAATACATATAAATTAATTTACAATTAATTTTAAATTAATATCAATTAATAATTTACATATTTAATTAATTATTAAAAAATTACTTCCCACCCTATTCCCCTATAAACCCACAACCCGCTACAGAATTACATTACGAAATTATTATAAAAACAAAGTTCTTTTAATAAAATTATTTATAACATTAATACACACTTTTCACATATATTATCACATAAAAATACACTATAAAATATTAAATATTATTAAAAATTCGATATTTTTGCTATCTATATTTTATACAGTCGATATTACTTCACTTACCTTAAAAACGATATTTTTGTAGTCGATATTCTGCCCAGTCGATATTTTGTCCAGTCTATATTTAAAAGTCGATATTATGTCCAGTCGATATTTTGGAGTCGATATTTTGTGCACTGTATTAAAGGCCCAAATCAAATTATATATAATCAACCGGTACAGATTCTGACTCAATTCAGAGATTACTATAATACTCTCTACACTCCGGAGAATCAACCCCCCACATCTGATATATTAAAATACCTAAAAAGTAATATCAATGGGAAATTTAATTTACCTGGCTTGGAAGATCTCTCGGATAATATTACCGAGCAGGAACTGAGACACGCAATTATTTCTCTGCCAACAGAGAAAGCTTCAGGGGAGGACTCAATTCCTTTGGAAGTATATCAAATTTGTATTGAGGAAATAATCTCTCTTTTTCTCCTTGTAATACAACATATTGGGTTAACTGGGAAGGCCCTGAGCTCTTGGAACATAACGAAAAATATTTTCTTTTTAAAAAAAGATAAGCCGCCAGAGGAATGTGAGTCGTACAGGCCAATATCTTTGATTAACTTTGACGCTAAGGTTTTCGCCAAAGTGCTGGCAAATAGATTGGCCCTAATTATCCCTGGGATTGTTAGTGAACAACAGCATGGTTTCGTATTGGGCAGAGATACAACAACTCATATCAATACAGCTATCACAGCCTTTGACATCGCCGAAACTGAGGACTCCCCACTCGACATGATCTTATTAGACGCCGAAAAGGCTTTTGACCGAGTGGGGTGGGATTATCTGTGGACTGTGCTATCTTTCATTGGTCTCAGGGACAACATAATCAGCTAGATCCGGGCCTTATATGACCAACCCATGGCTAAAATCAGTTACTCAGGTCTGTTATCTTCTGCTTTTTCCATCGCACGTGGCACCCGCCAGGGGTGCCCGTTATCTCCTCTGCTTTTCTCAATCTCTATGGAGCCATTTCTATCTGCGCTCCTGGCTCAGCCCAAGATAATCCCATTTAGTTCCGACCCCACTGTTTGAATATTACCACTTACGCGGACGACATCGCGGTATACTCATCAAATGTTACAACAGCACTAGAGGGTATAATGGTTGAAGCGGAAAAATTTGGCAATGTCTCTGGTTACAAACTAAATGCGAATAAAACTCAGATAGTGGTTAATTATAAATTATCGGGGGGAACTAAGGGGGTCTGTAGTGCAGCTAATTATTTGGAGGTTAAAATTTCATCCAAGATTAGCGATATAATTCCCATTAACTATGATGTGCTGGTCAAATCAACTAAGCAGCTTTTTAAAAAATGACATAAACTACCACTAAATATTATAAGTAGAATTAACTTTGTTAAGATGAAAATCCTGCCAAAAACTTCTTTATCTCTTCCGTTCTATTCCTTTGGCACTGAACAATATTTCTTTTTTAAAAAGCTAGACGGAATATTTAGCAGCTTTATCTGGGGTTACAGGAAAGCTCGAAAAAGCTTATCTTCACTAAAAGGATCTACTGATATGGGAGGCCTTTGCTTCCCAGACTTTAAACTTTATTTTTGGGCAACTTTTATAGGACGTCTTCGTTCCTTACTTAATCCCGAGCTTAATCATTTTTTCTTTCATACTATAATGTTGAAATCAGATGCAAGAATGTTTCTGCTCAGATTGAACGACCCACATTTTTACAAAAGAGTGACATTTAAGACAGCCCAAGGCATTGCTAAGATTTGGTTTGGTATGATATCCTTTTGTAAAACTTCCTTCTATCACTCAAAATTGAGGCTATGGGACAACCCAGGACGTCCGGGGATATTTAATGGCAGCAGGGCTAGTGTTTGGGCAACACATGGTATATCAACCTTAGGGGATATGTATGGTACTAATGGCTTTTTAGATTTTGAGACATTAAAACATCTGACCCATCTGACAGAGTCTATAAGGTTTAAATATATTCAGATTCACGACTTTCTAATACGTCGGATGAAAATCTTATTTGTCTCAGAATCTGATATTTGGGATTGCCTCTACTCATCTAAAATTAAATCAGTAATAAGCACTGGCTATAACTGTCTAAATTCTTATGTAAAACAAGATTGCTCCAAACTAGCGGAGAAATGGAGTTCTAAACTTGGTACTACGGTCTATCCGGATCAGATCTCACATTCCCTCTCTAATATAAACAGGCTGGTTCACTCAGCTAGCCTTCGTTTGCAACAGTTCAAAACTTCTTGTTTATTATATCATACCCCAGAAGTGATTCTTAAATGGTCTTTAAATCCACTATATACAGATCGTACCAAATGCCCTAAATGTGATACTGTGGGCGCAAATACAGAACATATGCTATTTTCTTGCCCTCAACTGAAAGACTTCTGGTTCAATTTGGATAAAGTTTTGAAATTTAAATTGGCAAGACCACTGTTACTGTCAGCCTATGCCATACTTTTAGATATACACAGTACTGCCTTACCCAACAAAAGCTTTAGTCACTATTTTGCTATCCTGTGCTAAACTCATAGTAGCTCGGGCTTGGATATCGCCACAGCCACCACAGATTGTGCAATGGTGGTTTTTGGTTAATGAAATCCACAATATGGAAGCTGGGTTAGCTCGAATAAGGGGTACCAGATCTCTTCTTAAATTTGAGAAAACTTGGGGCAACTTTATGTAAAATTTTCTTTGCAGGGTCACTATCTTCTCTTCTTCCTATTGTATGAATTTTCTTGTATATTCTTTAATTGATCTCCTTTTAAGTTTCTATTTTATGCCTTTCTGTATAGCTCTATGTATAGATAATGCTGGTATATTTGTTCTGTTTGTGTTTGACTCTTCATTATGTGCTGATAATAAAAATAATTAAAAAAAAGAACTACAAGAGATGGGACTCCACACCATGGGTGATCTCTTCCCTGATACGGAATACATACCGTGGGGTGCTACGCTCTAAGCGCATTTCAAACTCCCTTGAAAATGCTTGCATATCTGCATCTACGTATGGCGATCAAAGCTTTGTACCCCTCCTTCCAGAACAAACCACCAACGCTCAATGCGCTGCAGATACTCTTGACCAATGCCACACGACAACGTCTAGTCAGTAAATTATACATTGTGTCACAACTGCAAATAAACCCCTAGCTGCAAATAAACCCCTAGCACGATGGGAGGCAACATTCGGCATAGCCATTCCACAAGAAGACTGAGATTTTGGATGTATCCGACTACAACTGCTTTCGTCTAATTGCAACCTGAAAATCATAAATTTCAGGTTCATACACCAGGTATACTACACACCCAAGCAACTACATGCATATGGACTTCGGATTGATGACCACTGTCACAGATGTCAGGCCCCCAGTGCAGACTTTCTACTATGGCGTGGGTATGTACCAAACTTCAATCTTACTGGCAGGACGTCACTAACACAGTCACTTATATGCTGGGTGAGTGTGTCCCAAATGAACCTATAGTATGTCTTCTGGGCATCTACAAGATTAAACTGGCGCATAGACGTAAGCTACTGGCGGTAGCACTAATACTGGCTGAAAGAAGAATAGCATTGAAATGGGGCAGTAAACTGACTCCGAAACATACAGATTGGGTCAAGGACATGTCATATTGTAAAACTCAGCTACATACTTATGCAGAAGACTTACCCCAATCCTCTAGACCACGAGAATTCTGGGACCCACTAGTTCAATACCTCCTATCCAAGCAAACAGAGGACTGATTGTAGGCAATGTTCGGCTCACAGACAAGATGCGCTGCGGAGGGGACGAGACTCATCCAATCCCATTGGTGGGTGGGGAGAAACACCTACATACCTGTATATTTACCAGCTAGCGGGCATGTATTTAATATTATTTTTTTAAGTGTACAAGGGACTAGAAATTTAAATTTAGTGTCACTTTAGGCGCTACGTCGTAACATGTTAATGTACAAACTCATTGTGTGTTTTATCGCATTATTGTACGGATATAAAATGTGTAAGTTTGCACAGTTTGACTGACCATAAAAAAAATTATAAAAAAAAAACTGTTTACTAAGTAGTTGTAAATGTGCGAGGGACCATGTGGACTGGAGGGAAAATGGGGAATACCTACTACAAAATGGGAGGGGAGACAGAATAGTAAGGTGTGGTTTAGGGAGGGACAGATTACTATAAAAACCCACTCACAAAAGAGTACGTACATTGCTATTCACAAATTACACTACTAAAGGTATTACAGCCCTAAAGGTGGCATAACAGTCCAGCCTGGAGTAAGTGAATCACAACACATAACCACTCACTGGCATGGCAGTACACATCAATAAAAGATAAAAGAAAGAGGCAGGGAATTAAACAACTACTCTTTGGAAAATAATTTTATGGAAATGTAATTAATTTGACTTTGAAAATGTATATTTTGTTTAAGATTGAAAATTATATATAATAACAAAGACAATTAAAATGAACATGTAAATATTTGTTAACACAAATTATTACAATTAAATCAACACAAAATGTAATACATATTAAATAAAAATTAAAATGTTACTATGATTGGTATTTTTCATAATTTTGAAGACATATTGTCTAAAAATTAAATAAATATAGTTGTTAATTATTCAATACTTTTTTAATATAAAGAGTTAATCTGCTGTAACATTTTATTTTATTAGTTCTATGTTAATAATACATATTTAAATTATATTACTTTAAGATTTAAATTGTTTTTTATAATATTTCTAAGACTAATAAACTTAATTAATTTTCCATAACATTTCTCACAGGGAGATTTCTACTACAGTAAAGGAGATCTCCACCTACATGTGAAAAGTTATTATTTTTTTATGTTCGCCCCCTTTAACGTGAAGGGGAGAATGTGTAGGTTTATATTTAGGTGTGCATCTACACTTGGAAATGGTGAAAAGCAAAAAAACGTAGACTTGCATTTAAGTTCAAGACTAAGTTTACACATGAGTAAATCTACATGTGTAAATGTATGTTTATGAATAGGGCCAATTGTTTACTGCTGACTAATAGAACAGATTATATATATATATTTTAAATAGAAAAAAGTGTGCTACAGTGAGTGTTGTGGTGCCATTGTAGAGACTGCAACCATTTGATTCAGCAGCATGTTGATTTTATGTAATAATTAGTGGAGGAGCATCAAGAAACCCTTTCGATGATTTGTTCCTGCCCATGACCTAGCGCATGCTGCAGTGTATCAGTACCAGAATTTAGGCAATTCTATTTCTTCGTTGCTCACCATATTCTGAAGTGGGTGCTCGCTGGCTACTGTACTCTGAGATGCAGTATAGGCTAACATTTCTTACATCCAACGAACAGACATTGCAGAAAACAAAACATCTGTTCATCTAAATCAGGAAAGACATTTTTCGTTTTGCCAAGATTGTTTCTATATGCGTCGCCACCTTTACACAATTCTGTATCTACAGTTGACGTCCAAGACTTAATTTACATGCCAGGTGAAGCAGTTAAGCCTTATGGACCTTAACAATGGTTAACAATATGTGATATCTGTGCAATATTTACTTTCTTACTTTTTGTTTCCTTTATAACATTTCTTTGATACAAAACAGCAAATTAAAATATGTGAAATTGATAGCTGAAAGCACATTTAACTTGTGAGGGATGAGGGATACCCAACAAAAAAACAGTGAACAATTCAAAAAAGCTTACCAAATATTTGTCAAATATACATGTATCTTTCTTTAAGGTACCTTCCACTCAGCACCATGCAGAGTTGCTGAGTTGCCTATGACCCCTTTCGTGTTTACAACTTCTACGAATTCGGGCTTTGTAGCTGATAGTCGTTTGTATTGAGACTTGCATTTTTTCTTCTAGGCTTCAAATTATCGGCATGCAAAATGCATTAGGCTCAAAACCTAGGTCTGGCTAAAGTGTTCGCATGTGACATGAGGCACATTAATATGTCTTTCCTATGTTTTACCCTCTTACGTCAATCTGTCCACCTTTCTCCACATCACTCTATGCTGCCATCATAGTGAACGTCCTCTGTTGCTGAAATGTACATCCTCCATTGTTACCTTGATGCACATCACGTCACTGCTAACAAGCACTCTCTTACCACTTATTCACAGAAAGGTGAACATCATCACGAACACCATAGAAATGCTCAAATTAGTTGAGGACTCGGTCTTGGGCACTCTTTGAAACCAATTTTCAACTAAACCTCATTTGGGCTCCTTCAAATTCAGATTTCAAATGTGTTTATTTGACACACACAAATGTATTGTTTCAATTCCTCTCAAAGAATGACATCTGATAGCAGATGCTGAATATCTAATGCAAGGGTAGCAGGAGGTGCCTATCAAATATCACTTGGCACATACCAGCTTTTTTTTTTGATTTCAAAGAATTTTATTTTATGAAGAAGAAGAAGAGGTACATACGACAATAAATATGATACAATTGACACCAAATAAAAACAAAGCAAATGGAGGCAAAACCTTGAGAATAAGCACAGTAAATGTAGTTCTAAATAAACGTAGCCTGCCATAAACAGGAAAATGAAGTAGGTAAGGGAAAATGAGTGTCGTATATAAAATCAATAATCAAAAGTATCACAATCAGCTGGTAAAATCAGGGTAAGGGAGGGAAAGAAAAAAGAAAGAAGAAAGAAAGAGAGAATAAGAGAAAAGATAGAAAAGGGCAGAAAACAGCAAAGGAAAAGAAGAAGAAGAGAAAGAAGGATTTCCAATGGACTAACCCGACATACAAGACACCATTCAACCAGACGGAACAAAAGGATATTGAGCAACCAACCCTTTTGAAGACAAATCCATATAGTTATCTAATGCCTTCCAAACCCCACTAGAAATAGATGGAGAAAGGTGAGCATGATCAACCGAAGTGTGAGCACTACGCAAAAAGGAAACCCACGCCCACCAAGTATGATAAGAAACAGAGGAAAAGGATTTCCAATCCATAAGGATGACCTTCACAGCAATAGTCAAAAGGAGATCCATCAACTGTAAATCCATGGGATCTAAGGGAAGAGGAACAGGGGCAGCCAATGGACCTAATAGAATTACTGGAAAAGAGAGTTGAAAATCAATACCAAAGATTAGAGTGAGATGTTTATGAATGAGGTCCCAAAAAGGCTGGAGAAGGGAGCATTCAAAAAACATATGCGGAAAATCGCCCATCAATAATCCACAGCTCCAGCATAAATTGTCATCTTTGAGATTGAGCGAATGTAAACGAACAGGTGTCCAATGAAGAAGGTTGATGGAGACAAATTTAGATTGCATCAATGATGGGGCGATTTTATTGCGAAGAGAAAGTTTACCAATCAGCTGCCATGTGTCTGAAGAAATATGATCAGTAACTCCTTGATCAAAATGACCTAACCATTTTTGTTGAGCAACCGTATGCACTGGTAATGAAGCAGATGATAAGAATTTATTAATTTTGGAGGCTACGTGACCAGATTTAGTCCAGATATGAAAGAGAGAAATGGTAGGAGAGGTAGGATGAAGACGCAACTTAGCAAGTGCTACTTTAATTTTAAGAAAAGTATAGAAATCCAAGTTAGTTAAAGAATATTGTTGAGCCAAGGAGGAGAAGGGTAATGGCTCATTATTAGAACCATAAAGATGTTTAACAAGCGAAATCCCTTTAGCTGCCCAATAGGACATGAGTGTGGGAGTAATATTAAGTTTAATTTTAGAATTGCGCTAAATAGACGACCACCTAGATTTATGGAGTGGAATTGCCACCTTCTTGTCGACTTTCCGGATCGCAGCAAGAGTATCAAGAATTATAGAGCGAGAAAACAGGATGTGCAAGGTAGATGCAGTGCAAAAGGAGGCAGTCGGCAGAGGAGACGCTAATTCCGGTTCTATTAACAACCAAGATGGAACATGAGTAGGGGGTGAAGAGAACCATAGAGCACCTTGAGATGCCAAAAAGGCGGTTTGGTACTTTTCCCAATCAGGAAGGGTGCAACCTCCCATTTCATAAGGTTTCCGCAAGAATTTATAAGCGATTCTAGCCCGTTTGTCATTCCATAAAAATTTAGAGGTCAGGACATCAATGTCATGAAAAAAGGAATCTGATAGTTTAACCGGAAGCATGGAGGATACAAAATTAATAATGGGTGTTATCATCATTTTAAGGGTCTGAAGGTGATCCCACCAGGAAATATGTTTCGGAGACCACGTGTCTAAAAGACGCCGCACTTTAAGAATAGTCTGGGATTCATTATAGGCAGTAGTGGCATATAAGGTAGAACAGAAATAAATACCCAAGTATTTTAAATGTGTAGGCTGCCATTTAAAGCCAGCAGAGCCCATATGTGCAGGGAAACAATAGGCATTCAAAGGGAACATTTCAGTCTTATCCTTATTTAAGGTGTAACCTGAAACGTTTGAAAAAAGGGAAATGGTATCTGAAATAGCAGGAATAGCCACAGCAATGTCATCTGAGAAAATAGGAACATCGTCCGCGTACGCAGCAGTTTTAATACAATGAGGCCCAAAAGAAAAATCTTTGATGTCTGGGTGCAACTCAATCAATCGGAGGAGAGGGTCAATGGATAGTAAAAACAAAAGCGGAGATAAAGGACAACCTTGTCTAGTGCCCTGGCGAAGATTAAAAAAGGACGACGTAGCTCCGTTAACTCGTATATTAGCTCTAGGTTGAGAATATAGGGACATTACCATATTAATGAAAGAGTCACCAAGATTATGTGCACACAAGACAGCACGAAGAAAAGGCCAATAGACCGTGTCGAAGGCCTTTTCAGCGTCAAGGGCTAAGGCCGCGGCAGGGAGATGAGAGCGTTTAGCTGCTCCAAGAATATGGCAAAAAGTGCGTATATTATCACGCGCAAGACGACCCTTAACAAAACCGGTTTGAGACGAATGGACAAGTTTAGGAATAAGGGATTCTAATCTCTTGGCTAGAATTTTGGCAAAAATCTTAGCCTCCATGTTGAGAAGAGAAATAGGACGGAAGTTTTTTGGGTCTGAATGATCCTTTCCTTCTTTTGGAATTACTACAATAGTAGCATCAGCCACAGTACCATAAACAGACCCATCTTTAATAAAAGTATCAAAGACAGATTGTAGTTTGGGAACAAGTGCAGAAAGAAAAGTTTTATAGAACAAAATAGGGAAGCCATCAGGGCCCGGGGCTTTTCCAGAGCGAGTAGATTTAATTGCGGTAATAATTTCCTCAGGGGAAATCGGGCCATTTAAAAGAGTACGATCATCTACAGAAACTGTCTTAACCGGAACAGATTTTAAGAAGTCCTGGCATTGCTCAAAGGAAGTTTGATTAGAAGGGGTATATAAGTTATTGTAGAAGTCACAAAAAACTTCGAGAATTTCTCCAGTCTGAAATTTTTTAGAGCCAGAGCTATCAGTAATAGAAGAAATTTGAGAGGACTTAAATGAGAAATCTTGAAATTTTAAGGTAGCTGCGAGAATCTTCCCAGCACGATTCTTTAACAATAGCCTCCTGGATTTCTGCGCTTGAACACCAATATGGGCTCTTTTGGTAACTATAGTATTATATTTGTATTTTAATTGTTTGATTAACTGTAGACAAGATTTATCCTTAGAATGTCTAAAGGTAGCTTCCAGATGTTTAATTTCAGTTGATAGATCTGTAAGCTCTTTTTTAATAGCAGTATTCCTTTTGGACATACATTTAATAACTTGGCCACGGAAAGTACATTTAAACGAATCCCAGAGGACAATTGGGGAAGAAACTGAGCCTTCATTCTCAAGGAAAAAGGTTTCTATTGCACTAGAGAATTCATCGACCTGAGCAGTATCATGCAAAACTTCTGTATTTAATCTCCAGGAACGAGCACGTGATTTAGGAGCAAAGGGCAGCAATGTAAAAGTAACTGCAGCATGATCAGAAATCAAAATAGGATGAATAAGCGGAGCGGAGGAGGATGAAACAAGAGAAGAGTGAACAAGTAAGTAATCGATACGAGAAAAGGAAGAATGAGGAGAAGAAAAGAAGGAAAAGTCACTACCAGTGGGGTTGTGAAGACGCCATATATCCTGAAGATGAGTGAGGGAACACATGTTAATCATTTGTTTATGGGTTTTTGGAGGACGAAACTGAAAAGCTGAATTCCTATCTAAAATGGGATCCATTGGTAAATTAAAGTCACCACCAACAATAAGATTCCCAGCATGCGGGGTATCATTTAATTTTTTGGTAATCAATTTCCAAAAGGCCGGATCATCATTGTTAGGGGCATAGATATTCATCACATACAGATCATTATTTCCATCAGACAATTTAGTTAGTAACCACCGACCCTCAGAATCGTTATCAGAGGAAAGTATAGATAAACCTGCATTTTTTGAAATTAATGTAATGACCCCATTACGTTTGCCAGAAGCATCAGAGCAACAAACATCAGAAACCCATTCTTTCCTTAGAAACAACGCCTCTCTGGTAGAGACCTTTGTCTCTTGAAGAAGGATCAGGTCTGAAGATAGAGATTTACAATAATCTAAAATTTTTGACCTCTTCACCGGATGATTTAAACCCTTAACATTGAGGGATAATACATTCAAACCCGGCATGGAAATATACAAGAAAAGAGAAAAGACACCATAGATGAAGGATAGACAGCCAACAGCACAAATCCAAGCAACCAAACATCAACGATAAACAGCGAGGAGGGAGAATCCATGAGGGAAATCCGAAAGAAGAAAAAAGACAGAAAAGAAGAGGAGAGAAGAAAGAGAAGAAGCAGCAGGGGAGGCCTGAAAAGGACCAAAGTCATACTAGGGAGAACGTGGAAAGGCGATAAAGGAACCGTACAAGGAGGAGAGATAATTGATAACAAGAGCCCCAATATATTGCCCAGCTGATTACATTCAGATAGGAACTAGGAACAATCAAAATATGAACTAATATCAGTAAAGTAGTAGAAACAAGAAGAACAATCGAGAATGCAAATCTGTAAAATCCCACTTAGTCATTAACTTAATAGCAAATGTCATACAGATGATAGGTATTAAACTAGTCAATCTGTTAAACAAAAAAGCAGTATATTAGAGAAAAGAAGAGACCACTATCTCATGAAGATGAATATGTAAAGCCTAAAAACACTCAAGTAATTAACAATCCTTAACTGTATGGAACGTACTATATGTAAGTGAAAGGGAAAATGTATGAACATATCAAAAATATCATAATAGAAAAGAAGAGGAGATGAGAGTAGAAAAAGTAAAAGACAAATAAAATGTAAATACTAAGCAAATATGAAACAATCAATATATACAAAGTGGTGATAGCGACAACCCCAATATATTATCAAGCTAATAACATTTAGGTAGAAGATAGGAAGAATCAAAATATGAACCAATATCAGTAGAGTAAAAGAAAAAAAAAAGAACAAACCCACATGCAAATCCATGAAGTCACATTTAGTCATTAAACTACTATCAAATGTCATGCAAAAGATAGGTATTAAAACTAGGTAATCTAATAACGAAAAAGGTAGTATGATAGAATAAAAAAGATACCACTATCTCATGATGATGAATATGTAAAGCCTAAAAACACACAAATAATGAACAATTCTTAACCGTATAAAGCGTACTACAAGTAATTGAAAAATTGAAAATGCATGAACATTTCAAAAAGAAAAAACATTAGGAAGGGAGAGGAGATGGGAGTAGAAAACGGAAGAGAGAGAGAGCAGTTGATACGAATTAGATAAAGGCAATTGATATGAATAGGCAAAAAGCAAACAAAGAAACTGTCCAGAGATATATATAGAGATAAAATACACAAACATTAGGACTGAACGCAAGATAATGAGATGAAAATACTAAACATGTATGAGTCAACAGGACCATGAAAGAATTAAAAAGTATAGAGAGAAGATATAGTAAAGAAAGATGAAAATAGAGCACAGAGATAAAAGATAGGCCCGGAAACATCAACAATAATAAGAAATAAAAGCACTATGGAAATCTAAAGAAATAAGCTAAATAGAAGTGGAGCAAAGAGAGTACAGTGCAGCTAAGAAGTAGATCGGAAAAACTCCAGTAAAGGCATTACAAAGAGACATTACCAGGAAACAAGCAGCAAAGGAGACAAACCATAAGAGACAATTAAGTCAATAAACCCGGAAACAAAAAAGGGAGAGAAGGAGAAATATAGGTATACAGAAAGCCATGACAAAGGAGACATAAGTGAACATTTCAAGTGCCCGAAGCACCAGGATCCTGCGAAGTCGCCCTCTGAATCTCCATCTGAATCTCCATCTGATTGTCCAGGAAGGAAGCTAAATCCGCCGGCTCATCGAAAATTCTGGAACGACCCTTGAAAGTAATGCGGAATTTCGATGGACCAGAAAAAGAAAAAGGAATGTTCATCTCAGAAAGACGTTTCCGAAGATTAAGCGCGTCAATATTGCGTCAAGAGTAGAGTTGGTGTCAGACTGAGCGGCCCAGGCATAGGAGACAATGGCTTAAGTCTTTTAAGAGAGGTGCCAGCATCTTTTGAGTCTTTATTAGTTGAGGAACGGCCCATATTTGCAGCCATGGAGTAACAGTCACCAAAGAAAAGAGACAGCCACTTGAGGAAAAGGAGAGGACAGAAACTGCGTATCCCACACAAAAAATAAAGGAATGAAGCACCTAGAGCGCAGAAAACGCCAAAAAATTGGCAACGGCGGACTTAAATGGAATATGGGCACACCAGTGTATAGCAGAGCCACATATAAATCTAAGGCTAAAGCAGGGGCACCGTAAGAAAAGAGCAGCGCCAGCTCCAGAGACCCCAGGAGGCATAAAGAACAATGCAGAGTAGTGTCAGATGTCGCTATCCGCCATTAAGAGCAGGGTTTTGAAAAAGTCACAAGCAAACATTCCAATAGTGAGCACCACACAGGACACAAAATGGCAGAGCAGAGACCTCAAACCGAGTTGTGATAGTAATAAAAGAGACCAAATCGCTCACCAATTTTCCTGGCATAGAAAGAGTTAAATTCATATAATATGCAGTCCTGAAAATGGCAAGGAACAACTACCATTTGAAGAGTCGCCGAAGAACATCATATTATGAGGCAAGGTGTACTAAAAGGGGTCAGCATAGGAATTCCAGCGCTAAATACGTCATCTTTGATAAAAAGCCAGGCTCCGGTGAAGTAGTTGAGACATGAGCTGAGGAGATCTCGAGCGTCGCCACCAGGGCAGAAAATGGCGCCCGCTCGAAGATCCTGACGAGAAGGACACTGCGGCAAATATCAGCGCTGTCCGAGCAGCGTGTGTGTCAAGGATTGTACAAAGCACTCACGGCATATTCCGACGGCAAAAGCGGCACCTTGAAATAGTCTCCGTTGCGAAGGGGCGCCAAAGAAACCTCCGACGGTCTTCGTCGCCTAAGAGCTCAAGCGCAGACCGCCATGTCACAGCGGCGCGCAAGCCACGCCCCGGCACATACCAGCTTTAACTGATAGCCTCCAAGGACACATTTCATTATTTGTTCTAATGAACGTGGCCACTTCTATCAAGAGCTGGATCGAGTTCAAACCCACCCAATTCCAAGAATTACCAGTCTCAACTTTCCATCAGATAGATCACGCACATAGGGGTATGCCTCAAAAGAGGCAAGCTAACTCGTAGAATATGAAAGAGACGATTTCCTTTTAAAAATTGTTGACTTTTGGAAAATATTATTTATCAGGCTTCATAACAAAGATGCATCTTCAAACAATCTGAGAAATGGTATCAGCTACACAACGAAAAGTCATTATACATTATGTTCAACTTTTTAGAAAAGAGTGAATCCATTTTCAGAATTCAAAGCCATCACAAGTCATATAACCTGTAAATGATAGTTTAGAGAACTCTGAGAATTGTAATTGAAGTTAATATCTTGAACGAAGGGATATGGCTTGACATTCCCAAGATGATAAGTCCAACTCAATTCTTTGAGAGTGTAACATGGTAATCAGTCAGAGACTTACACGTTTTTTCAAACAAGGTTCTCTCCAATTTTTTCCCTTCCAATTGGTATAAAAGGCTAACTGTCCCGTCCCATATCGAGACTTAAGATTAACTTTCCCTCTGAAAACGCCTAACAGGGAAACTCGTGATTTTTCCCAAAGCAGTTCATTAAAGTGATGGAGAGATTTAACTGAAGCCATCACATTGATTTTGCTCTACTCTCAATGGGACTTGTATCTCATTTGAAGTTAGAAGAGAACAGAAAAGAACAGCAATACACAAATACTAATGGTAGAGAATCTGTTCAAGCTCTGACCCACCAAGGCTAGCCTACAAATGTTTTATTTTTAGCGAAGATAAGTTTTTTTTTAATACTATCAATAAGTTTATTATCCTCCTTACAAGAATAATAGATTTACATTGCAAGCCTGCTAGTATCTAGTCCAATAGTAAAATGCCATTAGTGTTTAATAAACGAGAAATTCTCTTGGAGGCCCTTCTTAGGAGGAACAGATGTGATATTCTCTGGTTAATAGAGTCTAGAACATTGAAAGGCCTGCCAACTTTTAGTAAAGGAGCGCGGTAGTCAACCTCAACCTCTGAGGCATTGTGAACGTTTTTATACAACACCCAATAAGTAAGAAATTATGAAAATGTTTACACCTATTCAGAAATGTAGAGTGCATTTTAATACATAAAATGATACCAAAGCAAAAAAACTCAAATCAGTAGAACTTTTTTGTGAAAAAAAGCACCTAAGACATCAAACATCACCAACAGACATCTGGTCTGGAGAGACCAGGTCAAAGTTAAAAGATAATGATGACCCCAGTGGAGCACAGTTCGAATACAAAGGTTGGCTTGGATTGGGCCCGGCCTCGGCTTACCTTAGGACTTTAAAAAATGGCTGAAAGAACCTGCTGGATGAGGTCTCTGCAAAACTTTTGACAAAGGTAGGAAAGCTCCGATCGGATGAAGCTCAGGCACAGTAGGTTGTCCTTGCCAATGAGAGGTGATCATCATTGAGCCCAGTGAAGATTTCTACCTTTGGACATAGAAGAATTTCTGGGCCTCAGATTTACCCATTGGTATGAGGCTGCAGGCTTTAGCAGAAAAGAGCACTACAAGGGTATATGTTGTTGCCTGGAGGTCTCACTAAAGAAATTTTTTTGCTGTGGCGAAGATCATAATGGGAGCTGTAACAAAGTCAATACCACCAGACATGCAGGTAGGTTTCGGACTCCTGTTGGTTCTCAGTGCAACCTCTGCTGAAAATGTTTCCAAATCCCATGTTTTGCCATTTTTAACATCACACGAAGGACCTGGGGCAGAAATTGGGAGCTGGAGCTCACTTTAGCAGGGACTACTAGCAGCACGCAAGTAAGTTGCAGGGTCTCTGGGGCTTTTTGTGATCCTAAAATTCACACAGGGGGCCAGCTCGCTAGCCTTTTGAGTCACTCTGGTGGTCCCTGGTTCAAGAAGTAGGGCCAGTATTCCTTTTTCAGGCAGCAACCCAGCAAGGCTGTCCTTCAGCAGAAAAGCAGTGCTTCTTCAGAGAATTCCAGTGGTTAAGAAGTGAAGAGTAGTTCTGATGGTCTAATATGTGCACCAGGTATCATCCTTTGCGTGTGGGGAGTTCTTCCCTTCTGATTTCAAGTCTCATAACTGTCTCGGTGGACCAAAGACTTGTGTCAGGTTCCTTTGTTTACTGAATGCAAAGCCCTTTGAGGTGTAAGTGGGGCAGGGTGCAGCGTCCCCCATCCATCCTGACAGGATGGCATATCCTGCCCACATCCGGCCCTCTTTGTGTCACTGTCTTGGAGGACCACACAAGCCCCAACAGCAGAACCTTCACAGTAATGTGACCCAGGGTACTATCAGAAGGCACAAATGGTTAGAATGAGAAAGTGCAACTTTCATAAAGTGGCATTTTCAGAATAGTGACTTAAAATCCGACTTTCCTAGCAAAAAGGATATTAAATTACAATTCATTGACTCTGATCAGCATATCTCAGTCTGCACCAATTCCAAAGTTAGCATTTATTAAATGTATACGGTGTTGGTCAATGGGAGAGATATACCTGCAACAGAAAAAACGAGTTTAGGAGTTTTTCATTACCTGGAAAAGTAAAACAGAAGTACATATGTTCTACTTTTTAAATACCATGCACCATGTCTTGGGAACTTTTATGACCTACCCTAGGTCGAAATGGCAGTTCAAAACAGCACTACAGGCTGAAGTGGTATGCTAGATATATGTTTAAAAGGGCTATTATGGTGGGTGGCACACTGAGTGCTGAATGCCCACTGGTAGGATTTAATTTACAGGCTTTGGGTACATGCAGTACCAATTACCAGGGACTTATAAGTGAATTAAATGTGCTAATTAGGGGTGGGTCAAAATTACCATGTTTTTAGGGGGAGAACACAAACACTATAACATTGGCTAGCAGTGGTGAAGTCCTAAAGCCAACACAAAAAATGTAGCAAGACAGTAGGGGTGAAGGCAAAACGTTTAGGGGTTGACTCTGCAGAGAGGGCCTGGTCCATCAGAAACGAAGTATAATAGAAAGTGGGAAAAATATTTAGTAAATTGGGCCAGCTTTAGTATTAAAGTCAAAGGCTTCATGAATTTGGAAATTATTTCACTAATTAAATGGTTTTGTGGTTACAGTGTTTTGAGTGCAGAGTACATATAAAGATGGGATTCATCAGAAGGTCAGGTTAAATTAATGAGCAATCAATCAGGCTGAAATAATGTTCAAATTTACTGAGATTTAGTTGCAATTGAGCAATTGAATTTGCATGTGAATATATCACCTATGCTCATTGAGGCACAGTTTTCCTATAGTTGAGAAACAATACAAATCTTCTAATTGAGAGCTCTATTACATATTTGGTGGTCACTGCTTTCATGAGTCACATCACGCAGAGAATGCTGGCCTTGGTTAGACCTACTGAGCCACCCAATTTAAGCAACTCATCAGCTAACCTCACAGAAAAACAAGCAGGGAGCAGTAACATCCCATAACATATATTTCTAGGGACCCAATGTTAATTTAAAAGAGAGGAGATCACGTATTTTACAGGAGAGGATAACCACATGGCAGAGGTTACTGTAAAATAATTAAGAGAAGTGATTACATTGGCATTTGTAAGAATCATTCCAGCAAATGTAGGGTCTCCAAAAGAAAATATAAAAATATTCCCAAACCTTAGTCGCATAGTGATGTAGTTGGGGAAAAAATGCTTTGTGAAGTTCATCCTCTAGTGGGTAATCCAAAAGTATTGCATCATTCCCCCCACCATGAGATCTGTGCAAAAGGGGGAAAAAATCCCCATCCACAAATGTTGGCCTTCTGATTTTTTCCCAAGGTGAAAACACTAAGACAGAGTATAAAGACAAAGAATCACGAGGAGCGGGGTAGGGTAGATTTAACTGAATAAAATAAAGTTCACAAGAATAGGAGAATCTGAATACAAAGTAAAAACTGTCCCTCTTTTAATATATTTTGATATTTAAAATGAAGAGAAAAAAGTGAAGCTGGGACCTCTCAACAGATCCACAGTGTTGGGGGCATTTAGGAACTGCCCATCAGTAATAGATACATATTTAAGTGACCAACAACAAGTGGGTTTCATTGCAGGGGTGTCATTTAAAGAACTTCAAAAGGTAACTTTTTTTGGTAATAAAGAAGTACATTTAATTAGTAGAGAAAAAACTAGCTACTCAAGGATTAACTCCAATAGTGCCCCTTGAAAAATCTGCTATGCATAAACCACCTTTTTTAAATAGCCAGGTGTTGTGTAGTTCCTAGGACCCCCAGGACCTAAACTGAGGGCCTGGTGTGCAGACAGACTCTGGACACCCCCACAGGATGAATCAGCAATTAGACCAGCTAGCTCTAAGGTGCCACTACCACCCCCCTGTATTCTACAGTGGTTTATAAAGTTTCTGGCAACCACTGAACATGACAACCCTGACTCCTCAGGTATCGTGGAAACAATATGGTATATTTTGCTCAGTCACTCTTGCGTGCTTTTCTCAGAATACACATGGAATTATGATTGGAACAGTTTCAATAATTATTTATTGATCAAGCGTCAGTCTAGTATGAAAAATATTAGCTGCGACAATCAAAAGACAGGAGCAGACAAATGTAATCACTAGTAGCAATATCGTAAACAATAGATACATTTCTACCACAGTGCTAATAAGATAAATAAAACATATAATATAAAACAATAGCATTAGTGTACTCCAATGCGTAGCCTACCTAAATGTACCTAGCCTAGGTATGATGGTGAAGCTCTAATGGAGCCAAGAAACTCCCGGGGAAGTACTAACCCCTCACCTGATGGTTCTGAATGAAGGACTCTCAAAATGTTTTTTGTGTGATAAGAGGAGCACTCACAATTTTATTCTTACTTATCTTTTGATAATTACTATTAATGAAATTTTAAACTAAAGCGTGCAGCTGAGGTAGCACGCTACCTCAGCTGCACGCTTTAGTTTAAAATTTCATTAATAGTAATTATCAAAAGATAAGTAAGAATAAAATTGTGAGTGCTCCTCTTATCACACAAAAAACATTTTGAGAATCTGTCTACACGGAGTGAGCACCATGGCCTATGACCAAATCTCAAGCATGACAGAAAACAGGGCTAAAACATTAGCTTATACATCTGAACAAGCAGACAGCATTTATACTTTGATTCAGGACGTTAAATCTTCAAATGTGCAAGGCAATACTATCATTCAACAATTAAAGCAACTTGAATTTCTTGCTAAACGTGAGGTAAATCAAAAGTTACACGCATCAACCCTGGTGCAGTACCACAGGGTCAAGAGGATCCCACGTGGCTTAAGGATGTCTATAAAACCAATGTTGCACAGATTTCACCTGAACAAGGAGTTTATGGAGAAATGGTTCTCAATTTTAAACAAATGTTTGTTGGACCTGATCCTCTTATTGATTGAAGAGTTGGCAAAAGTTATCCATGAACTTTCAAATGAAATTGACGAAATAAAACAAAATTTAGAGTCCCGGATGAATAAGACTGATTGGGATAAATCACTGGAGGATCTAAACTCCAAGCTAGAAAGATACCAAAAGGAGCTCCAAGAGGGTAAACTGAGGAAGTTCAAACGTGACACTTTGGACTATAAATTGAATGAAGTGTACACGTGGGCTGAAGTTTATGCCCAACGCAGAACATTCCAGAAGAAAAAGACCGTGGCAACCTCAGAAGAGAGCTTAGTATCCGAAAGTGAATTGAGCACAAATAGGCCGGCAGCTCAAACTCAAATGGCAGAAACTAGCTCTGGTCACACATCAACTGACACTACCAAAACTACCACCACAAGCCAGCCTTTTTTAGCCCAGGGAGGGGATGCAAGTCAACCACCAGGGAAACAACAGAAAAAACAATCAAAACAAGGAGAGGAGGTAGAAGGAGTCCGAACAAGAAGCACGAGGTAAACTTGGTTCTAAACATTTCGAAAACGGAATTGACCAACGATGAAATGAGAATGATGAACAAAGGATTAGGATTCGTTCCAACATATGACACCAACAAATTGGAGAATGAAATTGCGTTCTATAAATTCATGAGGGTTCTCAAACTCAGACACTTTTTCACGAATGTGGTACCAGAACAAACTGCCAAAGAAGAACCTGAACTCCTAGAGTTCAAACCGAAATCCAAATTTCAAGCCCCAGTATCTCACAAGATCCTGGATGTTTTTGAAAACTCCGTCCTTAACGAAATGGAGAGTTTGAACCTGAAGAAGTCTAAAAGGAAAAACATTTCTATTTATGACAGATCCATCATAAAGGGCCTTCAAGAGAATCAAAACATCCACATACAAAAAGCTGACAAAGGAGGTGCTATAGTAATTATGGACAAATCAATGTACCACAGGAAAGTGAATGAACATGTAGAAGACACCATGACATATCTAAAATTGGAGAGAGACCCTACAGATGAATTACAACTAACTCTCAATGAAATCCTGACCAAAGCGTTTGATTTAGGCCATATAACCACCACGACTAAACAATTTCTCACAGTGTCAAATCCAAGGAGACCATCCCTCTATATGCTCCCAAAGGTGCATAAGAATCTCTTAGACCCCCCAATGCGTCCAATCGTGACCGGGTGTGGCACCATTTTTGAACCACTCGGTCAGTATATTGACACATTTTTGCAACCATTCGTCCAACAATGGCCATCTTACACCAAAGACACCAATGATTTTCTTTTGACGATAAAAAATGTCACCATGACTAGTCCTACATTATTGTGTACTATTGACGTTAAGTCATTGTACACTTCCATTCCTCACCTAGCTGGATTGGAAGCCGTGGAATGGGCTTTGCTACAACAAAATCCGATAAGAGCCAACAAAGTGTTTATTTTAGAACTTTTACACTTTTGCTTACACCACAGTTATTTTCAATGGTCGTCTGAGTTCTTTCTCCAACAGCATGGAACATCCATGGGATTTGCCGGGGCCCCGGCATATGCCAATACGTTTATGGCGAAATTCGAAGCAGACCACATTTATAACAATAAACTATGGAATGATCATACAACCCTGTACAGGAGGTTTATTGACGACATTTTTCTTATGTGGTCAGGAACCAGACAAAGTTTGGAATTGGAGATAGAAAGGCTAAATCACTGTTCAGAGCACATTGAATTTACTTATGCTATAAGTGAAAAAGAACTCCCTTTCTTGGATGTCCTAGTTAACATTGATGATCTACAAATTCACACTACCATATACAGAAAACAAACGGATGTCAATAACTCATTACTGTATCAAAGTTTCCATACTCAACATCTTAAAGACAATCTCCCGGTATCTCAATACATGAGAATTAAGAGGATCTGCTCTCAGGAGGATGAATATAAAAAGAACCTACACTTGCAACACCAACGCTATAAAGACAGAGGATACCCTGAGGAGGTATTGAAGAAAGCTGAAGATCGCATTGAAACTTATAGCAGAGATAATTTGCTGATACAAAAACCTAAAAAACTTCAAGACAGACAGGTGTTTGTATCTAAATTTTCAACCACATCAAAAAAACTGAAATCTATAATATACAAACACTGGGATCTCTTAAAAAATGAGGTTGATTTCAACGGGATATTTAACAACAAACCCATCTTTGCCTACAAACGATCAAAAAACTTAAAAGAACTATTAATGACTCCAACCAGGGCGATTGAAGAAACAAACAGAGGTATGAAGAAATGTCAAAACTGTGTACATTGCTCTAATGTGATCGTAGGTAAAACATTGAATCATCCGCAAACTGGCAGAGAAATAAAGTTACATTACAACGGTGACTGCAATTCAAAAAATTTGATTTATTACATCAAATGCCCTTGTGGTAAAATTTATACGGGCAAAACGGAAAGAAAACTTAAAACAAGGATCTCAGAACACAAGAGTACGATCAGAAATAAAAACACCAAAAGCAACCTAGCCAAACATTGGAATGACAACAAGCATAGCATAGCCCAGATAAGGTTTTCCATCCTAGAGGTAGTTAAAACTCAAGAGGGGGTTGATCTCACCAGATCCCTCCTCCAGAGAGAAATTCACTGGATCAAATTCCTAGCGTCACAAGAACCTAAGGGTCTCAATGAAAAAGTCGATTTTTCATGTTTTTTATGATTCCCCTTGACTCTGATTCTGTATTCGAGTATGATGACTGTAACTTAAATTGAAATATGTATATGTAGAGAATTTCATTCTTTCCCAGGTACATCACTGCATATTCTGTGCTTCACACTATATTTCTTTTCACATTTTCTTTTCCAATCACAGTTGGTAGGTCTTTATTTTTTGCCATTACAAGATGGCGCGGGTTAGTATTGTTAGGTTAGAGCCGCGAGTCCGTTTTTTATGTTGTTGGATAGATTTCCGTGTATAGGACCCGGTGAGGCAAGTTTCCTCGCATTTACTGTTCCCAGAGTGTAGCGAGTGTGAGCGAGAGAGAGAACGCCGAGAAGGATTAATAAGGTGAGAGTGCTGCGCTGCAGCAGTGGTGTTTATAGTTTTCGTCAGGGTCATTTCACCCGATTGACAGGTCACGGTCTCTCTGTTATTTTTAGGCAGAAAATTGAAGCGCTGGGTAAACGAAATTTGACTTGAATACTGGTTGGTGTTCAAGGTAAGATAGTCTTCAGTTCCTTGAGTTTATGTTCATGTTTGCGTTCAGCTACCCACTTCGTTACAAGGTTGGATAGATCGGTTTGTTTGTGTGTTTTGTTTCCACAGAAGGATAAAGCTCTTGAGAAGCGCGACTGTAGTAAGTTTTGGTTTGGTGTTATTTTCACAGATGCACTAAGGTGTTGGTGAAGGTTAAAGCTGATAATGCGGTACCGCTTTCTCTATATATCATTTGAGACCTCTTTATGTACCAGATGACATCTGAGTGATTGTATTGTATCTTATATCTTATCTTTACAGGCCCCCGACGAAGAGCTACATATAGCTCGAACTGCATTGGGCATACACAGAGGAAATGTTATAATTTTCAAGAAACTGACATTGAAGTTTTGAAATGTTTTGTTAGTAACATTTGTTGTGTTTGATGAATAACAAAATTGTATTGTGTTTAATTATAATGCTTTGAAAATACTCATTTGTAAAAATACTAAAACGGATTTGAAAATGCATCTAAGAGTGTCCAAATAATTTTTAGCGGGTTCCGCTATATAGCAACAGTGCGCTAAGGTTAAGTGTTGCATACACTTAAGATAAGGTTGTCTGAATGAAGGACCCCATGTCTGCATCGGGTATGGTACCCCGCAACGGATGTCAGGGCTCTGCTTGTCAATGGATCAGCCTGCAGAGTCTCGGTCCAGCCTGGAAGGAATTCTCCTCAATTCAGAAAGGGGGAGTGAGGGTCTTGTATACTTAAGTGGTAATTTCAGGGTCTTTCCGGAATAAATATGTTTTTAAAACATCCACTAATCCTTTGCTAATCCTTTACTAAGCAAAAACACTCATGCACAGCTGGCTGTTGGCCATGGATAAAAAAAGTGGTGACCTTTATACAGAATAAATCTACTGTGCCAGGGGACATGGTTATGTATGTCAGGAACAGGGATTAAGATAGGATACCAAGAACCTGGTTGTCAAAGACACAGAAGTAAGCTACTTGGTAAAAAGTCACCTGTGTTTAGGACCGTTATGTCATGTGGATGGGACACAATGTATGTAATCAGTATGTACATGATGGGACTATCCTAAAGAAAATGACACAAGTAAGACTACATATAAGGCAAGTCAATGTCTTTCAGGAAGATTGGCGTTGGAACCAGAAATGAAGACTAGCGGGGTAAAGTAAAGGTAATTAAAAATGACTCTTCTTGTGAGTTATTTTAACTGATTTGAGGTTATAAATCCAAAGCAGCAAGTATGACAAGTTCAACAAATTTAGGGTTTTAGATTTGGACTGTATTTCCCCAGATTATCTGAATCTTAAAAGAAAATTCTTGAGGCGACTACAACTATATGTGTCCAAGAAACTTAGCTATCTTGGGATACCCTAGTGTAGGACTTGGCCTTTTGGCTAAAGTTCCCTAAACTTTTTGCTTTCCCCCTAGACCGTTTTCCTGATATAGAGTTGCCAATTTATATGCGTTGGGAACTTTGCCACTGCTGATCAGTGTCAAAGTACAAGTGTTCCCTGTGCAAAGTGTAATGGTAATTGAGTGGCCAAGATTGGTATGTTTGCCTTACTAGTAAAGTCTATAGTAATGTGCACTGTGTGTGCCAGGGCTAGTAATGCAAAGATGCGTGGAGAAGGGAACTCAGGCCTTCAGTGTAGGGCCTGTGCGCAGTTTGCTAAGTTAGCATGTTGTCCTGACAAGTGCAACAACTTGTCAGGCCTTACTTTCCCCGTTGCGTACACAGTGGGCACCCCTGTGGTAGGTCCCAGGTAACCCCTGGGCAGGGTACAGTGTAAGTAAAAGGCAAGACATATACTGAGGTGTGTGCTATGTCCTGATAGTGAAAAACACTCCATTTCATTTTCCCTGGTGAAAGGCCATCCTGCCCATAGGCTGTGTTGTTAGCCTAGTTTCCTATTAGTTTAAAATGGAGAGGTGAAGCTTAGTATGTATGAACTCACAGTATCATAACACATCTTTCGATGAAAGTGGTTTTCTCACTGTGTTCAGAAACCACTTTACAAGAAAGTGGCTGAGTTTTGTGCTTTAAACATTTCTGTGTGTCTCTGCTGAATGTGGATTGACTGGTGGATCCGAGAGGTGAGAGGAGCTGGGGGAGGTCTTGACCCAGGGAGGGGTTGGAATGGCAACAGGCTTACCTGCATCTTGAGAGTAGGCGAGGAGTAGCCCCGGGAGGTGAAGAGGCCTGGTTTGCTGCCATAAAACAATTGACCCGTCTCCTGCTGAGTGATTAAGGATCCAGACCCCCAGTATCAAAGGGAGAAAGGTGACACTGGGAGGGAGACACCCAGAAATGATTTATGCAGGGGTCAGGGACCCCTGAGCACAACAAACTTTAAAGCCATTTAGGGGTATAACTATGAGAGCTGCGACCCTGAACGTTGAAATGAAATAGAAATGAATCGAGACTGAAAAGGCTTGGACCCATTTCGTGCTCAAGAGGAACCTTTGCTAAGGAAGGAACAACTGAAGAGACTTTGAAGATGAGGCAATTTCAAAGCAGATTCCCTTGCAGTACAGGGTCCCCCAGGGATCCTCATTATGCCCTACCATGTTTAACATCTACATGAGGCCACTGGCTCAGGTGGTTCTTCCCTGGGGGGTCCAGTTGGTCTCCTACACCGATGATGCCCAGTTGGCAGTCTCCCTCTCCAGACATGGCACCTCTGGCACTAATCTTTCTTCATGCCTAAGTAAAGTACTGGAATGGATAGATGCATTCTTCCTGAAACTTAATGGTTCCAAGACCGTAACAATGATGCTGGGGCACATGGCCCCCAACAATCTACATCCGTGGTGGCCTAGCTGCCTTGGGAAGCAAATAAAGAGTCTGGGTGTCTGGCTAGATCCCAACCTTAATTTTCTGGTACAAGCGCGTAAGGTTGCTCCAACTTGCAATGGTCTAATTAGACTGCTAAGAAAGATCTTAAATCTCCTCCTTTTTGTAGCCAGGCGTCTGTTGGTCCAGTCACTCATTCTACTAAACATTACTAAAATAACTATTACTACTCTGTCTAGAGGAAATCAGCACCCCACAGATGGAACTACTGATCTTTAAACTCAGTTCCACATCTAGGGAACATAGAAAGGGTGCTTTGGTATATCGCCCTCCAGGCCCGAGTGGGAATTTTTCCATTGCCCTCATAGAGGCCCTAGCACCATTTGTAGAGGAAAATCAGAACTTCCTGCTAGTAGGGGACTTCAATATGCACGGTGAGTTAGAAAAATGCACGGAGGTTAAATCCCTCCTAACCGATCTTGATTCTTTAGGTCTCAAAAAGATTAACCATGGACCCACACATGAGGCAGCCTTTCTTTGGACCTAGTGTTTTCCAACTCACCCCTAACTACATGCACAGTATCTACCCAGGTAGAATGGACTGACCATTTTATATTAAAGTTCTACACCGATGCCATGGATAAGCCACGTATACAGACCACCCTGGCTAGTGAAAGAAGACCCTGGCATAAATTAACAGCGGATACTTTTAGAGAGGTGTATAAAGCCCCCCTGCCCAATGACTACTCAGGAAACATGACCACTGAGCTCCAGCGGTTTGAGAAGACAGTTAGTGAAGCAATAAAGTCCACCATCCCGCTGAAAACATACAAACCCTGCCAGGCAGATAGACAAAAGATATGGTTCTCCGAAGACCTGAGACTGCTGAAACAAAAAACCAGGAAGCTGGAAAAAGTATGGAGACAGGCTGGATGATAAGGAACATCACAAAACCTCACTTAGGGCATACCACAAAGCCATTAGGGCAGCTCGGAAAAACTACATTGCTACACAACTAACAGAGGCTGGGAAAGACTCCAAAGTGCTGTATAAAATCCTACAAACATTTACCAGACCAGCAGCATGTGAAACCATAGAGGTTGCATCCCAAGATCTATGTAAGGAGATCGCTCTATTCTTTATGAAGAAGATCGATTCAATCTATGAAAAGATAGTAGCCTCGAAGGAAAGTGAGGTAGCCGAAATCAACCTTTCCCACAACAACATACAACAGAAACCAAATTCCCACTACCTTAAAAGCTTTCCCTCTATCTCTTTAGAAGAGGTCACTGCATTAATCACTCAGATTAAGAGTGGTAGACCTCAGGACATCATCCCAGCCCGCATTATGCCTATGTTGGCAGAAGTCCTTGGGCCAGGAATTCAACAGCTAATTAATCTATCTCTTAGTACTGGAGAGGTCCCGAGAGACTGGAAAAGGGCGCTAGTGAGACCGTTGAGGAAGAACACCGCTATTCCCTGGACCGAATTTACCAATTTAAGACCTATCTCTCTTCTCCTCTTTATGGGCAAAATCATAGAGAAATTTGTCAATAGGCATTTGTCAAAATGCATCGAAGAGACAAATGGACTGGACCCCTCCCAGTCGGGTTTCAGGCCAAGACACAGCACCGAGACTACTTTGCTGTCAGTCGCATACGATCTACACATGTTCCAGGATAAAGGATACTCTGTTATCCTGGTTCTGTTAGATCTGTCTGCGGCGTTTGACACCGTGTCATACGACATCATGACCACCAGGCTTGTTAACATCGGCCGGGAAGACAAGGCTCTGGCCTGGTTGAGGAGTTTCTTGACAGATCGCACCCAAACAGTCACCTTGGGTGCTTATCGGTCAGAGGAGTTGGGAATCTCGAAGGGGGTGCCACAGGGCTCTTGTTTGAGCCCTACCCTTTTTAACATCTATGTGGCCCCCCTAGCGAACATCATGAGATCCCATGGGTTCATCCCTGTGTCATATGCGGATGACACCCAACTCCTCTTTCCTTTTAAATCCCTCACGGATGAGGTCGGAACTCCTTTTCCCAAGGGATGAAGGCAGTGGCCCACTGGATGTCATCTAACCTCCTGCAATGCAATGTTGCAAAGACGGAGGTGATGCTGTTCGGTGAGGCCAAACTCCTGTGGTCCCCCGACTGGTGGCCACAAGATCTTGGCCCAGTCCCTGAGCCCAAGCAGGTGGTTAAGAATCTCGGTGTTCGTCTAGACCAGGAACTTTCCCTCAAGCAACATGCCAATCAAGTGGTGGGGTCCTGTTTCCACATCATTGGGATGTTGCGGAAAGTATTCCCTCTGCTTCCTGACTCAACCAGGAAAACCTTAGTACAGGCCTTAGTGTTGAGTCGCTTAGACTACTGCAATGGGTTACTTCTTTCAGCTAACGAGGGAGTAATCTCTAGATTGTAGGTAGTTCAAAACACCGTGGCTCGCCTTGATCTAAACCGGCCCCCCGCACCCCCTCCAAACCCCTTTTTACTACTTTGCATTGGCTTTCCATCAAACAGAGGGTGAAGTTCAAGGCCTGTTGTATCATACACAAGTGTCTTCAGAGGAAAGGCCCCATGTACCTGTCTAATAAATTCTCTCTCTATGTACCCTCGCGATCCCCGAGATCTAGCGAACAGGCTCTGCTGCGGGTACCTAGAGCAAAAAAGGCAAGACAAGGCGATAGAGCACTTTCCATTGCTGGTCTAATGCTGTGGAATACCCTCCCACTTCCTTGAGACTCTGTAAGGAGCACTTCCCCTTTAGGAGACAGCTTAAAACCTTTTTATTTCAAAATTAATATGTTACACTGCCAGTACTGTTTATTTGCAATAAGGCTGCCAAAGGCGCGGAGATACTCCTTCGGGACATGATCCTAGCACGATACAAACACGCAAATAAATAAATAAAATTCTGTCACGTCTTGACTACGCGAATGCAGTATACCCGGGCGCCCCTCAGGGAACTAATAAAATCTTGCAGATAGTACAAAACTGTGCTGCACCATTGCTAATGAATGTGCCTAAAGAGAGTTCGGTCAAATCTGCACTACGCCATTTGCACTGGCTTCCAGTGCAGCAAAGGATCTGGTTCAAGGCTATGTGTACTGTCCGTAAATCCATCTCTGATTTCGGACCTGCCTGTATCCAACCCATGTTTCAGCTCCATTATATCCCTCGGACCCTCAGATCAAACCACAAGAAACTTCTGACAGTCCCTAGGATCAAAAGGACACGCATGGGTGGCCGTCGTTTCTCCCTTCACGCTGCAAAATTCTGGAACCAGCTCCCAGATGCCATCCAACTTGAATCAAACCACCTTACTTTCAGGAAACAGCTTAAAACCTTTCTGTTTCCTTGAGCCGGAGTAATGACTAGGTACTTAACGCGTTGGGATGCCTCCGGGTAGCCATGCACTATATAAATGCGTAATCATTCATTCATTCATTCACTGCTGGGAAGGACCAACCTTTGCTTGATGATCTGCGGCTGGTCTGCAGTTTGCTGGCTCCCTGTTTGGAAACACAGGAACATAAAAGTTTCTGGAGAAGTTTCAAGTGGCGAAGTGAGCACGTGTTGTGGCAGCTTGAGACCCTCGGATGGTGTGCCCTGTGATCTTGGACACACGGAGGAGAAGTGAGACTCGGACGCGCAGGGTGAGTGTTGGGGTGCACAGGAGGCATTGGTGAAGAGGGTCCATTCAAAGTGTGCACTGAAAGTGAAGTGAGTCTCGGACATGCTGGGTACATGTCGTGGTGCACAGGAGGCGTTGGTGAGGAGAGTCTGTTCAACGTGTGCATCAAAGGTGAAGGGAGTCTCGGACGCACAGGGTGCGTGTCGTGGTGCACAGGAAGCGTTGGGGAAGATGCCTGGTCAACATGTGCATTGGAAGTGGAGTGAGTCTCAGACATGCAGGGTAGGTGTCGGGGTGCACCGGAGGTGCTTGTGAAGAGCGCCTCGTCATTGAGTGCACCAGAGGAGAAGTGAGGTTCGGACACAGTGAGCGTGTTGTGTTTCGGCCGAAGGCATTGGAGAAGAGCGCCTGGATATCAGGGCACTGGAGTGCGAGTAATTCTCAGTGAAGCAGTGTGCATGCTTTAGTGCAACCTGGGACTGTGGAGGTGATCAGCTGACCATTGTGTGCACCAGAAGAAAGTGAGTCTCTGCAGCCCTGTGCGCATGTCTTGGTGCCAACTGCGATGCAGGAAGGAGTGTCTGGTGAACGTGCACTCGGAGTCGACATGAAGACCGATCAGCATTGTGTGTGGCTTTGTGCCCAAGGAGACCCAGAGGGGGCTGTGGTGAACGTGCACCCAGAGTAAAGTAAGCTCAGAGGCATGGGGTACATCTGCTCCCCGGCCACCTGAGACCTTACTAACAATCGCGGCTCGGACTGGAAGCCCCAGAGAAGCTGAGCTGCCAGGCCGTGGATCATTACCTGGGCGGGGTGCGGGCTCAGGGGGACAATCTCTCGGCCTGTCAGTCCTGACGATGTGAGCCTTTGCTTAGGCACAGATTGGGGGCCCGTACTGACCAGAGAAGTGGCAATACTGGGGCCAGAGTAAGAAACTGTACATAACGTCATTATTGATATGTGTGGGGCACAACTCTTGCAGAAGAGACTGATTGTCGTAATACACATTGCCAGTATTGCTGCTAACGAACTGCCGGACTGTCTTATGACGCCTGACATTATTTGTGCCTAACGAAGTACACAATTGTAGTGCTGCGCATTGCATTATTTCCTCATTGCATAGTACATGACTATAGTTATGCATTGCATTATTCCTTTCATGTAAAGTACATGATTGTAGCGGTGCACATTGCATTATTTCTTCATTGCCAACGACGTGATTGGGAGGTGACGCATTGCATCATTCCTTCATTGCACAGTACATGATTTTAGCTGTACGCATTGCATTATTTCTCCCATTGCAAGGTACCGGGGTGTATGATTACACATTGTATTATTTCTCCTTTGCCCAGCACAGGATTGTATCGTTACTCAGTGGATTATTGTTTGTCAATTGCAACATCTGTCATTCTAGCATTACGACCAGCATAGTATTTTAAAAACGGTGGTTGGGATTTGAACTTAACGGCCATCCGGAACGAATATTACCCTTTATTATATGTTGGCTTTTGTATTGTGTGGTCTGATAGTATATCATTTTATATAAAGTTTATACTCGTTTTGTCAAACTCTTGTGTAGTCCATTTGTGTTGTCACCAGTGTGTTGCTGTGAGTGTGGTTGCACATACTTTACACTTGTGCCTTGGAGATAGGGCTGGCTGCTCATGCCAAGCTACTAATTGGGTGAGAGGGCTATCTCAAACGGTGTCCTTACTTGGCCTAACGTTGAGTGAGGAGTCCTGGGTCTCGCATTTGGTGACAGTGGTGCAGGACTGGGACTCCAGCTTCCATCACCTAATATTCACATGATTCATTCAAATGTAGTCAGAAGGAACCCCAGGCAGCTACCAGCATAATTCACGGGGGCAAATAAGATTAATATCTGCCCAAATAGAAAGATATTTTAACTAAGTTCCAACTATTAATGAGTGCTTGCTGGCATGTACAATCAATCTCTATAATAATATGGGAGACACAGAAAACATAATAATTTTGACTGTGTACATCAGTTTATGGGAGAAACGCTGTTCAGTAATGATCTATATAACATGTGCACATCATTTATAAATGTATTAATGCTAATCATGAGTGATGTTTACCTACATTTGAAGACATTGCAGGAAGAGTTACATTTTAGCAGCTTGATGAGAATCTGTAAGATTCTGCCTGCAAATTTTCCCCCATGTTGAAGGTACAAGATGGTGGGAAACATGTTGAAATGTGTAGAGAGTTGGAGTTTTTTTCTGTTTAAATGGTCAATTTGTTTTGGATATGCAAGCCAGTTCTTTAAGTTGGTTAAACAAAAACTCCCTATACTTTTCATATTTGATCAAGCACAGCATGTTCTGCTAATTTGGGGCTTTCAATCTCTCTCTCTAACGGACAGTGATCATCGCCCTTTTAGATCAAAATGTATGTAGAATTCCCCAGCTGCATTACCACAAACATAAGTGATCATCACCCCTGACCTTACCAGGTAGGTCGTTCCCCCCCGCTGCAGCTCCACCAGCGCTCTTGCCGTTGTGTTCAGTGCCCACTGACCATTGCTTACTCCCCTCTTGTGCCACTTTTGCCATTTTTGTGCTCTGCTCGCTCCATTTTTCCTCTCTGTGTCCATTTGCTGTTTTTGTGATCTGCTTGTTCCCTTTTGCCTCTTTGTGTCCAGTTTGCCTTGTGTAATCCTTTTTGCACTGTGTTATCCTGCTATGCCCTGTGTATCTGTTCCGCCTTTTGCCTCTGTGCCCATTCCCCTTCCCCACAGTTCCCGCCGCTGCTGCCCTTGTGGCCCCGCCCCCATGCCCATTCGCTACCCCCTGCCACCCGCCTCCCGCCTCCCAGCTGCTCCTCCCTCCCACCTCTCCTTATAATGGTTGCCGCTTGAGCGGCTGCGTCTAAGGCAAGCCCATCTGCGCCCGTCCGCGCCTGGACTGCGCCCTGTGCCAAAACCTCTGGACCCCGCAAATGCCACAACACCAGAATCCACTATGACGCCAGCACCCTTCACGCACTTGATGCTGGCCAAAACCACACCTGCTTCCAGGCAGCCCCGAAATGGACCCACGGATCCTTCTCCTGCCGCACCTGCAGCTTCACCTGCGACAGAACAACCAAACCTCCAAGGACTGGACCCAACCACCTCCGCTGCATACTCCTCAACACCCGCTCCACACGCAAAAACACAGGCGAGCTTTGGTATCTGCTCGACACCTCCGCCTCATACGTGGCCTTCCTGACCGAGGCCTGGTGGAATGATTCCTTGGCGCCAGACATCGCCATAGCCATCCCGGACGGCTACAAGATCACCCGCAAGTATCGCGCCAACGGAATCGGATAAGGAATAGCCATCGCCCACAAGCACACCCTCAAGGTCGCCACCCACCCAAACAACACCCTCAACACCACCGTATGCCTGCACTTCCGGATCCACACCGACCCCAACACCATGCTCACAGGAACACTCATCTACTGACCCCCGGACCCCGGGCCCATTCAGTGACTCCATCGCCGACCCCGCCAGCACCCACACACTCGCCTCCACGGACTACATCCTCCTCGGGGACCTGAACTTCCACCTCGAGAACAACAACAACGCCAACTCCGCCACCCTGAACGACAACCTCGTCAACCTCGGCCTCAGACAACTCGTCATCACACCCACCTACGCTGCTGGCCACACGCTGGACCCCATCTTCTCCACAGGCCCCCACGTTGCCTTCCACCACTCCACCGAACTCCACTGAACATCCACCACCGCTGAATCCATTTCACCTTCAAGAAACCAACTATGCACCACCGCACCTAATAGCTGCCTCACCACTGCTGGAGCAAAGTCACAGAAGACCAGCTGATCACCACCCTCGCCCAGAACCCACCCACCTACCCCACCAACCCAGACGCCGCAGACTGCAATCTCAGACAGTGGATCAACGACTGCGCCAACACCCTGGCCCCGTTCAAGAAACCCTCAAACAACCACACCAACAAGAGAGACGCCTGGTTCACGGACGAGCTCCAGACATCCAAACGTGCATGCCGGAAACTGGAAAAGATATGGCTCCACGAACGGACACCAGACAACCGCGCAGCCCACAAGGACGCCAGCCACAGACATCACCAACTCATCAGACTAGCCAAGAGCTCCTCCTTCAAAAACCACTTGATTAACAATGCACACAACAGCAAAGAGCTCTTCAGCGTCGTTAAGGAACTCTCCAACCCCAGCGCCAACGCCAACAACATCCCGCCCTCACAAGAACTATGCGACTCACTAGCCATCTTCTTCCACCGCAAGATCGCCGACATCCACGACAGCTTCAATGCCACGACCACCCCGACTACGCCAGGCGCCACCCCCCCTGTGAACACCACCATTGTCAACCGCCTGACCTCCTGGTCCAACGTCAATGACGACTAGACACACAAGGTCATGAACTCCATCCACTCAGGATCTCTGTCAGACCCATGCCCACACCACATATTCAACAAAGCAGACGCAGCCATTGCACCCCAACTACCAAAGGTCATCAACATCTCCTTCGAAACAGTGACATTCCCGGAAAGCTGGACACCGAAATCAACGCCCTCCTCAAAAAGCCCAAAGCGGACCTAAAGGACCTCAAGAACTTCCGGCCCATCTCCCTGCTTCTGTTCCCGGCAAAGGTCATCGAGAAAATCGTCAACCTGCAATTGGCCCACCACCTGGAAGACAACAACATCTTGGACTCATCCCAGTCCGGATTCAGACATAACCACAGCACCGAGATGGCCCTCACTGCCGCCACAGATGACATTAGGTACCAACTAGGACACGGCGAAACATTAGCCCTCATCCTCCTCCGATCAGCCGCCTTCGACACGGTCTGCCATCACACCCTAAAGACACTCCTCCTAGAAGCTGGGATCCAAGAGAAGGCCCTTGACTGGACCACGTCCTTCCTCTCCGGCAGAACCCAGAGCGTCCACCTCCCACCCTTCCGATCCGAAGCCACCACCATTATCTGTGGCATCTCCCAGGGCTCATCCCTCGGCCCAACGCTGTTCAACGTCTACATGGCCCCATTCGCACAACTGGCCCCCCATCATGACCTCAACATCATCTCCTACGCCGACAACACCCAGCTCATCCTCTCCCTTGCCAAGGACCCACACACCACCAAAACCAACCTCCGCAAGGGAATAAAAGCCGTCGACGACTGGATGAGGAGCAGCCATCTGACGCTGAACCCTCATCCTCTGACCAATCCCCTCAGCCTGGGACGACTCCTGGTGGCCGACCACACTGGGAACAGCACCAACACCCACCGACCATGCATGCAACTTTGGATTCATCCTCGACTCCTCCCTCTCCATGTCTAAACAGGTCAATGCCGTCTCCTCCTCCTGCTACAACACCCTCTGCATGCTCCGCAGGATCTACAAGTGGATCCCGACCGAAATAAGAAGAACGGTGACACAGGCCCTCATCAGTAGCAGACTGGATTACGGCAACGCACTTTATGCCGGAATTCTAGCCAAACACCTACGACAACTACAACGCATCCAAAATGCCTAAACCCGATTGATCGTCAACGTCCCCCCTGCAGCCACATAACCCCCACCTGAAAAACCTACACTGGCTCCCCGTCGACAAGAGGATCACCTTCAAGCTCCTCACCCACCCACACAAAGCTCTCCACAACGCCGGACCAGCCTACCTGAACAGCAGACTCAGCTTCCACACCCCCATCCGCCAGCTCCGCTCCGCCAGCTTTGCCCTCGCCACCAACCTCCGCATCCAACGAACGACCTCCGGGGGCAGATCCTTTTCCTACCTCGCCGCAAAGACTTGGAACACCCTCCCTACCCGCATACGGCAGACCCAATACCTACTCGCCTTCAGAAGACTCCTCAAGACCTGGCTCTTCAAACAGTAGCAGCACCCCCCTCCCCTCAACACCTTGAGACCCTCACGGGTAAATAGTACGCTTTACAAGTTCTTTGATTGATTGATTGATTGGTATTGGCCAAGTTACAAAGAAATTTGGACTTCCATACTCTAGCAAGATTCAATTGCTCAAAAAGTGGCGAAAGAATCATGTAAAGCGTAATGTAACCTGTATACGGGGGGAAAACAGACAACAGGATTTAAATCCCAATGTCAGGTTTTGAAAAAAGAAATGATTCAAGTTGGAACCTTGATATAATTGGTAGAGCGATGTTAACTAATACCAAGCAGTACAATTATGATATAAGGTACGATAAAACAGAACACAGCCCAATTCTACAGGGACAATTTCAAGGGAAAAAATGATTCTGGTAATTGGTACTTGCAGGTTGGCATGGCAAAGATACTAGTGCTAATTGTACAGTGCCAGACAATGCTTTAGTCAAGCACCTTTCTGTAATATACGAGAGTAACAGTGAGCACGCTTCTGTGGGAGTTTTTAAAGGGGCATTGAAGTGGTGTTCTCCTTGTTCTCTGTGACGTAAAACATATTATTCTCTCTCTTAAATAATGAGAGCAGCAGGGTTGGATGAAATGCCAGCAATTATAATTATATGGACTGCACAGTGGTGGTCAATATTTTTTGCTGGGGCAGTTAATTCATTTACCTCCACTGGTATTTACCCTTAAAACTGGAAAGTCCCTATTTTAAAACCGCTCCATAAAAAGGGTGGCCTTCTCAATCCCTACATTTACCAGTTAATTAGTTTAATTGATTGGGGTCAAAGGTCTATTTAAAAATAATATTATGAGACCTTAGAAACTGGATTTCACTGAATTCCGATAGAATTGGGTGGTTTTAAGGAAGGACATCCAAACACAGATAATTGTTTTAGACATTTTGTTAATTTCGGGGATGCATTGAAATCTGGTAAACTGATGAATGCTGTGGTCACAACTAGAAATGTTAAAGATAGCATTAGCAATACTGAAAGAATTACACAAGGATTTTTGGGCTAGGGTCTGATTGGATTATGGAGTTAGCCTTTCAAGGAAGATAAACATCAAGAATGGTCTGTGCCATGGCTGTGTGATGGCCCCAATATTATTTGCTTTATACTTAGCAGACCTCCCAAAAATCTTTAAACTCTAGAAAACCAGTGTTAGCATGTAGATTGTAATGACCAGAACCAACATCTTAACAATCCAATATAAGTGTACACATTTTGAGCCACATGTATCACTATTACAAGTAGCGATTACCTAATTGCGATTTTCTCTGAATTGCAATTAGGTAATCGCTAATCCTAATGTATGAAACTCTATTCAGTTTCATTAGCGATGCTTAATGGGTCACAAATAGGCCTACCTCATGCATATTGATGAGGTAGGTTGCAATTTGCGAGCCATTAGGAATCTACACCTTCACATGGATGATGGCTTGCTGAGGTCAGCATACCACCAGGTCTGTAAATGCTTTTAAATAAAGCAGTCTTTTTTGTTTTCAAATGCAGCCCATTTTCCTTAACCCCTTCCCCCACGGTGCAGGTGACAAGCCCAGCTCGTCATGGGTCACAGTAGAGCTGTGCTCATGACATGCACAACCCCACCCACTTATTAATTCACCCGCACAGGCGGGGCACCAATTGCGAGTGGGCGCGCCGCAGCTGTGATGACGAGCCCAGCTCGTCATGAGCACAGCGCCACTGTGCCTCATGATGAGCTGGGCTCGTCATGACCATGGAAGTAGTTAAAAGAAATGGGCTGTCCGTGAGAACACTACCTGCTTTTACAAAATAAATTCCATTCTCAAAAGGGATGGGGCCCCCTCGGGACTCCTTCCCATTTGTTACCGAATCGCAACATGTGTTTCATAAATATGTTAAAGCATTATTGCGGTTAGAAACGGACCGCAAAATTAATTAATACATGTGGCCCTTAATGTGTGCAAACTTCACATTTTCTCCAGTGTAATTACACAAAAAATTGGAAATTTTGTATCAAATGACACCCCCAAAAAAATTAGACCCAACACAAGTCTGTAATCTTGCACTATTATATAGTGCACGTGTGTCCAAAACTGACTCCAAGATGAACTTCATGCTAACAAATTAGGCAAAATCCACAAGTGCTGCAAAAACTAGCTGCTCACATTTTGATTGTTTGCATTGTTCTAGTGCTCCTGGATCGGATTTTTCTATCTGACTCACTCTCAATTAATTGGTTTGATGGAGTGGTTTCTCTAAATGGTGTATTAAAAGCATAACTCAAAATGCTATAAATTACATCTGCATAATTGAATTTTGGTTAAAAAAAAATTTAATTTATTTTCTCTGCTCTCCTCTCTCTGTTTCACTACTAAAAGGATCCTTTTTAGGTTTCGCTGGGGAACGGAGCGTAAGCTCCGCATCCAGAGAAATCTGTAGTTTCTAGTAAGGGTGCCTTGAATACGCCCCTCTATTTCATTGGCTAGCTCCATAAATGGAGGCTAGCCATTGGAACAGAGAGGCGTCCGTCATGGCCGGACCAGATTCGGGGGCGTTCCCGAGAATCTTTGGCTTTTGGCTACGTCATGCTACGTCAGCCAAAAGCCGGGAACGCCCCCGAATCTGGCCCGGCCGGGCCGTGCTTGCTGCTGTCCTGCCTTGTGTCCCTCCTCCCGCCGTCCCCCCTCCCCCCTCCTCGCTGTCCTGTTATGGCCCGATCGAGTGGCCACCTCGATTGTTAACTAACTGAAGAGCCGGTGCCCACCCGGCATTGCCCAGTGTTCTCACCGCTGCGGCCCGGGGGCCTGAAAGTGATCAGAAGCTGAAGCGAGAGAAACGAAGGGGCGCGACCTGATTAGTCCTCTGTTGACAGGAGGCGCGCTCTGATTGGCCGTTTGCAGTAGGCCTGTCCCGTTGCTGCTGTCCTGCCTTGTGTCCCTCCTCCCGCCGTCCCCCCTCCCCCCTCCTCACTGTCCTGTTATGGCCCGATCGAGTGGCCACCTCGATTGTTAACTAACTGAAGAGCCGGTGCCCACCCGGCATTGCTCCGTGTTCTCACCGCTGCGGCCCGGGGGCCTGAAAGTGATCAGAAGCTGAAGCTAGAGAAACGAAGGGGCCGCGACCTGATTGGTCCTCTGTTGACAGGAGGCGCGCTCTGATTGGCCGTTTGCAGTAGGCCTGTCCCAAGAGCCGCGCTCTGATTCGATGCTTTGCCCGCAGAAGCTGGGCGTGTATGGAGGCTCGACGCAGGAGCCGCGACCGGATTGGGCCGCAGCAGTGGAGCCGCCCCAGCGAGGATCCGGAAGCCGAGTCAGCCGTTCGACCCCGTCCTCGCCAAGGGAATCTCCGAAGTGCCGGGTAATCACCGCCGGGTCCGGGGAGAAGAGGAGGAAGCATGATGGCAGCTGGACTGCAGGGCCCCCGTGAGCGGAGGGAGCCCTGCAGCGAGAGGAGCGGCCTTCAGAAGCGAGCGGAGGGGGCGCGAAGCACATTGCCGGTGCCTGCCCCCCCCCCCGTGAGGCTCCCCGACTGGAGGGAGAGCCCCGAGTGAAGAGAGAGCCGCCGGACGGTGAGTGAGCCGACGAAAGGGAGGGGCGCCGGGACACATTGCCGGTGTCCGCCCCTCCCCCGCAGTAGCGCGAGCTCGCGTTCCTTGGGTGTGTGAAGCCACGAGGGCTTCAAGGGCGGCCCCGGTTGGCAGTGGGTCGCCCCAACGTGCACAGAGCCCGGAGAGGCTCCCGCCCCATTTTTTTGTATTTAGAGCCCTGAGAGGCTCTGGGGGGCATTTGGTGAAGTAAATGGAGAGTCAGGGCGGCCCCGGATGGCAGTGGGTCGCCCCAACGCTGAAGAGAGCCTGTTGAGGCTCAGAGGGGCCATTTTTCAGGACGTCGAGCCCCAGAGGGGGGCTCCAACGACCCCATATTTATAGCTGGTGAATGCTTTTCCCTCGCAGCTGAGGTAAGGGGAAAAATGCTTTTATATATATGTATGTTGTGTGCGTGCTGGCAGTTTTAAGTGTGTTTATGTAAGAGTGTAAATGAGTAGGCAGAGTGTGTGTTTGTATATGTATAAATATGTATGTGTAAGTGAAGGTCAAGTGGAATGTAAAGGCACTTCCGCTACCCCAGGCATTTTGGTGAATTGACCTTGGAGCCGCATCTTAAGCGGACTGCAGGCCACAGGGACTAGGTGACGCAAGCAATGCTGGAGAGCGGTCAGCAACCCGGAGAGTGACGTCAGCAGAACGCAATCCACCCAACGAGTCCCCATCATGGGGTGTGCCCTTACTTGACCCATCAGGCGTAGATAAACGTGCAAGTGTGTGCTCTGAGACCCCTATGTATGGTGAGGTGAGCTGGGCGCCTCGCGTCCTTTTGACCTTTCTTCTTTCTTACTCCTGGCCTCTTTCATCCCTTCCCTTTTATTTCTGCCCTCTCTCTTGCTCTCCCACTCTTTTCTGCCCTCCCACTACTTCTTACACTTTCTCATTCCTACACTACCTCTGTATCCTGTCCTCTCCTCTTTGCATATGCCCTCTCAACATGCGCTATCACTGCACACAGCCTCTCTACACACGGCCTCTCTGCACATGCCTCCATCTACATCCACATTTTCTCTACACTTTCTATCCCGCACTCCTTATCTTTTCTTTCAACACTCTCTCGCTTCTGCCCTCCTTCCTGCTCTATTCTTTCCTGACCTCCCTATCTCTTCTGCCTTCTCTCACTCTATTACCTCTGCCCTTCTCTCTACTGTTATCCCTCTCTCTCTTCTGCCTTCTTAGTCTCTACTGCCCTCCCTTTCCACCTCTCTCTTCTGCTCTCTTTCACCTTCTTGTCCTCCATCTCTCTCCTCCTTCTCCTTCCCGCACTCCCTCTAACCTGCTGCCCTCTCCTTTCTGCCTTTCTCACACCCTCCTACCTTCCCTCATGCCCTCACACTCCTTTATGCCCTTTCTCTCTCTCTTCTGCCTCTATTCCTTCCTTCCTGCCCTCCCGCTCTATCCTGCCCTCGCTTCGTTTTGACCTTTCTTCTTTCTTACTCCTGGCCTCTTTCATCCCTTCCCTTTTATTTCTGCCCTCTCTCTTGCTCTCCCACTCTTTTCTGCCCTCCCACTACTTCTTTCACTTTCTTATTCCTGCACTACCTCTGTATCCTGTCCTCTCCTCTTTGCATATGCCCTCTCAACATGCGCTATCACTGCACACAGCCTCTCTACACACGGCCTCTCTGCACATGCCTCTGTCCATATGATCTCTCTGCACAGGTCCATGTGTAGAGAGGGCAAGTGAAGAGAAGGCATGAGTAAAGAGGGCGTGTGCAGAGAGGGTGTTTTCCGTACAGGGCAAGTACAGAGAGATCAAGTGCAAATAGTGCATGTTTAAAAGGGCATGTGTAGAGGCTATAAGTTGACCAGTGCTTATGATGAGAAAGTGAGTGCAGGTGACAACAAATCTGCAAACTCCAATGGTGTTCCTTATGTGATGAGAACAAATCTGCACACTCCAATGGTGTTGCTTTCCTGAGGCACTGTCAACTTTTTCACACATTTTTTTCCTCTTTCTGTCTACATTACTACACTAATACCTGCCCCCTCTCTCCCTTCTACCCTCTCTCTTTCTTGCCCTACATCCTTCCTTCTCACTCCCTCCCTTTCCCTCTCTCCCACTCTCTCCCTTTCCACCTCTCTTCTGCTCTTTCACTTTATTGTCCTCAATCCCTTTTTTCTCTCTCCTTTGTTTCAATCTCACTTCCTTTCACCCTCCCTCTACCTCTCTCACACTCCTGCCTTTCACTCTCCATCTACATTTTCTCCTCACTTTCTATCCCGCACTCCTTATCTGTTCTTTCAACACTCTCTCGCTTCTGCCCTCCTTCCTGTTCTATTCTTTCCTGCCCTCCCTATCTCTTCTGCCTTCTCTCACTCTATTACCTCTGCCCTTCTCTCTTCTGTTATCTCTCTCTTCTGCCTTCTTAGTTCTACTGCCCTCCCTTTTCCACCTCTTTCTTTCACCTTCCTGTCCTCCATCTCCCTCTCTCTCCTCCTCTAGCCCTCCTTCTCCTTTCCGCCCTCCCTCTCTTACCTGCCGCCCTCTCCTTTCTGCCTTTCTCACACTTTCCTACCTTCCCTCATGCCCTCACACTCCTTTATGCCCTCCCTCTCTCCTGCGTCTATTCCTTCCCTCCTGCCCTCCCTCTCTATCCTGCACTCGCTTCCTTTTGAGCTTTCTTACTCCTGGCCTCTTTCATCCCTTCCCTCTCTCTGCAAATAATTGCATTATAAATGCACTCCAGATTTCTGTGTAAAGTAAAACACATCAACGTTTTACACATAATTCAATGAAGATACAAAACACCATTTATCAAAAGCTCAAACTTTAACAAAGGGAGTGCAGAGTAGGGAGTGCATAGAGCAGGGGGAGTGCAGAGTGCATAGAGTGCAGAGTGCGTGCAGAGTGCATAGAGGGTGCAAAGTGCATAGGCAGTGCAGAGTACATAGGGAATGCAGAGTCCAGAGAGAGTGCATAAAAAGTGCATACAAAGTGCATAGGGAATGTATACAAAGTGCAGAGTGCATAGGGAATGCAGAGTGCATAGGGAGTGCATACACAGTGCAGAGTGCAAAAGGAGTGCAGAGTGCATAGAGAGTGCAGAGAGAGAGTGCATAAAAAGTGCAGAATGTATAAAGAGTGCAGAGAGAGTGCAGAGTGCATAAGGAGTGCAAAGTGCATAGAGAGTGCATAGGTAATGCAGAGTGCATAGGGAGTGCATAGACAGTGCAAAGTGCAGAGAGAGTACATAGGGAGTGCAGAGTGTATAGAGAGTGCAAAGTGCATAGGAAGTGCAGAGTGCATAAGGAATGCAGAGAGTGCATAGGGAGTGCAGATTGCATAAGAAGGCTCTCTCTTCACTCGGGGCTCTCCCTCTAGTCGGGGAGCCTCATGGGGGGGGGCAGGCACCGGCAATGTGCTTCGCGCCCCCTCCGCTCGCTTCTGAAGGCCGCTCCTCTCGCTGCAGGGCTCCCTCCGCTCACGGGGGCCCTGCAGTCCAGCTGCCATCACTCTTCCTCCTCTTCTCCCCGGGCCCGGCGGTGATTACCCGGCACTTCGGAGATTCCCTCGGCGAGGACGGGGTCGAACGGCTGACTCGGCTTCCGGATCCTCGCTGGGGCGGCTCCACTGCTGCGGCCCAATCCGGTCGCGGCTCCTGCGTCGAGCCTCCATACACGCCCAGCTTCTGTGGGCAAGGCATCGAATCAGAGCGCGGCTCTCGGGACAGGCATACTGCAAACGGCCAATCAGAGTGCGCCTCCTGTCAACAGAGGACCAATCAGGTCGCGGCCCCTTCGTTTCTCTCGCTTCAGCTTCTGATCACTTTCAGGCCCCCGGGCCGCAGCGGTGAGAACACTGGGCAATGCCGGGTGGGCACCGGCTCTTCAGTTAGTTAACAATCGAGGTGGCCACTCGATCAGGCCATAACAGGACAGCGAGGAGGGGGGAGGGGGGACGGCGGGAGGAGGGACACAAGGCAGGACAGCAGCAAGCACGGCCCGGCCGGACCAGATTAGGGGGCGTTCCCGGCTTTTGGCTGACGTAGCATGACGTAGCCAAAAGCCAAAGATTCTCGGGAACGCCCCCGAATCTGGTCCGGCCATGACGGACGCCTCTCTGTTCCAATGGCTAGCCTCCATTTATGGAGCTAGCCAATGAAACAGAGGGGCGTATTCAAGGTACCCTTACTAGAAACTACAGATTTCAAGGGCGGCCCCGGTTGGCAGTGGGTCGCCCCAACGTGCACAGAGCCCGGAGAGGCTCCCCGCCCCATTTTTTTGTATTTAGAGCCCTGAGAGGCTCTGGGGGGCATTTGGTGAAGTAAATGGAGAGTCAGGGCGGCCCCGGATGGCAGTCGGTCGCCCCAACGCTGAAGAGAGCCTGTTGAGGCTCAGAGGGGCCAGTTTTTCAGGACGTCGAGCCCCAGAGGGGGGCTCCAACGACCCCATATTTATAGCTGGTGAATGCTTTTCCCTCGCAGCTGAGGTAAGGGGAAAAATGCTTTTATATATATGTATGTTGTGTGCGTGCTGGCAGTTTTAAGTGTGTTTATGTAAGAGTGTAAATGAGTAGGCAGAGTGTGTGTTTGTATATGTATAAATATGTATGTGTAAGTGAAGGTCAAGTGGAATGTAAAGGCACTTCCGCTACCCCAGGCATTTTGGTGAATTGACCTTGGAGCCGCATCTTAAGCGGACTGCAGGCCACAGGGACTAGGTGACGCAAGCAATGCTGGAGAGCGGTCAGCAACCCGGAGAGTGACGTCAGCAGAACGCAATCCACCCAACGAGTCCCCATCATGGGGTGTGCCCTTACTTGACCCATCAGGCGTAGATAAACGTGCGAGTGTGTGCTCTGAGACCCCTATGTATGGTGAGGTGAGCTGGGCGCATCGCGTCCTTTTGACCTTTCTTCTTTCTTACTCCTGGCCTCTTTCATCCCTTCCCTTTTATTTCTGCCCTCTCTCTTGCTCTCCCACTCTTTTCTGCCCTCCCACTACTTCTTACACTTTCTCATTCCTACACTACCTCTGTATCCTGTCCTCTCCTGTTTGCATATGCCCTCTCAACATGCGCTATCACTGCACACAGCCTCTCTACACATGGCCTCTCTGCACATGCCTCTCTCCATATGATCTCTCTGCACAGGTCCATGTGTAGCGAGGGCAAGTGAAGAGAAGGCATGAGTAAAGAGGGCGTGCGCAGAGAGGGTGTTTTCCGGACAGGGCAAGTACAGAGAGATCAAGTGCAAATAGTGCATGTTTAAAAGGGCATGTGTAGAGGCTATACGTTGACCAGTGCTTATGATGAGAAAGTGAGTGCAGGTGACAACAAATCTGCAAACTCCAATGGTGTTCCTTATGTGATGAGAACAAATCTGCACACTCCAATGGTGTTGCTTTCCTGAGGCACTGTCAACTTTTTCACAAATTTTTTTCCTCTTTCTGTCTACATTACTACACTAATACCTGCCCCTCTCTCCCTTCTACCCTCTCTTTCTTGCCCTACATCCTTCCTTCTCACTCCCTCCCTTTCCCTCTCTCCCACTCTCTCCCTTTCCACCTCTCTTCTGCTCTTTCACTTTATTGTCCTCAATCTCTTTTTTCTCTCTCCTTTATTTCAATCTCACTTCCTTTCACCCTCCCTCTACATCTCTCACACTCCTGCCTTTCACTCTCCATCTACATTTTCTACTCACTTTCTATCCCGCACTCCTTATCTTTTCTTTCAACACTCTCTCGCTTCTGCCCTCCTTCCTGCTCTATTCTTTCCTGCCCTCCCTATCTCTTCTGCCTTCTCTCACTCTATTACCTCTGCCCTTCTCTCTTCTGTTATCTCTCTCTTCTGCCTTCTTAGTCTCTACTGCCCTCCCTTTTCCACCTCTTTCTTTCACCTTCCTGTCCTCCATCTCCCTCTCTCTCCTCCTCTAGCCCTCCTTCTCCTTTCCGCCCTCCCTCTCTTACCTGCCGCCCTCTCCTTTCTGCCTTTCTCACACTTTCCTACCTTCCCTCATGCCCTCACACTCCTTTATGCCCTCCCTCTCTCCTGCGTCTATTCCTTCCCTCCTGCCCTCCCTCTCTATCCTGCACTCGCTTCCTTTTGAGCTTTCTTACTCCTGGCCTCTTTCATCCCTTCCCTCTCTCTGCAAATAATTGCATTATAAATGCACTCCAGATTTCTGTGTAAAGTAAAACACATCAACGTTTTACACATAATTCAATGAAGATACAAAACACCATTTATCAAAAGCTCAAACTTTAACAAAGGGAGTGCAGAGTAGGGAGTGCATAGAGCAGGGGGAGTGCAGAGTGCATAGAGTGCAGAGTGCGTGCAGAGTGCATAGAGGGTGCAAAGTGCATAGGCAGTGCAGAGTACATAGTGAATGCAGAGTCCAGAGAGAGTGCATAAAAAGTGCATACAAAGTGCATAGGGAATGTATACAAAGTGCAGAGTGCATAGGGAATGCAGAGTGCATAGGGAGTGCATACACAGTGCAGAGTGCATAAGGAGTGCAGAGTGCATAGAGAGTGCAGAGAGAGAGTGCATAAAAAGTGCAGAATGTATAAAGAGTGCAGAGAGAGTGCATAGTGCATAAGGAGTGCAAAGTGCATAGAGAGTGCATAGGTAATGCAGAGTGCATAGGGAGTGCATAGACAGTGCAAAGTGCAGAGAGAGTACATAGGGAGTGCAGAGTGTATAGAGAGTGCAAAGTGCATAGGAAGTGCAGAGTGCATAAGGAATGCAGAGAGTGCATAGGGAGTGCAGAGTGCATAAGAAGTGCAGAGTGCACAGTGCATAGACAGTGCACAGTGCATAGGTAATGCAGAATGCATACAGAGTGCATAGGGAGTGCAGAGTGCATAGGGAGTGCAGAGTGCATAGGGAGTGCAGAGTGCATAGGGAGTGCAGAGTGCATAGACAGTGCAGAGTGCATAGGGAGTGCACTCTGCACTCTTTAGGCACTCTGCACTCTCTCTGCACTCTGCACTCTCTATGCAAAGTGCTGCATAGGGAGGGCAGAGTGCATAGGGAGTGCATAGGGAGTGCATGATAAGTGCAGAGTGCATAGGGAGTGCAGAGTGCATAGGAAGTGTGGAGTGCATACAAAGTGCACAGTGCATACAGAGTGCTGCATAAAAAGTGCAGAGTGCATAGGGAGTGCATAGAAAGTGGAGCGTGCAGGGTGCATATAGAGTACAGAGTGCATACAGAGTGCTGCATAGGGAGTGCAGAGTGCACAGGGAGTGCATATGAAATGCAGAGTGCATAAGAAATGCAGAGTGCATAAAGAGTACTAGGGAGTGCTAGAGAGTGCCAAGTGACTGCAAAAAAAAAGGTAATGGCAATGTAAATGACAATGCCATTTACTTATCTGTTTTCGAAACAAAAACATAAATACACATTTTGGCATATACAATGCCAATAACTCTAACTTTTCCAAAGGCGAAACCATTGCATTGTAAATGCTTGTTGGGATTGTGCTCTGCTCTTTCCGTAATTTCCCTCTTAGTAGTAGTAGTAGCTTTAGCTTTATTCGATTTAAATATAAAATCATAAAAGCACATTGCAAGATATATACACAATTACAAATCAGATTATTTCAGTTCATTTCAAATCATGTCACGGTAGATAACATAAAATAAAATCTTTTTTTGTTTTTAAAAAGTCAGGTAGCGAATCAATAGAATGTCCAGAGAGGGTCTGTATATTAAAAGCCCTTCACCCCGGAGTTGTATTGGCCCAACCAAAAGTTAATCTCGGCGATGATCTTGTATGAGGGTGTAGTGCTTCTCTAGGATAAAAATCGGATAAACCCCAGGTGTGTATAGGTCCGTCTCCTATCTGTGGTTTCCAAGATTGGAGGTAAGGGACAACATTGTTATTAATGAACTTTATTAGCACCAGATCACTGGATCTCTCTTTTCGGAGCGGGCCTAACCATCCCACCCTTCTAACACATTTTATTCTACCATCAATGTATGGGGGTAGGGGTCTATTTTTTGTTAGCCAAAATAGAGTCTTATTTCTCAGCTCCTGTTCGCTTTCAGATTTACCCTTTGGGAGTTCCGGCACCCCAGACAGGACACCCACGAACGGAGCAGCCTACGGTGCTAGATGGATGTGATTAGTTTTCCTTTGCATGTTCCGTATCGTGGGGAGTAGCTCTTTAGGTGGCATTGTAGCATTATTCAGCCCTGTTGTAAAGGAACAGCTAGGTATTGTTTTTGTTTTGATGGGGGCTTTCCCGCTAGATTGAGTTGGCGTACCTGCGCTTGTCCGTTGGAGTTGGGATACTCTATTTTTTGAAGTTGTTGAAGGCTTAACAGTATTACGTGGAGACTGTGATAGATTGGGGTCTGCCACGTTATTTTGGGGGAGCGAGTTTATCTTGATCTTTTCCTCTATTGCTGTGATCCGGGCCCCGAGGTCCTTAATTTTTTCGATTAGCGGGTGTATTGCGGCATTGATCATAGTCTGTATCTGGGCCAAGAGTGTTGGTGTGATTGAGTGGGCAAACAATATCTCCTTAGCATGAGTGCCTATATGTTTGTCCGCAGCATGATTCCTTTCACCAGAGGGGTCCTGGAAAAACATTATTGGGTTCATGTTACTTAATTCTGGTGGACCGAGAGGAGTATCCAAGCGGTTTCCATAGGGTGAGGATAAAGAACTGAGGTGGGGGCTTGTAATGGCTGTAGGACAAAAGGAGGCGATAGTGTGCTCTGATGTCGACTTAACAGCCGCATATTTGGTGTGGCATAAGCTGTTAAGTTCCTCCAAGAAGGATAAGTTTGGAGAGACGATGATAGACTGAGGGGGAGTAATGTCAGTATTGGGACGGTCGGTAAACAATTGATCTTGTGCTATTCTTACTGGTTGTTGGACAGTGGACGGTGCAGTATTTATTAGGTATTGTACCATTGACCCCTTGGCCCGGTCACTAGACCCAGTATGCAGTTTCTTGGCCCCTTTACAAGACATGTTATCAGTAGCAGCAGGCACCTGAAGGGATTTGAAAGACTTAGCACAAGAAGTCTTACCTATTTTAAAATGCACGGCCAGGGGGGGTGGCCCGTCCCGGCCTCCTCTGGCCTATGATGGCCTTAGATGGTCCCGCCTTGTCCCGGCCTTAGCCCGGCCGCTCCCGCGCGCGACTCGCGGTGCGAGAGGTTCTCCTGTTTTTCTCCCGCGCCTCTGTGCGCTCCGCTGACGTCACCCGACCGCCGGGGCACCTGGGGGATGTAGTCCCTTGCCCTTGCGGCGGTCGGGTTGCTGGCAAAAATTTCGTGCTTTCCAGCCGTTCCCCTCACGGCACCAGGGTCTCACAGCAGGCCTCCCCAGAGCGTTTTGCCTCCCTGGGCGTCTGGCTTCCCGGTGGCAGCTTCCCCCGCTGCGCTCACCTGCAGCGCTCGGCTCTCCTGTTTTTCTCCCGCGCCTCCGGGCGCTCCGCTGACGTCACCCGACCGCCGGGGCACCTGGGGGATGTAGTCCCTTGCCCTCGCGGCGGTCGGGTTGCTGGCAAAAATTTCGTGCTTTCCAGCCGTTCCCCTCACGGCACCAGGGTCTCACAGCAGGCCTCCCCAGAGCGTTTTGCCTCCCTGGGCGTCTGGCTTCCCGGTGGCAGCTTCCCCCGCTGCGCTCCTTTGGTTTACTCTCCTCTTCCCAGTAAGGAAATGAGCACGTCGCCGTGTGGTTTTGCTGACACCCCTCTTTTTAAATAGCGGATTCTCTGGTTGTCACTTAATAGTGTTGGCTGGCCAACACCCACCACATCAGCACTTCAAGTTTATGAATATCAGGTCCTACAAACTCATATTGATGATGTTCTTGTACTTTGGTCTTAAAAAGTTTGCATATTTGATAACCTTTCTTTATTTTGTTGCAATAGTTGCATGTTGTAAAGTAGTTTACAAGTAGATATAAGTAGGTACTAACCACTAGTAATGAGTCCACAATCATAATATACATTCTAGTAAGATCTCAATAAATGATTCATTTGCCCAGCCCTTGATAGCTGGCAACGAGCAGGCAGGCAGGCTTAACTTAGGAGGCAGGTGAGTAAATCATTTAAAAACACCAATACATTAAATAGGTAAAACAGAATACCCAATAAAAACCCAACACCAGTTTATCCAAATACGTTATATTTCTACAAACAATCAGACTGCAAAACAACAAAAATACAAAGTAGGGAGACAGAGATATGCATTTTTAAAGATGAAAAGTAAAACAGCGCTTAGAAGCAAATAGCACTCAAAAGGTTAAAAACGGTTGTGCTTCACTGGAGACAAAGTCAAGAGTTCTTTAAATTAATTTCCATATGTATTTTTTGATGCAGGAAAGTGGTCTACAGCTCCAACCAAGGGTCCAGATGCTATGGGTTGCCTGTTAGGGTCTGGGACTACAACTCCCACAATGCACCTGGTTGATTTTTGGTGCTTTTTACAAAGGTTGCTCCAAACATCTGGAACTTCTTCCTGAAGTTCCTCCGATGGATTCAAATGTCCAAAACTCCTATCCCAGGGTCTAGACGGTCTGAGATCATCCTTGGGATGTTAGGACTACAATTCCAACTATGCACCCGGCCAAATCAGTAAAAAAATCCACGGGATGCTCTCCAGGGTGGGGACTTCTTGGGAGAGATGGTGCAGGTGAGCTCTATTATCCTGCTGTTGCCAGGCAGTCCACCCCTTATCTGTGAGAAGCCAGGCAAAGTCCTTCAGGCTAAAGTTCCAGATTGTGCAGCAGGTGCATTCATTCAGAGTGCAATCCTTTGGGTGCATGTCAGGGTTTCAGCTGGGTAATCCTTCTTCTTCTCGTTTCAGTCAATAGATCTGAGTTACTTGGCAACTCTCCCATATTTATTCAGTGTTCCCGGGGCATCAAGCAGTGGAGCACCCCTGATCAATAGGATACAGGGTGCCACCCTCAGGTATGACCACATGCTCCAAAGTGTGGCACATATTTGTCCCAGAAAGCACTATTCTTCCAAAATCAAAAATAGAGAAACTTTCTCCTGGAGGGTTAGATCTAAGTAAGTCAACCCGGTGGTGTTTTCAAGATTTCCTAACACTACCCTTCCTGCCCTCTTAATAATCTAAATACTGGGGTTCCAGTCTGGTTGGAAGAATGTGGGGGTGATCCTGTGTACTATCCAAACTGTCATTTCCTCTACGAAGAACAGTTTGGCCCCTCCACCTACTTCCTGTCTTCCGCTTCTGCAGTCTTAGTTCTCCTACCACAGGAAATCCTTTGTCTCTCTAGCAGGCTACATCACACCTCATTAAAACAACGTGGGGCATATAAACAAGCAATAGCGATAATTATCGCTATTGCTTGGTTAGAGACAAAAATTTACAGCTGAGCTGCGGCGATTTTTACCGCAAATAAACCTTGGTATTACCAAGGTTTAACGCAAATGCGATAAAAATCACCGCAAAGCATGAATATCGCTGAAAAGTCAGCGATATTCATGCATTACCGAGCTAATGCTCTTAGCCATGTTATCCACCTCCCATTGGATAACATGGCTAAGAACTGCTCAGGGCAGGTGTAGCTTTTGGAGATATTCGCACTTAGCGCGAATATCTCCAAAAGTTGGTAATAGGAGATAACGATGTTAGCGACTGTTTTCAGTCGCTAACATCTTGGCACACCCACTTTGCATGTCATTAGTGATAAATATCACTGACATGCAAAGCGGGGCCCAAGATGGTCGCTATCTCCTACTAGCTGTCGCTAACTGGTGTTAGCAACATCTAGGTAATAGGGAGATAATTTTATCTCCGCTTTCTTGGCTTTTAAAGTCAAAAAAGAGGAGATAAACCCCCTTGATAATATGCCCCAACGTGTCTCAGCCTGGCAAATCAGAGAGGGTTTTCTGGAAGGCTGTATTTTGGCTCACAGAAAAGAAAATCCTATAACTTATTTTCTGTAATAGATATTTCACATCTAGCAATGGCAAGATGTTGGATTTATCACACCTATTCTTTCCAATCTTTGAATTATATTTTAGCTCCTTTCTATCAATAGTTATACTTTGTTAAAGTAGTCGCATGTCAGCCCTGGAGCTAATTCCTTACCATGGGGTAAAGTAAAGTTAGCAGGTTTTCCCTCACCAGGGCCTACATATGAAAATGGATATTCAAGACCCTGCACACAAGCTATTAATTTGGAGGCTCAATGACAAAGTTATTCTAAAGCCTGTAAACGGGACCAGGTTAGTGATTCTGATTCATGAGTGCTTTTTTGTGAATGAACACACATGCATTCTTTCACACAGCTAACATTCTGTGGCATAGTAACCAACATGTTAGAGAAAAATATACTTTACTGAAAACTAAACTAAACAATTGAAAACTGAATGGAAAGTCTAAATAAAGTCACAATTATTACCTTTAATCACAACCCTCATATAGTTTTGAGTTTAGTGCAAGGTTTGAGTAAAATAGCCACTGTTTTGTTAAATAAACAACCCTCATTTGAATATAATGCTAACAAAGTGAGTAAGATGTAACTTTAGTAGTTCAACACAAAGGAAATTTATGTTCGTCAATTGCTCTGCTAAAGGCAGTGGGAAGGAATATTGCCATGAAAAACAGTAATATTGAGGTAAAGCAAAAACATAAATTTTTTGTTTTACCTCATCAGAAGTGGAAGAATGTTTTAGCATACTATTGCAAAGAAAGGAAAATAAATGCACTCCTCTCCTGGATGAAGCTAACGCTGCTTGCATAGCAAGTGAGCACCTATTAATCCAAGTGACTCTACTGCTTTTTGTTTTCAGAAGAGACCCCTAATTTAACCAAAATACTTTAAACATTGTGCAGCATGAAATACAAGATTTGTTTCAGCTAACACAATCATCTGACCTTATTAATGCCTAACAATTCTACTATATGATTGTATGGCAGTTCACTAGCTATTCTAACCTCCAGAACCCATTTCTATCACTACACAGCAACACACAAAAGGTGATGGAATGCTGCTTGCAATACATCTTACCACTGGCAATAGCTCGGTTAGCACTCCAACCCATCATTCTTTTGTTCACCATGCTATTTCAGTTTGGACCCAGCCAGATGCAAATCAGTTTTTACCCTGCCCCTCATGGGAACAGTCCAGCCCAAACTATCAAGTCCTCTCTGAACTGGAACATAAGCACCCCAGCATCAGTTCTTCCCTAGTTATAGGCTCATCGGCTGGGTTCCAGTGACACAGTGAACATGGGACCCATGTCTGGGCATCCCCATGCCACTAAGGCTCCTTTTATTAATTTTTGTGTGTTTCATGTGCCGCCCTAAGTGCCATGTTTTTGCCCAGAAGTGGATCCCATGCTCACTATTTCACTAGAACCAAACTGTACCTGGCTAATGATCCCATAACTAGGGCAAAACTAGTCCCTGGGTTGCTTGTGTTCCAGTTCAGGGAGGACCTGTTTTGGAGTTTGGGCTGGACTGTTCTTGTGAGGAACAGGGTCAAGATTGATTTGCATTTGGATGGGTCCAAACTGAGGTGGCATGGTGTTGTAATGAAGAAATTGGTAACTAGTGAGAGCAGTAAATAATTGTATTTCCTTGTCTGGACCATCACAGGCAAACCAGTTGCAGCGCCGACAACCACCAACTGTCGCGCCACAACACTCGGTACAGAACACTCAGTGAGGTTCTGCACCTATGAACATTCCCATCAGAACAATGCACGAGCTACAATATGGGTATTTCCCATAAACACAAAAGAAATGAAAGAAGAAACACCAGAAGGAAGAAAATGAAAGAAAAAAAAGATGGAAAAGATATAACAACTAAGAGTGAAAAAATATCTGTGAGAAGAAAAATGTATTACTTGGTCTACCAAGTAAAGAATAAGCTCAGTAATATTGTTGTGCAGAAGTAGAAGAAGGAAGTCTTTATGACGCACCTCTCCGCTGAATGAAGAAAACTAGAGAGAAGCAATTATGACAGAGAGAGAAGCCTTTATCACCCACTCCCCCGCTGAATAAGGAAAAAACTTCAAGACAGGCTTTGTGACGTCACAAAAGAGACTGGGCATGTCTCTGGGTACCTAGGAAACCAGGAAATCTTCCTTTGCGTTCCAGCTGGACTCCCATACGCTCACTGTAATTACGTCATCACACCATCCTTGGCCATGCGTCCTTCAACATTGGTGAAATGCAAATTGTTCAATGCGTTTCACTCCCCCTCCTGTGCATAAAAATGCTGCTTTGCCCCTGGTGTCTTGTAGAAGAATTCAATGTCGCCGATCCACACTCCGGACACCTATACCTTGTGCCAATGAAGCTCCTGTCTCCGAACTTCACTCAAAACACGACAGCCTTGAAGAAGTTACCCTTGAAGCAGGCACGCAGGTCCGTGTTGATGGCCAGCACTCGTTGCCTGAAAAACTCTGTAGTAATGAAGGAACTGGTAACTGGTAAGTGCAATAAATAGTTGTATTTGCTCATCTGGACCATCACTGGCAAAGCAGTTGCAGCATTGACAACAACCAACTGTCGTGCCCCAACGCTCAGTACAGAACACTTACGCAGTGAGGTTGTGCACCGATGAACATTCCCATCAGAACAAAGCACGAGCTACTACATTGTGGGCAAAAAAACGATGGGTTAGAATGCTACTACAAGCGATTGCCAGTGATTAAACTTATTGCATGCAGCCTCCCTACACTTTTTGTGCATTTCATATACCACCCTAAGTGGCATGGGTGTGCCCAGGTGAGGGTCTCATACTCAGTGTGTCCCTGGAGCAAAGATCTATCCAACTGATGAACCCATAACTAGGGTGATACCGGTCCTGAGTTGCTTGTGTTCTTGATCAAGGAGTACCCGGCTTGACAGTTCAGGCTGGTCTGTTCCCAGGAGGAACAGATTCAAGACCAATTTGCATAAGGCTTGGTCCAAACTGGGGTGGCGTGGTGAGCAAATAAATAATGGGTTGGTTTGCTAACCCAAGCAATTGCCAGTGGTTAAGCTTATTGCAAGCAGCCTCTCATCACCCTTTGTGTGTTTCATGTTCCGCCCTATGTGTGATAGGGTATGCCGGCATGTGGATCCTATGCTCACAGTGGCACTGGATCCAAGCTGTACCCAGCTGATGAGCCCATAACTAAGGCTAAAGAATGTCCTGGGTTGACTGTGATCTAGTTCAGGGAGGGCCTGACTTGGCAGTTTGGGCTAGACTGTTCCTGTGAGGAGGAGGGTCAAAACTGATTTGCATATGGCTGGGTCCAAGCTAAGGTGGCATGGTGAGCAAAAGAACAATGGGTTGGAATGCTACCTCGCTGATTGTTAGGCATTATAGACTTATTGCAAGCAGCTCCCAGTACTCTTAGTGTGTTTAATTTACCACACAAATAGCAACATGTTTGCCTCCTATAAATGTTGTCAACTTTGATACTAATGTTTTTCAGTCTGCAATTGAGCACCCCTACCAAAATTATTTCCTTATGGTATTTGAAAGTAATCCTTACACAAATTATAAATGGGCTGTCTGCTTATGGCAGAAGCTATTTCACTGCCTTCCTCCTCTGTAATCATATTAGGTCATCTCCTGAATTCCAACTCTGATATTCACTGATTAAATATCAGCCATTATATTTAAACATGTGCATTACCTCAGCTAAATCTCTTTAGAACATGTGTTGAAGGACTGGTCTTGAGCTATTTTGATGTAACAAGACTAGGTTAAACATCTGTTAAAATCGTAAGAATTCCTGCTGCATATTTTAGGTCTGATAATATGATTTGTCAGTCTCCTGTTTATCATTCAGACCCCTGGAGGAGGCTGGTTCAGGATACCTAATAGCTTAAAAATACATTCATTAAAAAATCTGTTTTTCAAATTCTTTGACTCATATCAATTTTCTAATTCCTGAATGGAGCACGTTTTCTTAATAAGCTGAATCTGGATTGTATTGTGCTTTAACCTCTGAGGGTAATGGGGATAGGCAATGGGTGGTGGAAGAGGTTTGGCGCCGCGGCTAGGGCGACTGACTCTGGAATCTGGGAATCACGGTTCAATCCCCGGCTTCGGCAGCAGGTTAGCCCAGCACCATGTGACTCTGGGCAATAGCTTGCTTAATCTTCCCGACGTCCCCCAGCGCCTAGAGCCCCCTACGGGGGATTGTGCACTTTACAAATGAGGATTATTATTAATTGTGATGTCTTGGAGTGGTTTGACCGCTTGCTTGCTAGAAGTATCCAGTTCCTCCAGGTAGGGAAAGTCAGACAGCTAGCATTTTTGGATTTACTCATTGTGGCAACTCTTAATGGTTTGGAGATAGAACTCTGTTGGAAGCCTATGGCAAAAAGTTCCCTGCTGTGTTATGATAGTTTTCATCCGAGATTCCTCAGGGATAACTTGCCATATGGCTAGTTTTTACGGGTGCGGCATAACTGCTCCACCAAAGAGGGATTTTGGGGACATGCCAAGACACTATCTACACAACTGTGTGCCAGACAGTACCCCTCCAGATTGGTTCTTCGCTCGGTTAAGCGAGCAATGAACAACAACAGAGAAGCCTTACTGGAGCCCTCCGAACCAAAAGGGGAGATGTCTCGGTTAACATTTGTAAATACATTCAGTACTATGTCGAATGACATACAAAGGAGCGTCAGGAGACATTGGAAAATTTTGAACACCGGTAATGACCAAATTCCCTTACCCCTGTTTTCCTTTAAGAGGAGCGCCAATCTGCGTGACCAGTTGGTCCATACTAGACCCAAAACAGATAGAACATACATAGTCGGTAGACTGTGGGACCTCCCAGCAGTTCAGGGCCATTTTCCATGTGGGTCATGTGGGGTTTGCCCTCTGTGGTATTTGTTATATGTATCGTGTTGTGCGTGTGTGGCGCGTGTATGTGTGTGGCGCGTGTATGTGTATGCACGTGTGGAGTGCGTGGAATGTATGCTGGTAGAATGTAGTGGGAGGGAGTCGGTTACTGAAGGGGAAGGTGGAGGATGCACTTGTGATTGTGTCGCTGTATTGCCTACTACTTTGTTACAATAAAGAAGATTGAAGAACCACGCCTGCCTACGAGTCTTCCTACTTACAATATATGGCGACGAGGATGGGATTTCATGGCAGCAGCGGCATTGAACACAATTTTTCAAAATATTTTTTTTTCTGTTTGGATTAATATCTTTGGTTACTGAAGGGGAAGGTGGAGGATGCACTTGTGATCGTGTCGCTGTATTGCCTACTACTTTGTTACAATAAAGAAGATTGAAGAACCACCCCCGCCTACGAGTCTTCCTACTTACAATACCCTCAAACACAGAAATCGAAGACTATTGACATTTGGACAGATAGACCTTGGGCCCTGAAGAAATTTACAAACTGCAATAGTGAATTACGTGGGCATGACTACAAGGAAAGCAAAATTGAGGATAATGGAACATAAAAGCACAGTGAGGTGTAAAAAACAGGCCACTAAGCTCACAGGTCATTTCCTAGAGGTTAACCACAAACCAGATGATTTCAAATGGACGATTCTGGAACAGCCATACATCCCAGATCATGTCACAGACATCTCAAAGTTCCTGTTACTAAAAGAAAAGAAGTTGGTGTTTAAATTGAAAAGCGACAAAGGGGGTCTCAATGATGCCATACCGTGGGTAAATCTTTAACAAGGATGTAGCCTCATTATTGTTTGTCATGATAAGCCACCTTGGATAATCATTACATGAGTAAGACAGTAGACAGATAGAAGGATGCTTATCTGGCTCTTATGGATCTGTTCAACTGTCTAGGTATGATAACCCAGAATTAGGGAGGGTACTGAACTTTTTAAAGGTGTTCTATACCTTCACTGCCTCTGTGTACATCCTATGGGCAACATAATGCGTTTTTCTACATCACAATCAGGGTATTTTCTTGTAGATAAGGTCTCTCTATTAGCTCGAGATCTGATGGGTTAGCATGCCACATTAAGTAGCCCCTGATCAGCACTCCACTTTAGAGTTTTTTTGCTAAAACATCAATTTGGATTCGTGATCACACTAGGTAACATTATCTGCTCAAGTTATCTTTGTAGCACTTCACTACATGTCCCACGAACCCCCGCGATGCGCCATTTTGCACAATGGTGCGCATGAGCAGTAGACCGCGCAAATGCAGGACATCTAACAGTACTTGTTTCTGTTTTCACTCTGATAGCTGTTTGACAACTAACATAGATCTATATTGACGATTGATTGGATTCTAAATACAGCATTTCTGGCGTAAATACCTGTTCCAGACATCATGATGCAGGGTTGACTACTGTCCTTATGAGTCCCTGCAGTGCGAGCTGTGCTGCATTATGAAACTCATGCGTGTAGATCACACATATATATGATATGGAGTAGCCCCTGATTCACTTTATTTTATTTTAGAGTTGGATTTTCATCCAATAGACTCAACTTTTTTGATTGAATGGATCGCCTCCCCTAAGTATTAGGCGAGATATCATCTGGTTTATGACTCATTATAGGGAGTCTCACTACATTTCCCATGAAACTCTGTAAAGTCGCGTTACATTGCATGACGTAATGACTTGTATACCGGGTGCCGCTTCGCAATTGAGGACACTGCTGCTGCTGCTAAAGGTCACTGCTGGGGCTGACTCCTGTTGCCGCTAAAGACTCTGCTGGTCTTTGTTGGGGACGAAGCTACCTTGGACAGACGACGTGTCCCAGGAGCCCCATTGACACCGCTGCCACCTGTGTTGTCCCCGCCTACCAACGCCAGCCGCCACTACTTTACTTCTCGTGGCACATGCTGCGCGAATGCCGCTTTGCAATTGAGGACGCTGCTGCTGCTGCTAAAGGTCACTGCTGGGGCTGACTCCTGTTGCCGCTCAGGACTCTGCTGGTCTTTGCTGGGGGCGAAGCTACCTTGGACAGACTACGTGTCCCAGGAGCGCCGTTGCCACCTGTGTTGTACCTGTGTTGTACCGGCCCGCCAACGCCAGCCGCCACTACTTTACTTCTCGCGCCACCCGCTGCGCGATACGTGTGCAGGTTCGTGCCGGGAGAAGCCCGAGACAAGGGCGGGACCATCTGCGGCCGTCAGGGGCTGGAGGAGGCCGGGCTGGGCCACCCCCTTTACATTGGCATCTAGGACATCTGAAGTAAGATCTTATCTCCCTATTAGTGACTTTAATGAATTGACTTGTATAAGTCAGGACTTCACTAATATATTGTTAATACGATTTTTGGTGTGCCCGATATGATCTTGTAATCAGTTATTATTCTTGGAACACCCACAATACAGGAGATGAATTCACGATCTGGTAAAGGCAGGAAATCAGCAGTGGGAAGGAGCATCACAGGGACACTAGATCAGTTCATAACCAGGGCTGCTACCATTTTAGAATGTGAGATAGCAATCACAGAGCGCCGCCTGTCGCTAGAACCCCTTTACAACAAACGCTCTTGCTTGGGATCTATCCTGTTAGCCATTGCCCCACCGAAACAAGACGCCGAGAAAGATCCAAATACAGTAATTAGCGTTCCCTCACAGCAACAAGCTCTAGCTGCATCCCTGGAGCTAAGTAGGGAGTCCAATAGTGATGATTTAAGTACTGAATCCGTACTAGAAATTATTCCTGAGGAGTCCGCATCACGCACCTCTCCAAAGCCTATCCCTAAGAATAAAGTGCAAAATAGACCACTAGGGCAAGGCCCTATATTAAAAAGGATGCGTGGGGGGGATAGCCATAGGGGCAGGTGTGCGAAAAAAGCTAAAATGCACTTAAGCCCCTTAAAGGGCTCACTAAGAGTAACAAAGAAAAATCTGCCAGAGCCCGTACCTCCATCGCACCAATCTACCCAAGGCCTAATGGAGAAAATTGAGCACCTAGTGAAATCCTTATAATGACCACTTGTGGAAAGAGTGAAAAGGATTGGTGAACAATTGGGGTCCATAGAGGAAGTAACAGTCTCTAATACTGAACTAATAAAGAAACTGGTAGAACACAAATAGAACCAGAACACATTTGGGCAAACAACAGGGATAGAAACAACTAATGAACCTAGCTGAGTGGATCCCCTATTACTATCCCCCGTGAACATATTGGCCCCCTCGAAAATTTTGACTGGCCCCCCAATAGACAGGGAGCAAAGAACTGTAGGACAGGCTAACAAATCGGTCAACAAACTGGGATCCACAGATAGGGAACACCCAATTGATATAAACCCAAAAAGAACCCTACAACATATAGACTTGCCGCCGGGAGCAGCTCCATAAGTTGTAGTCTTAGCTGGGGTCCCTGAATTGACAGATGGGAAAACAGAAGGATACCTGGAACTAAAAAACAAAGTAGTTTACTGGTTAAGAATGAACAGGACACTTCCCCCAAACATAGATGGCGAAACTTTTCATGTGAGAAGATTACGTTGGGTGGGGCACAGAGCAAAAGACTTACAGGGGGATTCCATTATTGTTAATTTCAGGGATAGCAGAGTAACTGTCTATATTCGAGAATGGTTTCATGAGAGAAGTGATGGAGGTATATTTACACGCGACTTAAGTTATTTTTACCCCCGAACCATGCTGACACCACCGTTAAGACATCGGAGTCCATATGCAAGTAATGCATTTGGTTCTAGCTTTAACAACCCAACTTCCAACCGATTTGCCATGCTCTCAGGATTAGAAGGGGTAGATTGACTTACTAAAGAGATGCTTAAGGAGCACTATGCACATAAACATTATGAAAAACTAGTGGCCGCTGAGGGAGTACTTGATGGTGCATCGATTGTAATGATGGGGCCCAGAGAAGGCATAGTTGAATTGAAACTTATTGAACAAGACACCCCAAAGAGAGAGTGCTTGGGAGGGAATGGATATGGCAAACATATAGAGAAGGCCAGATTGATTAACCCCATTGCAGCAGTCGCTGAAGGCGATCCAGGTGAAGCTAACGCCCCCAGGAGATATACCATAGTGGAGGACCCTCAAAGGGAATACTTGGAGAAGAATAGCCCTGTTAAATTAAAGGCTCAATCACTCAATGGGGAAGGATGGCTATTAATGTTTTGGAACATAGCAGGTTTAAAAACTAAATTGTCCAATAGCACATGGATAAGCACCGTGAATAAATATGATATTATATGCCTCCAAGAAACCTGGACAACTGAGCCCTGCCATCAATCTATTTAAAACACTAGTTACCCCAGCAATAGTCTCAACACATGGTAGGGAAAAAGGGGGTTTGTGTACCTACGTGTCAAACCAGTTTAAGTGTGAGAGAGGTTATCTACTGTCCAATAACAGACACTATCAACTGGTCAAGATATGTATAAATAACTTACTGTCTCTGATAATTGTCAATTTCTATAATAATATCACCTCGGAGGCAATTGAAGCAACACTAAAAAATCTGGGTGCTGATGTAAAACACGAGATGGACGGAAACACTAAAGAAGTAATTGTCATATGGGGAGGGGACTTCAATTGCTCCACCTGTAAAAGGGGTCAGCAAGGCACTTGCGGTATTATGCTGGATCAGAATACCAGTCTAACCCACTTTGAACATAGTACATGTGGGGACCTGTTAAATGAAATCGCCATTTCCCTTGACTTGGGTTATGCAAATTAAATCTGCCAAATGGAGTCTCCCTTTGCGCCGACATTCATCGGTAGGGGTGCTTCCACGGCAATTGACTTTATTTTGTTCCCTGTTAGATATGGACGGCAGATCAAAACCTGTAAGACCCTCAACATTGCACTACCTTCTAACTATGGAGATTTTGAACCCATATTTTGACTCCGTGGTAGATAACACTAGGAGGCTGACCATCTCTGATGTAATTATGGGTGGACAAAACGGATACTCCCTTAAATGGAGCAAGGTGGTTCCGGAAGATTTTATTCACAAGTTGATTTCTAAATGCTTGATTAGTATTATGGCTTGTATGGATGAAAATTCAGATAGCCAGAATATTATTAAACATTTCTTTTTTAATTATTGCATCACACATCAAGGATAGATTATGGGTGGAATTGAAAAACCGTAAAGAAAAATCTGTGAGCTGGTTCGGATCTGCATGCACAAAGGCCCACTCTAGACCTAAGCATGCATTAAATGTTGTTCCCCGGGACTCTTCACTGGTTAGGGAGCTACGGAAAGCTTATAATGAGACACTAAAGAAAAGGAAATCTGAAATGAAAAGCGATGCCTGGGATGCGTTATGTGAGGCCTCTCAGAGCAAGGACACAGCCGCCTTTTGGAAAGCGGTCAATGCCCCATTTTTTTGTGATAAAACCAAGGCACGAATTGAAATAGTGATCTCAGAAGAGGAATGGGTAAATCACTATGTCCAATTGTACAGTGTACCATCTGGAACTCAGCAAACACAACCTATAACGACAGTAGCACAAAGGGCACAGGGCAAGACTCTGTTTTCCAAATTGGATATCACCGTGGAAGAGGTGAACTTAAGCCTAAAAGCAAGCCAAGCTGGGAAAGCTGTGGGCCCAGATGGCGTATCAGCCGACCTGTTCAAAAATAATATGGATTTGTGAGGGCCTATTTTAGCTCAGTTACTTAATGCAACCACTGAGAAAGGCTTAAGCCCATCATGGTTCACATCAATCATCGTTCCCATTTTTAAAAAGGGAGATAGGCAATCTTGTTCATGCTACCGATCAATCTCACTACTGGATTCATCCATAAAAATCTTTGGTCGAGTAATTTTAAGTAGGTTACAAAACTGGGCGGACGAAAACTCTATTATCAGCAACCTTCAATATGGGTTCAGGAAGGGCGTAGGGACCGTAGACCAGGGCCTTAACCTATTCATTGTACAAGAAAAATTTACCAGGGCTAGGAGTGAACGCATTGTTTTCGCTTTTGTTGACTTGACGTCAGCATTAGACTGCGTTACACATAGTAAATTGTGGTTGATATTAGAAAATATGGGGGTGGATGAAAAACTAATTCATTTCCTTAAGGACCTCTATTCAGGTGCTACGGCATCAGTGCGTTATGATAGAAACGGGGAATGCACAAGATAGTTTGGTATAGGAAGAGGGGAGCGCCAGGGGTGCGTCCTTGGTTCATTTTTATTTTTAGTTTATATTAATGACCTAGAAAAAATCTTGCTTCAGGAGTGCAGGGATATGCCTATGGTAGAAAAAAGAGCAATCCCAGCACTCCTGTACGCTGACGATGCGGTCATAATGGCTCGGACGCCCCTTGCGCTGCAAAGGATGATAACCTCTTTTAGGCCCAGATGTAGGTAATAGCAAATTACCGAATGGTAAATACCGAATTTTTCCCAATTCGGTATTTACTATTCGGTAATTGCTATGTAGGTGAAAAATTCAGTAAAAATACAGAATTGGTAAGATTCGGTAATTACCGATTCAGTAATTACCAATTCGGTATTTGCTATGGAATCCTATGGGCCTTGAAGCCCATAGGATTCCATAGCAAATACCGAATCGGTAATTACCGAATCGGTAAATTTACCGATTTTACAAGGGGGAAAGGGTGTCACTTTGACACCCTGTTGCACCCCTGTTTCAGGCTTGTGTGCCATGTGACACACATACATGCCCTTAGGGCATGTCTGTGTGCCACATGGCACAGGTGTACATGCACAGATGTGCATGTACACAGGAATTCGTTATTTACCATGTAATAGTATTACATGGTAAATACCAAATCCTGAATGGCCTGTAGCACTGTTAACAGTGCTACCTACATAGCAAATTACAGATTCAGTATTTTTACCGATCGGTAATTTTACCGAATCGGTAACATTTACAAAATCGGAAAATTTACAGATTCTGTAATTTTACCGTTGCGGTAAAATTACCGAATCTGTAGGTTTTTCTAACCCCTACATACCGATGTCTAAATACCGGTCGGAAACGGCCGAAAATCGGTATTTTAGGCCGTTTCCGACCGGTATTTGGACACCTACATCTGGCCCTTAATACCTACATGTCAAATTTGGATTTGAAAATTAATTGCACAAAAAACGTTCTGTATGAACTGCAGCCCAGGGGCTAATAAACAGAAAAAAACATGTACATCAATTCCAGTCCCCTGGATTTCAACCCCACTTTTCCCTACTTAGGCATATTGTTCCACGAACATGGTCTGTGGACAAGTGCAGTAAGAGTAAGAAGACTCATGTTCTGTAAAGCCATAATGGCCTTAAAAAAATTCACTAAAAACATGGGGAAAATGCCAATTAGGGAACTTTTAATATTCTTTTGCATAGCAATTGCTGTCTACGGCGCAGGTATATGGGGTTATGCCAACATAAAATGCATTCAGTTAGCGGAAAACATGTTTTTGAGATATCTCCTAGCAGTACCCGAGAGTGTTTCAACCTACATTTGTCACACAGAACTTGGCCAACCGTATATAGAAGACACTATCAAGGTCCAACCAAAACTTCTGTGGCATAGGGTGTGGACCACCGAGGAGTGTGCACTGAACCGCACTATCTTAAAGGATGTGACAAGTTTAGATCATGCAAGCAAGATAGAATGGCTGACATTTGTAAAAAACTTTTTTATAAAATTGGGCTGTCGAAAATATTATGATGATCCACTTTTAATGTGCCATATCTCCAGTAAAGAGCTGAAAAATCAATGTATGAAGTACCTGGAAGAGACAAGAACTACTGAGGAACTGAAAAAACAGACAGTAATAGCTCACCAATTAATAATGACCTCTAGCAAATTACAACCATACATAACTTTACGTATGAGTGATTGTGAAAAGTTCTTATTAACAAGTTTCAGGTTAAATAACCTTTTTAGAATTTTTAGTTTCCCTGGGATGAATACCTGGTCACGACATATGATTAAATGCCCTTGTGATGATTCATCAGAACAATCAGACATTCACTTTTCATTTTTCTGTAAATGTTATGATTGTTCCTTTATTGAAGGAGATGGAAGTAAATTGGTGCCGCCCAGCTTTTTTAGCAATACAGAAATTAGACACTATATTAACAGTTGCATCTATTTCTGAATATTTTAGAAATGTTTTTAGATTGCGGAAATCAATTTGTATATGAGAATCTCTCTTTAAGCAATGATTGGCTGATGTCCTACCTTTTAATCTTTGACTGTAGTTTCATCCATTGTAATTTTTACTGTACTTTTATGGTTGTTTTTACTGATATTAACCGAATAAAGTTTCTAAATGACTTGTATACTAGTAGAGCGAGCCATGGCCCCACCGGTCGCTACATCCCCAGACTGCTTGGAAGACCGTCCGAGGTACGACAGAATGGTAAGTGGGCCACCGGCGTGCTCAGCGATGAAAGTACATCCTGTGTTGTTGGTGATAGATGCATGATATCTCGCATGTTAGCAGGACTGTTTTTACTTGCACCGCGCTTCAGCGTAAGGTACCGATTAGATCACTTGTATAATTGCGCGTCCCCCACCACTATTAAAAGGGGTATGAAAGACGCGTGCGCTCTGCCCATAATAGTGCTTCATTTTAAATCGAACCATGGCTTCGTAGTTATTTCCTCTGGGAGATACTAAAGGTAGTAGGAAGACAATTAGAATGACTGTTTTTGCTTGAGTAGTGGGTATCAGGAGGGCACAAATGTGTTATATATGGGCAATTACATCCTTCCCTTTGGATATGATATGGGATCAGCATTTGCTTCGACTAAGTTGGCTTTACTAATATAAGACCTGCACAGCACTGACCATGGAAGTGAAGCCCATATGTGTAGGGATTTAAACATCCAATTGGTCTGAAATGTTGTAGAAAACTGTCATAACAGAAGAGAGAGGTAAATACTAGTGGTCAGTCATAGCCCCTTTTATTTTGGGCCATGGAAGATTTTATCAGACCTGTTTAGTTTAGTCAGTGGTTGTTTGACCACATTAGTGTGTTACTTGGCTAAAGTGATGTGCAGTTCTGTGTAATATGTGTGCATGTGTGCTCTCTGTTACATTTTGAAAGCTTTTCAGAATTTTGGGACTGTGGTATCCCCCCATTTTTTGTCCCTTAGACCGGTGCCTCTGTGTTCCCCAAGCTGCAGCCTGGTGAGGTGAGGTATCCTCCTCATGCAAGTCGGGTAAGGACGATTGTGCAGGAACACATTTTTGGGTGTTTGTAGATGATAAACCAAGCATCACTACGATTTATCTAGTTTTCTCTGAGCGGGTATACTTCTATGTATACTAAGATAGTTGTGCCTATTCCTTCATTATGTCACAGAAACCATGAGCTGTAGGGGACTTGCAGAGGAAGGACTACATATGGCCAAGTTCGTGTTTTTGGTTGCATTTGTTCCAACCGTCTCTGGGATTTTCCTATGTACTTTTATACATTTGGAATTTGCCAAATAAAGTTTTGTACACAATTGCAGTAGCAACATAGTAGTGGTCCTAAAGAAGGCATGGGACAGAATAATGTCCATAGGTGCTGACACATGTTGACCCTTTAATTACGAACACCAGACAGTTATTTGTTATAGACTGTCGCTTTTGCACTGTTTTTAGGTTTGATTTGTGCGAGACAATAATAAAGATAGGGTCTCTCATAGGTCAATTTTAAATAACTATCATTTCTTTTCTTATGCATTGCATATTTCCCACAAAATGTAGGTGCTCTCATCTGAATATCCATATAGTGTCCTTAATAAAACATCCTCGGGCTCCCCATCCCTCTGATAAGGTTGCAGCCCTTAGTGTCACAATTGTGACATCATTGAGGGGACCCAGATGCTGAAGCGTGTCACCTAAGGGTGAGTGATGGGAATCCGTCTATTTGATTAATATTTTCCGGTATAGCAGTTTCCATTTTGGAAACTGGTGTGCACATTTGGTCTGGTGGGTATAGGTACTTATATCGTTCAGAGTTATTGGTATAGACCCCTGGATACATGTGTATATAAGTTATCCAGGAGTACAGTCATAAATCATCTTAACATTCCACATTCTTTAGGTTGACGTAGGCTTCAAATCAAGTTTTAACTTTTCTGTGTCATCCCACTTCTGGAATAGCTTCCCTGTTGAAAATCACCTATTTGCCTTTTCTAGAATCATGAGAACTTATTTTCCCCTGTGTATTGCCTTATTTCGTTCTGATACCATACACCCCATTATCAACAAGGAACTTTTTTCTCAATCCAGTTAGACTTGTTATGTTATGTTATGTTAATTTGAATTTATATAGCGCCAAATCACCGACAGGTCTCTTAGCGCTTGCTTTGGGAACCCGTCCTGGCTTTCCCTGCGAGATAACCCCTACTGGGCATCCCTAAGGTGAAGACCAGGCATCCCATCGCGGTAGGGCCGTAGTGGAGATTAAGCAAGCTATTGCCCAGAGTTGCAGAGTGTGAATCCATGATTCGAGTAGGCACCGAGGTGAGAATTATCGAGTCCGTGGACATTTTGAGCTCAAGAGCCTGCCGCGTCGGGAATTGAACCCTGGTCCCGGGTCTGACCTCTGCATCAGGGTCTGCTTTCTCTAACCAGTGAGCCACACTTCTCCACTTAGCACTCTGCACACTTTACTACTGCTAATCAGTCCTAAAGTGTCTATGCTCACCTCTGTAGACACAGTGAAATTGATTTACACTCTGTTGGCCCATTTCATTTACTTGTAAGTCACTAGTAAAGTCTTGCTACAGTTACCCAGGGCCTGTAAATGAAATGCTACCAGTTACCCTTTTTTAACATGACTCATTCCTACCATTGTAGCCTGTGTCTGAATTTCTAAACTGCCATTTCAGCTAGGCAAAATAAAACATTTGGCTGGGCTCATCAATCAATTTTAATATATTTGAGTCATATAAGTTATTGAATACTTGAAAACATATGAGACACCCCTAAAATAGACCCTAATCATCCCATTGGGAAGAGTGTAGTGTGTTTAAAAAGTTGGACATGCATTTTTGTAAGTGTTCTTGGGCCTACTTATCTTTAATTCCCTGTTAAACATGTCCTAGGTATTTTACACCAACTATATATGGCCTTTTGCTTCCTGATGTCCCCTTCTTCTCTATTATATCTTAAAGGAGATCTCCCTTTTCTTTGACTTTTGCTTTACCCTTGCTAAAATTCTGTTGAGTACTGTCTTTCATGGACACACTGGCTATATTACGAATAACATTGCATTCTGATAATAGATATATTGTTTATGTATTTTAATGTAAATGGTTGTATTTAGTGGTCCTTTGTCATAATAGTCACTTATGATTTTAGTATGTCTATGTTTACAATTAGTATATAACTTATGTTTCTGTCAATTGTCCCCTTGTTGTATATTTATATGTATATATTTGTTAAATGGTAGCCCTGAAGAAGTTCGTGTGTATGGCCGAAACGCGTTGGCTGTTTAATTCTTCAGGATTGCTGTTTTAACTCTGTCTAAATAAAAGAAAAACTTTTTGAAGAATACACTCTGGACACAGATTGAATACTTTCCCTTGTTATGTGGTGCACCTCCGCTTTTGTTTTAGTTGTGACACTCCTGAATTTGAATTGCACTGTGACAGTGGGTGTGCTAACAGTGTGCACACACAGATCTGGGTACTCCTAGTATATATATATATATATCGCCGAAAGCTCCTTGCAGCTGCTTCGTACCTTCGCAGGACGCAGGACAGAAAGAGCATGAACCACCAAGCTTGTTGAAATGCCTTCAGTTTATTTGCATTCAGTTACAGTTAAATGCTGGCAGCCATGACGCGTTTCGTCCCTGCTAGGGGGACTTGATCATATATATATATATTTCTACAGGATGCTCAGAGATGAGGCCGCACACCGCTTGCAAGTGGTTCACAAAACCTTTACTTCGAGACAATGCAGCTTTCCATCCCGACATTCAGTCCCTTTGCCTTACGCGTTTCGAAGCATTTTCGCTTCTCATCAGAGGCTCACGCAGGAAACACAGTTCATTGCTGCTACATCTTCCATGTTTGCTTTCAGAAATTTAATTGGCCTCAGGTGTGCCTTCTTTAAGTAGAGTTATTTTTCAACATTGCATGCTGGGTCATGTAGTCATTTAGCATATTTTGTACCCTCCAATGGGTTCGGTTCCTGCATGTTGCTTTCGGGACATATTTAAAGCCCTCCAGTGGGCTCCCGGATGAAATTCGGCTTTAAATATGTCCCGAAAGCAACATGCAGGAACCGAACCCATTGGAGGGTACAAAATATGCTAAATGACTACATGACCCAGCATGCAATGTTGAAAAATAACTCTACTTAAAGAAGGCACACCTGAGGCCAATTAAATTTCTGAAAGCAAACATGGAAGATGTAGCAGCAATGAACTGTGTTTCCTGCGTGAGCCTCTGATGAGAAGCGAAAATGCTTCGAAACGCGTAAGGCAAAGGGACTGAATGTCGGGATGGAAAGCTGCATTGTCTCGAAGTAAAGGTTTTGTGAACCACTTGCAAGCGGTGTGCGGCCTCATCTCTGAGCATCCTGTAGAAATACAAATCACGGCGGCTCCGGCCGTGGAGGGATCGCACTGCCTGAAAACCAGCAAAAGGACCGCCAAAGAAGTAATGTCCTCTTTGATGTGGCGTGAGCAAGTTAAAGAATTTACAATGCAGAATTTCATCCGGGAGCCCACTGGAGGGCTTTAAATATGTCCCGAAAGCAACATGCAGGAACCGAACCCATTGGAGGGTACAAAATATGCTAAATGACTACATGACCCAGCATGCAATGTTGAAAAATAACTCTACTTAAAGAAGGCACACCTGAGGCCAATTAAATTTCTGAAAGCAAACATGGAAGATGTAGCAGCAATGAACTGTGTTTCCTGCGTGAGCCTCTGATGAGAAGCGAAAATGCTTCGAAATGCGTAAGGCAAAGGGACTGAATGTCGGGATGGAAAGCTGCATTGTCTCGAAGTAAAGGTTTTGTGAACCACTTGCAAGCGGTGTGCGGCCTCATCTCTGAGCATCCTGTAGAAATACAAATCACGGCGGCTCCGGCCGTGGAGGGATCGCACTGCCTGAAAACCAGCAAAAGGACCGCCAAAGAAGTAATGTCCTCTTTGATGTGGCGTGAGCAAGTTAAAGAATTTACAATGCAGAATTTCATCCGGGAGCCCACTGGAGGGCTTTAAATATGTCCCGAAAGCAACATGCAGGAACCGAACCCATTGGAGGGTACAAAATATGCTAAATGACTACATGACCCAGCATGCAATGTTGAAAAATAACTCTACTTAAAGAAGGCACACCTGAGGCCAATTAAATTTCTGAAAGCAAACATGGAAGATGTAGCAGCAATGAACTGTGTTTCCTGCGTGAGCCTCTGATGAGAAGCGAAAATGCTTCGAAACGCGTAAGGCAAAGGGACTGAATGTCGGGATGGAAAGCTGCATTGTCTCGAAGTAAAGGTTTTGTGAACCACTTGCAAGCGGTGTGCGGCCTCATCTCTGAGCATCCTGTAGAAATACAAATCACGGCGGCTCCGGCCGTGGAGGGATCGCACTGCCTGAAAACCAGCAAAAGGACCGCCAAAGAAGTAATGTCCTCTTTGATGTGGCGTGAGCAAGTTAAAGAATTTACAATGCAGAATTTCATCCGGGAGCCCACTGGAGGGCTTTAAATATGTCCCGAAAGCAACATGCAGGAACCGAACCCATTGGAGGGTACAAAATATGCTAAATGACTACATGACCCAGCATGCAATGTTGAAAAATAACTCTACTTAAAGAAGGCACACCTGAGGCCAATTAAATTTCTGAAAGCAAACATGGAAGATGTAGCAGCAATGAACTGTGTTTCCTGCGTGAGCCTCTGATGAGAAGCGAAAATGCTTCGAAACGCGTAAGGCAAAGGGACTGAATGTCGGGATGGAAAGCTGCATTGTCTCGAAGTAAAGGTTTTGTGAACCACTTGCAAGCGGTGTGCGGCCTCATCTCTGAGTATCCTGTAGAAATACAAATCACGGCGGCTCCGGCCGTGGAGGGATCGCACTGCCTGAAAACCAGCAAAAGGACCGCCAAAGAAGTAATGTCCTCTTTGATGTGGCGTGAGCAAGTTAAAGAATTTACAATGCAGAATTTCATCCGGGAGCCCACTGGAGGGCTTTAAATATGTCCCGAAAGCAACATGCAGGAACCGAACCCATTGGAGGGTACAAAATATGCTAAATGACTACATGACCCAGCATGCAATGTTGAAAAATAACTCTACTTAAAGAAGGCACACCTGAGGCCAATTAAATTTCTGAAAGCAAACATGGAAGATGTAGCAGCAATGAACTGTGTTTCCTGCGTGAGCCTCTGATGAGAAGCGAAAATGCTTCGAAACGCGTAAGGCAAAGGGACTGAATGTCGGGATGGAAAGCTGCATTGTCTCGAAGTAAAGGTTTTGTGAACCACTTGCAAGCGGTGTGCGGCCTCATCTCTGAGCATCCTGTAGAAATACAAATCACGGCGGCTCCGGCCGTGGAGGGATCGCACTGCCTGAAAACCAGCAAAAGGACCGCCAAAGAAGTAATGTCCTCTTTGATGTGGCGTGAGCAAGTTAAAGAATTTACAATGCAGAATTTCATCCGGGAGCCCACTGGAGGGCTTTAAATATGTCCCGAAAGCAACATGCAGGAACCGAACCCATTGGAGGGTACAAAATATGCTAAATGACTACATGACCCAGCATGCAATGTTGAAAAATAACTCTACTTAAAGAAGGCACACCTGAGGCCAATTAAATTTCTGAAAGCAAACATGGAAGATGTAGCAGCAATGAACTGTGTTTCCTGCGTGAGCCTCTGATGAGAAGCGAAAATGCTTCGAAACGCGTAAGGCAAAGGGACCGAATGTCGGGATGGAAAGCTGCATTGTCTCGAAGTAAAGGTTTTGTGAACCACTTGCAAGCGGTGTGCGGCCTCATCTCTGAGCATCCTGTAGAAATACAAATCACGGCGGCTCCGGCCGTGGAGGGATCGCACTGCCTGAAAACCAGCAAAAGGACCGCCAAAGAAGTAATGTCCTCTTTGATGTGGCGTGAGCAAGTTAAAGAATTTACAATGCAGAATTTCATCCGGGAGCCCACTGGAGGGCTTTAAATATGTCCCGAAAGCAACATGCAGGAACCGAACCCATTGGAGGGTACAAATATGCTAAATGACTACATGACCCAGCATGCAATGTTGAAAAATAACTCTACTTAAAGAAGGCACACCTGAGGCCAATTAAATTTCTGAAAGCAAACATGGAAGATGTAGCAGCAATGAACTGTGTTTCCTGCGTGAGCCTCTGATGAGAAGCGAAAATGCTTCGAAACGCGTAAGGCAAAGGGACTGAATGTCGGGATGGAAAGCTGCATTGTCTCGAAGTAAAGGTTTTGTGAACCACTTGCAAGCGGTGTGCGGCCTCATCTCTGAGCATCCTGTAGAAATACAAATCACGGCGGCTCCGGCCGTGGAGGGATCGCACTGCCTGAAAACCAGCAAAAGGACCGCCAAAGAAGTAATGTCCTCTTTGATGTGGCGTGAGCAAGTTAAAGAATTTACAATGCAGAATTTCATCCGGGAGCCCACTGGAGGGCTTTAAATATGTCCCGAAAGCAACATGCAGGAACCGAACCCATTGGAGGGTACAAAATATGCTAAATGACTACATGACCCAGCATGCAATGTTGAAAAATACCTCTACTTAAAGAAGGCACACCTGAGGCCAATTAAATTTCTGAAAGCAAACATGGAAGATGTAGCAGCAATGAACTGTGTTTCCTGCGTGAGCCTCTGATGAGAAGCGAAAATGCTTCGAAACGCGTAAGGCAAAGGGACTGAATGTCGGGATGGAAAGCTGCATTGTCTCGAAGTAAAGGTTTTGTGAACCACTTGCAAGCGGTGTGCTGCCTCATCTCTGATCATCCTGTAGATATATATATATATATATATATATTCACTGAAAAAACCATAGGTTATAGACCATATATAGTTAGGGATTAGCATTTACAAAACCTTATTTTACTCGCATAAAACCATTGAAATTCGCATATATAGTTAGATGCGCTAACTATATATCGCGCACCCGCAATCCACTGCTGATGATGTCACATATTACATCATTCATGACATGCTGAGTGACATCACTGATGACATCTCAAATGACATCACTGATGACATCACTGATGACATCTCAAATGACATCACTGATGACATCTCATTTGACATCTCATTTGACATTACTGAGCACATCACTAATGACATCATTCATGTGATAATACGATGAACCTCTTCAGACTCTAATATAACCTTAGATACACTCAGTGTAAACAAAAACTCACAGACTGTCACTCATCCATGGAGTTACTCACACACCTAGTCAGTCATGCAAAGAATCAATCACACCTCCATTTCCTCTACTATACAGTTATACACACCTTACTTATTCAAACATATACTAACACAAATTTACTCTCTTATACAATCCCTGATACAAGTTCACAATGATCCATACAGCCACTCACACATTCACTGGCTCTTATGCACAGTTATTTATATATGTCAACTCTTACATGTACTGTGTTTTACATATGTACTTACTTTGACATGTAGCACTGAGATATCCATTCACTCACCAATACACTCATGCACACAGTCAACCACCCATACAGCTATTTCCACATGCACTTTTGAACCGATACATCTAGTGAATCAACTGCTCACACATCTATACACAGAGTCATACACCTTCCAGCCACCCACACACACACTCAGTCTCCCATACAAATACTTCGGCAACCAATCAATAACCCATACAGTTACTCATATAGCTACTGATCAACACATGCAGCAGTTCATAGAACAACAGATATAATGATGCACAAATTAAGACAGTTTAGTCACTAACCCATGCACTCAGTGAGACACATTTAATTACTCTCTCATACAGTCAGTCATGCACCTACTAAATCCTTTATCCAGACACTTATACATCCACTCATTCTTCAATATGTAAGACATATTTTAACTTTACAGAAACATACAGTCACTGGATGTTGTCATCAGTGATGTCATCAGTGATGTCATTTGAGATGTCATCAGTGATGTCATCAGTGATGTCACTGAGCATGTCATGAATGATGTAATATGTGACATCATCAGCAGTGGATTGCGGGTGCGCGAAATATAGTTAGCGCATCTAACTATATATGCGAATTTCAATGGTTTTATATGAGTAAAATAAGGTTTTGTAAATGCTAATCCGTAACTATATATGGTCTATAACCTATGGTTTTTTCAGTGAATTTTCAAGGTTTTGTAAATGCTAATTCCTAACTATATATGGCCTAAAACCTATGGTTTTTTCTGTGAATTTCAATGTTTTTTTAATACCAAATATCAAATGCTGTCAAATGTCAAGTACATGATAGGTAAAAACATTTTCGTGTTTATGCACGCTGATGTGCTTTGAACGCTGCCCCCCTTTCCCCCCCCTCTTTTCTCTTAGCAGTACTCTCTCTTTGCAGATAGTGAAGGGTAGTTAACGCAGGCCTTTGCCCCCGTTGTAATCCGTCGCGCCTGCTTCTCTCTCTATTTGATTGATTGCTATCCAAGCATTTACTGTTTTAGAATTGGTTCTCTTTGGTTCATTCTGTATTTACAAACAAGCACAGAGTCGCAATACTCTGTTTAGTCTTTGCAGATAGTGAAAAATAGTTAAAAAAAAACAAAAGGAATCGAGCAAAATCAGTAGGCCACTAATGGGATCTGTTTTTGACCTCGCTAAAATAGAAACATTAAGAACAACCCCTCATGAGAAATACGAAACTAGTAAGATGAACTTATCTCCACACCATGATGGCTGCAAGACAGCTCGACTCCGCCGGCCACCCCACCCCACCCAAAATAACGACAAAGCCCCCAAGACTTTTGTAGAATCTTCACGGCTGAGGGGACGCTTTCGAGAATGGGATCCAAGACCTAGCAGACAAGCTTCCGAGTTCCAAGGTGTCCCAGGGCCATTTTAGTGGACCAGGCCCAAAAGGGAAAGAGCCTGCCGCCATTTTGAGAGTCCTGTGGCAGCCGCCTATCACTGAACCGCAAGAGTAGGCGCAACTCAGCTGAATGGCGGATTTTGGTACAGTGTACCAAAAGCGGGCGAAATGGCAACTGAAACGGTAAAGGGGCGCCCCACTACAGCACACGAGCCGCCACCTGGGGAGGCCCGTTCACGCCGCCTCTCCCCCCCCTCCCGGGGCGCCCCACGCCGTTTTTCGGAGCAGCATTGTAGGATGCCAAAACCAGTGCGGCAACTTACTGGACATCACCTGGGTGCCATCCACATCTCAGCGCGTTCTGCTGCCTTGGGACTATTCGCACAACAGACCGCTACTGACGAGGCCTCCCCGCGCACCCCCCGGGACGCCCCACGCTGTTTTTCGGAGCTGCATTGTAGGATACCAAAAACCAGTGCGGCACCCAGGTAACATCACCTGGGTGCCGTCCAGAACTCAGCACGTTGTGCTGCCTTGGGACTATTCGCACAAAACACAGCTACTGACCATTGTTGCTTATTTTTTAAAAAAAATGTTTAAATGTATTTACTGTTTTTGTTGCGTTCTATATATTTATAAGTTATTAAAGTGTTATAATCCTACTACTTTGTTGGAGTATATTTTTAATGTGACACATAATTGTAAAAACTTTGATGTACAAAGAGGCATCCCTGGAATCTTCCGCTTCAGGCTCGGTCCCACACACCCTCACAGTGAGAATCCCCTCCCCAAGCACAATACAGGATGGTTATCAGATAGTAGGAACCCGTATGGTGTGACGGATCTCATGGGGTGGGGGCCTTCATCTACTGTAACTCCTTTGAAGAGGGATGATTCTCATACATGCCAACATTTCAGAAGAGCAAAGTGGGAGATTTTTTTTTTTTTAAATCGGGAGAATGGGGCCTTGAATCGGGTTATTGTCATGTGTGGGCTTTGGAAGTGTGCTGCTGCAGGATCGGACATTTCAAACTCAAATGCACGTTCTATTTCTTACCTTTCCGAAGCATGGAGCGCAATAGTAGGCAGAGAAAGGGTGATGCAAGTGTTGAACACTGCCTGGCCTGGCAAGTTGCTGGCAGTGCCCCCCCCCGCCCCCCGCCTGCTCCTGAAACAGGGCACACACACCGCCGCCCGAGTACTTCACACATCTTTAAAAGACCATGCGCTTGTTAATGAGGCTTAAATGGTTTATCACCCCTTCTAGAGCCCCTGCATCGGCCCTCTGACGTTTCCTGGAAGAATTAGCACGTAACACAATACCAAGCCCTGTCAGCTGAAACCCCCGAGGAATCGGGTTTTTGCTTGCAGGAATCGTGAGGCGGGAGACTAGCACTGAAATCGGTAGCCTCACGCCTGAATCGGGAGGGTTGGCATGTCTGGATTCTCTACAGCTGGGGCCATAAACTACATCCGCAGGGCTAGGTGATAGCCTGGGACCGGCCTGGACAATCGGACACAGAGGAAGAGGAGTGTCAGAGGGTGCGGTAGTGAATAGGGTGAAAAGGAGGTGTCGGGCAGGCACGCGGTGTGATTCTCAGGGAAGAGCAGCGCAGATGGGGGGAGGTTTATGGCCCATGCATGAGAGAGAGAGCGGGGGTGACCAGTGCGTGGGGGAGATGCTTGCGAGGGTAGGGAGCCGTGCTGAGAATCGACGGCGTGCAGAGAATGGGTCTGGTCAAGGCATCTAAAATGGCTGCCGTGCACGACAAAATTGTGGCATTGGAAAAAAGGCAAGATGGCGCAGACAATGTTTATCAATAAGGATTAATTTATAACAAAATATTTTATCGCAGTGACAAATTGGCGGTCAACACTTCCTGATTTTCATCGAATCGAACGTTAACAGACGTCACGCAGCAAAAAAATAAAACGCTCACGCACAGCCACTGGAAGACATGTATCAACATATATGAGCCTCCTCAGCCACCCTCAGAAAACATAAGGGATCAGGATACGTCTCCCGTACCCCCTTATACCTAGTAATTTAATTAAATCGAAACACAAAATGGCGAATTCCCGTTTCGCTACCAGTTTGCGGCCCGGTTCGCGATCCGGGAAACGCTTCTACCGTGAAAAATCAATTTTTTTTTATTTTCCCCACGGGACCCTTTAATAACCCTAACATCATTCCTAGGGGGTCAAGAGGGGTCTACCTTGCCCCCTTTCATTAAATTCCCCCTTCGTTTTTCACCTCTTCTTGTCTCTCGATCCTTCCGAGAGACAAGATGGCGGCCGCACCGGACTGTTTAGAATGTTGAAAGACACCGGAGAGCCAATCAGCATCGCTTCGCAAAGCTCCGTGACGCGAAAAGTACGCGATCTGGTGCGCTATCCAGGACGCTGTCACAGATATATACATTTTTTAAAACGTTAATTTCTCAAAATCCACTGGAGCACATATATTGAGACCCAGCAAAGGCACATCGGGCTAACTACAATTTTGCCAAGTTTCGTGCAAATCCATTCAGCCGTTCGAGCTAAAAGTGAGGCCAAACGCCCTATGTCAAGTCAAGTCAAGTCATAAAATTTGTATAGCGCACTACATACCCAGAGGGTTTCAAGGCGCTTAGGAAGGGGAGGAGGATTATTTGTCAAATATCCACGTTTTAAGCAGCTTTCTGAACGCTAGGTGATTCTGGGTGAGGCGAAGGTAGGTGGGGAGTGAGTTCCATGTTTTGGCAGCCAGGTATGAAAAGGATCTGCCTCCCATGGTGGTCTTGTTGATGCGAGGTACAGTGGCGAAGGCTTGGCTGGAAGAGCGAAGTTGGCGGGAGGGGGTGTAGAAGGACAGTCGAGAGTTGAGGCAATCTGGTCCGATGTCGTAGAGTGATTTGTGTGCGTGGGTAAGCAGTCGAAAAGTGATCCTCTTATTGACGGGTAACCAGTGGAGGTCCTTAAGGTGACCAGAGATGTGTTCGTTGCGTGGGATGTCTAATATGAGCCTGGCTGAGGCGTTTTGGATTCGTTGTAGTTTCTTCTGGAGTTTAGCGGTGGTACCTGCGTAGAGGGTGTTTCCGTAGTCCAGTCGGCTCGTGACTAGAGCGTGGGTGACTGTTTTCCTCGTTTCGGTGGGGATCCAGCGAAATGTTTTTCTGAGCATGCGAAGAATGTTAAAGCAGGAAGAGGATACGGCGCTGACTTGTCTGTTCATTGAGAGTGAAGAATCCAGGATGACGCCAAGGTTCCGTGCGTGGTCTGTCGGGATGGGTGCTTTTCCGAGGGCTTCCGGCCACCAGGAGTCGTCCCATGCAGAGGGGGATGTACCTAAGATGAGCACTTCTGTTTTGTCTGAGTTCAGTTTCAGACGGCTTTGTTTCATCCATTCGGCGACTTCTTTCATTCCTTCGTGTAAGTTAGTTTTGGCGGTGCTGGGGTCCTTGGTGAGAGAAAGGATAAGTTGAGTGTCATCCGCGTAAGAGATGATGTTGAGGTTGTGTTGGCGGGCGATGGCCGCGAGGGGGCTCATGTATACGTTGAAGAGGGTGGGACTGAGTGAGGATCCTTGAGGTACGCCGCAGATGATTTCAGAGGCCTCGGACTTGAATGGTGGGAGGCGGACTCTCTGGGTTCTTCCGGTGAGGAACGAGGTGATCCATTCCAGTGCTTTTCCTTGGATTCCGATGTTTCTGAGGCGTTGTAAAAGGGTGCTGTGGCAGACTGTGTCGAAGGCTGCAGAGAGTTCGAGGAGGATGAGGGCGACTGTGTCTCCATTGTCCAGTAGAGTTCGAATGTCATCAGTTGCTGCGATGAGGGCGGTCTCAGTGCTGTGTTTGGCTCGGAAGCCAGATTGTGAGGGGTCGAGTGATTTGTTGGCTTCGAGGAAGGTGGCGAGCTGGTTGTTGACGGCTTTCTCGATGACTTTGGCCGGGAATGGAAGAAGCGAGATGGGGCGGTAGTTTTTGAGTTCGGTGGGGTCTGCTGTTGGTTTTTTCAGGAGGGCGGTGAGTTCAGCGTGTTTCCAGTCTTCTGGGAAGGTAGCGGAGTTGAAGGAGTAGTTGATGACGTCTCGGAGGTGCGGAGCTATGACGGAGTCTGCTTTGTTGAAGATGTGGTGAGGGCATGGGTCTGTGGGGGATCCAGAGTGGATGGAATTCATCAGGCGGATGGTGTCCTCCGTGGAGATTGGGTTCCAGGCGTTAAGGGTGTTTACGGGGGGAAGATGGTCAGCAGATGGTAGGGTGGGTTGGCTTCCGGGTTGGTTGTCAAAGCTGTTGTGGATGTCAGCAATCTTGTTGTGGAAAAAAGAGGCTAGGGAGTCGCAGAGGGTTTGAGAGGGGGTGATGTCGTTGGAGTTGGCCGAGGGGTTGGAAAATTCCTTGACGATGTTGAAAAGTTCCTTGCTGTTGTGGGCATTGTTGTCAAGTCGATCCTTGAATGCTGTTTTCTTGGCTTTTCGGATCAGTTGGTGGTGTGTACGGGTGGCGCTTTTGAAGGCGTCCTTGTTGCTGGTGGATGGGTCTTTTTTCCAGGCCTTTTCAAGGGAGCGGCACAGTTTCTTGGACTTCTTGAGATCATCGTTGAACCATGAGGCCTTCTTGTTGCCGAGTTTGTGTTGACGTTTTTTCAATGGTGCTAAGGTGTCGGCAGTGTTGGATAGCCAAAGGGTGAGGTTGGAGGCGGCTTCGTTGGCGTTAGAAGAGAGGGCTGGGGAGGTTCGAAGGAGCGATGTGGAGATCTGGTCCGTGGTGATTTTGTTCCAGTTTCTTTGTAGAGTTGGTTGAAGGTGGATGATGGGTTTCGGCTTGTTGTAGGTGAAGTGAACGCAGCTGTGGTCAGTCCAGAGGAGATCCGTAGTGTGGCTGAAGGAGACATGGTTGCTGGAGGTGAAGATGGGGTCGAGTGTGTGACCTGCGATGTGGGTGGGGGAAGTGACCAGTTGTTTAAGTCCGAGGTTGTCTAAGAGGGTGGCGGTGTTGCGGTCGTTGATCTTTTCAAGGTGGAAGTTGAGGTCTCCCAGAAGGATGTAGTCTTTGGAGGGGAGCGCGTGTGGGGTGATGAAGTCCGTGATGTCTTCACTGAATTTTGCGCGGGGTCCTGGTGGTCTGTAGAGGAGGGTGCCTCTAAGAGTTGTCTTGGGGTCGATGTGGATCTGGAAGTGAAGGTGTTCGGAGTTAGCGAGGTTGGCGTCGGAGCTGCTAGAGATGCGGATGGATTTCTTATGGACGATAGCGATTCCTCCTCCTGTATGGTCGGTGCGGTCCTTGCGTGTGATCTTATAGTCATCAGGGATAGCGATGGCGATGTCAGGGGCGGAGGAAGCGTTCATCCAAGTTTCCGTTAGGAAGGCGACGTCTGGAGAGATGGTGTCTAGTAGATTCCATAGGTCAATTGCGTGTCTGTGGACCGAGCGGGTGTTGAGAAGGATGCATTGTAGGTGGTTGGGGTCGGGAGTCTGTGGAGTGGTCATAGCGGAGATGTTGTCGGTGCCGCTAAATTTGCAGGAGAAGCAGGAGAACGGTCCATGGGTGCGTCCAGGAGCAGCTTGGACGCAGTTGGGGGCGCGACCGGGGTTAAGGGCTAGGAGGGTGGCGGCATCGTAGGTAACGCGGGGGGGCTGGGCAGCGCGAGGGGCAGGGGGTCTGGCGCTGGGCGCGGTCCAGGCGCGGACGGGCGTAGACGGGCTTACCTTTGGCGCACCTTCGGCGTTTTGGGACCCCCCTTTTTTTTCGGCCCCCTCTTGATGAAACCCCCCCAAATTTTCAAGGGCTGCTCAGAAACAAAATGTGCCATTTTCCTGAAAATTTCAGCCGATTCCGTCCACAAACGCCAAAGTTATTAGACATAGAATTTTCAAAAGTCCCATAGGAAAAAAATCCTAACTATATATACCTACTGGCGATAACCAGTAGGTAATATATATATATATATATATATATATATATATATATATATATATATATATATATATATATATATATATATATATATATATATATATATATATATATATATATATATATATATATATATATATATATATACATATATATATATATATATATATATATATATATATATATATATATATATATATATATATATATATAAACGTAAACTCGTCACCCTGGCTGAAGCAGCCGCCCCAGCACACAACTTGAAATGACGAAGGAACAGACCCAGATTAAGTGCTCAATTGAAGGGTTTATTCTCCAGCAAGCCTGCCGCCGCCATTACGCGTTTCGCCTCTTGCAAAGCTTGGTCACATGGCGAGTTGCTGAGAGCAAGTGCCGAGATTTAAAGTGCCAGTGCGCGCGTTATTTTTTTCAAGAAGTAAACAACATGGAAAAAATACTTCGTTTCACATGCTTGAATGCAAGAAATACTATTGCATTATACATTTCATTTGTGCAACCGTACAAGGTATAAAAATTATATAAATAAATAGGGGGCATATTACCAACAACTAGCGATAATTTTTGTCTCTAACTTGTTTAGAGACAAAAATTATCGCCGCACATCGGCGATTTTTATCGCAGATAAACCTTGCTATTAGCAAGGTTTATCGCAAATGCGATAAAAAACGGCCGCAATGCATGAATATCGCTGAAAAGTCAGCGATATTCATGCATTATCGAGCAAATGCTCCTAGCCATGTTATCCACCTCCCATTGGATAACATGGCTAAGAACTGCTCAGGGCAGGTGTTAGCTTTTGGAGATATTCGCGCTTAGCGCAAATATCTCCAAAAGTTGGTAATAGGAGATAGCGATGTTAGGGACTGTTTCCAGTCGCTAACATCTTGGCACGCCCACTTTGCATGTCATTAGTGATAAATATCACTGACATGCAAAGCGGGGCCCAAGATGGTCGCTATCTCCTATTAGCTGTCACTAACTGGTGTTAGCGACAGCTTGGTAATAGGGAGATAATTTTATCTCCGCTTTCTTGGCTTTTAAAGCCAAAAAAGCGGAGATAAACCCCCTTGATAATATGCCCCCAGGTATTTAAATATTTTAAAAAAACAACCTAGTATCACAGTGTGTCTTATTACAATTGTATAAATACTTTAGTAACGTGAAGTGGGAACATTTTTGTATCCCCTACTCAATTCATACTGATCAAAGGTTGCTCTGCTCACTCTCTGATACGGTGTGCACAACTTCAAAACATTTTGAATAAAGCCCAAGTGGGCAGCATCAAATATTATTAGAAAGGATAAAGCTCATGTGAGCATCAACTTCATTGAAAAAATCATAACTGAACTCTTTAGATATTAGTCACATTCTCGGCACAAAACAGTGAGTGCATAATTATATTTTTTTCATTTTTTATTTTTCTTGTGCAAGTGCTGATTAAAAATAGTCATTCTATGTGATATTGATCTAACAAAAGTTCCATGGATAGCCATCCAAGGTTGCCCTCTTTGAATGATGTTGCTCTCAAAAATACATACAGTAAGAAAAGGCAGAATATATTACTGAACTAGATGTTCCGTAAGAATGAATTTCTCGCAGACAGAGCAGTTAGCACAAACAAGAATTTCTGAATATATATATATATTTACATTTTATGTATGAAAAATCCCTGCTTCAAAATAATAGTAACCACATTCTCTGTGACATTACTGATAGTATGTTTCTAACTTACGGAGCTATATGCTATCCTGAACCAGGCTGTCATTTTAAACATACCCTACAGTCTTGTTGTTGAGTCTCTTCCTTCTAGTTTAAAGCATATGCTCAAAAATATAAAGTGGTTCTGATCATTTACAGACATGTATATAAATCTTCAGTTGCGTTTAGCCCATGCGGTTGCTTGCTATTCATTTCCAGAATATATCTGGTTTCGAGTAAACGAAGCCTCGCATCTCGATTGCCACCTCTTTTCATGGGCCAAACTGTGTCTACTGCAAAATACGTGAGATGGACTGGATTGGAATTATGATCTGATTCAAAATGCCTCGCCACCGGATAGGCCTGGTCTTTGTTTTTAATGGCTCTAATGTGCTGAAGCACACGTTGGTGGACCGGCAGGCGGGTGCTACCCACATACCTGAGCCCGCAACTGCACTCAAGCACATATACTGCATAGTCTGTTTTGCAGTTGAGGCGCTTTGAAATTTCTCTTGGGGTTTCTGAAAAAGGGACAGTATATCTGGTCTTATTGATCCCATGCTTGCATGCTTTACACTGCAAGCATTTTTTGAAACCCCTCCCCAGAGCCTTCCAAGTGTTGGACATCTGTGGTTCCAAAGTGTTTTTAACTAGGGATCTAGCCATAGATACTGATCTCCTAAAAGTGACGAGTGGTCTATTTACAACCTTACTGCCAATAACCGGATCCCCCAGTATCAAGTTCCAGTTACGATTGAAAATTCTTTTGATGGCAGTATGCTGACGGCTATATGCAATGATCATACGGGGCCTGATTGTCTCCCCCACCTGGGATGTGTCTACCTCCTTAGCCCTCGGTAATAGTGCAACTTCCCGGGATACAAGCCTAGTTCTCTTCTGGGCATTCTCAAGTACACCTTTGGAGTATCCCCTAGCCAGAAATCTGTTCATACTGGCTTCCTGCGCTAGTTCGCACTCCTCATCACTGCTGCAAATCCGCCTGATCTGCAGTAACTCACCATAGGGAATACTGCGAATCAGGTGGCGTGGATGGAAGCTAGAGGCATGCAGGATGGTGTTGCCTGCTGTGGGCTTTCTAAATAATTTGGTCTGCATGCGATTGTTTTCCACATAGACCTCCATATCCAAAAAACTGACAGAAGTGGCACTAATACATGATGTGAAATGTAGATTTAAACTGTTAGCATTTAGATTGTCAATAAACTGTTTCGCCAACTCTTCCGTTCCACTCCAAATGAAGAACAAATCATCTATATATCTTAGGTATGTTACCACATGTTGTTCCATAGTGGTACGCAGTTCTCCCCCCAGGACCTGTTCCTCCCAAAGCCCCCTGTGCAAACATGCGTAGCTCGGGGAGAAACAGGCCCCCATTGCAACACCCCTTATTTGTTGGTAAATTTGGTTGTTGATATATATATATATATATATTTCGCTCAGTCCCCTGCAGGTATTTTGTGGAGTTTTGTTTGAAACACAATATTTTTTTATTTGAGGACGTTTATTACAGACAAATATCTGAAACTGCGATGGGTACCTGCTTTGCCCCCAGCTATGCGAACCTCTTCATGGGCTGGTGGGAGGAGCAGGTACCCAGGTCGCTGGAAGTGGATGGCGAGAGGGGCTGTGTGATCAAGTGGTGTCGTTATATAGACGACTTGTTCATAATCTGGCAGGGATCGGAACATACTGCCAAGGCCTACATTGACGTCCTCAATAGAAACGATAAGAATTTGATTTTCAGTGGCTCCATCAGCAATACCAGTGTAGAATATTTGGACTTGAAAGTGTTCATAATAGACAACAAAATGGAAACATCTCTTTTCCGCAAGAGCACAGCGGGAAACTCAGTATTGTACGCCACAAGCAACCATCCAACTGCATTAATACAGAGCATTCCCTACGGAGAGCTACTCAGGCTCAAACGCAATAGCTCGAGGGACTCAGATTTTAAAATTGCAGCATCACTATGTATTGGTAGATTTCAAAAGAGAGGCTATGCAATGGACACCTTACAAAATGCATATCATAAAGTCAACGCATTGCAGAGACAAAATCTACTGGTAGAAAAGAATCGTACTTCCATTGATGAGAAAACCGAAATGGGTAAATTCCGGCTGGTAACTCAATATTCGGCGGAAGCGAACTTCTTGAAACGTATGCTCCAAAAGAATTGGCATATATTAAAGACTGACAGTTGCATCAAAGATGACATTCCTGATTATCCCTTGGTAACCTTCAAGAAATCCAGGTCTCTAAAAGGCATGTTGGTCCAAAGTCATTTAAAGAAAATTGAAAGGAAATCCAACACACTCGCTGATTTGAAGGGCTTTCATCCTTGTCACCACTGCAAAGCCTGTGCACACAGCAAAAGGGTGAAAAACTATGAGATACCAAATACAGGAGTAACAAAAACAATCAATAAATACCTTACCTGCAACACTTCCTATGCAGTATACTGTCTCAAATGTCCGTGCGGACTACAGTACATCGGGAGTACGATTAAACCCTTAAAATTAAGGATTTTAGAACATTTAAGGGCAATAGACAAAAATGACCAATCGTATCCCGTCGCCCGACATTTCCAGGATAAACATTCCAGCAACAGACATCAACTTCAATATTATGGATTCGATTATATACCAGAGAACCCCAGGGGGGAAGACAGATTACATAGGCTAAGAAGACTTGAGTCCCGATACATCATAGACTTAATGACTAAACATCCCAATGGTTTGAATGCAGGGGAAGAATTGGCATCTCATATTGGATTTTAAGTAAGAAACAGAAGTACAATGAACTGATGCAGGCTTGCATCTCAGTAGAAAATCAATGACTTCAACCAACATATGAATTTCTGAAATGCATTTTTCTAAGAATATTCCATCCGAATCAACTTATAGAGACATTGGACAAGGTTGCCGAGAACAGAAATATTTGTGTAGTTTTCTTAATTCCTCTAATATTGTGAAAAATATGATTAATTGAAGCATGACATTAAGGTAATCCTTCCACAGTGAAAGTTCTTGAACCGATGATATATGTTTATGATATTGATAATTAAGGTTGTGGTAAAACATTTGTAAGTCAAGGGAGAATTGCCGATCCACGGCTTGATTATTTTGAAACATCATTGGAATTGTTACAGTACAATGGTTACGCCAGCATATGGCTAAACGGCTTATTCTAAAATTGGGTTGCAGTTCCAAGATGGCGAAAAAATTGTCAGTAGAAAAGATACTGGTGGCTTTGGTCCATACATTTCGGAGTAGCCGAGTTGAAATATATGTTTAACTGCATAAACCCTAATTATGCCGAAATAATTTAGCTGATACACGGCGTAGAAATGTTACTGTGGCAATGTGCGCGCGATCGATATTTTTTCTTTGCGCAAAATAAGTTCGATTGTATTGTGCATGTGATTGATTGACCCTGAATAGTGGCGAAATCAAAAAGAAAAGTTACCACAGTTTCTATAATGTACTGAAACATTACCTGATGTGCATTGTGAACAACATCCAATATGGCGTATAATTTAGTCCCTTGTTTGTTTTTACCACGTAATCACACAAGAACGCTATTAAAAACATGGCGCTTACCATCAATGTTTGTAACATTGAGGAAGGCGGAGCACCGAAACGCGGCTGTTGCGAATTCTGAAATAAATAACATCGGCGAACTACCCCCGGAGTGCGTGGTTTCTTGGGCAAATCTGGTGGAAACCTTGAGCTGCATATATATATATATATATATATATATATATATATATATATATATATATATATATATATATATATATATATATATATATATCAAGAGGGAATGTGGGTCAGGTGCTGGTGTTCTATAGAGTTCCACTGTCTAAACTGTTTTCTTTTACCCCTAAACCATTAATACATTTGAGTCAAATGAGTTATTGAATAATTGAATACATATGAGTCGCCCCTAGAATAGACCCTATTCAGCCCATAGGGCAGAGTGCAGTGAGTTTAAAAAGTTGGACATGCATTTTTTTGTTTTCATCACATGTAGTCAAAAAACTCCAAAATCAATTTTTCAGTGCTGCTAGGCCTACCACTTCCATAGGATTACATTGGGTCACCTTATTACATTTCATAAGTGATAAAATTTAATTGGGAGCCAATAGGAATATCATGTTTGGTTTCTGAGGAACTGTAAATTAAAATCCTCTTTACTGGTAAACTCAGAATTTAAGTCACAATTCAGAAAATGCCACTTTGAGAAAGTTAAGTTGTCATTTTCTTGTGCTAGTCATTTGGTGCCTGCAGCCTATTTCTGGGTCACATGCCTAGATGTAATTTGTAGTTGGCCTTTATGTATTCCTCCAAGAGAGCATCACAGTAGAGGGCTTGGGTGTTGGGACAATGGGCCATTACTGGCAGGATGGGGACAGAGCTGTAACCTACAGCACTTCAAAGGCTCTGACTCAGTTCACACACAAAGGTAAACACAATAGCCTATTATGCCCCCAGAAAGACTGGGACTAGGGCAGGGAGGCGGGAGATTCCAGACAGCTCTATAGGTGGAAAGCAAAGAAGCCTCTCCCAATTCAAAGTGGGCACCAGGTATAAAATGGGGGGAACAGAAACTGGCCCTGGCAAACTGCTCGGCTGGCCCCCCTGGGAGGGGAGGCGGGGTGCGGCTGAGCTGTTTGTTAGAGTCGGTTTTGGCTGATTTTGTTACAGGGGGATGATATTGCAGACCCCCGGTAACAAAAACGTCCCCCATCGGCTGATAAATGGCCCCCACCCTGGCGGCCCACTTGGAAAAACGCCTGATGCCCACTACGCCCAGTCCGGCCATGATGGGGACCCTCAGACCCACACTGCTGAACACTCTTAGACCTGTGGAGATTCAAGAGGAAGGACATCCTGCTGCCCTGCTGCTTGAGGCCTGTTCTGCTTGCTGAGAAGGAAGACTCAACCTGCTCCCTTCATCCCAGGCTGAGTGCAGCCACAGTCCGTGCAGGTAACAGCGGTGGTGCCACGTGAGGGAGGATTTCGAGGGACAATGCAGAGGGAAAATTAATTATTTATTTCATTTTCCCCACTGCATTGTCCCTTGTAAACCCCCCCACCCAGCCCACTGCCCGACCGCTGTTACCTGACTGACCTCCTATTCGGAGCTACAGGGGACACGAAGAGCTCTAGAGGACTCCCTGCAACTGCTGACCTGACCTACTGTACAGGACCTGCTGCACAGAACCTGTCTGGACCTGCAAGTGGGCCTGCATTAACCCTTCTGGGCTCCGCTGCAGTGAGTTCTTGTTCCTCATTTCATGCATTACAGGTCCTTGGCACTTGGTTGGTATTGGAGAGAGCACCTCCTGGCCTAAACTGGAGGTTCCACCAAATCCAGTTGCAGCACAGTTGAAAACTTCATCAGATCGGAACCAATAGCAAGTGACACAAAGCCCCACAAAGCTTTGCCGCACAACTGCCAGCCTCCTCATAATCAACGTTGAGCAACGCAAATGCCCTGCATAGCCTCGCAGCGCAGCTGCCAGCCACATCAGAACCAATGCCAAGGGTAGCGAAAATCTGCACAAATAATTTACACATTGCCTGTAAATTAAGTCTGACTGCCTTTCTTCCAAGCTACCAGTGGGGTAAGTACAAGTTAATTTTGTGACTTTCAGTCGTTTGCCCTCACAAGGATTGTAGCTGTTACTTGAGAAGGGTTTCACTCCTCCATCAACAACGCCTTTTCTCACAAATCTCATTTGTAGAGGTCCCTTTGGTGGCTCCCAGCCTCTTTTTGAATCTTTTGCCATTGTTTTTGCCCCTTTTTCAGATATATTTGCATAGACATGTTAGCAAGCAAAATCAGGAACAATCTCAACCACCAGGGTATGCACATAGAGACACAAATTATGACCAAATAATCCTTGACGCATTCTATGTACGTGCATCCTTCATTTCGAAAGGATAGCATAATCACTCTTTGGAGCACTCTGGCTGTTAGTTATTTTCCCTTCTTTAAACTTTTCCTTGTTTCTTCTACATGCCCATTAGAATGAATCCAGTCGTAAGCGCAGCACAATAAATTTGCCTTCGCTAATGCATATGGAGATGACACTTTTGTTACTGTACGGCTCAATGGCCAGAGATAGATAGATTTCTATCCCCAGCAGGCCCTGTCTCTCACTCAAGGCGGGAGCCATTACTTCAACGATGTAGTCCATTTATGCCAGCCACGGAGCACAGAGTACATTTTGTGATCCTGAAAGCCCTTTTACAAAGCAATTACCCAAAAAAGGATCAGGACATAAATAGCAGGGGAGGTGTAAATTTTACTTTCAGTTAATAATCAGAACTTTAAGCATGTTCTCAAAGACAATATGAGTGCCTGCAGACCTGTTTGTTTTAAGATGCCGCCTTTGTAATCTTTGCAGATGTTATATGTTACGAATTCTGAAAGGAGTTACTGTGCAGAGGCAGGATTTCTATTCCCGATGTTAATAATTCTTCAGCAGTCACATACACAATCAAACAAGCCGCACTTAAAGTGCCATCGTGCTGGCACGTTGTTATTGTGTTAGTAGATTAAACACAATTTAGTTGCTGAAAGTTTCAGTTTGAGTAGTGCATTCTTACTTCAATAACATAATGTACCATACATACGTGTCAGTTAACTCTTCAGGGTTCTGTGGAAGAAATATATAGGAAGGGCTGTTTTGAAAAATGCACACGTTTTTTGAGCACCCAGGGTGTGGGGAGGACTGTGCTTCTGAATATGTATCCACGAAGCTAAGGTGCCCAGGGCACACCGGATGGGCGAGGATTGGAAGTCACATTAAATTGCAACGAGAAATCACTGCTCTTTGCAGACAGGGTGAAGTTGCAACATTTAGGACTCCGGATCAGCACTCTTATAATAACCTAACTGTTTCATTCAGAAATACTCAGTGATGGAAGATGATACCTCTAGAGTACAAACCGGAGGTCAAATACTGAGGTGTGGTAATCATTTACTTTGGCACATGTTGACCAAGTTCGATATGCGTTTCAAAGGTGCAGATACACTTGTAATTTTTTTCTAATTACTCAGACTTCATCACAATTTAATATGAGGCATTCCCTCCTCATTACCCACTAAAAAATGCACTTACTTCTGCCCTTCAAAGGTGAACATGTATGTGCACTTCAACGGATGAAAAGTCCTGCAATGGATATTTGAATGTACACAAACCTCTCAGTTTGTGAGGGCTCCCCTTCTTTTGCAGGCAGCATGGCCCACTCACAAATGGCCACAATTCCACTATTAACGTTAAAGCACTGCTGATAACCTCCCCATTTGTGAAGCAGGTGCAATTACATATGTTGTAAATGCTCTTGCAGATAAAATTACATATCACATTATCCATGCTACTTTCACAGATTTGCCTTTGCTTTTTGCTTTTGTTGTTATTTATTGGTATAAATATTATGAGATATTGCCTTTGTTGGTATGGTGTGCACAGCTGCTGTGCCATTTCTTGATTATGTTCCTAACAAAAATAAATTCACACTTAAAGTTAAAAAATATCTGGCCAGCAGTTTGCCGACCATCTGGCTATCCTCATAGTCCTTTTGTTGGTAGGATCTTCTAAAACAAAAAAATCCATCAGGGCCTTTCTAGCCTTATCTAATTGATTTGTACGTGCCCGGATCTTCTGGGCATATGCTCTTTCCACTGCCCGTTGATGTTCAGCTATTCAGAACCGCCGAGTCTTAGACTGGGCTACTGAAAAAGAGATTATTTTCCCTTGAGCTGTGGCCTTAACACACCCCCAAACCGCGAAGGGTCCAGCCGTCCCCTCATTAATCCTAAAATACTCGGAGATCCATGCTCTAAAACTCTCAACCCATTCTTGATCTTGGAGAAGGAGGCGATCCATCTGCCACCTGGGTCGCTCCCTTCTCCCCTCACCCAACTCGAGCTGAAGCCCTATATACGCGTGTTCAGAGAAGGGGTTGATCCCAATATCTTCCTTTGAGACACGAAGGGATCTCGATGTTAAGAAGAAGGCAATTCAGAAAGCAGTCTGATAGCAGTGTGAATGACAAAAACCAAACAAGAAGCGACCTTAGTTTTGAAGGTGATTAACCCCAAGACCAGAGCAGAAGTTACTAATAGTGATGAGATTCCACAGATATTTTTGGAACACTTTCAGCAACTCTATACTACTGAATACCAGGTGGGGGAAGGGACTATACAGGAATACTTTGACAACGTAAAAATTTCCAAACGATCTGATTCTCGGATTGATCAGTTAAAATCAGATTTAGAAGCTGCTGAGATCTTGGCATCTATCAAATCAACGGCCGGAGATAAAGCATGTGGTGAAGACGGGTTCCCAATGGAATTTTATAAAATCTTCTCAAAAGAATTGATCCCACCCTTGAAAAAATGATTCCATCACATCAAAAATGGTGGTCAGGTTCCCTCGTTTTTTAAGGAGGCAATTGTTGTCTGCTTTGTAAAAAAGGATAGGAACCCAAAGGATGTTAATTCTTATAGGCCCATTAACCTCCTTAATTCAGACTATAGATTTTAATGAAGGTGTGGGCTGAGCGTTTTTATCGGCTGCACAGGAAATAATTCATAAAGACGAGGCCGAGTTTATAGCAGGAAGGTCTATGGCTGCCAATACGGAATTTTTAATGCAGGCTTTGGATTATTGTAACACTAACTCTACATCGGCCTGTATTATGATGGTTGATGCGGGGAAAGCATTTGATTTGGTGAACTGAAACACTTTGTTTTTTACCCTTGGTTAACCCCACAGGTTATTTTGATGTTTCGAAACGTTTATCAGGGTACACAGGCTCAGGTGGTAATTAATACAAAACGGGCCGGCACTGTAAAAGGACATCCGCTCTCCCCATTGCTTTTTACCTTTTTTATAGAACCTTTAGGAATGAAAATGTGTGATAATGTTGCAATTAGGGCCCCAATCTCGGGTATGGCCAAATTGAAACTTTTTGCGGAGGATATTATTTTATATTTGAAGCCCAACAATTATAATTTGGAAGTGGTGATGAGATAATTTAGTACATTTGTATTAATTGGGGGTTACAAAATAAATTCAAACAAAACTGAAGTTCTTTTTATGGATTCAGATATAAACTTTTTCCTCCCTGTCTCAGGGTGCAAGCCGCAAACTCATACCCTGTTAGACACCTGGGGATCTTCGTGACCAACCGATAAGAACAGCTATATAATCTGAATTATATAGGAACGCAAGACATTTTTTTAGAGCAATGACTTTTACTCCCTTTTGACCTTGGTGGGACGGGTAGCGCTTATCAAAATGTCCATCCTTCCGCTACTCATTTTTCTTTTTATTAATGTTCCTTTTAAAATAAATATTTTTTTTTTTAAAGAGATGGAAACCCTTAATGAACAGTTTGTCTGGGGTAAAAAATTGCCAGGGGTTGAGCTTACATCAATACAATTAACGATTTAACAGGGAGGTGTGGCTTTACCCCATATACAAACTTATTACGATGCTGCTTTTTTGGGTTCTAATGGGCTTAGAGATAACTTGTTTGTGGACAAAATGGTGTAGAAAACTGGTTCACAGATTTCAATATTTTTAAAAACCTCCAAACTTCCCAAAAAAACAAGATACAAGACTGTAGTAAAGAAAGACTACACGTAAATAGGTTCAAGAACGTTTATTAAGTTCTAGTAAACACAGGTGCTCCCAGCTTGACGGCTTAGTCTCACACAACCCAACATTCTATCGCTGCCTTCAGGTGACAGCACGGGCCGTACCAAGAGGAGAGGTGGCGTAGGGGGAGCGTAGGGAGGTGGGTAAAACCATGGGGCAAGTTACAACACATCATCCTCCCTAGCGAGACCACACAGGGTTGAGGGAGCGGGGCCAATGACAAGAGGGAGAGTAAGGGCGAGCAGGAGAGGGAGAGAGAAAGAGAGATAAAGAGAAGGAGAGGGAGAGCGGGAGAGTGTGAGGGAGAGAGTGAGGATCAGGGTAAAACAGGTAAGCGCAGGAGAGGGTGAGAACAACAAATACGTAATGTACCACAACACTATAACATTGAGTCTTGCGCAGAAGACCCTTTCCTAGGTTCATGCCTAGATTAACCTGACAGGAGATATCATGTGCCCCTTCCCTAGGTGGCAGAACAACCCTTTACCTCATGTTAAACTGTCTGTGCCAGGACGGGGTGGTTCTTTTCCTGTGACTTTCTCTTCTCTGCCCCATTTCCTGCCATCTGTCACCTGACTCTGAAACCCCCTCACCTATCTGGTTTCTTCTAATGGTAACAGGGACTACTTGGTCTTGACTCCACATTTTCCCGTCCTCCATGACTACCACATTGCTCTTGACTTCCTTTATTTTCCCTGGGGAATAGAATCTGTCCTCTCTTTTCCCCATCCTGTCCGGCTTTCTGATGTACACCATCTGTCCTTCTTTGAGGTTCTTCTCCTTTGCACCCCACTTCCTGTCGTACCAATCCTTGTATTTGCTTTGCTTGTCTTCAATTTTCTTTCTCATTTCCTCCTGATCCACCTCCACATGATCACCTTTCCGCATCCAATTCGGGGACAGCTTTGATCCAGCTTTTCTTCCTCTCATCAGCTCGAACGGTGAGTGTCCAGAAATGGAGTTGAGGGTGGTATGATAGGCCCACAGAGTTTCCATGATGGCGTCCTCCACGTTTTTCCCCGACTTGCTGGCCAGATTGATACATTCCTTCAACAACCGGTTGGCCCTTTCCACTTTGCCGTTCGCCTTAGGACAATACAACGGAGTGCAGATATGAGTTATCGAGCAGTCTTTTAGAAACTCTTTCATTTCCTCCGAGATCAGTTGCACTCCGTTGTCAGTTATCAATGTTGAGGGAATACCCTCTTTTGTAAACACCTCTTTCAGGAATCATATCAATGACTTTGTGTTGATATTAACTACCACCTTGTGAGTTATCCAGTTTGAGTAATAGTCAATTATTACCAACAGGTACCAGTCCTGTGAGCCCCTTCCATGAATGGGTCCCGTAATGTCGAAACCCAGTTTTTGCCAAGGTGCCATTGGTACTTCCACTGGAATCAAGGGAGAATGTTTAGATACTTTAGATTTGTCGCTTAAGCTACACGCGTAACAATCTCGTACCTTTTCCTCCATCTCTAGATCCATTTCTGGGAACCAGTAGTCTGCTCTTAACCTTGACTTACATAGACTTCTGCCCAAATGACCTTCATGGGCCAAGGTGATCACTTGATTCCTCATTCCCTCTGGAGGAACTAGTTTTCCAGACTTCAAGATGAAATTTGCGTCCACCGAAAGGTCTTCTCTTACATTCCAATACGGTTGGATTTCTGTACTCAGTTCCTTGCACCTCTGGGGCCATCCTGACACAATATACTTCTTTACCTTCTTCAAGGTTTTGTCCTGTTCCATTTGTTTTTCCCATTCTTCTTTTGCCACTGCTGCTACACCTATTTCCAAAATGGTGTCATCAACTTTTTCTTCCTCAGCATCACAGCGGATGGGCGCCCTTGAAAGGAAATCCGCCACCCAGTTTTGTTGGCCCGGTATGTATACTGCTCTGAAATTATATCCTTGCAGGCCCAACACCCACTTCGCTATGCGCGGGGTCATTTCCTCCATGTTTTTCTTGGTGAACAAAGGCACCAACGGCTTGTGGTCCGTATGCACCTCAAATTGTACTCCCCACACGTAGTACTTGAAATGTTTGATTGCCCAATACACAGCTAGGGCCTCCTTTTCCACCGTGGAATAGTTGGCTTCCGGAGAGGTGAGGGTTCTTGAAGCAAAAGCTACCACTTTTAACTCCTTCTCCACTCATTGAGCTAAGGTTGCGCCTATTCCGCTGTTACTTGCATCTGTAGAAATTATTATGTCTCTTTCAGGATCAAATTTTTCTATAAAGGGTGCCTGTATGATTGCATTTTTTATATCTCTGAACACCGTCTCTTGTTTTTCTCCCCAGTTGAAGATGCTGTCTTTCTTTACCAATTCTCTCAAAGAATAAGATCTGGTGGCAAAATCTTTGATGAATTTTGCCATGTACTCCGCCAGTCCTAGAAATGACACCACCTCCTCTCTGTTTCTTGGTGTTGGAGCATCTCTAACGGCGTTGACAAGGTCACATTTTGGTTTGATGCCTTCTTCCAAAATAGTGTGGCCCAAATAGTCCACTGAGCTCACCCCCAACTTGCACTTGCTCACTCCTTCAATCTCCTTAGCACTCCTTTTATGTTCTCACTGTGTTCCTTTTCATTTGAACCATAAATCAGGATGTCATCCTGGAAGCACATTGTTTTTCCGCAGTCTTTGAGAATGTGCTGCATCACCCGTTGGAAGGCTGCAGCCGCAGACGCCAACCCAAATGGCATCCGTAGAAATTTAAAGTTTCCAAAAGGAGTTGTGAATGCTGTCAGAGACTGTGACTCCGGATGTAGCTCTATCTGATAATAGGCCGAGGACAGGTCCAACACAATAAAGAATCTTGCCCCTTGTATAGTGCTCAACATTCTCGGGAGGGGGTATCGGTCTACTTGAATGTTTGCATTCAGGTCTCCCAGGTCTACACACAGCCTAATGTTCTTTCCTCCGTCCTTTGTCGTGATAACGACCGGAGCCAACCATGCTGAACTTTCTATCTCCTTGATCACCCCTTGGCTGACCAGTTTGTCCAACTCCTTTTTCAATGGCTCCTTCATTCGCAGGGAAATGGAACGTGTTTTATGTACTACCGGTACAGTTCCTTCCTTGAGCGTAATTTTGTGCATATAGTTCTTTAACACACCCAGCTTTTCATTAAATACCTCCTTAAATTCCATGGTCAGGTTTTCAGCGATACTGGGTGGTTCCACTTAAAGCACTTGCTCTCTATTATTGGGATCTAGCTTAATCCCTAGTTCCTTCTGGTGCTTCCACCGCAGGAGGTTAGAACCCCTTGTGGTGACATACACTTTCCCCACCGTGTGCCTATCCCTAAATGTTATCCTCATTTTAGCCATTCCCTCTAATGGTATACGTTCCTTGTAGTAACCTACTGGACATATGTCAGCTTTCTCTTGTTCCACACCATATTTTGCAAACTTTTCTTCAAACACACTTTTGTCTATCAACGTATAAGGGGAGCAAGAATCCGCAAAAACTTCAACTCTCTCTCCATCAAGGGTAATTTCACATTTAGGATATTCATACATTCATTTTCTTCTCCATCCCCCACCTGAAATATGAAGGTTTTCTCTCCCCCATCATCAATTTCTACATTTTCCACCATGTGTACTTTAGGATAGAAATTCTTACACACTTTTGAAAAGTGCCCTCTCCTGTTGCATTTCCTACATAACACATCTCTTGCAGGTCATTTCCAGTTGTTAGCCAGGTGATTAGGACTACCACATTTGTAGCATAGTAACCCTTGTATGTTGCTGCGTTGACTACTCCTTGCCTTCTCCCCCACTTTACAAACTGTCTCCCCCTCTTGTACCCCTTTGCTCTAATTTTTCTCTCTTGTTGCCCCATCATGTATTTTCATCTCCTTCATGCACAACGCAGTGTGCTCTAAACCTTTAGCAATACTCAGAGCTTCCTCTAGGTCAGGGTTCCTTGTAAGGAGTTCCCCCTGGATCCTAGGGTCATTAGTGCATCTAACAATCTGGTCTCTTATCATAGAGTCTGTTAAAGCCCCAAATTCACACGTGGCAGATAGGCCCCTCAGGACCGCAACATAGTTAGTGACCTTTTCATCTTTCTTTTAAGCCCTTTTGTAAAATTTGTGCCTCTCAAGTATCACATTCAGTTTAATTTTAAAATGTTCCTCCAATTTCATTAACGTATATTCATACACATTGGTCCCTTCTACCTCTTCTTGTTCATCATCTACCTGCCTGCCAGTTATGTCCTCAAACACTTTCCTGCCATGTATTCCCAAATTATGCAGTAATATATGTTGCTTTCTCACATTGTTGTAATTATCTCCCCCTATAGCTATGAGGTATGACTTGAATATACCTTCCCATCTTTTCCATGGAATGTCAGGCTCACCCAGTTCATTTAAGAAAGGTGGAGACTGGCTCATTCCTGCCCCTGCCATGGCCATAAAAATAGGATTCCCTCCAGCTAGCACTGGTAACTATCCCTAAAAGCTTCCCCAATGGCAGGGAAAGTTTGCCAGCTCAGTTTAAACTTTCTTTGTTTCATTTTTCCTTCCTGTGCAGTGTAAATTCAATGTACCAATATTCCCCCCCCCCCCAGTGAGGTGAAATTTACTTCCTTTTAACCAACTTTCCTACTGAACATTGCAGTCATTAAACCAATGGCTAGAGGGACTAAATGAGTCCTCTTTCTTTCTCACTCGATTCCCCTCACCGAACCAATTGCAGGCAATGTTTATTGTACAGGGCGGGAACTTCCTGTGAAGAGCGTCGACGCCTCGTCAGAATCAGTCCGACTTCGTTGTCTTCCTCACGCGAGTCCGATGCTTCACACGCCGTACACACCAGTCCACCCAATCGAAGAAAGGCACGAAGCGGTTTCCTCGCCAAGTTCACACTGGATGACAGGAGCGAAACAATGCCTCCAGCAGACGATTGCCTCCCCGCTTTCACCAGGCAAACTTCTCGAACGCGCCTCCGCTCCCCCTCAGCATCCGATCAGGCTCAAGGACTCCCCGAATCCTGCTGCACACTCAAACGCAGGGCACACCTCAGGGAATACCGATCAGCAGAACGTCCCGCGCCGGTCACCACATGTCGGAAGACACATCGGAAAGCCTTGATTCTTCTCCCCCGCACAGCACCAGCTCAACTTCAACGAGGCGACTTTCAAATCTGCTTGCTGCGTCCCGAAGGAGATCACTTCAATGAACTTCAGCGTTTATCACCGAATATCCTACTCTCCCTGTAATCTTCCGTCTCCAACTGCAGGTAATGCACCACCAGGAAGGGTAACTCACCAGTTTATATTCCCTTCTCCGTCCAAGCACCAAACTGCTCCAGGGGAGAGACACCTCGCTGACCCTGGCTCAGCTCCTTGTCCAACGTCGCCAAAAGTGTAGTAAAGAAAGACTACACGTAGATAGGTTCATGAACGTTTATTAAGTTCTAGTAAACACAGGTGCTCCCAGTTTGACGGCTTAGTCTCAGACAACCCATCATTCTATCGCTGCCTTCAGGTGACAGCACGGGCCGTACCAAGAGGAGAGGTGGCGTAGGGGGGAGCGTAGGGAGGTGGGTAGAACCATCGGGCAAGTTACAACAAAGACACTTAAGGATTACTCGACTAGACTTCAGTCTTTTTTCATAGTGACAGGCTCCTCCGGGTTCAGTATTTGAAATTGAGGGAATGTAAGAGTCTCGGCCTCCAAATTCCATCATGTCACTTGGAAATTGGGAAGGCTGTGGGCTAGGTGACCTAAGATATTTTTCAATCCAGAATAGGGTGATCTCGTGGCAGGAGGTGCTGCTGAGGAATGGGAATCAGCTTTTTTTTTTATATTTACAAATTGCTCATTTCTTAAAAAATTTTAATGGGGTTTTTGACATGCCATACAAACTTGTGATAGCCCTTTTGTGGGCTAAATTAAGTGGAATAGGGATCTGGTATTGTCTGCTTCAAAATAAGGGCCAACTCCTATTGCTAAAGAATCATTTGGAAAGGGCGACCCGTGAAAAACACAATGTACTTTTTCTGTTAATGAATGGGAAGCTATATGTCATCGAGGGAGTAAGTCTTTGAGAGCAGCCAATTTTAAAAGAATGGCCTTCCTATCCCAGTGGCTGGCCTACCTACTCCTATAGCACTCAAGGAAAAGTACCTGCAAGCCGAAAATAGGTGCTTCCGATGCCAGGTGGAAGGAGAAGGGGCTGGCTCCATATTTTTTTACATGTCCTATGTTGGGGTCTTTTTGGAAGGCAATCTTCTCGGCCCTAAGTCAGGCATTTGAAAAGAGGGTATTGCTGGAGGCCGAGGTTGCCCTGTTTGGAATTTGTAGAGATAGATCAATTTTAACGGAAGCTGAAGCAACTTTCCTCTCTATTACTTCTGTAGTAACGATAAATGGTTAAACAAAATGAAAAAGTTGCAGGCTTTTGAAGAAGCCTGCGCGAGACGGGTGGGAGCTTCCAGGAAATGTAACAAGAATTGGAAGTTTTTTAAGTAATTTGGAAAATCCGATAGAGGGATAGTACTACCTGAAATTTAGAGTCTAGCTGACATTCTATTATTCTTATGTTTTTAGAATGTTTGGAGGAATGGGAAAAATGCTCTGTTAAGCACTTTAGCACTTTAATATTGCAACTTAGCATCTTTGCACTAGCACTTGCACTTTTTTCTCTTACCTTTTGCACTTTGGTATTATATAATCTTCTATCATTCTGTTTTAGATATTTGGGATAGCTGTATTTAAATATAAAGAAAGAAAAGGGTTTCCTGCGTCCATTTTGTAAATGGTTTTAGCTTTGAAAGATGAAGTTATCATCTCTGTGTCGATTAGTGTTAATGTTTGCTCATATGGTATTTAATTTTCTTGATGCTCGGCTAAAAAAAAAGAAAAGTTAAAACATATATTTCCCAATTATGTATTAATAATTAATACAATTGATGTACATATTTAAATAAAGTAATTTAGATGTATTTCATTAAAATTCGATCTTTCATAATTTTTAAATTCAAGATAGATTGTTAAAGTATTTTATAATGAAATAATAAACATGTATATTCTTATTTATACATTTTACCTTTATATGTGCAACTATTTAAAATAATTTCATTTAATATGAATTTCCTATGAGGTTTTAGTTTAAGTCTGTATCTCCATTATTTTCTGTTGGAGGATCTTGCATTACCAGTGTGCTATATGTGGTGCTGGAGTTACTGCACTTTACTGAACTTGTGTAATTTACTACTTTTTTAGGTCAATTATGCCTGAATTAACTGTAGAAGTGCAGGTTGAGAATAGCAATGGGTTTACTCCTATGGGTGAATACACATTCTTTCATAAACCCCTCTTCCCTTTAGTAGTAACTATTACCCCTTTTCCAGCCTCCTCCCTGTCCCTTCTACATTTACTACTACAACATATACTAACATGTGTGGAGACTCCACAGTCACGTTGGAGATTTCTGTACAGACGCTGGGACAGGAGAAGGCGAAACCTCCTCTGCTATGTTTGTAAATAGCATTTTTGTAGCATTACTTTAGTACTACAAAATGTATTCTGTCAATAGGTCCCTCAATCTCTCTTTTCCTGGAAACAAATTCCGACCTTTGTTTTAAATGATCAATTTATTCAAGAATTTTTGTTTTTAAATGTTGTTTAATTTACTCCTGGGTAGAATGCATTACTCGTACACAAGTTGACCATGCTCCTGAAAAAACTGAGTTATTTGTGTTATCCTCAACAATACATGACATTACACATTTCATCAAAATGTATGCATTCCAATTATATAATGATCTATTAGGAAATCATTTTTGTCATAAAGGTATATTTTCCTTAAAGGTCAATCTTTTTCGAAGCAGCAATGTTGAAGCCTAAAATAAGCTACCTGGTTTACCTATTGTGGCAAAAACTTCTAGAATTAGCAGTTTGTACAGTAAAGTGTCTTGAAGAATGCCAAAGATATCATCCACAGTGATGCTTTTAACTTCTTTGATAGCAAATGACGTGATGATCCCCACCTATAAGAAGAATGGACTATGAATACTTTGTGTTTATTTATTTATTCAGAGTTTTATATAGCGCGAACAAGATCTTTACAGATATCAGAGCGCTTCACAGAAACAGGGGTGGGGATAGCATGAGGGTGACGCAACATAATATTGGGTGCAATATAAAATTCAGTAGCATGATCGGATAGCAGTCATGTTCTAATAAGAGATCAATAAACAATCAAATAAGCGATAATATAAGACGATACTGAGTCTTTCATACAACTACGATAAAAATCAGGAGAACTTATGCTAAAGGGATGGCTTATGCCAGTATCTAAAAGTTACGGGGAGCAAAGGGGACGGGCATCGAGATTCAGTAGGCTAACGTGAATAGTCTAATAATAGATATTTAGTGAGTAGTATAAAATGATCGACTAACCATCATGGAATTATGGCAAACAAGAAGAATAAGCAAATCTAGATCCTGAATAATATGACATTATTTGACATTAGACAAACATGTAACCAGTAATACCCAAGCGGTGCGAAGTCTCTGAGCAACAAACATTAAAGTTCAGGTGAACTTAGCCAAGAGGATGGCTTTCACCTCTTTCTTAAAGACGGCCGTGGAGGAGATAAGCCTGGTTTCAGGAGGGAGTGCGTTCCAGATCCTCGGTGCCATTCCTGAGAATTTTATTTATTTATTTATTTAAAACATTTATAGAGCGCGACTGTCACCTGGCAGGTATCCTGGCGCTGGTAGCTCACTCCTGGGTTAGAAGCAACGGGAGTTAATTACGGGGGGGCGGGGTGGAGGGCTGGGGGAAGAGCCATGTTTTTATTAGTTTCCTGAAGGGTAGGAGCTGAGGAATTTGGCGAATGTCGGCAGGCAGACTGTTCCAGAGCTTGGCAGCAGCTACTCTGAAAGATCTTCCCCCGATCCTAGCCTTCTTAAATCTCGGTACTTTCACAAGGCAGGCGGTCACGGATCGTAGCGTTCTGGTAGGGATGTACCAAGAGAACAGATGTTGAAGAGGTCTTGGCCCTAAACCGTGTAGTGCCTTGAAGACCAAGCAAAGAGCCTTGAAGGCTATTCGTTGCTTCAAGGGAAGCCAGTGCAGCTCGGCCAAGGCAGCAGTGGCCGAGGATCTCCTGGTCCATCCTAGGGCCAGTTTGGCCCTAGGATGAAGGAGAAGGAGAAGGAGAAGGAGCATTTGTATGTTTTTTCCTTCCGGAATCTGCAAGGTTTTAATAGTAGATTTTTTGTTCTTCTATTGGATCTCGAACCTCCTGATATAGTCAGCTTTTGAGTGAGGTAGTTAGGTGCCTTGTGGTGTACGGCCGCGTGTGTCATCACAGCAATTTTCAGTTGTATTCTGGCTTCAAAGGGCAGCCATTTCAGAGATTTCAAGTCAGGGGTTATATGAGAGAGTTTTCTTGAGCCCGTAATGAGTCTCGCGGCAGCGTTCAAGGAGGCTCTTAGGGGTGCATTTGTTGTTAGAGGGAGACCACTGAGGGTCACAATTCCATAGTCTATGCGGGGGATGACAAGGGCTTGTACTGCATTTTGAATTATTTGTGTTATATTTTTTATATATAGTTTTGAGAGTGCAACCTCCCTGTTAAATCTATACCATTTCTCCGGACAGGAAATACATACCAACACTATCTCTTGCATCAGATCAGACTCTGTGGCAGGATCCACAGCTTCTTTCTGTTCATATTGTACATTCTGGGAGCTAGTGATGAATAGAAAAACTTTCATGAAGAATGCCAACCGCTTTTACAGAGACAAAGTAGACTTTTACTCACCTTGCTGATCACTGCTCTCTTTTTTTTTTTTTTGGTCCTCATATGCGACACTCCAAAAAGGTGTTTGTTACGGTGCATACTGGGTTTAGAGAATTAAATATACACACAGTACCTGCCGGACGTTCCCTTGCCCTGATACACCTACTTTCAACTTTTATCTCGAGGTGTTGAGGATTCCCCTGCATAACTCCCATTGGATTAGTATGTCTTAATCATTGGACCATGTTAATCCTCTATCTGAATTTGAATCATGATTAACAAGAGGTTCCCATATACTGGCTCGCTTCTCAGAAGCATTGATACAGTCTAACGTACCAAATCATCTAGCGTTTTTTATCTAAGCTGCACAGGATGGTGGACTACTAGAAATCCAATTATTAAATGCTCTCTTCCTTGGCTGAAGAACTAAAATATTAAAGATTTCAAAAATAAGATTTGGAGGCCGAGTTTTTAATTTCTTGGATGGCTTTGGATCACACTTCCACTTGAAGTTTAGTTTACCACCAAAAGAATCCAACCACTTTCCAAAAGCTACTTAAAACTTGGCTTTTCCAATGTGTCTTATATGTCACATGTTTCTACCTTATACCTGCACCAGGACACCTTACTAGGTGGAAATGTGCTGTATTAATCAATATCAATGAATAACCTGTACCCTTTGAGAGAGAAATGTGTATCCTTAATGACAATCCAAACATCTGGAACTCTTTATGGGGGGCACTCTGTTTGATTCCTCTTTTCTGTTCAAGAATGATGTCAATAATGATACATTCCCTGTTTTCTTCATTATCAGAACACTCACTTTTCTGTTCTTCTACTTGCTGCCCCAGACTTCATTATGAAGTGTTTCCAATTTGTTCAAAACTTTGCATCTGTTTTTAACACCTTCAAAGCTAAAGGTATTCTTCCCCAGTGCTGCATTCCTTGATTTACCATTGTTCATGACAAGCTCAGCTCGTCATGAGCACAGCTCAACCGTGCATCATGACGAGCTGAGCTCATCATGAGCATCGAAGGGTTAACCATCCGGACATTCTACACCAGCTTGTTCTTCTCAAAATAGGTCCTACTTATCTGTAGGACAAATTAATCACCTATTGTCTAAATAGAACACTAGAAGCCATCAAATATTTCTTAATCCAGGGATTTTGCACTTGCAAAGGAGGGAAAGAGCAGGTGATGTGAAATTGAATGAAAGGAGAAAGGTAGGCCATACCAGCGTTCTTTACCCACAAAACACAAAGAAACGGAATGTCTTGCCTTTTTCATTAAGTTCTATTTTTGATCAACTATTTACCCAATAATTCTTTGATAATGAGAGACTTTACTTGATCAGTTTTGCTTCCCTTGTCTGTAAGTCACTTTGTGGTAACAGCACACTTAACAAATATCTAAATCTATGAATGAATGAATTATTTAATTAATTAAATAATATATACACACATAACTAACTAAAAACATACATTAAGTGGGGCATATTATCAAGAAACTGCGTTAAAATTATCGCAGCTTTAGCGGCAGGCAACTTCCACTAAAGCGGCGATAATGGGCTTTATAACATGCTGTTGTGCATTCCCATAGAAGCCCATGTTCTGGTGTGAACACAGGCTTCTATTGGAAAACTCAAGGGCATATTATCATGCCCATTATCACCGCTTTAGCAGCAGCTTCCTGACGCTAAAGCAGCGATAATTTTAATGCCCATATTGATAATATGCCCCATCGTTTTCATGGGCTGTACAGAGCTATAGCTATAGGAACAACATGATATTATACTGATGAAGGTTTGCTTTAAAATCTTGGTTTTCGGAAGTGTGTGTCTCCATTGGGTTTAAAGTCCCCTTGGTTGTTACTATATTACGTGTCTATTTAACATAGCATTATGCAGGACAGGGCAGCAAGCAAGGTAGCATGAACCGGAGAGCTAAGTGCGCCATATCTACTCTAAGATATGGTGCTACTTAACTCCTGTTGAATCTGAATAAAATGAGACACAGACTCGCTCATGGTTAATAGGCAAGATTTTTACTATATGTGCACAAGGGGACAGCAGATGCAACCTTTTATTTCTGTAAACCGCAAAGGGAGTTGTAATACATATCCAATGAAAATACAGATGCAAGGATATTTCTTCATTACCATGAACAATTACATCCTGTGCTGTTGATGAGGCAGGAAAAATTACAAAATCCAAGGCATATAACCAATAAGCACACAGCAGTGGGCGTGCCACCGGTGTGACACATTTTGGTGGACTGCATGATGCTCACATGCCTGGTGATTAAGACTGTGGGAATTTTCCAACACCTTGACAATAACTTATTGTGCTCCATGATCTTGTGGAATCAGGGACAAGCACTTAGTTCTATAATGCAAGGTAGGCTAATGCTGGATGTTGCTGGCCTTGAGAGACAATGTATGTCACAAGTGATGTTTTTAACCAGGCCTTGCTGTTTACTTCTATGAGAACCAGAGGTTACCGAAGGCATCTTGACCTTAACACACATTCTGCAGGCCCTCACATCATTGAGTATCACAGACCAGGATAACACAAATGGGATTTGGGTTCCACATCCCGCTCTCTGATAATCAATGATGTATCCTACTCTTCCTACTTTTTAATCTCCATTTCTGTTCCTACCCCTTCTACCCGTCCCTCCTTGTTCCTTGGTGTCTTGTATACCACGTTCATTTCTTCATAGAGGTGTATAGGTGGAGCCGGTATTGTAGTGGACAGACATGCTGAGCACACCTGTCTTAATGCACATATAGTTACAAGCCCTGTCTCTCTTATTATCAGTGCTTTCACCAACCATGTTCTCTTGACCCGAAACAAGGATATTATTAACTCCCACATCCCGTGTGTATATGATGGGTCTCTTCCTGCAATTTCCTGATGTTGCCTATGACCTAATTTATGTTAATGCTGTTATCCAGGATGCAGGGGCAACACATCTGATAGATGACCTGGTACACCCCATCTTCTTTAGACAGGATGATGTCTACAGCAAAGAGGTTTTGAGTCCTCACCACCCTAGTGCAGTAAGTTCCTCTGTTATGTTTCCCATGGCTGTCACCGTCGGCCCTGCCTTAGCCTCAATTAATCTAGCTAGATCATTCTTTTGGTAAGGGCCATAGGCCACCCCTAATGGTGGCATCAGAAGAACACCTAATCCTGTCATCAAGCTATCCACCCACATTGCCATCCTTTTGGGTATCTCTATTATGTGGTCCAGATGGTGTATTTGTGACAGGCTTTATGGGACGTGCATGGCAACAACAAGGAGAGATAGCAACTTCCATACCATCCTGTAGGCAGGTAAAATAGGTAGAATTTACATATATAAAGAAAAGGCCCTTATACCCCACTAATTCCGGGGAAAAGTGTAGAGGTCCACTTCTGGTTCTCATCAAGTTAACCTAATGCGCGCAGGTGCAGTCACTGACAAGGAATTCCAATTAAATGCTGAGCACAACAAGGAACTGAGATTGTTGTCCTGGAATTTAGCAGGACTCAGGTCTAAGGTTACTTGTGAAGAGTGGGGGAAGCTGATAGAAAGTCATGACATCTGCATTTTCCAAACGACCTGAGCCGTTGACACTATGCATAGAATGGGCTTTACAGATTATAGTATAAGTTGTATCATCAAAAAAGCGTCACCCCTGTAGGAGGTCTCATTATTATATGGAATAAAATTAATCTGGGGATCCGTATTAAAAAAAACTATATGAACTCCACCAATCTAATGGTCCTGAATATTAAAGATACTACTAAAAACAGGTCAGGGTACTGGCAAACATTTATAATATATTTGCCTCTCAACACCACAATTTCCCAATAATAGTCGCTCTAGATGAGCTTCTCGAAAAGGAAAAGGCATGACATAGTCATTGCAGAGGACTTTAACATAACTTTTGAGACTCTTGAAGTAACTAACGAAGAGTATGCTGAACTAGGTATCCCATGTTTGAGCCATGGGAGGTCAGCTAAAAATGTGAAGGTAGCCCTTCAAGTTACTTCTCTTACTTTTAAATGCGGGTTAAGGGCCATCAATGACCGCTCTACCTCTGATCAAAGGTTAAATCATACATACAAGAGAGTCAACTGCAAATCTAGAATTCATGGTACGTGGGTAGTGGAGAGATATGATAGTGACCATGATGGCCTATCCCTAGATTTAATGCATGTATTTGGTTCCCTTCAATCTCTGATAGAATCCAATTTACCTAATCCAGTTGTCCTCAGCAATAACAAAAGGAGAGTCGAATGACCTTCAAGTAGTGCTGACATACTGGCACAAATCTATACTAAAGTCGCTCATTCATTGGTTAATATGGACACCAGAAGTCTAGAGAAGCAATCCATGGTGGACACATTTACCAATCTTTTAAACAACATTAAAACATTTTTATAAAAACAGCAGTGGGGATTAAATGGCTAGGAACAAGCAGAACAAGTGGTTCAATGAGACTTGTACACAAGCTTGGCAATCCTTAATGGGAGCTGTCAAAACTGGCTCAAGAACAATGGTAGCTATAAAAAGGAAAGCCTTTAGAAACTTACAGAATTTGGCTCAAAGAAACTGGCAGGACCTATTAGCTGTGTCCCAAACTAGAAATAGCAAGGAATTTAGGCACCTGATGTCCAAAGGGTCAAAATGTTTAATCATGGAGAAAAATGTTCACATTCCCCCCCCACAGACTTGGGAAGCCCAATTTTCCAAATGATACACAGGCCCACAGGACAGTGGTGGATAAATCTCTGAGTACTTCATCCCCAAAACAGACCTGGACTCTGTAATATTTGGTATAGAACAAACTATGGAAGCAATTGCAACCATGCAATGGAGGAAAGCCCCAGGTTTAGACAAACCCCTTCTTTTCTGAACCTATTATATGAGTGTGATTTTAAATTATACTTTTAATGCTATATTAAAAGGGGCAGAAATTCCAGATTCCTGGTTAGGCGCAGAGGTAATGACTATTTTCAAAAAAGAGGGTAAAAGCAACCCTGTGAATTATAGGTCCATCAGCCTCATTGACATCGCCCAGAAAATGAAAAGAGACTTCATGACTGAACAAGGGAAATTAACTTATTATCACCTTTGCAGGCAGCATTTAGAGGTAAAACAAGCATAATAGATCAGTTGTTCCAGATAATATTAATCCTCTGGAAATATACGACAATTAAAAAAGACTCACTTTACATAGTGTTTGTAAACCCCGCTCTTACTAAAATAGGGATTCCAAAAAACCTCCTGCAAGTCACCATTAGACTCAATAAGAACAACTATGCCTGAATTAGTTGGGGGAGCGAGGGGAGGATGACCGATTTGGTCAGGGTGAACAGAGGTGTGCGGCAAGGGTGTGTCCTTGCTCCAATTCTCATTACCATTTCTATTAATGGGCTGGTCAAACCATTAATAGATTTCAGGGGTGACCGCTTCCAAGATAATAGGGCAAGTGGTGACTGCACTCCTTTCAGCTGACAACACCGATCTAATCTCCAAAACACCGATGGGGCTACAAAACATAGTATTCCATTTTAAGAAGGGATGTGAGGAATCTGGTAGAGAAATTAACACCTCAGAGACTACATTTATATTTTTTAATTTCCACAAATCCTTCAATTGTTGTGTAAAGTTGGGTTCTACTTCATTAGAATAGGTGAAACAATTTGACTACTTAGGGGTAAGGCTGACCAGCTCACAATCATGGACTCCACAAATAATAAAAGGTCTGCTCTCATGGGGACCGCCCTAGTCAAAAATCTATAGAAGTCAATTTATAGACCGGTGACTTCGGAGATCCAAGTATAACATGCCCAGGGCAATGGACCTGCACTTTATGGGGCAGAGATATGGGGTCACACTAATGTGGTCCCCATTGAAAAAACTGAAAACCTATTTATGAGATCAATGCTCGAACTGCACAGAAATGCACCATAGATACCAATGCATTTGGACCTGGGTCTGAGAAGAGTCGCTCATTTGATTGCTCTCAGGCCACTAACACTCTGGTTCAATTTGATCAAGGGTTGGCTGGTCGAGCTGGGTATGTGGGATCTCTGGTTCAACCCCAACAGTATCCAAAAAAGGTCCCTAAACCTTCTTAAAAAGAGATATTGTAGTTATGTGACCGACACTTGGTTAAGCAAGAGTAATGTAGGGGAGTTGAGAAGCAAGTTTTTGAGTTTTAAAGACCAAATGCACCAAGAAGAATTCTTGAATCACATCTTCCAGTTATCAGTTTTTGCAGTAACTGAAATTATGCCAAGACCTTGCCCAGTTGTCCGGCCTGTAAGGCTGTACCTGAAACTGAGGCACACTTACTATTCTTCTGTCCAGTGTACAAGTAGATCAGAAGAACTTGGATACTGCTGATATATTGGATTTTGGCTGCCAACCAATTAACTGAGATTATAAGACTTCTAAAAAGTAATTGTACAGGATATTGACAAATTGGATTCTCTAGATTTTTGCTACATGCCGGGAGATTAAGAAATAGGATATTGAAATCCTTGTACACCAAATGACTCAGTTATGAATTACTATACATGTTGCCATGTCCATATTGTTTTTAAATAAGATAACATATATTGTAAAAAAGGATTCTCATGAGATTCTAACATTGTTAGTAATCTATTTATTATTTATTATTATCCATGATTTTTTTAAATTGAGAAATAGTTGCCAAACTCATGATAAGTATTCCAGTGATACTAGCACATGTGTACATGAAATTGGTTATAGTGTACTGAGAGTGCCGTTCACTGAGATTAACTCATTTTATTCCTTTCTACTGGATATAAATGGTAGTATCCATGCTTTTAAAGAGTGGTTAACTCCTCCCCCAATAGGCAAATTTGTTAATTAATGGTGGATTCATATTTACATCAAACCACTATCACTATATTGTAAATATTTTAGGTGGTTGTGCAATAGACACTTTATTAAATACCAAAATACGATTGGATCCTCAGCATACTTATGATATAAATCACGTACGCATTGGGAATTTAGGACAGTCACCAGAAAATGGAAATTTGAATTGTGACTAGTATATGTCTTATGAATTTCAGTTTTTATAGTATTATTTGTATTCTGAGTTTACGGATTTGGGGCATTATTTTACATTTATTCGTATTTATATGTTGTGCTTTTCATGGGAAATCGAATAAAGATACTACTAATGCTTGTCTGTGTACAGTTAAAAATGCAACAGATTCTTAAAACAGACTACAATGTCCTACTTGGAGGAAAACACTTGATTGTTTTTGGAGATCTACTGCAAAGTATACCTGTAAAAGGATAGCTTATGTTGAAAACACTGCTTCATGATGAATCTCAGAAATATTTGGGAAGAATTGAAAATGTCAATAATTGGTTAAACCTCCAATACAAAGCATTACTTAGGAATATGCAGCCAGCATCTGACATTGAATACAGGAATATTGTGAAGTAGTAGGTAATAATTCTAGAGAAGGAAAGCATCTGCTACAAAGTCATCTTCTTAAAAAAGTGTTTCCAATGAACAAGACAGCAGCAGAAATAATGTTCACTTTCATTCAAGAAGGAAAACCAATACCTACACTAGCAGAGTGTGCCTCTTTCAGTACACATTTACTGCAATTGGACAAAGAAGAAATATTGGAACTGATTACAATAGACAAACTGGAACAGATTGCAAACCAAATTGAAATCATTGAAAACATTTGCTTTAAAGACTGCAAAATTAGAGAAATGTTTAAGTGTTTGCAAGAACTGTAGAGTATTTTTATACTGAAATTTAAATATTGAGGGAGGATTAGTTAATGTTTCTATGAGTATAATTATTGATTTCATCAGCTTTCAAAACAGGAGTGAGATAGAATTAAATTTGATAAGATTGATAGCACTAAGCAGATAGGAATGGTCACTGTATGTTTTTTGCTTATGAAAGACTTACATGTGCAACGGAAACAGTTTCTAGTTTCTCTAGCATATGCTGTAAGTTTTAAAACCTAGAAATCCACTGAAATCAACACCAGTTACAGGGACTTTATAGTTAGAAAGTGGAATAAAAAAAAATCAGAAATTCACTGAAAGAAAACAAAGGTTACAGACACATTATAGTTAGGCTCAGGTTTCACATGTACAAAACCAGAGAAATTCAGCAGTTATATATCCTGCACCCCCGCAATGCACTGCTTATGGACGCACATATTGCATCACTCGTGAAATGGTCAGTAATATCACAAATGACATCATTAATGACATCATCCACAGAATTTCTGATGCACCCACTCACAACCCAATATAACCTTTTATACTTGCTCTTCAACTTCCAGCCTACCATTCTCAAAATCATTGGCACATCCATACAAATACTTATACACACACTCATTGATTCATAGGTATACACACACATCCACTGAGTCACCCAGACAGCCACTCATATACCAACTCACTCACTAATACAGCCACTGATATATCCACTCATACACTCATACAGCCACTCACACACTGTCAGTTACCCACAGAGCTACTCACACACCTACTCACTCACCCATGGAGTCAATCACACATCCACTTACTGACCTATATAGTTATGCCCACACCCACTCACCTATTCATACATATATTTACACATTCTCACTCACCTATACAGTCACTGACACAAGCACACACTCAGCCATATAGTCACTCTCACAATCACTCACTCACATATACAGTCACTCATATACTCCAACACCCACCTATATGCCCTTTGACATATGCAGTTACTCACCCATATACCACTGACACATCCATTCACTCACCGACCCAGCCATATACACCCTGTCACCATTACAGCCCCTCACAGACGCACTCACTAACCAATACAGCCACTGACTCACCCACTCACTCATCCAGGCAGGCAATCACACACCCTCTCACCCACCCACATATACATTCATATACAGGTACCTAGGTAACCAACCAATCACCACTCACATACCTTCCTACTAACCCATACAGCCAATTAAACCCAACTGACAGACTGATACAGATATTCGCACATCCTACTCACACCCATACATTCACTAAGACACCTAATCACTCTCTTATACAGAAAGTCTTGCACCCACTGAATCCTCCATACACACACTCACATACCCATTGATTCATCAATACACATTGGTATATATATTTATCACTCATAAACCTTTTAAAAACACTCAAAGACACTGGATGATGTCATCTGTGATGTCATATGAGATGTCATCAGTGATGTTGACAGTGATGTCACTGACCATGTCATTAGTGATGTAATATATGGGATCATAAGCAGTGCATTGCGGTGGCGTGAGTTATAGTTAGCTCATCTAACTATAACTGCTTGTTTTGTATGAGTGAAACCTGAACCTAACTATAACGTCTTTGTAACCTTTGTTTTTTGCAGTGAATATATATGGGCAGGACTGACTGGATGCCATCTATTGAATTAATAAAGCACTGAGAAACTTCAACTGAGTCCCTTGAGGGTCTGTACCTGTTCTTGTCATGCTGAAGAATGTTGGCGTGTTGCAGGTTTAGATATGTCTCTCTCTCTCTCTCTATATATATATATATATATATATATATATATATATATATATATATATATGCCACAAGAAAAACACACATTACTCCAAATGAGGTGCAGCAAGCCCTCCATCCGTCTGTTTAGCAAGTATTTATTAGTGTGGAAATCTTTGCCATAACGCGTTTCAACCCAACACAGGCCTTAATCATAGGGCAATATGGAACATATGAATTGCTTCTCTTTTTAACGGTGACAGAGGAAAATCTTTTCCTCTGTCACCTTTTACTTGCTAAACAAAAGGATGGAGGGACTGCTGTAGGTCATTTGAAGTAATGCTTGTTTTTCTTGTGTAATGTGTAAGCGGTGACGCTCAGCTGTACAAGCCCTGATTCGAGAGGCTTGGCGCCCGTCTCTTTATTAATTTCTTTTGGAATCTATATATTGGATGAAGGAGAAAGTTTCCAGTTCCTGATACCACAAGGTCCATAATTCAGTGGTGTAGCTGCAGGCACCGCCCACCAGGGCGAGTACTTACACAGATGTCGCTGCAGCTTGGAAGCTTGAGACATTGCGTCTTGAGCACCCGCCCTGAAAACGTGAAAGAGAGCCTCTACCAATAGTAAAGGGACACTCTGAAATTTAAAAGGTGAACAGTGAATGATCAAATGATCAAAGACATCTGAGGAAGGCGGATACGCTGAAATGCATTATGCCGATCTTTTGCACTGCCAATTAAGGAAGGAATCTTTACTGACCTGCGTGGGCTCGTATCCTTTCTAGACGGGGAAGGACTCTGGTTTCGATATATATATATATATATATATATATATATATATATATATATATATATATATATATTACGCTCAAAAATCCTCTCCCATCAAGAAAGGAAACAGCACTCCGGCAGCAGCAGACAACAGCGGTTTATTTTAGCAGCAAAACAAACGTTTCGGCGTTAGCCTTCGTCAGTGTTTCTCACCAACGACATACAGGTCCGGTTAAATAAAGTTTTGTTAGCAGGGGTAGACATCAACAAGGGACCAGCCCAACAAACACCAAAATGGGCGCCATCTTAGAACGGATTCCTATGATGGAAACTAATGTGAAATATCACCAAAAATCGGAATATTCACAAGAAGGAAGGGCATTAACGTCTCTACCCCTGCTAACAAAACTTTATTTAACCGGAACTGTATGTCGTTGGTCAGAAACACTGACGGTGTCATCTGGGTGATGACAGAGCTTCTGAATTAAGCAGAATACTCTCACCCAGTCAAGAGATCAGGGCTTAATCCAACACCGTTTTTCAGCTCACTGCACCATCCCAGCTCAGAACCTGGCTATATGCAAATTAGTCTGTCCATCACCACCCCCTGTTGTTTAATTATTTTGTCCACCATAAGCGTGGAAGGGTATACTCAGACGTGAGTCCCTAGCTCATTGCACCATCAGGATTAAAGCAAGCCGGGCCGAAGATGGCTGAAATGCCAGAAACCGGTTCCCGGTAGCTTGTTTCCTTCCCAGTGAAAGAATTGGCTTGGTAGTTTGGTTTCCCCTGTTCCCATGATACACTGGGCCAGGGACAGACTAATTTGCATATAGCCAGGTTCTGAGCTGGGATGGTGCAGTGAGCTAAAAAACGGTGTTGGATTAAGCCCTTATCTCTTGACTGGGTGAGAGTAATCTGCTTAATTCAGAAGCTCTGTCATCACCACCCCCTGTTGTTTAATTATTTTGTCCACCATAAGCGTGGAAGGGTATACTCAGACGTGAGTCCCTAGCTCATTGCACCATCAGGATTCAAGCAAGCCGGGCCGAAGACTGCTGAAATGCCAGAAACCGGTCCCCGGTAGCTTGTTTCCTTCCCAGTGAAAGAATTGGCTTGGTAGTTTGGTTTGCCCTGTTCCCATGATACACTGGGCCAGGGACAGACTAATTTGCATATAGCCAGGTTCTGAGCTGGGATGGTGCAGTGAGCTAAAAAACGGTGTTGGATTAAGCCCTGATCTCTTGACTGGGTGAGAGTATTCTGCTTAATTCAGAAGCTCTGTCCATCACCACCCCCTGTTGTTTAAGTCTATATTTGTGTCATTGATATTCTTTCAGTGATCCCAAACAGGCACTACTAAACTGTTGGTGCATGTTGGTATGGGGAACAATATGCATTAAACCCATATTTGTATTTGTAGAATGGACCACAAAAGGCCTTACATTTTGCTGACCCATCAGAATAGAGGCGTAAGTGGTTACACTGGATGTCATCTGTTCCTATTGATTTCTGTATCCCCTACAGTTACTTTGTTAGTATTATTCCTTCAGTATCAATCCGAACTCTCCTCAGTGACACAAATGGCTCTTCAAGGAGGCCTTGAAGCTTATACATGTAGAAGATCCGCTCAGCAAGGGGATTGTGCAAGAGCAGCAGAAGTGTGTTTAACTTATTGCTTCAAAGAAGTCAGCTTAAACCAGATGTATAAAATATTAACTTTTAATTTTAGTATCAAATGTTTCTCATCCATTTAGGCAGATGAGGTATTTTTCATTCAGAGGTCCCGATGTCTGAGGCAGGTCATGTTGATGCCAGCATTCCTACGATCATGTGACATCTTTGGTCAATCAGAGTATTGTCAGCACAATTAAAAAGGAAAATTAAGTTGGTAGATCACATCTGATAAAAGCTACATGTGGATATTGGAAAACATTAGGCACCGCAAAGACTCATGGGGGACCCTGTCAGTCACACCTTTAACCAAGATTATTGCTGTTCCAGCTTTTTACTTGAAAGAGAGGATGAATGGATCCAAATTAGGCCAATGTCAATCATCCCAAAATTATTTTTCATGCAATCCATGATTATTGCAAATTACTTTAAATCTTAGGTCGCAGATAATATAAGGAACATTTCTCTGAGATTCTTTAGAAGTAAGGTGAAGATATAACACTCGGGCTTTTTATAAAATGCCATGCATGACTTTTTTGGAAGCCTGACCTACATTTGCCAATTGAAAATACAATGAGAATGGTCAACGATTCTTGCCAAGCAGAATGCTTCTGTCACGGTGTCTGAATGCGAACTGTTATTCTAGTTTCTAGAACCTTGGTCAAATTCTAAGCGTATTTGTACTTGTAAATCTCAACTCTGTGAATCTGAGTTAAGCTAGATGTTCCTTGAGGTTGTGAACCACATCGAGTCTCCTGCTTTTCTTCCACACTATGGTTCCCCACAATAGCAGATACCTGAAGGGTGGATGGGACTTTGCCACTGTGGTGAGTATATGACTAAGAATCTGCACCTCACTCACTTCAAGACAATACTTTCTTCAAAGGAGAGTTGTGAGTGGGACTGTTTTACATCCCAACCTCATCACTGCATCTGGTACAAAGGTATCCAGTCACCTAAGAGGGAGATTGCAGCATTCAGTGACACATTCATCAGTTCTGCCTGCTGCCAAACATCATTCAACAGAGGAGCTCATTGAAACAGGTAACATATAATAGATCCTGGAAACTGGTACACCCTCACTACACTGAGTTCTCTACATTGAGCAATTTTATCAACCCAGTTACTTGGTGGAAACAACTATATTGCAGAACCCCAGATCACAAAAAAGAATATTTAAAATAAATGTATTCAATTACATGTTTACTAATTAAGTGATACATTTAAAATTATGAAGCATTAGGTAGTTCAGTTGGTTCCTCTCAAGGTATTTTATTTACATACTTTCATTTTGAGTTATATGACTATACTAGCAGCCCGTCCCAACCTTGTCCGGGAGCATTCAGGCTTCCCCTACCCCCGCCTGCCCCGACATTGCCCAGCAGCCCGTGCCCTCGCCCACCCCGTCCCCCGCCTGCCCCGACCCCCGGCTGCCCCAGTGTAAGGTGCGTTCACCTGTCTTTGTGGTGGGGTCTACTACCAAGTAGATTCTGACAGTGAATGGGAAGACAGATGAGGTGGTGATTGTTATGCCCCCGAGACTCTGACTTTCGCCTCTGTGCTCCATAAAGACACACATGCATCTATTCATTATTAAAGCATGTTGCAGTAACCCCAAATGGTAGCAGGAGTATCTGTGCATCCCAACATCTCGTCCCCCGCCTGGCCCGACATACTACAGCGTGTTGCAGTAACCCCAAATGGTAGCCGGAGTATCTGTGCATCTTGTGAACTTTCCTCAGCCGATCCCCGTCCCCCGCCTGGCCCGACACCCGCCTGCCCCGACATTGTCCCCGGAGGCTTACCTGATCTGCCGCTCCTCAGTTTACCGCTCCTCGCCTCTCTGCTCCTCACCACGGCCCGACACCCGCCTGCCCCGACATTTTCCCCGGAGGCTTACCTGATCCGCCGCTCCTCAGTTTACCGCTCCTCGCCTCTCTGCTCCTCACCGCCTGTCTGCCGCCGCTCCTCCCCCGCGCCACGTCCGCCTCTCCGTTGCTTGCACCGCCGCTGGCCTGTCCACTGCTCCTCAGGTCACCGCTCCTCTCCCGCGCCATGTCCGTCGCTCCTCGGACGCCGCTCCTCCCAGTGCTCCTGACGTGAGCACGCACGTCGCGGCCGGCGCTACTTTGGAGGGACTACTTTTTTTTAAATATACATTTTCTAAATAATGTTTATTTTTTTAATTTATATAGCCTATGTCCTTCTGCTTGCCCTGACATTTTCAAACATGTATTGGGTGTTTGGATTGGTGGTGTACTTTTCGAGTTTACCTGGCTCAAAGGACACAGTTCTCTCTTCATAATAGTAGTATAGATTAAATGTATTATACATTAATCAAATAGTTTTAAATGAGTTACATTATGAAATAAATGATACATAAATTGAACAAATTTAAAGATTAGATTAGGGTTAGGGTTCTTTTATTAAACTGAAGTGCTTGTGAATGAATTACATATTCATAAAGGCAAGGTTATTAACTTAAATCAATTATATATTAAATAAATAAATAAACATTGGTGTTAGTCATGGCTAACATCATTTAAATTAAACAGTAAAATAAATGATTATAAGAACAAATAAGACAAATGTGTAGGGGGTTGACATAGTGGCAAAATACATTAAAAATGTAACTTGATGATATAATGGCAGTTTGTGGTAGTGGCAGCAATATAGTTGTATGTTAGTTAGTCATATTTGAGCCTTAGAAAGGCACTGCAATGGTAGTGCAAAAAGCATGTTCCTGCATAGCATATTCAAAACTTGGGACTTAAAATGTTTTTGACCAAAAAGTGCTCTGAGAATCAAGAGGAAACTGGGTCCTACCTGGTCGTCAATCTGTCTAAAGTGCATCGTCGTTGGCCTGACTTTGCAGCAGCTGCTGCTATGTTCTTATCCACAGTAGCACATCTTGTTCCAAGGCTCCTCACAGGAGTATCTGTCTTCGTGGAGCCCTCATTGGCTACAACCTGCAGTTTCGCTGGAGATCTTCAACTTCTAAAAAAGATTCTAAGTCCAAACAAAGGAATCTTCACTGCGACTCTGCCCAGTGGCTCTTGTTAATACCTCCTCCTTGGATACCGCCACCTGCTGAAATGTACCTTCTCAGACATTTTCTTCCAAAAATTGTTCTCTGTCTGACGTTAAGCAGAGATAGGGCTCTATTCACTTTGGGTTATGATCTTGTGCTCCATTGTGGTCGTGCATAGCTTTTGATTTTGCCTGGTCTCATGCAAATATATGTCCATGGTTGGCACTTTGACATTTTGGGTGCTATTTTCCACTTTAAGGGAGCAGTGTGCCATCCAGGCGTCTGTCCCCAGAGTAGCTGGAGGACTGGGGGGAGGAAAAAACACTGAAATAGGCAGGCACAAATTGGATAGAGAAAAGGCAGAGAGAGCCTTGCAAGACAAAATAGTGACCGTGGAGGAGATGAGTCTGAAGGTGCTGTAAATTAAGGCCAGACAGTCTGGGATCAGCAGTGATGGGGGCAGCATTTCTTCAGTCACTCTGACTGGAGTGTCCATATGCCCAAGGGTTTGGTGTTTGACTTTGTGATAGGAGATAACATAGACCAATGGTTTGAGGGGTGTGAGATTGTTTCACAGATGCACAAGGTACCTGCAGAGGGTTGGGGGGCTCTTCTGTGGCGGCACGTCCCTAGTGAAGGGTGGGACACCCTACTGGCTCTAGAGGGGGTGATTGGATAAGGTATCCACCCACGAAGAAAGCCCTAATCAGGAAGTTTGATCTGACCCCAGTACAGGCAGAACTTCAGGTACAATTGGCAGCTAGCCAAACAGACTTGGGTGGATAGTGTGGTTTCCTTGGGCACAGCACTGGATGGTTGGGTGAAGGGCAGTGAGGTAAAGGATTACCACAGACTGTATAATCTGATTGCAGAAGAGCCCCTGTTTAGCCTTTGTTTTCCAGCTCTGCGCCAACACCTTGCTGATAGTACACTTACTGACCCAGGGTGCTTGCTAAGGAGGCTGACATCTGAATGAGAACCAGAGTCCAAAGAAAGGTACTTGGGCGTGACCACAAGAGAGGTGGTTCAGGCTCTCCCCAACAGAGCGAGGGGGAGGTCAAGGGAGATGGAGGCAGTTCACAGGGTAAGGAGGAGGAAAGGGTTCCCATTCTCCTTATGAGAAAGAGGTAGGAGGTACGGATGGGTGGTGGCCCAGGGCACCAAATTTTCAACCCCGCTGCTTTGATTTTTCCCAGCTAGGACACAAGCAAGGGGACTTGGTCTGTATGACGAAACCACCCACTGGTGGTGCCACTACAGGGGTGTCTCATGTGGTCTTATTGGTAAGTAGTTGCAGGGGCAGGTCATAGACCGTGCCATGATGGATTCAGAGGGTGAGTTGGTGACCCCTCAGGGTGTGTGTCATCACTTTCACCACTTAATGGAGACATGCCACTCATTGTTGTCACCACCTGCCACGTCAAAAGACATAGTACAGACCTGGGAATCCTTCGTGGTGGATATAAACAAGAAATACCAAAGTAAATGCAGAGGACAAAAAACAATAAGAAATGGAGGAGGGAAATGGTACACTCCAAAACTACGCTTATTAAAAAGGCAACTAAACGCTTATATCAGGGCTCAACGTAAAAAGGATCTTCAACTACCACAACAGACCATGAAAAAAATTGAATCCTTAAAAAAAGAGCTAAAACAAGAGATTAAAATGGCCAAGCGACAGCACATGGAAAAACCTGAGTGCATTATACTCCATGCAAGCAAGCAGCGGAATTCCAAAGACTTTTGGGCAAAAATAAACCTCATGCTCAACGGCAAACATCAGCAGTTTAACTCAGACATGACCGATCAGCTCTGGTGCAGCCACATCGATTCACTATATAACTTCATGCATGACACATCCACCAATATCACACTGGCACTATCATCTGAGTCCATTCCAACCCAAAGCCCGAGTTTAATGGCAGAATCAAAGTCCCCCGAATCCAAAGCCACCTGCAAACCACTGACACTGGAGCATACAGGAGCAATCAACCAAATCACAACAACGCAGGTACTGAATATCAAAAAAAATTTGAGAGCAGACTGAGCTCCTGGTCCAAACGGCCTCCCCAATGCTCTATTTAGGCAAGATCCAAAGTTTTGGGCTATCCAATTATCTCCCTTGTTTTGTCACAGCCTAAGCACCGGGAATATTCCTGACTCCTGGAGGGGCAGCATTTAACATCCACTCAAACCCAAATAATTATAGGCTAATAGCCTTAATAGATGTAGAGGCCAAGATCTACGCATCAAATCTTTTGATAGAACTAGAATCTTGGGTCAGCAGCAAAGGGCTAATCCCTCCGACACAAACAGATTTTAGGGCTGGAACGGGCACTCTCACAAACTTATCCGCGCTAACCCTCCTGGCCAAAAAGGCAATTGATAATTCCACTACGCTCTACACTTGTTTCTTAGACTTGACAGCGGCTTTCGATAAAGTGCCTAGATCCAAACTTTGGGCCAAAATGAAAGCCTGGGGAGCGCCGCCAAAGCTACTGGGACCAATTATAGAGCTATGCTCGTACACCTGGGTTCAAATAAAAAAAGGAGACGGCCGATGCCTAACTAAGAAATTCACAACTTTGAACGGCCTAAAACAAGGCTACATGTTGGCCCCGAGCCTCTTTAACATCTACACCGCAGACCTAGAAAGCAATCTATGTACAATCCAGGGAGATCCTCCAAACATCCATTGCCAGTCTGCAATATGCAGACGACATTGTGCTCCTCTCAAAAACCCCGATCGGCCTACAACGTTTGATTTCCAAACTCACGTTATACATCACCAAAGCACAATTAACTATAAACCTCAAAAAATCAAATATCCTATGCTTCTCCAGCTCTCGAAAGAAAAAAACTAAATTTGTATGGAGGATAAATTCTTCTACATTAACACAGGTGGACAAATATAAATATTTGGGCATTTCACTCGACCATCAATTAAAGTACAATCACCACTTAGAATTGGGGAAATCAAAAGCCAAACAGCTTCAATTTGCCTTTAAAACCATACAAAAACACCTAAGTGGTAGTTCTACTGGCCATATGCTAAAGATCGTAGCTGCCAAATTCTTGCCATCGCTCACATATGGCTCAGAAATTATGGCAATCAGGGACTCCACAGTGCTAAATCTCGCTCAATCCAGACTGTTTAAAAACCTCTTTTCGATCCCGGGACACATCTCACAAGCCCAAATACGTTTGGAATATGGACTAACTAATCAGACTCCGGCAAGACAAGGTGCTCTTGCCAAATACTACTGGCACATGAGGGATGCTGAAGACAACACACTTGCCCACCTCTGCTGGCTAGAGGTCGAAAAACAGGCCGGGTCCCCTAACTCAACATACAAATCCCTTAGGCAAGCGCTCGATTCATTAAAGCTGGAAGAAGCCTGGCTTTCACCTATGTCATACAATGCTTTGAAACAGCTTACCAACAAAGCCATCAAACAAGTATCGCTGCTAATGGACAAAGCTGCCGTGACTGGTAAAAGCCATGCCTGGATTGTGTTGCCAACTTACAAACATCTGAAACCTCAACCATACTTGCAAGACTGTTTTAGGGACCATTATAAGAGGAAATTAGGCCTTCTGAGGCTGGGATGCTTTTCGAGCAAAGACCTCACCCCCAAATGGCAACGGTCCTGGTCAACTCCTGCCTGTCGTCTCTGCAGCAACGCCATAGAGTCTTTATTACATCTAATATGCACATGCCCGGTACTGCAAAAATCAAGGAAAACGCTTTTGCTACTACTTTTAAGAGAAGCTCAGGTGAGAACTTGCAGGGCGGCTGTGATAGAATGCCTTAGCGGATCTCGGATACAATTAGCTTGCAAAACCATAAAATTCTTGGCTCATGCTGCTGAAGAGCTAGAAAACAAGGCAGTAATCAAAGATGACCCTGGCCAACTGGTCTCATCAGGGCTGACCCTGGACCCCCACCTTCCTTCCTAACGGATATTCCTTTACTCTCACTTTTCCAGGTTGCGTTCTCTATTCTGAGTCAAAATGTGTATCTCCCACCAAATTACATTTATTCCCCAAAGTACTTGCACCTTTTCTCAGAACAATCATCTGCTGCTTCGAAGTTCCAATGAGACAGCCATACCCTCCTTCAGCTATACCCTTATAATTTTACACTGCGATTGTATACTTGTGTAAATTAGCTAAGATTACGTTATTTTAACGTATTATTTTTCAGGTGATTTTAAAGCTGTTTTTATGTCGACTTCACGATGTACATGCTGTTTGCATGGTCGCAAGATCCACCCTTTTATGATTTTTACAAATCAAATAAAGTACATTATTACTTTCGCGAGTTGGCAGTGAATGGGGTCCCAGTTGTTGCTCTGAGGGACACCGAGACCATGATAGTGGAAAGGCTAGTTTCCCCTAAGCAGTACACCATCCAGGTGTGTAGGGTAACTCCAGCCCATGAGCAGGGCCTCTTCCACCCTATGGCCCTGGTATCCCTAGAATGGGGTGTGGAAGTGACCCAGAGGAGGTTCAGTTATTTACCACATGCCCATAGAATGGATTTTGGGAGATGCATCCACCACAGGCACCCAAACAGTTCAGTTTACAGGGGCTAGCACTCACAAGTGGAGGGTACAGGGCCCCAGAGGGAAGAACTGGGCAAGGGAGAGCCCACTAGTGTCTCTTGTTCATACTCTGGGTGCTAATCCTGAGCTGAGTGATCAATCTCTGGGTACTACCTCTGAACTGTGGAAGGTGAAGTCGAAAAATGATTTAAGGTACCGGGGTAAATGCCCCCCACTTTGAGAAACCACAGAGGGTAGATACCCCTGGATGGCATGTAGCCTGGCTCTGGACACTGACAGCTTTTAGTGATCTCTGTTAGTTGTTGTCCTTATGAACAAAGTTTGTACTGAGTTATGGACAGAAGTCAGACCCAAGGGGTGGAATGAGTGACATCACTTTGTTGGCCATGGTGGTACTGTCTGCCTAGTGGGATGCACCTATGAGCAAAGTAAGGTCAGGTGCTACACAGATGAGGTCCATAGGTGAGCAGTAGGGTTCCTCATTGGTCAGCTCATTAAACCAAGAGACTTTAACAGAGGGATCCAACTTGGTTCAGAAAGGCATAGAACTGGCATGTGCCCATGCAGTAGTGTCCATTGCTCATGTTCTATCGCCCTAAGCATGGAAGACCATCGAGTTCTTGATTGGTCTACCCTGGCTTTAGGATGGAACAAGGTTGTTTTGGGCTGGCATTTTCTGCAGGGTCACCCCCTTATTTTTTCCCTTCCTACTCCCCTTTTTGCTAAATTTGTTTTTGTTGGCTTTACTACTCTGGGCGCTTTACTTCTGTGACGAGTGCTAAAGTGCTAATGTGCATGTGCTCTTTCCCTAAAGCATGGCAACATTTTGGTTCTCCACAACTTGCATATTTGATTTACTTATAAGTCCCTAGTAAAGTGCACTACATGTGCACAGGAAAACAGCAAAGGTAACAGTTTAAAAGGAGCGCACAGCGTGTGTAAGTAAATTAGGTTACAGGTGTCAATGGTGCTCAAAGTGAACAAGAGTCTGTTACCAAGACTCTCATTAGTAGCCACCAAGTGGCTGGAACCAGCACAGAAAATTCACCAAGCACTCAAATGTTCAGTCACAGTTCAAAATAGTAAGATGAATGAGTTTCTTCAGACTTCTTCTTTTTATTCCACCATCCAATGAAAAGAAATTCTTAATACAGCCAATACAGCCAACACGTGTTTCGTCTTAGTCAGTCTTTGACATTCAGACTTCTTCAGGGCTGCAAGTAATTACAATAACCTATGTTTAGGTTATAATAACAAACAATATAATACATCCTCAAACAAAATACAAATACATAGGCTAATAATTAGTTCTCAAAAAAGTCACCGAACAAAGTGAGACAGAAAGTCATAAAGCTAGAAGCAGTCCCAAATACCAAGCGTGAGAAATTGTATCTCCCAAGTGTGACAGAACAACTAGCCAAGTAGGCAGTCCTAAGTGTGACACCCATAGTAAGACAAAGTCAACCAAGGTAAATAAATAACTCCGGAGTAAAATCATACCCCAAAAATTCTCAGTATTCCTTAACCGTCAATGTAAACAGTTCTTCTCATCTGTCTGAATAAAATTAAAGCAACCCGATCACAAGCCATTCTCATGGGATAAATAATAAATGAAAAAGCCAGACGTAAGTAAAACTCACCTACAACCAGTAATATATATCTTGTAGCATGTATAAATATTATCTTCATCAAATATGTAACATATGGGTAGTAGCTTCAAACCCCACATAAATCAACCAATAGCTGCAAGTGAAACGTAACAAAAAGTAACCACACAATTCTCTGGCGATTACAAAAGCTCACCCATATTTTCCGATCACAGTCACCGCCTTACCTATCTGTATGTCGAGTCGATTAATCCAATGTTCATTATCCCATTAAATAAATAAATCGTCAACTGTAAAAAGTAAATAACGAAGTCTAAGTCATCAAGTCTATACGTTTAACCTTAATTCCAAATGCAGTGAACTAGTTAAATTAGCCTATAAACTATGAAATTGCGAAGGATATTGTACCTCTTATCTGTAGTATCCGACACTCAGTATTTCCGCGTACTACGCGGGCGCCATCTTGTAATGGCTTTAAATAGTCGCTAAAAACGCGCGCCATCTTGGAGTGGTAGTATCGTCAAAAAATATGTATCACAGCCAGCAATAAACTATAAAGTAGATCAATAGCACCAATGCCGCATTTTGTTATAAGAACATTTCCCTATAACCTCGTTCTCTGTATTATGTACACGTAGATCAGTGAGTCTAAATAGTGGTAATGCGCGCCATCTTAAAGTATCAAAATTATCTCAATAAACCCAATAAGATGTCGCTGTCCACACTGCAGATGAAACTGGTAACACCAACTATTTCTACTAAACAAATAGTGCTCCGTATACTTCGCAATTAATAATGCGATCACTAAGCTAATCCAAGTCTTATTCCATATACATGCAAGAATGTCTCCACCATGTAAATTAATTCTATTGCCTTCTCCATTACAGCAAATATCGTATGTATTGTCAATGTTCACAAATCAACGTGACTAACAGACAAATAAGACCTAACTATTATTGTCATATTACCCCTGTATGGATGGCTCATGACTGGGAGAATGTAATACGACTAAAACCAAAAGTCAGGGTAAGATTAGCAAGAGGAAATAGTATAAGGGAGTAAATAAGATAAAGCACAGAGCAAAGTAAGCATTTATATATCAATATAATTCTCTCACAGATCAAATGAATCTTAATCGCATTCTAAAGAGATCAGAATCTAGGACCAGATAACCATAATCTTAATCATTCTTGTCCTAAATAATATTCAAATTCGTGGTCAATGTTCAGACCCAGTTCCACAGCTTTCAATTTCATTAACCACATAACCTCTCTGCGTCGCAATAGTAATTGTCTATTGCCACCCCTTGGGTCACGTTTGACATGATCAATTCCATGGTAGGTAAACATATGTTTTTCTTTTTCTTGATAATTTCTGACCATATGAGAAGCAATAGGATAGCGAGTGTCTCCTGTCTTAAGAGCTGTAAAATGCTCAACCATCCTTTCTCTCAGTTTCCTGATAGTGCTCCCAACATAGATCTGACCACAGGAACAAGCTATAACGTAAACTACAAAAGTAGTATCGCAATTGATGAAGAAATGTATACAATATTCACCAGTACCATTGTAATTGAAAGTTTTTACTTTAGGTTTAGCCCATCTGCACGGACTACACCTACCACATTTGTAAAAACCTTTAAATGTTGCAGTTAGCCAATCCGGTTCAAATTTTGTCACAGGGTAGCTAGGACTAATACAATTCGACCGTGTACGTCCCTTTCTAAAAGTTAATCCTGGTCTATCTCCAACAAACGGCAATATATCTTGGTCCATGCTCAATAAATGCCAGTGTCTATTCATAATACTGTACAGTTTGGCACTATCAGTACCGAAGTTCGTAATTAATCGAATTTTCATCTTTTAGTAGTATTCTCACTAGTTCTTTTACTTAAAGTGTTTACTCTCTTAAGCTTTCTAGACCTTGATGCCGCATTCTCAACAGTTTTGCTCTGGTAACCATGTTTTATGAACCTTTTAGATAGATCTGTGAGGTTAGATTCAATTCAATTCAATTCAATTCAATTAATTTATATAGCGCGCTACATACCCAGAGGGTCTCAAGGCGCTTGGAGAAGGGTGGGGGATTACTTGTCCAATATCCAAGTTTTAAGTTGCTTTCTGAATGCTAGGTGGTTCTGAGTGAGGCGAAGGTGAATGGGAAGTGAGTTCCAGGTTTTAGCCGCCAGGTAGGAGAAGGATCTTCCTCCCATGGTGGTTTTGTTGATGCGAGGTACAGCAGCAAGGGCTTGGTTGGAGGAGCGCAGCTGAGTGTAGAAGGAAAGTCATGTGTTGAGGCAATCGGGTCCAAGTTCGTAAAGTGCTTTGTGTGCGTGGGTTAGGAGGCGGAATGTAATCCTCTTATTGACGGGGAGCCAGTGGAGGTTTTTCAGGTGATCAGAAATGTGGTCGTTACGCGGGATGTCTAGTATGAGTCTGGCTGATGCGTTCTGGATGCGTTGGAGTTTTTTCTGAAGTTTTGCGGTGGTACCGGCGTATAGGGTGTTTCCGTAGTCCAGGCGGCTTGTAACCAGTGCGTGGGTTTCGGTGGGGATCCAGTGAAATGTGTTTTTGAGCATGCGAAGAATGTTGAAGCAAGATGAAGAAATGGTGTTGACTTGTCTGGTCATCGAGAGTGAGGAGTCCAGAATGACGCCCAGGTTCCGTGCGTGGTCTGTCGGGATGGGTGCTTTTCCACAGGACTCTGGCCATCAAGAGTCGTCCCAGGCAGAGGGGGAGGTACCTAAGATAAGGACTTCTGTTTTGTCGGAATTCAGTTTCATACGGCTGTGCTTCATCCACTCGGCTACTTCTTTCATTCCTTCATGTAGGTTGGTTTTGGCGGTGTTAGGGTCTTTGGTGAGTGAGAGGATAAGTTGAGTGTCATCAGCGTAGGAGATGATGTTGAGGTTGTGTTGGCGTGCGATGGCCGCGAGGGGGCTCATGTATACGTTGAAGAGGGTGGGACTGAGTGATGATCCTTGTGGCACGCCGCAAATGACTTCAGTGGCCTCTGACTTGAATGGTGGGAGGCGGACTCTCTGGGTTCTTCCGGCAAGGAACGAGGTGATCCATTCCAGTGCTTTTCCCTAAATTCCGATGTTTCTGAGGCGTTGTATCAGGGTGCTATGACAGACTGTGTCGAAGGCTGCGGAGAGGTCGAGGAGGATGAGGGTGACTGTGTCTCCATTGTCCAGTAGAGTTCGAATGTCATCTGTAGCTGCGATGAGGGCGGTCTCTGTGCTGTGTTTGGCTCTGAAGCCGGACTGTGAGGAGTCGAGAGATTTGTTGGTTTCGAGGAAGGCGGCGAGTTGGTTGTTGACAGCTTTCTCGATGACTTTGGCCGGGAATGGAAAGAGCGAGATGGGGCGGTAGTTTTTGAGTTCGGTGGGGTCAGCTGTGGGTTTTTTCAGAAGGGCGCTGAGTTCGGCGTGTTTCCAGCTTTCCGGGAAGGTGGCGGAGTTGAGGGAGCAGTTGATGACGTCTCGGAGGTGTGGTGCTATGATGGAATCTGCTTTGTTGAAGATGTGGTGAGGGCATGGGTCTGTGGGGGATCCTGAGTGGATGGAGTTCATCAGGCGGATGGTGTCCTCAGTGGAGATTGGGTTCCATTCATTAAGGATGTTCAAGGGGGGTGAAGGTACGGCAGACGGTTGGGTGGGTTGGTCTCCGCGTTGGTTGTCGAAGCTGTTGTGGATGTCTGCGATTTTGTCGTGGAAGAACGAAGCTAGGGAGTCGCAAAGGGTTTGAGAGGGAGTGATGTTGTTGGAGTTGGCTGTGGGGTTGGTAAACTCTTTGACGATGTTGTATAATTCCTTGCTGTTGTGGGCGTTGTTGTCTAGTCGGTCTTTGAATGCGGCTTTCTTGGCAGTCCGGATCAGTTGGTGGTGTATGCGGGTGGCGTTTTTGAAGGCGTCCCTGATGCTGGTGTTTGGGTCTTTTTTCCAGGCCTTCTCAAGGGAGCAACAAAGTTTCTTGGATTTCTTAAGATCATCGTTGAACCAGGGGGCGTTTTTGTTGCCTAGTTTGATTTGACGTTTTTTCAGGGTTGCTAGGTTGTCAGCGCTGTTGGTTAGCCATTGAGTGAGGTTAATGGCTGCTTGGTTGGGATTCGAAGAGTGGGCAGGGGGGAAGAAGCGATGAGGAGATCTGGTTGATGGTGATTTTGTTTCAGTTTCTTCGAAGAGTAGTTTGAGGATGGTTGTGGGTTATGGTCTTATTGTAGATAAAGTGAACGCAGCTGTGGTCCGTCCAATGGAGAGCTGTGGTGTGACTGAAGGAGATATGTTTGCTGGAGGTGAAGATAGGGTCGAGTGTGTGACCTGCGTGGTGCGTGGGGGTAATAACAAGTTGTTTGAGTCCGAGGTTGGCGAGATTGTCCAGAAGGGCGGTGGTGTTGCTGTTGTTGCTTTTTTCCAGGTGAAAATTGAGGTCTCCCAATAGAATGTAGTCCTCGGAGGGGAGGGCGTGTGGGGTGATAAAGTCAGTGATGTCTTCACTGAATTTTGCATGGGGTCCTGGTGGCCTGTAGAGGAGGGTGCCTCTGAGAGTGGTCTTGGGGTCAGTGTGGATCTGGAAGTGAAGGTGTTCGGCGCTAGCGAGGTTGACGTCTGAGCTGGTTGAGATGCGGATGGAATTCTTGTGGACGATAGCGATGCCTCCTCCTGTTTGCTTGTTGCGGTCTTTTCGGATGATCTTGTATCCGTTCGGGTTGGCTATGGTGATGTCTGGGGCTGAGGAGGCGTTCATCCATGTTTCAGTTAGGAAGGCGACGTCCGGATAGATGGTGTTTCGTAGATTCCAGAGGTCGATGGTGTGTCTGTGGACTGAGCGGGTGTTGAGCAGGATGCATTTTAGGTGGTTGGTGTCAGGACTCTGTTTGGTGTTATTGGATGAGGAGTTGGTCTTGGTGCCATCATACTTGCAGGAGTTGCATGTGAAGGGTCCATGGGTGTGTCCAGGGGCGGCTTGGGCGCAGTTGGGGAGTCGGCCGGGGTTAAGGGCCAGGAGGGTGGAGGCGTCGTATGTAATGCGGGAGGGGTGGGTGGTACGGGAACCAGGGGGTCTGGCGCTGGGCGCGGTCTTGCCCTGGACGGGCATAGACAGGCTTACCTTTGGCGCACCTTCGGCGTGGCCGCAGCACGTGGACGCTGCGCGTTGGGTCATCTGCCTTAAATGGTAGTTAGGGGGGGCGGTGGGTGGGAGGGTCAGCTGGGAGGTGGTATCGGGGAGGGTAGGCGGGCCAGGGGAGTGCACACCAATTGCAATGGAGGAATGGGAATGGGAAGTAAATTGAATTCACTGTCATTAGAGCAATTACGTCTTGCCCTCACCATTTCGCCATAGGGTATGGCGTTAATTTGACTTGAAGGATTATACTATTTCCTCTTGCTAATCTTACCCTGACTTTTGGTTTTAGTCGTACTACATTTGCACAGGGACTCTAATTTAAATGCTACTTATGTAAATGTACATGTAAATGTGTTGTATTTGTAAAGCACACGGCTGCCCACGCGACGGGGCGTCCCGGCGCTGCACTCATAAAACTGTGGAACCCTTCCTGGCTTTACCATGTGAAATGTCCACTCCTGGGCACCCCCAAGGTGAAGCCAGGCATCCAAGCGCTGCTGGGGCCGTTGTGGAGATTAAGCAAGCTATTGCCCAGAGTCACAGAGTGGGACCCATGATTAGACTAGGCACCGAGGCGAGAATTATCAGGTCGGGGAGATTGAGTCCAAGAGCCGCCGAGGCGGGAATTGAACCCTGGTCCCGGGCCAGACCTCTGCATCAGGGTCTGCCGCTCTAACCATTGAGCCACGCTTCTCCACATTCTCCAATGGGCCTGCAGCACTGATTCTGCCACCCAATGCAGTAGCCCTTTAAACATGTCTCAGGCCCTTTCAGGGCATGAGTGTGTAGTTTTAATCTACCATTTCAACCTGGCAAATGACCCCTTTTGCCACGCCCAACTATTCTATTTAATGCACATTATTCACCCCAAAGGTAGGCCATAGAGGCCCAATTGCAGGGTGCAGTGTATGTAAAAAGTTGAATATGTACTTTTAAGTTTTACATGCCCTGGTAGTGAAAAACTCTTACATTAATTTTTCAGTACTGCAAGGCCAATCTATATAGGTTGACATTGGGTTTGTTTTATTACATTTTATAATTTCCAATAGGGAAAAGAGTTTGGGTCTCTGGACACACAATTGAAAATCACAACTTATGATAAAGCTGGATTTTAAGTTGGAAGTCTAAAAATGCCACTTTTAGAAAACTGTCATTTTCTTATTTTAACCATTCTGTGCCTTCAACATGTTTCTGAATACACGTCTGGGGTGGGTGGCAGATGGACCTTATGCATTCCTTCTAGATGGCCACAAAGAGTGGGAACTTAGGTATGACTCAATGGTCCTCATTGGGTCATTAACTAGCTTGGTGGGGGGCAGATGTAAACATAGCCTCACTTGAACATGAATAGGCTCTGACCAGTCTCCACACAATAGGGATAACAACCCTGTATTATCACTTCAGCCAGCTTGAAACCAAGGCAAGGGGGAAGGTGGTTCCCTGCACTTCAAAGCCACTGCCTAGAAGCTTTCCCCACCTTCCATAACCAAGGTACCAAAGTAAAACTTCTGGACTACAGACACCATCACTTCAGTGCAATTCTGGACATGAGGACACTCATGAGGACACTCAAACAAGAGGAAGGCCTGCTGTGCTGCTGAAAAGACTGCATTCTGCTGGAATCCTGCTCTGTTGTGACTGCCCTGCTGCCCTCCTTGCCTGGTAGTGAGGAGGACTGAACCTGCATTTCTACATCTGATGAACCAAATGTCTCTAAGGTCTTGCTAGCTTGCCTCATGTTCTGAAGTCTCATGGACATCAAAGACTTCATTCAACAGCCTCTGGACTCTGCCAACTGTGGGCCCCTCTGCCCTGCCACGTGGTGCAAATCCGGTCCTAGCCCCTTTGAAGTAGGTTTTCTGGCTATCTACACAAAAATCAATGCAGTGATGACTGTGCAGCGGTCGGCACTAAGCATGGGCGGAAAATCCATTCCGCTCGCGGATTTTGCGGATTTTCGGTAAATTCGCAATCCGGGAGATTCGCGAATTTCCCGCAAAATCCGCAAATCAATACGCAGCGGATTTTTTTTTCTTGGTGATACAATTTTGCGGCGTGCGGCATTCACTTACCGTCATTCAGCGTTTGCTGAGTTGTTTTTGTCGATATTTTGCGAGTGCTGCGCCATTTTGGATCTTGCTGCGAGATCCCGCTGGAGTTTGGCGACCACGATTACGTCATCGCGCCCCCCACCTTGCACAGCGAGAGTTTGTCAACGCGAGTACGCCGTGATCACGTATCGCGGGAGTTCGCAATTGCGAACACGTAGATGCGGCGAGCAGCAACAATCCACCAGTAAGCAGCATAAACCTTCTGAAAATGATGATTTTTATCACAATAACTCCTCAGGTTGACATTTGCCTGCACTTTTTTTTGCAAGGAGTCCATTTTTGGGGGTGGGGGGTGGGAGGAAGGAAGTGCCCCACAGTCTCCAACTTCCTGTTCCTGTCCAGCAGGCTCCTCCCAGTGCTTTCTTCATGTGCTGGTCACTTTCATTCGGATTCTTCACCTGGAAGGATTACTTTTTGTGGATGCTGCTGGATATTTGGATTTGAGCCTTTTTGACTTTCTTTGGATCACTTTTGGATTATAAATTTCACAAGTAAGTTTGTTTGGGGCATTACAGTTGCTGCAACTACAATTTTGGAATTTTCGATTTTTGGGCTGTTGTTGGGGCCTTTTGACCAGGGGTAAACAGTGGTGGGTGGACTGAGTCTTTCTGTGGGGTCTCTTTAATAAAAACATCATGGAGGGCCTGGATGGCTTGGGATTGTGCTGATTTTTCTGTGATTTTCGTTTTTCTGGGCTGTTGTTGTGACCATTTCACCAGGGGTAGTGAGTGGTGCATGGGCCTAGTCTTTGTGTGGGGTGTCTTGAATTTAAACATCATGGAGGGCATGTATGGCATGGGATTGTGCTGATTTTTCTGTGTTTTTCGATTTTTTGGGGTGTTCATGGTGCAGGCCATGTGGGTGAGGGCCATTTTGAGTGCTGCTACAGGCAGGCCCTGGCCATGTGCTGGGAGGCAGGGGGCCATTTTGAATGCAGACAGTGTTCTTAGGTCTGCAACCATTTTGCCTAGCATTCAACCTTTATGCCCAGGGGCAGTGAGTGTGGTGCATGGGCCTAGTCTTTCTGTGGGGTGTCTTGAATTTAAACATCATGGAGGGCTTGGGATTGTGCTGATTTTTCTGTGATTTTCGTTTTTTTGGGCGGTTGTTTTGGCCTTTTCACCAGGGGTAGTGAGTGGTGCATGGGCCTAGTCTTTCTGTGGAGTGTCTTGTATTTAAACATCATGGAGGGCCTGGATGGCATGGGATTGTGCTGATTTTTCTGTGTTTTTCGATTTTTTGGGGTGTTCATGGGGACAGGCCATGTGGGTGGGGGCCATTTTGAGTACTGCTACAGGCAGGCCATGTGCTGGGAGGCAGGGGGCCATTTTGAATGCAGGCAGTGCTCTTAGGTCTGCAACCATTTTGCCTAGTTTTCAACCTTTATGCCCAGGGGTAGTGAGTGTGGTGCATGGGCCTAGTCTTTCTGTGGGGTGTCTTGAATTTAAACATCATGGAGGGCTTGGGATTGTGCTGATTTTTCTGTGATTTTCGTTTTTGGGCTGTTCTTGTGGCCTTTTCACCAGGGGTAGTGAGTGGTGCATGGGCCTAGTCTTTCTGTGGGGTGTCTTGAATTTAAACATCATGGAGGGCCTGGATGGCATGGGATTGTGCTGATTTTTCTGTGTTTTTCGATTTTTTGGGGTGTATAACTGAACTGATGTTCCTCTGTCTTCCATTGCTTTTAGGTGCACAAGACTCAAGAGAACCACCAGTGCCAGGAAGAAGTCCTGCAGCGGTGTGTGTGTGCAGCATAACGTCACGCGACGTCACGTCTGGCCACAGACAACTCTGTAACTTGTGCAACTGCGGCCTGCTGTTCTGACCTGCTCTGAATAAGATGGCCCCAAAAAAAGTTCCCCTTAGCTCCTCTAGCAAGAAAGTTGCCAGTAAGGAGCAGAAGAAGCAAGTTACCAAGGAGACTGGTGTGCCGCCCACCACATTTTTTGTAAGTAAAAAAAAAAGTACGCTTGCAGCAGCAGCGGGATATGCTGGGGACCAAGCTGGGTGCAGCACCCCCACTCCATTGGGCTCAGTGCCACCACCACAACCACGCCAACTCAAGTCCAAGCCCTTGAGTGCTGCAGAGGCACTTAGACTAGTTGTTCAATCACCATCGACCAGTGATGTTGGCTCATCGCAAGAAAGTAGCAGCAATGTCCCTCAATCAACACAGGTTGTTGTAACTCATCTGACGAGTGTTGAACAACCACAGCCGCAACAACAACCACATGTGCAAGTACAAGCCCAAGTACTTGTGGAAGGAGAGGCAGCGCAAGGAGATGCACAAGCAGAGGTGCATGGAGGGTCACAAGTGCCCACAATAGTTGTTCCTCCAGAAGTAGGGGCACATCAGGAAATCGACAATCAAGCCGAGGTATCATTTGAGGATGCCACTCCTCCTGATCATTCATTGTCTTCCTCATCCCTAGCAAGGAAAAGATCAAGGATGGCGTCTACATCTTCTTCAAGCACACCTCCTTCTGATGATACGGATCAAAATTGGGAACCAGCACCACTGCCGTCTGAGAGTGAGGCACACCATGATCTGACAAAGGTGGTTAAGCGTAAAAGGAAGCTCGTCCAACATCTCATAGTTATGGAGTGTGATGAGGCTCAACAAGAAGTGGCGGATACTGCTGCTGATGAAGACTGTCACGACGATGACCCAGTCATCATAAAGGTCACTGCAGCCCCAGCGGGCATGCAGCAAACAGACATTTTGACCCTAGCCCGAGAATCTGCTGAGCGTGATGATGTTGTCGACGAGGAGGCAATGGAAGAAACACCACAATCATTGGAGTTAACTAGTACACCAACACGTAACACTTCCATATTTCTTCCTCGCAAGAAGGGACCTCCATCCACCTCGACCTCAATTAGTGGTGGTGAAAGTGCAAAACGTACTAAAGTTCGGCAATCCACATCCTCCACTTCATCTGGCCACCACCAGTATCGCCGCCTCCTCCGGCCCCCAAAGACATTTGAAGTCCGCAGTTTGGGACTTCTTTAGTGTTTGCCCAAAAAAGGAAAACCTCGCCATTTGTAGCATTTGTAAGCATGCAGTTAGTCGTGGTAAGTTTGGTACCAACTATGGTACCGGAGGCCAGAGAGGTCATCTTGAGAGACAGCACGCTGTCCAATGGTTTGCGCACCTAAAGGAGATCAAGGAAGCCCGAATTGCAAGTCAAAAAAACGTTGATGTTTCATCTGATGATGACGAGGAGGAAGAAGACGTGTCAAACACTTCACTTACACCCAGTACCCCTGTCAGCAGCACACCCCATGTGAGCCACACTAAGAGTGTGGGAGAGCGTGAGACACCAATGCGAAAAAGCTCATCAGCGAGCGTAACTGGGTCGAAGAAGTCATCATCATCATCATCCCGTAAATGCTTGGTCCAGGGCAACATTAGAACCATGTTGTTTACAGAAGCGCCATATGAATGTAACCACCCACTGACGCGTCTGTATAACACTAAGCTGGCTAAAATGCTAGCTCTGGACCTTCTCCCTTTTTCTTTTGTAGAAGGGATTGGTTTTCTAGAATTAGTGGCAGCGCTCTGCCCTAAATGGAAGGTTCCTAGCTGGTTCTATTTTGCCAGAGTTGCGGTTCCAGCACTACGTGAAGATGTGCTGGAGGTGATTGGGGCAGCTTTGCAGAAGAGTGCTGTTCACACTATACATCTGACAACAGACATGTGGACCAGTGGCGCAGGCGCTGATTACATGTGCATCACTGCAAACTGGGTCTCTTTTTCAGGGGTTAAAGCAAAGCTAAACGCAGGTGTTGACCCGGACCAAGTTTTTAAAGCTGCTCGGAAACAGGCAACACTAGCCATGTTTGGCTTGGAGAAACGTCACACAGCAGAACACATTTTGAATGAGTTTAACACAAAGGTCTTTCACTGGTTGTCCCCAAAAAAACGCCAGATTGGTTATGTTTCCACGGATAATGGCGCCAATGTACATGGAGCTGGGTCAGTATTTCAGAGTGCCGTGTTTGGCGCACTGTATAAACCTGGTTGTTAAAAAATTCTTGAGTGATGAAGACAGTTGAGCGTGCGAGTTAGTGGCCACCTGCCGAAAAATGTGCAACCATTTCAGCCATTCTTTTAGGGCTGGAAGCATCTGAGGAGCCTGCTACATGAACGTTGAATGCCAGAGAAAGGACTCATCCAGGAGGTCCCTTTCTCAGACACTCTGTTCATCACCACCCCCTTTTCTAAATCATCCAGGAGGTGGCAAAATGTTGGAACTCAACCTTCTACATGCTTGAGCGTCTGTATGAGCAGTATACGGTACTCGATCACTATTTCTTAACAGTGGGTACAGCTCTGAAGGACCTGAGGCTAGATGCGGCGCAATGGAACCTAGTTAAAAGCCTGACAGACATGCTTCGTCCTTTTGAGGTCTTCACGCGTGCAGTCAGCAAGGAGGACTGCAATTTGGGAAAAGCTATCCCATTGTTGCGCATGCTGCAGCACCAACTGAAGGCGGTGTCTTCTATGTTTCAAAAAGATGAAAAAAAGAAAGACGCTTTTCTTTTGGCGGAGCAATTATTAGAGCGCCTACTTGGTGATGAACATCTTAAAATGATCCACTCAGAACAGCATTACATTTGTGCTACTATTCTGGATCCACGCTACAAAAAGGCGCTGGCAGGCCAAGCATTCTTTCCTTTTGGTGATCAAGATGTTACAAAGTACAAACGTTGGCTAGCCTTCTCAGCCAAGAGGTTTGAAAGAGAATGGCAGAAAATTGAAGGAAAAGGCAGTACATCAGCCATCCCAAGTCAAAAGAATCCACTTCTGCACCTGTGGCTGTGGTACAAGTGACCTCTCAGCCGTTAAAGACACCGGCAACCGGATCATCTGCACCAGACACAACAGTAACATTGGATGCAGAAGAGGATTGGCTAACTCGGCTTAGGTTTGGTTCTCAAAAGGTCACAGCAAAAAGTAAGCAAAGTGGAGGAACCTTGGAGGATCTTGAGTCGATGGTGCAGGACTATCTGAATGACTCAACAGAGGTCTATGTTAATGCTGACCCATTGGCGTATTGGCATGGGAAAAAAGAATTGTGGGCACAGCTCTCAAACCTGGCAATAAACTACTTGTCTTGCCCACTCACAAGCGTGTCTTCTGAACGTGTTTTCAGTGCTGCTGGTGGCATTGTAACTTCCAAATGGTGCCGCCTCTCGCCCGAAAATGTGGAGAGGTTAACAATGATCAAGATGAATCAGCACCTCATACCACCAGATTACAAAGTACGAGAAAGCACGCCGGATGAAGACGAGGTGGACAGCAACGTAGATGAGGGAATTTCTTCTCTGTTAGGTGACACTGACCTCACCCTGCCTGAATTCGCAGAGTATGAGGACGAAGCCTTATTCTTATTCCCTGACACCGAGCCCTGAAAATGAGACAATAAATCAATAACTTTCTTTTTCATCCTTATTCACTTTTATTCCTGTGTGTCTGTCTTTCTTTGTTGTGCACAGTTGATATAATTCAAACTTCAACCCCTTCGATGCTCATGACGAGCTCAGCTCGTCATGAGGCACGGTTGAGCTGTGCTCATGACGAGCTGAGCTCGTCATGAACAATGGGACTCATAGAATATTAGCACAGGAGAAAAATCTCCCTAGCAGCCAAAGTGTTAATCACCTAATCACAAAAACAAGCCCATCAGCAGAACTGTCTTCACTTGTTTGCTTATTGATTTAAAGGTGCCGCAGTCTGCATTCCTCAGGTTCACAAGTTCACAAGAACATGCTCCTCTATCCTCCTCCTCCAGACTCCTATTTCCCTCAAAGCAGAGAGCTGGATTACGCCCATTGAAGAAAGACTCTGCACTTGCGGGGGTGTTCTACTTCTTTGCGGGTGAGTTGACGGCTCTGGAGCCATTGCTGGGAAGCTCTAATACCGGATAGAAGTGGTTTGGACCAAATCGGAGGCAACATTTTTTTTTGCGTTTTTGCTGACTTGCTTGCCTTTGAGGTGCTCTTTGGGGGTGTTCCGGGTATTTGTGGGTGAGTTTTGGGGTCTGGGAGCACTGCTGGGACACTCTAATTTTGATTGCATTTGCTTTTCAGGAAATCCGTGGTGGAAAACGGGAGTTATGACCTAGCTGCACAGCGCGTTTGGACCGAAGGCCGATAAATATTGTAAGTATGAGATTTCCCTTTTTGGCTGTTTGGGGGTGTTGGGCTTTTTTGCGGGTGGGTTGGCGGGTCTTGGGGCATTGCTGGGAAGGTCTAATACCGGATAGAAGTGGTTTGGACAAAATCCATGCAGAATTTTTTTTTGCTATTTCTGACATTTTGCTCAATGTAGCGTTTTCAGGGGCCTGTTTGGGGGGCTTCCTGGTGTTTGTGGGTGGGTTTCGGGGTCTGGGAGCACTGCTGGCTATGGATACTTTAGATTGCAAGAGGTTTGAAGCAAATCCATGGTGGCAGATGGGAGTTAGGGCCTAGCTGCAGAGCGCGCGCGGAGTGATTTTGCTGACTTGCTTGCCTTTGAGGTGCTCTTTGGGGGGGTTCCGGGTGTTTGTGGGTGACTTTTGGGGTCTGGGAGCACTGCTGGGACACTCTAATTTTGATTGCATTTGCTTTTCAGGAAATCCGTGGTGGAAAACGGGAGTTATGACCTAGCTGCACAGCGCGTTTGGACCGAAGGCCGATAAATATTGTAAGTATGAGATTTGAGGGTTTGGGGGTGTTGAGCTTTTTTGCGGGTGGGTTGGCGGGTCTTGGGGCATTGCTGGGAAGGTCTAATACCGGATAGTAGTGGTTTGGAAAAAATCCATAAGGAAAAGCCTTTTGGCCCTTTTTGTAACTTAGGGTTCATTAGGGTTAGCCCTAGCAGCAGGATTGCATGTGTTTCGGGGTGTTCTAGATTTTTGCAACTGAGTTCTGGGGTCTTAGAGCACTCGTGGGAATGTGTAATTTTGGTTGCAAGTGATTTGAAGAAAATCCATGGCGGGAAAGGGGGGATTTGGCATAGTTAAAGAAAGCCTTTGCCACTATTCTTAACTTAGGGCTCGTTAGGGTTAGCAGTATTTGTATTGCATGTGTTTGGGTGGGGGGGTTTGCGAGTCTTGGAGCGATGCTGGGTATGGATACTTTTGTGCTTGCAAGTGGTTTGAATACAATACATGGTGGGTAAGGGGGTATTTGGGCCTACTTTTACTTTCAAAGTACGTTTTGTCACCAGTTTACTAGGCCTCGTTTTTTGAGATCTGATTGGGGGTCTTCTACATTTTTGCGACTGGCTTTAGTAAGGGTCTGGGTGGGAGCACTGCTGGGAATGTCTAATTTTGTTCTAAAACACAGTTTACAGTACACCTAGCTTGAGGGGAAAGATCCGCTAAATTAATTTGCCCATACTTATTTTTCCTTCAAAAGGTGACTCAGACAGAGTACGCACTTTCAAAAATATTGTACTGTCTATTAGGAAACTCAAAGTGTGACTTTTTGCACTACACAGCGTACATACCTTACATTTATTTATCAGTGGTGTTCTAATATCACTTCCTGTTTTTCCGTCAATAATTACAGGCCGGGTTTCAGTCTGTGCAATGGGAAAAAAAGGATGGAGTCAGGCATCACATTAGCGAGCCGCAATTCAGCATCTGCCTGGCAGGCAGTGGACAGGGTGTCTTCTGGTCACCAACATTGATGGACGAAGCGTCAGCTGGAATGGAGGAGTGCCGCTAATAAGAGGAATTGTTTGATGCGTGCAACTTACTTACCAAATTCAACAGGACAACTACAACAACATACAGATACAGTATTCAGTGTTTTCTTCTATGAGTGTGACTGCATTTCTTGGATCTCTCTCTGCTTCTAAATTGATCCCTACAGCCATTCTATAGGTTTTACTTCGGCTATTTTTTAAACCTAATTTAATGTAAGAAGTGTTTCTCTGGGTGCAGAGATAGGCAAGTGAAAACGCTGCAGCCCTGTACTGTCGCATTCTGTCATTCACGGTTGTCGAAAGTACTACTTACTTTTCAGTAACAATGCATGCAGTAGTGCATGCACTTCCTTTATGTCACTTAAAAGATTTATGGTTAGCTTTGTACCCAAAGATTTCTTTATCTTCAATTATTGTTTAACCATGCTGTGCTTTTTTTTCTTCTCTCAACAAAACCTACCCAAAAACAAACCCCCATTCCCATCCATTTTACAAACCCTTTCCCTCTTTCCCCGGGCTGTGTGGTTTTGATTGATGTGTGACTAAATTACATCAATAATTCCACACACTTGCTGGGGAGGATAAGGTCATAGCAACAGGCTGGCGAAGGAATCCGAGGATATATTCTAGACTTACTCAGCTTCAGTACTATTTCTTGTAGTAGTAGCCAATGTCAAAGAAATTCAACGCAAGTACTAGTTATACTTTCAATACTTTACCATTTGTTAGGCTACATTGTGGCACTGTTCTAGTGTACTGTCACCTGCTATATTTTCTATCGTACCGTTGTAATGCTACAGTAAGGACAAACCAGGTTTCATTTTCTTTTTTTCCATAGGCATGCAACTGCCACTGTGTCACACCACTAGTACCACTGCAATGAGTACATTTCATCTGCCCAGGATTGCCAACCTTAATCGCCATTTCCGGTGGAGCCAGCCCTGGGCCTAGCCCTACTTTCAAACACAAATTACAGGTAAGATAAGCGTTTGGTGGGAGGTAGTATAATGGAGTATTAGGAGAGAGGGGAGATTGACGGTAGTACTACTAAAGTCATAGGACTCTTGAATTCACTTACTCTGTGAGAGGCATTTATTGTTTAAAACATTTAGCCATTTACACTTAAAGGAAGAAAATGACACAGACTTAAGTTTTAGGAACACAAACTTTCTGTTAAACCCCCACCCAAAAGACTCAAAAGCAGTAAAAAACAGGTATGCTCAGATAAAGTTTCAAAAAGTATATTTTTGTAGCCCTAACAAAATAATCTCCCGCAAGACCCTCCCTAACCCCAACGATTGTCCTTCAAAAGTCCCAAAAACAACCCAACTCCCAATTCCCACCCCCCAAAAGTCTCTAAAAAAGGGCAAGGGATACTACGGCAGGGTGCTGTTCACTTTTGCGGCCAGGGCATCATACTCCTTGCGGAGGGTGGCATGGTCGGAGCGGAGGCCCTCCACCAAGGTCTTATACGTTCGGACCTCCTGCTCCAGGTAGGACACTCTGAGGCATAAGCGGTGCTGGCGTGCCTTGCGACTCCTGTGGGGGGCAGCTGCTGTCTTTGTTGCTCGGCGGTGGCGGTTGGCTTTGGTAGCCCGGCTCCGTACCGCTGGAGCACTGCGCTGGCTGGCAGCCTGTGGGGGCATGGAGGAGGATGCAGCTGTCCCAGTGGATGTTGTACCAGTAGACTGCATGTCCTCCTCCTCCAGGACCACCAGCCGCCGATATTGGGCGACAGTGGCATCCAGCCTCTGTTGCCGGGCCATTCGAGCCAGCTCCCTCCTTGATGGTCTGTTTGATTTGGAAGGAGCAACTATATGAAGAAAGAAAGACATAAAGACATAGTCTGTAACCAATGCTCCTTAAGATTAATACAAAATGATTGAGCAGAAAGTTGTGTCACAGTACAAGTAGCAAATTGAAAGCACAGTACATAACTATTGAGGGCAGTATCTATCTAACCTCCCACTTCTTCATCCTTGCTCTAACATTAGTGGGAGTTTAAGGAACAAATTCTACGAGCACTATGGACTTCCATTACAGTCGACTATGACAGTACACCAGTCTTATTCTTCTTCTTCTCTCTTGTTTAGGAAAATTGGTACGTTATCTTATGCAAGCCGGCATAATGCCAGCGCAGTGAACTTGCACCCGAGAAAAACAGACGCACACCATGATGAGTGAGACAGACTTGCGTTACTGTACCGGTCCAGTACATTCAGGTGGTGAAGCTCTTACTTTTCTATTACGGGTGGCACTGAGAATACTCTGTTAAAAGGGCTACTGCTTAATTAATTTAGCTTTCACCCTACAGTGCAAATGAGTACTAGAAAAGGAACATGAAGAAGCTAAATAATCTGATTATCTATCACTTCACATGGGATGTATTTGATTACATATGGAATGACTTACTACTACTAAACTAAAGTTATTAGGAGAGGTAGGGAGTGTCCACCGTAAGAACCGGACATATGCTGTGCTTGCAGTTGCAATACAAACTACTGCTACTATTCATGGTAGTATTTGGACAAAATTACAACTTCTTTTCCTTGCCTTTCATACACTGGAACGGACGTGCGGGTGCGGTGTTACATGCTCTTCAAAGTAACACTTAGTTCATCCAGTGACCGTCTACTCTCTCTAGATACACATATGCTATCTAAGAGTATATGCTATCTAAGAGTCAGATAGTACTACGATCCAGGCATCCATCCATTCAAAGTATATGCACACATACAGTTTCTGTTTCACCCACCCAGGCTGTTCTCCTTCCACCGATCCTTGCTTCATCATTCACCCAGCCATGCACCATACCATATTCTTTCCTTCCCAACCACCTCGGGGACCAAGCAAACACATATCATTCTTCTTTGCCAGTCATCATTAAATTTCTCGTCCTTCCACACTTACTTACACCCTTCTTTCGCTTTTCGTTCATCCCATCCATCAAGTTAATCTCAGATCTGATTGGGATTCTTCTCGCCAAAAACTACACAGCTAAGTCGAAGTACATTTAGAGGAGGCTACTACCTGGTTGATTTATAATACACCCGTGCAGATAGCGGGCGCAGGCTCCTTGCACTTGCTGGTGCGCCCCCTCCCCCTCCCAGAGCCCCAGATAGCACACTCTGCAGTCTTCAATCTCAATAAGTAAGGAATATATAGCTTACCTCTGCCCGCCACCACCGTGTGAACCCTCACAGGCACAATGGTGTCGTCCGGCACTTGCACCGCATCCTCCCCAGAAGTGTTCCCCTCATCCACCACCACCACCTCCGCGCTGGCCCCGCCACCAGATGTTCCACCTACAAAGTACATTTAAGAATGTTAGAATACACCACTCACTACTATATAAAATGTGGTCTAGGAATAAAGAAATGTTAAAAAAACAGCAAACAATGTAATAATTTGTGGCTGTCTACTCTAAAGTAAAAATGTCCCTTTTTCCAGGGAAGGCTGTTGTCTTGCTGCACTTTTGGCACAACTGATGAATGCTTGCTTTTTATTATTAACACGCACCACTTTTTCTCCTAACAGACAGAAGCTTGACTTCTAAGAACACGAGCAAGATCAAGTTCAAACCAGGTGAGAGCTCGGCTCGACCACAAGAAATGTGTTCAATTAATCGTCAGCACTAAGCACTTTTCCATTTTCAGTTAAACGTTTAGTTTTATGACAAACTTGATTTTAATAAATGTGTTTACTTTTAATAAAGCTTTTAAACTTAAATAGACTCTGTGGTTTTTGGTCCTCCAGACTAGAGTGGCTGAGCTAAAGGTTTTGGAATTTTTGCAAGCATGAGTCCGTGCCTCTGACACTTCTTGACTCTGACTCCGTACTCTTGTCCTGCTTTGGATAATTTAATCATCATTGGGGATCAATCATCGGTGACTTTGGGAGCTAAATGACTCTGCCACACTATCTAGTCAGTAAGGAGATTGGGGGTTCAACTACAAAGTCTGTTATCACTGAGGTATGAGGAAAGTCTAACAGCGCCTATTATAATTGATAAGCTAAGCAATGCATTATTTAGTGTCCATACTTCTGTTGGCGCAGATTTGTCCCTGCAACAGTAGTAGAATGGATTGTCCTCCTATACAAACCAAAAGTAAAGTAGTATCTTATTATTTCTTGGTGGTCATTCATCTTTTTATTGTTGGCAATTGTCAAAGCATAAATATTTAGAAGACTTGAAAAGACATTATGGACAATCCCAGAGGACTGCACTCAGTGCATAGAGCTATTGCTGACTTGAATGGGAGTCCAATGGAATTGCCAAATGTGCAATCTTAGTTAGATACACAGACAGACTAATAAGAATAATCTAGTAATACCACAGGGAGTCATAGTCGAGGCAGGAAAATAATTTAGATCCAGTCTACAAGAAGATCAAAGACGATTTAGAAAAAATCGAATGAGGAACGCTAGGAAAAAATAGGTACTCTATATTAAAATTAAAACTTACAGGGGCCAGCAAAGGAGCTCTCGCCTGCCTGATCCTGGCCTGCATCCTGTTGAACAGCACTCTCCTCCTCCTCCTGTGTCCTCTTGCCCCTGGGGGGAGCTGATGTACAACATGAAAGAAAGAAAGACCAGAAAACATGGATGATATTTGTCAACCAAATCAAACATTTCAAAAGAACAATAACAAAATATTTTGGCGAAATAGCAAATAGACAACTATTCCACGGGATATATTGACCGATCTCATGTGGCCTACTACGTTATTAGTATTGCTTGATTTCCGGACCGTCGACTTGGAAAGTTCTTATGTAACTCACTAAACAAAGTACTAAAAAGGTTTGCCTAGGACTGGCAGGCAGCAGTCCGCAGCACGCGAAGTGACAGACAAAGTCCATTGTGATTGCAGATCAGCGACAACACTAAAGTTTCCTACTACATTAACCAGTTGTTAAAATACTCAAACTATCAATCCACCACCACTATTTCTTCTTATCGCCATGTGTACAAAGGAAGGACTGGACTTGAGTCTGTAGGGGCTGATTTAGAAGCCCCTTGAGGCTCTTTTGCTCCATTGTTGCGTGACTTTTGTGACGCAGCGGCAGAACTAAAGAGGCGCCATGGTGCGGCGTATATTAACAACGTGACGCATATGGGAGATGCATCACGTTGTAAAGCCCTGCGCCATCAGGGGGCGTTCCGGCGCAAGGGAGGGCGTTCCTGCGCAGGAACGCATCCTAAAAGTGGCAATGATGCGTGACTCAAAACCTGCACCTGCTTGAAGCAGACGTACGGCTTGACACAGCATTGGAGAGATAGGGCACCCCAGAGCATTGATGGAGCTGGGCCATCGTTGCGACGCAACTCCAGCACTGCGCCGCCTTTACGGCACAGATGTGTAACGTTTTGGGCCATTTTGACCCGCATTGTAAATACGGTGCACCATGGGTGGTGTTGGCGTGGCGCACAATTACTGGCGCATCCCTGCTACTTTGCAGGAAAGCGCCGGTAATTAAAAATCTGACCCTTAGTGTCTAGCATTAGGCAGTTCTTTAAACTACACTCATACATAATTTCACAGGCCAATGAAATGAACACAAAATCGAAAACAAATAAGCATAGTAGCAACACTACTGAGAAGGAGAGCAGTGCACCTGAAATGCACAGACGATTTTGAAATATAATTTACCTACAATGTAATCAGCAGCATTATTGCTCTTGGTAAAAAACAAAAATTTGCAATATAATAACACACAGAGCAGGAGAAAACAGAGTAGTAAAGAAATAGCTACTACTACTCACCAAGCCCGGGGATCTCAAGGCCGAGCAGGTCGAGCAGATCGCGTTTCCGGTCCAGGACATCTGTCCAGTGGTGGGTGGCCTGGTTGTAGGTTCGCCGGACGCGAGAGTGGTGGTACATGGCCCGGCACACCTTCTCCCACCGCTTCCGGCACTCCCGGATCCCGTACCCGCTACCGATCTTGCTGCCTTCCATGATGGTCCTGGGGAGGCGGCGCTGAACATAAAAAATTAGTGCGCCCACCTCCTCCGGGCTGAAGATCTCCCGGGGTGCGACCTGCTTCCCCCTCAAACGCCTGCACGGGAGCCGGGCACGGGGTGCAGGACCCTTCCCCTTCTCGGGATGCTTCCCGGCTCCCTTTACCATGGTCTCGGCAGAAAGGAAGCTAAATATTAAAGAAAATAGAATAGGGAAGAGAAGAAAAGAAAAGAGTTTAAAAAAGTAGTTAAAAATTAACCAAAAGTAGCAGAAAACACAAACATATAGAGCTAGAAAAATAGAGGGATAGATAATAAGTAAAATAGATTAAAAAAAACTTCAAACAAGCAAAGGATGGCAGAGATTCAGAGAGGATAGAAGAAGCATGACCAGAACCATAGCAATGAATGAGAAACAAGATGGGCGCGCCGGTTCACGACCGCGTGGGTAAGTTCGCGCGAGATTTTCCTCACGAACACACGCGAAATTGTACTAGCGAGCGGCACACTTTGCGAGATTACACATCGCTCCCGGAAACGGAAATACGTCATGCAAACAAGATGGCCGCGCCTGTGAACGACCGTGAGGGTAACTTCGCGCCGCTGCGCTACAAGCGGCTCGCTAAAACGCACAAAACATAGTGAACTAACACTCCGCAAAAAACAAATCGCATATTCGCACGAATTCGCGGCTTCCGAATTCGATCTCGCGCAGGTTCGCGCCCCGCGAATCCCGCGAAATTGCAGAAAAACGAGCTTTGCAAAACTGAAAGCACTCAGCAGGTGCAAAAGTTCAAACTCATCATTAGTAACCATTCCCTGTAGTGCTTCCTGACTGGGGCCCCTCCAGAGCTCAGTTGCTAGTTGCAACAATTGTATGACCCTGCTCTGACCCTCACAGCAGGCTCATAGAATAGCTACAAGTAGGCCACAAAGGTCCTGGAAAAAAAATTGCACTGCAACAGAAAGCAATTTACAGATAAGGAAGCAGGTGCCAGACTGGAATTTTAAAACAGTGACACATTAATAAATGAACCCCAAATTAATTCATGTCAGTTGATGCAGGGCAGGTGTGCTTGCTTTTCCCCCCCATAATCTACAGTGATGATGAACCAGAGGGTGGCATTGATGTACCAGAGGGTGGCATGGGTGAAACAGAGGGTGGCAGTGGTGAAACAGAGGGTGCTGGGAACCTGTGATGATGAACCAGACGTAGAAACAACATAGTCGCGACCGTTGCGAGCCGACAAGTAAATTTGCAATTGCAAACTGGTACAAAACCCTCGCGAACTGGCAGAAACCCTTGCGAACACAAAAAAAAGAAAAAATCCGCAAATTCGCAGGAATTCGTGGATTTTGCCGACTGCCATTTCACAAATACGCAGATTTGCGAACGCCAGATTCGCAAAATTCGCCCATGCTTAGTCGGCACTGAAACATTCCCATTGATGGAGATGCATCGCCACTCCGAGGACATCTCATTGCTGGCTCCCTGGCTCAATGGTACCACATTGGCTTCATCGCCAAGGGTTTGATGACAACACATCCCCCAACTATGCAACTTTGAACCAACACATCGCCTACAATACTGTTTATCAACTCCGACGCATGACCTCCAACTGCTTTCCTTTATCTTGTTCCTTGATGCAAGCGCTTCCTCCGTGAATGTGCTATTTTCAGCAGATCTTGCTTGGCTCCTGTATCAGACCCACGCTCCATCACAGTCAGCCTGCCTTTTCGGATTCAACCCGGTCTAGTGCAAACAGATTGCCCCAGTTGGCGCTTTATGTTGCTAAGCACTATATTTCTAGACTCAGGTTCTATTTATTGTATTTTTTTTTCTTGCTCTTGTTTCAGTCATTAAATTAAGCTCTATCTTTCTAACCTGGTGTGGGTTATTATTATGTGATGTTTTCACTGTTGTACTGTATTAGGTGCCAATCTACCAGATGGTGAGCACAGGTTAATTTACAGTGTATTCTGACATATCCTGAGTAAGCTTGTGGTCCCTACTTGGACAGTGTGCATACCTCTGCCAAATAGAGACCTAATTTTAAACACGCTCCTCAATTGGTAATCCAATTATTTACAAATAATTTATTAAAATGTACTCCATTTGTCTAAATTGGAGCTGGATTTTTCTTGTTTTGTGTTTCCACTTTGTTACTGTTTGTGTGCTGCAAAAATATATCAAAAAATGGGGGTGCGGGGAGCACTCCTATCCTTTGTGTTCTCGAAAAATATTCCATCCGGTGTATATTAAATTACACAAATGCGTGCTGGTAGGATTAGTGCCAAAACCCTGTGGCACCTGTGAATAAGTCCATGAAAGGGGCAAAAGCGTTCGCCCCATCCGACCGCACTATTGCATGGCGCCTCTCTGGCAAACACTTTCTTCGTTTTAATTATTTTGTTCCAATGTTTTCATTCTTCAACCTTTTTTAATCTATTTATCTGAAATTATCATCCTTTTACTTCCATCCACAGCCGGGATCTTAATGCCATTTTCAAGTTTCTAGTGAGAATGCTGTGCCCATCCGGACCTCTAGCACAAACATGACAGATGCAGGGGTTCCTCCAAAACAGCGTTTATTAAAACCGATGCATTTCAAGCATCTAGTGCTCTTCGTCAGGGTACGCTGTAAACAATATAGAAACACATGTACATTAACTTCATTACACTACTACGTATATAATAAAGTCATTCATAATCATTGCTTGATGCTTGATACCTTACTAAAAAAGCTTAACTCAATATCATTGCGTTTCTGAAAATGACAGTTTTTAAGACAGTTTAAAAAACCATTCCAGACTATTTACTTTTTTTCTATAATGTGTAGACACATAAGCAACAGCACTTTTAACTGAATGTGACCCCCCCCTTTTTTACCATGAATCATTTGTTATCCTATTGCTCACTAAGTAGCCTCCCTGTGTCTTCACTCGTCCCGTGCCATATTAGTTCACCACCTTTCATACTGCATTCATTCTCCGTTCACCATCTTATAAACACCTCGTATAAACACCTCCCTCATAAATCAAACATTCTCCTTCCTTGCACTTGCGTGTATGCTTTCCTTTTAATGCCTGCCCCTCGGTCTTCCAACAGAACCTCCCAATCTCATTCTCACAGTATCCGACTCTCAAATATCTCACTAATCACTCGAAAGAAATTAACAACCACCCACACAGTTTAAGCTTACACGCAACTCTGACGCCTCACAGCAATCATACAACAAAAATAATAATCGATCTTACATACCCTCCTAAACCCATGATGCTCATCCAACAAAAACACACATCAAATCACATACCTGTTTCAGGCGTTTTGCGTCAGCCCGATTCGTATCACTAAATGACCATGGTAATCGCCCTTATTTAAATCCCACCCTTGTGAAATCCCTCCTACTAATTAGGGTAATAATTGCCGTTCTGACGCCTATGTAACGCTTTGGTGTACGCCTACACTAGCCCATGATACTACAATACCCAGAACACAAAAATATATCACATCTTGAAGTTAAGCCCGACTGCATTTATGCCATTCTACCGGATGGTTAAGCACAGGTTCATTTAGTGTCATATGTGGTTCACCCTGACAAGGATTATGGCTGCTGCTTATGAAGGGCTCACACTCCCCTCTCAAAAGTGTGTGCGTGTAGTGAGGTTGTCCAGCCCTCCATTAGGAATGCATGGGGAACGTATGTGTCCCTGGTAGTTCCTGATGCGTGGGGAGAGCAACCTTGAGTTTGGTGTGTGCGGACTCGTGTGATTAAATGCTGCGCGATGATGTGTGCGGCGTTAATGTACCTAGTGTGGAAGTGCCACTTCAAGAAGTTGACCTGTCTGTGTATAAAAGGTAAATTGGCTGTCTGGCTTGTGATTGGCTGTGACTGGCTGGTGTGCCTGGCTCCATGAGTCAGGATGGGTCTGCCCCGGTGGTGAATGGGAGATCTGCATGTTAATGTGAGGGAGGGGTGCACCTGGGACCTGAATAGGGCTGGGCTTTCCCCACACAATGCTGGCTCCGCCCCCTGTGATGTGACTGATGAACCTAGCCTGACTAGTGAATGAAGAGAGGGGCTGAGCACATCAGAGTGCTCCAAAAACAGCTGTGACTGTTTTTCCCCCACTCTACAGACACAGACAAAGGGATTTAGTGTATAAAAAGGGTCTGCGTCTCCATGAAGGGAGTTCTTTCCCTGGGTCTTACTTTGAGGGGGGACTGCTGCTGCTGGGCACCAGGAGGACCGCCACTGGGGACTGCCTCCCTGCCTGGAGGGCCCTGTGAGCTGGCCCCTGCGCCCAGCTTTGCGCCCCCTGCCTTCCTAGGACTTTTTGCTGGACTTCATCTGGGAGTGCGCCTTGGAAGCGCTGGCTTTCTCCTCCAGTGGAGCGCTGTTGTCCCCAGCTGCAGCCCGGAGCTGCAATCTCCTGTCCCCGAGGGATTCCCCGGCATGGGGATCACCCCTTGCTTAATTTCGATGCGCAGGTGCCCAACTTGCGTCTTTGTGTGCTGGCGAGAATTAATTCCTGGAGCCTGCCCTGTTCCTGCTGGTTTATATCCCTGGCAGGTGCCCACCCTGCCAGGGACTTTGTGTGTGCTTTGTACGGGTGCCAACCCCATTTTTAGTATTTAATTATAACGGGAGCCTACCCCGTGTTCAACCACCGCGGCCCACGCCGCAAGAAGAATCACCCCCGGGCCGCTGCCTAGTGCGACCCGGAAGTGCTGCCCACAAGTACCGGAAGCCGACGGGAGCCCACCCCATGCCCTGGTGTAGGAGAAGGTTGCCACCGCTTGGAGCCTCTGAGGCTCCCCAAAGGTGCTGCAGCCCCCGTTGTCAAGGGGGGCCGAGGCACATTGTCGGCGCTGCCCCCCACTGTCAATTAGCCCCGCCTGCAGCCTCCGTGCCCTACTGCGGTGCAGGAAGAGAAAGAGGCCGTAAGAAAAGCAGAGTTCCCAGCACCGCCCGGTGAGTAACGGAGGGCTGGTGGGGGCTCCACGAGGGTGACAGAGGGGCCGGTCCCAACCCGGCTCCTGTTCTGAGCGGGCCCGCCATTGCGGGCCGCTCCAACATCGAGGGCATTCCTGATTAAGTGCACGAGGGCTCCAGGGGGCACATCAGGGCATTTGGTTTATTTCGAGCCGGTCGAGGCTCCAACGACGGGTCCAATTGTATTCAGAGCCCACGAGAGGCATTTCCTGTGTTTTCGAGTCCCCAGAGGGGGGACTCCAACGTTGGGGGCCACATTTCTTCAGGGCCCACGAGCGGCTCCTGGGCATCTTTGTTGTCTCGAGTCCCCGAGCGAAACTCCAACAATTCCGTGGGCACTCCAGAGGGTAGAGCAGCCCCGGTTGGCAGCGGGACGCTCCCCCAGTTCAGAGGGCACATTTTTGTATTCGAGCCCGAGAGGCTCCAGCGAAGGGGCCATTGTTTCCGAGCCTGAGAGGCTCCACCAAAAGGAGCATAGTTATTTCGGAGCCCAGAGATGTTTTACAGCTGCCCAGCACTTAGTGGGCAGCTGCTTCTTTTGGGCTTGCCCCCCCCTTGCGTAATCTTCCTTTGGCTGCCTGCGCAGCCTGCCCCGACAATCTGGACACAGGGCGTTTTAGCCCCTGAGAGGCCAGTTGGCCCGCGGATAGTTCTGTTGTTGTGCCTTTGCGCGGGGTACGTGTTCTGCCCTTTGTGATATTTTGTGCTAAATGTGATTTATGCGCTAATGCTTTGGGTGTTAGAAAATGTACTGTGTGTAGTATGTTTTGCGCACCCTGTGTTCTGACACCTCTGAATGTGGTTTTATGCATCATGTGTGAAGTTTCTGGCCTATACTCCTAAATGTGTTTTTATGCTTAGGTGTTTTTTTCCTAGTATAGTTATACTAGTGAGTTCATGGTTCCCTGCGTGATATTTTCCTAAGGTGGTTAGGGTTGCGTAGGTGGTACTTACCTGTTACCAGTGATTACTGGTAGTGTGCTACGTTTGCTATTTGGTGCTACAGTTATTATATGTTCTATGTTCTAAGCGCTATTCCTACAAGTATTCTATGTTCTACAAAGTGCTAATTCTACCAAGTGCTAGTTCTAAAAGTGCTTATTCCTGACAGTGGTCCACGTGGCCCTGTCCTGTACATATATCCCCTGTAAATTCTGCCCGTGCCTGTTGGCACATTGTAAAGTGTGTGTTTATTATCTAATGTGTTTGGTATAATACAAAGGCTATTTCTATATATAACCTTGTGTGGAGCTTCCTTTATGGTGGGCCTTGGGTGTTGTTGCTGGGTGCGTGCGCAAATACTTAACCTACATTGCCTCCGGGATAAGCCTTACTGCTCGCGTCACATTACCTAGATAGTGAGCAAGGGTTATCTTTGGTGTGTAACTCCCTTGCCCTGACTAGCTGTGTTCCCCTCCTGCTCCAGGAGGGGAACACAGATATTCTAGGAGTTACGGAGACATGGCTGGATGACTCTTCCGTGCCCGACCTAGTGGCCGCCCTCCCACCCAACTTTGGTGCTATCTCTCATAGCAGAAACGATGGCAGAAAAGGGGGGAGTAGCGCTGCTATATAAAAATGCCTTTAAAGCAGAAACTATCTGTGCTGAATGCATTGAGGGAGCAGACATCCTAGGCGTCAAGCTCTGCTCCCCAACCAATTGCCCCCCAACATTTCTAGAACCTTTCTTGGGTCTGGTCCACGACCTCCGTACGAGATATGAGGGTCTCGTGGTGATGGGCGATTTTAACCTCCACTGGGAGGAGCCCATTAGGGATATCACGTCCAAACAGCTCGAAGACGCATTGACCGCACTAGAATTAACCCAGATTGTGACAGGCCCAACACACTTGAAGGGCCATACTTTGGACCTGATATGGACTTCTGTTCCTGCCCTGTGCCCAGTCACTTCATTGCCCTGCATTTGGTCAGATCACTACCTTTTACAGGGTAGCCTACTTTTCCGAAACAAGAAAACATCTCATCCGACAAATGGCGGGTAGTGAGAAGATGGAACTCCATTAATCCGGATACTTTGCTATCAACTTTACAGCAACCTTGCCACCTAAACAGACTACCTGAAGATGACCTAAAGAAGGCTAGTCAAAAGCTATCGCAAAAATTGGAATCTGCAATAGAGGTGGTTGCCCCAGCATGTAAGATAAAAATCAGGGAAAAAGGAAAAGGCGCCCCCTGGTTCAATGACGATTTGAGACTCCTAAAACGGGCCCCGCGACAGTGCGAGAGAGCCTGGCGAAAGGGGTATGATCTTAACTGCCAGACTCTATATAAGGAAAAGCTCGCCTTGTATAAACAAGCCATCAGAACTAGAAAAAGTGAGTTCTATGAGAGCAGAATTGCCACAGCACCTAACCCCAAGAAGGAAATTTTCTAAGTACTTACTGAACTGAGGAAAAAGAAGGAACAACCGCCCTCTTTTATGCAAGAAGACTGCCATAAATTTCAATCCTTCTTTACCTCAAAGATATCTGACCTTCTGATAGAAATCGAAAGCACCCCCAGATTTGACTGCCCGGTAACTCCGCTAACTCTCCCGCCCACAATCACTGAGCCTTTAACCTCCCTACACCTATTTACCAAGGACTCCCTGACAAAAGTGATGAACCAAGTTAAATCAGGTTCTCCAGCGGACCCTTGCCCCCCGCAGATATTTAAACAAGCATGGCCAGGTCTGGAGGAGGATATTTTATCACTCCTAAATAGTTCCCTCACCTCGGGACTCGTCCCCTCTATTCTTAAAGAGGCGAGACTGATCCCCCTGCTAAAAAAGGCCGGTGCCGACACCAAGATTCTAAAGAATTACAGGCCCATATCTCAACTGACTTTTTTAGCTAAAATACTGGAACATCACGTGCTGTCTGCCCTCTCGCACCACCTCGAGAGTAACGCACTACTCGAACCCAACCAAGCTGGGTTTAGAGCCCACAACAGCACGGAACTAGTCATGCTATCAGTGCTAGATGACCTACGCCTTAAAACAGATAATAAAGATCCCTGTGCCCTGGTGCTACTCGACCTCTCTGCGGCATTTGTTACGGTCAATCATGACCTCCTTCTGTCGCGGTTGGGGGAGTTTGGCATCAAGGGCACGGCCCACGCCTGGCTGACCTCGTTCCTTGGTGGACGGGTCCAGAAAGTACAACTGAATGACCTGGTGTCAGAGGCTGCTAAAATTACATGCGGCGTCCCGCAGGGCTCTGCCTTGTCCCCCTTGATGTTTAACACGTATCTGCAGCCCCTCATTTCATCTCTGAATCAGATGGACTGTAATATATATAATTATGCTGACGACACCCAGATCATCATTCAGATAGGCAATTCCCCTATGGCTGATCAAAAACTGAAGAATATTCTAAAATTTACCGTCAACTGGATGACGGCAAACTTTTTAAAGATCAACCCGGATAAGACGGAGGTTCTTCCTATCACAACTTCATCTAGCCCCTGGTGCGACCTCCTCTGGCCCTCAGAATTAGGTAACCCCCCAATACCGGCAACAGCAATAAAAAGCCTGGGCATAATCATCTACACAAATCTCACTATGTCAGCCCAGGTCTCGGCGGTGGTGGGCACCTGTGTAGGCCTCCTGAGACAACTGCGCAAGCTAGCTCCCATCCTAAAGGCAGACACCCTCAGAAGAGCAGTGTTAGCCTTAATTCTGGCCCGACTGGATTATGGCAATGCCATGTATTTCGGCATCCCGAAAAAACTCACCAAGAGACTTTAGATAGTCATGAATGACGCGGCCAGACTTATTTACAATAAACCAAGAAGGACACCAGCCACTCCTCTCCTCCGGGAGCTACACTGGTTGCTAGTGAATCAACGAGCCAAGTTCAAAGGCCTATGCATTACGCAGAAAGCCTTATATGGGCAAGCCCCGAAATACATAAAAAAACGCCTTGTCCCATATGCCCCCAACAGGAACTTACGCTCAGCCAACGCCGCCCTATTGATCTGTCCTAGGATCAAACGATCCACTATCGGTGGTCGGACATTTTCCCACACAATGCCCAAAGCCTGGAACCAACTGCCTGAAAATCTGCGCAAAGAAACCAGACTCCTGCCTTTCAGGAAAAAGCTAAAAACCGTGCTTTTCCAAGAGGCATGGGGTAACACCTAGTCTGTTTTCCTTCTGCCAGTATTCACTCGCTTGTTAAGCGCTTAGAGACCCCGGGGTGATAAGGCGCTCTACAAGTCTAAAATACAAATACAAATACAAATAGAGTGGTACTTTCTGCCTGACTTTGGCGCAAGCCTTAGCCAACCGGAAATCCCATTTCTAATAATATTCTGCTACCATGGCAAATAACCAATGTTTTCTGGATTTATATTTTTTTCAAAACATTGTAGAAGTGTAAAAGAGTTTCCTAAGGAATTCATGGAAGTCTCCCTTGATTTGGCACACTTGGATCACCTCAAGTGAAACAGTTGGAAAAACAGCTATGTATTTTTCTGCAGGAAAGGCATATAAGTCAACTTCTTTACCGTGATTCATTTAGATTGTGCCGTATTTCATGAAGTGCCCCGGGGCATGTTGGTATTACAGAAGGGGCCACAGTTGCTATTTTTTGCCTCTAGCATACCACTTATAAGTTTTGATAGAGTCTTAGAATGCTGGGAACTTGCTAAACATGTTTCAAATCATTATGTTGTTTTTGTTCACCATGTTATACATTACTGCCTTTATCTTCTCATTTTGTGTCGTTACCATTCATATTTCAAGCACCAGACTTGGGTTTTAGATAAAAGCATTTTGAAGATGTATTCCCTTTTTGATAGTGCTATTTTGGGTATGTTGTTCATTTATGAAAGAATGTTAGGAGTTCCACTTTGTCCCTGAACTCACCTAGTGGGACTAGTTGTGACAAGAAAACACCACCTGAACAGTACTGCTCAGCCGGTTGTGTATGGGTCACAGACATACTCCATTTCTAATTAGAATTGGTACATTGAACTTTTACCTTGCACAAGGGGGTTAGCAATCTGGCTCTGTGGCTGTCTGGGCGGCTAGATCATGACATGGGGCCTTATTTATGAAGGCCTTGCATCAGTTTTGCGCCGCCGGTGCGTCACTTTTTGTGACGCACCAGCGGTGTAAAACATGCACCTCGTTGCGCCATATTTAAAAAGTGACGCATCTAGGTAGATGCGTCACTTTTTAAACCCCTGCGCCACATTATACCTGTGTCAGGTATAATGTATGCAGAGGGGGCGTTCCCCCGCAAAGAGCCTCGTAATAGTGACGCAGTGAAATCTATGAGATTTCACTGCGTCACTTTTAGGACGCTGTTGCGTCAAAATCTTGCGCCTGCCTCACAGCAGGCGTAAGACGGACGCAAGTCCTTTCACATGGGGCTTCCCCCATGTGAAAGGACGCATTGCTGGAGTTGCGTCACTTTTGTGACACACTCCAGCAATGCGTCACTTTTGCACTTACAGATACGTCAGAAATACTGACGTATCTGTAACTCCTTGCGACATGATGCCTCATACATTAAATATGACGCATCAGGAATGTCGTAAGGAGTGCGCAGTGAAAAGTGACGCATCGCTGTTTTCACGCAGCGATGCGTCACTTTTCATAAATGAGGCCCATGGTGATTAATGTGACTTGTTGGCTGAGGATATAGTAAAGAAACATTCTTTGATATCTTTATGGACTATTGTGTTTCTAGAATCTTTTGTAATAAAGTGTAGGGCTGGGTGTAGGACATTTTCCATAAGGAGAAGGTCATTTAAGCTGTTCTGGAGTTGTGATTTCCCGCAAGGGGGGATTCACTGAGATACCCATCACCCACAGCATAACTACTCAACAATAATTCCTCAGCTTTAATACCAGTGTAGTTATGGATTGTTGCAAGCAACAGGCTGTCATTGCTAATGGCAGTGGAGTTCTGTCAGTATCTGTTGCCACGCACAGAAGCTACTGAGGTTGATAGTCTGAGTGCTTTAGAGGGGTGTTTTTACCCTCTTGCCAAGTTGCTTTTTTGGACTAATACTGAAATTAGTTTGAAACTAAGGGGCAGATTTATGAAGGGCTTGCGCCACGTTTACGCCGCATTTGCGTGACGCAACGGCGCGGAAACGTGGCGCATCCCTGTGCCCTATTTACAACGTGACGCATCTAGGAGTTGCGTCACGTTGTACAGCACTGCGCCATGAGGAGGCGTTCCTGCGCAGGGGGGGGGCGTTCCTGCGCAGGAACGCCTCCTGAAAGTGGCTGAGTGAAATCTATGAGATTTCACTCAGTCACTTTCAGGGCAATGCTGCGTCAAAACCCTGCGCCTGCTTGAAGCAGGCCTAAGGCTTGAGGCAGCATTGAAAGAATAGGCCCCCCCAGAGCATTGCTGGAGCTGCGTCGCGCTTGCGACGCAACTCCAGCAATGCGTCACTTTTACGGCACAGATGCGTGACGCATCTGTGCCGTTTTTGCCCCATGGTGCGCCGCATCATAAATGCGGCGCACCATGGGTGGCGTAGCTGTGGCGCACTGTGGCGCATGTTAACTGGCGCATCCCTCGGGATGCGCCAGTTAACATAAATCTGCCCCTAATTCTATGAGTCAGTGCTTTTCCATTGTCATCTCATTACAACTCCATTAATAAAAGTGGATACATCTACAACGAAAAGCAATGAAATCTAATCTAGGCTGTTGAGTTCAGTCCAGATTTTCAGCTCTCATACAAACCAATATTTGCATTTGCTGTCTAAAAAGCTGTTTATATTTTCTTACAAAGCCTAACGAGTTAATTTTCGCAACAAAGAAATGATCAGCCCTTATAATTAGTAAAATGTGTAGTCATACTTTCACATAAAACGACTCTTTGTTTAAATTATCCATGTAGACATGATGGTAAATCAGAAAAGCGTCCTCATATACCAGCAAGCAAATGTAACCAAGAGTTCTAAAAAACCCATACACAGATCCCTTGAAGACTGTGCAGTCTTTTCATATCCTTTCACCTCTCTCTTAATAAAGTTAAACTGTGAGCTCTCTTCAATACTCATTATCTGGGACCTTGGAGTTGGAATTCCTTCAAAAGAGGCACAAAATGGAACAAATTGACTCTCTGCTACTCCATAACACAAAATGCCACAGTGGCTAATCTGACCTGCCAGAAACCTTCTCCTCGTTTGTAGAAGCGGCTGGGAGACTAAATTGACAGCACATTGATATGAATGGGAGCCAGTTGTGCACTCTGAGACTAACCTCGCCGAAATGCTGTGTTCGTGTGGAGAGAGTCGCATTTTAGCATTTTAATGTTATGTATTTTTGACAAGTGACCTAGTTTTTGATTAATGAACTGAGCATGATATGTTCACATTCACTGGAAGTCACTGGGTTATTTTTGTCTGAGTACAGTATTCAAACAGAAATTGGGTTAGCCTTTGTGCAGCTGTACTGCTCAGATAGATATTTTATCATGCATATGAAATATTGGGGTTATAATGCACACCAATTATATCTGAACGCATCCAGCGTTCCATCATTTGTAAAGCAGATTACATATGAGAATTTCTTCTTGGTTAAATAAAAATACAGGGGGCATATTACCAAGCCTGGCGATATTAGATTATCGCCGCTTTAGCGGCCGTTTTCGGCTGCTAAGCGGCGATAATTATATCGCCTTATTAGCAAGCTGTCGCTAACTGATGTTAGAGACGGCTTTGAGGCGATAGCGAGCGGTTTGCGGCCCGCTTTGCATGTCAGCGATATTTATCGCTTATGACATGCAAAATGGATGTACCCAACCTGTTAGCGACTAAAAACCGTTGCTAACATCGCTATCGCCTATTATCAACAAAGGCGTAACATTGGAAATATTCGCGCTAAGCGAGAATTTCTCCAAAGCTAACGCCTGCTCAGACCAGTTCTTCGCCATTATATCCATTGGAAGGTGAATATTATGGCTAAGACCCTATTGGCATTAATGCGTGAATATCGCTGTATTCTCAGCGATATTCGCGCATTTCGCCGCTATCGCCGGATATTTTATCGCTTTAGAGATAAACGTTGCTAAAAGCGCGTTATCTCTGCGATAATATCCGGCGATGCTTGGCGATAAAAGAACCTCGCTAAGCCCATTTAGCGATAAATATCACTAGTTGTTGGTAATATGCCCCACAGTGTCAAGTGAGACCAGTAGGCACCGCTAGAAGTCAGTTACCCTTCTCAGTCAGTTGTAGTTATTTCCGTAAAAGTTAGGCCTATATATACAAGAATGTATGCACTAGCAACCAAGTCGGTAAAACCATTAGTAACTTGTCTAAAAATAACCAGCAGGTCTTCTGAAAGCCAAAGTAAGTTTGAATTTTAGACTACAAACTAGAGAAATAATTAAAATTGCATGAGGTATCATAAAGGTACATATATTGCCCCCCTATGAAGTAAAGAACAAGGAGATATTGCCCATGACAATTAGGAAAATCAAAGAACCATCTACAATTAAAAAAAATACCTTCTGAACAAAATCAGTATTGGAGTGCAAGGCAGCAGGCTGCCACATCAAACAATACATTGCGAAGATTTTGTTCATTTTATTTTCTTAAATGAAGATACACCAAAGTTTCATATCATTGAAAATGGTGGCTGACTAGACAGCCCTTTATTGAATAAAGAACCAAAGGCTTGATTATTCACAAAACATTGTTATTAATAGGCGCATATTATACCTTGCTTAGGTGTGACTTTTGCATGTATTTGCAGTACATATATATGCCTACTTGCGTTACTGGAGGTATGAGCATGTCCTACTTTTAAAAACTCCTCAAAGAAAATGCTTTGTGAGTCAGGTCTGGGAGCTCCAAATTTATCAGCTGTTTATGGAATCTCAAATGGCTAGTTTGCCTCGCAGTTTGAAATTTTACTTAGTCAACTGCGTTGGCAACATCAACTAGGAATTGGAAGACCCTGACAGTATACATTTTGGGACAAGGAGTTTGATGAAGTTCTGGCCCAATCTTTCAATTTTCTTACTATCAATGGACCTACTTTGAAGACTGAGAAGAGAAGAGTTTCCCGACAAGTTTAGATCTATATACTGTGTGACCAAATGTGATCACACATTAAGAGTCAGAGTCCATATCTTAAAGTTGAAAAAAGATTGCTTATACACTCAAAGCCAAAGTAATATAAATCAGACAAAAAAACAAACTGTAAATATACAGAATTATTAAAGGACGGCCAAATTGACGTACAATATCGGTCCCCAACAGTAAAGTGCACAAATGATTTCTATTGTTCTCCCCTTACCTGGTAAAGGATTGCAGTAACCAGCTATCTGTACACTGAGTTAAGAGTTAAGGAAACCCTATTAATCCAGAAGCAAGAAAAGGTATCAGCAAAAGTTCATGTATAGCATAACGCCACAACATCAGGTAAGTTTACTAATAAGAAGTGCACAGAAAGTTTGAGGTACATGACCTCACATTATTCAACCTTATTATTTACATTTTCCATGAAGAGTTCTAGAACCTGGTATAATACTCAATTTTCCAGGCTTCACTTCTTAAGCATCCTTGAATCCCTTCATTTGACAGATATCGCCAACATGTACTACTTCCTTGTTCTTTTCATTACATTTAATTGACCTTGCCTGTTCTTCCTTACCTCACTATATTAAAATACAAAGGGGCAAATTAAAAAAGAACAGGGAAAATTAACGCTAGGGGCGCTTAGCGTTAATTTTGTTAACGCTCGCTATCGCTGGATAATATCGACTGGTTATCAAGTTATTAACAACGCTAACCGCCTAGGGAGGTTATCGCTGGTAATGCAGCGATAAAACTACAAGGATAGGAAATCCTTGTTGATAGCCCATGGTGGACTTAGCCATGTATTCCACCTCCTATTGGATTACATGGCTACATCTGAAAATTAGCAGATGTAAAAAAACAGCGTTAACCGTGGTTAGCGCTGCTTTTTTTTTCTCTAACAGGGTTAGAGTGAAGCTTCATAATAGGAGAAATGTCGCTTAGCCACATTTCTCCTATTATTTTGCTCTGGAACGCCCACTTTGCATCTCATTAGAGAGGGAGTGTAGTAAAAAAGGGTGCTAACATGCGATTTTGCATGTTAGAACCCTGTTGTTGATAGGGCGATATTTTTATCTCCGCTTCTTTGGCTTTTAAAGCCCAAAAAGCGGAGAAAAAACCCTTGCTAATATGCCCCATAGTTCTTTTACTAAGAATGGTTTGGTCTGCACCTGTAAGTGGGGAAAATATATCACAAATAACTTTCACATTCAATGTTGAATGTCCCAAATGTAAGCTTAAGGTTCACAGTCATGCTTACCTAGCAAATACTTTCAAAAGCACATCATTGTGCAACACACATACAATCCTGTAAATACATTAATACATATGAGGCCATCCATCTATATAGCACTTTCGTGCATGAATACACTTTCATTTATTAGAACAACCACTGATCATGCTCTAGGTACAATGCCAACACTCTCATGATTAATTGTATTATGCGCATACATGAGGCCAAAAGTACACACACATATGTTGCCTTATCAAGATAAGAGTTAACAAAATGATGCTACCCCAAGTTTCGCATCTACACTAAGTTTTGGGCTTGCAACTTTTGCAATAAAGTTGCATATTTACTTATAATAACTGCACATCAAAGGTCAGCACACAAGCTTTGGAATAGTGTAGCCACATTCGCAAAAAGGAAACTATCATACATGCAGGACAGCTGGCAACCTGAAAAAGAAGCATGATAATATGCACACCAACGTTGTGACCATGAAATACCACTTTGATTAAGAAATTGATCACAGTGTGAATACAGACATTATTTACATACTATGGGAAAGAGCATCGACATGTGAATCCACATCATATTTGTGAATGCAATCAGTAACAGCACCAATACATGGATAGAAGAATGAGAACGTAATGCACTGTTGAAAGGAAAGCATTTCCCATATTTTTAAGATTCAGGACTCAGCCAAGTGAAAAAGAGTAGATTCAAGGTAAAAAGGGCACGTGCCACGTTCCCAGGAAGACCAAGAGCAACATTGGTTCTATTCAGCGTCCCATTCATCACTGCCTTGCTGCTAAGCCTGTTTGCAAAAACATGTGCACACACACACATACCGTGTAACATACCTATCAATATGAGGGCCGCCATTGACTGTAATGAAGACTGAAATTACTAATCTAACTCATGTACACTTTGATAGTAGTGATGTTATTAAACAGACCAAAGCAAATATTACTGATCTTTTAGTTTTTTTATAAACTCGCTCGAAAATACCGAAACACACTACCAGGACCGGTCCTCATTTTCTTAAAACAGATTTTATTGAGTTTCATAGTATCATCAAACCGCTAGAACATGTTTGATATTGTATACAATGCAGTTATTCAAGCCCATCCGCCCTTTCTTGTATTATCCCAATCCGAACTCCCACAACTCCCCAAGTCATGCCCAAAGGAAATCCATACAGCAGATAGTGAAGTCTCATCAGAAAGCATCCCATTATGACATTCAAATAACAGGAGGAACCTGAAGTGCATAGCCAGTAGCTGAGCCATTGGGGAGCAAGCTGCAAGAAATATGCTTGTGATTATATCAACATTTATAAGCAGGGGTCAAAGCCAGGGTTCCCCTCGGGTATGTCATCTGTAATAGGGAATCTGGATCCCTCCCTTAAGCAATACACTAGTGCCTCCCTGGCCTGGGCCATGTTCAATGAGCCACGTCCCCGACCCAGCCTCCCTTAGCAGTACATTGCGCTCATATTCCGTGCACTGCTCGAGTTCTCTGTGGCAGATGATAGCAACCTGGGACTCTTCCAATGCCTGGTGATTTCAATCTTTGCTAAATTAAAGGCCACATCCTGAAATTGCCCGTGACCTTCATCTTGGCTGTGTGTGGAAATCGATTCAGAAAAGGGGGGTGGTGATGAACAGAGTGTCTGAATTAAGCAGACCACTCTTACCCAGTCCAAAGATCGGGGCTTGATCCATCACCGTTATTTATCTCACTGCACCATCCCAGCTCAGAACCTGGCTATATGCAAATCAGTCTGTCCCTTGCCCAGTGCATCATGGGAACAGGGCAGACTAAACTACCAAGCCAATTCTTCACCAGAAAGGAGACAAGCTACCGGGGATCGGTTTCTGGCATTTCAGCCTTCTTCGGCCCGGCTTGCTTGAATCCTGATGGTGCAGTGAGAAAGGGACTCAAGTCTGAGTATACCCTGCCACACCTATAGTGGCCTAAAACGATTCGTGTGTGGAAATCAGCTCAACAGGAAATGTACCAGGGAGCAGGGACCCTCTCGCATAGTAACATCAGCAACTATGGCCATTATCTCTTCCCGCTGGCCAGCTTTGCAGCATGTGCAGGGGTTCTGCATCCACCTCGCCACATCTCGGACATGCCACTCCAATCATGGTGAAAAATCTATGTATTCTCCTCAGGGTTAGATACACCCTATGTAGGATATAGAAGTTGAATCATTTGAATCGGACGTTCCTGGATACCCTCACCAGTAGGGTATTGGAACCCCAAAGGTCCTCCTCCCACCATGTCCACACGGTTTCTAGAGGCTGCAGCATGTCATTCCTAAGTGCCAAATAGAGGCATGTGACTGCTTTGATGGTGCCTAAGGATAAAAAGATGTATTGCTAGCTTTTATGAGTAAGTGACTCTGATGTGCCAGTCCCCAGTGCTTGCGGACCGCAGCTGTCACCGCCCTGTGGAGTAGAAAGTGTTCTTGGATTAAATCAAATTCTGAGCGTAAGTCCTCAAACTTGAGAAGCTCCTCCGCACTGAATATGTCCCTGATTCTCAAGGACCCCACTGCCATCCATTCAGCCAACCCCCAGATATCACCATGAGGCAGACCTTTTAGCATATAGTCACAGATATTTTGGGTGAGTACAGTACTCTCATTTATGTTTTCTGTAGGCATTTTGTACAACAACGCCCCATTGCTCAGAATTCATGGGTCTTGTGATCTAAAGGGCATCCATCCCTGACAAAACTCCAGAGAGTCAATGAAGCTCTGGGACAAACTGCCCAATTGCATGATCCGGTGTCAGCCTGCACGCCAGCCACTGCACCAAGGTAATATGACTCAAAATCAGGGACAGCCATTCTGTGGACAGAGCTACTCTTCCGCAGCCAGATCCCCATATGAAAGTGGTGAGAAGTGAGTTGAGTTCCATAAACAGTGCACGGGGTATCCACACTGGCAGCACTACAAAGAAATACAGCAGTAGGGGGAGCAATTTTAGGCAGTGCTACTTGCTCAGCTACAAATAGAGGAAGTATATTCCAGAAATCGGTGCTTGTTCTAAGTACCCTGATAGCCATCCCTATATTCCCATCCAGGAGATCAGCCTCATTGTTGTATATTTTGACACCCAGATATTGAAGGAATTGGGGCTCCCACTGAAACACCACTAATCCCCCGTGGGGTTGCAATTCACAACTGTCGGTAACAGTCTCGACTTCAGTCAATTGGCCCTCAATCCCGATATTAATCTAAACTCCTGTAACAGGGCCCTAGCACCATCTAAGCCTACCGTCATATTCTGAAGGAAGATGAAGAGATTGTCCGCATGCAAGGCAATATAGTGGTGTTAATAGCCAATCGCTCTGCCATGATACTGGTCCCCAGTTTTAGCATACCTGGCCAGAGGCTCCATGGCCAATGCGAAAAGTAAGGGCAACACAGGGGACCCCAGTCTGATTTCACAGCCCACGCTATAGCTCTCAGAAATGACCGAGCCTGTGCGGACTCTGGCTTTGGAGTCTGTGTATGGCAACCTGGTCAAGGTCAAAAATCTGTGTCCTAACAGTTGGTGCCCCATCACGCAATAAATAAAGTCCCACTAAAAACTGTTGAAGGGTTTTTCCATATCTACAAAAGACACAGCCACCTTCACACTTCATAGGTATCAGCCTCCGATAAAGTCAAGAGGTGCCAAATATTGAGCACCACGTTACGGCTGGCAATAAACCCTTCTTGATAGGGTTGGACACGTTTGGTCATATTTAGAATTAGCCTGGTAGCTAAAACCAGACTGAGAATCTTGTAGCTGATATTGAGCATAGCCAGTTCCCACTAGACAATAGTCAATAAGCTATAAAGTCATGGGCATCTCCAGAGCTTCCGCAGTGGCACCACCAGGTAGACATCCTGTGTCTCTGGCTGCTTTATATAGGTCTACCAGCTTGTTAGCTAGCTCATTGATATGGATTAAATTTTTCAAAGAGCCGCCCAAGTAGCAGCTGGTGCAGTCCAGCAGTTGGTACAGCCTCTCTGCCCTGGTCCAGGGGTCAGCAGGGCAGTCTTTCTTTGATCCTTTCCCCAGTCCAGGTGTCATCTGAGGTTCAGGATGACAAAGGTGCCTCATTTATGGATAGAAAATGCCCTGGGGATGATGCTGTCGCTACCAAATGGGCTTTAAGGTCCCCTCCCTGCTTTTGATGACTTCTGACTAGGCCCTATTTATTGAGTGTGTTTGCCATCTGTCCATCAAAGGTCAAGTCAAGTCATAGAATTTATATAGCGCACTACATACCCAGAGGGTTTCAAGGCGCTTAGGAAGGGGAGGAGGATTACTTGTCAAATATCCACGTTTTAAGTTGCTTTCTGAATGCTAGGTGGTTCTGGGTAAGGCGAAGGTAAGCGGGGAGTGAGTTCCATGTTTCAGCAGCCAGGTTTGAAAAGGATCTGCCTCCCATGGTGGTCTTGTTGATGCGAGGTACAGTGGCGAGGGCTTGGCTGGAAGAACGTAGTTGGCGGGACTGGGGTGTAGAAGGACAGTCGTGAGTTGAGGCATTCTGGTCCGATGTCGTAGAGTGATTTGTGTGCGTGGGTAAGCAGTCGGAAAGTGATCCTCTTATTGACGGGTAGCCAGTGGAGGTCTTTAAGGTGACCAGAGATGTGTTCGTTGCATGGGATGTCTAATATGAGCCTGGCTGAGGCGTTTTGGATTCGTTGGAGTTTCTTCTGGAGTTTTGCGGTAGTACCTGCGTAGAGGGTGTTTCCGTAGTCCAGTCGGCTCGTGACCAGAGCGTGGGTGACTGTTTTCCTTGTTTCGGAGGGGATCCAGCGAAATGTTTTTCTGAGCATGCGAAGAATGTTGAAGCAGGAAGAGGATACGGCGCTGACTTGTCTGTACATTGAGAGTGAAGAATCCAGGATGACGCCTAGGTTCCGTGCGTGGTCTGTCGGGATGGGTGCTTTTCCGAGGGCTTCCGGCCACCAGGAGTCGTCCCATGCAGAGGGGGATGTACCTAAGATGAGGACTTCTGTTTTGTCTGAGTTCAGTTTCAGACGGCTTTGTTTCATCCATTCGGCAACTTCTTTCATTCCTTCGTGTAGGTTAGTTTTGGCGGTGCTGGGGTCATTGGTGAGAGAAAGGATCAGTTGAGTGTCATCCGCGTAAGAGATGATGTTGAGGTTGTGTTGGCGTGCGATGGCCGCGAGGGGGCTCATGTATACGTTGAAGAGGGTGGGACTGAGTGAGGATCCTTGTGGTACGCCGCAGATGACTTCAGAGGCCTCGGACTTGAATGGTGGAAGGCGGACTCTCTGGGTTCTTCCGGTGAGGAACGAGGTGATCCATTCAAGTGCTTTTCCTTGGATTCCGATGTTATTGAGGCGTTGTAAAAGGGTGCTGTGGCAGACTGTGTCGAATGCTGCAGAGAGGTCAAGGAGGATGAGGGCGACTGTGTCTCCATTGTCCAGTAGAGTTCGAATGTCGTCTGTTGCTGCGATGAGGGCAGTCTCAGTGCTGTGTTTTGCTCGGAAGCCGGACTGTGAGGAGTCGAGGGATTTGTTGGCTTCGAGGAAGGCGGCGAGCTGGTTGTTGACAGCTTTCTCGATGACTTTGGCCGGGAATGGAAGAAGCGAGATGGGGCGGTAATTTTTGAGTTCGGTGGGGTCCGCTGTGGGTTTTTTCAGAAGGGCGGTGAGTTCAGCGTGTTTCCAGTCTTCCGGGAAGGTGGTGGAGTTGAAGGAGCAGTTGATGATGTCTCGGAGGTGCGGTGCTATGACGGAGTCTGCTTTGTTGAATATGTGGTGAGGACATGGGTCTGTGGGGGATCCTGAGTGGATGGAATTCATCAGGCGGATGGTGTCTTCAGTGGAGATTGGGTTCCAGTCGTTAAGGGTGTTCACGGGGGGAAGATGATCAGCAAATGGTAGGGTGGGTTGGTTTCCGGGTTGGTTGTCAAAGCTGTTGTGGATGTCTGCAATCTTGTTGTGGAAGAATGAGGCTAGGGAGTCGCAGAGCGTTTGAGAGGGGGTGATGTCGTTGGAGTTGGCCGAGGGATTGGAAAATTCCTTGACGATGTTGAAAAGTTCCTTGCTGTTGTGGGCTTTGTTGTCAAGTCGATCCTTGAATGCTGTTTTCTTGGCTTTTCGGATTAGTTGGTGGTGAGTGGCTTCTGCTTTGAATCTCGCCTTAAGGGCCAACACCCTGTGTGGTTTCCTGTGAGGGGTAGGTAACATCTCTCTCTTCAGTAGGCTTCTATTTCTCTTGTACTTGGGAGTCTATTACACTCCTCCCCAGGAGGGCAGGATGCTGTCTGGTGGCCAGCAGCTGTGATTTGCCACTGGAAAAACTGGGCAACAGAGAGGCAATGTTCTAAAAGTGGCTTTTCCTAGAAAGTGGCATTAAATTCAACTTGGACATCAAGTCAGGTTTAATGCCACAATCAACTTGATATCTTAAAGTACTCCTTTAGTAGTCCCTATCAGAAGTTAGCAGGGCTGATGTGTCAACCTGCACCTCTTTATTGGCAGAGGTGGCTACTAGCCTTACCACAGTAAAACCGACAGTTGGGGTATTTCTTAAGAAAATATATGTCACCCTTAATAACATAGCGCTCATTGCCTTAAGATTATACTAGGAACTTAAGTATGTTATCTTATTGCAACTGGCGGTAGCCAATTCAACATACATTTTGCAAAGGGTTAGAACATGGCTGAGGTCTGGTTAGCAGGCTCTGTGCACTGTCGAAAAACCAGCAGCATCAGTTAAAAACTTTTGGGATGATCATGCTAATTTGAGGCATTTCCTTATAGGAGTTATGCTCACAAAGCTCGAAATTGTTTGAGATACTGCATTGCTAAAATTCCTTTTTTTGTACAAAATTAGTTAACCTGTAAATTTGGGCTAACTAGTGATAATTCTCATACCAGGGTCACACTCGCCTGGATCCATACCAAGTAGAATTGCAGTAGAGGGGCTAGGGTCACAAATGTTAACAGTGGACAAATGTTTTTAGATCTTTCAGCAGCCCTTGGGACCGTCATATCTTCAGTCATGCTGGAACTTGGACCTGCTGAGCTTTTTCGTGAACAACGGCTTAGCCTTTGCAGTTAGTTAATGCAATGTAGCATGTTCAATTTAAAGAGTGATAGAATGCAGAACCTTACAATTAGGGAATAAATAGTGTAATCTCAACACACCTCAGGTCTATTTGACTCTGCACCTACCTATTACTGAAGCCTGTGGTTGCAGAGGGTAAGGTAAGTCACACTCGTAAATAGGAAACACGCAATAATTCTTCACAATCTGGTTCAAAATTATTTTAAGTAGAAGTTGTCCAAAACATGATGCATGTTACTCATATGACTCTTCTAAGTCAACCTCTACAGTGTCACATTTACTTTCTATACTAAATACTTCAGGTACCCTTATATTCACTTGACTGCACCCCTTTCATCTACATTTGGTATGACAGTGATTGATCCCTTTACATCATAGGGAAATCACATCGCTATCCATGTTCAGGAATTCACTTACCCACCACCACCACCGTCCAAATGTAAACAAATTCATGAAAGGGAAAGCAAAAATATAGTGTCATGAAAGAAATGTTGATGAATGGGTCTTTCTTCTTTTCCCATTCCACTTATAGATGCATTGATGGCCTCCAAATCCCATCTAAAGTAAATTCAAAAGTTCATGTGGGTTTTTTCTCTTCCACTGGAACTCACAAAATAGTAAGGATACCTAGGCAATAAATGAATGCTCGGGTACCAGAAAAAAATTCCACCCCCAGCAGGAAAGTCTTAGAAAATGCATAAAACACAAAATGGCGCACGCAGTAAGTAATTATGAAGTAATCACCTTATGATATCATCAAGGCAGGATTACACGTCTCTTAAAAAACTAGGATTTCAAACTTCACACAAGGTTTATTTAATTCCTTAGTGTGCAACAAATGGGTTCTGAAACCTTCTAGGCCAATCTCCAGGCCTAATATGTCAAATATGTTACGTCAAGTAAGTTCAGCTGTTAGAGAAACTTCGAGATGAGGTGAGGGATGTTGACTTGTGGTAATCATTGTCGTTTTGTGAGAAGTTGGGTTCGGGTTAAGCATTGTTGAAACAAAAAAGGATAAAATATTTCTTTGACAGCAAGATCTAGGCCAAGTTCTTTGGCGCAGCCATGACACAAAATGTTAGGTTATATTTACTAAGCCACCCAAGGTCTGATTTGTGTTCTTTGTTGTTGATTGATAAAAAAAATGAAACGCAACACAGCCTCTTGTGCTCTATTGTGTTACAGTACGTCTGGAAGGCATTCCACATATGCCACATGGGCATTCTCACACATACTCCCATAGATTTTGGGCATTCCGAAATTTACTATAGCTAGTAAACCTGGAAATGTGTGAAGATTATATCTTTATTTCTCATGGTTGCTTCTTGATTCGATTTGTGATGCTTTCTAAATCACTCATAGAAAAAGGAAATTGTCTAACAACATTGTTTTTGTGTAGTAAGTTATGCCTTCCTACACAAAAAAATCCTAGAAAGTAATACATACACCGGTGCACCATGGTGCATCAGGGCCTACGTTGGCACTTGGCAGCCACAAGTGTGCCAGTGCTAGGAGGATATGTGGAACTCTAATCCTATTTGTGTTATCCAGGTCTGTGATACTCGACATGTGAGCCTGCAGAAATGTGTTAAGACTGAAATGCCTTTGGTGAACTCTAGTACTTATAGAAGTAAACAGCTTGTAATGCAAGACCTGCTTAAAAAACATCACTTGTGACGTACATTGTCTTGCTAGCCTAGCAACATCCAGCATTAGCCTATCATGCATTTTAGAACTAAGGGGGTCATTAGGATGACGGGGCCACCCGCCATAAGAACGGGGGTCCTATGGTGGAATTAGGATGCGCCCGCCACAGTGGCAGGCGCATCCTGTATTTTTAACATTGAGGCGGGCGGTGTTGAATGCACCGTAACCCGCAATCTCAAAAATACATGTTGTGCATTTCAAAGCACAACGTGACAGGCACCGTGCAGTGCCTGCCACATTGTCGTTTGAAATGCAGGGGGGTACCATAGGTACCCCCATGTGCACCCTCTACCCCCAAAGTCCTTGGGGGGCCCACAACGGGCCCCCAAAGTAGACTCCGCATGCCTCGCCACGGAAAGGCATTGGAAAATGCCCATGGTAATATGGCTGTCAGTGTCTGAGAGACACACCACTATATAAATCCTTTTCTGCCCCGGTCACAAGGCGACCGGGGTGGAAAAGCGGCGGACGGTCTTTCCGTCCGCCGAGGACCCCCTAGCCATACTAATATGGTGGGGGATCATTCCGGCAAGGATGGTGGGCGGATCGCTCCCGTCAGTCCGGTGGTGGCTACCGCCGGCCTGGCGGGGGCAATCCACCCGCCATCCTAATGGGCCCCTAAGTGTTTGTTCCTGATTGGACAAGAGCATGTAGCTCAAAATGCTATTGTCAAGGTTTTGGAAAATTCCCACTGTCCTAATCATGGGGCATTTGAAAATCACGTAATGTTAGACAATATATCACATCGGTGGCATGTCCCACTGCTATTTGCCTATTGGTTATTTTCTTAGTATTTTGCAATTTGTCATGCCTGATCAACAGTACTGGATGTATTTATTCATGATAATTAAGAAATATCCATGTAACTCTATTTTTATTGGATATGTATTACAACACCCTTTGTAGTTTACAGAAATAAAAGGCTGCACTGGACTTCTACAATTTGCACACTATGTTGCCACACCTGTGTCCCTTTGTGCAGGTACAGTAAACATCCTGCCTATGAACCTTGGTGGAGGATGTGTCTCATTTCACTCAAGTTCCACATTTGGTGGTTAATGCCCTGGACCCAGGATTGGTGACTTCAACTTCTTGCCGCTTGCTGCCTTCGCCCTAGACTGGTGGACAGATGACTCCGCCACTGTCTTCAGCCTGGTCACCTACGGTCCTTCACGTCTCTCCCTATTCCACTGCTGGATGCTGCCATCCATGAGTCCCTGACCTCTGTCTGGCCTGCTCCTTGCTACCATACTTTCCCCAGCCTCCTCTGGGTGTATACCCGAGGTATTGCTAGTTTTGTTATTCATTAGTGGCTTTTGTCCTGGGATGACTGATCTATGGATTGGCTCTTTTGTTCAATCTTCTCTCGCGTGTGTTTCTTTTGATTTTTTTATGTATATGAGGTTATGTGTCAGGTGCAGGGCAGGTGGTGCTCAACTTAGGAAGTGCAGGACAGTGGTGCTCCACTGCGCGCCTTCACCTGGATGGAGTGAAATACTCAACCATCAGACCAAATACTAATTATACAGCTAAATACTCAACCATCCTTCCAAATCATTGGTACGCAGTAATACACTGAACAGTCAGGCATTATTCCCTGGGCCCGCTGACCTCACCAGGGCATCTTCATCTATTGTCGCCCTCCTCATGTAACTAGGTCCCACGCACTACATTGCATATGGAGGTCCTACTGGCATCCAGGGGGAGGGGCGCAGTGGAGCATGAGGGACGGTTTTTGCACATGTTTGTATGTTGTTCTGGTACCACTAATATGCTCTCAGTGTAGAATGGAAGATCTGTTAGTGTTTCTGTTATATTGCACATCACCCCTAGGTTGCATTGTGTTCCTCGTGTGGACAGGGATTCTCATCACACTTCTATTGTTGCCATTCCTTCTTTCCTGGGATTAGCGTCCTTGGGTAGGGTACACTGAAGCTGCTAAGGACTAGTTTTCCCCGCTTATCTATATGTGTATAATGTGTGAATGCATCAAAGAAAGTCCCCTCAACATGAGAGGAAAAAGCTGCACTCACGAACTGGGCAAATGTGCTCTTTATTTTCGTTTTGTTAGCTGCTGAAGGGCACTCCTGACGTGTTCCTGTCAGTACGACCTTGACCACAGGTGAAAGCGATCTCGTGGCAGTCTATTCCTTTTATTTATAATCCCGCCCCTCATGGGCTCCTGCATGGGTGTTGGAATGATTGTTGCAATTTGTGGTCACAACAAATATTTCATTTTCAAAGCCCCAGTGGGCAATGTCACTTTCAATATCTATGCAGCAGCACATCACCAGGCCAATAAAAAACACACCAAGCAGCCAGTGGCTCCTTTTGCAGACTGATATCCAAAAGGCTGCAGGGACCCATACCGTAGTCAATCCTCGGTGGCACCGTTACCCAATACTGCTTAACAGTCACACCTCCAAGGTGGGTAAGTAAGGTAAGAAAGTTCCCTCCAAATGAGAGGAAAAAGCACAACTCATGAACTGGGAAAATGTGTGAATGCATGCAGGGTTCACCATTCCTTGCACTTTAATGCCCCGGTTACTTATTGTAATCTTTATTACTCCGAGTCCTAGTCTTCCTCACCACAGCATAGTTTCCCTTCCCTCCTGGCCCTCTGTTGTGGCTTCATGTCTATGGCTTTGTTTACAGGTCGTGCTCTGACTAATGTGTCCTTTTATCTGATTTGTTATTGGCTCTGGGGGCCATATTGGAGAGATAGGAAGACTAGTATGTAACTTTTTACTTGGAGTTTCTGTAGGAGCAGAATGCTCAATGGTAAGTACTGTGGCAAGGAATACGGACGAGGAGGTAATGCTGTATGTGAAAACAGCAGTGGATTTTGCAGAATTCCGTTTGCAAAGAGGCCCAGACACTATCTTCCAACCTTTTCTGTCTTCTCCCTTCAGCTACAAGGACGCAGGTCGCCTAGAAATTTAACACCTGTTCACCGCCATCCTATTATTCCATTGTGTCTAGTGTAAGTGAATTTCTTCGTCGTGCTGCAGGGTCAGCTGCCACCTCCTTCTGTACAATGGGGAGCTCCTTGAGTAAAGATGAACTGCATAGCAGTGAGCTTTCACCACCCAAGTACTCCCGTAGCATTCCTATGGTGTGTACACCCGCTGAGGATGAAGAGGAAGAAGCAGATCCAGTGTTAGAGAATATTATTAAGGGGCGCCTGAGGAGTCCACCCTCATTTGCTCCAGATGATAAGAGCACCGTTCAGGGGAAGACCTCCACAGGTGCTGAACCTCCCTTGCTAACTACAGTCGAGGAGATCGAGGGACGCGCCCTGCCACGGCGTCTCGTAAATAGATCATGATAATATTTCAAACCTCCCTTCCTTTGTATTCATCAGGGAGGAAGCAGCATATGCCATCTGCTAATTGTCAAAAGAGTGTACCCATTTAAAGAAAGCATGTAAAGAGGGAAGCGTGGTGCTGCCAAGATGAATTAATCCTGTATGGCGACAACCATTCAGCGATAAGTCTGTAGACCATTCACTATATTTAGTTTCCAGAAGGCGGGACTATCTTCTTGTACAGATGCCAGCATAACTGACACCTTGCAATATGCCATAGACAGCTGCGCCAGTGGAAGGAATTACTGGACCCCGTTGTTATCATAGGTGTATTGTAACAGTTTTAGTAGCTCTGACACCTACACTGATTCTGCCCCTACAGGAAGTATGACCTGGCGCACATACATGTTACATGGAATTAAACAGGATGGTAGAAATGGGAGGTCTCATTTGGTAGGACTAAGATATTTTGCTCAACATAATAGCACCAAAATACCTATTGGAGGAATGCAAACAAGCAGCAGTGTGGCCTATTGTAGAACTGGAGAGGAAGGATGGAGGAGAACCAGGGGATGAAGAAGAAGAGAAATTGAAGACCTCCTTTGACTGCTGACAACAGGAGCCGATAGAAAAGGTGCTAGCGGCTCCTAAATACTGAACCGACTACCAGGTGCATTTACAGGGAATGCAGGTAGAAAATATAAAGGAAGAAAAGGTACGACTGATGTAGGTGCAGGAACAGTTTTACCAAAATAATGAGCAGCAGAAAAGGGGTAGAAGAAGGCAACAAGTAAAACAGCTGGGAAAATGGGAGAGGACAGTTCAGCCCCCTCAGCCACCACCAGGGACAACTTGCTTCAACTGTAATGAGCCAGACCACTGGAGGGCCAACTGCCACCTGATAAATATCACAACACAAGAACAATGAACGACACAGCAAAGGCCCCATAAACAAACTAAAGTTCCCTAGCAAAACAATGTCCTATACCCACACCACATATTTGACGCAAGCACAAATAAACACTAGGGTCCAAGAACATTTCAACCACAGTATGTGCCAACACATAACCTCCAGCTCCACCGGCCCTGGCACGCAATACAGAACAATGGATCCCAGAAGAAAAGATGGCAAGTTATTACGCACAATACCCCAGTCACCACCGGAATTATTTTCTGATGCTCAAGAGTGGTTGAAATCAACTGCACTAGTAGTGGACCAGGACAGCTAATAAATGAGTACTTGACCAAACCACAGAAACTGGTGGTGGGGTCTATCACTGTACACTACCTGTTCATTTTTTAACAGGACATGCTCTGTAAATATATTGGGCCGAGACCTGCTTTGCAAGTTACAATGTTTTATCCACTGCTCACCAAGGGGGTTTTATTGGAAAGTATGAGAAAGGGGCAATTATTTCAAGCATTCTTGACAAGCGCAGAGCCAGTGAAAGCCCCAGAATTATGAGATAGTGTACCACACCATGTCTGGGCGCACCACCAGGACGATGTAGGTCAGGTACTTGGTTATCCACTGGTGCAGATATAGCTAATGCCAGGAGCATCACTAGCTCATGCTCCCGAGTACAATATCACAAAGGAGGTTGAGGAAGGCATAACTCCAATAATTCAGTATCTCCTACAGCAGGGCACAATAAGGGAAATATGCTTCAGCCCCTGAATCCTATCTATGAAAAAGGATCCCAGAGGCCTAATGCAATCTTCCTTCCAAATGGTGCCCAACCCTGTTACTATACTATCCAACGTCCCAACCACAGCTAGACACTTCACCGTGCTGGACTTCAAATATGCATTCTTCACTATTCCCCCTACACCGCACTAGCCAGTACCTTTCTACTTTTACATACAGCGAAGGATATATACTTGGTGTAGACTTGTGCAGGAGTATACAGAATGCCCCTCAATTTTCACTTATACCATGAAAACAGACCTGGATTCCCTGGTGCTATCAGGGAGCTCCACATTCATTGATGACATGTTGCAAGCTTTACCCTCACAGATGGCATACAGAGTACACTATGTCTCTCCTGTATCACTTGACGCTCAAGGGCCATAAGGTGTACCCCAAGAAGCTGCAGCTCTGTCTCATGATGGTCAGCTATCTGGGACGTGAGTTGTCCAAGGTAACACAAAAACTACTACCTGATGGAATGTCCCCGATTACACACTTCCCCCAACCACATATGCAGAAGAAAGAGGTGCAGGCCGTCTTGGGGGGAGTGGGGTACTGCGGACACTGGATACCAAACGTTTCTTTGATCACCAGCCTCTGCAAGGTTTGGCACGCAAAGGTGTGGCCGACCCAGTGTCATGGTCCCACAACTGCAATAAAACATTCTCTACAAAAGTGTGGCACCGGCAATGGGTGTTCTGGATTACAAACAAAGGAATGTAGGCGTGGCGCACTGCAATGTTGGTTGAAAAATTGGTTGAGACGAAGTTAAGATGGGTTTAGCTAAGTTTATGGTGCTCCTACAGGTGACGTAACTGTTCTGGTGCGTCCTAAAAGGTTGATAGGTTGAGTGCGCTACTGGGGTGTAGGCACATCCCTGTTGTTGGGCACACTTGTGTGGTTCTCGGTGTTGAAACAACACGATAGATTCCATTAAGTTCAAACAAAGTTCCAAATGAGTAAAGTTGTAGGATTTATTGATGTTTATAGTTGTAACGTTTTTAACGCTTTTTTTACAAATCATCAAAGTTCTTGATAAACATCATCAAACGACATTAGATTGATGCTCCAATGCATTTCGAACTAAGAAGTCCTTTCTCAAGGAGCGCTGCAACAAAGAACATAAAATGACCCAAATCAGTTTTTGTACAATGAAATACAAAAATGCATAAACTAAACAATATTACAAAACATGTATGAGTGGGTCAACCACATGCATCCAAAACAACAACAAGCTAATATTGTGAAACTTCAGGGGGGGTTTAGGCAGTGTCGGGAATTAGGGTGGACGTGCTGGAAGGTTGAACAGATCATGCAAGAAAAACGGAGGGTAGCGTGCCTTAAAAAATGCGAAGTGAGGTCGGGGAGTGTGGGGACTATGAACAAAGTGAAGAAAGGGGAAACAAACTACTCGAAGTTGTCGAGTCTTACGTAATCATCTTCAAGATTATGGGTAAATTCTCTGGAAGACATAAAAATGGAGACATCATTAAGAAAAGAAGTCAAAGGGAAAGCAGGTAACACGCGAGAAAAGGTCTCGCTGAAACTTACTGGAGTGACGTCGAAGGCGTGTCTGTAGTGATCGAGTTCAAAGTGCGGTAACTTCGCGGAGTGAACGCGGATTTCCGGGAAGAAATAGACAGAGTAGTAGAAACAGGTGGAGGACTACTCAAATGGCAGAATCAATGGGGAGGACATATTGGAGTGGGGAAAGAATAACATGGTGGGGATTGTGGATGCAAGTAACATTTAAAAAAGAAACAATCAACAGAATACGGATACAATGTATCAAAAAGTGCCCATAGGCTTTACAAGTAGCAACTTAATTCAGTCCGGTCATTAAGACCAAAAGGCTTTTGTGATTGGAGTCTGTATATCCAAGCTGTCTCTCTTTGTAGGAGGGTTTTGTTATTGTCTCTCCCTTCAGTCTTTGGAACAACTTCAAGGACCATGTATTTCAATTGGGCCACGTTGTGGTTGGATTAATTGAAGTGAATGGCCACGTTGGATTTAGTGTTTTTTGTTTGTATGTTTGACTTGTGTTCGTTGACGCGAACCTTAATCTTCCTGCTGGTCTTGCCCACATAGATTTTCCCACAAGGGCATTTGAGGAGATAAATCAAGTTTGAAGAGTCACATGTTGCATCAACACTTAGTTTGATGTTAAAACCTCTCATCGGGTGGCTGATGTAATTGCCTTTTATAATGTTATTGCAATTGTTGCAATGATGACATGGACGTGTGCCAGTGTGTTCCACCTGAGTGGTGCTGGGTTTTGTTAGAATTTCCTTAATGTTCATGGAACGGGTGTATGCAAAGATTGGAGAATCCTGGAAAAGATCCCCGAAGTCTGGTTCAGGTGAGAGGTGCGCCAATGTTTCAGAATGATGTTCTTGTAGGATTTGCTGACAGTAAAGTATCTTGAGACCAGAACCATCCTTTGGTTGTCTGAACGTGAGATTGCAGAAGTTCTGTTGATGGCCTCATTGAGTATTTCGTCGGGGTATCCTCTGTTGTAGAATCGTGTAGCCATGGATTTGATTTGTGCATTTCTGTTGGCCGAATCTGAAACTATGCGGGTTACTCTTAACATCTGGCTGTATGGTAGGTGTCTTTTCAGAGAGTTTTGGTGGAAACTACTGAATAGTAAGGCATTATTACGGTCCGTGGGTTTACGGAAAAGGTCTGTCTGAATGCCCTGAGAGGTGATTTTGATGAGGACGTCTAAAAATGCTATCTCCTGGTGGTTGATGTTCCACGTGAATTCGATTCGATCGTCTTTAGTGTTCAAGTCTGTTAATGCAAGTTCAAGGTTCTCTTGAGAGTCCTTCCAAATGAAGAAGAAGTCGTTGATATAACGTACATAGAGTTTTAGGTTCTCCGTCCAATTTTTGTTAGAATCGAAGTGATTGTATTCGAAGTTGCCCATGTAAAGATTAGCGTAAGTGGGAGCCGAACAATTGCCCATAGCCATTCCGGACATTTGTAAGTACCATTTCTGTTCGAATGTAAAATAACTATGATACAAGGTAAATATCATAAGTTCCAGGATGAACGCTTTTAAATGATCGCTAATGTCAGATTGGAGTAGAGCTTGTTCTACAGCATAAATCCCTCCTTCGTGGGGGATGGAGGTGTACAAGCTTTTTACGTCAGCTGTGCATAAAATCAATTTCTCATTTTCATTGATTTGTAAACATGCAAGTTTGTTCAAAAACTCTGTGGTATCTTTGATGTAGCTATCCAGTTTTGAAACCATGGGTTGTAAATACCGGTCAATGAGTTTGCCGGTTCTTTCGTGTATAGAGCCTCTGGTGGAGACGATCGGGCGGAAAGGAGGGTCCATAAGGTTCTTGTGTATTTTCGGCAACATGGTGATGGAGGGGCTCCTAGGATGTTCTACTATCAAATATGTTTTGGTTCTGTCGTCAATGGTGCCATCCACTGTTGCTTTCTCAACGATTTGGGATAGTTCAGTTTTGTATTCACTGGTGGGGTTCCCATCTAGTGGCAGGTAAATGTTAGAATCCATGACGTGTTCCGTTATCCGTCGATTATACAGTTCTGTGTTGAGAATGACTAGGGCGCCCCCCTTGTCGGCTTTCACTCATTTGATTGAATGATTTGGTGTCCTTGGGGGTTTCTAGAACTTTCTCAAAGCACTTTTAAATTCACAAAAAAATTCCAGTTAAAACATTTCTTTGAGAAAGTTCTAGAAACCCCCAAGGACACCAAACCAGATTTACTTATGGGTCTACGACATCCCAGTACCTTTATGCCACCCAGCAGCCATAAAAGCATCGACACCTTCGAGACTCTGGTCAGACAGGACATCTCCAAAATCAATTGCAGAAAAAAGATCCGCAAAAATCTAACCAATAAGGATTTGGATGCGTTAAAGAACATCGCTAACAATCATTCAATCAAATGTGTGAAAGCCGACAAGGGGGGCGCCCTAGTCATTCTCAACACAGAACTGTATAATCGACGGATAACGGAACACGTCATGGATTCTAACATTAACCTGCCACTAGATGGGAACCCTACCAGTGAATACAAAACTGAACTATCCCAAATCGTTGAGAAAGCAACAGTGGAGCATCAATCTAATGTCGTTTGATGATGTTTATCAAGAACTTTGATGATTTGTTCTGGATTACACCCAGGATTTTCACTTGTTTTGCCATGAGAAAGAGGCTGTTCACTGGGGGCATTGCCATAGAAGCATGGATCATTCTACAACTCAGTGGCCTACTACTCTGGGCACTGTGGCTTCGGCCCTGTCACCTTGCTTGCGGGTAGTGTTCTCCACAGCCTTGGCAGTAGAACAATCTGTGGACACGCTGCTAAAATATACTAAGTCAGAGCACTTAACAAGTGCATGCCTCACTAGATATGAATTGATGCTTTTAGCACCACTCATTGTAATTAAAAGATGCACCACCCTGAATCCTGCCTGTCTTTTGCAAATTGATTATGACAATGATGACCTAACAATCAATCAATCAAATATTGCTTTATTTCGACAACAAGTATCATAAAAGCATCAAACAAGCCATTTAAAAATATGCTATATACAGATAAAAAGTAAAATAAAAAGTCATATAAAGTACATGATATTTGATCAGTCGGGACATACTGACACATCATTTCATCATAATAAAATGTTCCAATTTGATAAAAACATGAGTTACAAATTTTAGGTTTAAAAGGGCAAAACCTGATGTACATTATATGAGTGACAATGCATAGATATTAATTAATTCAAAGAATATATAATCATTCTACTTGTACTATAGTATGTTCTCTATGGGGCTTGTGAAGTGAAGTTAGTTCACCCTTTGTAAAGCTTTATGCCTGACTATCCAGGTGCAACTCAAAAATGTGGCCACTCCGCAAACAAAGAGGGTTCTCGCGTCAGATTTTAAGATACGTAAAGCAGTGCTGTGATCCAGAGTACCTAACTGTTTACAGATTGGTGTTAACCATCTAGACCTTGCCTTTTCGTGCGTTGGACAGGCAAACATTAAATGGGCGGTCCTCTCCTTCGGCGCCCTACAGCAAGTGAAATCTTCCGTTGTCTGTTTCGGAAGGTGCCATTTAGCAGTCAACTCGTGGACAGGAGGCAATCCAAGTCTGAATTGGCAATAGAGCGCCCTGTCTCTGGGTGTCTGGATTACGTCCAAATATGGTTCAAGGCTTCTAGATTATTTGTGCTGGAAAAATACTTCCGTTAGCCTTCCCACAATTGGATTGCTTAGGTCCCTGGCGTTAACCCAGTCCCAATAGATACGTTTGAGCTTGAGCTTGCTTGGGGGATTTTGATTGTCCCAGCAATCCTTAAGGCCGAGGGTTATCATTAGTTTCTTGACATTAGCTATCCACTTCACCCCATGGTTTACATCTAGACTCATGACTTCTGTAAGTGCTTTAGAATATAGGCCATGAGTTCCGTGGTCTGCCTAAGGTGGGCCCAAAAGAGAAACGGGAGCAGTTTAGCGATATCACTAAATGAGCGTCTGCCCATATCGTACATCATAGGAATTAGTGGGGCATTCCGGGGTAACATGGCCAGATCCCTCAAGAACGTGTGCTCTTACCTGCAGATCTCATCGAAATTGTCGAATCCCCATAGCTCGGCTCCGTAAAGTGCCAAGCCAACTGCCTTTGCGTCATAAACCATGAGAGCCGGAGCAATTGGCCTACTTTGTGAAGAGCGGTGTTCTTTGCTCAGTGCCCCGACTGCACGTTTGAAGCTCAAGAGCATTTTGTCGAGATGGGACCTCCATTGTATTTTTTCTAGTAGGTGGATACCAAGATAGTCAAATGTGCTGACTCTCTCCAGAAGTATCCCATCTATGGTAAGATTATTTCTGAAGGATTTGTGGGGGTTTAGTGTCATAAACTTGGTCTTAGAGGTGTTTATGACCAACCCCCAAGAATTACAAAAATATTGTAACCTATTCAGTAATTTCTGTAGCCCAGCTGTGGTCTTAGAGATCAGCAGTGTTTTGTCCGTAAACAGGAGGGTAGGTACCTTATCACCCGCCAGGGCCGGGGCATCAGCTGGCTCTTCCTGCAAAAAGCTAACCACCCCATTCATGTATAACGAGAACAGGGTGGGTGCCATCACACAGCCCTGACGTACTCCCCTGTTTACTGGAATCCTTTCCGTCAACGCTCCTTTGTATTCCCATCTCATGTGTGCATAATTGCCCTCATGGAGATGGGTCAATAAATTGAGGATTGGTGGAGGAAGGGTCAGGTCTCCTAATATTTGCCTCAACTTCTTCCTCGGGACTAAGTCAAAGTCAGTCCTTAAATCTATAAAGGCAAGGTAAAGACTGCCTCTGCCGATCACAACAATTTTCCAGTATAGCAGGAGAAGCCTAGAGACCTGATTGACAGTTCCTTAATCCGTAATATTTACCGATTCGGTAAAATTACCGAAAATGCTATGTAGGTAGCCAATTTTCTATTGGCACATGGCTTACAGAATCGGTATTTTACCATGGAATACAAATCCATGGTAAAATACCGATTCCTGTGTACATGCACATCTGTGCATGTACACATGTGCCATGTGACAGACAGACGTGCCCTTAGGGCATGTCTGTGTGCCACATTGCACACATGCCCGTTTTGGGGGTGCTAGAGGGTGTCAAAGTGACACCCCCTGCACCCTTGTGAATTCATTAATTACCGATTCGGTAAATACCGAATCGGTAATGCCTAATCATTCCTATGGGCTTCAAAGCCCATAGGAATGAATGGGCATTACCGATTCGGTATTTACCGAATCGGTAATTAAAGAATTGTTAAGGATTCGGTAACGAATCCAGATGTTGGGACCTACATCCCATTTACCGATTTTGAAATACCGAATCGGTAAAATTCGGTATTTCAAAATCGGTAAATGGGATTTACCTACATCGGGCCCATACTGTTTCAGGATTACAACATCTTATGGATATGTATACTGAATCAGCAGTATTTACTCTCAATATTCAACAAGATGCACACGAATTTGCCATGGTGATGCTAGGAGTATTGAAGGAAGAAGAAGTAAATGCTAGTAATTTATTTGGATTTAGTTACAAATTAGATCATAAGAGTGAAGATTGGCAATTCATCTCCACTACTGCAATGAATTCAGAATGCTTCCTGTACTTGACATTACCAGATTGTAAAACTATACCTTTTCAGTAATTAAAAAAAAAGCCTACCAAAATATGACTTGCTCAAACTGCAACTCACTGCTTCTATCTACATTATTTCCACAAAGAACAGAAATACTGAAATAACAAACTTTACAGCTAGACAAAAACCATTTTAAAGAAGAACTTTTACTACTTTGGCAATCATCTTTCATGAAGGAATAAATATAATGTCTGGATACTACACTTTGTATTTAAGATGTCAATCTGAATGGACAGAATGCAATGACACTGATCTAAATTTAAAAAAAACAAGACTACCTAAGAAATTACCAAACTCCTTTCTGTCGTTTCCTCAACCCAATTTCTGAGGATTATTTGTAAATAAAGAATGGTGTACTGTACTTTTATTACAGCATTTATGGTTTATTAGAAATTATTCGGCCTATTGGGGGTAACGTCTTTAGAATATTGGAAATGCAAAAGTCTTTTTACGTTCAACAAAGGAGTTTATATAACATCTGAATGCTACATTCTCTTATTCCAGTTAAATACTGAGTGGGTATACTGCGATAACAGCATTCTTAACCTAAAACTGTCTTGAAAAATAAGATAACCCTTTTGTTTCTCCAACAAGAACTTCTACAAAGTATTGTATGCTATTTTGTTTATATGGATCATCATCATTTTCCATAATATTTTAGCTAGAGGAAATGATATTCTCAACAGCATCTGCTTCACAATAACGTTTCATAAGGTACCAAATATATCAATACAAGAAACAGTTAAAAATTGCAGTGAGTGTTATGCATAGTATTCTTTATTTTAAAATTGTACTAGACAGCATTGATTTTTAATCCATTGATTGTTTTTTCCCTACTGTTTGTTCACGATGCTTCATAGAGGCCCCTGTTTATAGTGAACAAGAATGAAAGTTGAAAATAGTAAAATGGAGAAAATAATGTTTACACTATATTGTATTAAAATGTTACAGTATAAGTAATGTTTGTCAGAATAATGTTGTAATTTTCAAGATCAAATACTAACATATTTTTTCTTTCTTTTTGTTTTCGTTATTTAGACCTAAGTAGTTTGCCCCGCGATATTCTGTAGTCAATACTTTGATGGATTACACCGCAAGGTCCTTGTAGTACTCTAGCAGGCAATTCTTGTGCTGCAAGAGATTCTATAGGAATCCTGGACTTCCTTACTAAAAAAAGAGGAACTTGCCCACCCCTAATCAGGACAGATGACCACACTCATAAAACATTCATGCAATGACACCTGTGGCTTTACTTCCTCAACTGGGTGCAGATTTACACAATATACAAATTCTCAATTGTACATCTGGAACTCTCCCATAACCGCAGGAACAGCCGTGCCGGTGGAAAATGTTTATGAATTCCCAATTGAGTGCATGCATAGGCAGTTTTACATGTGTAATTGTACATAGTGTGCAAGTTTGCCAGCGAAAATGCCTTTTCATTGCATAATGCCATTATTGCATTTTTCATCTTTCTTCCTATGTGGAAACTATTTGTCTCTGTAGAAAAACTGCTTCACATTCACCCCATCATATGTGGAAGTCTTCTCTCCCATTCAACCCAGCAAATTGGGATTGACAGGAGTCCATCTCTGAATGTTTTTAAGGTAGGGACAGTATATGGTGAAGTATCTGAATACCAACATGAATGTGGGTTTCTGTTTGCATCCCTTCCCCAATACGTACACTTCCCATCATTTGGAAATAGTTTATTCATACTACTGGGACTCTGGAGTAAATCCATTTACAGGAACAAGTTCACTTTTTGTCAATTTCATAAGTAAACCTGCACTAGCAAGTCCAACCATTTGCTTGTGTAAGTGTAGCTCACATATGCAAATGGATACCTAAAATGTCAGTGTTAAATTGTGTACTTTATATGCTTCTAGAATATTTGGAATTACATGCGAAGTATAGTTTGTAAAGGTAGCAAATGTTTTATGCAAATGTGCACAAATGTATTTGATATACTGAAGTTCTCTCCTTTCCCACACTCCCTCACTTTGAAACCAGAGAAAGGAAAATGAAACATAGATCTCCATGTCAAAATAAACAGCAGTTTTCAGAAGATATTGATTGAGATCAGACATTCGGGCACAAAAAATGTTGCCAGAAGAAAAACACTGGAATGCCCCCCTATTGCTCTATTACCATTTCAATTTTACTTGTGGTTCTCTGTAACCCAACTGTCGATTCAAAGCATTCCTTTAGAAATGAGTAGTTGTGAGGAAATCCAAACTCAATGTTGCAATATTATCACACGGTTTAGTAGGAAAGTACATTGTGAGCAGATATACCTGATTACCCAAAATGACCACCACGTCTCTGGGACAAGCAAGAGTGCATGCCTTGTGGGGATTTGTAGAAGTCCCTCTGCAGCACGCAGACTCTCAGCACATCCTCCATGTAGATAATGGCCAACTAGGACCTGCACTCTTTGATGACCATCAGCCTTTCTTTATCTGAAAGGAGCTTAGGGCAACCAGAGTTGGGGTGCCACCTCCACACACCTCGGCCTCATTAAAGTGGTAAACCAAACCTTCAGTCTCACAAGCTCCTGACATGGTTTATTCTCCTGGATAGAAGGAGTGCTGACATAATGTTGTGGAGTACTGATGGGGTGAGCTGGGGATTCTGTAAGGGATATTTGTACGAAAAGAAATGGAGATGATGGAGCAGCATCATTCTAGATCAGGGGTGTAACAAATGCCCACGCAGGCCCCGCGGTGTAGGGGGGCCCACTCTTTTCATTAAATGAAGGGGGCACCGCCCCCCCCCCCCTCAGCTCTTCAGTGAGAGCTGTGAGAGGGGCTTGCGCTAAAGCAAGCCTCTCTCCCTCTAAAGCAGGTGCAGGCTGTCTGCAGCCTGCTCTGAGCCCCTCGCCCCCTCCCTCTGACTGAAGAGAAACAAAGTATCAAATTACATTGTTTCTCTTCAATCAGAGGTGCCAGGCTCGGAAAGAGGATGGGTGGGGGCCCCAGAGAGCAGGAGGCAGCACAGAGCACTGCTCAGAACCCTGACAAGGACAGGGGCTGGGGGCCCCAGAGAGAGAGGAGGCAGCACAGAGCACTGCTCGGGACCCTGACATGGACGGGGGCTGGGGGCCCCAGAGAGAAGAGGCAGCACAGAGCACTGCTCAGGACCCTGACAAGGACGGGGGATGGGGGCCCCAGAGAGAGAGGAGGCACCACAGTGCACTGCTCAGGACCCTGACAAGGACGGGGGTTGGGGGCTCCAGAGAGAAAGCAGGAGGCAGCACCGAGCACTGCTCGGGACCCTGACAAGGACGGGCCCCAGAGAGAGAGGAGGCAGCACAGAGCACTGCTCGGGACCCTGACAAGGATAGGAGCTGGCGGCCCCAGAGAGAGAGGAGGCAGCACAGAGCACTGCTCAGGACCCTGACAAGGACGGGGGTTGGGGGCTCCAGAGAGAGAGCAGGAGGCAGCACTGAGCTCTGCTCGGGACCCTGACAAGGACGGGGGCCCCAGAGAGAGAGGAGGCAGCACAGAGCACTGCTCGGGACCCTGACAAGGATGGGAGCTGGTGGCCCCAGAGAGAGAGCAGGCAGCACAGAGCAATGCTCGGGACCCTCACAAGGACGGGGGTTGGGGGCCCCAGAGAGAGAGGAGGCAGCACAGCGCACTGCTCGGGACCCTGACTAGGACGGGGGCTGGGGTCCCCAGAGAGAGAGCAGGAGGCAGCACTGAGCACTGCTCGGGACCCTGACAAGGACGGTGCTGGGTGCCCCAGAGAGAGAGGAGGCAGCACAGAGCACTGCTCCGAACCCTGACAAGGACGGGGCTGGGTGCCCCAGAGAGAGAGGAGGCAGCACAGAGCACTGCTTGGGACCCTGACAAGGACGGGGTGGAAGCCCCACAGAGATAGCAGGAGGCAGCACAGAGCACTGCTCGGGACTCTGACAAGGGTGGGAGTGGGGGCCCCCAGAGAGAGAGAAGGTAGCCCAGAGCACTGCTCGGGACCCTGACATGGACGGGGCTGGGGAGCCCAGAGAGAGAGCAGGAGACAGCAACGAGCACTGCTCGGGAACCTGACAAAGACGGGGACTGGGGGCCCAGAGAGAGAGGAGGCAGCACAGAGCAATGCTCAGGACCCTGACAAGGATGGGGACTGGGGGCCACAGAGAGAGGGAGGAGGCAGCACAGAGCACTGCTCGGGACCCAGATAAGGACGGGGGCTGGGGGCCCCAGAGAGAGAGCAGGAGGCAGCACCAAACACTGCTCGGGACCTTGACAAAGACGGGGGCACCAGAGAGTGAGGAGGCAGCACAGAGCACTGTTCAGGACCCTGACAAGGACGGGGTGGGGCTGAGGCTGGGGCCCCAGAGAGGGAGGAGGCAGCACAGAGCACTGCTCGGAGCCCTGACAAGGATGGGGGTGGGGGCCCCAGAGAGAGAGCAGGAGGCAGCACAGAGCACTGCTCGAGACCCTAACAAGGGTGGGAGTGGGGGCCCCCAGGGACAGAGGAGGCAGCACGGAGCACTGCACGGGACCCTGACAAAGACGGGTGTGGGGGCCCCAGAGAGAGAGCAGGAGCTGGCACAGAGCACTGCTCGGGACCCTGACAAGGACGGGGGCTGGCTGGGGGCCCCAGAGAGAGAGAGAGAGAGGCAGCACAGAGCACTGCTCGGGACCCTGACAAGGACGGGGGCTGGGGGCCCCAGAGAGCAGGAGGCAGCACAAAGCACTGCTTAGGACCCTGACAAGGACGGGGGCTGGGGGCCCCAGAGAGAGCAGGAGGAAGCACAGAGCACTGCTCGGGACCCTGACAAGGATGGGGGCTGGGGAGCCCAAAGAGAGAGCAGGAGACATCAACGAGCACTGCTCGGGACCCTGACAAAGACGAGGACAGGGGGCCCCGGAGAGAGAGGAGGCAGCACAGAGCCCTGCTCGGGACCCTGACAAGGAAGGGGGCTGGGGGCCCCAGAGAGAGAGCAGGAGGCAGCACCAAGCACTGCTCGGGACCCTGACAAAGACGGGGGCACCAGAGAGTGAGGAGGCAGCACAGAGCACTGTTCAGGACCCTGACAAGGATGGGGTGGGGCTGGGGCCCCAGAGAGGGAGGAGGCAGCACAGAGCACTGCTCGGAGCCCTGACAAGGATGGGGGTGGGGGCCCCAGAGAGAGAGCAGGAGGCAGCACAGAGCACTGCTCGAGACCCTAACAAGGGTGGGAGTGGGGGCCCCCAGGGACAGAGGAGGCAGCACGGAGCACTGCACGGGACCCTGACAAAGACGGGGGTGGGGGCCCTAGAGAGAGAGCAGGAGGCAGCACAGACCACTGCTCTGGACCCTGACAAGGACGGGGGCTGGCTGGGGCCCCAGAGAGAGAGAGAGAGAGTCAGCACAGAGCACTGCTCGGGACCCTGACAAGGACGGGGGCTGGGGGCCCCAGAGAGCAGGAGGCAGCACAGAGCACTGCTTAGGACCCTGACAAGGACGGGGGCTGGGGGCCCCAGAGAGAGAGGAGGCAGCATATAGCACTGCTCGGGACTCTGGCAAGGACGGGGGCTGGGGGCCCCAGAGAGAGAGGAGGCAGCACAGAGCACTGCTCAGGACCCTGACAAGGACGGGGTCTGGGGGCCCCAGAGAGAGAGGAGGAAGCACAGAGCACTGCTTAGGACCCTGACAAGGACGGGGGCTGTGGGCCCCAGAGAGAGAGGAGGCAGCATATAGCACTGCTCGGGACTCTGGCAAGGACGGGGGCTGGGGGCCCCAGAGAGAGAGGAGGCAGCACAGAGCACTGCTCGGGACCCTGACAAGGACGGGGGCTGGGGTCCCCAGAGAGAAAGCAGGAGGCAGCACTGAGCACTGCTTTGGACCCTGCCAAAAACGGGGGCTGGGGGCCCCAGAGAGAGAGGAGGCAGCACAGAGCACTGCTCAGGACCCTGTCAAGGACGGGGGTTGGGGGCCCCAGAGAGAGAGGAGGCAGCACAGCACACTGCTCGGGACCCTGACAAGGACGGGGTTGGGGGCTCCAGAGAGAGAGCAGGAGGCAGCACCGAGCACTGCTCGGGACCCTAACAAGGACGGGGGCCCCAGAGAGAGAGAGGGCAGCACAGAGCACTGCTCGGGACCCTGATAAGGATGGGAGCTGGTGGCCCCAGAAAGGGAGGAGGCAGCACAGAGCACTGCTCTGAACCCTCACAAGGACGGGGGCTGGGGGTCCCAGAGAGAGAGGAGGCAGCACAGCGCACTGCTCGGGACCCTGACTAGGACCGGGGCTGGGGTCCCCAGAGAGAGTGCAGGAGGCAGCACTGAGCACTGCTTGGGACCCTGACAAGGACGGGGCTGGGTGCCCCAGAGAGAGAGGAGGCAGCACAGAGCACTGCTCGGAACCCTGACAAGGACGGGGGCTGGGTGCCCCAGAGAGAGAGGAGGCAGCACAGAGCACTGCTCAGGACCCTGACAGGGACGGCGGCTGGGGGCCCCAGAGAGAGAAAGGAGGCAGCACAGAGCACTTCTCGGGACCCTAAAAAGGACGGGGGCTGGGGGCCCTAGAGAGAGACCAGGAGGCAGCACCGAGCACTGCTCGGGATCCTGACAAGGACGAGGGCTGGGGGCCCCAGAGAGAGAGGAGGCAGCACAGAGCACTGCTCAGGACCCTGACAAGGATGGGGGCTGGGGGGCCCAGAGAGAGAGGAGGCAGCACAGAGCACTGCTCAGAAACCTGACAAGGACGGGAGTGGGGGCCTCAGAGAGAGAGAAGGTAGCCCAGAGCACTGCTCGGGACCCTGACAAGGACGGGGCTGGGGAGCCCAAAGAGAGAGCAGGAGACATCAACGAGCACTGCTCGGGACCCTGACAAAGACGAGGACAGGGGGCCCCAGAGATAGAGGAGGCAGCACAGAGCAATGCTCAGGACCCTGACAAAGATGGGGACTCGGGGCCACGGAGAGAGGGAGGAGGCAGCACAGAGCCCTGCTCGGGACCCTGACAAGGAAGGGGGCTGGGGGCCCCAGAGAGATAGCAGGAGGCAGCACCAAGCACTGCTCGGGACCCTGACAAAGACGGGGGCACCAGAGAGTGAGGAGGCAGCACAGAGCACTGTTCAGGACCCTGACAAGGACGGGGTGGGGCTGAGGCTGGGGCCCCAGAGAGGGAGGAGGCAGCACAGAGCACTGCTCGGAGCCCTGACAAGGATGGTGGTGGGGGCCCCAGAGAGAGAGCAGGAGGCAGCACAGAGCACTGCTCGAGACCCTAACAAGGGTGGGAGTGGGGGCCCCCAGGGACAGAGGAGGCAGCACGGAGCACTGCACGGGACCCTGACAAAGACGGGGGTGGGGGCCCTAGAGAGAGAGCAGGAGGCAGCACAGACCACTGCTCTGGACCCTGACAAGGACGGGGGCTGGCTGGGGCCCCAGAGAGAGAGAGAGAGAGTCAGCACAGAGCACTGCTCGGGACCCTGACAAGGACGGGGCTGGGGGCCCCAGAGAGCAGGAGGCAGCACAGAGCACTGCTTAGGACCCTGACAAAGACGGGTGCTGGGGGCCCCAGAGAGAGAGGAGGCGGCATATAGCACTGCTCGGGACTCTGGCAAGGACGGGGGCTGGGGGCCCCAGAGAGAGAGGAGGCAGCACAGAGCACTGCTCAGGACCCTGACAAGGACGGGGGCTGGGGGCCCCAGAGAGAGAGGAGGAAGCACAGAGCACTGCTCGGGACCCTGACAAGGACGGGGGCTGGGGTCCCCAGAGAGAAAGCAGGAGGCAGCACTGAGCACTGCTCTGGACCCTGCCAAAAACGGGGGCTGGGGGCCCCAGAGAGAGAGGAGGCAGCACAGAGCACTGCTCAGGACCCTGTCAAGGACGGAGCTGGGGGCCCCAGAGAGAGAGGAGGCAGCACAGAGCACTGCTCAGGACCCTGACAAGGACGGGGGTTGGGGGCCCCAGAGAGAGAGGAGGCAGCACAGCACACTGCTCGGGACCCTGACAAGGACGAGGTTGGGGGCTCCAGAGAGAGAGCAGGAGGCAGCACCGAGCACTGCTCGGGACCCTAACAAGGACGGGGGCCCCAGAGAGAGAGAGGGCAGCACAGAGCACTGCTCGGGACCCTGATAAGGATGGGAGCTGGTGGCCCCAGAAAGGGAGGAGGCAGCACAGAGCACTGCTCGGAACCCTCACAAGGACGGGGGCTGGGGGTCTCAGAGAGAGAGGAGGCAGCACAGCGCACTGCTCGGGACCCTGACTAGGACCGGGGCTGGGGTCCCCAGAGAGAGTGCAGGAGGCAGCACTGAGCACTGCTTGGGACCCTGACAAGGACGGGGCTGGGTGCCCCAGAGAGAGAGGAGGCAGCACAGAGCACTGCTCGGGACCCTAAAAAGGACGGGGGCTGGGGGCCCTAGAGAGAGACCAGGAGGCAGCACCGAGCACTGCTCGGGATCCTGACAAGGACGAGGGCTGGGGGCCCCAGAGAGAGAGGAGGCAGCACAGAGCACTGCTCAGGACCCTGACAAGGATGGAGGCTGGGGGGCCCAGAGAGAGAGGAGGCAGCACAGAGCACTGCTCAGAAACCTGACAAGGACGGGGACTGGGGGCCTCAGAGAGAGGGAGAAGGTAGCCCAGAGCACTGCTCGGGACCCTGATAAGGACGGGGCTGGGGAGCCCAGAGAGAGAGCAGGAGACAGTAACGAGCACTGCTCGGGACCCTGACAAAGACGGGGACTGGGGGCCCCAGAGAAAGAGGAGGCAGCACAGAGCAATACTAAGGACCCTGACAAGGATGGGGACTGGGGGGCCACAGAGAAAGGGAGGAGGCAGCACAGAGCACTGCTCGGGACCCTGACAAGGACGGGGGCTGGGGGCCCCAGAGAGAGAGCAGGATGCAGCACCAAGCACTGCTCAGTACCCTGACAAAGACGGGGGCACCAGAGAGTGAGGAGGCAGCACAGAGCACTGCTCGGAACCCTGACAAGGATGGGGGTGGGGGCCCCAGAGAGAGAGCAGGAGGCAGCACGGAGCACTGCTCTGGACCCTAACAAGGGTGGGAGTGGGGGCCCCCAGAGACAGAGGAGGCAGCACGGAACACTGCACAGGACCCTGACAAAGACGGGGGTGGGGCCCCAGACAGAGAGCAGGAGGCAGCACAGAGCACTGCTCGGGACCCTGACAAGGACGGGGGCTGGCTGGGGGCCCCAGAGAGAGAGAGAGAGGCAGCAGAGAGCACTGCTCGGGATCCTGACAAGGACAGGGGCTGGGGGCCCCAGAGAGCAAGATGCAGCACAGAGCACTGCTCAGGACCCTGACAAGGACGGGGGCTGGGGGCCCCAGAGAGAGAGGAGGCAGCACATAGCACTGCTCAGGACCCTGACAAGGACGGGGGCAGGTGGCCCCAGAGAGAGAGCAGGAGGCAGCACAGAGCACTGCTCGGGACTCTGACAAGGACGAGGGCTAGGGATCCCAGAGAGAGAGGAGTCAGCACAGAGCACTGCTCGGGACCCTGACAAGGATGGGGGCTGGGGGCCCCAGAGAGAGAGGAGGCAGCACAGAGCACTGCTCAGAACCCTGACAAGGACGGGGACGGGGGGCCTCAGAGAGAGAGAAGGTAGCCCAGAGCACTGCTCGGGACCCTGACAAGGACGGGGCTGGGGGCCCCAGAGAGAGAGCAGGAGACCGCAACGAGCACTGCTCGGGTCCCTGACAAAGACGGGGGCTAGGGGCCCCAGAGAAAGAGGAGGCAGCACAGACAATGCTCAAGACCCTGACAAGGACGGGGACTGGTGGCCCCAGAGAGAGAGAGGAGGCAGTACAGAGCACTGCTCGGGACCCTGGCAAGAACGGGGGCTGGGGGCCCCAGAGAGAGAGCAGTAGGCAGCACCAAGCACTGTTAGAAGAAAAACAATGGTTTTTAGTGGTCAGAGAATGGGCGCACTGCCAGAATAGAAGCACTATAGAATAGAGTTTGGTGGTGGTGCAACTGGGTGAGTGGACAACCATATAACCACCCAAAGGAGAAGTAAGCAAGCTATACTACTCCAACGTATCAATAAGAGGCATACTCTATGCACACACTATGTAAGTATAAGAAGGTCACAATGTGGCCCTGGACAATTCAACAATTAAATGCAGAGGAACAACATTGATGTATTCAATATCAAGCAATTGGTTTACAAAAAGAACATATATAGACAGAAATGGTCTTGGTATCTTGGTTTAATTAGTCATAGCTTGAAGACAACCAGCCGACACGTGTTTCATCGCATCTCGCGAATCTTCAGGGCTCTAAATGGTTGTGCGTAGACCACGAGGTCGCTCTTCCGGTGATACTTCCGACCCGGAGGGGCCCAAGACCAATATTGAATTCAAAGGTTAGGTTGAGTTAAATAGCTGATGAGCGTAATGCGCTTTTATGGATAACCCGGGAGAAGATGTAAGGTTATGAAAGTATTCAGAACGTTCGGTATCCAAGTTATAGCAAGCGAGGGCTGAAAGAGGTCGCTCTATCGCCTCGTGCAGGCAGCCGTCTAAAGACGTCTGGTTCGCTTCGTGTCTCCCGGGTGACTGTGTTCGTAGTGCGATCGCTATAACTTGGATACCGAACGTTCTGAATACTTTCATAACCTTACATCTTCTCCCGGGTTATCCATAAAAGCGCATTACGCTCATCAGCTATTTAACTCAACCTAACCTTTGAATTCAATATTGGTCTTGGGCCCCTCCGGGTCGGAAGTATCACCGTAAGAGCGACCTCGTGGTCTACGCACAACCATTTAGAGCCCTGAAGATTCGCGAGATGCGATGAAACACGTGTCGGCTGGTTGTCTTCAAGCTATGACTAATTAAACCAAGATACCAAGACCATTTCTGTCTATATATGTTCTTTTTGTAAACCAATTGCTTGATATTGAATACATCAATGTTGTTCCTCTGCATTTAATTGTTGAATTGTCCAGGGCCACATTGTGACCTTCTTATACTTACATAGTGTGTGCATAGGGTATGCCTCTTATCAGCACCAAGCACTGCTCGGGACCCTGACAAAGACAGGGGCCTCAGAGAGAGAGAAGGTATCCCAGAGCACTGCTCGGGACCCTAACAAGGACGGGGCTGGGGGCCCCAGAGAGAGAGAGGAGGCAGCACAGAGCACTGCTCGGGACCCTGACAAAGGACGGGGGCTGGGGGCCCCAGAGAGAGAGCAGGAGGCAGCACCAAGCACTGCTCGGGACCCTGACAAAGACGGGGACCCCAGAGAGAGAGGAGGCAGCACAGAGCACTGCTTGGGACCCTGACAAGGACGGGGTGGAAGCCCCACAGAGATAGCAGGAGGCAGCACAGAGCACTGCTCGGGACTCTGACAAGGGTGGGAGTGGGGGCCCCCAGAGAGAGAGGAGGCAGCACAGAGCACTGCACGGGACCCTGACAAGGATGGGGGTGGGGCCCCAGAGAGAGAGCAGGAGGCAGTACAGAGCACTGCTCGGGACCCTGACAAGGGTGGGAGTGGGGGCCCCCAGAGAGAGCATTCTCCAGGGCAAAGCTCATATGAGAAGGGATGAGGCAGCAAAATGGTGCCCTCAGGTAAGCACTCTTGTTAGAAGCACCATGTGGGCGTCCGCAGGGGGGGCTGAGAAGGGTGCAACGTGCAAGGCATAGGGGAGAAGGGTGCGAGGTAGAGAGGAGAAGGGTGCAAGGTAGAGATAAGATGGGTGCAAGGTGGAGAGGAGATGGGTGCAAGGCGGAGGGGAGAAGGGTGCAAGGCAGAGAGGAGAAGGGTGCAAGGCAAAGAGGAGAAGGGTGCAAGGCAGAGCGTAGAAGGGTGCAAGGCAGAGATGAGAAGGGTGCAAGGCAGAGGGGATAAGGGTGCAAGGTAGAGGGGAGAAGGGTGTAAGGTAGAGAGAAGGGTGCAAGGTAGAGAGGAGAAGGGTGCAAGGTGGAGAGGAGATGGGTGCAAGGCGGAGAGGAGATGGGTGCAAGGCGGAGGGGAGAAGGGTGCAAGGTAGAGAGGAGAAGGGTGCAATGCCGAGAGGAGATGGGTGCAAGGCGGAGGGGAGAAGGGTGCAAGGTGGAGAGGAGAAGGGTGCAAGGCAGAGGGGAGAAGGGTGCAAGGCAGAGGGGAGAAGGGTGCAAGGTAGAGAGGAGAAGGGTGCAAGGTAGAGGGGAGAAGGGTGCAAGGTAGAGGGGGGAAGGGTGCAAGGTAGACAGGAGAAGGGAGCAAGGTAGAGAGGAGAAGGGTGCAAGGTGGAGGGGAGAAGGGTGCAAGGCGGAGGAGAGAAGTGTGCAAGGTAGAGAGGAGAAGTGTGCAAGGCAGAGAGGAGAAGGGTGCAAGGTAGAGGGGAGAAGGGTGCAAGGCAGAGGGGAGTAGGGTGCAAGGCAGAGGGGAGAAGGGTGCAAGGTAGAGAGGAAAAGGGTGCAAGGCAGAGAGGATAAGAGTGTAAGGCAGAGGGGAGAAGGGTGCAAGGCGGAGAGGATAAGGGTGCAAGGCATAGGGTGAGAAGGGTGCAAGGCAGAGGGGGAGAAGGGTGCGAGGCGGAGTGGGAGAAGGGTGCAAGGCGGAGGGGGAGAAGGGTGCAAGGCAGAGGGGATAAGGGTGCAAGGCAGAGGGGAGAATGGTGCAAAGTAGAAAAGGGTACAAGGTGGAGGGGGAGACGAGTGCAAGGGGGAGGGGGGAAAAGGGTGCAAGGGAGAGGGCGAGAAGGGTGCAAGGCAGAGGGTAGAAGAGTGCAAGGGGCATGGTGATGAAGTTAACATGAAGGAAACATTTCTGCGGACGCCCATGGCAACGCACACTATTTTGTGAGAGAGAGTGGAGTGAGAGAGAGAGTCGAGTGAGAGAGAGAGAGTCGAGTGAGAGAGAGTGGAGCAAGAGAGTGAGTGGAGCAAGAGAGAGAGTGGAGCAAGAGAGAGCGGAGCAAGAGAGAGGATGGAGCAAGAGAGAAAGTGGAGAGAGAGAGAGAGTGTAGAGAGAGAGAGTGGAGAGAGAGAGAGTGGAAAGAGAGTGGAGAGAGACTGTGGAGAGAGAGGGAGAGTATAGAGAGAGGGTGGAGAGAGAGAGAGTGGAGAGAGAGAGAGTGGAGAGAGAGAGTGGAGAGAGAGAGTGGAGAGGGAGAGTGGAGAGAGAGAGAGAGTGGAGAGAGAGAGAGAGTGGAGAGAGAGAGTAGAGAGAGTAGTAGGGGTAGAGATAGAGTGGAGAGAGTAGAGGGGGTAGAGATAGAGTATAGAGAGAAGAAAGAGTGTATAGAGAGAGAGTAGAGAGAGAGACAGTGGAGAGAGACAGTGGAGAGAGAAACAGTGGATAGAGAGACAGTGAAGAGAGAGAGTGGAGAGAGAGAGTGGAGAGAGAGTAGAGATAGACAGTGGAGAGTCGAGAGAGAGTGGAGGGAGAGTGGCAAGAGAGTAGAGAGAGTAGAGAGAGAGTAGAGAGAGAGACAGTGGAGAGAGAGAGTGGAGAGAGAAAGGAGAAAGAGAGTGGAGAGAGAGAGAGAGTGGAGAGAGAGAGTAGAGAGAGTAGAAAGAGTAGAGGGGGTAGAGATAGAGTAGAGAGAGTACAGGGGGTAGAGATAGAGTAGAGAGAGTAGAAAGAGAGTAGAGAGAGAGAGTAAGGGTGGGCGTAGTGGGCGTAGTGGGGCTACGTGAAGCTACGCGAAGTGGGCGAAAAACTACGCCCACCTACGAACTTCGCGTAGCCCCACTATGCACCACCCGCCTCCATCCCGCCCTCCCTAAATGCTTCAATTAGCTTAAAAAAATATTATAAACCACTTACCTTGTCCGCCGCTGCGTCCCTGGGGCTCCCTCTCATCATTGCGCCGCCGGCGCCGCCGTCTTGGATACTAATGCGCATGCGCGGCCGCCCACGCATGCGCATTTCTCGCGAGAAAAGCGCATGTGTGGGCTGCCGCGCATGCGCATTAGTATCCGTGACGGCGGCGGATGACAAGAGGGAGCCCTGGGGATGCAGCGGACAAGGTAAGTGATTTTATAATTTATTTTTAAGGTAATTAAAGCATTTAGGGAGGGTGGGAGGGAGGCGCGTGGCGGGCAACTTCGCTACGCCCACGGAGTGGGCGTAGTGTTGCCTGCTACGCCTACTTCGGACAGGGCGAAGTAGGCAACACTACGCCCACGGTGGGCGTAGCGAAGTACGTCACCCAGGGTTAAGAGAGAGTAAACAGTGGATAGAGAGACAGTGGAGAGAGAGAGTGGAGAGAGAGAGTGGAGAGAGAGTAGAGAGAGACAGTGGAGAGTGGAGAGAGAGTGGAGGGAGAGTGGCGAGAGAGTAGAGAGAGTAGAGAGAGAGTAGAGAGAGAGACAGTGGAGAGAGAGAATGGAGACAGAGAGTGGAGAGAGAGAGAATGGAGAGAGAGAGTGGAGAGAGAGAGTGGAGAGAGAGAATGTATAGAGAGTGGAGAGAGAGAGTAGAGGGAGAGCGAGGAGAGAGAGAGAGTGGAGAGAAGGAGAGAGTGGAGAGAGAGTGGAGAGAAAGAGAAAGTGGAGAGAGAGAGAGTGGAGAGATAGAGAGTATGAGAGAGAGAGGAGAGAGTGGAGAGAGAGGAGAGAGTGGAGAGAGAGAGAGTGGAGAGAGTTTAGAGAGAGAGAGAGTGGAGAGAGAGAGTGCAGAGGGTGGAGATAGAGAGAGTGTGAAGAGAGAGAGTGGAGAGAGAGAGTGGAGAAAGAGAGTGGACAGAGAGAGAGTGGAGAGAGAGAGAGTGGAGAGAGAGTAGAGAGAGAGAGGGAGTGGAGAGTGGAGAGAGAGAGAGTGGAGAAAGAGAGAGTAGAGAGAGTGGAGAGAGAGAGAGTAGAGAGAGTGGAGAGTGAGAGAGTAGAGAGAGTAGAGAGAGAGTAGAGAGAGTGGAGAGAGAGAGGAGAGAGAGAAGGGAGAGTAGAGAGAGAGAAGGGAGAGAGAGGGTGGAGAGAGAATAGAAATAGTGAGAGACAGTGGGGAGAGAGACAGTGGAGAGACCCAGTGGAGAGAGAAAGAGTGGAGAGTGAGTGGAGAGAGAGTGGAGGGAGAGTGGCGAGAGAGTGGAGAGAGTAGAGAGAGATAGTGGAGAGAGAGAGTGGAGAGAGACATTGGAGAGAGACAGTGGAGGGAGACAGTGGAGAGAGATAGAGAGAGCGGAGAGAGAGAGTGGAGAGATAGAGAGTGGAGAGAGAGAGAGAGGATAGAGAGAGAGAGTGGATAGAGATAGAGTGGAGAGAGAGAGGAGAGAGAGTGGAGAGAGAGAGAGTGGAGAGAGAGAGAGAGTGGAGAGAGAGAGAGAGTGGAGAGAGAGAGAGAGAGTAAGTGGAGAGAGAGAGTGGAGCGAGAGTGGAGAGAGTAGAGAGAGAGTGGAGAGAGTAGAGAGAGAGTAGAGAGAGAGAAGGGAGAGTAGAGAGAGAGAAGGGAGTGAGTGAGAGGCAGCGGAGAGAGAGACAGTGGAGAGAGACTGGAGAGAGAGTAGAGAGAGTGAGAGAGTGGAGGGAGAGACAGTGGAGGGAAGGACAATGGAGAGAAGGACAATGGAGAGAGAGACAGTGGAGATAGAGTGGACAGAGTTGAGAGAGAGAATGGAGAGAGAGATAGAGTGGAGAGAAAGTAGAGTCTGACTGAATCAGAGTCTGAATACTGACTGACGGAAAGACTGACTGGCTGAGAAACTGACAGAGAAAGAGAGACTGACCGACTGAGAGAGACTGACTGACTGAGAGATAGAGAGACTGACAGGGAGAGAGAGACCGAATGACAGACAGACTGAAAGAGAGAGAGAGAGAGACTGACAGACTGACTGACTGACAGACTGACTGACTGAGAGAGACTGAAATACAGAGAGATAGACTGACTGACTGAGAGAGAGAGACTGACTCATTGAGAGAGAGAGAGAGAGAGAGAGAGAGAGAGAGAGAGAGAGAGAAAGAGACTATAATGGAATTGGGGTCACAGTGTGTATGAAGCTATGCAATGCCTCTTACGATTGTTATTGCCTACTAATAAAAATGTATTATCAAAATGTTTTTTTTGTAGTTACATCTGCTTTTGAAATACTGCATTGTCGCTTTGTCCAATGTTTTAAAACGGAAACGAGAAGGAGCAGTGAATGCACTTTTGTCAAAACTGAACGATGAGTGGGCCAGATGTTGTATATCATGACAGGAGTCTGCATCAGAAAACCCACCTAAAATTGGGCAAACTTCTCTGGTGTACTGATGGCAGGGACCCTGTAATGAATGGACCACCACCTATGATAGCCTGCCGGCAGACTAAGCCCAACCTTTAACTCCACCATCCAGTGTTACTTATAATGGCTGTATTGGTGACAGTGACATAACAATCGCCCCGCATCCCCTGCAGTATGGCGGGTCGCTGGCCTGAGATCTCTAGAGCGGCACGGAGGATGGGAGGGGCCCCCCTCCATGTAGTTTGCAGGGGGCCCTCTCCAGTTTCGTTACGCCACTGTTCTAGATATATATTGCAAATGGACTCTACTGTGTGTGCACGCTAGACAGGCCCATAGCCCTAAGCAAGCAAAACAGATTGGTCTCCTGCCAGCCTTTGAAAAGACATTTAAGACCACCTGTATTCTAGTGGCAAATGGTTCTACTCTGAATATTCATGTTCGTCTCAACCAAGTGATTGACCCTGGCAGGAGAATTATAAATCTCAGAGTGACTCGAGGACAAAGCACCACTTGGTCAGCAGGGCACTGGTTTGCATGGCCAGAAAAAATATCATCTGAATACCTGCTTATGCTGATCAGTGTTAACAATGCCAGGCTCAGGTACAATTTCAACGATTTAGAAAAGGGGGTGGTGATGAACAGAGTGTCTGAGTTAAACAGACCACTCTTACCCAGTCCAAAGATCAGGGCTTGATCCATCACCGTTATTTATCTCACTGCCCCAACCCAGCTCAGAACCTGGCTATATACAAATCAGTCTGTCCCTGGCCCAGTGCATCATGGGAACAGGGCAGACTAAACTACCAAGCCAATTCTTCACCAGAAAGGAGACAAGCTACCGGGGACCGGTTTCTGGCATTTCAGCCTTCTTCGGCCCGGCTTGCTTGAATCCTGATGGAGCAGTGAGAAAGGGACTCATGTCTGAGTATACCCTGCCACACCTATAGTGGCCAAAAACGATTTAGAAAAGGGGGTGGTGATGAACAGAGTGTCTGAGTTAAACAGACCACTCTTACCCAGTCCAAAGATCAGGGCTTGATCCATCACCGTTATTTATCTCACTGCCCCAACCCAGCTCAGAACCTGGCTATATGCAAATCAGTCTGTCCCTGGCCCAGTGCATCATGGGAACAGGGCAGACTAAACTACCAAGCCAATTCTTCACCAGAAAGGAGACAAGCTACCGGGGACCGGTTTCTGGCATTTCAGCCTTCTTCGGCCCGGCTTGCTTGAATCCTGATGGAGCAGTGAGAAAGGGACTCATGTCTGAGTATACCCTGCCACACCTATAGTGGCCAAAAACGATTTAGAAAAGGGGGTGGTGATGAACAGAGTGTCTGAGTTAAACAGACCACTCTTACCCAGTCCAAAGATCAGGGCTTGATCCATCACCGTTATTTATCTCACTGCCCCAACCCAGCTCAGAACCTGGCTATATGCAAATCAGTCTGTCCCTGGCCCAGTGCATCATGGGAACAGGGCAGACTAAACTACCAAGCCAATTCTTCACCAGAAAGGAGACAAGCTACCGGGGACCGGTTTCTGGCATTTCAGCCTTCTTCGGCCCGGCTTGCTTGAATCCTGATGGAGCAGTGAGAAAGGGACTCATGTCTGAGTATACCCTGCCACACCTATAGTGGCCAAAAACGATTTAGAAAAGGGGGTGGTGATGAACAGAGTGTCTGAGTTAAACAGACCACTCTTACCCAGTCCAAAGATCAGGGCTTGATCCATCACCGTTATTTATCTCACTGCCCCAACCCAGCTCAGAACCTGGCTATATGCAAATCAGTCTGTCCCTGGCCCAGTGCATCATGGGAACAGGGCAGACTAAACTACCAAGCCAATTCTTCACCAGAAAGGAGACAAGCTACCGGGGACCGGTTTCTGGCATTTCAGCCTTCTTCGGCCCGGCTTGCTTGAATCCTGATGGAGCAGTGAGAAAGGGACTCATGTCTGAGTATACCCTGCCACACCTATAGTGGCCAAAAACGATTTGGAAAAGGGGGTGGTGATGAACAGAGTGTCTGAGTTAAACAGACCACTCTTACCCAGTCCAAAGATCAGGGCTTGATCCATCACCGTTATTTATCTCACTGCCCCAACCCAGCTCAGAACCTGGCTATATGCAAATCAGTCTGTCCCTGGCCCAGTGCATCATGGGAACAGGGCAAACTAAACTACCAAGCCAATTCTTCACCAGAAAGAGACAAGCTACCGGGGACCGGTTTCTGGCATTTCAGCCTTCTTCGGCCCGGCTTGCTTGAATCCTGATGGAGCAGTGAGAAAGGGACTCATGTCTGAGTATACCCTGCCACACCTATAGTGGCCAAAAACGATTTAGAAAAGGGGGTGGTGATGAACAGAGTGTCTGAGTTAAACAGACCACTCTTACCCAGTCCAAAGATCAGGGCTTGATCCATCACCGTTATTTATCTCACTGCCCCAACCCAGCTCAGAACCTGGCTATATGCAAATCAGTCTGTCCCTGGCCCAGTGCATCATGGGAACAGGGCAGACTAAACTACCAAGCCAATTCTTCACCAGAAAGGAGACAAGCTACCGGGGACCGGTTTCTGGCATTTCAGCCTTCTTCGGCCCGGCTTGCTTGAATCCTGATGGAGCAGTGAGAAAGGGACTCATGTCTGAGTATACCCTGCCACACCTATAGTGGCCAAAAACGATTTAGAAAAGGGGGTGGTGATGAACAGAGTGTCTGAGTTAAACAGACCACTCTTACCCAGTCCAAAGATCAGGGTTTGATCCATCACCGTTATTTATCTCACTGCCCCAACCCAGCTCAGAACCTGGCTATATGCAAATCAGTCTGTCCCTGGCCCAGTGCATCATGGGAACAGGGCAGACTAAACTACCAAGCCAATTCTTCACCAGAAAGGAGACAAGCTACCGGGGACCGGTTTCTGGCATTTCAGCCTTCTTCGGCCCGGCTTGCTTGAATCCTGATGGAGCAGTGAGAAAGGGACTCATGTCTGAGTATACCCTGCCACACCTATAGTGGCCAAAAACGATTTAGAAAAGGGGGTGGTGATGAACAGAGTGTCTGAGTTAAACAGACCACTCTTACCCAGTCCAAAGATCAGGGCTTGATCCATCACCGTTATTTATCTCACTGCCCCAACCCAGCTCAGAACCTGGCTATATGCAAATCAGTCTGTCCCTGGCCCAGTGCATCATGGGAACAGGGCAGACTAAACTACCAAGCCAATTCTTCACCAGAAAGGAGACAAGCTACCGGGGACCGGTTTCTGGCATTTCAGCCTTCTTCGGCCCGGCTTGCTTGAATCCTGATGGAGCAGTGAGAAAGGGACTCATGTCTGAGTATACCCTGCCACACCTATGGTGGCCAAAAACGATTTGGAAAAGGGGGTGGTGATGAACAGAGTGTCTGAGTTAAACAGACCACTCTTACCCAGTCCAAAGATCAGGGCTTGATCCATCACCGTTATTTATCTCACTGCCCCAACCCAGCTCAGAACCTGGCTATATGCAAATCAGTCTGTCCCTGGCCCAGTGCATCATGGGAACAGGGCAGACTAAACTACCAAGCCAATTCTTCACCAGAAAGGAGACAAGCTACCGGGGACCGGTTTCTGGCATTTCAGCCTTCTTCGGCCCGGCTTGCTTGAATCCTGATGGAGCAGTGAGAAAGGGACTCATGTCTGAGTATACCCTGCCACACCTATGGTGGCCAAAAACGATTTAGAAAAAGGGGTGGTGATGAACAGAGTGTCTGAGTTAAACAGACCACTCTTACCCAGTCCAAAGATCAGGGCTTGATCCATCACCGTTATTTATCTCACTGCCCCAACCCAGCTCAGAACCTGGCTATATGCAAATCAGTCTGTCCCTGGCCCAGTGCATCATGGGAACAGGGCAGACTAAACTACCAAGCCAATTCTTCACCAGAAAGGAGACAAGCTACCGGGGACCGGTTTCTGGCATTTCAGCCTTCTTCGGCCCGGCTTGCTTGAATCCTGATGGAGCAGTGAGAAAGGGACTCATGTCTGAGTATACCCTGCCACACCTATGGTGGCCAAAAACGATTTAGAAAAGGGGGTGGTGATGAACAGAGTGTCTGAGTTAAACAGACCACTCTTACCCAGTCCAAAGATCAGGGCTTGATCCATCACCGTTATTTATCTCACTGCCCCAACCCAGCTCAGAACCTGGCTATATGCAAATCAGTCTGTCCCTGGCCCAGTGCATCATGGGAACAGGGCAGACTAAACTACCAAGCCAATTCTTCACCAGAAAGGAGACAAGCTACCGGGGACCGGTTTCTGGCATTTCAGCCTTCTTCGGCCCGGCTTGCTTGAATCCTGATGGAGCAGTGAGAAAGGGACTCATGTCTGAGTATACCCTGCCACACCTATGGTGGCCAAAAACGATTTAGAAAAGGGGGTGGTGATGAACAGAGTGTCTGAGTTAAACAGACCACTCTTACCCAGTCCAAAGATCAGGGCTTGATCCATCACCGTTATTTATCTCACTGCCCCAACCCAGCTCAGAACCTGGCTATATGCAAATCAGTCTGTCCCTGGCCCAGTGCATCATGGGAACAGGGCAGACTAAACTACCAAGCCAATTCTTCACCAGAAAGGAGACAAGCTACCGGGGACCGGTTTCTGGCATTTCAGCCTTCTTCGGCCCGGCTTGCTTGAATCCTGATGGAGCAGTGAGAAAGGGACTCATGTCTGAGTATACCCTGCCACACCTATAGTGGCCAAAAACGATTTAGAAAAGGGGGTGGTGATGAACAGAGTGTCTGAGTTAAACAGACCACTCTTACCCAGTCCAAAGATCAGGGCTTGATCCATCACCGTTATTTATCTCACTGCCCCAACCCAGCTCAGAACCTGGCTATATGCAAATCAGTCTGTCCCTGGCCCAGTGCATCATGGGAACAGGGCAGACTAAACTACCAAGCCAATTCTTCACCAGAAAGGAGACAAGCTACCGGGGACCGGTTTCTGGCATTTCAGCCTTCTTCGGCCCGGCTTGCTTGAATCCTGATGGAGCAGTGAGAAAGGGACTCATGTCTGAGTATACCCTGCCACACCTATAGTGGCCAAAAACGATTTAGAAAAGGGGGTGGTGATGAACAGAGTGTCTGAGTTAAACAGACCACTCTTACCCAGTCCAAAGATCAGGGCTTGATCCATCACCGTTATTTATCTCACTGCCCCAACCCAGCTCAGAACCTGGCTATATGCAAATCAGTCTGTCCCTGGCCCAGTGCATCATGGGAACAGGGCAGACTAAACTACCAAGCCAATTCTTCACCAGAAAGGAGACAAGCTACCGGGGACCGGTTTCTGGCATTTCAGCCTTCTTCGGCCCGGCTTGCTTGAATCCTGATGGAGCAGTGAGAAAGGGACTCATGTCTGAGTATACCCTGCCACACCTATAGTGGCCAAAAACGATTTAGAAAAGGGGGTGGTGATGAACAGAGTGTCTGAGTTAAACAGACCACTCTTACCCAGTCCAAAGATCAGGGCTTCATCCATCACCATTATTTATCTCACTGCCCCAACCCAGCTCAGAACCTGGCTATATGCAAATCAGTCTGTCCCTGGCCCAGTGCATCATGGGAACAGGGCAGACTAAACTACCAAGCCAATTCTTCACCAGAAAGGAGACAAGCTACCGGGGACCGGTTTCTGGCATTTCAGCCTTCTTCGGCCCGGCTTGCTTGAATCCTGATGGAGCAGTGAGAAAGGGACTCATGTCTGAGTATACCCTGCCACACCTATAGTGGCCAAAAACGATTTAGAAAAGGGGGTGGTGATGAACAGAGTGTCTGAGTTAAACAGACCACTCTTACCCAGTCCAAATATCAGGGCTTGATCCATCACCGTTATTTATCTCACTGCCCCAACCCAGCTCAGAACCTGGCTATATGCAAATCAGTCTGTCCCTGGTCCAGTGCATCATGGGAACAGGGCAGACTAAACTACCAAGCCAATTCTTCACCAGAAAGGAGACAAGCTACCGGGGACCGGTTTCTGGCATTTCAGCCTTCTTCGGCCCGGCTTGCTTGAATCCTGATGGAGCAGTGAGAAAGGGACTCATGTCTGAGTATACCCTGCCACACCTATAGTGGCCAAAAACGATTTAGAAAAGGGGGTGGTGATGAACAGAGTGTCTGAGTTAAACAGACCACTCTTACCCAGTCCTAAGATCAGGGCTTGATCCATCACCGTTATTTATCTCACTGCCCCAACCCAGCTCAGAACCTGGCTATATGCAAATCAGTCTGTCCCTGGCCCAGTGCATCATGGGAACAGGGCAGACTAAGCTACCAAGCCAATTCTTCACCAGAAAGGAGACAAGCTACCGGGGACCGGTTTCTGGCATTTCAGCCTTCTTCGGCCCGGCTTGCTTGAATCCTGATGGAGCAGTGAGAAAGGGACTCATGTCTGAGTATACCCTGCCACACCTATAGTGGCCAAAAACGATTTAGAAAAGGGGGTGGTGATGAACAGAGTGTCTGAGTTAAACAGACCACTCTTACCCAGTCCTAAGATCAGGGCTTGATCCATCACCGTTATTTATCTCACTGCCCCAACCCAGCTCAGAACCTGGCTATATGCAAATCAGTCTGTCCCTGGCCCAGTGCATCATGGGAACAGGGCAGACTAAGCTACCAAGCCAATTCTTCACCAGAAAGGAGACAAGCTACCGGGGACCGGTTTCTGGCATTTCAGCCTTCTTCGGCCCGGCTTGCTTGAATCCTGATGGAGCAGTGAGAAAGGGACTCATGTCTGAGTATACCCTGCCACACCTATAGTGGCCAAAAACGATTTAGAAAAGGGGGTGGTGATGAACAGAGTGTCTGAGTTAAACAGACCACTCTTACCCAGTCCAAAGATCAGGGCTTGATCCATCACCGTTATTTATCTCACTGCCCCAACCCAGCTCAGAACCTGGCTATATGCAGGTTCTGATGCAGTTTTCTGATGCAGGTACAATTTTAACAAATGCCCTTAGCATAATATTTCCCTCATACTGAGTCTGGGTGTGGTGGCTCTGTGGATTAATGTGTCCACTGCAGGGGCCTGTGTTCGACCTCATGGCCACAGTTTTAAATCCTGGTGGGTCCACTCAGCCTTTCATCCATCTGAGGTCGATAGAATGTGTACCATTGAGTTAGATAACAATGGACATCTGTTACTCAGCATCAAGATGCCTCCGGGTGAATGTGTGCTTTACAAATACACATGTTATGTTATGTTATTATGTTATGTTACTGAACAATAAGACTAATGTTGTTAAAACCAGCCATATTTTGATCAGTGTAGGGGTGTGCTAAGACATAGGCACAGGGTAAATGCTCAAAATATCATAATACTTTTTTGAATATCGTATATAATATCAGTTACTTTAATATAATTGTGTAAAAATGTTTTGGGGATTTTATTATATATGTTATTATATTATTTGTAAGTATTAATATCATAATAATAATTAGTATTATTTATAACTTTAATGTTTAATTATACATTTTTTACATTCAATTACCATTTTTTTATTTAGTAGCGGATTGTTATGTAATTTTTTTATCTTAATTAATGATTCGTAATCAATTATGGTAATTATTTAATTCATTGTTAGTTTTGTCAGTGATCTTTTTAATGAAGTTTTCACTTTTAGGAAAAATACAAAAATAACAGTGAAGTGAATAAACATTAATTTACATTCACCTGGACATCCTGAATGTTGCCTGTTGGCAACACCCCCCCCCATGTACATTGCAAAGGATCAACGATTTATCTCCTGATACCGCTGCCTCCCATCCCACACCTTTTCATGTTTCTTGGAGTATCCCTGAGCCATATTGATAGATTTTTCACATACGCAGGACAGGTCCATCTCAGCTCGCCACCGTTAGCTCTCCAGCTCGTAGGTTATCTCCACAGACAGGCTATATCATGCTTTGTAAATACCAGCCCAGTCTTAGTAATGTTTGTTCAGCATGTAAGAATACCTCATCATGCAGGTTTGGAGAGGGCCAACCAGGGCGTGAGAGCTAGACACCAGCCAAGGGTGTGTCCCAGAGAGGATTCAATTGTACAGGCAAAGGTTGCACAGTATGTAAAAAGTCTCCAATCCCCCCGCCACATTGTAATCAGGATGGATTATCAGCACTTTGCCTGCTCCACAGGCACTGTGGAGTCAAGTATATATGGTATAGATATATGCCAATAATGCAGTTATAGCAGCCTCTTTCATGCTCATGAACGCAGTCGCTCACACTCGTTCATGTAGCTACCTTATGTCACCCTCCCATCTTTCCTGTGTAACCCTCCCATCATTCCTGTGGCATCTGGAAGGAGTTTGGGGTGTTTGAGGCACACCAGGTGGTGGCATCTTAAGTGCGTCTCTAATTGAGCGTGATCAGACATGCTCCAGGCATGTAACTGAGGGTAGGAATGAGAACCCCCCAAGAGAAAGGTGATACCCTGGGTTTAGGGCGGTGGGGTTGGCACAAAAACATGGCGGAGAGATTTCAGGATGGAGAGTAGCAAAGTGGTTGGAGGCAGCAGCCCCTGACAGTCCAGGGTGGCATTGGCTAAGTCATTGTAGTCACAGCTAATGATTGTAGGACCATTCAAACTGCAAGCACCCCCCACTGAGGGCTGAGAGAAATGATTGTGTGAGAGGTGTTGGGACTTAGACCAAGCAAAAGACAATAGAGGAACTCCAGAGCGGTCCCGCCACTCTCACAAACTGACTGCTGCCATCCTAACATACCCACTGCACCCTGAAGGGGATCCGGCACAAATTAGAATCACCATCCCCTTAATGGAAGTGGCCTTTAGGGGCACCTGGGTTATGTACAACCACCTGATATGCCTTTCCAAGTAATGAACAGACGGACAGACAGTAGAGAATACAAGCAGGCGTTTATTAGTAATACTCTGCAGAGGAGTCGAATCTGACCTGCACCCTAAGATGTCTGCCGAGAGACTGACACCCAACAATCTACATCACATAAACATTCTTCCCAAGAGCCTCCAACCACACCCACAGTAGAAAGTTACCCGCCTGGGCCAAACATGAACAAAGGAGGCACAGAAGGATGGGCTACCACCTGCCAGATGGGTACATGCTATCTGTAACTCAAGGTTACCACGCTGAGTCACAGTGTCTCCTAACATGGGAGCAGAAATGCTCAGGTAGGTATGCAAGGGAAGAATGGCTATTTTATTAGAAAGTCAAGAAACAGCCTTGAACAAAGGAGAAAATAATAAAGAAATGCAGTGTTCTGCTGAGGCAAGCAATATGACTAATGAGGCCTGGTACAGGCACATCCTAAGCAGCCTAATAGGAATTAAGAATTACAAAATGGAGTAATGCTAGCTAACTAAAGCTTGCACGTTACAGGGATAATTCAGTGGGTTGCATAATGTGAATACAAATGGTGTCTATTTAGCCACACACTACTAACTTTATATAACATGAAATAAGTGCATAGCTGGAATGGGGTTTTCAAACCTAACAGACATTCCTTTTAGCATGGGTGGCTAAATACTTTATTGAGGCTATCTGGTAGGGACTTTACACTTCTAAGTGGGGAGAAAGAAAGTGCATAGTCACTCAAGTTACAAGGGAGAATAAGGCAGCGCATGAATATCACAATCTACTTAGTATTCAAAAATACCTTTGTCGATAAACATCACGTCCTGTATATCCTGCATCATCATAATAGAGACCTTATTATCTTTGTCAATTTAGGGGCAGGGGTAAGCTTGATCACACAGTAGGTGCAACAGGCTGGAAGGCAATCAATACATAAGCAACATGTATAGATGACACTTGCAATGGCTACTAGGCCAAGTTATATCTTCCAACCCCATGATGTCAGCAGACCCGAGAAGCACAATGTGAGGGACCATGAATCATTATCCTGATGAATATCTAAAGCAAGCCTGTGTAATTTCTGTATTGTGGAGTATACCCTAGGGGCGTTATCAGGAATGTAAACACAGCAACTGCTGCCGATGACTCGGCAGGCTCCACCCCTATCAGTAAGAACAATGTCTAAAACCATCCGGTTTTGAAGAGCGATGCGCCTCGTAGCCTGAATATCGACTGTAAGATTAGTCAGTATACCTGCAGTAGTATTAATAACTCCCTCAACTACTCTGGCAAGGCAACAAATATTACAACTATTGAACATGGGGCCCCAGAACAGCAGAATGCCCTTCATTATGTCAGTAAATTGCTTTAGGGAAGTATCTGTCTGATCTATATCTTCTGCGTTGGCAACTCTTTTAACTCAATGCATATGATCTTTGTGATAATAAGATGGTGCAATGTAAAAGGGGGTAAAATAAAGGAGACATAACACCGGGCAGACCATCCCCTAGGCAGCCATGTATAAGCCTGTTCCCCACAAATGAAGTATACATTTGAGTAGTGTCCAATCAGTAAGTGTAGTTACAATTGCTCTGTCCTACTGGATGTTCCCTGAATCTTCAACACAGAAACTAGCTGCTGTATTGATCACAGGGACGGGCATGGCTTTGTCTTCAGTGATATTTCGTTCCTGGAAACCTTTAAAGTATTTGGTAACATTAAATCATTGAAAATCCAACATCTCATTTTGTAACCAGGTGACATTTTTATTATTTTCATAAAGGTTCATGCAAGCTTCTGGATGTAGATTACCCACCTTGCCATCTACCCCTAGTGTATATCCTTGGTGAATTACTACACACTCCACAGTGCTTCATAATCAAACTGTACCATGTTCATAGCGTCATCATGATAGTGCATGCACACCATAGAAAGCAACTGGAACCAGGCCTCACAGCTACCTAAATATGACAGGGGTAATGACACCAGTAAATCTTTTTTGTGCATAACTGAGGGGTGTAACCCACACACCAAACAGTTTGTGGCATTAGTGGTGCTGTGTACCTGGTGGAGCATCTGTAAAAAGGCGTTCTCAACATAAGTCTGCCAATGTCTCTCTTTATGCTGTGTAATTAACAGGTGCTTAGGTGGAGCCAGGGTAGTCCCTATCAAAGTGTGCATAGGGTGCTGTTCTTCTAAATACCATACTACCCAAAATAGTGTTAGCATTACTATGAGAAGTACTACGACCACCACTACCCTACTGCCAGTTGACCAACTACAGCACACAGGATTATTCTGCTGTAATGGAAGGGCCATCAGGAGCTGTTCCTCCTACATGACTGCACGGCCAAATGTGTACATAGAAAGAAACCTTAGGAATTCAAGCCACGAAGAAACAACCGACCAGAGGGGCACAAGTAACCCAGTGTCCTTCAGATCCTCATTGGTAGACTCCTATTGTTCATCAATGACGGTGCTATGAAGCACTCCCATAGAGGAGCTGCGCGATCGCAGCCCTTGCTGGAAAACAAATCCTCTTCTTTCAGGATAGGGCACCCTCCCTCCTTGGCAAGTACCCTCAACAATACTGTCCAATGTCCAGGAAGTGCACCAATGTAGCTCTCTCTATTCTAATGTAGGCACCTTAGACAAAGCACCTACACCCTAAGCTTGAGTCCTTCCCTAACTCTTGGAATGTCCTACTGATGCACTGTCATTCTTTTAAGCTCAGCAAACCCAGGAACTTCTTCATCAACAAAAAGGGGAAGAAATTCAGGAGCAGCAGGGCATTGACAGTCAGATGCCTGTGACTCACATAGGGAAGATGCCGAGGCTGCTCTTATCTCCAGGGGGACCGCCTCAAGCAAGGCAGCGTTGCTTCCTTCATCAGTCTGCGCCCACCTCAATCTAGCATCAGAGCAGGGAAGAAAATGGGGCACTCGCGCCCCTTCCTGGTCGGCAGTGCCATTGAGGACCCACTGGAAGTGGGAAAGGGATCCTCTTGACGTGTGTTCCCTGCACCCAGTGTTCCGGCCTTCAAGCTTTACTGTGGTACAGGTGGCGAGGAGAACCAACAGGGGCCCCTTCCAGCGAGGCTCCAGGCAGCTCTTGCTGGAAACTCTTCACCAAGACGTGGTCCCCGGGCTGTAGCTGATGCCCGGGTCCCTCTGTTACTGGTTGCTGAGTGTTGTAAAGCTGATGGTGGATAAAACGAATATGTTTAGTTAACTCTTAGTCCACAATCAGGGGGTACTCCATCTCGGAGAAGCGCTTGGGTCTTGGGATGCCCCAGATGTTGGCGGGCGTTCAAAGACCACTTCGTACAGGCACAACCCTGTTCCAGAATGCGCTGTTGCTCTGGTAGATAACAAAGCCAAAGGTAGAGCATCGGACCATCACAAACCTGTACTTTCTTGAATCTTTGCTAGTTTGAGAGTCGTATTTTTCCACGAGACCTGCTGACTGGGGGTGGTTAGCTGCATGGAACTTCTGTTTAATGTGCAAACTCTCACACACTAATTTGATAACCTTTGAATTGAAGTGACTTCCATTGTCACTTCAAATCAAACGTGGCAATACGTAGCGCAGGAAGAACTCTTTTAGAAGCGCCTTCACCGTCGCCACGGCCGTGTTCTCTTTAGTTGGGTAAGCTTCAATCCATTTACTGAATGCACAAATCACAACCAGCACATACTTCAAATTGTTTACTCATTCCATTTCGATGAAAACCATCTGGAGGACCTCGAAAAGGAAGGAAGGCGGTGCACAGTTGCAAGCGGATGTAGAATTGCCTTTCTCAGGAATTATTTCATACAAATAATGCAGTGCTTCACTAGGTGTATTGCTACCTTAGAGATATTATCGTTCTGCCATACTGGGTTCAGTAGCTTACATATTCCTTTGCCAATAATGTGTGCTGGGCCGTGGGCCAAGGTAACAACAGGGAGCACCTAGGCATTAGGCAGCAAACATCTCTGTTTCCAAGACAGGTTAGTCCAGCACCCTTACTCATCCAAACACCATGTACTCTCCTCCCATATTGCCAGTTCATCTAAGGTGTCCTCACTCTGTATTTCCCTGACATTTTCTAATGTGTCCTTGAACATTTCATTGTCTGCGACCCACCTAGCGGGACCTGCAATGAACATCTTTTTCATCTTCGATCTAGCTGTCTCCTTAGGTGTCTGATCTGCAAACGCATTTCCCTTTCCAACGTCATCTGTTACTGCTTTGTTAGCGCAACATTTTATTACTGCCAACTTATCAGGAAGTGTCAATGCTGACAACAGTCTATGTATCAATGGACGATGCTGTATTCACAACACGTGCGCGGTCTCCGCCCAGAGGCGCCCACATTTATGGGCCACCCCAATGGCCTACTAGCAGTCGGTGTAGACATTGACAGTCAGTCCCTTACTCAACTCACAAGCCCTAATGAGGGCGACCAACTCTGCAGCTTGAACCAATTGGTATGGGATACGGGATGTCTCAACTACAGTGTGTAACGCTGTGAATGCATAAGCTGTAGTGGTAATTAATTTATGTTTGAGCTTGTAAAGCGCACTGCTAACCGTAGGTTTCCTGGCGCTGTATAACGCTGGGGAACCCGTCCTGGCTTTCCCTGTGAGATGGTCCCTGCTGGGAGTCCCCAAGGTGGAGCCAGGCATCCCCGGCGTTGATGGGGCCGTTGTGGAGATTAGGCAAGCTAATGTCCAGAGTTGCCGAGTGGGACCCCTGATTAGAGTAGGCACCGAAGCGAGAATGATCGAATCCGCTGACCCAAGTCCACGATCCTGCCTCATTGGGAATTGAACCCTGGTCCCGGCCGACTTCTGCTCCCGGGTCTGCCGCCTCTAACCAGTGAGCCACTGGTAGTATCTGGTAGTTAGAAACAAGAGCCATCGACATTCAGTTCCCCTTGGGGGTCAGGTAAGGGAACATCAGTCAGGTCTGCCCACCCGATCGTTTCTTCCTCAGTCTAAAATAAACAATCATGAACATCATTGTCCTTTTCATCTGAAGGGAGGGGTAGTAACGTGGCTGGGTTCAGATTATCACATCGTTTGATGGTAATGTGCGGAGCACACAAGGTTAATTAATATCCAGTCAGACGTGCACCAGTAAAGTGCTGCATCTTTGTCTTATTCAATATCGTATCCACAGCATGAGGTACCAATACTGTGAGATTAGTATCAAGGACGAGTCCTGCCAAATGTCTGATAGAAACTGCCACCGCTGCGGCAGCTCTCAGGTAGCTCGGGAGAGCCCTGGCGACGTTATCAAGAATAGCAGAGAAATAAGTTCAGGATCTCTGCTTACCACTGAAACCCTGTGTTAGAACAGAAAGCACGTAACCATCTGCCTTGTGTACGTAGAACACAAAAAGCTTCTGGTAATCAGGAAGATCAAGCACAGGAGCAGAGCAAAGTGCAGCCTTTATTTGCTCAAACGCTTGCTGGCATGCAGATGTCCAAGGCAAGGGTTCATGCAATTCTTTAGTGGTCAGGTAAAGGAGGGGTTCGGTTAGTAAGGAATAATTAGGGATCCAGTGACGACAATACAAAGTTATATCAATGAAAGCACGCACCTCACATTTACAGGTACATGCATCAAACTCGGCATTTGCGATTCCTTAATTGCGATTTTTAAGGAATCGCAATTAAGGAATTGCAAATGCCTATGCATCAAGAAATCGCTAAATAAATTGCGATTTCTTAGAATTCCTTAATTGCGATTCGCATTTTGCGAATCGCAATTAAGGAATCCCTTCCCATTCATTCCTATGGGCCTAGAGGCCCATAGGAATGAATGGGAAGACAATCTCAATTTGCGATTCGCAATTAGCTAATCGCTAATTGAGATTGCGATTTCAAGGGTGCAGGGGTGTCCAAAGGACACCCTGTTGCACCCCTGAAATCAAACAATGCACATATGTTGTGTACACACATGCCCTAAGGGCATGTGTGTGCACAACATGAAAGTTAAAAAAATGCAAAAAATTGCATTTTTCTAACATTTCGCAAAATTACCATGAGGTCCAACCTCATGGTAATTTTTTCTCTCTAATTGCGAATTCGCAATTTTTTTTAGTTTCATGCATTGCTTTTGAGGAATCGCAAATTTGCGATTCCTTAAAAGCAATCGCACTTGAAAAAATCGCTAAAATAGCGATTTATTCACTTTTAAGTTGATGCATCCCAAATAGTGATTTGGGAATCGCAAACGGACGAATTTTGCGATTCGCACCGTTTGCGATTCCCAAATCGCTTGATGCATGTGCCTGTTGGTCTTAGGAACAGGCATATTAGTAACAGCATGTATGCGTTCGGGTGTTAGTCTGCGACCCTCCTTCGACAGTAGTTGACCTAAATAGGTCAATATTGACATTTTAAAAAATGACACCTCGTGTCCATGGTGTGTCAAATGTAACAGTAATTTAACTGTGGCCTCTTTACAACCATCTTCAGTGTCCGATGCCACAAGGAGGTCGTCAATGTACTGCAACAACACATTATCAAGGGGAAGTTCCAAAGATTCCAATTGAGCTTTCAAAGCTGGGCTATAAATACTAGGACTTTCTGGATAGGCTTGTGGAGCACAGCAGAATGTAAAGCTCCTAACGGCTATTGCAAATCCAAATAGATATCTGGCTAACTGCATGGATTGGAATGCTGAAGAAAGAATTCTACAAATCGATCACAGAACTGAATTTTGTACTTAAAATGGTAGGTTTAGCTTAGTTCTCTTTAGATCTTAAAAATGCGACACACTTCTACAACGAAAGTGTTGTAGAGATGGAGATGCAGCAAAGATCTGGTGCAAAGAAATAAAAATATCAAGTTCTTCCTGATGCGGCCCGCTTCTCCGATGTTGCTAGAAGTCTTGACTTGATGCGTCAACTGCAGCGGCGACACCCTTGTTCGTGATTTGACGACAGTGGCTTTGGCGGCGACACTCTTCTCCGACGATGCGAGATGCTTCTGCTCGATGCGACTGCAGCGGTGACACTCTTGTTCCATGAGGCGACGACAGCAGCTCCAACAGCGGCACTCTTCTCCCTGGATGCGAGGTGCTTTTCTTCATGCGATGCAAAGTGACAGGTAGAGCGACGACATCCATGATGCGACGGCAGCGGCTGCAACGGCGACACGCTTCTTCCTTGTTGCGAGACACTTCTCTTGATATCGTGCAATGCGACAGCTATAGCGGAGACATCCAAGATGCGACGGCAGCGGCTGCGACGGCGACATGCTTCTTTGGGGTTGAGGTATGGGACTTCAGCAGGAGGCAAGCTCTTCTCTCAAGCCCTTGGAGATCCTTACAAGTTGAATAAAGCACACAAAGTCCTTTTGCCTTTCTTTGGCAGTCAGGCAACCACTGCAGGCCAATCCCCCAAGCAGCACTACAGCTCCTCAGTTTCTTTAGGTTCCTCTCCTCAGCAAATATTTCTTCTTGTTGTCCAAAAGTAATCTAAATACTTGGGATCAGGGTCCCAATACTTATACCCCAAAATCATTTGTCCTCTGAGGGCAGAGGGGCCTTTGCCTAGTACAAACCAGTTCTGGTCAGTCCTGGAGCACTTTGTTGACATGTCTCCTTCTTTCCTTTCACAGTGCAGGGCAGAGACATTCGATGCACCACAGGAGGTGGAGCCAGCATTGCGGAGGGAAGGCACAGCCCTAGTCAGGTCCCAGGTGCAACTCCTCCACTGGGCTGACTCATCCTGTCTCCTGGAATCCCCCTGCCCCTGTCACTTAAACTCCAGACAAGGAATACACAACCTAGCAGAGGCAGGCTTCGATAGTTAGACAAGAAAATACCTACTTTCGAAAAGTGGTATTTTCAAACATAGAATGTTAAAATAAACTTCACTAAAATATGTCTTTTATCATTCTGGCATACTAAACTCGAATTTCCACCATGTTCCCTGAGTCAGTTAGGATTATACAATATAATAATCTAGCTGCCTATTCTGGCCCATGGAGAACAGGTAGCCTTGCAATAGTGAAAAACAAAAATGGCTGTAATTCACTATTAGGACATGCCACACTGAAATGAAGATAATTCAAAGGAATTAAAGTAGATCCTTTATTCAATCGAAGAGCACAGTACATGTAATCCAGCAAGATCAGCATCCAGGAATAACTGTCCTTTACAAAGGATGCACATCAACATGACATGTATAACATTCTACATTCAGTAATGACATAACTAGAATGTGTATGATTAAAGGGAAAGCACCATAAGTAAGCAACACAACACATCCCCCTTTCTAATAATAAAATAAAAAAAATTATAAAAGAAGAACAAGGAATAACATACATAATGTGGACTAAAACTTCTACAACAATATGCTATAAAGAAAAACAAAAACTACTGCCTATTGCTTGTGATATAATCCTTAAGCTAGCAACAAGGGTCTTGGAGCTGTTTTAATGCAAATAGATGAAAAAGGAAAAGAAAATGTGATAGCTTATGCTTCTAGATCTCTATCTCCCTGTGAAGAAAAGTACCCTATAATAGAAAGGGAAGCCTTAGCTTGTGCCTGGGCGTTAGATCATTTTAAGTCTTTCGTTTGGGGAAAGATGTGTTTATTACGCAGCGACCATAAACCGTTAGTAAAGATTTTGACTACAGAAGGTGTGATCAACGCCTCTGCTCGTTTGGCTAGAATTTCTATGAGGTTACAAAACTTCATTTATAAGATTGTTTATGTTCCAGGTAAAAGCAACGTTCTTGCTGATTTTCTGTCAAGGATGCCTGTAATGTTGGAAGAATGTGATAATAATGAGTGGAATGAGTTACATGTAGCCTTTGTTCATGATGAGGGCCTTTCAGCTTTCAGCAGGGAAGAATGGAGTAGTGAATACTTGGCTGATGAGTGTTTACAGAGGGTGATTTCTTACACAGTTGATGGTTGGCCTAATAAAAAGGAATTGTTGGATGATGCTATTAGACCTTTTTGGGAGGTTAGGTCTGAACTTTCTGTTGCACATGAGACATTACTAAGGGGTGAAAAGATCATTCCCCCTAGTGGGTTACGTGAGGGAATTATTGAACTGTGCCATGAGGGTCACCCTGGGATTGTGTGATCTAAGTCATTAGTAAAGAATTTATTCTGGTGGCCGGGTTGTGATTCTCAAACTGAAAAGATTGTGAGAGATTGTGTTATTTGTGCTTCTGCGGACAAAACTTTGCGTACCTTTCGCCCTTCTATGTTGGAGTGTTCTTGTGGTAAATATTTAATTACCGTCCTAATTTCTATGCAGGTAAGTACTTATAAAATAACTCAGTCAGAAAGAAAGAGACAGAATCCGTGGTGTTAGAGTTCTTAGGGGTTTTATTCCTTAAAAAGGAATGGTTCAGAACCGGATATCGGGTTCCTGACACCGCTGGGGTTCAGGAAGGGATAGAGCATACTTTATTGACAATACATAACTTTTATACTTAAAGCACATAATGGAAACCAATACAGAAGGCGTAACAGCTGAGAGAAACAAGATAAGAACACACACGTGTTAGCAATACGTAATCAGAAGGCGTGAACTAGGGCGTGCACAGAGGTGTGTGCTAGAAACGTCACATGAAAGTGTCACAAGTGGGTGTGTACATAGCAGAATCTTGCAATTTCAGCAGAAATCTGAGGTCTGGATGCGCGCGCAGCTGCATGACGTGTGATTGACGTGAAGCTGGAGGGTGCAGGGGACTTGACATTTACACTAGAGGAAAGAGACAGAAGTCTGGCATGTCAGATCAACTCGTTCCTATATCATATCTGATATCTGATGTTTGGGAACCATATTATCTGGAAGGAAAGGTCTCTTGGGCAGAGGCTATCCTATACTGACTATGAATGCGTGCATATGTGCCTACGTGTCTGTGGGTAAAGCGAGGGGGCCATGGGCCTACCATGGTAACGGGAGCTATGAATTACTTGCATGGAGACAGAAAGGCCGGGCCCTTTGCTCTGCAGCTGAGGGGTTGTTTATCTACCCTGCTAGACTGGAATGTGTTTTCGGGAAGCTGAGCTTGGCTATGCTGATAACGTGAAGGTAAAATACTGTCTTTGGCAGGCAAGCAGGCCGAGCCTGGCCCCGCTCGCCTCGCAGGGAGTAGGACAGAGTTCATGGGGGCATCCCACGTTGCAGTTTCAGGAGGCAGAGATGACTTTGTAAAAGAAAAGGCTCGATGACAGAAATCGGGGCCTAGCTCACACAGAGCCAGGAATACAGAAAGTGCACCATACAAAGACGGTGGCAAGGCATACTTAGGAACGGAATATCCGACCCATTCAGGGTGGATCTAAAAGAGGACATGTTAACGTTGGACGCAAATGTATTTGCGTCTTCATAGCTGGCACAGGAGGGAAGTTACATCCACTTTAAGCTCGTACATGGAGACGGTGGGGTACACGTTAGGGAACATTCTTGACCATAAAATTTCTATTTCCTCATTTCCTCCTTGTTCCCTACGGACCCTTCATGATATATCAATCTTCATTAATCCATTTATCTGTGTAGTGAGCATCATCTGCTCATCCTTTCTATAACGGGATTTAGAACGTTGACTTGAATGGGGAGTGCAGGATGTGGCGCACAAGCCGCAAATCGCTGGCCCACATTGTAAACATAGACAGCAACTGAATACTATAAGTAGTATTGTTCCAAGGACTAACAGTATTTTCCATCCCCAAGCTGAAATAGTAGTCCAGAGCCAACCGGACCAAGTCCAGGTGCCTGGGTTCTGATGTATCTGACTAGCTATCTTATGGAGACGGGTAATAGCCTTATATACGGACGGAGCATTATCTGGAATGAAAACACAACAAGCTGACCCGAGGACCTTACAGGCTCCTCCTCGATCGGCTAGTATGACGTCAAGGACAAGACGATTTTGAAGAACGACAAGTCTCATAGCAGACTGTTCTTCGGTCAAGTTACCTAGGGCAGAAGTAGTCTCTTTCACTACTGCTTCGAGAGTTCTGGTCAAGTGACGGATAGACTTACTATTAAAGATAGCACCTAAATAGGGAAAGAAACCTTTCTTGAAATCTGTGTACTGTTCCCATGCTGTCTCAGTATAGTCGACAATTGGGAGATCTCTTTTGGGTCTGTGAACTAGACGAGAATTTCTATGATAATCAGGTGGAGCTAGGAAAACGGGTGGCAGTAAGAATCCAATATAACAGGTACCATCCCAATCTAGTGGCAAATGTATGTATGCTGTCTGACCACAAATGAAATAGGAATGACGAGTGGCTTTGAATGTGGACTTGCCCTTGTCACTAAATTCGATCACAGTAGTACATTTGCTATGACCCAGGTGTACTGAACCATTCTTTCTGACACATAATTCACCCTTGACTGGTAATACTGACATAGTGGGCAAGTCTGGCTTGGTTTCGGATTCAACATTCAGAATCATGAGGTTAAGTGTAAAATTTCCTAATCCATATACTTCATTTTCTAGATCAGTCCCTGTCCTTTTGGGAAGTCCCTCCTTGTCAGGATAACATACTCTATGCAGAACTGTGTTCAGGTTTCCCCATACCCAGTTACCCTGATAAACTACGGAATTTGAATCTAAAGAATTAATCAAACTAAACCATGCGCCACATGAACCATTGTGTGTGAACGGGTACGGGAAAAGGGGCAGAACTCCCTCATATTTCTGGTAGGGGGGGAGTCGGCCACATATCCAACAATTTGTAGCGTTGCTGGTCTGATGAGAGTGATGTAACATACTAATGAATGTATTGCTGCGCAGCGCAAGTCGGTAAGACAACTCGTGAGGGGGTAACTCGCTAAAAGAATGCTCGGCAGTGTTATTAGAAGAAGAATGTGCACGTGTAGCAATAGGAAAATAGATATGCAAAATTACACTTGTGACAATAATCGTAAGACTTAAAGAAAACATGATCCATAAGGTAACAATACAGTAACTTTTAATAGATTTGCAATATCGTTGCTTCTTGATCTGTTTCTCTCTATCTCTCTCTCTATTGGGGTCTAGGGGATACATGTCAGAAACTATTTAACCGATTCACCTAGGGGAGGACTTAAACAATTAAACTGTCTGACTTGCTAGACCGCAACTTTGATTTATACTCCTCTTGCGGAGTTTTCTCTACCATGGGAAGTTTAGAGTCACTAGAATCTGGGCAGTCCTTTGAAGGGGTGGAAGAGTCAGTCTCTGGCAGCAGTTCATTACATTTTTTAATATGACTCGAATGAATCCACCCCTTACGGCCTTCAACCTTGATTGCAGTCCTCGTGGTCAGAAGGACGAGCTTCGGTTCCTGCCAGCGGGGCTCCAGCGGACTCCGCCTATCGAAATTTCTCACTAGGACAGTATCTCCTGGACGGACATAATGTGGCTTTACATCAGTGTTGTCGTGAAAAGCTGCAGCAACCTGTGAACGACATGATTGGAGTGCAGACATCAAGGAGGCAAGGTAATCTGTCAGCATATTACAGTCAACATCGGTTATTTTCTTAGGCATGGGCGTCCCCCACATATTTGGTGGCCGGCCAAAGACCACCTCATACGGGGATAGTCCTGATCTCGAATGTGGGACCATTCTCATATAGAATAGTGCAACTGGCAGGGCGACTATCCAGTCGACCCCTTTCTCTTTACATATTTTAGCAAGGCGTGTTTTCAGTGTCTGGTTGTGCCTCTCTACAAGGCCAGCTGCCTCGGGATGTCGGACGCAATGGACTTTCCACTGATATCCTAGCAAGAGTGAGACCTGCTTCATAAGCTCGGATGAGAATGGCTGTCTGTTATCTGAGTACACGATACGAGGCAAGCTGCTTGGCAGTGGTCGGGGCAGTGTAATCTGGGACTGGATATGCTTCTGTCCAACGGGAAAGTGCACAAACAACTATGAGGACGTACTTGAATCCTCGACAACGTTCCATCTGGATATAATCCATCTGGAGGACTTCAAAAGGGTGATCGGGAGGATGAAATCCACCTTGCTCTACAGGGACGCTTTTACCTGGATTGAACTGACAACAGATCATGCAAGTACGCACTTTCTGTTTCGCTGCTGCTCGTAAATGTTTGTTGTACCAGAGATTCTGTAAACTGTCTAACATAGCTTTTTCTCATAAGTGTGCTGGACTATGTGCTGTATTAATTATGACTTGAACCATAGAGTCGGGGAGAAACCATGTGGCTTTCCCTTTTGTCACCCATCCCTGGTCTGTCTGGATCCCTCCTAGTTCAGTCCATTTCTTGATTTCGTCTGGAGTAGCATGTGTCTGAATGTCAATTACATCTAGTGTGGGATCCCTAACTGTCATACAATGTGTCGGTACTATTGTCTTTGTCACATCAGTTGTCTGGGTGTGAGTCAATGCTGTATGTTTTGCTGTTTGGTCTGCCAAGTCGTTACCCTGGGAAATAGAATCCGTAACTCTAGTGTGTGCTTTACACTTCATGATGGATATGCCTGAAGGCAGATGTATCGCTTCTAACAGTGCTTGAATGAGGGGACCGTGTTGGATCTTGGCTCCGTGAGAGGTCAAAAAACCTCGTTCTTGCCATAACATTCCGAAGTCGTGTACAACTCCGAAGGCATAACGTGAATCTGTATATATGTTAACATTCCTGTTCTTGGCTAGAATACAGGCTCGGGTCAGAGCGATAAGCTCTGCTGCTTGAGCAGACAGTATATCAATACGGTGTGTTTCTTTGACTTCAGTTTCAGTGGTCACTGCATATGCGGCCACTAATTCTCCTGTACTTGTTCTCATACATGAACCGTCCACGTAAAGTGTCAGGTCTGGATTAGTCAGTGCAACATCTGTCAAGTCTCGTCGGGGCTTTGTTACTGCATTAATGATCTCTATACAATCATGCGGGGCTGAATCTGTCATAATCGAGGGTAACAATGTGGCAGGATTGAGTATGTTACAGCGTCTGATTTCTATGTGTGGCTGGAATAACGTCAGTTCATAACCTGTCAATCGTGCTATAGTCAGGTGTTGAGTCTGTGTTCTATTTAGCAGGACTTCTACAGAATGTGGAACTTGTACTGTCAATGGATGTCCTAATACTATTGAGTCGCTTTGTCTGATTGCTAGGGCTGTCGCTGCAACTGATTTTAAGCACGCACGCAGAGCCTGGGCCACTGGATCTAATGTACTTGAAAAATAAGCGCAAGGCTTATGTGAACCTGCTTGATCTTGTGTGAGGACAGACAACGCTGTACCATCACGTTCTGTAACAAAAAGTGTAAAAGGTTTGCTGTAACATGGTGTCGCTAGAACTGGTGCTTGACATAAAGCTTTCTTTAATTCCTCAAAAGCCTGTGTATGTTCCTGAGTCCAAGGGAGGACAGTCGAAGTCGCTGCCTCCTGTGTTGTCAACTGTATCAGTGGTTTAGCTAGAAATGCATACTGAGGAATCCATTGTCTGCAGTACGAGGTGAGGCCTATAAAGGCCCGCACTTCCTTTTGTGTCTTGGGTTGTGGTAACTGTGCAATTAACTGAATGCGATCAGGTGTGAGCTGTCTCCCCCACTTGGACAGCAAGTGCCCAAGGTACACCACTTGCTGAACACAGAATTGTAGCTTCGAAGGAGACACCTTGTGTCCCTTGTCAGCCAGAAAATGTAAAACTGTCAGTGATGCTTGTTCACATTCGGGTTCACTTCGTGCGGTGATCAGCAGATCATCGACGTACTGTAGTAAGGCAGTGTTAACTGGCATTTGGATACATTCAAGTTGTCTTTTCAGTGCTTGGCTATAGATGCTGGGGCTTTCTGTGAATCCTTGAGGTGCGCGTGAAAATTTGAAGCTTCGGCCATTTAAACAGAATCTGAAGAGATATTGGCTCTCCGGATCAATGGGTACACTGAAGACGGCGTTCTTGAGGTCAATTACAGTAAAGAACGTCGCCTCTGAGTCAATAGCAGTCAATAATGATGAGATGTCGGGAACCACAGGATACTGTGGTACAATGCATTTATTCAGTTCTCGTAAATCAATCACCAGCCGATATACAGGCGGTGCATTGGGATCAGTACGTTTAAGAATCGGAATGATAGGGGAATTACAGATATTGGAGTCGGTTTCTACGACCACTCCTTGGGTAATGAGCTCTTCAATGATTTCCAGTAAAGCCACTACAGCATCGGGTGGTAACTTGTATTGTCTGATTCGGGGTAATACAACTCCTGGCTTGAGTGTAACACGGTATGGTGTGATGTGCATACAACCTACATCGGTTGGGCCTTGTGCCTACGGGTGTTTCGGTACAGTTTTCAATCTGACATCAAACTCTAGTAGTACATAGTGACCTTTAAAGTCACGTAGGAAAAGTCTAACTCCCTCTGGAGAACAACATATCACTGCTCCTAGAGCCTTCAGTGTCTTGATACCTAGCAAGTTTTCTGGACATGACTTCGTGAGTAACAGGTCTGTAACACGTGATAATGGACCTACTGCTAGGGGGACAGGTTTTGATACTTCATTTACAATAGGCTGTCCTGAAAAACCAAGGGAAACATTCTGTGAGCCTGAGAGGGGTGCCCCTGGAACTTCGTCATGACTGATCGTCGTGCGACTTGCCCCTGTGTCAATTAGAAACTTTCTGTCTTTTCCCAATACTTGACTATGTACATAAGGACCCTCTTGATATAAAGGAATTTCAATAAGAGGCAAGCCAACCTCCCTCTCTAGGCTGTTTCATGTGTATCGCTGATAATCGGGATAATCAGATTGGGCATACTGGTACATCTGCTGAGAAACTTGCTGCGTCGCGGCAATAGGCTGTGGCTGTGATACCGCTACGGTCTGTACTGACTGAGGTGGAGCATGCGTAGGCTGTATGTTCTGGGAAGTCTGTTGCTGGACCTGATCTTGTCTAGGCTGACGGGGTCTTTCTTTAGTTTTACCTGTTGCTATATTATATTTTAGGACCGAACATTCATGCACGTAGTGACCTGGCTGCTTGCAATAGTTGCATGTCCCTTTAACGGGAGCCGCTGAATTACTTGTCTGTGTATGACCCTTTTTCTGACCGTCAGCCGGAACTGACTGAGCAACTAGCATTTTCATTTTCGTGTCTTTCATACGTCTCTGTTCGTGATCTTGTTCTTCTCTAATTCTGTTCTGGTGATATTGCAACATTTGTAACATCTGGGATGGCGTATTTGCTTGCCAAGTACTTTCGACCTTGTATACACGATTCTTAACATGTGTCAGGGAATTCTCGACTAATTTTGTTACAAAAAGGTGCGGGTATGACTCGCTACTTGGTTTCAGGCCACTATTAATAATAAAACATTTCTCGAATCTTGAATAGAAATCACTAGTATCTTCATCGTGTTTCTGTTTACAGGCTGAGATTGCGTCCCAGTCTTCCTTTTTAGTTGTCAGTAGTCTTGGCAAAACCTGTACTATTAAACCTGGTAATGCTTTAGCTTTGTCCCCAAGGCCTAGCCCTGGAGTGCGACCTTTTTCCTCGTCCTCTATTTCAGTCCAAATAATCTTTTTATCTCCCACCTCCCATTCTTTTTCCTTGAGTTTCTCGTAAATGCCTGTGGGCAACAGTACTTTTAACATTTTCATAATATCCGTATACGTGTAATCTCCCATGAGTAACATGTCTTTAATTTCTCGGTGGAAACCTGCCGGGTCTTTATCGTGGCAGGGTACTAGTTTCTTCATTTCCAGTAATTCCATTTTAGTTAAAGGTGTATATACAAATACACGTTCTAGCGTGTCATCATTTTTCCTTACTGGATGTACTTCTCGTAAAGGATTCTGTCTGTCGAGGTGAAACATTTTTCTTTCTGGGGGCGGAGCTGAAACATATTGTGGGCCTAAGAAAGCGTTATATCTGTGCCGTTGTTCTAGAATTATTTTAATTAACTTGGTACTTAGGCCTCTCCATCTATTCAAAAGTAATGCTTCTAATGTATCAGGTAAGGGACCTGGATCAGAATGTTGATTTCTGTATAACGTGATGAGATGCTGAATCATGTACATACCAGCTAATTTCTGTTCGTCTGGGGGAAGATTTAAAAATGTCTGAGCTACTGTATCATCACTATATGTGCTGGGATTGTCAGCCCATTGTACTGCTGACCGGGCTAGTTCTTGTTCATCCATAGAATTGAGTACATGGTACCCCATTCGTTCTTGAAGTATTTTATCGGTAACCTGAAACAGATATTCAGGAGAGCTCGTTTTTGAGATGCCAGAGAGAAAAACTCTCTTGCTTTCTGGACGAATGCCTTTCTTAAGGTAATTTCCCTTACCTACATATGCTATCATTTCTTTGGTCGAGTCGTTATCCTCTGGTTCTTCCTCCTCTGAGGACTCAATCTTGTCGCTATCTCCTTCCTTTTCTGGTTCCTTTCTTTCATGTATTTCTATCACTGCTTTCCTGATTCTTTTGTATATATTTGCTATACTGCTCTGTTTATCATGCTTTCCCTCGGCTATATTCTGGCCCCACTTGTTTAGTGCATCCATATCGTCCTTGTCTACACCAGGCCTGTCTTGTTCTCTTATTAGACAATTTATGAAGAAACGTAATATACAACCTTGGGTGTCAGTTTTCTGATGAGCCATGGCCTCTTTAATACTTTCAGGACCTTCCCCTGTCTGGATAAAATGGTATATTCTGTCTAGATGATCAGTCATTCCTGGTAATAACATTAAATAATCTGTAACTCGTCGTAGGCGTAGTGATGCTAACTCCATTCTATCGGTTTTACCGGGTACTGGATCGTATCTGCAATCTGGAAGGGGTTCTTTAAGGAAGTTGTAATTCTGTATTTGGGGTGTACGTTGCTTTGCTAGGTCCCTAAGGGTTAATCTGTGTGTTTGTGGCGGGGTCTGATAACCTCCTGTCGCACCTCCTGAAGCGGAGGCTTGAGCATGGCCTGTCTGTGGAGCCTGTATGTGTAACTGAACTTGTCTTTTACCAGGATCAGACCCGAAAGGATTTAGTGGATTAATAGTGGGAGCAGGAAGTGGTGGGGGAATAGGTGGTACATGATGTTGAACGGGTGTAGCTTGTTGCGGTACTGGCTGGGCATTGTCTTGGAGTAGGTTGCCATCTCCGTCACCGTCAGTAGGCGGTACATGGGCACGTGGATTTGTATAAGCGGGAGCTACATGGTCTAGATAGGAAGAAAGAAATATGTCTTTTGTGGTCTTGTGCCTTACTTTAGTCGGAACCAATGGTGGCGGCAGATCTTTCGGTATTTCTGCAGTGGCTTTAGGCGAACCCTCGGCCACTAGATACATGCCATTTGCAAGAGTGTTTCGCATACGGTCTACTTGTTCTGCTTGTACTCGGATACCTTCAGCAACTAATTCGTTTTCTCGGACTTCATCCGACTCTTCTCTATGTTTTTCTGCTTTTCGAAATGCCTTTTCTGCACGTTTATGCGATTCTTTACGCCACAATTCTATGGCGTCTTTCTGAGATTGTCTGGCTTTCTTTTTCCATAGTGCTTCCTCTACTCTCATGATGCACTCGGCATCCCATGTCCCTGTAACAGGCCACCTATGTTTCTCTTCTAGGTGCTTGGTATAATCGGCCCATAAATCTAGATACAGTATGGCATCTAAGCCATGCTTATGGTACATAAAATTTCCGGGAGTGTCCCTAGGTGGGACAGGAACTGCTTCCTCTAGTATCCCTTTCCTAATTCCTAACTGTCTTAATTTATTGAATAATGGCATCCTGTTGCTTGGTACTTGATACTCGATACTTGTTACTTACTCTACCTCGGACACAGTTAATATACAAAAACACAATAATGTACATCAAAACAGTCACTCATACCACGACATTAATCACATGAAACATTTTGGACACATATGGGTTATCCTTGAAAATCGAACCCTTGAATACTTTATATACTGCTAAACAGTACAGATACACTGTCTAAAACAGTGCAGACCGTGTTTGTGTACCCAAACCCGTCTTTACCGGATACATAATAATGCACCCGTCTAGATGCGTCCCCAGCAACGGTACTCACTGGGAAGCACGGAACGGAAGGCCTCGGACAACTCGACTGGACTGGACCGGACTGGACACGGCTCGACTCGATACGTGAAAACTTCGGAACTGGTGGGCCTCTTGACACCTCGGACCTTGTTTCTTTCGGCTAGGCTCTGGTCGGGATCCTCCTCACTCCTCACCGCCTCGTCTGGGTGCTGATCGCAGTCTCCGTCACCTCCGTAGGCCTGAGGGAGATACAGGAAATCCTGCGGGTACGCGTAATTGTCCGTCTTGACTGTGGCAGGGGGCAAAGGCTGCAACGCACCTACCGGCGCGTGGGGTGGGGGAGGTGTCCCTATTCGGGCGCCAAATTAATGTGGTAAATATTTAATTACCGTCCTAATTTCTATGCAGGTAAGTACTTATAAAATAACTCAGTCGGAAAGAAAGAGACAGAATCCGTGGTGTTAGAGTTCTTAGGGGTTTTATTCCTTAAAAAGGAATGGTTCAGAACCGGATATCGGGTTCCTGACACCGCTGGGGTTCAGGAAGGGATAGAGCATACTTTATTGATATAACATAACTTTTATACTTAAAGCACATAATGGAAACCAATACAGAAGGCGTAACAGCTGAGAGAAACAAGATAAGAACACACACGTGTTAGCAATACGTAATCAGAAGGCGTGAACTAGGGCGTGCACAGAGGTGTGTGCTAGAAACGTCACATGAAAGTGTCACAAGTGGGTGTGTACATAGCAGAATCTTGCAATGTCAGCAGAAATCGGAGGTCTGGATGCGCGCGCAGCTGCATGACGTGTGATTGACGTGAAGCTGGAGGGTGCAGGGGACTTGACATTTACACTAGAGGAAAGAGACAGAAGTCTGGCATGTCAGATCAACTCGTTCCTATATCATATCTGATATCTGATGTTTGGGAACCATATTATCTGGAAGGAAAGGTCTCTTGGGCAGAGGCTATCCTATACTGACTATGAATGCGTGCATATGTGCCTACGTGTCTGTGGGTAAAGCGAGGGGGCCATGGGCCTACCATGGTAACGGGAGCTATGAATTACTTGCATGGAGACAGAAAGGCCGGGCCTTTGCTCTGCAGCTGAGGGGTTGTTTATCTACCCTGCTAGACTGGAATGTGTTTTCGGGAAGCTGAGCTTGGCTATGCTGATAACGTGAAGGTAAAATACTGTCTTTGGCAGGCAAGCAGGCCGAGCCAGGCCCCGCTCGCCTCGCAGGGAGTAGGACAGAGTTCATGGGGGCATCCCACGTTGCAGTTTCAGGAGGCAGAGATGACTTTGTAAAAGAAAAGGCTCGATGACAGAAATCGGGGCCTAGCTCACACAGAGCCAGGAATACAGAAAGTGCACCATACAAAGACGGTGGCAAGGCATACTTAGGAACGGAATATCCGACCCATTCAGGGTGGATCTAAAAGAGGACATGTTAACGTTGGACGCAAATGTATTTGCGTCTTCATAGCTGGCACAGGAGGGAAGTTACATGCACTTTAAGCTCGTACATAGAGACGGTGGGGTACACGTTAGGGAACATTCTTGACCATAAAATTTCTATTTCCTCATTCTTCTCCTGAGTTTACTTGGGAATGTGTTGCGGTGGACATTATGGGTCCTATTCAGGAACAAGATGGTTCTCATCGGTATTTGATTGCCCTTATTGATTTGTTTTCTAAATGGCCCGTTATTAAGGTGGTAGAGAGAGCAGATATTGATTCTGTTCTAGGTTTCCTGGATGAAACTTTTGTTACAGAGGGAATTCCTTCTTGCATTCTCTCTGTTAATGGTGTTCAGTTTTTGTCTGAAAGAACGAAAAGATATTTCAGTAAACTTGGTATTAGGCATAGGACAACTTCTCTTTATAATCCAGGTGGTAACGGTGTTGTTGAACGTTTTAATAGGGTGTTGAAGAATACTATTCAGCTTTCAATTAGTAATAATCTGGATTGGCCAACTCAAGTTGGGAAAGTGGTTTGGAATTACCGTATTACCATTAGTGATTCTACTGGTGTTTCCCCTTTTGTTTTAATGAAAGGTAGGAACCCACGTTCTAAAACTATCCCTACTTGGTTATTTTCAGGTGAAGTTGAACCTTATTCTAAGGACTTAGTTAAGGCACGGTTGGTACAGGTCCATGACAAAAGTAAAAAATATCATGATTTGAAACATGGATCTAAGGAAGTCAAGATTAATGTTGGCGATTGGATTAGAATAAAAAAACCTTTTAAGGTGCAGAAAGGCGAGTCTACTTTTTCTGAACCCTTTCAAGTGATGGAAGTTTTAAAGAATTCTGTTAAACTTAGCAATGGAAAGGTTTGGAATTTGAGTAGGGTTGCAAGGTGTAATCCGAGTTGTCCTTCTAGACCTGATAATGGTTGCCTAGAGTTATAGCTAAACCTCTTTTTATCAGTAGCATTCACCTTGCCAACCACTTCATTAGTCAGTGCACTGTTATCATTCTTTATCACGTTAGCGCACCTGCCAGACATTTCTGCTTTGCGTGCAATATCAAGAATATCATCTAAAGAAGAATCTCCATTTATCCATAACCTATCCTGTATGGAAGCATTGTAAGAATGCATAACAATTGGTCTCTAATTAACTCCTCTTGTAGTACACCAAATTTGCAATCCAATGACAATTTTTTAAGATCAGCAAGAAAATGGTCAATGTTTTCATCTTTAGTCTGTTTCCTAGAAAAAAATTTGTACCTCGTTACGCCAATACACACTTTAGGTGCAAAGTAAGTGTCTAAATGTAAAAGCGCTAACATCTAAACATTCAAATCACCAGGAAAAGAGGGTTTAGTCATGGTTTCATATACTTTTAGTCCAACAGGACCCAAAGAATGAAGAAGAAGTCTCTTTTTTTGAACATGAGACATTTTTCCATCCTCATCTAAAGCATCTATATAGTTACAGAAATAAGGCTTCCATTCCAACCATTTAAGTGGTGGTTCATTGCCAGAAACACAAAATGCCTGAGGAGGACTAATGTTATAATTAGGTTGAGTCATTGTAAAATATAAAACCTAAAACAATAACAATTTAAAATAAAAATGTTGAGTAATGCTGGATTAAGTACTTTAAATATTAATAGCAAGAATGCTAGTGCAATACAAATAATTAACATATAATATACTTATAGTGGTTCAATAGTGTAACACACTAATTTAAATCATCATCACTGTACTGAATAAAATAATTAAAAAAATAAGAAAAATGGAGAAAGGTGTGCGAATCACCGTCGATGGTAACGCGCTGATGAGAGTGTGGAAGGTGTTCGAATCACCGTTGATGGTAATGCGCTGATGAAAGAATTGTGCAAACTTCCACCCGATCATTTAACTTTCTCTCCAAGTCTCTCACGAAGAACTCCGTAACTTTTCTCTCGACTTCAGGTTTACCTAAGATGGCCGCCAAAACGTGTTACGTCACACGCAATTACCCATAATTCCTTAGAAAAACAAAGCGGAGCATCAGAGCGTCGAATTCTGTGCATCGAAGATGGAACCAGAAGGGAGAAGCTGACAGCAGTCACGAGGAATCAATAAGAAGGTGATTACTTTTGAAAAAATGGTGCGAGCTGTTGAGCGAGCAGTAGTGTGAGCTGTGACGTGCTAATGGCAATATAAACGGTAAAACGCTTTGTTTCTTTAACATCAAAAGTCACACCAATTTTTCAATTCCACTCGCATTCAAAGTTAAGTCAATGTGAAATCCTTTTTTCAAAAGCGAATACATTCGATAATTAAAACGCTTGCAATATTTAAAATGTTTGCAATTTCTTAAAAGCACAGCGCTATGAAGGAGTTCAGAAAAAAAAAAGCTCAAGCATCCAAAAGTTAATTCAAAAGAATCGCCAATAAGTAATTGGTATATTTACCAAAGAAGATAGAAGCCCATGTCCTTTACAGTCCATTTGAGGATAGAAATCAATGTCCTTTCCAGTCCAATTGAGATAGAACCACAAAAAAAAAATAATTATCAAAATCAGGTTAAAGTAAGTATCCCACGTAGGTTCTGCTCTTCGAATCCCGTCACCAGTGAAATGAAGATAATTCAAAGGAATTAAAGTAGATCCTTTATTCAATCGAAGAGCAAAGTACATGTAATCCAGCAAGATCAGCATCCAGGAATAACTGTCCTTTACAAAGGATGCACATCAACATGACATGTATAACATTCTGCATTCAGTAATGACATGACTAGAATGTGTATGATTAAAGGGAAAGCACCATAAGTAAGCAACACAACACACACAGGTTGTCCTACCTTATACTTACAATGCACCCTGCCCTTGGGCCTACCACAGAGGTGTCTGATATGAAGAAAGGGGAAGGTTTAGGGACTGGCAAGGGGGTGATCTTGCCCAGTCAGCTTGGCAGTACCAGACTGCACACGGGCTCTGCAATGGCAGACCTGAGACACACTTTACAAGGCTGCTTCTGTGGGTGACCCCCAGCAGCATTTGGTTTATAAGCCTTGGGCAAAATCAGTGCACTGTACTAGGGTCTGAAAAGTAAACCAAATCAGCCAATCATGGAGTCACTAATACATACATCAATTTAGCATAGGGAGTGCATATGCACTTTAGCACTGATCAGCAGTGGTTAAGTGCCCAGAGTCATAAAAAAGCCAACAACAGGTCAGAGAAAATAGAGGAGGAAGGCAAAAAGTTCAGGGATGAGCCTGCAAAAATGGCCAAGTCCAACAGTAAGCATCAGAAGAATCCAAGGGTGTCTTTATAAGAATAGGAAGAATAGGGCTATTACACACATTTGCCACTGTCTCCTCAACCACACCAGACTTAATCAAATTCTGTATTATTTGCTATAAGACCTTTTCTCCTGCCTGGGATATCTTGTACTAGGAAATATGTGGCAATACAGCATTGTCTTTGATCTGTATGGAGACCAGTGGGATATGGAGAAACCCCACTTCCGTGTCTCCCGTAGCCCATAATGTGCGTGGCACATCATTAATCTCAGCGGGGAGGGGGGCATCCTTTGCGAGGCATTGTTTAGCACGGGCCACTTGTGGTCTAATAGTCATGTAAACGCCATCTGGAGAACAAAAAATTGCAGCATGCAACCTTTTTAACAAATCCAATCCCAACAAATTCTCCCCACAATTTGACGTTAATAAAAAAGGTGAATCAACAGTGAATGGGCCAATAGTCAAAGCAAAAGGTTTGGAAGTGGGGCTAACAACCGGCATGCCTGAAAAATCTACCAACACATTATTTTGACCAGACAGATCTGCTCCTGGGACCAGCGAATGAGAACCAGAGATATTCATAGCACCCATGTCAATTAAAAATGTCTTAGCTGTGCCTTGCAGGTCCTCAGTGACACAGGGCCTGCGTTGATCTACAGGCACTGGAACTGTTCTCTTGCCTTGTCCCTGGCTATCCTAGTTGTTAGGCATCCCCGTCACTTCGTCCATGTCATAGTCATCATAATAGTACTGCCTCCCTCGGGGTTGTCAAAATAGTTCCCGCTCTGTCGATTAGACAATGTATTCTCTGGCTGCATCTCCCCCCCGGCCTCCTCCTCCTCTTCCACGTCCTCTAAACCCCGACCTCTCAGGGCCTCACCCTTTTGCAATAACTCTGGACACTCATTCCGCCAATGTTCCACCAGCTTGCCTAATGCACATTGGTTGAGCCCAATGGGTGCACTTGAAGTACCACATCCCTAATGCACATTGGTTGAGCCCAATGGGTGCACTTGAAGTACCACTCCTGCTAGACTGGGGCAGCCTCTGGGCCAAACTCGAACCGCATCTTTTTCCACTTCCCCTCGCAACTTGCTGCATCAACAAACTCTTTTTCAACTCTTTTGACTTTTTCTCCACTTTCTCCTTCTCTTCATTCTCTCAATGCTCGTAGTACTGTGCCATACTCAGTATTACCAGTGAGGAGGAGTTGCTCCAAGTACTTTCCATACAGTCTAAAACCTAGTCGCAATCTCAGGGAGCATGTTATTAATGAACCTGCTGACAAACAACCGGACACCACCTTCCAACGACAGATCCTAAAGTCGAGAAACACCCCTTCTAACCAAGTAAAGAAATTTAACAACCTCATCCTTCTTCTGACGGCATGCAGTCAACTTGTCCCAATCCACCCGTATCAGCGGGATAAGGGAATGCATATCAGTGATAATGTGACCCGGTAAAGCCAATAACTCCGCCTTTGGCTTCTCGCCGGGCTTGTATTCCTTATCCCACGCCCTGATCTGATCCCATGTTCCTTCCAATTCCACTACATGATCCTCTGTATGCACTTGCCTCCAAATATCCACTGGTACCAACAGGCCAAAGAACAGCTAAATATCGCTAACTTCATCACCGTGGAGGAGGCTGCGTCTGTCAACTCTTTGTGGTGCACAGTCGGGTTTTTCTGAGGGTCAGAAAATTGACCATTAAGGTATATTACCTCACTCCTCTTCCAAGGAGTATAGATCCACTTTTCCTGAAACCGAGCGTCGACTGGTCGCCTAATAAGGGTATTTGTTTTGCAGGTCTGGTATTTCAGGATGCTAAATGGGATGGACCACCCTCATGTGGCATTGGGTCACCAACATCGGAACCTTTTGGAGCAATCTGCCCGGTAACCCACCAATGATGTTACATTGCTAAACACCTCATTGGGAGCCATACCTGTAGCATATACCCTTTCCCGTATGTCATAGATGATCTGCGGTGCAACACTCTGAAAACACTGCTCCCACAGTCCAATTTGCGTGGTCGACATGAGTTTAAGAGCATGCTGCTGTATGAAGGCCTCATAATCTTTCATCACACTCCACACATCTTCAACTCTATAGATTGCATTCCACACCCACTGAGCTGCTTGAATCGCCACCATTTGCTTTTCCCCATCACCCACAGCATAAAGCACCAACACTTTCTCCATGTGGTCTTGTGCTGCCACCCAATTCCCTTCATGTATCCAACGTACAGGGGTCTCGGCATTCTGCAGTGCTTGGGTTGTCATACTTGAGGGAGAAAAAGCAGACAAAGAAACAGGTATCATCATTTATTCCACAATGTGCAAAACATAAAAGGGCCAATACTGTGCTTGACATAGACAGTCGTTCATAGCCTGGAGGGTGATGCGGGTGGAGGCTGGCTCACCTCCATCAATGGTCAGTGGCATTGGAACTCCATCAGCATTGGAAGGTGCAGCGATGGCTTGGGTTGTATACTTATCAAATCTTCTATTGAGACAGCATTGAGGCTGATCTATTGCGTCTGCCTGGCATTTCATCCGGGGGTATGGGCAGCAAGCCCAAGGAATAGATACTGCAGGCCACTCCTCAGAGCTATGTACCAATTGTCCACTACCTGGTATGTTGTAGGAGGGGGTTTAAAAGCTTATTAGGTGGCTGAGAGGAATGTGTAGGTCCCATGTGGTAGCCATAAGGGTACTTAGTCCAGGGCCCTCAGGTCTCCAAGCCAGGGGGCTGGCTTCCCAGGCCCCCTGTCCCCTGAGCTGTCACTGCAGCAATAGTTACCCCTGGCCTGCTCTCTCCAATGGTGGGATCTGCTTAGCAGGAGGGGCACCAACAGCCAGGGAAAGAGAGCTGATCTGAACTGCACTGCCTGCCTGCAGGGACAAATCTTGCTCCATGCACCAAGAGGCCTGCCGGGGCTGCGTCTTTGTAGACTGTCCGGCCCTGGCCCGCTTCCCAGTGCACACTGTGCATGCCAGCATGTGCAGGTGGGGGCATGAGGTCCATGGGCTGATTAGGTCTCTCAGATCTCCCCCAGGCGTACAAGGAAGGAGGCAATAGGTGCCCGGTATTGTGGGGCCAGGGCAAGCACCTCTACTCACTGTATGGGTCACGCCAACACCTCTAGGGGTCTGCAGCCGGGATCTGCAGGGCATGACATGACTAAAAAAGCTTAGTAAGCCAGGAGCTGACATGTTGGAGAGTGCAGCTCCAGAAGACTCTCCTTGCTCAAAATGTTTGTCTTGGCCCACCAGGTGCCAGTCTTCAGGAGTGGTCCATCAATGGTAGTGCTGGGGCAGAGGCAGTTTAGAAGTTCAGCACTGTAGGATGATTGTTGGGCCTGGCCCTTTTTGCAGGGCTATTCCCACTCTTTTTGCCTTCTTCCATCTATTTTCCTGACTGTCTTTTGGTTGGTTTTAATACTCTGGGCACTTTACCACAGCTAATCAGTGCTAAAGTGTAAATGCTCTCTCCTCTAAACATGATATGATTAGTTTACACCTGTTTGGTATATTTGAATAATTTTTTAGCCCTGTGTAAAGTAGCATCACATATGCTCAGTTCCTGTAAAGTAAATGCTACTCGTGGGCCTGCAGCACTGCTTGTGCCTCACACAGACGTAGCCTTTCAAACCTATCTCCAGCCTGCCACTGTAGGGTCTGTGTGTGCAGTGTAATGCCACTTTGACTTGGCATTTAAAAGTATTTGCCAAGCCTTAAACTCCTGTTTTACTACATGTAGCTCACCCCTAAGGTAGGCCATGGGAAGTACTAACGGCAGGGTGCTGTGTAAGTGAAAAGTAGGACATATGCCTTTATTGTGCGGCAGGTCCTGGTAGTGACAGCCTATTTTGCTTCTAACTGCTGTGATGCCTATGGCTCTCATAGGCTAGCATTGGGAATCCCTTAGATGTGTTTAAGTGGTAATTTCTGATCTGAGAGGAGTAGCAATGCCATGTTTGGTATGTTTAGTATGATAGTGATGTATCCTGCTGACTGGCGTAGGTGGGTTTACTATTTTAGAAATGTTAATTTTAGATAGAGGGAATTTCTCTGTGCTTATGACTCTGTGCTTTGCAGCCTGACTGTAATCCACGTCTAGGCCTGGGTAACAGCTATACATGTGTATGCTTTCCAGACAGCCATCACACAGGAAGGGTGGGGTGTGACAGGGCTACATCTGAATTTACCTGAATACTGATGGTCTCCCTGGGCTGGGAGAGAAAGAGAGGTTCACACTTTACATTTGTATAGGTTGTGTCCTACCCACACATAAATGGATGATTTGCCCCGATTGATGTCTGAAATAGAGCAAGGGCTGGGTTAAAAGGGGTTTGTAGTGAAATTAAAAGGGGTTCCTTTAATGTCACCCCTAGATCAAATACATTTTTATTAAAAGTACAGGGGCTCTGACCCCAAGATTTTAGACATTGCATGGGACTTGTAATCTGAAGCTGCTGGCTCTACATACTGGAGTATCCACGAGTCTGATCAATCCAAGAGCAACATTTGGCCTAGAAAGACTGTAATCCTGTTCAAAGGGAACAGTTCACTGAGAACTGATCTCTTTATACAGGATTACAGTCTTTTTAGGTCAAATGTTGCTCCAGCATTGATCAGACCTGTGGATACTGTGGTTGTGTTGTTGTGTTACGTAATTTGGTTGAGGAATATATCTACGCTTGGTCTTTAAATGTTCCCTGAGACCCTCTTTTCTCTTTAGTTTTTGTTGGCTCTACAAACTGCAGATTTCTAGGGACTGCTGTGCTGCAATGAGGGACCGCCATTGGGACTATTTGCGTTGTTGTGCCGGCCTGTCTGTCTACTAAGCTGCTGAAGAGACTGCCACTTTGCAAGTTGCTTCTTTGTGCTGTGCTGGTCTGCTACTGTTGCAGGGATTCTGCTCATGCACAGAACTATGCGCAGGAAATCAGGACCTTGGTGTATTGTGGGATACCAAAACACACCTCAGGGCCCAGAACCCCAATCCGACTACCATCAGCGTTTCATTCATTTTCCATGCTACAGCGAAGCTACCAATGATTAAACAACCCAGAACAAGCAACTTAGAGAACTCTCAGTAATAGTGGGAATCAAGCACACTCTTTTGTTTTTATTGTCATACAAGTCCACAAGGTGAGTAATTAGAGACACAGTATAGTTTTAAATGTTTATTTTAACTATGTGCTCTAAGATGCAGTATTTTGGCCAACATTAGCAAACAAATGCATAGAAATAAAACAATCAGCCTTGTTACAATTCCATAAATGACAAAGGGAGAAATCATATTATAGTGATAGTGGAACCAGGTCTATAGCGCCTTGTGTACCCCCCTCCCCTTGCTAGGAGCTAGCTTTTATAACAATAGAAGTTCTCTAGGTTAAAACGGGAAACCCATACCTCCAAGATCAGGTGAAGTAAATCTTATCCCAGGGTCAGCACAGCTCTCTGTAGATGGAAAGGTTTTCTTCAAGTGCCCCTGACATGCATGCAATGCAATATTAAAGGCACCCGAGTTTCAGTTATTTGCAGCTGTGTGCGTCTTATGTCTAGAGCGTGAGCCGATTAACCTGAATCAACAGCATACATTGTTATTTGACCATGAACACTCTGTACAGACTTGAGGTTGTGGTGTAAGTCTAGAGATGAGAAAAACAGACCGTTTTCATGTGAAGAAAAGCAAGCAGTTTGACTTACAAGAACAGAGGCATGTAGTGTTGTGTGCAAAAGCGGTAAAATGGCGTTTAGGCATCTAATTCACCTATGCTAACATTGCAATGTGTGCAAGCAGACTTGTGTCCTCACTACACTACCTGTCCCCTGCTTGTGCCCCAAGTGTTCCCCCAGGAGCGTTGTTTATTGTTCCTTGTCTTTTCTGGTTCAGCACGTTGTGAGCGCTTCACTGTCGCTGCCTACCCTACACTGCACGTGTAGAGCACTTTGGTCTGCCTGTAGCCTAAGTGTGGGGACTGTTTGCCAGATACATCAAACAGGCAAGCAATCCCTTTGTGTCTCTGGACACAGACTTTGATTTGGGGGACTATTTACCACCGGCTTGCCCAGGCTCCAAGTTCTCTGCTGCAGATGAGATGCGTGGCCTCCAACGGAATCCACTGGTAGGGTTGCTTCCTCACCTGCCCTTGTGTTATTGACAAACCAGAGTGGCCAAACAAAGAAAGGAAAGCTGGCATGGCACCAGAAGTATCCCATGTGGCTAATTGGTGAAATGTAATTTTCCCGCCGCAATTTCCCTGAATCAACCATACACGATCAAAGGCCGCCGCCTTGGGTAGTGCCATGCATGGGGTACCCAGTGAGGTCTCCCTGTGAAGCCCTTGTGCTGGTGCTTCCCCCCTCAATTCACAGTGTACACCGTGGGAGCATTATAGTTGCACATACTCACTCTAGGGGCATCTTTTCGCTTTGCTGATACAATGGTCAGAACTAAGCATGGGCGAATTTTGCAAATTTGCGATCCGCGAATTTGCGGATTTGCGAATTCGCGATCCGCAAAATTCGCGAATTTGTGCGAATTTGCGGATTTTTGGTTTTTGCGTGTTCGCACGTTTTTTGCGTGTTCGCGGGGTTTTTTGCGTGTTTGCGGGGCTTTTTGCGTCTTCGCAAGCCGCTTGCATAGCAAAGTTACCCATGCAGTCGTTTATGGGAGAGGGAGAGAGATAGATAGATAGAAAGAGAGAGAAAGAGAGGGAAAGAGAGAGGGAGAGAGAGAACGAGAGAAAGAAAGAGAGGCCGGATCTCTGAAGGGCCAGGTTCCTGAGTTGCCCCTACAGAACATACAGCTTTTTATTTTTAGCAAAATGCATATGAAAATTGTGCTGTAAAGGTCTCTTTTAGTTTAACCCCTCCTAACAACTCAAAATGGGTGTATTTGCCATCCTCTCCCTTCTTCCTGTTTTTTATATCTGTAAGTGCTTCCTGATGAGGTTTAATTCCTTGGACAGGTGCCTCGTTGCCTACTATTCTCTGACCCTGCTTCAAAGGTCAGAGCAGGGTCAGAGAATAGTTGCAAGTAGGCAACGAGGCGCCAGAAAGCAATTAGCAGCAGGTGTCCAAGTTGAAGTTATTTTGTTTGTAACCCTTTTGTAAAAGGTTACAAAGAAATTAGGTTCAACTTTTGAACCTGCTGCTGTAACCCTTGCTTGGCTGAAAATTCGTCCCCGCTGATTCGCGGATTTTACCGCGATTTCGCGAGATTCGCGGATCGCGAAATCGCGGAAAATCCGCAAATTCGCCCGCGAAACGGATTTTACGCCCACCCTTAGTCAGAACCTCGACGGAGGTCCCCGATTTTCATTGGAAACTTGCCACATCTAGGAAACAGCCTAAAACTACAGCATATCGTATAATTGGCACACAGGTATTCAGGCTCCCTACATTTTGGGTTGAAAGGTCCTTTTGTCCAAAGGTTTCACAAGAATCTACTTTATAACACATAATAGAAGTGCAGGTGTGTTGCACTATATGTTCTGGTAGGGGTATTTGGTTATCTAAGACTTTATGTTGACTGTGGTGACCTACTTGTTTTTCCTCAAATCTAAGTTAAAGTACTTGTGCTCATATTATTATTCATATGCTTTTTGTTCTAACCTAACTGCTGCATTTCAGGCCCTGATGTTCTGATGTATGCAGTTCTGATCATTGCGCTGCCAGGATAAATAGTATAGTATAGTATAATCAATTAATTTGAAATGATAGCAATGTAAAACAATATGTTTCTTGTACTATACACCTGACAACATTGCTAAATGGGTTGATTTAGTTGGATCCCTCTAACAACACTAATCTAAGAAATGTAATTTGATCTGATTACATCATTTTCTAGGCCTAGGACTTGCTTAGTCTTTTGAATTTATTACAAGTTTTAGCAAATGGGTCTTTTCTATGCTTTTCTATGCATTACTTGATGTTGATACCTACCTACTAATAAATTTGTGTTCCTATTGATATATTTGTCATACTGGTGTATTTTTGAATTAGCACATGGAATAATGTATATGAGATATGTCTAATGATTCATTGTCAAACCCCAGCCCTAGTCAAGCCTATATTGCAAATAGAAATTTTTCCATACTTTTTGTATGATCATTTTTGAAGACATAAATAGACATCTAAAAGCAACAGCAATTATGATTCATGTCATTTGGGTCTATAATTTATGTACAATATACTGTATCTATTTTCAAACACCCTTGTGTGGAGACTCTTTTGTGGTGTGTTCATTGTGTTTCTGTGTGAGTGTGTTGCACAAACGCTTTACACATTACCTCTGATGATAATACAACACTGTACCCCAGTAAATTCAAAGATATCTTTTCAGAAAATATTAGCACACAAAATGAAACAGGTCAATTTGTAAATTATTTCTTTTTCCTTTTTTATGTGGTCTTCTTGTTGTGTGTTGTTTAATTTTTTCATGCCAAGCCAACACATGTTTCACTCGAGTAGACCGGCGTGAGGTACGAGGACGTGGAACGGCGCCCAAGAAAACTTTGCCAAACTCGGGAGACCGGAAAGCGGAGGCGCCGCATGGAAATATACCCGGCATTTTGAAAAATAATTTGATTTCGCCTCACGCCACAGGAGCTCTTGTGGCCTGGAATTATCGCTATATGTAAAACTATAAAACAGCAAAAAAGATCAGCCGTGAACAAGTCGCATGTACTACCTACAAGAGGCGACGAAACACGTGTTGGCGCCAAAGGCAAGCCTGTCTGCGCCCATTCACGCCGGGACCGAGCACAGCGCACGAACTCCTAGACCCCGCACCCGCCATGATGCCAGACTCTGATATGACGCCAACACCCTCCACGCTCACAACACCGGCCGAGACCACCGCTGCTTCCAGGCCACCCTGAAACGCACCCACGGACCCTTCCCCTGCCACACCTGCAACTTCACATGCGACAGAACCACCAAGCCTCCAAGGACCTGACCCAACCACCTCCGCTTCATACTCCTTAACACCCGCTTCGCACGCAAACATGCTGTCGAGCTCTGGAACCTGCTCGACACCTCCACCCCAGACGTTGCCTTCCTGACCGAGACCTGGTGGAACGACTCCTCGGCACCTGACATTGCCATAGCCATCCCGGATGGCTACAAGATCTCCCGCAGAGACCGCACCAACGGAATGGGAGGAGGAATAGCCATCGTCCACAAATCCACCCTCCAGGTCCACACCCTCGCAGACGACTCCCTCAACTCGGCAGAACACCTGCACTTCCGGATCCACACCAACGCCAACATCACCCTCAGAGGAACACTCATCTACAGACCCCGGGCCCTCTTCAGCGACTCCACCGCCGACCTCGCCAGCACCAATGCACTCGCCTCCACGGACTACACCCTCCTCGGGGACCTGAACTTTCACCTCGAGAACATTAACAACGCCAACTCCACCACCTTGATCTATAGCCTCGCCAACCTCGGCCTTCGACAACTTGTCACTGAACCCACTCACGCTGCAGGCCACACACTCGACCCCGTCTTCTCCACAAGCCCCCACCTCGCCTTCAACCACACCACCAAACTCCACTGGACGGACCACCGATGCATCCACTTCACCTTTAAGAAACCAACCACACACCAACGCACCTAACAGCTGCCTCGCTGATGGTGGAGCAAAGTCACTGAAGACCAGCTGACTTCCACCCTCGCCCAGAACACTCCCCTAGACCCCACCGACACAAACGCTGCAGCCCAAAACTTCAGACAGTGGATCAACGACTGCACCAACAACCTAGCCCAGATCAAGAAGCCCTCCACCAACAACCCCAGCAAGAAAGTCGTCTGGTTCACCGAAGAACTACAGATCTCCAAAGGAACATGCTGGAAGCTGGAGAAGAATTGGCTCCACCACCACGCACCAGACAGCAACGCAGCCCACAGGGACGCCATCTGCAGACATCACCACACCTCATCAGAACAGCCAAGAGATCGTCCTTCAAAGCCCGACTGGACAACAATGCAAACGATAGCAAAGAACTTTTCAATATAGTGAAGGAACTCTCCAACAACAGCGCCAACGACATCCCGCCCTCGCAAGATCTGTGGGACTCACTTGCCACCTTCTTACATCGCAAGATTGCCGACATCCACGACAGCTTCAACACCTCTCCTGCCTGACCGCAGCAGACCCCACCTCAAACACCACCTGCACCAGCCACCTGACCACCTGGTCCCACATCAAAGACGAAGAGACTCTCAAGGTCATGAACTCCATCCACTTAGGATGCCCATCAAATCCCTGCCCGCACCACATTTTCAACAAAGCCGATGCAACCATCGCACCCTACCTGTGGAAGATCATCAACATCTCCTTCGACACAGCGACATTCCCGGAAAGCTGGAAGCATGCCAAAATCAACGCCCTCCTCAAGAAGTCCAAGGCGGACCCCAAGGACCTCAAGAACTTCCGGCCCATCTATCTGCTCCCCTTCCCGGCGAAGGTCATCCAAAAAATCGCCAACATGCAACTGACCAGCCACCTCGAGGACAACAACATCCTAGTACCATCCCAGTCTGGATTCAGATGCAGCCACAGCACCGAGACTGCCCTCATCGCCGCCACAAATGACATCAGGCGCCAGCTTGACAACAGCAAAACTTCAGCCCTCATCCTCCTGGACCTGTCATCTGCCTTTGACACAGTCTTCCACCGCACACTAAGAAAACACCTCCAAGAAGACAGAATCCAGAAGAAGGCCCTGGACTGGACCACATCCTTCCTCTCCGGCAGAACCCAGAGAGTTCGCCACCCGCCCTTCCGTTATGAAGCCACCGACATCATCTGCGGCATACCCCAGGGTTCATCCCTCAGCCCGACCCTGTTCACAAGTGGCCCGCCAGCACGACCTGAACATCATCTCCTACGCCGACGACACCCAGCTAATCCTCTCCCTCACCAAGGACCCGCACACTGGCAAAACCAACCTCCACGAGGGAATGAAGGCCGTCGCCGAGTGGATGAGGAGCAGCTGTCTGAAACTGAACTCGGACAAGACGGAGGTCCTCATCCTAGGTCCCACCCCCTCTGCATGGGATGACTCCTGGTGGCCGACCACACTGGGAGCAACTCTAACACCCATGGACCACGCACACAACCTAGGATTCATCCTCGACTCCGCCCTCTCCATGTCAAAGCAGGTCAACGCCATCTCCTCCTCCGGCTACAACACCCTCCGCATGCCTCAGGATCTACAAAGGGATCCCAACCGAAACAAGAAGAACAGTGACCCAGGCCCTCGTCAGCAGCAGGCTGGACTACAGCATCGCACTCTATGTTGGAACCTCAGCCAAACACCTGCGACGACTACAACGCATCCAAAACGCCTCTGCCCGACTGATCCTCAACGTCCCCCGCCGCAACCACATCACCCCCCAACTAAGAGACCTACACTGGATCCCCGTCAACAAGAGGATCACCTTCAAGCTCCTCACCCATGCACACAAAGCACTCCACAACGCAGGACCAGCCTAGCTGAACAGCAGACTCAACTTCTACAGCCCCGCCCGCCAACTCTGCTCCTCCAGCCTCGCCCTTGCCGCCGCGCCGTCCCACGCATCCAACACACAACCTCCGGCGAAAGATCCTTTTCCTTCCTCACCGCCAAAACCTGTAACAACCTCCCACCCCTTCTGCGACAGACCCAGGACCTGCTCACCTGCAGAAGGTTCCTCAAAACCTGGCTCTTCAAACAGTAGCAGCACCCCCCACCCCCTCTGCGCCTTGAGACCCTCACGGGTAAGTAGCGCGCTTTACAAATGCCTGATTGATTGAATTATTGATGTTTCTGTGAACTAGATTGGGAAGTGTATTTTTGTTTTGCTTCATATTTCTTCAATATTATTGTATTATGACATTTGTTTCTTTCGTGGAATTCATTTTTTATCTATATTGCATGTTTTCTTTCAAAACATGTTTAAATATTTTTATTGTGTACTGTATTTTAATTTTCTTTTTTTTAAATCAGAAATTGGTATATATTACGCATTCAAAGAGGCACAATTTTCCTACTGCTGCTCATACTGAAGTGGGAATCCTCAAACTAACCCCTCCAATGTCCACCAGTTTCCCTGCTTTTGCTTTTTTTTTTTTTTATTACCATCGTTGGGTCATTTGACAAAAATAATACATTCACAACATCAAAGTATAGACATTCAAAATCTTCTTTTACAATATTGTTTGAAGCGGACGGGTAGGGCAGGGTTACCAAATCCAAATACAAAATTCGTAAATCCATAAAATTATTCCTCTAAATACTTTTTAAGTGCCCCCAAGTCAATATACCTAATCATCTTTTCCTGACACCCTTTAGAGCATACAGATTCCATTCTAATTCATATGTATTAAACAATTTCCTTCTCCAAAATTCAAACATCGGTGCTTCAGGTTGTAGCCATTCCGTAGCTATACATAGCCGAGCTATAGTCATTGCCACAAATAAGAAGTTCCTAAATTTACACAGGTTCTCATTTTCATTGACACATTGCCCTCCCCCTACTAACATAAGTGTGGGGGATATTTTAATTGCATAATGAATGACTAAAGATATAAACCTTTCTATACTGGAGATGAAAGACGATAATTTAGAACAATTGTAAAAGACTTGAACAATATCTGCATCTTCCCCTCCACACCGAAAACATTTTCCATCATACATAGGTCCCCATGTTGCCATACGTTTGGGAGTATAATATAATATAAATATTGTCTTATATACCTGAGCTTTCAAATTAGCTGACAAACAAAGCCATCAAAATAGGATCTAAAACATTTAGATTGGTTTCCTCCAACTGATTCTGCCAATATACATTATATTTGTTGAAGTCATCAGGCTTATATTCCATCAGCAACCGATATATCATACCTATCTTTTTTTTTAATTGAATTGCCTCTATTAATTTATTAGGACTGGGTCTATTTAGTTTCTTTAAACAAAAATCTCTGATTTGGAGATATTTAAAAAAAGAAGAATGAGGTAGTTGGTATTTACTACCCATATTAGAAAAAGAATTAAATATTCCGTCCGCATCATATAGATCTCGGATTCTACCCACCCCTTTCTTGCTCCATTCCTTCGCTACATTGTCCCAAAATATTGATGGAAGTATTTTTCCTACAGAAAGGGGAGTATAATACAAAATTATCTCTAACTTCATGATCCTCGCGACCTTTCTCCAAACTTTATATGCAGACTCGACCACCTTAAAACGAGTATGTTTGTAGTAGTTCCCCTCCAACTCTTTTAACAAACATTCCTTTGCATCTTCCCCTAATAATAGATAAAATATCGGCGGGGACTCTGCCGGGTCCTCAATTTGTTCTCCAGTCAACAAAATTCTCATTCTTTGTAGAAAACAAACATAATAATAAAACACAAAATCCGGAATCCCATGCCCACCTCTCTCTATAGGCAAAGTCAACAATTTCATTGCTCGTCTAGTTTTTCCGGGTGCCCAAAATAATGTTATACATAAGGTTTGCAGCTTATAAATATGATTCAAGGGTATCTCTAAGGGAATACTGCGATATACATATAATATCTTGGCTAATATATTCATCTTGATGATGTTACCTCTCCCTATTATAGACAACTGGAGTCTCCCCCACCTATCTAAGGATTGCTTGATTTGTTGCATTATTTTACCCCAATTAACGTCCACTATCTCTTGTGTATGGGATTTAATTGTAATTCCTAGAGATGTCACTTCGGGGGTAACCCTGTAGTCGTTAAATTGAACAGTATCTGTACAAAGCACCTGAGTTTTTGCGGCGTTTAACTTATAGCCAGAGCTGCTTCCAAAATCTATGGCCAAGCGTTGAATCTCTGTCATTGCCTGTCCAGGATCCGTAGTAATGATGGCAATATCATCCGCATATGCGAATACTGAATGAGGTATGCTTGAGACAATGAATGGTTTAATGTGTGGTGACTCTAATAGTTTTATTAAAAATGGGTTAATAAACAATGCAAAAAGAAGTGGGGAGCAGGGACACCCCTGACTTGTACCTCTTGTAATAATTATCCTTTCCGAATTTCGGCCCATAACTACAACTCTCGCATTAGGTGACCGATACAATACTTTAATAGCTCTCAGAAAGTTTTTACCAAATATCATTCTATTCATTACTGCCGACAGATCTGTCCACTCTACGCGATCGAACGCTTTCTCGGCGTCAAGTAAAATCAACGCCAAATCTCTTCTCTCGGTTTCTGCTATATCTATCAAGGTGATCACTTTATTAATATGTGCTATAGTGCCTCTGTTTGGGATACACCCATGCTGACTCAATGATACTAAGGGTGTTATAACCGGTTTGCAAGCATCTTTGAATAAATCTTGCTATCGCAATTTAGTAAAGATATGGGTCGATATGAGGCGGGTTGCTCTGGTGGTTTCCCTTTTTTAGTGAATACAACAATTGAGACATCATCCCATGACTGTGGAGCTTTCCCCAATTGTGCCATTCTGAAAGTCCCCAACATAAAGTTTTTTAAAGGTTCAAAAAACATTTATACACCTCCCCTGGAATAAAGTCAGGGCCAGCTGCCTTCACATTCAGGATATTTTTTACTGCTCTTTCCAGTTCTTGCATTGAAAAAGGCTGATCTAACACCTCTTTCTCAAGATCTGTTAATTTACTAAAAATAACATCATTCAAAAAAGCGTCAGGAGATAGATTAGATTGACGAGTATATAATTTACTATAAAACTGATATAATATTTTCAATATTTTCTCTGGATCCTTAAACATAACTCCATTTTTATCTTGCAATTTCACAATTTGGCGAGCAGATTCCTTAATTTTTAATTTTAGGGCCAATGCCCTTCCTATATTCTCTCCATACTCATGGATATACCTTATTTATGTTAAGTATTTCCTAGCTATCTCCTCACACCAAACTCCTGTGATATTAGCACGACATTTAGCAATTATCCCCTCATACTCCTGGATTTTGATCATATTATCCCTCTTCTCTATTTCTTTAATCAGACATTCTTCCGCCTTACACAACTGATCATACAAGTCCCACATTTTCCCCGTTGCTGATTTTGATGATAAAGTCCATAAGTCACTGCTTCCCCTCCAAAACTGGCTTTCCATGTATCCCATATTATCTCAATATTAGCGGAGCTCCTGTTGTTCTGTATACATTCTGCAATCCATTTACCCATATATTCTCTGTAATGTTCATCCAAGCACAGTTTCCTATCGAACGAGAAGCTCCTACTTTGTTTTATTTCTCCAATATGGGAAATCTCGATTATCAGTGGGGAGTGGTCCGATGTTACCCTGGGATATAAGTGAATCTTAATATTGGATTGGATGCTAGTTGAAGTAAAAAAATAATCCAAACGTACAAATTTCCTATGTGGTGAGGTGTAATACGTATACCCTGGTAATGTTGGAAATTTTTTACTCCAGATATCAACCAGCGCATGATCCTTAACTAGGTTGTATACTGCTTTAAACACACAAGATTTTCGCCCCTTATAATTCTCTACACCAGCATCTAACTCCCCCACTGCCAAGTTGATATTTAAGTCACCACACACAACCAGGGGAGAACTCCGATTAGCCAACTCAGAGTTTAGATATTCAAATACTTACCCCTCATCCAAGTTAGATCCATAAATAGAGCATATCGTTATGTGTGTACCTCCTATATTTAATGTCACTATCACCCATCCACCCCACTTATCCGTTAGGCTGCGCACAAGCTTGTTTGCTGGGATGCTGCCAACACTGTATACCCTAACTCGGCAGCTAAGCCCCTTTTCTCCCAGGGGAGATGGGTCTCTTGTAAACACAAGATGTCCGGCTTCAAAAAACGAATTTCAGATGCAATCCTTTTCCTTTTATTTATATTGTTGAGACCCGAAACGTTGAAAGAACAAATTTTAATATTCCTAACCATTACAGTAGTTTCCTGTCCTCTTTACCTTCTGCATTTGTATAATTTATTATTGCTTTGGTACATCCCATCCTACCCTTGGCTAATACTCTGTTACTAGATCTTTGTCTTTTTGTCAATTCTATAGTGTCATTTGACCCCAACGTGGATTTTTTCCCCTTTAACCCTAGTGCCCCCCTCTACCAACAACCCCTTGACCCCCCGGTCCCCCTCCCCCCCTCCATTACCGAGGCTTTCGGACTCCTAGTTCTGGTGATGGTAATGAGCAGCGCTCCCCCCCTGTCGTCACCCCACAGGCTTCTTTCTGTTCATATTTTAACTTATAAAGAAACGGTGTATATCGTCATATCCAGTACTTCCTATTCTTACTCTCAAAGAACAAGAGATAAACTATACATCTCCTAAGTACATGACCATTCCTTTTAGTAGAGACAAAGAAAAAATTATAACGACCATTCTATATTGTACATCATACAAAATGCATACCCGTTATCTAAATCACTAACTGGTGCCTAAAAATTCATTCATGAACAGAATCTAAGGGTCCTTTATAGCATGCAAATATTCCTTTCTGGTTGCAACATTAGTGAAAAAACGAGTGTTCTCCTTATAAATCACTTTAAGTTTAGCCGGGTTCATAAAATAGGCTTGTGCACCCTTTGTTTGAAATTGATTCACCAACAGTCGAAGCTGCCAGCGAGTATCCATTGTGTATTTACTATAGTCTGGTGTTGCAAAAAAAGTAAACCCTTCGCCCATGCCTTTAATATTTGGTTGAGTGTGCATGTATATATCTTCTCTGGTGCGGAAGCTTTGAAAGCCACAAGAAAAGGTCTAGGTTTAGTAACATTCTGCCCAGGTCTAAGTTGAATATTGAAGGGGTATCTATGGGCACGCTCAATCTCTCGCTCCCAGTCCCGTTTTTTCAAATCCGGGAATGCCTTCTGAAACAATTCCACAATAAACTTGCGTGGATACTGCCCTTCTTTACCTTCAGGGATTTGCATGAGTCTTAAATTATTGCGCCGTGCGTGGTTTTCAAAGTCGGCCATTTTCCATAGTAAGTCCTCTTTATTAGCACTTAACGTTTCGGTGGCCGCTTTCTGTTTTTCCAATTCATCCTCAATATTAGATATTCTGGTTTCAACCTCAGTAAACCTTTCCTCCAAGTCTGACTGTGATTTTGCTAGTCTCCGGATAGAACTTTGGAGCTTCCGGCTAGAGTTTTGAATTTTATGGCTTTCTTGCTCAGTTTTGTCCATGTGGCTCAAGATTGTCTGATATATCGTAGCTAAAGTAATATTGTCTGTCGGACCTTCTTGATACCCTCCAACAGCCCCCTCTATCATAGACGCATCCCCTTCACCCCCCATAGTGATAGGGCTTTCTTCTGTGTATTCGTCGGCTTCATCGTCATCATCACTCTCAACTTCCTTCATACGCATTTGCTTAGAATACTGTATAGCCAAATCTTCACATGAAGAGGCTGAGTTTTCTGAGACTGAGTAGAAATCCACTGATTCTGCCTCATTAGTTGCAGTTGTATCCACTTTTGCAGCCAAACCTTTCTCTGCAATAATTGAGCTATCTATAGCACTCTCCAATAATCCGGAGCTCCGCTCACCATCTATTGTAGTTATACCAATGTTTTAATTTACAGATGAAGCACCAAGTGGTGTGATAGCATTTTGCAGCACAGCGGTTGATACTTGCTCTTGTGAATTTTCATTCAACATCACCTCTTTTAATACCGACGTTGTGGTTTCTCCTGTACAGTTTTTTGATGGTGCAGCTGAACGTAAATTACGCGCTGCTTCCATGCGTTTTTTTTCCTCTGCCACCAAAAACAAAGTGGAGATCGTTTGTTTAACTGCGCCAGGAGTTTCCGAAACTACCCCAGCCCCAGTTTTCTTTGCAGCAGCCCCACTCAGGTCTTTCTCACCTCCACATGCAGTCAGGGTGGTGTTCACCTCCTGATCTCGTCTTTTGCGTGTACCTTTCGGGGCCATAACGTCAGAAGCTTTTGCGGCTCCTCCATCCTCTTGAGCTCCAGTGAAGCGGCGTTCGCAGCGTTCACAACAAATCCAAGCTGCAACACCTTTGTGAGTTACTGCCCACCAGGCTCAGTGAAGTCTCGTCAGCGCTGTAACTGTTCTCCGCATCAGCGTCAGCGTTCTCTGCCTCGCCGCACCTGCAATATTATCCACAACCTTCTGAGAGGGTAAGAAGGGTTACTCACGTTTCTTTGCCGTTTCTTTCCGTTTTCGAATTTATATCATTACGCTGAATATCTTGTCTTTCCAATGTAACTCTACGGGATTAACCTGTGGGTCAGGGAGAGAGGTCAGCTCACACGTCCGACACGTCTGACGATGCAGGCGCCATCTTGCCTCCTCTCCAGAGTATGAATAGGAGATTTAACCCCTCTAATCCCTCCTGGTTTTTGATGGGAGTGGTAATATTAGATCCAACTCCTCCTAAGTCCAACACTTTCCCTGCTTTTGTTACATTGGAGTGGAAATAATAAATCCAATCCCTCCAAAATACAACACTTTCTGTGCATTTCCTTAGATTGGATTGGGAACAGTAAATCTGAAACTTTTGAAGCCTTTTATACTGTTGCTCAGACTGGAGTAAGAATAGTGAATCTGAATCTTGCAAATTCAAACACTTTCCCTGATTTTGCTTACATTGGAGTGGCCATAGTAAAGGTAACCCCTATAAAGTCTAACACTTCACTAGTGTTGTTAATTTTGTATTGTGGGTATTTTTTATTCTGAATGCCTCCACCGCCTTTGGGACCTTCCCAGTCGATTGGAAACATGCAACTGTCCTCTCATTGCTGGTGAAACCCTTCACAGACTTTTGAATGTTCGACAACTCCAGAGCAATCTCCCTGATACTATTCCAGGACAAGGTCCTAGAGAAAATCATTAACAGACACCTGAGCAAATACCTCAATGACCACTAATTCCTCAACACCACTCAGTCTGGTTTCAGACCTAGCACCAGCATGGAAACTGCCCTCATTGCTGCCACGGATGACATCTGCATGACTCTGGGCGATGGACCTCATCCTTCTGGACCTCTCCAAAGCATTTGACACAGTCTTCCACCTCATCTTCATCCAATGACTACATGTCATTGGAACCTAAGCACATGGACTCCAGTGGATCTGCTCATTCCTGACTGGAAAGACCCAGTCAGTCCCCCTGGCACAATAAACCTAAGTTGTCCACAACCTCAGGGAGTTCAATAAAGATCCTTCCTGAGCTAGGCCCTCTTCGACGAATACATGATCCCTCTAGACAACATCATCTTCTCTCACAACATCAACTCATTTACTCACCTCATGGACAAGACGCCCAGTACCTAGATTAAGTTCAATAATACATTCACAACATCAAAGTATAGACATTCAAAATCTTCTTTTACAATATTGTTTGAAGCGGACGGGTAGGGCAGGGTTACCAAATCCAAATACAAAATTCTTAAATCCATGAAATTATTCCTCTAAATACTTTTTAAGTGACCCCAAGTCAATATACCTAATCATCTTTTCCTGACACCCTTTAGAGCATACAGATTCCATTCTAATTCATATGTATTAAACAATTTCCCTCTCCAAAATTCAAACATCGGTGCTTCAGGTTGTAGCCATTCTGTAGCTATACATAGCCGAGCTATAGTCATTGCCACAAATAAGAAGTTCTTAAATTTACACAGGTTCTCATTTTCATTGACACATTGCCCTCCCCCTACTAACATAAGTGTGGGGGATACTTTAATTGCATAATGAATGACTAAATATATAAACCTTTCTATACTGGAGATGAAAGACGATAATTTAGAACAATTGTAAAATACTTGAACAATATCTGCATCTTCCCCTCCACACCGAAAACATTTTCCATCATACATAGGTCCCCATGTTGCCATACGTTTGGGAGTATAATATAATATAAATATTGTCTTAAATACCTGAGCTTTCAAATTAGCTGACAAACAAAGCCATCAAAATAGGATCTAAAACATTTAGATCGGTTTCCTCCAACTGATTCTGCCAATATATATTATATTTGTTCAAGTCATCAGGCTTATATTCCATCAGCAACCGATATATCATAACTATCCTTTTTTTTAATTGAATTGCCTCTATTAATTTATTAGGACTGGGTCTATTTAGTTTCTTTAAACAAAAATCTCTGATTTGGAGATATTTAAAAAAAGAAGAATGAGGTAGTTGGTATTTACTACCCATATTAGAAAAAGAATTAAATATTCCGTCCGCATCATATAGATCTCGGATTCTACCCACCCCTTTCTTGCTCCATTACTTCGCTACATTGTCCCAAAATATTGATGGAAGTATTTTTCCTACAGAAAGGGGAGTATAATACAAAATTATCTCTAACTTCATGATCCTCGCGACCTTTCTCCAAACTTTATATGCAGACTCGACCACCTTAAAACGAGTATGTTTGTAGTAGTTCCCCTCCAACTCTTTTAACAAACATTCCTTTGCATCTTCCCCTAATAATAGATAAAATATCGACGGGGACTCTGCCAGGTCCTCAATTTGTTCTCCAGTCAACAAAATTCTCATTCTTTGTAGAAAACAAACATAATAATAAAACACAAAATCCGGAATCCCACGCCCACCTCTCTCTATAGGCAAAGTCAACAATTTCATTGCTCGTCTAGTTTTTCCGGGTGCCCAAAATAATGTTATACATAAGGTTTGCAGCTTATAAATATGATTCAAGGGTATCTCTAAGGGAATACTGCGATATACATATAATATCTTGGCTAATATATTCATCTTGATGATGTTACCTCTCCCTATTATAGACAACTGGAGTCTCCCCCACCTATCTAAGGATTGCTTGATTTGTTGCATTATTTTACCCCAATTAACGTCCACTATCTCTTGTGTATGGGATTTAATTGTAATTCCTAGAGATGTCACTTCGGGGGTAACCCTGTAGTCGTTAAATTGAACAGTATCTGTACAAAGCACCTGAGTTTTTGCGGCGTTTAACTTATAGCCAGAGCTGCTTCCAAAATCTATGGCCAAGAGTTCAATCTCTGTCATTGCCTGTCCAGGATCCGTAGTAATGATGGCAATATCATCCGCATATGTGAATACTGAATGAGGTATGCTTGAGACAATGAATGGTTTAATGTGTGGTGACTCTAATAGTTTTATTAAAAATGGGTTAATAAACAATGCAAAAAGAAGTGGGGAGCAGGGACACCCCTGACGTGTACCTCTTGTAATAATTATCCTTTCCGAATTTCGGCCCATAACTACAATTCTCGCATTAGGTGAGCGATACAATACTTTAATAGCTCTCAGAAAGTTTTTACCAAATATCATTCTATTCATTACTGCCCACAGATCTGTCCACTCTACGCGATCGAACACTTTCTCGGCGTCAAGTAAAATCAACGCCAAATCTCTTCTCTCGGTTTCTGCTATATCTATCAAGGTGATCACTTTATTAATATGTGCTATAGTCCCTCTGTTTGGGATACACCCATGCTGACTCAATGATACTAAGGGTGTTATAACCGGTTTGCAAGCATCTTTGAATAAATCTTGCTATCGCAATTTAGTAAAGATATGGGTCGATATGAGGCGGGTTGCTCTGGTGGTTTCCCTTTTTTAGCGAATACAACAATTGAGACATCATCCCATGACTGTGGAGCTCTCCCCAATTGTGCCATTCTGAAAGTCTCCAACATAAAGTTTTTTAAAGGTTCAAAAAACATTTATACACCTCCCCTGGAATAAAGTCAGGGCCAGCTGCCTTCCCATTCAGGATATTTTTTACTGCTCTTTCTAGTTCTTCCATTGAAAAAGGCTGATCTAACACCTCTTTCTCAAGATCTGTTAATTTACTAAAAATAACCTCATTCAAAAAAGCGTCAGGAGATTGATTAGATTGACGAGTATATAATTTAGTATAAAACTGATATAATATTTTCAATATTTTCTCTGGATCCTTAAACATAACTCCATTTTTATCTTGCAATTTCACAATTTGGCGAGCAGATTCCTTAATTTTTAATTTTAGGGCCAATGCCTTCCTATATTCTCTCCATACTCATGGATATACCTTATTAATGTTAAGTATTTCCTAGCTATCTCCTCACACCAAACTCCTGTGATATTAGCACAACATTTAGCAATTATCCCCTCATACTCCTGGATTTTGATCATATTATCCCTCTTCTCTATTTCTTTAATCAGACATTCTTCCGCCTTACACAACTGATCATACAAGTCCCACATTTTCCCCGTTGCTGATTTTGATGATAAAGTCCATAAGTCACTGCTTCCCCTCCAAAACTGGCTTTCCATGTATCCCATATTATCTCAATATTAGCGGAGCTCCTGTTGTTCTGTATAAATTCTGCAATCCATTTACCCATATATTCTCTGTAATGTTCATCCAAGCACAGTTTCCTATCGAACGAGAAGCTCCTACTTTGTTTTATTTCTCCAATATGGGAAATCTCGATTATCAGTGGGGAGTGGTCCGATGTTACCCTGGGATATAAGTGAATCTTAATATTGGATTGGATGCTAGTTGAAGTAAAAAAATAATCCAAACGTACAAATTTCCTATGTGGTGAGGTGTAATACGTATACCCTGGTAATGTTGGAAATTTTTTACTCCAGATATCAACCAGCGCATGATCCTTAACTAGGTTGTATACTGCTTTAAACACACAAGGTTTTCGCCCCTTATAATTCTCTACACCAGCATCTAACTCCCCCACTGCCAAGTTGATATTTAAGTCACCACACACAACCAGGGGAGAACTCCGATTAGCCAACTCAGAGTTTAGATATTTAAATACTTACCCCTCATCCAAGTTAGATCCATAAATAGAGCATATCGTTATGTGTGTACCTCCTACATTTAATGTCACTATCACCCATCCACCCCAATTATCCGTTAGGCTGCGCACAAGCTTGTTTGCTGGGATGCTGCCAACACTGTATACCCTAACTCGGCAGCTAAGCCCCTTTTCTCCCAGGGGAGATGGGTTTCTTGTAAACACAAGATGTCCGGCTTCAAAAAACGATTTTCAGATGCAATCCTTTTCCTTTTATTTATATTGTTGAGACCCGAAACGTTGAAAGAACAAATTTTAATATTCCTAACCATTACAGTAGTTTCCTGTCCTCTTTACCTTCTGCATTTGTATAATTTATTATTGCTTTGGTACATCCCATCCTACCCTTGGCTAATACTCTGTTACTAGATCTTTGTCTTTTTGTCAATTCTATAGTGTCATTTGACCCCAATGTCGTAAATATTTAATTTACCATCTTAATTTCTATGCAGGTAAGTACTTAATCAATAATAACTCAATCGGAAAGAAAGAAAACAGAGTCCGTGGTGTTAGAGTTCTTAGGGGTTTTTTTTATTCCTTAAAAAGGAATCATTCCGGAATTGGATATCATGTTCCTGCAACCACACGGGGTTCAGGAAGGGATAGAGCAATGTTTTATTGACAGTACATAGCTTATATACTTAATTTACATCATAGAAAGCAATGTAGTAGGCGTAACAGCTGAGAGTAGACAAGATAACAGCATCCACGTGTTACTAGTACGTAATCAGAAGGCGTGGACTAGGCGTAACTGTAGGTGTGCTTTAGAAACGTCACAGGTAGTTGTCACATGTGGGTGGCACTAAACAGAAATGTTGCAATGTCAGCAGAAATCGGAAGCTTAGAGGCGCGCGCAGCTGCATGACGTGTGATTGGCGTGAAACTGGAGGGTGCAGGGGGCTTGACATTTGCACTGACGGAAAAGAGACAGAAGTCTAGCATGTCAGATCAACTTGTGCTTCTATCGTATCTGATATCTGATGTTTAGGAACTGAGCTATCTGGGCGGAAAGGTCTCTGGGGCAGAAGCTATTCTATACTGACTGTGAGTGCGTGTATAAGCGCCTGAGTGTCTGCATGAGAAGCGTGGGGGCATGGGCCTTCCATGGGAGCATGGTAACAGAGGCTATGAATTACTTGCACGGAGACAGGCCGGCCCTTTGGCTCTGCAGCTGGGGAATGTTTACTGAAACTAGTAGGCAGGAATGTATCTTCGAGGAGCGGAACAGATAACTCGAAGGTTGTAGTCAGTTTTGGCAGGCAGCAGGCTGAGCTGAGCGTGGTGGGCCGCGCTGGAAGTAAGGCAGAGTTCACAGGTACGGGGGCAGCCTGGGCAGCCTGGGCTGAGGCTTTCAGAGTCAGGAGGAAGAAAAAGGCTCGATGGCAGAAATTCAGGGCCTACTTCGCCAGAGCTGAAAAAACATGTAAAGTACACTACAAAAAGACGTTGGCATAGCATACTTAGGAACGGACTATCTAACCCATTCAGGGTGGGTCTGAAAGAGGACATGTTAACGTTGGACGCAAATGTATTTGCGTCTTCATAGCTGGCACAGGAGGGAAGTTACATGCACTTTAACTCGTACATGGAGATGGTGGGGTACACGATAGGGAACATAACTTGACCAAACATTTATATTTCCTCATTCCCTCCTTGTTCCCTACGGACCCTTCATGATATATCGATCATCATGAATTGATCAGTTTGTTCTTGTAACATAATTTGTTCGTCTCTCTTCCGTTGTCTGTTTGAGAGAAAACTGGAATGTTCAATGCACGATGTGGCACACAGTCCACATATCGCCGGCCCACACTGTAGGCACAGGCAGCAGCTGAATACTATGACAAGACCAAAACCTAGGAAGGATAGGATCTTCCATCCCCAAGCGGACAACGTTGTCCAGAACCAACCGGACCAAGTCCAGGTGCCTGGAGTCTGATGTATTAAACTTGCAATTTTGTGAAGACGTGTAATAGCTTTGTATACAGATGGCGCGTTTTCTGGAATGAAAACACAGCAACTTGACCCGAAGACCTTACAGGCTCCACCTCTATCTGCCAAGATGACGTCAATAACAAGACGATTCTGAAGGACAACAACCCGCATGGCAGATTGCTCCTCTGTTAGGTTACCTAAGGCGGAGGCAGTTTCATGTACTACAGCTTCAAGGGTTCTAGTTAATCTACGTATTAATTTACTGTTTTGGACGGGGCCTAAAAAGAAAAAGAATCCTTTATTAAAATCGGTGTACTGTTCCCATGCCGTTTCTGTATAGTCGACAAGCGGGAGATCTCTTCGGAGTCTATTCTTTACTAGATTTGGGTTTCTGTGATAATCAGGAGGGGCTAGGAAAACAGGTGGCAAAAGGAATGCAATATAACAGGTACCATCCCAATCTGGAGGCAGACGTATGTATGCGGTATGACCACAAACAAAATAAGAATGACGGGTAGCTTTAAAGGATGATTTACCATGATCACTGAATTCGACCACAGTAGTACATTTACTATGACCTAAGTGTACTGAACCTTTCTTTCTGACACATAATTCACCTGTGACTGGTAATACTGACATAGCGGGTAGAGCTGGTGCAGCTTCGGATTCAACAGTAAGAATCATAAGGTTAATTGTGTAATTACTTAATCCATATACTTCATTTTCTAGATCAGTTCCTATTCTAATGGGGAGTCCCTCCTTATCAGGGTAACAGACGTTGAGCAGGACTAAGTTCAGGTTTCCCCAAACCCAGCTCCCGTCAAGAACAGCAATATCAGGATCTAGGGAATTAATTATTCTGAACCATGCACCACAGGAGCCGTTATGAGTGAACGGGTACGGAAAGAGGGGCAGAGCTCCCTTGTAATTCTGGTAGGGAGGGAGTCGGCCACATATCCAGCAGTTTGTAGCGTTATTAGTCTGATGGGAGTGATGTAACATACTAATGAATGTGTTGTTGCGCAGCGCAAGTCTGTAAGAAAGTTCATGTGGAGGTAACTCGCTAAAAGAATGTTCAGCAGAAACATTGTAAGCAGATTGTTCACGCTTGAAAATAGGGCAATAGATTGGAAGAAGTACACTTGCAACAATTATCAGAATACTTAGAAAAAACATAATTAATAATGTCACTATACAGTGACTACGCAGTGATTTGCAGTATGTACGTTTCTTGAATTGTCTCTCTCTCTCTCTATCTCGATCTAGGGGATACATGTCAGAAACTATTTAACCGATTCACCTAGGGGAGGACTTAAACAATTAAACTGTCTGACTTGCTAGATCGAAGCTTGAGTCGATACTCCTCTTGGGGAGTTTTCTCTCGTTCAGGTAATTTAAAGTTACTAGGTTTAATACAGTCTTTGGTGGGGGTGGGCGAGTCAAGGTCTGGTTTCAGTTCGTTGCATAGTTTAATATGACTCGTGTGGACCCACCCCTTTCTGCCTTCCAACTTCACTGCGGTCCTCGTAGTAAGAAGGACGGTCTTCGGCGCTTTCCAGCGGGGCTCCAGCTGGCTTTTCCTGTCAAAATTCCTCACTAGGACCATGTCGCCAGGACGGACATCATGCGGCTTTACATCAGTGTTGTCAGGAAAGGCTGCGGCAACCTGTGAACGACATGATTGGAGTGCAGACATCAAGGAGGCAAGGTAATCCGTCAACATGTTACAATCAACATCGGTAATTTTCTTAGGAATGGGCGTCCCCCACATATTCGGTGGTCTGCCAAAGACCACTTCGTACGGGGATAGTCCTGATCTCGAATGTGCAACTGGCAGGGCAGGGCAGGGCGACTATCCAGTCGACCCCTTTCTCCTGGCATATTTTGGCAAGACGAATCTTAAGTGTCTGGTTATGCCTCTCTACAAGGCCTGCGGCTTCGGGATGTCGGACACAGTGGAATTTCCACTGATATCCTAGCAAAAGGGAGACATGCTTCATGAGTTCGGATGAGAACGGCTGTCCGTTATCTGAGTACACGACACGAGGCAGGCCGTATCGTGGGAAGAATTCTCAAACCAGCTGCTTGGCAGTGGTCGGGGCAGTGTAATCTGAGACTGGGTATGCTTCGGTCCAACGAGAAAGTGCACAAACAACTACGAGGACATATTTGAATCCTCGACAACGGTCCATCTGGATATAATCCATCTGGAGGACTTCAAAAGGGTGATCGGGAGGATGAAATCCACCTTGCTCTACAGGGACGCTTTTACCTGGATTGAACTGACAACAGATCATGCAAGTACGCACTTTCTGTTTTGCTGCCGCTCGTAAGTGTTTGTTGTACCAGAGATTCTGTAAACTGTCTAACATAGCTTTTTCTCCTAGATGTGCAGGACTATGTGCTGTATTTATCATGATTTGAACCATTGAGTCGGGGAGGAACCATGTAGGTTTTCCCTTTGTGACCCATCCTTGATCTGTCTGGATCCCTCCTAGTTCAGTCCATTTCTTTATTTCATCTGAAGTAGCATGTGTCTGAATATCGATTACGTCTAGGGTGGGATCCCTGACTGACATACACTGAGTTGGTACTATTGTCTTTGTCACATCAGTAGTCTGGGTGTGAGTCAATGCTGTATGTTTTGCTGTCTGGTCTGCCAGGTCGTTACCCTGGGAAACAGAGTCTGTAACTTTAGTATGTGCTTTACACTTCATGACTGATATGCCTGAGGGCAAATGTATTGCTTCTAATAGTGCTTGAATGAGGGGACCGTGTTGGATCTTGGCACCATGAGAGGTCAAAAAACCTCTTTCTTGCCATAACATGCCGAAGTCGTGTACGACTCTGAACGCATAGCGGGAATCAGTGTATATGTTAACATTTCTGTTCTTGGCTAGACTACAAGCTCGGGTCAGAGCGATGAGCTCCGCTGCTTGAGCAGACAATGTGTCAATACGGTGTGTTTCTTTAACTTCAGTTTCAGTGGTCACTGCATATGCGGCCACTAATTCCCCTGTACTTGTTCTCATGCATGAACCGTCCACATAAAGTGTCAGGTCTGGATTTGTCAATGGAACATCTGTTAGGTCTCGTCGAGGTTTTGTTACTGTATCAATGATCTCTATGCAATCATGCGGTGTTGGATCGGTCATAATTGCAGGCAACAATGTTGCGGGGTTCAAGATGCTACAGCATCTGATTTCTATGTGTGGCTGGAATAGTGTCAATTCATAACCTGTCAATCGTGCTATGGTTAAGTGTTGAGTCTGGGTTCTGTTTAAAAGAACCTCTACAGAATGTGGAACTTGAACTGTTAATGGGTGTCCTAAAACAATTGAATCGCTCTGTCTGATTGCTAATGCTGTTGCTGCTACTGACTTTAAGCACGCAGGGAGTGCCTGGGCTACTGAATCCAATGTACTTGAAAAATAAGCGCAAGGCTTATGTGAACCTGCTTGGTCTTGAGTGAGGACAGACAGTGCTGTACCCTCACGTTCTGTAACAAAAAGTGTAAAAGGTTTGCTGTAACATGGTGTCGCTAGAACTGGTGCTTGGCATAACGCTTTCTTTAATTCCTCGAAGGCTTGTGTATGTTCCTGAGTCCAGGGAAGGACAGTCGAAGTTGCTGCCTCCTGTGTTGTTAACTGAATGAGTGGTTTGGCTAGAAATGCATACTGAGGAATCCATTGCCTGCAGTACGAGGTGAGGCCTATGAAGGCCCGCACTTCCTTTTGTGTCTGGGGTTGTGGCATATTTACAATTAACTGAATGCGATCGGGAGTGAGCTGTCTCCCCACTTTGGACAGCAAGTGACCCAAGTACACAACTTGCTGAACACAGAATTGTAGCTTCGAAGGAGACACCTTGTGTCCCTTGTCGGCCAGAAAATGTAAAACTGTCAGTGATGCTTGTTCACATTCGTGTTCATTTCGTGCGGTGATCAGCAGATCATCGACGTATTGCAGTAAAGCGGTGTTAACTGGCATTGTGATACAATCAAGTTGTCTTTTCAGTGCTTGGCTATAGATGCTGGGGCTTTCTGTGAATCCTTGAGGTGCGCGCGAAAATTTGAAACTGCGTCCATTTAAACTGAATCCGAAGAGATATTGGCTCTCTGGATCAATAGGTACGCTGAAGAAGGCGTTCTTGAGGTCAATTACAGTAAAGAACGTCGCTTCTGAATCAATAGCAGTCAATAAGGATGAGATGTCGGGAACCACAGGGTACTGTGGAATAATGCATTTATTCAGTTCTCTTAGATCTATCACCAGCCGATATACTGGCGGTGCATTGGGATCAGTACGTTTAAGAATCGGAATGATGGGTGAATTACAGATATTGGAGTCGGTCTCTACGACCACTCCCTGGGTAATGAGCTCTTCAATGATTTCCAGTAAAGCCACTACAGCATCGGGTGGTAACTTGTATTGTCTGATTCTGGGTAAAACTACACCTTGTTTGAGTGTAACACGGTATGGGGTAATGTGCATACAACCTACATCAGTTGGGCCTTTTGCCCACAGGTGATCTGGTACATTTTTCAATCTGACATCAAACTCATGTAACATATAATGACCCTTGAAATCCCGCAAAAAGAGTCTGACTCCCTCCGGGGAACAGCAGATTACGGCTCCTAGAGCCTTCAATGTTTTAATTCCTAACAGATTTTCCGGACATGATTTCGTAAGTAACAAGTCAGTAACTCGTGATAATGGACCCACAGCCAGGGGAACTGGTTCTGATACCTCATTTACAATGGGCTGTCCTGAAAAACTAAGGGAAACATTCTGTGAGCCTGAGAGGGGTGCCCCTGGAACTTCCTCATGACTGATAGTGGTGCGACTTGCCCCTGTGTCAATTAAAAACTTTCTGTCTTTTCCCAATACTTGACTATGTACATAAGGACCCTCTTGATCTACAGGAATCTCAATAAGAGGCAAGCCACCCTCCCTCTCTAGGCTGTTTCATGTATATCGTGGATAATCGGGGTAAGCGGACTGGGCATACTGGTACATCTGTTGTGAAACTTGCTGGGTCGCGGCAATGGGCTGTGGCTGTGATACCGCTACTGTCTGTGCTGTAGATGATGAAGCATGCGTAGGCTGTATATTCTGCATGGCCTGTATATTCTGTGAAGACTGATGCTGGTTATGGTCTTGTCTAGACGGATGCGGTCTTTCTTTAGTTTTACCTGTTGCTATGTTATGTTTCAGAACTGGGCATTCGTGTACATAGTGACCTGGCTGCTTGCAATAATTGCATGTCCCTTTAACGGGAGCTGCGGTGTGACCTGTCTGGGTCGTACCCTTTCTGTGGCCGTCTGTTGGGACCGATTGGGCTACTAGCATTTTCATTATCGTGTCTTTCATACGTTTCTGTTCCTGATCCTGCTCTTCTCTAATTCTGTTCTGATGGTATTGTAACATTTGTAACATCTGTGATGGCGTATTGGCTTGCCATGTACTCTCGACCTTGTATACACGGTTTTTAACTGCTAACAGGGAATTCTCGACTAACTTTGATACAAAAAGATGCGGGTACGACTCGCTACTTGGTTTAAGACCACTATTAATAATGAAACATTTCTCGAATCTTGAATAGAAGTCACTAGTATCTTCGTCGGGTTTCTGTTTACAGGCTGATATTGCATCCCAGTCTTCCTTTCTAGTTGTCAATAATCTTGGCAGAACCTGTACTATCAGACCTGGTAATGCTTTAGTTTTCTCCCCAAGGCCTACCCCTGGGACACGTTTGTTCTCTTCGTCTTCTATTTCTGTCCATACAATCTTTTTCTCTCCCACCTCCCATTCTTTTTCTTTTAGTTTCTCATAGATGCCCGTGGGCAGCAGTACCTTTAACATTTTCGTGATATCTTCGTACGTATAATCCCCCATCAGTAACATGTCTTTAAGCTCTCTATGAAAACCTGCAGGGTCTTTATCATGGCACGGGACTAGTTTTTTCATTTCTAACAGTTCTAACTTAGTCAGAGGCGTGTGTACATACACTCGTTTCAAGGTGTGATCGTCACCCATAACTGGGTGCACTTCTCGTAAGGGGTTCTGGCTTTCAATGCCATGCCGACGTTCCATATGATACATTTTCCTTTCTGGGGGCGGGGCGGGAACATATTCGGAGCTTATGAAAGTGTCATATCTATGGCGTTGTTCTAGAATTATTTGAATTAATTTGGTACTTAAACCTCTCCATCTGTCCATGAGTAGTTCTTCTAATGTTTCGTGTAAGGGACCTGGATCAGAATGTTTATTTCTGTATTTCGTGAGGAGGTGCTGAATCATATATACACCTGCTAATTTCTGCTCGTCTGGGGAAAGGTTCAGGAATGTCTGTGCTACGGTGTCATCATTGTATATATCCGGATTGTCAGTCCATAATATGGCCGACCGGGCTAGTTCTTGTTCCTCCATAGAATTGAGTACATGGTACCCTACTCGATCTCGAAGCCTTTTATCAGTTTCCTGGAACTGATGTTCAGCCGAATTTGGGTTTGTTAAGGCAGAGAAAAGAACTCTCTTGCTTTCTGGACGGATGCCTTTCCTAAGATAAGTTCCCTTACCTACATATGCTATAGTGTCTTTAGTCTTTTCTGGTTCTTCAGGTTCTTCTTCCCCCTCGGAGGAAGCCTTTTCTTTCTCTTCTTTGTGTACGTCTATCACTGCTTTTCTTATTTTCTTGTACATACTGGCTATGCAAGTCCCCTTGTCGTGTTTTCCTTCAGATATATTTTGACCCCACCTGTTGAGTGCATCTAATTCACCCTGATCTGTCTCAGGCCTGTCTCGTTCTCTTATTAGGCAATTTATAAAAAAGCGTAGTATCTGTCCTTGAACGTCAACTTTCTGATGCCCCATGGCATCCTTAATACTGTCGGGGTCTTTCCCAGTCTGAATAAACTGATATATTCTATCTAGGTGCTCTTTCATTCCTGGAAACATCAGCAGGAAATCAGTAGCAATCGTAGTGATGCCAGTATCATTCTATCGTCTTTGCCGGGTACTGGATCATATCTGCAAACTGTAAGTTGTCCTTTGAATATATCGAGACGGGGTGATTTGTACGTGTAGGGACTCTGCAAGTCCCCGAGCTGTAACCTGCGTGTTGATGGCGGGGTCTGGAGACCCCCCATCGCACCTCCTGAGGCGGAAGCTTGGACATTATCTCTCTGTGGAGTCTGTATTTGTACTTGAATTTGTCCTTTAGTAGGGTCAGGTAAACGTGGCTTTGGTAGATTAACTTTAGGTAGGGGAAGCGGTGGAGGGGGTGGAACAGGCGGAATCTGATCTTGGGGCGGGTTACCACCCCCGTCCCTGTCCCTGTCGTTAGGCAGGGCGCGGACAGGCATATTGGTGTAAGCGGGTGCTACATCCTCTAGATAGGAATTCAGGAATATGTCTCTAGTAGTCTTGTGAGTTACTTTAGTTGGAACCAATGGTGACGGTAGATTTTTCGGTATTTCTGAAATGGCCTCAGACGAACCCTCGGCCGCGAGATACATACCGTTTACGAGGTTATTTCGTGCACGGTCTGTCTGTTCTGATTTTACTCGGATCCCCTCAGTAATTAATTCGTTTTCTTGGGCTTTCTCTGATTCTTTAAGTCTGTCCTCTCTACGTAGTTCTTTTTCAGCACGCTTACGTGATTCCTTACGCCAAAACTCTATGGCGTCTTTCTGAGATTGTCTGGCTTTCTTTTTCCATAATGCTTCCTCTACCTTCATGATGCACTCAGCATCCCATGTTCCAGTAACTGGCCACCTGTGTCTCTCGTCTAGATGTTTAGTATACTCAGCCCATAAATCTAGATACACTATGGCATCTATGCCATGCTTGTGATACATAAAGTTTCCAGGAGTATCCTTAGGGGGGATAGGGATCTCTTCCTCTAGTATCCCTTTCCTAGTTCCTATCTGCTTTAACTTGTTGAAAAACGGCATCTTGTTTACTCAGTACTGAATGCTCAATCCTTGCTACTTAATACTAGATACAGCTAGTTATATAAGAACACAATAATGCACATAAAAACAGTCACACTCATACCACGACATTAATCACATAAAAAGACATTTGCGACATATACGACTACCCCCTATATCAGATGTACTGCTAAACAGTACAGATACACTGCTGAAAACAGTGCAGGAACTTGAATCATTGGATGTACTGCTAAACAGTACAGATACACTGCCTAAAACAGTGCAGACCTGACTTGTGTACCCAAACCCGTCTAGATACGTCCCAGCAATGGTACTCACCGGGAAGCACGGAAAACAGAAGGCCTCGGAAAACTCGACTGGGCTGGACTGGACCGGACTCGACTCGACACGTGGATACTTCGGAAAACTGGTGGGCCTCTTGACACCTCGGACCTTGCTTCTTTCGGCTAGGCTCTAGTCGGGATCCTCCGCACTCCTCACCGCTTCGTCTGGGTACTGATCACAATCTTCGTCACCTCCGTGGGCCAGAGGGAGATACAGGAAATCCTGCCGGTACGCGTAGTTTCCTTCTAACTGATGGCAGGGGACAGAGCTTGCAACGCACCAACCGGCGCGTGAGGTGGGGGAGGGGTCCCTGTTCGGGAGCCAAAATGTCGTAAATATTTAATTTACCATCTTAATTTCTATGCAGGTAAGTACTTAATCAATAATAACTCAATCGGAAAGAAAGAAAACAGAGTCCGTGGTGTTAGAGTTCTTAGGGTTTTTTTTTATTCCTTAAAAAGGAATCATTCCGGAATTGGATATCATGTTCCTGCAACCACACGGGGTTCAGGAAGGGATAGAGCAATGTTTTATTGACAGTACATAGCTTATATACTTAATTTACATCATAGAAAGCAATGTAGTAGGCGTAACAGCTGAGAGTAGACAAGATAACAGCATCCACGTGTTACTAGTACGTAATCAGAAGGCGTGGACTAGGCGTAACTGTAGGTGTGCTTTAGAAACGTCACAGGTAGTTGTCACATGTGGGTGGCACTAAACAGAAATGTTGCAATGTCAGCAGAAATCGGAAGCTTAGAGGCGCGCGCAGCTGCATGACGTGTGATTGGCGTGAAACTGGAGGGTGCAGGGGGCTTGACATTTGCACTGACGGAAAAGAGACAGAAGTCTAGCATGTCAGATCAACTTGTGCTTCTATCGTATCTGATATCTGATGTTTAGGAACTGAGCTATCTGGGCGGAAAGGTCTCTGGGGCAGAAGCTATTCTATACTGACTGTGAGTGCGTGTATAAGCGCCTAAGTGTCTGCATGAGAAGCGTGGGGGCATGGGCCTTCCATGGGAGCATGGTAACAGAGGCTATGAATTACTTGCACGGAGACAGGGCGGCCCTTTGGCTCTGCAGCTGGGGAATGTTTACTGAAACTAGTAGGCAGGAATGTATCTTCGAGGAGCGGAACAGATAACTCGAAGGTTGTAGTCAGTTTTGGCAGGCAGCAGGCTGAGCTGAGCGTGGTGGGCCGCGCTGGAAGTAAGGCAGAGTTCACAGGTACGGGGGCAGCCTGGGCAGCCTGGGCTGAGGCTTTCAGAGTCAGGAGGAAGAAAAAGGCTTGATGGCAGAAATTCAGGGCCTACTTCGCCAGAGCTGAAAAAACATGTAAAGTACACTACAAAAAGACGTTGGCATAGCATACTTAGGAACGGACTATCTAACCCATTCAGGGTGGGTCTGAAAGAGGACATGTTAACGTTGGACGCAAATGTATTTGCGTCTTCATAGCTGGCACAGGAGGGAAGTTACATGCACTTTAACTCGTACATGGAGACGGTGGGGTACACGATAGGGAACATAACTTGACCAAAAATTTATATTTCCTCACCAACGTGGATTTTTTCCCCTTTAACCCTAGTGCCCCTCTCTACCAACAACCCCCTGACCCCCCGGTCCCCCTCCATCCCTCCATTACCGAGGCTTTCGGACTCCTAGTTCTGGTGATGGTAATGAGCAGCGCTCCCCCCCTGTTGTCACCCCACAGGCTTCTTTCTGTTCATATTTTAACTTATAAAGAAACGGTGTATATCGTCATATCCAGTACTTCCTATTCTTACTCTCAAAGAACAAGAGATAAACTATACATCTCCTAAGTACATGACCATTCCTTTTAGTAGAGACAAAGAAAAAATTATAATGACCATTCTATATTGCACATCATACAAAATGCATACCCGTTATCTTAATCACTAACTGGTACCTAAAAAGTCATTCATGAACAGAATCTAAGGGTCCTTTATAGCATGCAAATATTCCTTTCTGGTTGCAACATTAGTGAAAAAACGAGTGTTCTCCTTATAAATCACTTTAAGTTTAGCCGGGTTCATAAAATAGGCTTGTGCACCCTTTGTTTGAAATTGATTCACCAACAGTCGAAGCTGCCAGCGAGTATCCATTGTGTATTTACTATAGTCTGGTGTTGCAAAAAAAGTAAACCCTTCGCCCATGCCTTTAATATTTGGTTGAGTGTGCATGTATATATCTTCTCTGGCGCGGAAGCTTTGAAAGCCACAAGAAAAGGTCTAGGTTTAGTAACATTCTGCCCAGGTCTAAGTTGAATATTGAAGGGGTATCTATGGGCACGCTCAATCTCTCGCTCCCAGTCCCGTTTTTTCAAATCCGGGAATGCCTTCTGAAACAATTCCACAATAAAATTGCGTGGATACTGCCCTTCTTTACCTTCAGGGATTTGCATGAGTCTTAAATTATTGCGCCGTGCGTGGTTTTCAAAGTCGGCCATTTTCCATAGTAAGTCCTCTTTATTAGCACTTAACGTTTCGGTGGCCGCTTTCTGTTTTTCCAATTCATCCTCAATATTAGATATTCTGGTTTCAACCTCAGTAAACCTTTCCTCCAAGTCTGACTGTGATTTTGCTAGTCTCCGGATAGAACTTTGGAGCTTCCGGCAAGAGTTTTGAATTTTATGGCTTTCTTGCTCAGTTTTGTCCATGTGGCTCAAGATTGTCTGATATATCGTAGCTAAAGTAATATTGTCTGTCGGACCTTCTTGATACCCTCCAACAGCCCCCTCTATCATAGACGCATCCCCTTCACCCCCCATAGTGATAGGGCTTTCTTCTGTGTATTCGTCGGCTTCATCGTCATCATCACTCTCAACTTCCTTCATACGCATTTGCTTAGAATACTGTATAGCCAAATCTTCACATGAAGAGGCTGAGTTTTCTGAGACTGAGTAGAAATCCACTGATTCTACCTCATTAGTTGCAGTTGTATCCACTTTTGCAGCCAAACCTTTCTCTGCAATATTTGAGCTATCTATAGCACTCTCCAATAATCCGGAGCTCCGCTCACCATCTATTGTAGTTATACCAATGTTTTAATTTACAGATGAAGCACCAAGTGGTGTGATAGCATTTTGCAGCACAGCGGTTGATACTTGCTCTTGTGAATTTTCATTCAACATCACCTCTTTTAATACCGACGTTGTGGTTTCTCCTGTACAGTTTTTTGATTGTGCAGCTGAACGTAAATTACGCGCTGCTTCCTTGCGTTTTGTTTCCTCTGCCGCCAAAAACAAAGTGGAGATCGTTTGTTTAACTGCGCCAAGAGTTTCAGAAACTACCCCTGCCCCAGTTTTCTTTGCAGCAGCCCCGCTCAGGTCTTTCTCACCTCCACATGCAGTCAGGGTGGTGTTCACCTCCTGATCTCGTCTTTTGCGTGTACCTTTCGGGGCCATAACGTCAGAAGCTTTTGCGGCTCCTCTCTCCTCTCGAGCTCCAGTGAAGCGGTGTTCGCAGCGTTCACAACAAAGCCAAGATGCAACACCTTTGTGAGTTACTGCCCACCAGGCTCGGTGAAGTCTCGTCAGCGCTGTAACTGTTCTCCGCATCAGCGTCAGCGTTCTCTGCCTCGCCGCACCCGCAATATTCTCCACAACCTTCTGAGAGGGTAAGAAGGGTTACTCACGTTTCTTTGCCATTTCTTTCCGTTTTCGAATTTATATCATTACGCTGAATATCTCGTCTTTCCAATGTAACTCCACGGGATTAACCTGTGGGTCAGGGAGAGAGGTCAGCTCACACGTCCGACACGTCTGACCATGCAGGCGCCATCTTGCCTCCTCTCCAGAGTATGAATAGGAGATTTAACCCCTCTAAAGACCATCACTTTCCCTCCTGGGTTTTGATGGGAGAGGTAATATTAGATCCAACTCCTCCTAAGTCCAACACTTTCCCTGCTTTTGTTACATTGGAGTGGAAATAATAAATCCAACCCCTCCAAAATACAACACTTTCTGTGCGTTTCCTTAGATTGGATTGGGAACAGTAAATCTGAAACTTTTGAAGCCTTTTATACTGTTGCTCAGACTGGAGTAAGAATAGTGAATCTGAATCTTGCAAATTCAAACACTTTCCCTGATTTTGCTTACATTGGAGTGGCCATAGTAAAGGTAAACCCTATAAAGTTTAACACTTCACTAGTGTTGTTAATTTTGTATTGTGGGTATTTTTTATTCTGAATGCCTCCACCGCCTTTGGGACCTTCCCAGTCGATTGGAAACATGCAACTGTCCTCTCATTGCTGGTGAAACCCTTCACAGACTTTTGAATGTTCGACAACTCCAGAGCAATCTCCCTGATACTATTCCAGGACAAGGTCCTAGAGAAAATCATTAACAGACACCTGAGCAAATACCTCAATGACCACTAATTCCTCAACACCACTCAGTCTGGTTTCAGACCTAGCACCAGCATGGAAACTGCCCTCATTGCTGCCACGGATGACATCTGCATGACTCTGGGCGATGGACCTCATCCTTCTGGACCTCTCCAAAGCATTTGACACAGTCTTCCACCTCATCTTCATCCAATGACTACATGTCATTGGAACCTAAGCACATGGACTCCAGTGGATCTGCTCATTCCTGACTGGAAAGACCCAGTCAGTCCCCCTGGCACAATAAACCTAAGTTGTCCACAACCTCAGGGAGTTCAATAAAGATCCTTCCTGAGCTAGGCCCTCTTCGACGAATACATGATCCCTCTAGACAACATCATCTTCTCTCACAACATCAACTCATTTACTCACCTCATGGACAAGACGCCCAGTACCTAGATTAAGTTCAATGCCTGAATGACTGAAAATGCCTCTTGATGAAGACCAACTGTCTGAAGCTAAACATCGACAATACTGAAAATGTGACTTTGAGAAGTCCACATCACTGTGGGACTTCAACTGGTGGCCAACATAGCTAGGACTGACACCAATTCCTGCCACCCATGCCAATAACCATGGGATCATCATCAACAGCAAACTCAACATGACCTCGCAAGTCAATGCCATCACGACCCCATGCTTTCATGTCCTGAAGATTCTGAGGAAAATTTACAAATTGCTCCCAAACAAAACAAGGAAACAGTCACATGCCCTGGTCAGAAGCAAGCTGTGCTACACCAACACCCTCTATGCTGCTGGGATCAACATAAAACTTACCACAAGGCAGTGGACCATTCAGCATTTGGAGCCAGAATCACTCTTGGCCTCCCAAGCTGCAATTACATCACACCTCACATGATGAAGCTCTACTGGCTCCCCATTCAAAAGCAGGGAAAATTCAAAATCCTCACCCAGACTTCCAAGGCACTAGCTAACTAGACCTGGGCAGCTCACTTACCGAAGTGGAATTCAGCAGAGTTACCAAGATTCCGCAGAATTCCACCAATGGGTGGAAAAATGCACCTCATACCTTTCGTGCTGTTCTTTTACACATCAGTATCAAATTAAATGCTGAAAATCAGCACGCACTGCATCATGTGGTGCGCAAGGGTGCAGCCATTTTTTTTACCTGTTTCCGCTTCTCAACCTGGCCTGCTCATACTTTTTCTAATCTTACATAATCCTCCCCATCTGATTACCCCAATCGCAATCTCACCTGTTGTTTACTTATTTTTAGCACTGTCTGTCCTTCTGTATGAATTTACATTTCTGTCTGTGGTTTTCGTGACATTTTTGTACTTTGCTTTTTTTTTCATTTCCTGACCTGTACTGTCCTTCTCCTGTTCCTTTTTATTTTTTCCCATCCCTCTCTGACTTCCACCGATATGGCAGAAGCAGGCAGCTGCGACACCAGTGCCACCCACTCCCCCTGTGGGCAATGCAGGCGTGAAAGGCATAGATATATAAATATACATGTATTATCACTGAAAAAAACATAGGTTTCAGGAATGTTATAGTTAGTTGGACATTTCACTCGTACAAAACTATAGAACTTCTGACGTTATAGTTAGTTCGGCTAACTATAACTCGCGCCCCCTCAATGCACTGCTGATGACGTCACATATTACATCATTTATGACATAGTCATGAATGTTGTCACTGATGGCATCTTAAATGACATTACTGATGACATCATCCAGTGACTCTGTGTTTCTGTAAAGTTTAAGTTTGTTTTATATATATGCCAAGCTGTATTGAAGAATGAGTGGGTGTATAAGTGTCTGTATTGAGGATTGAGTAGGTACGTGAATGTCTGTATAAGTAAGTGGTTAAATGTGTCTTACTGAATGCATGGGTTAGTGACTAAACTGTGTGAAAGTCTGTATCAGTCTGTTGTTGTGTAAACTGCTGAATGGGTTGGTGAGTAGCTGCATGAGTGTCTTTATGGGTTATGTATTGCTTGCCTGGGTATTTGTATGGCTGCCTGAGTGTGTGTGTGGGTGGGTGGGAGGGAGGTGTGTGACTCTGTGCATAGATGTGTGAGTGGTTAATTAACTGGGTGTATGGGTTCAAGGGTGCATGTGGAAACAGATGTATGGGTGGGTGAGTGTATGTGTGGGTGTGTTGGTGAGTGAATGGATGTGTCAGAGGTACATGTGCAAGTAACTATATATGTAAAAGGCAGTATATGTGAGTGATGGTGTATATAAATACCTGTATGTGAGAGTCAGTAATTGTGAGAGTGGCTGCATGGATGAGAGTGTATTTGTATCAGTGATTCTATAAGAGAGTAATTATGTGTTAGTATATGTATGAATAACTGAGGTGGTGTCTGCATAACTGTATAGGTGAGTAAATGGAAGTATGATTGATTCTTTGCATGACTGACTAGTTGTGTGAGTAACTCAGGATATGTGGCAGTGTGTGAGTGTCTGTATAGGTATATGAGTGCATATGATAGTTGGTAGAACTGGCTATTTCTGGTTGGCTAAGGCTGACGCCAAAGCCAGGCAGAAACCACCTTTCTAATCAGGGCAAGGGAGTCACATGCCAAGATAACCCCTGCTCACCCCCTTGGTAGCTTGGCACGAGCAGACAGGCTTATCCCGGAGTCAATGTGTAAAGCATTTGCGCCAGCACACAACAGCAACAACATCCTAGGCACACCACAAAAGGAACTCCACACAAGGTTATATGAAAATAACTTCTGTATTGTAAAAACACATCAGATAGAAGTCACACATGTACATTGTGCCAACTGGCATGGGCAATATTCACAAGGGATTATTTACAGGACAGGGCCACTGTCAGAATCAACACTTTTAGAAATAGCACTTCTAGAACTTAGAATAAGTATAGCACAAAATAACAGTTATAGATCACATCCAGTAACTACTGGGAACAGGTAAGTACCACTTACGCAACCCTAAACACCTTAGGACAATGTCACGCAGGGAACCAGGACCTCACTAGGACCACCTGTACTAAAAAGAACAACCACCTAAGTATCACAATACAGTTATGGGTATAGGTAAGAACACATTATACATGATGCATAAACATACATTCAGCGGTGTAATAACAAGGCACATGATGCATCAAAATCAAATTCAGAGGTGCAGGGAAGGAAAAACACATGATGCATAAACCAACACATTCAGAGGTGTAAAATCAAGGAAGATACATGATGCATAAAAACATTCAGAGGTGCCAGAACATAACTCAATAGCGCAAAAACATGTGATGCCTAAAAACATTCAGCGGTGTAAGATCAAGGTGCGTAATCATATTAAATGCATTACATTTCCTAGCACCACATCACATTGCACAAAACTCACATTAGGCAATTACCATCACATAGATAATCACATTGCGCCTAAATAAAATCACATACCAGCCCCCATCTAATAAAGGGACTAAAGAGCCCTGTGACCAGAATGTCAGGGCTCGCTGCCAATGCAGCGCCAGTCAGAGGGGCGCCACCGGCGCAAAACCTAAACGTTGCAGGTGCCCACTACTTGCTGGGCACCTGGGAACAATCAAACTGCGACAGGGTCCTCACTGACCCTTAGGCACCAACTGCGCCCACTACTGGAGCCACACAGGCTCTGGGCATATCACATGCGCCACACGTTGGAGCCACACAGGCTCTGAAAGAAATAATATGTGCCCCCATCACTGGAGCCTCTTGTGGGCTCAAAAGGAATGCTCCTTAGCTGCTGGAGTCCCTCGCTGGGGACTCAAAATGCCAAACATGCTCAGGAGCCTCTCGTGGGCTCTAATTAGCACCATGCCCAACTTTGGAGCGGCCCACTGAGCGCACGGGGCCGCTCTGTCTCGGTGCCCTCAACTGGGACTTCACAAACCGGCTGCTCCCTCATGGAGCAGCAACAGAACTGCCCCCGCATCACCAGCCCAGCCCCGACGCACCGGACCTCGGCGGCGCTTCTCGGGCGAGGGGGCGCGGGAATTCTCTGCCGGGGCTCCCTCCAGGACACGGGAGCCCCGCAACACCTCTCCTCTTTTCCTCCGGCGGGCGCATTCGACGAGCAGCGCGGAGGGGCAGGCACCGGCATTGTGCCTCCCGCCCCCCCAGGCCAGACGACAGGCTGCACGTCTTCTCCCGGGGCTTGCTCCAGCACATGGGAGCCCCGACCAGCCACCGTGCTCTTCTTTTTTCCCCCGGGGCTCCCTCAGCACACGGGAGCCCCGCAACAGCCCGCACTTCCTCTTCCTCGGGCCTGCAGCCAATCAGTGCACGGCGGCGGGCGGGACTTCCTCCGAAAACCGGAAGTCCCGCCCCGCGTCAGGCATTACGATGCCTGACTTCCTGATGGCGGCGCGAGAGGGCCGCGGCGGTGATTAACAAGGGGCAAAATGAGGGGTGGGCTCCTTCAGTTTCAAAATTAAACGTAGAAACGGGGTGAGCACCCGTTAGACACGTAAATAAATGGGGTGGCACCCAGCACTAAAAATAATTAAATAAAGGCGCCGGGTGGGCACCGGCACTTGCACATAAAGCGCTCCCAAGCGCTAAAGGACCATCCACAGCGCTCCTAGTGCTAGAACAGCCAAAAAGCGCTTCCAGGCGCTTTAGGCTATAATAAGCCCTGGCAAAGGCAAAAAAAATTCTCTGAAGGGAAATGCAGCTTCTCCATGCTGCCAAAGGTCCCAGAGATTCCAAGGGGCAAAACAAAGTCCCCCCTATCAGCCCAGGCAAGGCAGAGGGGTCCCACAGAAGTCCTCCAGGCATCCAGGAAAGTCCATCAGGTGTCCAGGGGCTGGGCAGGGCTCAGGGAGGCAAGCCTTCCCCTGAGCCCAAGCAGCAGCATGCCCCTAGTAGGATTCAAGTCAGAAACAAGAACAAGAACAAATTGTAAGGGGACACAGCCCCTTTTTATACAGTAAATTCCTTTGTCTAGCAGTGTGCAGGCAGTGTGAGAATCATCTAGAACTGGTTATTGGGAATTCCTTTCACTGGCCAGGCTAGGGACATCAGACGCACCCCAGGGGGGGGAGCCAGCATTGTGGGGGGAAAACCCAGCCTCATTCAGGACCCTCAAACCAGACGGTCAATCCACAAGCAGGCCCAGGCTCACTCCTCCCCTCACATCAGCATGCTAAACACTCCATTCACCACCGGGGCAGACCCTCCCAGACTCTTGGAGCCAGGCTCACCAGCCAGCTTCAGCCAATCACACGCCAGACACAAATTACACAAATATACCAACTTCTAAAAGTGGCACTTCTACACTAGATACAATCATGCCGCATATACCATTACGCAGCATTCAATCTCACGAGTTCGCACATACCAAACTCGACCCTGTACTCCCCACACATCAGGAACTACCATGGGCATACATATTCCCCATTCATTCCTATGGGAGGGCAGGTCACTCACCACACATGCACACAGAGCTCACGCACTTTACACTGTACCACAGTGAAAAAGTGCGCAGAGGCCTAAAATCACCACCACCAGGTTCCAGAAACAGGCTAGGAAAACGCAAAAAGTCTCGGGTGAACCTGCCAAAAGGGCCGGGTCCAACAATAGTGTTGTATTGATGAGTGACTGCATGTATGAGTGACTATATGGGTGACTGAGTGGATGTGTGTGTAGACCTAGGAATCCGTCAGTGCGTATTTAGTAACTGGTATTGATGTGTCTATTGTTTTGAAAATGGTCGTTTTTTTTAGAGTGGGTGTATCAAAGGTTATATTCAGGTGTGAGGAGGTACATCAGATTTTCATGTGGATGATGTCATCAGTGATATCAACAGTGATGTCATTTGAGATGTCATCAGTGATGTAATCAATGATGTCACTGACCATGTCATAAATGATGTAATATATGAGGTCATCAGCAGTGCATTGCGGGGGTGCGAGTTATAGTTAGCTGAACTTTCTATAACACCGGAATTTCTATGGTTCTGTACGAGTGAAATGTCCAACCAACTATAATGTTCCTGAAACCTATGGTTTTTTAAATGCTAATTTCTTACTATAACGCGCCTGAAAGCTATGGCTTTTTTCAGTGAATTTCAAAGGTTTTTTAAATGAAAATGTGTAAGTCTGATGTACCTCAATCCTATGTTTTTTTATTTTATATATACATTTATATAGTATAAATCAATTGTTTTTGCACTTTTCACTTATAAACTTTGCACTATGCTGGTATAGCTGCTCCTTGCCATACCTTTTGGGGTATTGAAGAGAATGTTTACATTAGCACATTGCATTTGAACTAAATGAAATTGTGTCCCACTTGGGATATATTTCTTGCACATGAAGTCGTTTAGGAACAGGTGTCTCGCAAAACAATGACATCAGCTATATTTGTGATGATATGCATATATTAATATATTTATATATTTATTATTTTATTCCACAAATTGCGTAATGTTGCACATTTTTAACATTCAATGTGTTTTGCATTTTTGATTTATTTAAACTCACTATGAGTTTTATTGCTTGAGACGATTGAACTACGATTGAACTACATGTGATATATGTAGTCTTTCTTTTGTTTCCTTGTGTACTTCATGGTAATGTGGGCGTTATGATTTGAGTCCGCCCTTTGTGTTCACTACTTATACCCTGTGTGGCCTTGCAATCACATCATGTGATCAAGACTGCGGACGCAGTCGAAACGCGTAATGGCGGGCATGCTGAGCTTTCATTGATTTGAATAAACGCACTTGACTTGGCACCATTACCTGGGTTCCTCTTTTCGTTTCTTTCCAGCTCGGCAGGATTGCGCTGTAGCTGGGGGCTACATGACGAGTTCGATTCATACATATATGTATATATATATATATATATTTACATGTGAGCAAGGCCACCCCACTGGCCGAAATGCATCATTTGTCAGGCACTTTGCACTTTCTATATGGATAAATAAATATGTTACTGCGGCCGGCAGTAGCAGAAACTATTCAACGAGTCCGACTCTCTCTTTTTGGTGACTGAATGCACCTGAGCGGTAACTGGATATATATATATATACAGCGATCCAACAACATCTAACCAGTGCCTAGCGGAGTCAGTTCAAAGGTTTCTTCAGCGCGGCTACAAGTTAGATCTTTTGAACCGTGCACTCTTGAGAGCTTCATCGCGCTCGAGGGATGAATTACTGGCTCCTAAAAACATGGCCATATCTGATTTAACTTCTGTTGGTTCTGTCCGTCTCATTACCACCTACTGTTCACAGGAACGCAAACTGAGACGGATCATTAATTCTGAATGGCCTATCGTTTTAACAGATGTTACTGGTCTCCTTATATATCGCCCACCTGGCAATGCAACCCCTTTTTGTAACCAACTTATAGAAACAGCTACTCAATTAGCTATAAAACATAACAAATTTATGATTTTAGGTGACCTGAATCTTCACTTCGAAGATAATAATGCTAAAGAGGCTCAAATGCTCAAGACAGCATTACACGCGCTGGGAATAACATTGCTATCGACCTCCCCCACGCATCAACATGGTCACCTTCTCGACCCTGTCTTTGCCACCTGGGAAGGAATTGAAATGTCCCCCCCGGTCCCGATAATCTGGTCTGACCACCACATAATTACTTTCAACATCCCTACTAACAATACTAACATTGTTCACAACAAACCACTGTATACAAAGCGTCGAAATTGGAAAAATTATACCCCTGAACGCTTGACCAGCGAATTAAAGAAACACCCTCCACCCATAGGACAGTCCTTACAAGACACTTGGAATAACTACGAATTATGGCTGAGTAAGGCATTAGATAAAATCGCCCCGTGGACTTCCAAGCCCCCAGTCAGGAGAACCAGGTCTGAACCTTGGTACTCAGAAAAACTAAAAATCGCTAAGACTCACTGCAAAGCGATAGAACGCAAGTGGAGAAAAAACTACTCTCCTGAACTTAAGGAAATTTATAAACTGGAATTAAAATCATACCAGAAAATGGTAAGAGAGGAAAAATGCGCCTTCTATCAAATCAGAATTGAAGAAGCAACCAACCCTATGAAAGAACTATTCCGCACCTATAAGGAACTTACAGATACTACAAGTCTAGATACGCAGGACACATATTCAAATGACATGTGCAAACAAATAGCTGATTTCTTTGTCGAAAAGGTTGAGAAAATTCACGCTACTTTTCCTAAACCCTCTATATCAGGAAAGGAAACAAAAGTCCACCTTCACCCAATTTACCACACCTGACAAAGAAAACCTGACCAGCATTATTAACAGTATCCACTCAGGTTCCCCTAATGATGTGTGTCCTCTAGTAAAAAGTAAAGACATCATGGAAAATGTTCTTATTGATCAAATAAGACACATGATAACCCTTTCCTTCCAAGAATGCTATGTACCAGAGGCTTGGAAAACAGCACAGGTCATTCCTCTCAAAAAAAAAACTAACATCCCGGTCACCCAATTTCAAAACCTCAGGCCCATCTCCCTCTTGCCACAATGTGCCAAGATAATAGAAAAAATAGTCAACAAACAACTAATGGCTTTTTTAGAAACAGAAAATGTACTTCATCCCACACAATCAGGTTTTAGACCTGGCTATTCCACGGAATCAGCTGTTCTATATTCCACGGAATGCATTCGCAAGATGGTGGACGAGGGTGAGACAGCAGCGTTGGTCATGTTAGACTTAAGCGCAGCTTTTGACACTGTGCTACATGCCACGCTGCTGTCCCGACTTTCGGATATAGGAGTGAAGGACCATGCACTGGCTTGGTTCAAGTCTTTTCTCACCAATAGATCATTCCAGATACATTGCCCACCCTTTAAATCATCTTCTCGTGACGTGAACTATGGGGTTCCACAGGGCTCTAGTTTGAGCCCCACCTTGTTCAACATCTATATGGAGCCCCTGGCTCGCGTCGTGGAGAACTTTGGGGTGGGCATTGTTAGCTACGCTGACGACACTCAGCTCATGTTTAAGCTCACTCCAGATAGCGAGAAATTTGCCACCAATTTCTCTGGCTGCATGGCTGCTGTCGCCACTTGGATGGATAACAACTGCCTCTGTTTAAATGGAGATAAAACGGAAGTGTTGGTGGTAGGGAACAAAACTTCAATATGGTCCCAGGCTTGGTGGCCTACAACTCTGGGTGATTTCCCCCGCCCTGTAGAAAAGGTCAAAAATCTAGGGATTATGATTGACTCGGATTTTTCGGGAAAATCCCAAGTCAACAAAATAATAGGTAAATGCATTGGCACGCTAAAAATCCTGCGAAAAATCATCGATCTCATCTCTACTGAAGCCAGAAAAACTATTGTACATGCGCTCATAACACCCCACTTGGACTACGGAAACGTTCTCTTATTAGGTCTGAACCAAAAGCAGCTACACCAGCTTCAATGCATTCAAAATGCTGCCGCCCGCATGGTACTGGGTCTTCCCAGAAGAACATCTTCCAAAGCGGCCTTGTCCAAACTGCACTGGCTCCCTGTTAGGGAAAGAATTAGATTTAAAAGCCTTTGCTACGCCCATAAGATTGCCCACAACAAAGGACCTACCTATCTAAGAAATCTTCTTACTATCCATCGTCCGACCAGAGACCTTAGATCCTCGGGAATGACACAATTCAAACTTCCCCGTATCCACAGAGCGAAACTGGGTGGTCGTTCCTTTCGCTACCTTGGAGTAAAACACTGGAATGCCCTCCCTGTTCATTTGAGAATGGAACCTTCAGAAACTCTTTTCAGAGCCAAACTAAAAACTCACCTCTTCCCCCAATAATACTTTTCTGCTCCTTTTCTGTCCTTTTTCCGCTGTGAGTTTTGTTGGCAGTCAGCGCGGGGATACACAGTTGTGCAGCCATGCGCTTTATAAATGTTCTATTATTATTATTATTATTAGATGTTATTTTAGGTCCCATCTTGCCCAAGTTACCTGCTATCACCTTCAGGAGGGCTCCCTCCATGAAGGATGCACTGGATAAGACTCAACCTAAGTTAACACCCAAACGTACTTGGCTGCCCAAAACAGGTTTTTTGAAGTGCACGTCATGCCGCGCATGTACTTTTGCGACAAATGGCGCGCATTACAAATCAGCGTTTAGTGACAAACTTATCGCCATTAATGAATATCTTACTTGTCGCAGCGAGTTTGTCATCTATCAATTAACATGCACTTGTAATCTGTCTTACATTGGCAGCACTAAGTTGCCGGCTAACCAACGTATCCTGCAACATGTACGAGCCATAGTTAATTCGGACAGCAATTATCCAGTGGCTGGCCACTTTAAAGCTGTCCATGGCAACAAATTAAAAGACCTGCATTATACACTTTTGGGTTCGGTCCCCAACCCAGGACGGTGAGGCGACTGAGAAAAACTTCTCAGGCAAAAAGAGACTTATTTTATTTTGCTGTTAGATTCAAAGGCACCAAATGGATTGAATATAATAGAGGAATTGCACAATTTTCTGTAAATAGGGCATCTTTGTTTTTATTATTCTGTGTCTGTAGAGTATTTTCCTTTTGCAGGTCATTTTTGAAAGTGAAAGTTTTTTGAATTCGTTGACATTTAGGCCCACACAAACTGTTATGAATTAGCATGTTGAATAAGATCGTGTCTCAGCCGTCATTGTCACATAGTTAATATTTCTTCACCCATTAGGCACTAGCACTTTAGTTAAACTGGCATGCAACAGACTGTGATTGATACCTTTTGTGCATCGCTTTCTATCAGCAATACATATATAACGTTTTGTGGCCTTAGTGAATGCATCTGCACTTTACCTCTTGTTCTTTTTAGCGTACCCTGTTTACATATTTATTGAATATTGCATTTGCACTTTATTCTTGCTATAATCTGTATGCAATGCTACTAACTTGCTACGGGTAATGCTGCTTTTTGTTAGTCTCAGATATAAGGCACTTGCCATTATTTGAGAATTCTTTTCGGACACATCATCAAATTGAGATAGGAGCACTTTGCTCTCATTGCTGTTTTGCACTTTTCAAGTTTGTATTTTATACAACCTGTTTTGATCGTTTTAATAGTCGTTACCATGCCATTTTGTTTACTTTTGCTTTTCAACCCTGTTTCTATGGGTGATTGAGCTTTTAAAACACTTTATATTGCAACACCTACTTTTGGCGCGTCATGTGACCAAGCTCCGCCTGCGGAGCGAAACGCATCGAGGAGAGCACCCGCTCTGTGATTGCTGATTAAAATCACCACTGCTAACACGATTGACGGTGTGATGGTGCTTTATTAAGAAAGCTTGAATTTCCTACAAGGAGAAGAGGTCTGCGCCTGCTTTAGTCGCGCTGACAGCGGCCAGGATTGCTTTTGATATATATATATATATATATATATATGTATTTTTTTTAAAGTTGTGAATCATTTTTAGTTAAGAAAACTATATTCATTCTTTTTTTTTTATATTATACAGAATTCACGCATCCTACACGAGGGCTGCGTGCATTCCGGTAGCCATTAAGAAAAGTCGCGCTGGGGTAGCGACTTTGGCATTATTTTTAAAGTATGAAATATTTAAAATTAATTATAAATAACATTTTTCCTTTAAGTGTTTGTCTAAATTTATTAATAAAAGTATTTTTTAAGCATTATTTTCAATATAATTTTGATGAAAGTAAAGTTCTGAAATGCGCGGTGTAGCAGCATAATGGGCACACCATCTTCCCGCACGTATTTCCGGGGTCATGCCGTGATCGCACTGAGATCGCGCCGAAGTCACGAATTCGCCGTATTTTTAAAGTTGAAAAAATTACTATAGAAAGTTTTAATATCATATTAGACTAAACAGTTTTGCTAATACACTTATTAAAGGTTTATAGAAATGCTTATTTATAGTGTATAATGATATATATGATTTTCGCGTGTGTGAAAGAGTGCGTGACGAGTACGCTCATCCTACGCGACTTCATGTCAGCAAAAGAAAAAAGGATTCTGATTGGTTGAAATCAATTTCATTGTGAAAGAGAGAGGATCCATCCTTCTGATATTTCCCTTACTTTTTGTCCTTGATAGAGAGAAGACCTGTTTCTTGCTTCTCTTTATATTGATATACCTTTTTTGTGTGTTTGTTAATTTTTATACAACTATGGCTTCTAGTTTTGCTGAAGTTGATCCACTTGCAGCAGAGGAGGAAGAACAGGTGGTGCAGCAGAAGAAGAAAAGAAAGGAAAGCATTGTTTGGTCCTTTTTTAGTGTACTGGAGGGAGAAAAAAAGGTGAATGCAAGAAAAATAACTTGCAATATCTATGGGAGAGTGCCTTCAAGAGGCTCCAATAAAAAGTATTCTTGCGGTACGAATAGTATGAAAAAGCATATGGAGACCCTCCACCCAGTACACCTTGCAAGAGAGGAAAGAGACAGTTGAATGCTGCTGCTGAAAAAGACCCCAGTGCACCATCAAGTTTGGCACAGATTCCATCTGCACCAAGGCCTCACATCATGCCTGAATTTTTAAATGCAGCAGTTAGTTGCATTAAGTACGCCACCGAGCTCTGTGTTTGCTAAGGGTTAGCGGAATTTGCGTAGTTGCGCTATGCAAAGCTCAGCAAAACAGTAAAAAAGCTCTGCAAGCACACGCAGAGTTCTGTGAACACACGGAATTGCTTGTTCCGCCCATTCACAATGCTTTTTTACTGTTTGCGTGATCAGGGGAAAAATATTTTGAACATGCAAAAAATTCAGTAAACTTGCGGATTGCAGAATTTTTGGCAATTCAGTGTTCCCTGCAGAAGGCAAAATTAAACAAATTCCACGAGCGTAATGGAATTCCCCCCCCCTAGGCCTAGTGTTGGCGAACAGTGCATTGATGTCATCTCTGCTGCTCTTAAAGCGCACAAATGTAAAACAAAATGTATAATGCGCTTTTGTTTTTGTTCAAGAGATCATTTCCTGATCTTCATTGTTCTCTGTTTTTAAAATAAAAAACACACCAAAAAGTTAAAAAGTAAAAGAAAAGGTTTTTATGGAACCACATCTACTGGTTAAAAAAAGAAAAAATACCTGAGTGATTGCAACAGAGTATGGACACTATGTGGGTGATCGGAGAAATGCAAGTATAGTGCATGGTTATTTTATGAATGTTTGAGAAGTGGAAACGTGATTGAATGAGTTCATGGATAATAGCAGGGTAAGTGCATGAGTAGTGTGTAAGTGATTAGATGAGTGCATGCGTAGTGCACAAGGGATTGTAGTAGTGGATGGTTACTGTCTGGGTCATTCAATGAGTACATTGCTTCTGACTGGATGATTAGACCACTATAATGAGAGTGCATGATGAATTTAAAAGTGCTTGGTTATTAGTGGAGTGTTGGATAAGTACATGGTGCTGACTGGGTGATTGGAGGAGTGCATGGGAAGTGACAGGGGGATTGCTGGAGTGCATAGGTACTAGCTGAGTAATTGGAGGAGTGAATCAGTAGTGTGTAGGTGGTTAGAGGTCTGCATGAGTAGTGTATAGAGGATTGTAGCAGTGCATGAATTCATCCCTGGATCATTGTATGAGTACATGGGTAGTGACTGGATCATTAGAGTACTGCAAAGAGAATGCATGGTAAATTCATAAGTGCTAGGGTATTGGCGGAGTATTTGGATACGTCTATGGTGCTGCATGGGTCATTGGAGTAGTGCATGGGAAGTGAGCGGGGGATTGCTGGAGTGCAAGGGTACTACCTGGGTAATTGGATGAGTGAATGAGTAGTGTGTAGGTGTTTAGAGGTCTGCATGGAAAGTGCATAGAGTTTTGTAGCAGTGGATGAGTTACTGCCTCGATCATTGAATGAGAACATGATGTGTAGTGACTGGAGGATTGGAGTTCTGCAAGGAGAGTGTATGGTGAATTTATAAGTTTGTGGGTATTGATGGAGTAATTGGATTAGTACATGCTATTGCCTGGATGACTGGAGGTGTGTATGGGGAGTAACAGTGTGATTGCTGGACTGTACTGGTACTGCCTGGGAAAATGAAAGTATGAATAACTAGTGTATAAATGGTTAGAGGACTGCATGGATAGTGAACGTGTTATTGTAGCACTGCATGTGTTAGTGTCTGGGTCATTGCATGAGTACATGGGTAGTGACTGGATGATTAGAGTACTGCAAGGAGAGTGTATGGTGAATTTATAAGTGCTTGGGTGTTGTAAATCAACGGCGATTAGGTTAAGCATTAGCGGAAGACATGCTGTATTTGACCATTATCTTAGAAAATGAACCAATTCCATTTTATATTCGTAGCGGCCATTTTGTATGCCATACATCGCCATGTGCTCATCATGTGTTTTGTCCTACCTCCTTGTTAACTGCGCCTGAAGTCTGCCCGGCAACAGGCTATATTTAGCATCCCCCACTTCCAGCATGCCCAGACATGCCCAGTAGGGTCTGCGGCTGTTACTAATTAGTTCCAGATAGGAATGTAATTACTAGTTTCTGAAGACTGTTAACTCCGCCCACTTATCGATTGTGCCTTCCAAAATGTCCTTGTATGGTCATAAAACTGCTCTTGTATTCTGTACCGCTTTCTTTTGAGCCTCCTCATTGTGTATAAACGGGGCCATGTGCTTTAGTTCCGTGTGCTACTCTCCCCTTTTCTGTCCTCAACCTGTTCTTAGCGCCGGGAAACCTCCGGGTAGCTGTGCGCTTTATAAACTTAAATATAATAATAATAATAATAAATATAATATAATACTGAAGGGTGTTGTGTGGACTGTAGTACCACCTTTAAAGGTTTAATAAACTTTGCTTTTGTATTTTCCAGTTTCATTGCCAACTTCATCCTATGGTCTGATGACTACGTGCAGAGAAGGGCGAACCCCTTGTACTAGCAGGCCTAGCTGAGGCTTGCTCACGTCAATTGGCGCCCGACACGTGGGGCTCATCGGTGACTCGGATGCCCGAAGGAGTGGTTGTGATGAAGGATTGGAATCTCGCTGCGGATGCGATCGCATGCCAGAGGAGACCCGAGTCTTGGCATCCAAGGCGTTTTTTCCTTTCTTTCCGATCTGACCAACCAGGTGGTGCCTGTCCTCGACGGAGATCTCTTCTGTTGGCTTGCCGTGCAGTGGCCGTTTGGTCGAATTTAGAACTTGGCGGTTGGAATCTGGACGCCGTGTGATTGGTAAGAACCGTTGTACGGTACTTGCTGGGGGTTTTGGAAGCCTGGGATTGGCAAGCAGTTTTAGGATACGCTTGCTGTGGCAATTTTTGTTTGGTATGGCTAGTCATAATGTGTATGTGTAAGTGTAAATATATGCGTTGCAACACATATAGGCAGGTAATGAGGAGATTTTTCTCTAAAATGCGATTTTGATTTGAACGGCACAACGTATTACAGATACCTTAAGTTCTACTTTGATTAAAATACTGCATATTTTGCGCTATTTTTGGCATGCCTGCTTTTAGCGCACTTCGTAGGATGTGCTGCTTTTGTGGAAATAACCGCTTAAGTCTTGAGGAATCGCAGCCGGCTCCCCCAGAGCGGACGCCTCATAGAGATATGTATTTAAAATATGGTCATTCTTCTATAATGTACAGCACATTGTGGAGGAAATACATGCAAAAGCATTCTGAGTTACGTTGGCCAAAGTATGGGTCATTTGATATGCGAAAGATTGAGTATCTGGAACAGTGTATGTTCAAGCGAAAATCTAGACAAGACATGTTTGAATGTGTACAAATGTGGGTGAAAGAAGTGCGTGAGCATGAGAAACGTGAGCAAGCACTGATTGAGAAAGAACAACGGAAGAATGTGTATGAAAAAAAGCAAGAATTAAGGAAGAAAGAGGTGAAAGAATTGAAATGAAGACAGGAGAAGGAGCGCAGATTACAGACATCTGGCCAATATGCTGTTCGGCAACTCTTTATCCTGTCCTTAATAAAACACAAGATGATTGTTCATTGTTAGATCGTCCTCCGCCTCCGTATGCCGTTCCGTCCGCTCCATCTGGCGAAGATGAGGATTTCGGGGCAGATAAAACGAAACCTGATACCCGCTCCATAATGTCTGTCAACCTTGTGGCTGAACTTAGAAAGATCGCCCGTCAGGCACTTCATGATACTGTTACTGAACTTGGACAAGACGGAAGTCCTCATCCTGGGATCCTCACCCTCCGCCTGAGACGACTCCTGGTGGCCCCCCGCCCTAGGCAGCGCACCCTAACCAACAGACCACGCACGCAACCTGGGCTTCATCCTGGACTCCTCCCTCTCCATGACCAGACAAGTCAACGCCGTCTCCTCGTCGAGCGCATGCTACGTAAGATCTTCCGGTGGATCCCCACCGAGACCAGGAAGACGGTCACCCAGGCCCTCGTCACCAGCCGTCTGGACTACGGCAACACCCTCTATGCCGGAACCACCACCAAACTCCAGAAGAGACTCCAACGGATCCAGAACGCCTCAGCACGACTCATCCTGGACATCCCCCGTCACAGCCACATCTCCGGACACCTGAGAGATCTGCATTGGCTCCCGGTCAACAAGAGAATCACCTTCCGTCTCCTCACCCACGCACACAAAGCCCTACAAAGCCAAGGCCCAGGATACCTCAACAGCCACCTCAACTTCTACCCTCCCAAACGCCAGCTTCGTTCAACCAGCCACGCCCTCACCGCCGTCCCCAGCATCCGCAGAGCCACCACTGGGGGACGGTCCTTCTCCTACCTCGCCGCCAAGACATGGAACTCCCTCCCCACCCACCTCCGCCTGACCCAGGACCACCTCGCCTTCAGGAAACAACTCAAGACACTGGTTGTTCGAGCAGTAGCGGATCCCCCCCCCCCAGCGCCTTGAGACCCTCTGGGTAAGTAGCGCGCTATATAAATACGATGATTGATTGATTGATTACTGTTTCTAGTATCTTAGATACCTTAAAGGGATGGCAAGATAGAGAGCAAACATATTTTACTGAGCATTTTGCAGAAGAAGTTGTTGACATGTTCCGAAAAGTTTCTGACATTCTCGAACCTGATGATGTAGCAACCGATTGTAACCAATTGCGTAAAGGTCTTTTTACTCTCCCCCAGGTGACTGATATGATCAAGCGGCTGTTTAAACTTCGAACTGAGGCGCTTCATCTACGGGAGGAGAAACTGAAAGCTAAAACAGATGGACGGACGGGATTGGTCGACTGGAAACAATCATCTATCTTTGGAACAGATAAGACTGCAATAGTGCATGCAAAGCCTATGCAAGAGGCCATGCATTTATATGTTCCTCCTAAGGGAACGGGTACAAGTGATGATAAGTTTTCTGTAGATGCTAACGGTTATTTTATTTATAATTGGGTGTATACTCCCTGGAATAGGGCAGATGTCATGGCACGTAAAGCTGCATTGCCTGATCCGCGTAAAAATCCAGCTGCTTTCTATGAGGAAGATGAGGGAGCCATAAATTCTTGTACCATGACATTAGCTGATATTGATTTATTTTTCGGGCTAATATTGCCGCCTGATATGTGGAGATCCGTGCGTAAAGTTGATGATCGCACAGTGTATGGGGCATTATGGAAGGAGATAGAGAGGGAAGATGAGGATAGGGAACCAGTGACAAAAAGCCATGTCAGTGGATTTTAGATCTTCCTGGTGCAATATTAACTAAGTTAAAAATGATTATTCCCCCGAAAAAGATTGATTGGACTATTTTAGCACCTTGTAAGCAAAAGGCAGATGAATCAGTTTCAGATTTCTTTACGCGTTTTGAGGAAGCCTTTCATGATTTTAGTGGCCAGTTGCTAACGGACGATACGGGCCGACATTTGTTTGTAGATAAGTATGTTACAAATCTATTACCAGGAGTGGCTTGCCGTTTAAAAGCTAGTGAAAGCTCTTGGACTACCTCTTCTCCGGCATCCCGCCTGACGATGGCTCAATGTTACGAGCGTCAGGAATTAGAAGCGAAGGGTAGCGAAGTTTAAAAGTCTGAAGAATTAAAAACAAAGGTTATGTTATCTCAGGTTTATGGTCCACCTCCTACAGGTATCGATAGAGGCGGACGAGGATTTTATGGTTCCTCTTACACTCGTTCAAATTTGCCTGTTGACCAATGTGCGTATTGTTGGAAATTTAGCTGTTGGGCAGATGAGTGTCCGTTGTTGCGCTCACACCGCTATATCAGTGGCCGAGGACCAATGAGAAATCACGCAGGAAATTTAGGACCCAGAGGCACCACGAACGATCGCGCTAGGTTTGATTCTAATGTGCGGGTACAAAATGGGTTCAATACTTTTGATGGGCGCAACCAATACCAGATGTCTGATTATGTGCAGCCTGATTTGCATGATTCTGCTTATGCATAGGATTGCGTAGGATGGGGTAATGAATCAGTTGAAGTTCCAGTAGATCAGAGGGGTCCTTATGTTACGGCACATGTTTTGGTTTCCACTGATCAGTTTCTGGTTGATACAGGAGCTACTCGTAGCGCTTTGTCTAAACAATTGGTTCTGAGGGCTCCCCTGTCTGGCTTAACGATTACATCGATAGGGTTCGATGGAACACCTTCCCTTAGCCCATTGTCACAACCACTTGCATTTCATGTTGATAAGTTTGCTGCTCCGTGTCCGTTTTGCTCTCCCCAAATACACCAGACAATATTGTGGGTCTTGATATGCTCAAGTATTTCAGAGCCACAATAAGATGTTCCCCTGAAGGAGAGCATGTGATTTTGAATGACAATTATCCAGTAACGGACAGAGTTTGCATTGCTAAAGAGGATACTGCATTAGCCTCCCTACCTAAAACGTTGTGGGCTACTTCAGATACTGATGTGGGACAGATGGTTATTCCACCGGTGCATATTAGTGTAAAAGAGGGAGCTGTGTTACCACATTTGCCTCAATATCGAATTTCACAGGAGGGTGAGGAAGCACTCACACGAATTGTACAAGATCCTATTGAAGTTGGGGTTGTTGAAGAAGTTCCATTTAATGTTTGTAACAGTCCGATCCTCCCAATTTTGAAGAAAGATACTGATATTAGAATGTATTGATTTATAATTGACCTACTGGAGGTGAATAAGATAGTGGTGCCACAATATCCAGTGGTTTCTGACATCACGACACTTCTTACTTTAGTTCCACCTACTGCAACTACGTTCTCTGTTATAGACTTGAAGAACGCTTTCTTTTCGATCCCTATTCATCCTGATAGCCAATATCTGTTCGGTTTCACTTTAAATAATCGATCGTATAGATTTTGTAGAGTTCCTCAAGGCTATACTGAGAGTCCTAGTATTTACAGCCAAGCATTAAAAAGACAACTTGATTCTTTTGTTCTACCCGAAGGTGTGGCGCTCATACATTATGTTGATGATATTTTGTTGGCAGCCGATACCCCTGAACAATGTGAAAAGTGTACCCTGTCTTTGCTTTCTTTCCTTGCTTCACATTATCACAAAGTATCGAAAAAGAAATTACAGTATTGTAGACCAAGGGTAACCTACCTAGGTCACCTTTTGTCTAAGGAGGGGTGTGCACTCACATCAGATCGCATTCAGGCAGTTTTAGACACACCAGTACCTTCTACACAGAAAGAAGTTCGAGCATTTTTAGGTCTTACTTCTTTTTGTAGGCAATGGATATTGGGATTTTCATACATTGTTAAACCTTTGTTGGCACTTTTGACAAAAGATACTCCAATACCCCTTCCATGGACAGATGGATGTGAGAATGCTTTTCGACAGTTACGACAAGCCCTTTGTTTAGCACCAGTGTTAGGTAATCCAGATTACACAAAGCCCTTTACATTGTACGTACACGAGAGAGATGGATGTGCATTGCCAGTTTTAGTAGAGACACATGGTGATAAGCAACGCCCATGTGCATATTTTTCAGCAGTACTTGATCCTGTTGCTCAAGCGTTGCCTGGATGTTTTCGCTCGGTTGCAGCAACAGATGTGTCAATACGCCAGAGTGAAGGGATAGGCTTATCACATAAGCTTTTGGTGCTGGTACCCCATGCTGTTGATACCCTTTTGAATCAAACAAAGACGCAGTACTTAACTAGCGCTCGTCTGACAGTATATGAGTTGACGCTCTTAGCTCCTCATATTACACTGAAGAGATGTGCAACACTAAACTCAGCCACGTTGTTGCCATTTCCGGCGACTCAGCCTGAGGCGCAAGAACCACATGATTGTATTTTCCTGACTGAGGAACAGACAAAGGGTAGTATTGATTTGCAAGATAAGCCCCTTCCAGATGTGGATGGAGAATTGTGGGTTGATGGGTCTTGTCTGAAGTTACCAGATGGTACAACTACAGCTGCATATGCAATTACTACACTTCACACAATAGTGGAAACAGCCTGCATACCACAGAAGTCAGCTCAAGCAGCAAAACTAATAGCTTTGACACGAGCGCGTGAGCTTAGTACAGGTTTAACGTGTGAACATTTATACAGATAGCCGCTAACCTGTTGGAGTGGCACATGATTTTGGCCTGCTCTGGAAGGAAAGAGGTTTTCTGACGTCACACAGGATGCAGTTAATGCACGGAGAACTGGTGCATAATCTTCTGACTGCATTAACATATCCAAAGAAGATAGCTATAGTGAAATGTAGTGCGCACAAGAAAGTAACTGATAAGGTGGGACAAGGAAATGCTTTTGTAGATCGAGTGGCACGTGAGACTGCAATGCAGCCTGACACTACTTCCATGTATGTAGTGAAGACACAAGCTGAGCGGTGGCACGATGATAGGAAGGAAGTATTAGAGATACAGAGGACCGCTTCTGAAAAAGAACGGGAGCAATGGTCCAAGGATGGAGAGTTGGATGATGAAGGATGTTGGCGAAACAAACAGATGGATAGATGGAAGTTGCCTATAGCTTTTGTACAACCTATGGTTCAGATGGCACATGGGCAAGCACATTTTGGAGCTTTAGCAATAGTTAAATTGCTTACACAAGTTTGGGAGCATCCAGAAATTGCTAGCACAGCTAAGAGAGTAGTACAGTCCTGCATTATCTGCCTACAATTTAATCCTGGATGAGGGACACAAACTCCAACAGGAGGATTTGCTACACCAACTGCACCTTTTGAAGTATTGCAGATGGATTCTTTTCAGCTTGAACGCTGTAATAATCTGAAGTATGTCTTGGTGGTGGTATGTGCCTTCAGTAAATGGATTGAGGTGTACCCTACAAAGGACAATACTGCAATTACTACGGCAAAGGTACTTTTGAAGGAATTTTTCCCTCGCTATGGTGTTTGTAGATTTTTGTGGAGTGATAACGGACCTCATTTTATAGGGGACGTTATCAAGTATGTCCTGAAAGGATTAGGGATCAAACAGAAGTTTCATGCAGTGTTCCACCCACAATCAGCAGGATTGGTGGAAAGATACAATGCTACTCTGAAGCTGAAATTAGACAAGATATAGGCTGTAGGAAGGTGGATATCTGACTATGGTTACCCCCAAACTTTTTGCCTAGTGTTTAGCTGGTTTTTGACTTAGTTGGCCTGGATCCTGCTATTCAGGGCCCCAGGCTAATTGCTCTCTCCTTAAAATGGACTCCATGTACCTTAGGTACATACACAATTGGAACTGGTTCACCTTATAGGCCCCTGTAACAGTGTACCCTAGGTACCCAGGGCATAGGTGTAACCAAGGCCTACCAGGGGCTGCAGCATGTATTGTGCCACCCCTGGCCTGGCCTCCATACTTGACACAACTGGCTGATCACTCAGCTGGGGTAAGTTGGTGTAATCACCTCTTACTTAGATATAGTATACCTATATCTAACCTATCTGGACACATAGTAACCTATAAGCCACTCCTATGGAAGGTCTCAGCAATCCTGGAGGCAGAGTGCGTGGTTTTATGTGAGATGGTGCTCTGGCATGAGCTGAGCCTGTCTGCAGCTGTTGGGAACAACTCCCTTAGCTGTTCAGGGATATTTCCATACCATATACTCTTAAGTGCATTATAATCCTCGCGGTTATATGCTAACTTTGGTTTGGGTTTATCAAAACATGTTGAGGAAGGTGTCATACGAATTGGGATACTACCCCCTCGCCAGTTCTGGTGACGGGGGTAGCATTCCACCCTTCTAGAGGGACACGACATGTACATAACCTGAACCCCGGTTAAAGTTAAACTTGAGCCTCAGCATCACAAAATGGATGCTGCCACCACAGACACAAGTCTGACCTCCTGCTGCTGGGAGTCATTCCAGTGAGGGAGGGTTGGACAAAGGGTTTCCTGCCTTGGGGGGTGCAAGCACCACCCCAGACAGGATTTTGTGTATTGGGTAAGACAGGGCTGAAATGAATGAGACATGCCTGGGGCACACAAGGTGTCCCCGTGTATAAGCCAGTCCAAACCGGTGCTGGGGCTTTCCAGCCACAGTTCTGGCGGGGAGCTGGACAAAGGAAAGGGGGTGTAACCACCCCCTTCCCGGTCCCACCCAGAGGAGGGACCTAGCAGGTGATCCAGCCCCCAGATTTGGAATAAGAATAGGAGCTGTGTCCCAAGACTTCAGTTCATCCTGAACTCGATGTGAAACTAAGAAGACTGAAGAGCATCTCCCTTGTGGCCAAGGAGTGACCACCCTGTGAATACAGGCACCATCCAGAAACTCGACGTCTGCTTTGCCGCCGCCTCCCGCTGGAGCCCGAGCCCGACAAGACCCTAATTTCCAGACATTTCAGAGCCCGATCCACATTCCCTGAAAAGAAGAGACCCGTGGAGGCACCGAGAGACGTGGGACCAGACCTCTTGAAAGACCGCCGAGAAGGTGACAGCGCAGCACCCGAGGCACCCTTGATGCTGTGCTTTGGGGTTTGAGAAGCCCCACCACCGAGCAGCATTTGCACTGAGGATCAGCCCCCCAGTATCTGCATGGGGCCCTTTTGTATTTTGCCACTCGACGCGCCATCCCGGCCACTTGCCACGTGGCTAAACCTACAATCAACACTGCTGGTCTGGTTGCTCCAGACTGGCCCTCGCTCCCCTGAAAAGGAGCACCCGCTCTGACCTTGCTGGTCCGAGTGAGAAGCTTGCATCAATTCCTCCGTGGCTTGCATTAGCCAAGGCCTGTTTTCTCCGATCAAGAAGCCGACACTGCCAGCTAGAGCCGTCGTGGGACAATCGTGACCGACGCCTCGACGTCCTCGACCTCTTTGTGTCCACGTGGCTGAAGAGAAAATCTTCACCTTTTCACCTGTTTGCGCCCTACATTGCCTGGTTCCCTCCTGGTTCCACGGTAGTCACTGGCTAGTGACTTTGAACATTGTCCCCTCTGCTTTCAGGTCTTCACCTCTTTAGATCCACCCTTGGATCCGTCGGAACTCTCCACGACAACCCACCTGCAGCATCTTCATCTACAGGCTCCATAGACCAGCGCGACGAAACCCGACACACTTTGAGACATAGGCACCGCTTCCTGTGGGTGAGGTAACCCTGGCACTCCAGTGCTCCTGTGTAGCAATACATCTCTACTGTCTATGTTCTAAGTTGCTAGGTTCTAGGTCATCCGGAAGGTTCCCTTTGCAGTAACTTTGTAACTTTTACGCACCATTGACTTTGTATTGGTGTATGCGTGTGCTTTAAGCGCTGCACCCGAGTCCCGCGGGCCTTTCCCGACTTCTTCACTGTTAGTCCCGAACCGCTCCAGCGATTCCCCAGTCCCTAAGCCTACTTCCTTTCCAACTAGTGACTCTTATACCACTATTTTAGTATATGGTTTAGGTGGCCCCTAGGGCTCATCCATATTGTGCACCTTTTGTATATTTAAACTGTGTTTTGTTTTAATGCATTTGCTTCTGTGCTCATAAAGATTATAGGGGATACTTGTAGTAAATAAATATATATATATATTTTCAATATATATCTGTGTGGTGTCCTTTCATTTGGTATTCAAGGGGATTGTGTATGGTCAAACAGCTTGCTTCACATGCCTTTACAGAGTTTAGCCTAAGACTGCTTTGTCCACGCTAGTAGGACAGCTGGTCTATAAGGTTGACTTACAACCAATCATCATAAGGGTTGCTTGGCATGGTACAAGGTGATCACTAGAACTAGTGAGCATCATATACCAGGCCAACTTCTCACACAGGCTTCTACTTCTCTGACTTGGCCAGATGCGTTGCCACTGGCATTGTTGTCTATTAGATCAGTGCCTCATTCTCGAACAGGTTTCACACCTCATGAGATCTTGTTTGGCAGGCCTATGAATATTTGGGGAATTCCTGAACCAAGTTCTGTGTATGATGTACCTTGTGTCTTAATGAATGACCATTTGGCACAGTTACCTGATAACTTGGTTTCTATTCATCAACAGGTTCGAGAAACACTTCCTGACAGATCTACAGGTGAAGGCCATAATCTCCGACCTGGTGTTTTCGTTCTCCTGAAGTCCTTTGAGAGATCGAGCAGTTTGGAGCCAAGGTGACGTGGCCAGAGCAAGTGCTACTTGCCACGAGGACAGCAGTTCTAGTCACGAACCGGAAAAATTGGATTCACAGCAGCACCCATTGTCGGCGAGTACTTCCTACCTTGGTGGAGCCTTCTGTGTTGACCAACCATCGAGAGGTTCTGACTGTAGAGAAAGGCCGTGCTGTGACACCTGACAGATCTGAGGAGTTTTTCCCGGACCAGACAATCCCTGGAGCAACGAGATATAATTTGAGACCGAGAGAAAAGTCTGCAGCGCTTGTGAAAGTTGTCTGAGCATTCCCTGGGTTAGTGAAATGGAGAGCCGATGTGGCAAGGGGGGGGGATCAGCCCTGAATTAGAGTAGTGACACCCGTCTTGACCCGTGGTAAAGAAATCAATGGCTGCTCAGGGGTAAGAGCTCTGACAACTACTTTAGTTTCAGGAAGAATTGTTTTGTGCTTTGATTAAAATGGAAAAGAAGAAGATTTTTTGCGCTGTAGGGCTTATTGTTGTCCTGGTGATTGTGGCAACGATAACATGGTCTGTTGAGGAGACAACTCCTGTTCGTGAGTTGTTTGTTGTTACTACACCGACACCAGAGGAGCATTATTTCTTTACGCTCCCATATCAAAAATTCAAGCATCGACAATCCTACCTTAATAACACTTTTATTCAGATGTTACATCATACCCACATTGCTACGAATGCCATGAACTGTTGGATTTGTGGGATGATGCCTGCACATCAAAAGAAAGGAGGTACACCATTTAAACCTCTCCCTTTTTTGCATAATGGCTCCGGTCGAGCCTGGTATACTTTGCTTTTTGTGACTAGGAAGCCTACAGTAGGCAGACTGCTTTTCCGGTTGAACAAAGAGTGTCATCAAGACAAAGATGGGTATCCCCAAGCGAATGGAACTAAATGGGAGTGGGAGGAATATCGACCGGACAATATTTCAACGCCATATATCTTCACCAACACAAGAGATTTTTTTTGCGGCGCGCGGCGTTGGTGACACAATTTTTGCGGCGCGCGGCGTTTATCATCGTTTGCCGGGTTGTTTTTCTCGATAGTTTGCGAGTGCTGCGCCATTTTGGATCTTGCTGTGTGATCCCGCGGGATTTGGCGAGCGCGATTATGTCATCGCGGCTTGCGAGCGAGAGTTTGTCAACGCGAGTACAGCGAGATCACGTCTCGCGGTACTTCGCAATTGCGAGATTTGAGATGCGGCGAGCAGCAAGAATCTCGCACAAACGAAAATATAAAATTTGAAATTCTGCCCAAGAAATCCACCAGCAAGCAGCATAAACCTTCTTGAAATGATGATTTTTATCTGAATAACTCCTTAGGTTGACATTTGCCTGCACTTTTTTAGCGAGGAGTCCATTTTGGGGAGGGGGGGAGGGGGGTGGGAGGAAGGAAGTGCCCCACAGTCTTCAACTTCCTGTTCCTGTCCAGCAGGCTCCTCCCAGTGCTTTGTCCATCTCCTGGTCACTTTTCATTTGGATCTGGAGCTGGAAGGATTACTTTTTGTGGATGCTGCTGGATATTTGGATTTGAGGCCTTTTTGACTTTCTTTGGATCATTGTTGGATTAGAAATTTTACAAGTAAGTTTGTTTGGGGCATTACAGTTGCTGCAACTAAAATTTTGGAATTTTCGATTTTTGGGCTGTTTGGGGGCCTTTTGCCCAGGGGTACTCTGTGGTGGGTGGACTGAGTCTTTCTGAGGGGTCTCTTTAATGTGAACATCATGGAGGGCATGGATGGCATGGGATTGTGCTGATTTTAGTGTGTTTTTCGATTTTTTTGGCTGCTGTTGGGGCCTTTTGCCCAGGGGTAGTGAGTGGTGCATGGACTGAGTCTTTCTGTGGGGCCTCTTTAATGTAAACATCATGGAGGGCATGGATGGCATTAAATTGTGGTGATTTTTTAGTGATTTTCGTTTTTTGGGGCTGTACTTGTGGCCTTTTCACCAGGGGTATTTGAGTCTAGCATGGGCCTAGTCTTTCTGTGGGCTGTCTTGAACTTAAACATCATGGAGGGCATGGATGGAATGGGATTGTGCTGATTTTGCAGTGTTTTTCGATTTTTGGGGGTGTTCATGGGGAGGGACAGGCCATGTGGCTGGTGGCCATTTTGAGTGCAGCTACAGGCACTGGCCATGTGCTGGCAGGCAAGTGGCCATTTTGAATGCAGGCTTTGTTGTTAGGCCTGCAACCATTTTGCCTACTTTTCAACCTTTATTTATGCCCAGGGGTAGTGAGTCTTGCATGGGCCTAGTCTTTCTGTGGGTTGTCTTGAATTTAAACATCATGGAGGGCATGGATGGATTGGGATTGTGCTGATTTTGCAGTGTTTTTCGATTTTTGGGGGTGTTCATGGGGAGGGACAGGCCATGTGGCTGGTGGCCATTTTGAGTGCAGCTACAGGCACTGGCCATGTGCTGGCAGGCAAGTGGCCATTTTGAATGCAGGCTTTGTTGTTAGGCCTCCAACCATTTTGCCTACTTTTCAACCTTTATTTATGCCCAGGGGTAGTGAGTCTTGCATGGGCCTAGTCTTTCTGTGGGTTGTCTTGAACTTAAACATCATGGAGGGCATGGATGGAATGGGATTGTGCTGATTTTGCAGTGTTTTTCGATTTTTGGGGGTGTTCATGGGGAGGGACAGGCCATGTGGCTGGTGGCCATTTTGAGTGCAGCTACAGGCACTGGCCATGTGCTGGCAGGCAAGTGGCCATTTTGAATGCAGGCTTTGTTGTTAGGCCTGCAACCATTTTGCCTACTTTTCAACCTTTATTTATGCCCAGGGGTAGTGAGTCTTGCATGGGCCTAGTCTTTCTGTGGGTTGTCTTGAACTTAAACATCATGGAGGGCATGGATGGAATGGGATTGTGCTGATTTTGCAGTGTTTTTCGATTTTTGGGGGTGTTCATGGGGAGGGACAGGCCATGTGGCTGGTGGCCATTTTGAGTGCAGCTACAGGCACTGGCCATGTGCTGGCAGGCAAGTGGCCATTTTGAATGCAGGCTTTGTTTTTAGGCCTCCAACCATTTTGCCTACTTTTCAACCTTTATTTATGCCCAGGGGTAGTGAGTCTTGCATGGGCCCAGTCTTTCTGTGGGTTGTCTTGAATTTAAACATCATGGAGGGCATGGATGGATTGGGATTGTGCTGATTTTGCAGTGTTTTTCGATTTTTGGGGGTGTTCATTGGGAGGGACAAGCCATGTGGCTGGTGGCCATTTTGAGTGCAGCTACAGGCACTGGCCATGTGCTGGGAGGCAAGTGGCCATTTTGAATGCAGGCTTTGTTGTTAGGCCTGCAACCATTTTGCCTACTTTTCAACCTTTATTTATGCCCAGGGGTAGTGAGTCTTGCATGGGCCTAGTCTTTCTGTGGGTTGTCTTGAACTTAAACATCATGGAGGGCATGGATGGAATGGGATTGTGCTGATTTTGCAGTGTTTTTCGATTTTTGGGGGTGTTCATGGGGAGGGACAGGCCATGTGGCTGGTGGCCATTTTGAGTGCAGCTACAGGCACTGGCCATGTGCTGGCAGGCAAGTGGCCATTTTGAATGCAGGCTTTGTTGTTAGGCCTGCGACCATTTTGCCTACTTTTCAACCTTTATTTATGCCCAGGGGTAGTGAGTCTTGCATGGGCCTAGTCTTTCTGTGGGTTGTCTTGAACTTAAACATCATGGAGGGCATGGATGGAATGGGATTGTGCTGATTTTGCAGTGTTTTTCGATTTTTGGGGGTGTTCATGGGGAGGGACAGGCCATGTGGCTGGTGGCCATTTTGAGTGCAGCTACAGGCACTGGCCATGTGCTGGCAGGCAAGTGGCCATTTTGAATGCAGGCTTTGTTGTTAGGCCTCCAACCATTTTGCCTACTTTTCAACCTTTATTTATGCCCAGGGGTAGTGAGTCTTGCATGGGCCTAGTCTTTCTGTGGGTTGTCTTGAACTTAAACATCATGGAGGGCATGGATGGAATGGGATTGTGCTGATTTTGCAGTGTTTTTCGATTTTTGGGGGTGTTCATGGGGAGGGACAGGCCATGTGGCTGGTGGCCATTTTGAGTGCAGCTACAGGCACTGGCCATGTGCTGGCAGGCAAGTGGCCATTTTGAATGCAGGCTTTGTTGTTAGGCCTCCAACCATTTTGCCTACTTTTCAACCTTTATTTATGCCCAGGGGTAGTGAGTCTTGCATGGGCCTAGTCTTTCTGTGGGTTGTCTTGAACTTAAACATCATGGAGGGCATGGATGGAATGGGATTGTGCTGATTTTGCAGTGTTTTTCGATTTTTGGGGGTGTTCATGGGGAGGGACAGGCCATGTGGCTGGTGGCCATTTTGAGTGCAGCTACAGGCACTGGCCATGTGCTGGCAGGCAAGTGGCCATTTTGAATGCAGGCTTTGTTGTTAGGCCTCCAACCATTTTGCCTACTTTTCAACCTTTATTTATGCCCAGGGGTAGTGAGTCTTGCATGGGCCTAGTCTTTCTGTGGGTTGTCTTGAACTTAAACATCATGGAGGGCATGGATGGAATGGGATTGTGCTGATTTTGCAGTGTTTTTCGATTTTTGGGGGTGTTCATGGGGAGGGACAGGCCATGTGGCTGGTGGCCATTTTGAGTGCAGCTACAGGCACTGGCCATGTGCTGGCAGGCAAGTGGCCATTTTGAATGCAGGCTTTGTTGTTAGGCCTCCAACCATTTTACCTACTTTTCAACCTTTATTTATGCCCAGGGGTAGTGAGTCTTGCATGGGCCTAGTCTTTCTGTGGGTTGTCTTGAACGTAAACATCATGGAGGGCATGGATGGAATGGGATTGTGCTGATTTTGCAGTGTTTTTCGATTTTTGGGGGTGTTCATGGGGAGGGACAGGCCATGTGGCTGGTGGCCATTTTGAGTGCAGCTACAGGCACTGGCCATGTGCTGGCAGGCAAGTGGCCATTTTGAATGCAGGCTTTGTTGTTAGGCCTCCAACCATTTTGCCTACTTTTCAACCTTTATTTATGCCCAGGGGTAGTGAGTCTTGCATGGGCCTAGTCTTTCTGTGGGTTGTCTTGAACTTAAACATCATGGAGGGCATGGATGGAATGGGAGTGTGCTGATTTTGCAGTGTTTTTCGATTTTTGGGGGTGTTCATGGGGAGGGACAGGCCATGTGGCTGGTGGCCATTTTGAGTGCAGCTACAGGCACTGGCCATGTGCTGGCAGGCAAGTGGCCATTTTGAATGCAGGCTTTGTTGTTAGGCCTGCAACCATTTTGCCTACTTTTCAACCTTTATTTATGCCCAGGGGTAGTGAGTCTTGCATGGGCCTAGTCTTTCTGTGGGTGTCTTGAATTTAAACAATATGGAGGGCATGGATGGATTGGGATTGTGCTGATTTTGCAGTGTTTTTCGATTTTTTTGTGCTGTATAACTGAACTGATGTTCCTCTGTCTTCCATTTTTTTTAGGTGCACAAGACTCAAGAGAACCACCAGTGCCAGGAAGAAGTCCTGCAGCGGTGTGTGTGTGCAGCATAACGTCACGCGACGTCACGTCTGGCCTCAGACAACTCTACAATTCGTGCAACTGTGGCCTGCTGTCTGACCTGCTCTGAAGAAGATGGACCCAAAAAAAGGTCTCCGTAGCTCCTCTAGCAAGAAAGTTGCTAGTAAGGAGCAGAAGAAGCAAGTTACCAAGGAGGCTGGTGTGCCACCCGCCACGTTTTTTGGGAGAAAAAAAAAAGTACGCCTGCAGCAGCAGGATCTGCTGGGGACCAAGCTGGGAGCAGCACCCCTGCTCCAATGGGTTCAGTGCCTCCACCACCACGCCAACTTAAGTCAAAGCCCTTGAGTGCTTCAGAGGCAGTCAGTGTACTTCTCCAATCACCATCGACCAGTGATGTTGGCTCATCGCAAGAAAGTAGCAGCAATGTCCCTGAATCAACACAGGTTGTTGTAACTCATCTGACAAGTGTTGAACAACCACAGCCGCAACAACAACACCATGTGCAAGTACACGCCCAAGTACATGTGGAAGGAGAGGCAGCAAAAGGAGATGCGCAAGCAAAGGTGCATGGAGGTTCACAAGTGCCCACAATAGTCGTTCATCCCGAAGTAGAGGCACATCAGGAAATCGACAATGAAGCCGAGGTATCATTGGAAGCCACTCCTCCTGATGATCATTCATTGTCTTCCACATCCCTAGCAAGGAAAAGATCATGGGGGGTGTCTACATCTTCTTCAAGCCCACCTCGTTCTGATGCAAGTGATCTGTCTTGGGAACCACAACTGCGGTCTGACAGTGAGGCACACCATGATCTGACACAGGTACCTAAGCGTAAAAGGAAGGTCGTCAAAAAACTCATACCTATGGAGTGTGATGAGGCTCAACAAGAAGTGACAGATACTGCTGGTGATGAAGCCTCTCACGATGACGACGAGCCAGTCATCACAAAGGTCACTGCAGCCCCACCGGGCATGCAGCAAAGAGACATTTTGACCCTATCCCGAGAAGCTGCTGAGCGTGATGATGATGTCGGCGAGGAGGCAATGGAAATGGAATCATTAGATTTGGAGTTAAGTAGTACACCAAAACCTACCGCTTCCATATTTCTTCCTCGCAAGAAGGTACCCACCTCGTCCTCGACCTCAATTCGTGGTGGTGAAAGTGCAAAACGTACTGAAGTTCGGCAATCCACATCCTCCACTTCATCTGGCATTAGCAGCAGGACCACCACCACCAGTATCGCCGCCTCCTCCGGCCCCCAAAGACATTTCAAGTCTCCAGTTTGGGACTTCTTTAGTGTTTGCCCAAAAATGGAAAACGTAGCCATTTGTAGCCTTTGTAAGGTTCGAGTTGGTCGTGGTAAGCTTGGTTCTAACTATGGTACCGGAGGCCAGAGAGGTCATCTTAAGAGAGCGCACCCTGTCCAATGGCTTCCGCACCTAGAGGCGTTTATGCAAGCCAGAATTGCACGTAATCAAAACGTTGATTTTTCATCTGATGATGACGAGGAGGAAGAAGACGATTCAAACACTTCACTTACACCCAGTACCCCTGGCAGCAGCACACCCCATGTGAGCCACACTAAGAGTGTGGGAGAGAGTGAGACATCAATGCGGAAAAAATCATCAGCGAGCGTAACTGGGTCGAAGATATCATCATCATCCCGTAAATCCTTGGTCCAGGGCAACATTAAAAAGATGTTGTTTACAGAAGCGCAATATGAACGCAACCACCCAATGACGCGTCTGTATAACACTAAGCTGGCTAAAGTGCTAGCTCTGGACCTTCTCCCTTTTTCTTTTGTAGAAGGGGTTGGTTTTCTAGAATTAGTGGCAGCGCTCTGCCCTAAATGGAAGGTTCCTAGCCGGTTCTATTTTGCCCGAGTTGCGGTTCCAGCACTACATGAAGATGTTCTGAAGGTGATTGGGGCAGCTTTGCAGAAGAGTGCTGTTCACACTATACATCTGACAACAGACATGTGGACCAGTGGCGCAGGCGCTGATTACATGTGCATCACTGCACACTGGGTCTCTTTTTCAGGGGCTAAAGCAAAGCTAAACACAGGTGTTGACACGGACATTGTTTTTAAAGCTGCTCAGAAACATGCAACACTAGCCATGTTTGGTTTGGAGAAACGTCACACAGCAGAAAACATTTTGGATGTCTTTAACACAAAGGTCCTTAACTGGCTGTCCCCACTAAAACGCCGGGTTGGTTATGTTTCCACGGACAATGGCGCCAATATAGTTAAGGCCATGAGGGACGGTTACTATTTCAGAGTGCCGTGTTTGGCGCACTGTATAAACCTGGTTGTCCAAAAATTCTTGGCTAATAAAGCCAGTGCAGCGTACAGTGTATTGGACACCTGCCGAAAAATGTGCAAGCATTTCAGCCATTCATTTAAGGCCCGGAAGCAGCTGAGGAGCCTGCTATATCAACGTAAAATGCCAGTGAAAGCACTCATCCAGGAGGTGGTAACACGTTGGAACTCAACCTTCTACATGCTTGAGCGTCTGTATGAGCAGTATACGGAACTCGATCAATATTTCCTTACAGAGGGTACAGAGGAGCTGAGGATGGGTGGGCCGCAATGGAACATAGTTCAAAGCCTGACACGCATGCTTCGTCCTTTTGAGTTCTTCACGCGTGCAGTCAGCAAGGAGGACTCTAATTTGGGAAAAGCTATCCCATTGTTGTACATGCTGGAGGAACAACTGAAGGAGGTGTGTTCTGTGTTTGAAAAAGATGACAAAAACCAAGACTCTTTGCTTCTGGCTGAGCAATTATTAGAGCTCCTACAAGGTGATGAACGTCTTAAAAAGATCCACTCAGAACAGCATTACATTTGTGCTACTATTCTGGATCCACGCTACAAAAAGGCGCTGGCAGGCCAAGCATTCTTTCCTTTTGATGATGAACATGTTCCAAAGTACAAACGTTGGCTAGCCTTGTCAGCCAAGAGGTTTGAAAGAGAACGGCTGGAAATTGAAGGAAATGGCAGTCCATCAGCAGGCCATCCCCAGTCAAAACAATCCACTTCTGCACCTGTGGCTGTGGCACGAGTGACCTCTCAGCCGTTAAAGACACCGGCAACCGGATCATCTGCACGAAACACAACAGAAACATTGGAGGCTGAAGAGGATTGGCTAGCTCTGCGTGGGTTTGATTCTCAAAAGGTCAGAGGCACAGCAAGAGCTAAGCAAAGTGGAGGAACCTTGGATGAGGACCTTGAGTCGATGGTGAAGGACTATCTGAATGACTCAACAGAGGTCTATGTTAATTCTGACCCATTGGCGTATTGGCATGGGAAAAAAGAATTGTGGCCACAGCTCACCAACCTGGCTTTAAACTACTTGTCTTGCCCACTCGCAAGCGTGTCTTCTGAACGGGTTTTCAGTGCTGCTGGTGGCATTGTAACTCCCAAACGGAGCCGCCTCTCGCCCAAAAATGTGGAGAGGTTAACAATGATCAAGATGAATCAGCACCTCATACCACCAGATTTCAGAGTACGAGAGAGCGTGCCGGATGAAGAGGAGGTGGCCAGCAACATAGATGAGGGAATTTCTACTCTGTCAGGTGACACTGAGCTCACCCTGCCTGAATTCGCAGAGTATGATGACGAAGCCTTATTCTTATTCCTGGACCGTGATACTGAGCCCTGAAAATGAGACAACGAATCAATAACTTTCTTTTTCGTCCCTATTCACTTTTATTCCTGTGTGTCTGTCTTTCTTTGTTGTGCACAGTTAATATATTTCAAACTTTAATCAGATAATCACAAAATCAAGCCCATCAGCAGAACTGTCTTCACTGGTTTGCTAATTGATTTGAAGTTGCCGCAGTCTGCATTCCTCAGGTTCACAAGTTCAGAAGAACATGCTCCTCTATCCTCCTCCTCCAGACTCCTATTTCCATCAAACCAGAGGGCTGGTTTACGCCCAATGAAGAAAGACTCAGCACTTGTGGGGGTGTTGTTGTACCTCTTTGCAGGTGAGTTGACGGCTCTGGGACCATTGTTGGGAAGCTCTAATACCGGATAAAAGTGGTTTGGACCAAATCCCAGGAAGAAATTTTTTTGTGTTTTTGATGACTTGCTTGCCTTTTAGGTGCTCTTAGGGAAGGTTCCGTCTGTTTGTGGGTGAGTTTCGTGGTCTGGGAGCATTGCTGGGACACTCTAATCTTGATTGCATTTGCTTTTCAGGAAATCCGTCGTGGCAACCCCGACTTATGGCCTAGCTACGCAGCGCGTTTGGACCGAAGGCCGAGAAATATTGCAAGTATGAGATTTTTCTTTTGGCCTGTTTGGGGGTGTTATGCTTCTTGGCGGGTGGGTTGGCGGGTCTTGGGGCATTCCTGGGAAGGTCTAATACCGGGTAGAAGTGGTTGGGACAAAATCCAGGCCGATTTTTTTTTGGCTATTTCTGACATTTTGCTCAATGTAGCATTTTCGGGGGCCTGTTTGGGGGGCTTCCTGGTGTTTGTGGGTGAGTTTCGGGGTCTGGGAGCACTGCTGGGACACTCTAATCTTGATTGCATTTGCTTTTCAGGAAATCCGTGGTGGCAACCCCGACTTATGGCCTAGCTACGCAGCGCGTTTGGACCGAAGGCCGAGAAATATTGCAAGTATGAGATTTTGCTTTTGGCCTGTTTGGGGGTGTTATGCTTCTTGGCGGGAGGGTTGGCGTGTCTTGGGGCATTCCTGGGAAGGTCTAATACCGGGTAGAAGTGGTTGGGACAAAATCCTCGCGGAAAAGCCTTTTGGCACTTTTTGTAACTTAGGGTTCGTTAGGGTTAGCCCTAGCAGCAGGATTGCATGTGTTTCGGGGTGTTCTAGATTTTTGCAACTGAGTTCTGGGGTCTTAGAGCACTCGTGAGAATGTGTAATTTTGGTTGCAAGTCATTTGAAGAAAATCCATGGTGGGAAAGGGGGGATTTGGCATAGTTAAAGAAAGCCTTCGCCACTATTCTTAACTTAGGGTTCGTTAGGGTTAGCAGTATTTCTATTGCATGTGTTTGAGTGGGGGGGATTTCGAGTCTTGGAGCGATGCTGGCTATGGCTACTTTTGCTTGGTTGCTTGCAAGTGGTTTGAATGCAATCCACGGTGGGTAAGGGGTAATTAGGAAGGGGGTACTTCGGCCTACTTTTACTTTCAAAGTAAGTTTTGTCACCAGTTTTCTGCTAGGCCTCGTTTTTTGAGATTTGATTGGGGGTCTTCTACATTTTTGCGACTGGCTTTAGTAAGGGTCTGGGTGGGAGCACTGCTAGGAAGATCTAATTTTGTTCTAAAACACAGTTTACAGTACACCTAGCTTGAGGGGCAAGATCCGCTACATTAATTTGCCCATACTTATTTATCCTTCAAAAGGTGACTCAGAGTACGCACTTTCAAAAATATTGTACTGTCTACTAGGAAAATCAAATTGTGACTTTTTGCACTCCACAGCCTACATACCTTATATTTATTTATCAGTGGTGTTGTAATATTATATCACTTCCTGTTTTTCGTTGAATAATTACAGGCTGGGTTTCAGTCTCTGCAATGGGGAACAAAGGATGGAGTCAGGCTTCACAGCAGCGAGCCACAATTCAGCATCAGGCAGGCAGTGGACAGGGTGTCTTCTGGTGACCAACATCGATGGACGAAGCGTCGGCTGCAATGGAGGAGTGCCGCTAATAAGAGGATTTTTTTTCTGCAGGCAACTTACTTACCACTTCCAACAGGACCACTACAACTACATAGATACAGTATCCCTTGCCTTTTTCTCTGACTGTGACTGCATTTCTTGGATCTCTCTCTGCTTCTAAATTGATCCCTTAACACATCACTTACTCCACTCCACTATCACATCTGCACCACACATAGTCATTTGTAAGTGCTCCTACGTAATTCGCAAGTCGCAGCACGCCCCAGGCCGTAGAGGACTGGGATGGCCCCAATGATGAAGCATGTCACCAAGGGGCAACCCTGGTGAGTGAGGGGACACCTAGAAAAAAAGCAATTTCTCCTTTTCTATCTACTATACCTTCCAGACCAACCCCACTGAGTGTTGTTGTGAATGGATTTATAGTGACCAGCAAGGCTCTCGGGTATCTGGCTACAGAGACCTTATGTTGAATATCGTTATCAATAATTCCACACAGGCCCTGTACTGTCGCATTCTTTCTTCCACAGTTGTCGAATGTACTACTTACTTTTCACTGACATGCATGCAGTAGTGCATGCACTTTCAAAGATTGATGGATAGGTTTGTACCCAAAGAATTGTTTATGTTCAATTGTTTGTCTATGCTGTGCTTTTTTTTACAGGGTGTCTTCTGGTGACCAACATCGATGGACGAAGCGTCGGCTGCAATGGAGGAGTGCCGCTAATAGGAGGATTTTATTTCTGCAGGCAACTTACTTACCACTTCCAACAGGACCACTACAACCACATAGATACAGTATCCCTTGCCTTTTTCTCTGACTGTGACTGCATTTCTTGGATCTCTCTCTGCTTCTAAATTGATCCCTTAACACATCACTTAGTCCACTCCACTATCACATCTGCACCACACATAGTCATTTGTAAGTGCTCCTACGTAATTCGCAAGTCGCAGCACGCCCCAGGCCGTAGAGGACTGGGATGGCCCCAATGATGAAGCATGTCACCAAGGGGCAACCCTGGTGAGTGAGGGGACACCTAGAAAAAAAGCAATTTCTCCTTTTCTATCTACTATACCTTCCAGACCAACCCCACTGAGTGTTGTTGTGAATGGATTTATAGTGACCAGCAAGGCTCTCGGGTATCTGGCTACAGAGACCTTATGTTGAATGTCGTTATCAATAATTCCACACAGGCCCTGTACTGTCGCATTCTTTCTTCCACAGTTGTCGAATGTACTACTTACTTTTCACTGACATGCATGCAGTAGTGCATGCACTTTCAAAGATTGATGGATAGGTTTGTACCCAAAGAATTGTTTATGTTCAATTGTTTGTCTATGCTGTGCTTTTTTTTACAGGGTGTCTTCTGGTGACCAACATCGATGGACGAAGCGTCGGCTGCAATGAAGGAGTGCCGCTAATAGGAGGATTTTTTTTCTGCAGGCAACTTACTTACCACTTCCAACAGGACCACTACAACCACATAGATACAGTATCCCTTGCCTTTTTCTCTGACTGTGACTGCATTTCTTGGATCTCTCTCTGCTTCTAAATTGATCCCTTAACACATCACTTAGTCCACTCCACTATCACATCTGCACCACACATAGTCATTTGTAAGTGCTCCTACGTAATTCGCAAGTCGCAGCACGCCCCAGGCCGTAGAGGACTGGGATGGCCCCAATGATGAAGCATGTCACCAAGGGGCAACCCTGGTGAGTGAGGGGACACCTAGAAAAAAAGCAATTTCTCCTTTTCTATCTACTATACCTTCCAGACCAACCCCATTGAGTGTTGTTGTGAATGGATTTATAGTGACCAGCAAGGCTCTCGGGTATCTGGCTACAGAGACCTTATGTTGAATATCGTTATCAATAATTCCACACAGGCCCTGTACTGTCGCATTCTTTCTTCCACAGTTGTCGAATGTACTACTTACTTTTCACTGACATGTATGCAGTAGTGTATGCACTTTCAAAGATTGATGGATAGGTTTGTACCCAAAGATTTGTTTATGTTCACAATTGTTTGTCTATGCTGTGCTATTTTTTCTTGTCTCCCAAAACCTTTCCCAAAAACCCCCGTACCCATCCATTTTTCAAACCCTAACCCTCTTCCCCCGGGCTGTGTGGTTTTGATTGATATGTGACTAAATTACAGCAATAAATCCACACACTTGCTGGGGAGGATAAGGTGATAGCAACAGGCTGGTGAAGAAATCCGAGGATATATTCTTACTCTGCTTGACAAAGAACCATTGCTAATGTGAAAGAACTTCAACCGAATTAGTAGTTATACTTTACCATTTGTTAGGCTACAATGTGGCACTGTTCTACTGTACTTCTGTCACCTGCTATATTCTCAGTTGTACCGTTGAATTGCTCAGGAGGACAAACCAGATTTCATTTTCTTTTTTTTCATAGGCATGCAACTGCCACTGTGTCACACCACTAGTACCACCGCTATGAGGAAATTTTATCCGACCAAGATTGCCAACCTTATTCGCTGTTTCCCGTGGAGCCAGCCCTGGGTCTAGCCCTACTTTCAAACACAAATTACAGGTAAGATAAGCGTTTGGTGGTTTGGGGGTATAATGGAGTATTAGTACGAGAGACGAGAGACTGAAGGTAGTACTACTAAAGTCCTAGGACTCTTGGATTTACTTCACTTAGTCTGTGAGAGGCACTTAGTGTTGAAAACATTTGGGCATTTACACTTAAAGGAAGAAAATGGAACTAAACTTTCAGGAAAACAAAGTCAACGTTAAACCCCCACCCACCAGGCAAGCAGTAAGAAACGGGTATGCTCAGATAAAGTTTGAAAAAGTATATTTATATCCCTAACAAAATAATCTCCCGCAAGACCCTCCCTAACCCCAACGATTGTCCTTCAAAAGTCCCCAAAAACCCAACTCCCAATTCCCACCCCCCCAAAAGTCTCTAAAAAAGGGGCAAGGGACACTATGGGTGGATGCTGTCAACTTTTTGGGCCAGGGCATCATGCTCCTGGCGGAGCAAGGCGTGCTCTACGCGGAGCCCCTCCAACTGGTTGGAAAAGTGGTGGAGCTCCTGCTGGAGGCGGGACACCATCAGGGTACTGCGGCGCAGGCGTGCCTTCAATGCCTTGTAGGTGCAACGGCTGTGAGAGGAAGCTGTAGCTGTTGTCCTTGCTACTCGGCGGTGGCGTTTGGCTTTGGCAGCCCGGCTCAGTCTGGGTGGACCACTGTGCTGGGTGGCACTGGCAGCCTGTGGGGTAACGGAGGCCGATGCAGACGACGTAGTTGTTGTGGTCGACTGCACACTTTCTTCGTCCTCCAGGGCCACCAGCCGCCGATATTCGGCCACAGTGGCATCGATCCTCCGTTGCCGGGCCGCTCTAGCCAGCTCCTTCCTCCTTGTTCGTTGGGAAGGAGAACCTATATGAAGAAAGAAAGACATAGTCTGTAACCAATGCTCTTTAAGATTAACTCAATCATTCAGCAGAAATTTGTGTTGCACTACAACTAGCAACTTGCAAACGCATTACATAACTATTGAGGCCAGTATCTATCTAACCTCACACTTCTTCATCCTTGCTCTAACATTAGTGGGAGTTTAAGGAACAAATTCTACGAGCACTATGGACTTCCATTGGAGTCGACTATGAAAGTACACCAGTCTTATTCTTCTTCTTGTCTCTTGTTTTGGAAAATTGGTACGTTATCTTCTGCAAGCCGGCATAATGCCAGCGCAGTAAACTTGCACCCGAGAAAAAGAGACGCACGCCATGAGGAGTGACCTAGACTTGCGTTGCGTTACTGTACCCGTCCAGTACATGCAGGTGGTGAAGCTCTTACTTTTCTATTACGGGTGGCACTGAGAATACTCTGTTACAACTCAAGGGCTACTGCTTAATTAATTTAACTTTCACCCTACAGTGGAAATGAGTACTAGAAATGGAAAATTGAAGAAGATAAATAATCTGATTATCTATCACTTCACATGGGATGTTTTTGCTTATATATGGGATGACTTTAGGTGCTTTGCTTTTTATTGAGTGACCAGTGATACATCCACACATGAATGACTGAGTACTACTAAACTTATTAAGAGAGGTAGGGAGTGGCCACCGTAATAACCGGATCTATGCAGTGCTTGCAATACAAACTACTGCTACTATTGATGGTAGTATTTGGACAAAATTAAAAGTTCTTTTCCTTGCCTTTCCTACACTGGAACGGACGTGCGGGTGCAGTGTTACATGCTCTTCAAAGTTACACTTAGTTCATCCACTGACCGTCTACTCTCTCTAGATCATGGGTACTCACAAACTTTCTCTCAGGGGCTACATTTACAGTGTAGTTTGGGGCCGAGGGCCGCACTGGTGGGAGCGGAGTCAGAGGGGGCGGGGCTAAAGCAAAACGATAACTTGTGACCATGAGGTTGCACACAGGTCCCTGCAGCAGATGCCCTCATCCACTGAGCCACCAGACCCAGCATTTACATACATCTCTCTCCCTCCTGCTCTCTCTCCTGCCCTCCCTCTCCATCTCTCTCTCCCTCCTGCCCTCCCTCTCCCTCCCCCTCTGTCATCTCACTGTGTGTGTGTCTATCTGTGTCAGCCTTCAGCCCGGGTTGAGACCGCTTCCTCAACGCGCACACACAGACAACAACACCAAAGTACTTAACAGGTCTTTAAAAGACCATTAACATATTATTGAGGCTTTGTTTGTTGTAGCGCCCCTGCTTCTCCACCCTGACAATCACTGCTTGCCCGGCCCCACAGAGCAGAGGCTTTGTTCTATTTCACCTCTTTGTGGCCTTGCATCTCCACTCTGCTCTGTGGGGGCCGGGGGAGCAGTGATTGTCAGAGTGGAGATGCAGGGGCGCTAACAGGTGAAATACAAAAAAGCCTCTGCTCTGTGGGGGCCGGGGGAGCAGTGATTGTCTGCAAGGTCTGCGCACCGCCAAGGAAGGCTTGCCGGGCCACCACCGGCCCGCGGGCCGTACTATGAGTACCCCTGCTCTAGATACACATATGCTATCTAAGAGTCAGATAGTAGCATGATCCAGGTATATGGACACATACAGTTTCTGTGTCACCCACCCAGGCTGTTGTCCTTCCACCCATCATTGCTTCATCATTCACCCAGCCATGCATCTCATATTCTTTCCTTCCCAGCTAGTCTTCAATCTCAATAAGTAAGGAATATATAAGAGCTTACCTCTGGCCGCCACCACCACCGTCTCAACTCTCACAGCCGCCGCCTCCTCCCCTGAAGAATCTCCCTCCGCCTCCGTGTCGAGCACCACCACCTCCACACTGGCCCCGCCACCAGATGTTCCACCTACAAAGTACATTTAAGAATGTTAGAATAAAGCACTCACTAGTCTTTGGTCTAGGAATGAAGACATGTGAAAACAATGTAATTTGTGACTGTCTACGTTAAAGTTAAAAAAAATGTCCCTTTTTCCAGGGAAGGTTGTCTTGCTGCACTTTTTGGCACAACTGATGAAGGCTGTTTTTTTAACATGCACCATTTTTCTCCACACAGACAGAAGATGGACTTCTAACAACAAGATCAAGTTGAAACCAGGTGAGAGCTCGGCTCGACCACAAGAAATGTCTTCAATTAATCGTCAGCACTAACCACTTTTGCATTATCAGTTAAACGTTTAGTTTTATTATGACTTCATTTTAATAAATGTGTTTACTTTTAATAAAGCTTTTAAACTTAAATACAATCTGTGTTTTTTGGTCCAGACTAGAGTGACTGAGCGAAAGGTTTTGCAATTTTTGCAAGCATGAGTCCAGATAGAACACTTCAAAAGACATTATGGACAATCCCAGAGGACTGCACTAAGTTGATAGAGCTATTGCTGACTAGAATCATGGGAGTTTCGCCAACCGTGCAATCTTAGTTAGCTACACAGACAGACTAATAAGAATAATCTAGTAATACCACAGGGAGTCATAGTAGAGGCAGGATAAGAATTTAGATACAGTCTACAAGAAGAGCAAAGACAATTTTGAAAAAAGTCAAATGAGGAACGCTAGGAAAAATAGGTACTAGTCTAAAATGAAAACTTACTGGGGCCAGCAGAGGAGCCCTCGCCTGCCCGATCCTGGCCCTGTTGAACAGCATCCGCCGCCTGCTGCTCCTGTGTCCTCCTCTCGCCCCTGGGGGGAGCTGACGTACAACATGAAAGAAAGAACAGAAAACATGGATGATTGTTGCTTGTCAATGTCAACCAAATCAAACATTTCAAAAGAACAATAACAAAATATTTCCGCGAAATTATATTGATTAGGGTTAGTTTTCATTTATTTGCGGACCTGTGACTTCGAAAGTCACGTAACTCACTAAACAAAGTACTGAAACGTTCACCTAGGACTGGCAGGCAGCAGTCCGCAGGCAAGACGCAAAGTGACAGACAAACTCCATTGTGATTTCAGTCAGATCAGTGACAACACTAACAGTTGCCTGATACATTACCAGTCATTTAAATAGTCAAACTATCAATCCACCGCCACTATTTTTCTTATTGTCAGGGGTACAAAGGAAGGGGCAGATTTAAGCCCTTTGCGGCTCTTTTGCGCCGTTCTTGCGTGACTTTTGTGACGCAGCAGCTAAACAAAAAAGGGCGCCATGGTGCGGCGTATAATATTATAACAACGTGACGCATTTGGGAGATGCATCCCGTTATAAAGCCCTGCGCCATCAGGGGGCGTTCCGGCGCAAGGGAGGGCATTCCTGCGCTGGAACACATCCTAATAGTGGCTGAGGGAAATCTACAAAATTTCAAACAGTCACCTTTAGGACAATGATGCGTCACACAAACCCTGCACCTGCTTGAAGCAGACGTACGGCTTGACCCAGCATTGGGGAGATAGGGTACCCCAGAGCATTGCTGGAGCTGCGCCATCTTTGCGACGCAACTCCAGCAGTAAAGCTTCGGTGACGTTTTGGGCCCATGGTGCGCCGCATTGCAAATACGGCGCACCATGTTTGGTGGTGGTAGCGGGCCGCACAATTAATGGCGCATCCCTGCTACTTTGCAGGGATGCGACGGTAATTGCAATTCTGCCCCTTAGGGGCATACTTACTTACGCGTTCTGGCGCATCTCCAGAGATGCGCCAGATCAAATGCGTCACGCAAAACTACCCTTGCGACACGGCAGATGCGCCTCATTTACAATGCGGCGCGCCCTGGCGCAAGGGTAGAATTTGCAAAAACAACAGGTGATGGACCGAATGTGGATCAATGTCACACACTCAACCCAGTCCAAAGATCTGGGCCCAAATCCATCGTTTTTTTGCACTCCACACCACCCCGGGTTAGACAATGGCGATATGCAAATCAGCTCTGACCCTGTGCCCCATGGGAACAGTCCAGTCCGAACTACAAAAGCCATGTCCTTCCCAGAACGGAATCAAGCATCCGAGGACCGGACCGGTTTCGAGGTAACACCTCTCATCAGCCCGGCTAGCTTGACTCCAGTGGTCTGGAGTAGCTAAACAAAAAAGGGCGCCATGGTGCGGCGTATAATATTATAACAACGTGACGCATTTGGGAGATGCATCCCGTTATAAAGCCCTGCGCCATCAGGGGGCGTTCCGGCGCAAGGGAGGGCATTCCTGCGCTGGAACACATCCTAATAGGAAATCTACAAAATTTCAATCAGTCACCTTTAGGACAATGATGCGTCACACAAACCCTGCACCTGCTTGAAGCAGACGTACGGCTTGACCCAGCATTGGGGAGATAGGGTACCCCAGAGCATTGCTGGAGCTGCGCCATCGTTGCGACGCAACTCCAGCAGTAAAGCTTCGGTGACGTTTTGGGCCCATGGTGCGCCGCATTGCAAATACGGCGCACCATGTTTGGTGGTGGTAGCGGGCCGCACAATTAATGGCGCATCCCTGCTACTTTGCAGGGATGCGACGGTAATTGCAATTCTGCCCCTTAGGGGCATACTTACTTACGCGTTCTGGCGCATCTCCAGAGATGCGCCAGATCAAATGCGTCACGCAAAACTACCCTTGCGACACGGCAGATGCGCCTCATTTACAATGCGGCGCGCCCTGGCGCAAGGGTAGGCACTTGCGTGACGCATCTCGTCACGTCAGAGCGGCGCATCGCTGGTGTCACGTCGCCAACGCAATGCAACTCCAGTAGTGCTCAGGGCCACCCAATACTTAACATGCTGTGTCAGTCCTTTCGCCTGCTTCGAGCAGACATAAGGAATTGAATTGACGTAGCAGCGTCGCAGAAGTGCCTGCGTTAAATCTTGTAGATTTCACGCAGGCAATTTTGCGAGGCGCACAGCCGCCGGACCGCCCACCCTGCGTACTAGGAACGCACCCATTGTGGTGCAGGCCCATGGCTTTATAACGTGACGCATCTCCCTAGATGCGTCATGCTGTAAATGACTCGCAGGGATGCAGCACGTTTACGCCGCTGTTGCGTCACGCAAGGCAACGTAAACGTGGCGCAAGGGGCTTGTAAATGTAATCTGCCCCCTAGTGTCTAGCATTACGCAGTTCTGTAAAGTACACTCATACATAATAGTTACTCAGGCCAATGAGACCACGAAATAGAAAACAAATAAGCATAGTAGCAACGCCACTGAGAAGGAGAGCAGTGCACCTGAAATGCACAGAAGATTTTGAAATATAATTTAACTACAATGTAATCGTCATCAGCGGCATTATTGGCTTGCTCCATGTAAAAAACAAATATTTGCAATACAACAACACAGAGCAGGAGAAAACATCATAGTAGTGAGTGATTAAATGGCTACTACTACTCACCAAGCCCGGGGATCTCCAAGCCGAGCTGGTCCAGCAGGTCGCGCTCGCGGTCCAGGAGGTCCGTCCAGCGATGGGTGACCTGGCTGTAGGTGCGCTGGACCCCGTAGAGGTGGGATATGGCCCAGCACACCTTCTCCCACCGCTTCCGGCGCTCCCGCATATTGTAGCCGCCGGCCGCGATCCTGCCGCCTCCCGCGATGGTCCTGGGCAGGCGGCGCTGGACGAAGTAGACCAGCGCGCCCACTTCCTCCGGGCTGAATATCTCCCGTCGCGTCACCTGCTCCCCCCTCAATCTCCCGCATGCTGTCCTGGCACTGGGTCCAGCACTACTCCCCGCCGCCGCTGCGGCCCTCAAGTGCCTGGGCAGCTTCACGGCGCCTGGCTTGACCATGGTCTGGGCAGGTATGGTAGGAAGAAGTAGAAAATTAAGAAAGAATAGGATAGGGAAGAAGAAAAGAAAAGAGTTTAAAAAAGTAGTTTAAAAGTAAAGAAAAATAGCAGAAAAGACAAAAATATACAGCTAGGAAAAGAGAGGGATAGATAAGAAGCAAAATCGTAAAAAAAAAACTGAAAACAAGCAAAGGATGGCAAAGATACCAAGAGGATTAAACACCATGCCCAGACACAGGAAATGAATGAAAAACAAGATGGCCGGCGCCCGTTCACGAGCGCGAAAGTAAGTTTGCGCGAGATTTTCCTTGCGATCTCGTGCGAACCTCTAGATTTCCCGCGCGATCTCGTGCGAACCTCTACTCGCAATGCGCTTACTGCACGAGATTTTACATAGCGGGCGGAAACGGAAATACGTCACGCAAACAAAATGGCCGCGCCCGTACTTGACCTTGGGGTAAATTCGCGTGTTGCGCTGCAAGCGGCTCGCGAATACTGCAAAAAAAACTCACGAAACAACAAGCTGCAAAAAAATAAAATGCTCATTCGCACGAATTGGCGGCTTCCGCGGTCGGTTTCGCACGACGCCGCGCCCCGCGAATAGCGCGAAAAAACCGAAAAACGATTTCAGCAAAAGCAAAAGCAATGAGCAGGTGCAAAAGGTCAACCTCATGATTTGTAACGATTCTCTGTAGTGCTTCCTGAGGGGGCCCTCCAGAATTCGGTTGCCTGCTTGCAACTATTGTGTGACCCTGCTCTGACCTTAACTGTATGCCACAAAGGTCCTGATTTACAGCTAAAGGAGCAGACAAGCAGGTGCCAGGCTGGAACTTGAAATTCTTTCAGTGACACATTAATTAGCCCCTAATTCATTATTGTCAGTTGGGGCAGGGCAGGTGTTGTTAATAAACTAACCCCAAATTAATTCATGTCAGTTCAAGCAGGGCAGGTGGGCTTGCTTCCCCCCCCCCATCTTCTACAGTGATGATGAACCAGAGGGTGGCATTGATGTAACAGAGGGTGGCATGGGTCAAAGAGAGGGTGCCAGTGGTGAAACAGAGGGTGCTGGGAGGCTGTGATGATGAACTAGACGTAGAAACAACATAGTCGCGACCGTTGCGAGCCGACAAGTAAGTTCGCAATTGCGAACTAGTACCAAATCCTCGCGAACTGGTAGAAACACTTGCGAAAACAAAAAAACAAAAAATCCGCAAATTTGCGAGAATTCGCGGATTTTGCGGATTGCGAATTCGCAAATCCGCAAAATTCGCGAACGCGAGATTCGCAAAATTCGCCCATGCTTACATTGGACATATTCCTGTTGGCATTAGCGTTTGTATCACTGTTTTGAATATAGATGGTTTGAATAATAGTACCTTTTTAGCTTCACATAACACCTATTTTGTGTGTGGGAATCATGGATATTATCGATTGTCAGCTGGGTGGACAGGACTCTGTTAGGTATCATTTTTGTTGCCCCCTGTGTTTCTGACACCTCGATTGTATCATCGAGATCTTAAATTGTTCAACAATATTACTGTAAGTCGATATAAGAGAACCTTGAATACTGATAATATAGACCAAACAGATACTAGCCTACAACAATATATAGATTTGAATTTAGGATTGTTCTTTTTTGTGGGTACTGCATTAAACAGCAGAAAAGTGCTACGATTAACTAGAGTTGTAGAAGCTGTTACAGCTCTAGTAAACCTCACCGAAGAATTGCAAATTGCTAGAACTGTCATTATACAGAACCAAATGGTTCTGGACGTCATGCTAGCAGATAGAGGTGGTGCCTGTCGCATTATAGGTAGTAGTTGCTGCGTGTTCATTCCAGATCACACACTATCAGTGTATAAAGCGATTAATAAACTTCATAAAATCGCTGCAGACCTCCGTACAGAAAATGGTACGTGGACTTTTACAGGATGGCTTTGGACTCTAATTTCTGCCTGGGGCTGGAAAGTACTGACTGCTTTATGTATAATAATGGCAATAGTCTTAACTTATTATATGTGTATCCAGTGTAGTCCGATGATATGTTCTATGTGTATTACTGCTTGCACACCGACCAAAAGAAATGTTGCAGAAGTCAAAGTGCAGAATAACTTGAACAAGGAGATAGCTGATATGATGGTCATTGATATAAGGGATGAGTATCTAGCTTATCCCAGGAAGTCGAATGTCTTCAGCTATTCTGTGTGCTACTCTATACAATACTGAAGGGTGTTGTGTGGACTGTAGTACCACCTTTAAAGGTTTAATAAACTTTGCTTTTGTATTTTCCAGTTTCATTGCCAACTTCTTCCTATGGTCTGAGGACTTTGTGCAGAGAAGGGCAAACCCCTTGCACTAGTAGGCCTAGCTGAGGCTTGCTCACATCATGGGTACTAATGGAGTGATTGGATTAGTACATGGCACTAGCTGGGTGACTAGAGGAGTGCATTGGGAGTGACATTGTGATTTCTTGACTGCATGGGTACTACCTGGGAAAATGAAGCTGTGAATAAGCAGTGTGTATGTAGTTAGGGGACTGCAAGGATAGGGCACATGTTATTGTAGCACTGTATGTGTTAGTGTCTGGGTCATTGTATGAGTACATGTGTACTGACTGGATGATGAGAGTACTGCAATATGAGTGCATGGTAAATTTATAAGTGCTTCGGTATTGGCGCAGTGATTAGACAAGTACATGGTACTGGCTGGATGATTCGAGGAGTGCACGGAGAGTGACAGTGTGATTGCCGGACTGCATGGGTACTACCTGTGTAATTGGAGAAGTGAATTAGTAGTGTGGTTGTGGTTAGAGGACTGCAACCATAGTGCACATCTGATTGTAGCACTACATGTGTTAGTGCCTGGGTCATTGCCTGAGTACATGGATAGTGACTGGATTCTTAGAGTGTTGGTGGAGTGATTGGATATGGACATGGGACTGGCTGAGTAACTGGAGTAGTGCATTGGTAGTAACAGGGATATTAGTAAACTGTATAGATAACTGTCAAAAGAATGTGCATGAATAAGTGCCTGGGTAATTGCATGAGTACAAGGGTTCTGACTGGATGATTAGAGTACAGCAATGTGAGTGCATGGTGAATTTATACGTGCTTGGACATTTGCGGAGTGATTGGATTAGTACACGGAACTGCCTGGGTGATTGGAGGAGTTCACAGGGAATCACAGTGTGAATGCTGGACTGCATGGCAACTACCTGGGTAATTAGAGAAGTGAATCATTAGTGTGTAGGTGGTTAGAGTACTGCATAGATAGTGCACATGTGATTGTAGCACTGCATGTGTTAATATTTGAGTCATTGTACAAGTACATGGATAGAGACTGGATACTTAGAGTGCTGCAAGCTGACAGAATGGTGAATTTATAAGTGCTTGGGCTTTGGCGCAGTGATTAGATAAGGACATGGTACTGGCTGGATGATTGGAGGAGTGCACAGAGACTGAGAGTGACAGTGTGGTTGCTGGACTGCATGGGTACTACTTGGGTAATTGGAAGAGTGAATTATTAGTGTGGGGGTGGTTAGAGGGCTGCATGGATAGTGCACATTTGATTGCAGCACTGCATGTGTTAATGCCTGAGTCATTGTACAAGTACATAGATAGTGACTGGATACTTAGAATGCTGCAAGTTAACAGCATGATGAATTTATAAGTGCTTGGGTTTTGGTGCAGTGATTAGATAAGGACATGGTACTGGCTGGATGATCGGAGGAGGAGTGCACGGAGGGTGACAGTGTGATTGCTGGACTGCATGGGTGCTACTTGGGTAATTGGAGGAGTGAATCAGTAGTGTGGAGGTGGTTAGAAGACTACATGGGTAGTGCCCATTTAAATGGAGCACTACATGTGTTAATGCCTGAGTCATTGTACAAGTACATGGATAGTGACTGCATACTTAGAGTGCTGTAAGTTGACAGCATGGTGAATTTATAAGTGCTTGGGTTTTGGTGCAGAGATTAGATATAGACATGGTACTTGCTCGATGATTGGAGGTGTACACGGAGAGGGGAAGCAACCTTTACAATTCAGTCATTACATCGCACGTCATTACAACGCATACCATTACAACGCATATTACCCATATATATATATATACTATTTCCCCCTCCCTCTCAAAATCTCTAACTCCCTAACCCTTTTTCGTAAGTCTTTAAAAACCTGGCTCTTCCCCCAATCTGCCTAGTCTCTCTGTCTTCTGTACTCTCAACCAGCGCCAGGAAACCCATGGTGTCAGTGCGCTTTATAAGCTCCCCCTACGATACGATACGATACGATACTATCCGACGCTTACCCTACTGTTGCCCTCACTGGCGTTAGAATAGTAATTTTTACCCCTACACTATCCAACCTCTTACCCTACTGTTGCACTCACCGGAGTTAGAATAGTATTTTTTACCCCTATACTATCCAACACATACCCTACTGTTGCACTCACTGGAGTTAGAATAGTAATTATTACCCCTATACTATCCAACACTTAGCTTAAATGCAATGTAATGGTATGCATTGAAATAGTGTGCATTGTAAAGATATAATGTGATCTAATGGAATGCGTTGTAAAGGTAGTTTTTGAAAATGCAATGTAATGGCATGCTATGTAAATGAATGTGTCGTAAAGGATGTTGCAATGTAAAAACTGTGTTATAAAGGCATGCATTGTAAATGTATGCGTTGTAATGTCATACATTCGACTGTGATGCCTCCTCCTGGGTGGATGGGGCGGTCCTAGCACAAGATCTTGTATCCGTCAGGAATGACGGTAGTGATGTTGGGTGAAGGGTTGTCTTTGGCCCAGGTTTCTGTGAGGAAGATGAAGACCCCAAGTGGGTGTTGAGGAGGTCCCAGATTTCTATGATGTGCTTGTGAAGGGAACGTACTTCGAGAAGGATGCAGTTGAGTTGTTTGTGAGCAGTGATGTCCGGTAGGCTGGGAGATGCTGCTGAGGTACGCAGGTGGGTGAAGGTGCGACAGCAGTGTGGACAGGAGAGAGGGCTGTGGGTGTTGTTTGGCGTAGAGAAATGACAGTTGTTGCTGCCTCCAGGGTCAAGACCTTGGAGGGGTCTGGAGTCATAGCAGAGGCGGGTTTGAGGACCGGGGTCCCTGGCAATCGTCACGGAGGGGAGCAGACAGGCTTGCATTTGACATGCCTTAGGCGCGCCAGCTGTGTGACGGTGCAGCGGACCGCATTAAGTAGGGATAGGGGGAGGGTGGGTCAGCTGGGAGGTGGGAAGGACACACTGGAGAGGAAAGAGGCAGTGGTGGCAGCAACCATGGGGGGATGCAGTAAAAAAGAAAAAGGGGAAGACAAAAGGAAGGAAAAAAAGAGGGCACAGAGGAAAGAGCCAAGAAGAAAAAGAGGGCATGTAGAAAAGAGGCAAGATAGGTAGAGGCAGAACGGCAGAAGAGCAGGGTGCTATTCCACTGGACAACCAGGCAGGAGTCTGCAGGTGGAGTAGGGCCTCGAACACCCTGCAAAAGTGAGCTCAGGGGGCAACACTCAGTGGTGGAGCTGCACGGGGAGAGCAGTAACACTGACCAGGTCATTGGTCTTGCTCTTCTTGCCACGCAGCAGCTGTCATTAGGTAGGGATCAGGGGAGGGCGGGTCAGTTGAGAGGTGGGAAGGACACACTGGAGGGGGGAGGGGTTGTGGGGGAAGCAGCGGCTGGGGGGAACATGCTGTAAAAAGAAAGAAAAAAACACTGGAAAAAAAGAAAAAGGGAAAGACATAGAAGGCAAAGAAAAAAGAGTGAACAGAGGAAAGAGGAAAGAGGCAAAAGAGAAAAAGAAAGCATGGAGAAAAGAGGCAAGAGAGACAGAGATGGAAGAGCAGAATCCTCCATCCTTTCAAAGAAACAGAACTGACCTACACGGTAATAGAGATCTGCCCATGACTATGCTTCGGTCAACTGTCAAAGCCAAGATCAGCACTTGTGTCTCCTTGCCCCACAATTGACAGTTCAAGTAGAGGGCCACAAATTCAGCCTTAATTTGCCCATAACACATTAAATCACATTGCTGGACACATGGATAGACAACTAATCGTTACAATTTGAAGTTTGAACTAATTTTAGTTAAATTCCTACAGTAAGTTATGTAAGTAGGTATATCCAAACCAAAGAAACTGCCAGATAAATATAGTATTCCGGTTCAGGGAAAAAGTCCAGCCAGCAGGAGTAAAGTCCGGAGCAAATTTGTTTGAGAGATTTCTCACTGATTCCAAATATATCCCTAGGGAAGAGATAAAGATAATAACAATGAATGCCAATCAATTAACTTCCATAACAGATTCTGTTATTATATGCAAGTTAAATTATACAATACACATGAAAGGAATTAGACTCTACCCTGCAAGTCTAGATAATTAAATACAATAAAATAGGCAGATTTGAGTCAATTACATTGTGTTCAACATACAAACAGATTTAGACCCTGGCGGACCGAGTAACATCCGTTAGGGTAGCAAAGGATTTAAAGTTCACCATCGTGATGAACAGTAGTCTGTCTTATTTAAAGATGACCACTGGCCCTGTGGTCATCTATGTACTCTGAAAAGAACTGCAATCATTACAGTTCCCTTCAAGGCACAAAACTTTGGGTGGAATGCCACTATCGGTTTTGACGGCAGAGCTCCAAACTTAAGATTTTTAATTTTTCTCCCTAAATGGAACTTTATAAGTAACAAAAACAGATTGACTCCAATCCATAAGAGTTTTCTTTCATGGTGTGGATGCAGGGCCCACTATTTTTTCCTGTGCCCTATCGCCACATATTCTCTGGCGATGATGGACAAACAAAAGACACATCGACCGTACACTCTAAACAGAGTGGGATTTGTGACGACTTTCGTCTATACTGTCGGGCCATCGGAAGTAGCTTTCCGCCAACTCAGCCCCCGCTGTCCGGGGTTGACCATCCTTTCAACCTTAAGCAAGGAGGGCAGACTGTCAGTTTGGTGGGCAGGGTAAGCTGTCATGTTTGCAGTGGAGTACATTCTGACAAATTTTAAATTACCTGCATAGGGTTTTGTGATATTGATTGCTCTTTCATAATAGTATATAAAGCACTGCAAATAAGAAAAGCATTTTTTAAAAATGACAATTCCTTTATTCTTCAAAACTGGTTAGCTGCAAAAGCTTGCATTGTAGTCCTGTAAAATACTATGGCCCAATGATCCATTGGGGATGCCCTTCAAATTGCTTACATTCTTAAAGGTGAGCATAGCAAACTGTGCTAATCCTCTAAGACATCTATGGCTGAGGGTATATTGGGAACCACAAGTCCATGAAGCACATTTTTACTGCTGACAGCTCAATGCGAGCTGCCATTTTAAACTTTTGATGGGTACAGATGAACTTATGCCACGGTGGTGTATTAATATTTCTTTTTTGTGTTTAGGCTACTTTAGAATACCCGTTTCACAATGTTACAGAAGGTGGAGTTTTAATTATTGGTTAATTAGATGAGGACATTGCCCATCAGCTATGAATGGGAAAGAATGAACTGTGAAAGGTCGCCGACTTGTTGTGGTTCTGTCCCTCACTGGAGAACTGGTGCTTTTAGTCCAGTTAAACTATGGCATAAACACCTTCTTTAAATGGGACAACTAGAGGTGGCTGCTGTAAACAGGAAGGCTTGTCAGACTCCCAGATGAGGTTCCAGCAGGTTACTAAGGAGGACGGCCTGTAACCTAATTAATTTGCCTCTATGTTTTCTGTCTGTTTTTCTGTCTGTTGTTGGTGCAGCAAATTGTCCTTACACTGAAGGACCCAATGTTTTGTATGCAGCAGTATCTGGCTGCCACCTTGTGTAACTACTTCAGGCCACATTTCCTGTCTACATGCCCCAGGGAGCAAGTGAATTACATTTGGCCAGATTCTGTATGATAATTAATTTTAATGGCAAGCAAAATCTAGCTCACTAATTTTCAATCCTCTAAAATGTCTACAGTTTTATTACTGAGCATCACAGGCTAAATGTTCGTGCCCCTGATGACAGCCTTACCTACAGAGTGGGGAGGTTTGTGTAGAACATTCTGATCAGCACCTAGCATTCCCTATGTGCATAAAACATAATGCTCATGGACATAAGTATTTGGAAATTGTGTGTAGGTTGACATAAAGGTTTGTGGTGATTGAGGGTATGTAGTTACTATTCATATGTCCAAACAAGAGGATCTCTACAGAGGCCGATGTCCTCAAACCAGAAGTAGACCAGTTTGAACCTCTTGGTAATCTGTCTTCAAGCTGGTTCACCAGTAAGTGGGGAAGATAAAATCCCCTGAGCCAGGGAACTGTCTAAATGGTAAAGAGAATCTACAGCTGGACTATGCCAGTAAGAGGCCCCATCAGCACCTCTGTTTCCTGCATTCCTTCATCCAGGCAGCTCCTTATCCGCCCTCTTCAGATCACATCAAGATAACCTCTCTCAGCAGTTCAACAGTAAGGGTAAAGGAACAATAGCAATTGTGAGCCAATCTCCCTTTATGAGCATAAATATGCCATTGTATATCAAAGTAAATAATACAATAATAAATATACAACAAATAAAAGATCTTTAAAAACAAATAGCAGCACTCCCATCCCTTTAAAATCACCAGCTTCCACTACTCTACATATTCAGCCCCGTATAAAGACTTATAGGGCCAGATGTAGGTCCCCCAAAACCGGTCGGTAACTGCCGAAATTACGGAATTTCGGGTTACTGACCGGTATTGGGTTTTTGAGATGTAGGTGGCATTTTTTAAGGATTCGTTATTTTACTGAATCAGTAATTTAAGGATTCGGTAAAATACCGAATTCTTAACATACCGATTCGGTAAATTACTGAATCCAGGATGTAGGAAGCACTTAAGGTAGTGCATTCCTCAGTTAAGGATTCATTATTTACCACCAACTAGAAGTTGGTGGTAAATAATGAAAACCTTTAAAAAAGCATTTTTTTGTGCTTTTTCAACAGTGCCATGAAACAGACATACATGCCCTTAGGGCATGTATGTCTGCAACATGTGCACCCATACCAAATTGAGGGGTGCAACAGGGTGTCAAAGTGACACCCTGCCACCCTTAAATGTTTCTCCCTTTTACCGAATCGGTATTTACCAATTCGGTAATTGACATTTATTCCTATGGGCCTCCAGGCCCATAAGAATGAATGGCAATTACCGAATCGGTATATACCGATTTAGTAATTACCGAAACTTACCGATTCTGTAATTTTTACAGAAAAATTACTTACATCCCATTTACCTGCTCTCAAATACCGAATCGGAATGATTCGGTATTTAAGAGTCGGTAAACGGGGATCACCTACATCTGGCCCACAGTGACAACCTATGGGACATTTGTCCTACACTTAGGCCAACAATGCTTTGTTATACCACAAAACATTGACTATTATACAAAGGAACGCCAACATAATTAATCGGTAGCTTCGGCCTGGGCTATCAAGTACCTTATTGTAACTGGCCAGGCAAGCAGAATATAACTGGCCACTGCCATACAGACTGCTGGATTAACCGTTCTGAAGCAAAGTGCAAGTGCTTTAGTCAAGGTACGATCGAGAACTGCTTAAACAGTGGTACAAGCCATGTGGAGCGTAAGTGATTGGTTTTAGTGCAAAACAGCAAAAAGTGAGTGTGTCTCCCACTCTCCAAACTTACAATCCCAACAATTGGTTCCAAAACGGTTAACAGCAAACTTGGCCACATACCCTCTGGTAGGTAGAGTACCCAAGCAGAAGTTTAAGTGTGGCGTGCAACAGTGGCAATTTCAGTTAGCTAAATACCGAATGTATGTTGTTCTTGCAAATAGTTAAAAGTCAAATGTGAGGAACAGGCCTGTCCAAGGCGAGAAGTTTCCAGCTCATGAAGGTGTCTTTTATCAAGCCAACTGTGGCGGGATCTACAAGAGCTGAACTGGACCAAAGATGACAGAGTCCAATTTCATCCAGGTATCTCTTAACACAGATTAGCCAGGGATTGTACTGGAAATTTCCAGGGTCGATGCTTCCATAACCGCTCTCAGATATGATGCCCAATGGCGGCTGTGATTTACTTAAATTCAAAAGGGGATGGCAGGAATTAATTTTCATTTATTTGCGATGGCGTGCAGTCACTGTATAACCAGAGTAGCTGCTACTACCGCTTTTTGTCTGTAAACTTGTAAGATAATGCTCAGGATGTGGCAACCAATTTTTTCTCTAGTCTAAAGGATGGCATTTGCTTGACGCTGCAAGGAATTGGCTGCCTTTTCAATATGGTCAAGCCAGTTCAGTTTGTTAATGAAGTGAGTGCCCAAGTAGTCATAGCGCTTAACAGTTTCAAGCACCTGGCCTGTTATATTTGTGGATTTCCTTCAAGGCGGAGCCACTGAAATTTGCATCATTTTAGTTTTTTGTGTGTTAATAAAGATATTTCTGGCTACAGATGATCTTAAAGTTCTCCAAAGATGTATGCATTGGGTTTTGTTTACACATCAATAGCATCAATAGAACAACGTCATATGCAAAAAGAAGAATGAGTATTTATTTTTACTGCACAACCTCAGGACATCTAGGGCTCTCTCTGGATACAAATTCTTTGCATTTGTTTAAAATAGAACAGCGGGGCAAGTAGACAGCCTTGCTGTACACCAGAGCAGATTGTAAAATGAGTGGTGTATACCCCAGAGCTTCCGTAGCAAACAGAAGCTCTTGTTTCTGCATGCACAGTTTTAAGAGCTTGAAGGAGGCTGTTTTCCACCCCCATTTTATCTAGTGATTGCCAAAATTTGGATCTGTTAAGTAGATCAATCGCCAATTTTAAATCTACAAATGATAGATATAGAGACAATTTAAGCACCCTTCTGTTTTTGGCACACAACATATATGGTTTGACAGCTTGATCGATAGTGCTGATGCTTGAACAGAATCTAGCCTATGCATCAATTAGAACATTATTATTGTCAATCCACCCTTGCAGCCTATTTGAAAGTACACAGCTAAAGATTATTCAGGTGTTCTCTGATAATGAAATAGGTCTGCAATTATTGGGGAGCATCTTACGGGCACCATGATAGCAGTTTGCCACAAAGAGGGGATGCATTTTTTTCCAATTGCTGAGCAAAACATCTTAGATAGGACCATTGACCAGACCTTCAGGTCAGAGCGAAACGTCCACTGGGACACGATCGGGCCAAGGGTTTTATTGGCCTTTTGCTCTATGATTGCTCTTTCTACCTCCTGGCGTATAATGCTTAGTTCTCCATTTGGTCTATGGTTGGCAAGTTCTCCCAAATGTGTCAAACCTCCACTGCTATTATATACCTCCTTTTAGTGTTCCGGTCCACGTAGGTATGTGAGCAAATCTAATGGCCATGACTCGATAGACCATCCCCAAAAAAGATCTACTATTTTTCTCTTCTGCTGCCTCAATCAGGTCACTCCACACTCCTTGTTGGTAGTTTGATTTCTTCTTCCTTAGTAGGGATTTGCATTTGCTCCTTTCGCTCTTAAACATTTGATTATTGATTAACGAATGATGCCGGTACATATGTGCGTTAGAGACCTTTGACTTGGCAAGTTTACACTCCTTATGGTACCACCCAGAGTAATTCTTTAGCAGACCATTCTACTTGGCCACTCTCGATGTAGACCACTTGTATTTAAGCTCACTTGACAGAATTCTGTAATTTTCTATTATCACAATATGGTCTCCATTTTCCACAGCTTGAATATTCAGAAGATATTACTCTATGGATGCCATCAGCATGTTCTTGTCGATTGAGTAGCTATCCGCTATCCATTTTACATCTCTCCACCTGTTATCCAGGAAGATACTAGTAATATAACATGGAAGAGTTTCAAACCCTGTCACTATTCCATGCTTTAAGCACAGAGGGTCGTGATCACCCTTAGGCCACTGAATTACTTGCATTTATTTACCAGTTATCATTGGTTGTTTGGAAATACGATACCACTTCTCTTATTGATTTGGAACATAGGACCCTCAGGTGATTCGGCCATTATCGAAGCTTAGCTCTAGATTGGAGAGGAAGTTAACGGGGATCTCCCTTTACTATGCCTGCTGATTGGAATAGAGCAGGCAATATCAGGCAAAGAGATACCCCAGCTTGCTTCCTCTTTGCTCGCTGCCTCGTTTCATATACATTTGGGCAGATGAATATTAAAATCTCCACATACTATCAGTTAATGAATGTCACCATTTATTTCTTGGATGACTTCCTGTAGTATTGCTTATTGATCCGCAGGTTTACCACACTGGTTGGGCTTCAAATAGACATTGGCAACCACTACTATTGTTTGTGGTTTCTTGTGGGCCTTGGTATGTGCAACAAACATAATTGAGTTGTGATAAAGAAACCTTTGATACCATATAAGCTAGTTTTGTTGAGATCCAAGAGTGTAGCGGGAATTCTGTTCTCCTACAGAACTGTGCATAGAGACCTGGAACCTCGGTGAATTAGGATGGCCCAAAACAGACCTCAGTACCCAAAATCCCCTTACTGAGCTAGCTACAGTGTCTCATTGGTCATAGCAAACTCCCAATGCTTAGACAGACCAGAACATGAACTTAGATTACCTCAGGATTCGTGGAACACATGAACACTCTTTCGTTATATAATCATTGCAAACCAGAACATGGAGTAAATGAGGACACGTGCATGTTTGAAATATTTATTTACTAATGCATGGGTCTCAAACGCAGTATCTTGTACAATACTAGCAAACATATTATAAGCAACAGAGTTATCAGCATAGTTATTAGTCCATAAAAGGCGAATGGTGACAGCATACTAAGATGCTGAAATGAATAGGAATTAACAACTCCTAATTCTCACCCTCCCTATTTAGCATAGTATTTTATATCTATGAAGGTCTTATTTGGGTTTTAGCAGGGCGGGCCCATACCTCAAAATCTCAGTGGCAGAGGATCACATCATCTTCCACCAGCTCTCTGCATGCGAAGCACCATCAAGTGTGTTACGTGTGTGTTCAGCACAACAATGTAAAACCCGCACAGAGCCAGATTTTGGCAGCAGCATGTGTGTTATGTCTATGGAAGTACGAAGATCAGACCTCACAACAACATCGTGTTGAGTTATCCTTGTAGCCTTTAGCACTCACTGTGCAGACAGTGTACCGAGCAAAACTGATATCAGAGCAATAACATATTATTTCTCAAGTAAATCACGAAGCTCTTCTGGGTTGAAAGCTAAAATGACAATTATGTGTCATGTGCAAAAAGAGGCAGAAAAGTAAAATGGCGTTTAAACATTTAATAAGCTCATGCTAACTTAACACAGTATATAGAAAACAATTAGCTATATGACAGGAGGAGAGACCCACCCCCCGCCCTTACTGGATCTATTTGCTTTGGTGGAAAACCCCATTTTACCTGGCACTGAATCAGCTAAAGTACCATTCGCAGCTAAAGTCTCCAGAAACCAGCAAAACTTCTTGTTACTAACAAATGCCACTCAGTCCTCATCCTCAAACTTTAGTTGTAGGCCGGCTATATTCCTGGACATAATGGTTATCCCACTGGCTTCATGCTTTGCATCTCTCCAGGTCTAGTGGTACAATTTTGGACAGCAAACTGGGTGTTCTTTTAGGTAAAATGAGGCGGCTGAGGTGTAATACGTTTTGGAACTGCTGTATTATGGCTGTTCAGTACTGCTGGCAGACAGTGCCAAGTAATGCCCCTACCTACTGCAGGTTTAAGGCTTCTCTTCTGATTGATAATAGCGGCTCTATTACTCCCCTGGTACCTTTCATATTTGTTGCTTACCTTAGGACACCAGGAGTCAATTTGTAAAGGGCCTCAGGTCTTCTGAGGAGGAGGACTTGTGTATCGTGTTGCTCTGAGTTCTCCTGTCCCAACTTCCTCTGGCATTCTCGCTGCAATGCTATGCTCCAATCCCTAGTTTGGGGGATCATATTTAGGCCACTCACACAGAGTAACTGGTGCATAAAACTCCATGTCACTGTATACCCTACTCTAGCCAGTCTGGGATCGAGGGCTAGCGCGCTCACAGGGATTAATTAATTTAATATCCTGCAAGGCTAGCAAGCTAAGAACATGAATAGCCCGACACACTTCTAGTTGGCATGCTTGATTTAATAATAATGAACATACTGGATCAGGGAATAGATCAATAAAAGTAAATTTCGCTAGTGCTTGGGGGTGTCAATACATTACAATTCTCAAATATCCTGAGCGGTTTAGTTCCCATTACCGTGCTTTTTGATTCAGGCAGAAAAACGCTTGCACATGGGTTTCATTGCGTAAAGCTCCTACCATTTGCACCACTTTGCTCTTCACCATCAATTTAAGTGTTGTTATCTTCAAGTACTCTTAAGGAAGTCCCTGCCTGGATCGCTGTGTCTCCCGAAACATTTCCTGAATTTGGGGTTAAAACCTCATGTTTGCCTTATCTTTTTTCTGCACTTCAGAGGCAATCTAGCTTTCTTAATTCTCTTAACTTTCTTCTTCTTTTTGTACTTTACTTTTGGCTACGAGGTGGACTTAGCACATGGCTCTGCAATGAGGTGGGGGCAGTTGGGGTACAGGGTTTTTTAAAAAACTGGATACCGTTGCATAGTCTTTGTTGTGTTCCTCTTCTTCTTTAAATTTCTCTCCTGTTTCAAATGTGGAGCCATTTTGCTTTGATTATTTTCCTTCCCTTCTGGCTTGTTTACTTCTATTATGGCTTCCTTTTGTTCCCATACAGTGTCCTATTTAGTAACGCCTGGTCATTTGCAAGAGGCAGCATGGCCATCTCATGGCGCTTTTTTTCGTGCCTTGTGGATTCTATCTTTGTGTTCTTTTCTCCATTGGATGGTAAGAGTCACATGGCGGCCTCTACAATATGATTTTCTGCTACTACCCTGTGATCTCTATTTAGTGCCATAGGTTTCATTACATCTAATAGCCGATACACCATGTGTAGATGCTGAGTGGTTTCACGTTAAGGTTGCCAGCACTGGTGGACTTCTCCAGAGTTGCATGCAGCTTATAATCATTTGGTAGCAACAAGACTGGAGTTGGGGCATCTAATGTTGACAAATCTAAGATGGTTTGCAGTGTGGATCCATTGTGTGGTTGCACTGCCCTTTTGGGGGGAAACTGATAATGAGTGGTGCTCCCTGTTCGACAACGGTTATTGGTCCCTGGTCCTCACTGTTATTGAAAGGATCTTTCTTGCTCTTGACCATTGTGCAACTACCTGTGGTTTTTCCAATCCCCTCCAGCTTCGGTACTTCAACCCCTGCCCTGTTATTCATGGTCGTGAGGGAGGGCAATTTACTAGGGCACATCACCAGCATAACACATTCCTATACACAGATTCTAAGGACACATAACATATGCTTTCCCCATTACAGAAACATAACAAAAGGAACACACATGTGGATCACCTACCATAAAAAGAAGGCGAAAAAATATAAAGCTACCACAACCTAAACTTCTAAAACATATTGTAATCCATAAACTTGGCAGAAGGTTTCCTAGCTCTACTACTAGCTTAACTCTGCCATCACCCAAACCTACTCCATTTGGACAAAGGAAAAAAAAGAATCTTCATCCATTAGCAAACATGGCAAGATGTTGCCAAGAACAGGGGAAAAGTAGAAAAGTACTTGTGCCCTCTACACACAGATATGTTACTCCTATTCCAACACATTACCCCCTTCAACCTAAACTGCTCATTCTTTGTGACGGAGACAGAACTAGACAGTTTAAATTGTGATTTATCGTAACTCCTATGATGTCTGCTTCTTACATAGTCATACACTCCAGGTAGATTCTCAGTAGGGTCCCTCTCTTTCAATCCAAATAAACTATATTTCTCTTTTTATATTCTTCAACTCTATGTATTACCCCAAAAAATGATCTTCCTCTGTAGGACCCATGACAATCTCCTTCAACCACCATGGTGCTAGATAGGACCTCATTTCTATCCGCTCTACAATGCAAATGGTGAAACCCATAACGGAATTAAGCATGGCCATGTAAGCAATGTAGATTGGAATGCTCTGTTCCCATTTATTTCACCCCTTGATGCTAGTTGGACAGCTTCCTTAACGACATAAGTGAAATGCTCAACTTGCCAATTGGATTAAAGTGTTAAGAAGGAATCCTTTTATACTCCACACCACACCTGACCAGATATTTTGAAACCCTACTGAAAGCCAACCTGTGGCATATTATCAATAACCAAGTGCTCAGTAACGCCCTCTTTACAAAAGGCATCCTATAAAACTTGATTACAGTACTCAAAGTCACACTTTCATCAACATTCAACTCTGGACATTTATCATAATATTTTCCAACCACAATAGCCTAAACATCCCTCCTTGTCAGAGCCTGGAAGGGTGCTGAAAAATCAATCACGAATTTCCAATAAGAGCCTTCAGAAACATCCACAGGCAAGGACTGAACCACACAAAATGGTGCCAAAATATCACTTCAACCACATAATATGCCTTGCCCCAGCCAACGATCCACTACTTTATCCACCATTTGCTACTGAACATGTGAAGATTAATACCACGACCCTGGTCAGCATAATATCAGGAGGGGAGGAAATTAAATGTGGCCTTCTAAAAGCCCGCTCTTTGGTGAAACATGCGGTACAAAAGGGGGTGGTGATGGACGGAGCATCTGAACCAATCAAACACTCACACCCAGTCAAAAGATCTGGGTTTAATCCATCACCGTTCTTTAGCCCACTCTGCCACCCCAGTTCAGACATGGCTTTATGCAAGTCAGTCTGACCCTGTGCCTCATGGGAACAGTCCAGCCCGAACTGCCAAGCCATGTCTTCCCTGGACCGGAAACAAGCTTCCGAGGACCGGTTTCTGGCATTTCAGCTGTCTTCAGCCCGGCTTGCTTGAATCCAGTGGCAAAGTGAGCAAGGGACTCACGTCTGAGCATACCCTGCCACACTTATGGCGGCCAAAAGCGGTACAAAAGGGGGTGGTGATGGACGGAGCATTTGAACCAATCAAACACTCACACCCAGTATAAAGATCTGGGTTTAATCCATCACCGATCTTTAGCCCACTCTGCCACCCCAGTTCAGACATGGCTATATGCAAATCAGTCTGACCCTGTGCCTCATGGGAACAGTCCAGCCCGAACTGCCAAGCCATGTCTTCCCTGGACCGGAAACAAGCTTCCGAGGACCGGTTTCTGGCATTCCAGCCGTCTTCAGCCCGGCTTGCTTGAATCAAGTGGCAAAGTGAGCAAGGGACTCACGTCTGAGCATACCCTGCCACACTTATGGCGGCCACAAGCGGTACAAAAGGGGGTGGTGATGGACGGAGCATCTGAATCAATCAAACACTCACACCCAGTCAAAAGATCTGGGTTTAATCCATCACCGTTCTTTAGCCCACTCTGACACCACCGTTCAGACACGGCAATATGCAAATCAGTCTGTGTTGAGGAGTCCTGTGAAACCCTTCTGACGTTTCCTTTCGAGCTGCAAACTCCCAACTCCCTCAAGGATTTACCAACACAATCAGAACTTAAAACACTGACTGGATTGACTTCTCCTTCAGGGAAAGGGGAAGTGGACAGAGAGACTCACAACAAATTATACAAGATTTGGTCTTCAGTTGAGTCTCTCTCAAGAAAGTGCTCCAGGCCAAGAATCTTCTCTCAAAGATGTTCTGCGCTGCCTTCACGCTACACTGTGATGCAACATTAACAGCAATTACTCAGTTGACAATTTCTTAACTAATTTCTATATTCAACTAAACATTGTGCTTACTGACCATCAATCCGTTTGACCCTTGTTCGCACTTTTACTGAAGTATTAGCACTGACTCAGAAGCTTGACACCTTCAAATAAACATAACATGTCAGAATCACTTAAAACTTTAACTAAGGTGACAGGCTAATTAGATTAGTTGGGTTAGTTTTAACTAAACTCAGAATCTTCATGCAAGGTCATACCTGAGTCTTTAGTTACTTCTTTCATAGGTGATTCTGCAGTTGGAAGACAGAAAATAACAGCCTATCCAATTTTCCGTTGCTAACTAAATTATTATTTCCAATCCTACTCGTAAATCTGCACACCATTACAAGTATATATATATATATATAAATATTTATATATCTCTGTCATAAGGTCTACATATTCCAACAGTACACATTAGCTCTGTTTGACGTTTTCATACATTTGCCTTTACCAAGGCTTGTTTTTTTTCCTGGCCCAGTTGTAAATATGCGAGGCTTTTGAAATATACCTCTGTAACTAAATCAACATAACACCATTTGTACACATTGGCCCTATTTGCCTGTAAATCTGCCTATTTAACACATTTGCCTTAACCAAGGCTTGTTTTAACTCTGCATTCCGCTTTTGCGCGATAAAACAATTCACAGTTAACTCAATTCTAAAGTTGAGGTTAATCTCTTTGAACTAATTGGGAACGCTTCGTGTAACTAGCTTTTCCCAAAGAGTAAATTAAAACTGCTTAATGCACAATGTCTTTTGCCTTTGTCAAGGCTTGTTCCTTTCTCAGTTCAACTCGACGTGCTAGCTTAGAAATGTCTTGCGCGGAGTATCGACTGTAAATAAGCCTTTGCCACTTACTAATTAGGTAAATTGTTCGTGGCCCTTATTAAAAAGAAATAATCTCTCTTACTGTCTCTTTCCAAGGTTTTTTAGCAATTACTCACTGTCCGACTGACAGGAGCCTCGAACTGCCGACCGGCAGAGGGAAGCGGGGAAACAAACCTCCCGGCTGCTTCAGAAATGCCGGAGCTCAGTCAAGCAGTCACGCTGGCATAAATCAGCGTCGATGACTGGCGGGGAACTCAGGACCTCGCCGACAGGTTTCCTCAAAGGATTCAAAGGCTTTACCAGAAATTAAGGGAAAGCGGCGGTTTCAAGGCCAGGGAAGCCACCACGAGGGGACAGAAGCTCTCACAGGGAATAACGAGAGACGAAGCGTTTGGCAGTTGGCTGAAGCTAGTATTTATAGCTTCAGCCACGAGACCAGCACGAGGCTCACACTTCAGGATACCAAGCGCGAGGGCAGACAGAGCCTGTCTTCACATGAGCGCACAATCTAGGAAACAGCACACAGTAAATGGAAATAACAAACAAGCATTGCTAAAGGCAATTGATACAGATTACATTTCAATAAAGAGTTTTATTTACACTTAACATAAAATCATACTCTAAATGAAATCAATAAACTAAAGCAACACTTAGATTAAATATATATATATATCCACTGAAACCATTCTGGGTCTGTACCTAATTAAGACGACCTGTAACACCCCTAACAGTTCCTCCCCCCAAAGGTCGTCTTACAGGTCTAGGTTTATCAGGATGCAGAGCATGAAAAGATCTAACAAGTCTAGGAGCATGAACATTTTTCTCAGGTTCCCAAGATCTCTCAGAAGGATCATAACCCTTCCAGTCAACCAAATAAAACAAGGCACCCCGAATTCTTTTGGAATCTAGAATGGATTTAACCTCGTACTCAACATGGTCACCGACAATTACCGGCGGTGGTGGGTTATCAGCACGAGTAGAAGGTTCAAAAGGTTTCAACAGAGAAACATGAAAAACAGGATGAATAGCATATTCCTCAGGTAAAACTAATTTTACAGACACAGGGTTCAAAACCTTTTTAACTTCAAAAGGCCCAATATATCTAGGCTTCAACTTCCTGGGACCTTCCATCTGAATGTTTCTAGTAGATAACCACACCAACTGACCTTCCTTATACAAAGGGCCAATTTTACGATGAGAATCAGCAGTCCTTTTCATAGATACCTTACTTTTGACCCATTGCTTTCTAGCCTTATCTTGAATATCCAACAGATGAGTCAACCTATCCGTAACTGCTGGCATAGACAATTGCTCATCAGGTAAAAGTATAGGAATAGATCTTGGATGTTGACCAGTGAGAAAATAAAAAGGAGAACAACCCAAAGCTGAATGAGTGGTGTTATTATAAGAAAATTCTGCCCACGGTAACATTTCATCCCAAGGGTGAGAAGAGGTAGTTAACAAACATCTTAAACCCTGTTCAACATGCTGATTCAATCTCTCCGTTTGACCATCCGTCTGTGGGTGAAAAGAAGAAGACAGAGCCAACTCAATTCCCAAAAGTTTGCTAAGTTGTGACCAGAATTTAGAAATGAACTGAGGACCCCTATCCGAAATAATCTTTGAGGGCAGACCATGAAGCTTCACAATATTAGATAAAAATACAGCACTAAATTCAGTTGCCGAGGGAATCTTATGTAATGGAATAAAATGTCCCATTTTGGATAACAAATCCACCACCACGAGGACTGTAGTAAAACCATTAGACTTAGGAAGATCAGTAATAAAATCTAAACTGATTGTATGCCAAGGGTGAGGGGGAATAGTCATAGGACGAAGTAAACCCATTGGAACCTCATGTAAAGCCTTTTGACGAGAACAAACTGGACAGGCTTTCACGAATTGCTGAATAATTGAAATCATTTTTTCCCACCAAAAATGACGTTGACACAAATCCAAGGTTTTGGTAATACCAGGATGTGCAGCAATCGCCAAATCATGATTCCATTGCATGACCTTATCCTGTAAATCTCTTGTGGGAATAAACAATTTATCATTGTGATAGAAAAACCCATCTCTAATGGAATTACCTTTTTTTAATAACCATTCATGAACCTCAAAATTCTTTAATTCTTTTTTTACTGAATCCAAGAAACTTTCAGAATGGATTTCAGCAGCAATTTTTTCTAAAGGCAAAATGCTGGGAGGATCCTTCATAGAATTTAAATCCTTTTCACAAACTAAACGTGAAAGTGTATCAGATAATAGCTGCTTCTTTCCTGGTCGATACATAATCAAAAAATCAAATTCGCTAAAAAATTGCAACCACCTCATTTGTCTGGGAGTAAACGCTTTAACAGTGGAATAAAATTGCAAATTTTTATGGTCAGAATAAACCGTAATAGTGTGTTTAGCCCCCAAAAGATGATGCCTCCATTCTTGAAACACATCTTTAATAGCTAACAATTCACGTTCTGCAATCGTATAATTTTGCTCGGCCAAAAGTAATTTTCTGGAGAAAAAGGCGATTGGATGAAGGTGACCAGTATTTGAATCCTTTTGAAGCAACACACCACCAATAGCAGTCTGTGAAGCATCTGCTTCCACAAAGAAAGGCCTATTAGGATCAGGATGTACCAAAATGGGAGCCGAGGTAAAAGCCTTCTTCAACAAAGAAAATGCCTGATCAGCCTCCTCAGTCCAAGAGAAGACTTTCCCTTTTTTCAATAACTGGGTAATAGGAGTAACAATTTCAGAAAATTTAGAAATGAAACGCCTATAAAAATTAGCAAATCCTAAAATTCTCTGTGTTTCTTTTATTGAAGCAGGGATTGGCCAAGATAAAATTGCCTCAACCTTCTTAGGATCCATATGAATTCCCTCAGGTGACAAACAATAGCCAAGAAATTCAACTTGAGAAGCATGGAAAACACATTTTTCCAACTTAGCATACAGAGAATGATCTCTCAATCTCTGTAATACCAACTGAACATGCTGTACATGCTCCTCCATACTTTTAGAATAAATTAAGATGTCATCTATATAAACAATACAACAGACATCCAATAAATCATGCAGGACCTCATTAATGAAATATTGAAAAGCCGCTGGAGCGTTGCAAAGACCAAAAGGCATAACCGTATACTCAAAAAGACCAAATTTCGTACGAAAAGCGGTCTTCCACTCATCGCCTTCTTTGACTCTAATCAAATGATATGCTCCTCTAAGATCCAACTTGGTGTAGACACTAGATCCTTTAATTTGATTAAGAAGCACTGGAATCAAAGGCAATGGATATCTATTCTTAATGGTTGCTTTATTAACCTTTCTGTAATCAATACAAGCCCTCAGATCCCCAGACTTCTTCGAAACGAAGAAAAGAGGAGACGAAACAGGAGAAGTAGAATGTCGAATGAACCCTAACTCCAAAAGCTCATCCAAATAGTTCCTTAAATAAACATTTTCAGGCTCCGTTAAGGCGTAAATTCTGCTACATGGCAGAATAGCACCAGGAACTAAATCAATTCTGCAATCAAAAATTCTGTGCGGTGGTAATTGGGTTGCTTCAACAGGATCAAAAACCTTAGAAAAGTTTCTATACTCAACTGGAAGCCTATTATCTTCCGCAGTTAGAGCAGCACAAAAAAGGGGCATCACCGGATCTTTGGTTTCTTGATAACAGTGTAACTTACAAAAAGAAGACTCCAAAGTAACAGTCCTTTTAATCCAATCAATATTGGGATTATGTAATTCCAACCAAGGAATGCCTAGGATGACACCAAAACTTGGAGCATCAATAAGATCAAAAACCACTTTCTCCGTATGCCCATTATCTGCTACCAAAGTTAATGGTTCGGTGTTAAATTGAATCATACCAGAAGATAAAACCGAACCATCAACCGCTCTCACAGACTCAGGCTCCTCCTTAGTAACAAATTTCAGATTCAATTTATGTGCAAACCCAATATCGAAAAAATTCCCAGTAGCCCCAGAATCCAAAAGTACAGGAATGCTATGTCTTTGAAGAGTAGTTAAAATAAAGACCATCCGAATAGTAAAATGTTTAGGAATATGTGTAGTTACATTGGTGACAAATTTGGAGATCTTAGAAGAAGACTTGCTCGAGGGAACGATCTCAGCTTTCCTCGAGTATTTTAGTTTTCCGACGGCTTAATAGGGAGAGTTTCAACAACTAAAACTTTCTTTTTTGTGGGTTTCACAGAACAATCCTTGGCAAAATGCCCAGGTTTGCCACAATATAAACATAAATTGCCCTTACGCCTCCGTTCTTTTTCTTCAGGAGTTAAAGGCCCTTTGAACCCACCCGGTAAAACAGATTCAACAAAAACATTCTTAGCCTCAGACTCTTTTTTCTCAACTTTAACAAGAGGACTTCTAAAGTCACTCCTAGTTTTTTCATTTCTACGTTCACCCAATCTGTGATCAAGTCTAACCACTAGATCCTGAAATTCCTTAAACCCATCAGGTAAATTCACTATGTGCGCAAGGGAGTCTTTTAAATCATCTTTTAGACCTCTATAAAATAAAGAAATCCTCTTCTCCTCAGGCCAATGAGTTTCAGACAGAAGCCTATTAAAGGTAGTTATATAGGATACAAGGTCCTTGGTCCCTTGACGAAGACTCAATAACTCATTATCAGAAGATTGAATTAAGGTATGTTTGGCGAATAGACTGGACATGGCCAATTTAAAATTCTGCAAATTGTGAAGCAAAGGATCATTATTATCTACTAAAGGCATGGCCCAATTAGCAGCCACCCCTCCCAGATAAGAAATTATAAAAGCCACCTTAGCAGAATCAGAAGAAAAAATTTGAGGTTTACACATGAAGTGCAATTGACATTGACTAAAAAATGTTGCAAATCTGCTATTATCGCCAGTAAACCTTTCAGGATTAGCCAAAGGGACAGGTGTGGGAGTAACAACAGTTACTTGAACTGGTTGTTTTTCTGACTGAACTTCTGAGGTATGAGGCTGAATAACCTCAACTCCAAATCTGGCTGGCGCTAAAACTGGTTTCTTCTCCTTAGAAGAATCCCTCCAAGACGAGAATCCAACCCTAGTCTCATCTAGCTCCTGACGAAGCGATTGATTCTCTAAGCGTAAATTTTCCATCTCCACTGTCATCTTCTGGACTAACTGTGACAACTGTGAAGCATCCATGAGGGTGAGTTTGCAGACTAGAAAGGAAACGATTTTAAAATTGGGAAGTTTGGCTTCGTCTACTGTTGAGGAGTCCTGTGAAACCCTTCTGACGTTTCCTTTCGAGCTGCAAACTCCCAACTCCCTCAAGGATTTACCAACACAATCAGAACTTAAAACACTGACTGGATTGACTTCTCCTTCAGGGAAAGGGGAAGTGGACAGAGAGACTCACAACAAATTATACAAGATTTGGTCTTCAGTTGAGTCTCTCTCAAGAAAGTGCTCCAGGCCAAGAATCTTCTCTCAAAGATGTTCTGCGCTGCCTTCACGCTACACTGTGATGCAACATTAACAGCAATTACTCAGTTGACAATTTCTTAACTAATTTCTATATTCAACTAAACATTGTGCTTACTGACCATCAATCCGTTTGACCCTTGTTCGCACTTTTACTGAAGTATTAGCACTGACTCAGAAGCTTGACACCTTCAAATAAACATAACATGTCAGAATCACTTAAAACTTTAACTAAGGTGACAGGCTAATTAGATTAGTTGGGTTAGTTTTAACTAAACTCAGAATCTTCATGCAAGGTCATACCTGAGTCTTTAGTTACTTCTTTCATAGGTGATTCTGCAGTTGGAAGACAGAAAATAACAGCCTATCCAATTTTCCGTTGCTAACTAAATTATTATTTCCAATCCTACTCGTAAATCTGCACACCATTACAAGTATATATATATATATATAAATATTTATATATCTCTGTCATAAGGTCTACATATTCCAACAGTACACATTAGCTCTGTTTGACGTTTTCATACATTTGCCTTTACCAAGGCTTGTTTTTTTTTCCTGGCCCAGTTGTAAATATGCGAGGCTTTTGAAATATACCTCTGTAACTAAATCAACATAACACCATTTGTACACATTGGCCCTATTTGCCTGTAAATCTGCCTATTTAACACATTTGCCTTAACCAAGGCTTGTTTTAACTCTGCATTCCGCTTTTGCGCGATAAAACAATTCACAGTTAACTCAATTCTAAAGTTGAGGTTAATCTCTTTGAACTAATTGGGAACGCTTCGTGTAACTAGCTTTTCCCAAAGAGTAAATTAAAACTGCTTAATGCACAATGTCTTTTGCCTTTGTCAAGGCTTGTTCCTTTCTCAGTTCAACTCGACGTGCTAGCTTAGAAATGTCTTGCGCGGAGTATCGACTGTAAATAAGCCTTTGCCACTTACTAATTAGGTAAATTGTTCGTGGCCCTTATTAAAAAGAAATAATCTCTCTTACTGTCTCTTTCCAAGGTTTTTTAGCAATTACTCACTGTCCGACTGACAGGAGCCTCGAACTGCCGACCGGCAGAGGGAAGCGGGGAAACAAACCTCCCGGCTGCTTCAGAAATGCCGGAGCTCAGTCAAGCAGTCACGCTGGCATAAATCAGCGTCGATGACAGGCGGGGAACTCAGGACCTCGCCGACAGGTTTCCTCAAAGGATTCAAAGGCTTTACCAGAAATTAAGGGAAAGCGGCGGTTTCAAGGCCAGGGAAGCCACCACGAGGGGACAGAAGCTCTCACAGGGAATAACGAGAGACGAAGCGTTTGGCAGTTGGCTGAAGCTAGTATTTATAGCTTCAGCCACGAGACCAGCACGAGGCTCACACTTCAGGATACCAAGCGCGAGGGCAGACAGAGCCTGTCTTCACATGAGCGCACAATCTAGGAAACAGCACACAGTAAATGGAAATAACAAACAAGCATTGCTAAAGGCAATTGATACAGATTACATTTCAATAAAGAGTTTTATTTACACTTAACATAAAATCATACTCTAAATGAAATCAATAAACTAAAGCAACACTTAGATTAAATATATATATATATCCACTGAAACCATTCTGGGTCTGTACCTAATTAAGACGACCTGTAACACCCCTAACAGTCTGACCCTGTGCCTCATGGGAACAGTCCAGCCCGAACTGCCAAGCCATGTCTTCCCTGGACCGGAAACAAGCTTCCGAGGACCGGTTTCTGGCATTCCAGCCATCTTCAGCCTGGCTTGTTTGAATCCAGTGGCAAAGTGAGCAAGGGACTCACGTCTGAGCATACCCTGCCACACTTATGGCGGCCAAAAGCGGTACAAAAGGGGGTGGTGATGGAAGGAGCATCTGAATCAATCAAACACTCACACCCAGTCAAAAGATCTGGGTTTAATCCATCACCGTTCTTTAGCCCACTCTGCCACCCCAGTTCAGACATTGCTATATGCAAATCAGTCTGACCCTGTGCCTCATGGGAACAGTCCAGCCCAAACTGCCAAGCCATGTCTTCCCTGGACTGGAAACAAGCTTCCAAGGACCGGTTTCTGGCATTCCAGCCGTCTTCAGCCCGGCTTGCTGGAATCCAGTGGCAAAGTGAGCAAGGGACTCACATCTGAGCATACCCTGCCACACTTATGGTGGCCAAAAGCGGTACAAAAGGGGTGGTGATGGACGGAGCATCTGAATCAATCAAACACTCACACCCAGTCAAAAGATCTGGGTTTAATCCATCACCGTTCTTTAGCCCACTCTGCCACCCCAGTTCAGACATGGCTATATGCAAATCAGTCTGACCCTGTGCCTCATGGGAACAGTCCAGTCCAAACTGCCAAGCCATGTCTTCCCTGGACCGGAAACAAGCTTGCGAGGACCGGTTTCTGACATTTCAGCCGTCTTCAGCCCGGCTTGCTTGAATCCAGAGGCAAAGTGAGCAAGGGACTCACGTCTGAGCATACCCTGCCACACTCACGTCTGAGCATACCCTCCCACACTTGTGGCGGCCAAAAGCGGTACAAAAGGGGGTGGTGATGGACGGAGCATCTGAATCAATCAAACACTCACACCCAGTCAAAAGATCTGGGTTTAATCCATCACCGTTCTTTAGCCCACTCTGCCACCCCAGTTCAGACATGGCTATATGCAAATTAGTCTGACCCTGTGCCTCATGGGAACAGTCCAGCCCGAACTGCCAAGCCATGTCTTCCCTGGACCGGAAACAAGCTTCCGAGGACCGGTTTCCTGCATTCCAGCCGTCTTCAGCCCGGCTTGCTTGAATCCAGTGGCAAAGTGAGCAAGGGACTCACGTCTGAGCATACCCTGCCACACTTATGGCGGCCAAAAGCGATACAAAAGGGGGTGGTGATGGACGGAGCATCTGAATCAATCAAACACTCACACCCAGTCAAAAGATCTGGGTTTAATCCATGCCATAGAACCTAATGTCCTACTGGAATCAAATGATTAGGAAATCCTTTTCATTACAGAAACCTGGATTCTCCCCAACTCGGAGGTGAATATAGGAGTAACTTGATAATTCATCAACCGAGGGCTGAGAACAGAGGAGGGGAAGTGACTGTCATCTTTTTAAAAAAAGGGAGTTAAAGACCATACAAATGGGTAAAATCCAGGAGGTGGAACTGGTGGGTTTCACCCTCAAAACGAAAGGCGAGACTGGTGACTATGGGTCTCCTTTTGCTCTCAATGTGAGAGGACCCGCCCACCATGCCAGCAAAGGTTATAGTTCTTCCCCCCCTCCCGCCCCAAGAGAAGAAACCCCCTTTTCATAATTAGAGATTCTCTCATATCTGGCAGGGATCTCTAAGTCTATAGAGGAGATACCAGACAGGTGGCTACACAGTAGGCTGAGGGATATGTTGAGAGGCTGCCATGTTGTTTTGGGGCAGCTCAGAACCTCTGTTTCTTTTATCAAACACAAACTTAAATGTGTTATTGACGAACAATCAATCATCCTGATGTGCATAGATATCCTTCCTTGTGTCCTAGCTTACTAATGTATATCCCTGTTCAAGGCTGCCTTGCACTCCAGTGATGGACAGTCCGCAAGGTCATTGGTTTGTGCGAACCGAGCCAGCTGAGGGTGTGGCAAGGCTAACTCTGCAGTTGCCCCACCTCTTATTGAGTGGGGCAGAAAAGTAAGTTTGGTTGGGGAGGTAAACTGTCAATTTATGGTCTCTGACTCGCTGTGCCAATCTATAAATGGCCCCTAAGTCTGCTTCACAGTGTTAAGGGGAACAGAAGAGAATGTAATGTTATGTTGGTTACTTATATAGCGCACTTGCCACCTCAAACATTTGTGGGGACAGAAGAGGTAAGCATTTGACTTTAACGGTAAGAGGGTACCAGGAAAGTAAGAAAGATAATAATATTGCCTAAGACAGAGGAGATGGTACAACTTCACTTTAATGTATTGCTGTCTATGATGCGGGAGAAGGCACTACTGCTCAGAAGAAGGGACACCACCACATTAATGCAGTGCTGAAGACGGCCCAGGGAAGGCTCTCTGTGCCATGAAGATGAGTGAACACTGTGTAATGCCTTGTTCACCAAGGACTGGGAGAACCCACACAATCATTTATTACAGAACCATAAAGAACAGCAAAGATGTCTCATCACTAGTTCAATGGACTAAAGTCCCAGTATATGACATGCAACCTGCTTAATGCTTAATGCAATCCTTTCAAATCATGGTGGTTGCTAGTAACACACACACAAACAGACTGAAACTTCTATAAGCATTGATCTCAAGAGGGGATAGAGTGCAAGGGGTGAGGGTGTACTACAAAGCAGTTGGTCGCGTGACAGATCCAGGTCTTATATAGAAGTCAGGGACAGGAGCCCCCCCCCTTGCTACACCACTGAGAGGGATCGTGGTATGACAGTGATTTAGAGATCAGTGAGAACACTGGGTAGGAAAAACACTAGGACCGGGCAAAGATTCCAGGAAAACATTTAACTCCACTCTTCCCATTCTCTTTGTCAATGTTTGATGGCAGATACAGTTCTGACTTCTCTACAATCCTAATTGAGACTTTGATGTCCAGAGGAAGCACTTGAAGATTCAGTAGGGTGAAGCAATAAGGAGTATGAAGGGTTTCAGAGAGATCAGAGACATCAGGCATCAAGTCAGATATATTTTCTAGAGTGGTGACGGGCAGACCCTGGCACTCTCTTAGCCCAGGGCTATTGCTTGGCGTAAGCTTACAGAGTTTCAAGACTGACCTGAGGCTGTATTAGTAGCTGCTCTGTTAGGTGTTATTGGTCGTAATCTAGGAGGATTCAGGTAGTGTTTAGGAACATTAGAGACCCATGGCAGACTTGGGGCTTACTTCAAACCAGGATTTCAGGAGCACAGTTGGTGGTGATGCAAAGCTGCTAAATGCTGAGGGCTAGAGCCAAAACAGCCCCAGCTGTGTAAGTGGAGGGCAGAAAAAAGGGTTACTGAACCCAAGTCTTACATCTGGAGGAGAAGAGGAGAAAAATTAGAGTCTCCTTCAAAAGATATGTATTGCCAATCACTGCATATCCCAAGCCCCATCTTAAAGAGAACAAGCCCAGCACTCCTGCCCAGCCTACTTTTTTTTCCACAGACCCCAAGTTCCAAAATATCTTTTAAACTTCATCTCTGAGACCAAGATTCTCCTGAATCTGCATTTGATGGAAGTATGTCAATACCAACGTCCATAACTGGAGTATAATAGAGTGGTGGGAAGAGGGGTGGAGGGATGGGTCTGGGGTATTTTCTGTGTGTGTGGAGTTGAAGTTAAGGAAGGTGGTTAAGCCCTCTGGGGTGGTGTTTGAGTGACACAGGATGGAATTTGGACCACTTCAGATGCCCATGACAACCCAGTAAAGAGTGTATTATCCAAGTGGCACTGGATGCTAGAGACTATCTATCAAATTCAGAGATGTCAGAATCTTACGGAAGAATGGTTTCTTGTATAGATTTTGTTAAATGAAAGAGCTACTTCAAAGCGATGAAGAACAAAAGATGGAAGGAAGAGGTATGAGAGAGAGTGCCATCAGGAAAGAGGGAAGATGAGAATCTGCTGTCATGTTGGTTCCTGGTACAGCTTCTCTCAGCCCATAAATTTGCTTAAATCAGTGTCTGGGACAGTTGGGGGAAGGAGACAAAGTGGCCAAGAAGGGGCAACACAGGAGAGCGAGAAGGAGGGTGAGCTGCTGAGTCAATAGAACAGCACTGTTTCATGTAGCTTGTGTAAGAAAGCATTGGATGCAAGATATTCGCTTTAAAATATAGCCTTGCTGTTAAGTGTTTGCTTAGTCTGAAGTCGTGTGAAACGTCCAGTAAATGCTGGGACAAATTAGACAGAAAGGCAAGTGAATAAGAAGTTTAAGACTGGGCTGGGCAGAATAACTAGGACTAATCGCGCGGGGTTTGAGTGCTCCTCTGTGCAATTAGATATTTGTATTTCGAAAGGAAGCGTGGTTTTTACATAATCCTCCAAATATTAGTTCATGTACCCTCTGTTGAGATGCCCATTCGTTCACGCTTCACTACAAAAATAAAGAAATACCCGAATAGTTCAAGTTATGGGTATAGTTAATTAAAGGAATGTAAAATATCACTGCAGTCTGATAATCTGTTAAAAATGCACTTTTCTTGCCACACGACATTTTTATATTTTGTGGGTGTTCAATATTGCTGCCTTTGAATCCGATGCCTGTCCTTTTGAATAAGACAGACTGCTGACTCCGAAACGGAAGTCACATTCAGTTCTCGATCACTGCTGGTGGTCGTGTTGTAATGTACATGCGTTGAGAACTCAAATGGAACGACTTTATTTAGGTATAAACAAAACCATCTCCTACTGGTTCAAAAAAGGCCTTCCAAAAGTATACCTCCTCTAATTAACGTGGTTCGGCGGTCATTGTCTATTCAGTTCTTTTCTTTTATTCCTTTCCGAGGATGCGCTCATCAGATTTGTAGAAAGCACCAAGTAAATACATACATGAAAAACGAAATAAGTAAAGAATATAATTCGAAGTGTTACGGAGATCCAGAAAAAGTGGTTTCTGAGCATATGTTAAAACTGAAAGGTGACCTGTGAACCCATCCCCCCCACCCCCCCCCCCCACCCCACCCCTTCAGAATGTTTACTTACTTGCCATGGAGAATGAGGGCAGGGTACAGTAATACACCGATGAGGTTTGCCTAACACTCTGATGGGTTTTGCATATCTCCATAGCATCAGCATAAACCGCGATGACATCACACCGTCTGCACTATGATGTCACGGGGCTAGAGGAACATGAAAACAACTACTCGAATGGGGACAACTCCGCTGTAGCAGAAGCTAGGAAAGGACATCGTAAAATCCGCAATCACCTCAGAGACTACACGACGATCTGTCCACGTTACTGGATAAATGAATTAAATGGGTAAAAAGATTAGTTGGAAAACACAATTGCTGCTGTGAATTTCGGTTCCACCCCCACACAGCCTCGAGGCAAATGGTCTTTCCCAGTTGTGATGAGGAACTCATTGTGACATATTCTTGGTGTATATAAAGGTCAGTTACTAGGGAGCCGTCGCATTGAAGACCCAGACATGGTCACAAGGCAACCTCTGCTGGAGCCAGAGACCAACGAGAAGGCGGAGTCCATGGCAGAACTACACAGGCTCCCTCAACGGAAGAGGAGAGGGTTAAGCTGCCTGCCACAGAGAGAGAATGTGAGTCAGTGAAGCAATAACATCTAAACAGCCTTGAAACCCGGTTTGATAATCCACTTTAACCCAAGTATTCAAAATAGCTTCACACCTATACCCCCTCTAAATCATTTTAGGCAAATCCTCCCTTCTTATGCCACTTGATGGGGGCTTCTACACCCGAATTCTGTGATGCCACATATTTTTCTTCCAATCTTCTCAATCCCTGCCCTTTCCTAATCTGTGTCCATTTCCAAAACCTGCTTTATTACAAATCTGTTTTCCTTGTTCCAATTTATACCTCCCGACTCCCATACCTTACTCTCTTCAATCACCAAACCCTACTCTCCTTACCTTCAATCCCCTCAACTTGTCACACATGCAGCCCACTCATATTTCAGTCCCACCCTTAAACCTAGTCCATTTAAGTTTACTTCTCGACATTACGCCCATCACCCCTATTACTCGTACGCCATTTCTATCATCAACCCCATTCCTTCTGACTGTCACCCACTTCAATTTGTCTCCCATTTTGCACACTCCATCCTCCATTATTTGCCAACCTTCCACACCTCGACTTCTTACTTCAAAGCACTTCTCTTACCCCAAACCTTAATTTACCCAAACCTCACCTGAGCCCTATTTTCCAACAATTGCACTTCTCCATTATCAGTACAAGTTTGGGTAATATCGGAAATATATGTTTTAATTATTATGTTATACATGAAAGTGTTGTATGCTTTTATGGATTATTGACGAATAAAGATGGTTTTGACTGGCTGCATCGGATATTGCGCATAAACACTGTTTGAGCCTAATCTTGAATTCGGAGTAGTGTGAAATTGCTGCACTCTCGGTTGTCAGACGTAACAGATTGTAATGGGGGAAAAGTGCAGATTTTCAGTGTGGCAACCCCGCATTTGCACGTCATTTCCTATTCCGACCTCATTTAGTCAGAAGGGGGAAGTGAAATCGTCGGGGCAAAACACTGTTAATCGAGTTACCCTGGGGAGATATTTACTACTCCGTAATTCTGTGGCATTTGTTACCGCGCCATTGACTTTAAAACAATTTTTTGCATAAATCAGAAACTGCAAAAACCCAATTACCCAAATGTTGGTCTTATTAACGTGTCTATAAAAAATGTGGACTTATTCTTTTTCTAGCGCCAGCGCAAAATTATGTCACGTCTGGAGCTCAAACAGTAAATTTACCCACTAATATAGGTAGTGAGTTTGGCTGAATTTAGGAATTAAATACAATTTGAAATTTTTGCAGGGATATATTTAAGTAGGGTCGAAATTAAGCCAATCCATATTATGGAGTTTATCTCTCTGAAAATTATGTTGTTGGAGTTTTTGTTTCCATGCGGAACCACCATTTGAGACGAAGGATGGAAAAGCTACTTGGGGAGGATGGAGGGTAGTCTGGTAAAATTGTGGGTGTTCCCTGGAGCCATGACTGAAGAGGTTAACATTCTTTTTCTTCTCCCAGTTTTGAGCCTCTCAATGCTTTGGCTTCTGGTATTGCAGTGAACATCAAGCTAGGTATGCAGGGTACGAGTCGAGGGTACACGTGGGTGGACGTGTCCAACCACTATTTTCTCAGGGTGAATGCCGTCCACCCTGCCAAGAAGTTGGGACCCACTGAATAATGTGCTGAACTCGTACCAGTGTAATTTCCATACCGGGACACTTTCAGCAGCGCCTACACTTTGTATGCTTACATTTTGCAACAAACAACAACGTGCAGGCAGGGACAGGGCTTTCTTATTTTACACTCCTGCTGGACCCATAACAAAGGCCGAATTTGAGGAGACATCAGGCCTTCTTTTGTTCAAGTCTCTTGGCTGGGAGCAAACTTCATTTGCACCAGATGCAAATGAAGCAGAGGGGAAACAAAGGCTCACACCTTGTTAGCACTTCACACATACTTGAGAGGCAGCTTTTCACTTTGTTCAGTCCCTGTTTAGGTGATTTGCTTGCACTGTAAGAATGTTAGATGTGTTGGACTTTCCCAGTATTTACACAAAAGAAATTGCATTTATATAGAATCTACTTCCCCTGAAGAGGCTCTGAATTAATTTAAGTACCACTATGTTTTCTTGTATGGCCCTACTCAATCCAATACAGATTGTCAGAGCTCTTTATATCAACATGTGCGTATTACATGTACAATAAATTATATGTTTGCAAATGAATGTACAGGATGTGTTACATAAAACGGAGGAATTGCAAGTTGTAGAATTAACATATCATCTTCCACAGCTCACTGTGCTATTATCCTCGCAATGCGCTCAGACGAACACATGATTGACCTGCTGAACATATATGTGAGGGCTTTAGATCTGAAGTCACTTCTTGTGATGCCACTTCCTGTAAAGTCAAGTCAAGTCAAGTCATAAAATTTGTATAGCGCACTACATACCCAGAGGGTTTCAAGGCGCTTAGGAAGGGGAGGAGGATTATTTGTCAAATATCCACGTTTTAAGCTGTTTTCTGAACGTTAGGTGATTCTGGGTGAGGCGAAGGTAAGCGGGGAGTGAGTTCCATGTTTTGGCAGCCAGGTATGAAAAGGATCTGCCTCCCATGGTGGTCTTGTTGATGCGAGGTACAGTGGCGAAGGCTTGGCTGGAAGAGCGAAGTTGGCGGGAGGGGGTGTAGAAGGACAGTCGAGAGTTGAGGCAATCTGGTCCGATGTCGTAGAGTGATTTGTGTGCGTGGGTAAGCAGTCGGAAAGTGATCCTCTTATTGACGGGTAGCCAGTGGAGGTCTTTAAGGTGACCAGAGATGTGTTCGTTGCGTGGGATGTCTAATATGAGCCTGGCTGAGGCGTTTTGGATTCGTTGTAGTTTCTTCTGGAGTTTAGCAGTGGTACCTGCGTAGAGGGTGTTTCCGTAGTCCAGTCGGCTCGTGACTAGAGCGTGGGTGACTGTTTTCCTTGTTTCGGAGAGGATCCAGCGAAATGTTTTTCTGAGCATGCGAAGAATGTTAAAGCAGGAAGAGGATACGGCGCTGACTTGTCTGTTCATTGAGAGTGAAGAATCCAGGATGACGCCAAGGTTCCGTGCGTGGTCTGTCGGGATGGGTGCTTTTCCGAGGGCTTCCGGCCACCAGGAGTCGTCCCATGCAGAGGGGGATGTACCTAAGATGAGGACTTCTGTTTTGTCTGAGTTCAGTTTCAGACGGCTTTGTTTCATCCATTCGGCGACTTCTTTCATTCCTTCGTGTAGGTTAGTTTTGGCGGTGCTGGGGTCCTTGGTGAGAGAGAGGATCAGTTGAGTGTCATCCGCGTAAGAGATGATGTTGAGGTTGTGTTGGCGGGCGATGGCCGCGAGGGGGCTCATGTATACGTTGAAGAGGGTGGGACTGAGTGAGGATCCTTGAGGTACTCCGCAGATGATTTCAGAGGCCTCGGACTTGAATGGTGGGAGGCGGACTCTCTGGGTTCTTCCGGTGAGGAACGAGGTGATCCATTCTAGTGCTTTTCCTTGGATTCCAATGTTTCTGAGGCGTTGTAAAAGGGTGCTGTGGCAGACTGTGTCGAAGGCTGCAGAGAGGTCGAGGAGGATGAGGGCGACTGTGTCTCCATTGTCCAGAAGAGTTCGAATGTCGTCTGTTGCTGCGATGAGGGCGGTCTCAGTGCTGTGTTTGGCTCGGAAGCCAGATTGTGAGGGGTCGAGTGATTTGTTGGCTTCGAGGAAGGCGGCGAGCTGGTTGTTGACGGCTTTCTCGATGACTTTGGCCGGGAATGGAAGAAGCGAGATGGGGCGGTAGTTTTTGAGTTCGGTGGGGTCCGCTGTGGGTTTTTTCAGAAGGGCGGTGAGTTCAGCGTGTTTCCAGTCTTCTGGGAAGGTAGCGGAGTTGAAGGAGCAGTTGATGACGTCTCGGAGGTGTGGAGCTATGACGGAGTCTGCTTTGTTGAAGATGTGGTGAGGGCATGGGTCTGTGGGGGATCCAGAGTGGATGGAATTCATCAGGCGGATGGTGTCCTCAGTGGAGATTGGGTTCCAGGCGTTAAGGGTGTTTACGGGGGGAAGATGGTCAGCAGATGGTAGGGTGGGTTGGCTTCCGGGTTGGTTGTCAAAGCTGTTGTGGATGTCAGCAATCTTGTTGTGGAAAAAAGAGGCTAGGGAGTCGCAGAGGGTTTGAGAGGGGGTGATGTCGTTGGAGTTGGCCGAGGGGTTGGAAAATTCCTTGACGATGTTGAAAAGTTCCTTGCTGTTGTGGGCGTTGTTGTCAAGTCGATCCTTGAATGCTGTTTTCTTGGCTTTTCGGATCAGTTGGTGGTGAGTACGGGTGGCGCTTTTGAAGACGTCCTTGTTGCTGGTGGATGGGTCTTTTTTCCAGGCCTTTTCAAGGGAGCGGCACAGTTTCTTGGACTTCTTGAGATCATCGTTGAACCATGAGGCCTTCTTGTTGCCAAGTTTGTGTTGACCTTTTTTCAGTGGTGCTAAGGTGTCGGCGGTGTTGGATAACCAAAGGGTGAGGTTGGAGGTGGCTTCGTTGGCGTTAGAAGAGAGGGCTGGGGAGGTTCGAAGGAGCGATGTGGAGATCTGATCCGTGGTGATTTTGTTCCAGTTTCTTTGTAGAGTTGGTTGGAGGTGGATGATGGGTTTCGGCTTGTTGTAGGTGAAGTGAACGCAGCTGTGGTCATTCCAGAGGAGATCCGTAGTGTGGCTGAAGGAGACATGGTTGCTGGAGGTGAAGATGGGGTCGAGTGTGTGACCTGCGATGTGGGTGGGGGAAGTGACCAGTTGTTTAAGTCCGAGGTTGGCGAGGTTGTCTAAGAGGGTGGCGGAGTTGCGGTCGTTGATCTTTTCAAGGTGGAAGTTGAGGTCTCCCAGAAGGATGTAGTCTTTGGAGGGGAGCGCGTGTGGGGTGATGAAGTCCGTGATGTCTTCACTGAATTTTGCGCGGGGTCCTGGAGGTCTGTAGAGGAGGGTGCCTCTAAGAGTTGTCTTGGGGTCGATGTGGATCTGGAAGTGAAGGTGTTCGGAGTTAGCGAGGTTGGCGTCGGAGCTGGTAGAGATGCGGATGGATTTCTTATGGACGATAGCGATTCCTCCTCCTGTATGGTCGGTGCGGTCCTTGCGTGTGATCTTATAGTCGTCAGGGATAGCGATGGCGATGTCAGGGGCGGAGGAAGCGTTCATCCATGTTTCCGTTAGGAAGGCGACGTCAGGAGAGATGGTGTCTAGTAGGTTCAAAAGGTCAATGGCGTGCCTGTGGACCGAGCGGGTGTTGAGAAGGATGCATTGTAGGTGGTTGGGGTCGGGAATCTGTGGTGTGGTCGTAGCGGAGATGTTGTCGGTGCCGCTAAAATTGCAGGAGAGGCAGGAGAACGGTCCATGGGTGTGTCCAGGAGCGGCTTGGACGCAGTTGGGGGCGCGACCGGGGTTAAGGGCTAGGAGGGTGGCGGCATCGTAGGTAGTGCGGGGGGGCAGGGCAGCGCGAGGGGCAGGGGGTCTGGCACTGGGCGCGGTCCAGGCGCGGACGGGCGTAGACGGGCTTACCTTTGGCGCACCTTCGGCGCGGGTTGGGCGCGGACGCTGCGTGTGAACGCTGTGCGCGGGAACTCCTGTCATATATGGATGGTGGAGGGGGAGGGGCGAGGGCGTCTCAGCTGGGAGGCGGGGCGGGCACACGAGGACGACGAGAACAACAAACAAAATGGAGGCGGAGGGGGGAGGCACAGCGGAGCGCTACAGGTAAACGCGCTGGTAACGCTAGGGAGGCGGACACAATGGCACAAGCAGGCGGACTGAAATTAAAAGGCAAATTACGATCACAAACACAGAGCGCCAATGCAGTCAATGAAATGGCAGGAAATGAGCACAAACACAGAGCGCCAATGCAATCAATTAAAAGGCAGGAAACGAGCACAAACACAGAGCGCCAATGCAATCAATTAAAAGGCAGGAAACGAGCACAAACACAGAGCGCCAATGCAATCAATTAAATGGCAAGAAATGAGCGCAAACACAGAGCGCCAATGCAATCAATTAAATGGCAAGAAACGCTGGGATACCAGATGTCTGGAGGGACACTGGGAGCGACCCCTCAGCCCGTGAGGAAGGAGCGAGTCACGGCTTGTGATGCCACTTTCTATGATGTCTATTAGTGTGATGCCATGTGTGATGTTGCGCACAGTGATATTGCGCGCCGTGATGTCACTTGGACACTGCCTAACTAGAATACTCCCCCACTTCTTTTTTTAGAACTTATGTCCTGTGGGTATGCCTCCTGTAACTGATTTGTAGTGGTGCAGCAGGTAAGACTGGGCTGGGCTGAAAGTCTAGAATTAATCACGAGGGGTTTGAGTGCTCCACTAAGTAGAAAAACATCCATGCAATTAGATATTACGAAAATAAGCGACGTTTTAACATATTTCCTTCAAATATTAGTTCATGCACCCTTTGTTGACATGCCCAATAGTACAAACGTCACTCCAAAAATACATTAATACCCGAATAGTTCAAGTTATGGGTATATTTAACGGAAATTTAAAAGATAACTGCAGTCTGATAATCTGTTAAAAATGCATTTTTCTTGCCACACGATATTTTTATTTTGTAGGCATTCAATATTGCCTCCTTTAAATCCGATGCCTTTCCTTTTTAATAAGACAGACTGCTCACTGAAACGGAAGTCATATTCAGTTCTCAATCACGGCTGGTGGTCGTGTTGTAATGTATATGCGTTGAGAAATCAAATGGAACGACTTTAATTAGGTATAAACAATAAACCATCTCCTACTGGTTCAAAAAAGTACTTCCAAAACTATTTATTCTCATATTAACGTTGTTCGGAGGTCACGGTCTATTCAGTTATATTCTTGTATTCCTTTCTTGGGCGGCGCTGAGAGATTATCAGGTTTGTAGATTGCACCACATAAATAAATGAAAAATGTAATTAAATAATATAATTCGAAGTCTAACCGCGATCCAGAAAAAGAGGTTTCAGAGCATGTGTTGAAACTGAAAAGTGACCAGTGACACCCCCGCGCCCCCCCCCCCCCCCCTCCACCCCTTCAGCATGTTTACTAATTTGTCGTAGAGGCAGGGCTTTAAGTGGGAGGAAAAAATTGGGGGTCTCTCGAAGGGGCGTGGCCAATGTAATTAAGGGCGTGGCTTAAAAATCTGTATTTTCAACTTTAGCATAGTGCGTCGCACATCTTGCATTTTGCTGTTTCTGTCATTGCATCTAGATATATGGTACAACAAGTAACATCATAACTACAACAAGGAAGGACCATTGGCTTTGTCAATAAATAAGGAGCAACTATGGCTTGTATATTAAATTGAAAAAGCTTCCATTTAAAGCCATGCTAACACAACAACGATGTTTCTGCTTCTGAGTTTCAAAAAGAGAATGGATATCCAGAGAGAAAATGACTCTCTTTAAAGGATTTCCCTCCTCCTACAACGCTCATCTGGCATGACATCTTGCCGTAACTTCACTAGTGAGATGAGCAGCGTAGGCACGCGCACATCATGGGCTGTGACTGCAGTCCGGAAAACAATGGACCGCTTGTGTCAGGGCACAAAACAAAGCCTGTTAGAGGCCCGTTTCGAGGCCCCCTTAAAAACATGCCGGTGCTCAGACCCGGTGAGACCCCACCCACTTACAATCCTGCATAGAGAATGAGGACAATGTACAGTAATACACCGATGCGGTTTGCCTAACTCTTTTATGGATTTTGCACCAGAAATGGCTTGACAAAATGAAAAGGGTCAGGAAATGCGAACAATTGTATGCAAAACGAGTTGGGGGGATAAAAAAGTTTGAAAAGATCTGGGGACAGTTTTTTGAGTAATCCTATATATATATTTATGTTTCCCTATTAAGAATGTGAATGTATAGCTGTGACAAATTACACTTTTTTTCTCTTTTTTTGCGTATTGGATTTCAAAGACTGCAAATAACTTTAATAAAAATGTTTTTTTAAAAACTGGATTTTTCACATCTCCATAGCATCAGCATAAACCCCCTGATGACATCACACCATCTGCACTATGATGTCAAGAGGCTAGAGAAACATGAAAACAACGCACTCGAATGGGGACAACTCCGCTGTAGCAGAAGCAAGGAAAGGACATCGTAAAATAAGCAATCACCTCAGAGACTACACGATGATCTGTCCACCTTACTGGTTAAATTAATCAAACAGGTAAAAAGATTACTTGGAAAGCACAATTGCTGCTGTGATTTTCCGTCCCACACACACAGCCTCGAGTCACATGGTCTTTCCCAATTGTGATGAGGAACACATTGTGACATATTCTTGTTGTATATAAAGGTGAGTTACTGGGAGCCCTCGCATTGAAGACCCTGACATGGTCACAAGGCAACCTCTGCTGGAGCCAGAGACCAACGAGAAGGCGGAGTCCATGACTGAACTACACAGGCTCCCTCAACGGAAGAGGAGAGGGTTACGCTGCTTGCCACAGAGAATGTGAGTCAGTGAAGCAATAACTCTCAAAAAAGACCTGAAACCCGGTTTTATAATCCACTTTAACCCCAATTTTCGAAATATCTTCCCACCTATACACCCTCTAAATCATTTTAGGCAAATCCTCCCTCTTACACCACTTCATGAGGCCTTCTATACCCCATGCAGGAAAACAACACAAGCTGCACAACAGACAAATGGGTATAGGAATATACAAACCAACGTACGAGATGTGACAACAAATTTTAATTATATAATCCAGAATCCCAGTGCTATCTTATACTTGTAGAATTAGATAACAATATTGCTTAGAAGCAAATGTAATTATACATGGGTTAAAAAAAATTCAACAAAGTTTATGAAAAAAATGAGGCCTTCTACACCCGAAACCTGCAAAGCCACCTATTTTTCTTCCAATCTGTTCAATCTCGGCCCTTCCCTAACCTGCATCAATTTCCAAAACTTGCCTTTTTACAAATCTCCTTTCCTTGTTGCAATTTATACCTCCCCGACTCCCATACCTTACCCTCTTCAATCACCAAACCTTACTCTTGTTACATTTAATCACCTCAACTTGTCACACATTCTGCCCTAATCATATTTCAGTCCCTCCCTTCAACCAAGTCCGTTTAATTCTACTCCCCTACATTTCGCCCATCACCTCTATCACTCGAAATCAATTTCTAGAGGATTTAGCCTTAGGGCTAGGAGCTGGTGACCTCGCAGGGTTGGCAATAACGCTCAGCATCCTGTGATTCTGGGCATATCACTTTAATCTCCCTGTGTTTAACAAAAAAGAATGTGTTCATCTGAACAAAACTGGTCCCCCTGTAAAGCTACCTGATATCTTCAGGTCTAGTTCGCGCTATATAAAACTCCTTCTGACTGCCACCCACATCAATTCGTCTCCCATTTTGCACACCCCATCCTCCATTATTTGCCAACCTTCCACGCCTCGACTCCTTACTTCAAAATACTTCACTTGTCCCAAACCTTAATTTACCGAAACCCCACCTTGTGCCCAATTTTCCAACAATTCCACCTCTCCATTATCAGTAGAAGTTTGGGTTACATCGAATATTGCGCATAAGCAATGTTTGAGCCTAATCTCGAATTCGGAATAGTGTGAAATTCTGTGGCATTTGTGAAAACACCATTGATTTCTCCAACATTTTTTGTGAAGCTCAACCACCCAAATTTTGGTCTTACATGAACATGTCTACAAACAAATTGGACTTATTCTTTATCGAGCACCAGCACAGAATGATGTCACGTCTGGAGCCCAAACAGTAAATGTTTCCACTAATATAGATAGTGAGTTTGGTTGAATTTAGGAATTAAATACACAATAAAATTTTTGTAGGGAGATATTTAAGAAGGGTTGAGATTAAGCCAATCCTTATTATGGAGTTTATCTCTCTGCAAACTCTGTTTTTGGAGTTTTTGTTTCCATGCGGAACCACCATTTGGGAAGAAGGATGGAAAAGCTACTTGGGAGGATGAAGGGTTGTCTGGTAAAATTGTGGTTGTTCCCTGGAGCCTTGACTGCAGAGGTTAACATTCTTTTTCTTCTCACAGGTTCGAGCCTCTCAATGCTTTGGCTTCTGGTATTGCAGTGACCACCAAAGATGGACTCTTTTCTGATAGGTATGATAATCAGCCTTCTGTAAGAGATCTGTAGTTGATGCAGCAGGTCTTAAAGATGATACAGGGCCCACTACAAACAAGAATGGTTCACAAGGACATCAACTACAAAAAGAGCAATGCTTTTCTAATAGTGCAAAAGTAATTGAACCAATCATCATTGTGCCAATGAAAGTGGTTTATAATATTAGTAGCTCCATGCTATATTCAGGCCGTCTCCATCTTCTTTGTGCTACGTTGGTTGAAAAAAAGGTTGCTGGTTTAATAAATGAGCGAATGCTCGTTTAAAACAAAAAAAACAATATTTAGAAAATGGGCAATACTTTAATGTATAAATGTAATTAATTATTATATTAGGATATAGTAACTTTCTTGAATAATCACTCTATAATAATGACATTTATATTTGACTCTTTCAGTCCGATTTACTAGGAAGTGGTGGAGAGCAGTGTTAGCCACCTTGGTTTAACGCCAAAACGCTGGGCTTCACCTTATTTACAAGGATACTGTGCAGCCCTGCATTTCCCCCTGCACTGGTGCTAATGTTTGCTGCCTAGTGCCAACACAGACACCCTTGCACCATAGTGCAGGGGTGCCTTTGTTATAAGGAAAGACTGTTTATGTGCAGGAAGGTGTCCCTTCCTGCACACAAAGGTGTCCCTTCCTTCACATAAACAATCTGAAATGCATTTTGAAACTTCTACGTGTGCTGCTTAATACAGTACACATCGAAGTTGCAAAACGTCACATTTTTTAATTGATTGTTTATGTGCAGGAAGACTCACCTTCCTGCACATAAACAACAGTGGTCTTTTGCTGTTTCTATGTGTGTTGCACAACGCAGCACACATAGATACAGCAAAAACGAGGAGAAATGAAACATTTCTCTTTGTTGCGCCTGTTTAAGACCAGGTTTTCCCTGGTCTTCAATTTGGTGCTGCCCCATATTTACGCTGTCCTTGTAAATATGGGGTAGCGTCAAAACCAATGGGTGTTGCGGTGGAACGCCCACCACAACACCCATTGCCCGCCCCTATCACGCTAAGTATAGCGTGAAAGGGGACTTTTTTTTTTTACAAGACAGCATTAAGAAACCATTATGCACGTCAAGTGGCTTAAACATGCTGTGTAACTAAGGCGAAGCCGATATAGCCCAGGAACGTCATTAAAAGTGATGTTTCTGTGGCGATAGGAGCTTGTAAATATGCCCCATAGATCATTTTGTGCTAAATGACAGCTGAAACATGACAAAATACTTTGAGGGTTATTCAGTGCTTGGTGGATGTGGGACATCTGCAAATAACTGATGGATTACTGTCAATACTAGTTAGAGTTTAATCCTGGATATGCTCTCTTAATAGTGCATATAGAACATTCATAATTTTTTGTAAGATATCTCGCACATCCACCAAACTAAATAACCCCTTTTGCCATTTTTCTAATTTCGCATGGAAGCCAACTGAGCTAATCCTTTGCTTAAAATGGTGGTGAATGTATGTCTGTCCATACATTTGCTATTTATTTGACCTCATCTTATCCAGTTTAAAATGGGGCGTGATCGGTCCATTCGGGCTGAGGGGCCACGCCCCTCCTCCTTTCGCTCCTCATGAACAGTGTCTGTCAGGCTGCACAAAAGTGGCCTGACAGACACTGTTCACTTTCAGTTCAAGCTACCAGAAGCCAGACATGCACATTTAGCACAGGCTCCTGGCTGCCTGATCTGAACTTTGCTGGGCTGAGGAAGTCACAGCTCCTGTGGGCCTGACGTCCTCAGCTTAGCAAAGGTCCCTGAGGCCCTCCTCTCAGTGAAGATGGGTAATGTCACTGATTCTGGGCACTTCAGTTTTAATTGCCGAAGTGACCTGGGTCGAGTGTCAATCAGTTTCATCACAGAGTAGGGTGGAGCCAGCAGTCTCACTGACCCCATCCCACTCTGTGATGACATTGGGACTACTGCCTTCCCTCATTGGCTGACCTTAATGAGGGAAGGCAGCAGTCCCAAGCCTTCTGGAACCTCTGAGGCAGAGCTGGCTGCAGGTAAGCATTTGTTTTTGTTTAAAACTGTTTGGTGCATGTGCACCTGTCTGTATGTATGAATGTTTGGTGAAGAGTGTTGTGAATGAATGTGTTTGTGTGTGCGTGCGTATGAGTGAATACATTGCTTTAATTGTTCTTTGTATGTGTGCTTGACAGGGTGTCCCGTCCGCCCCCTCCTTCCAAAACGTACCTCAAAAATAAGATATAAGCACACCATGAAACACAGACTAGTCAATCTGTTCCTTATAACTTCCATTGTAATCTCTTGTGTGAAGAATCCAATCAACTGCTGACATTTATTTCTCTTTTCTCTCCTGCAGAAATGCTGGAGCTGTGCTCTCATCTTGTAAAACATGACTATATTCATCTCATGGACTACCTTATGGTTTACCCTTATCTTGACAGACTTCTGGACAAAGGTGTAAATGTCCATTTTACGAAAAACCGCATTGGCAGCATTTGATGCCTCTTTCATGGAGTTTCATACAGAGGTCAGTGAAAAAAGGACACCCGCTCCAGAGGTTTTCAAATGTATCCATGAGTGTGCTACTTGTGACTTATCTACAACAGCAAGAATGAAGCTGAAGTGTTGGAGAACAGTCAAGAGAATGAAGTCTATAGAAATCCTCACTAATGTGGGGAGTGGTGAGCTGAAACGAGGGGCCTTGTGCAGTTTCCTAAAAAGCAGCTAGAATTTGGCAAGCGCCCATCAAAAGCAGAAATTATGTAAGCTGTAAGGCTCTAACCAAGAAGGTCTCAAATGCAGCAAAAGAGGGAGGTACAGTCCATCAAAGCATAAAGTGCCTAGTAGGAAGAGCATAGTGCTGGTTCAACAGCCAAGAAAGAAGCAACTGATTCACAATGGAAAATCAAAAGGTCTGAACAGTATAGAACAATCAAAGTGCATATTTCCAGAACTTGATGAACTGAAATCAACTTAGCCTGAACAGACTAGGGTGCAAACTTGAACTGTATTCTCTCCCCCAAGAAAACACCAACCCATTCCAAATGTACTGCCTTAGAAGTTTAACCTTCTTACCCAAAATCTCAACTATTAGATCATTCTTTGCTATTCTATGTGGTTTGGTTTAGGCCGTTACAATGTAAAATTCCACACTAACAACAGATTACACCCTCATAATGCTTGCCGCCACGGTACACCTATCATCATTGCCTTTCAGACATTCATCCCTTTCATCCTTTTCATGCCTCATACCTTTGCACTCATTTTAATTTTGGATCCTTGTTTGAGTTACGTACACCCACAATTGTACTATTCTATGCCACTCCACTTTATGTCACTCCACTCTATGCCACTCCACTCAACACCACTCCACACAATTGAATTCTACTGCACACTACACCACTCCACTCCACACAACGCCACTCCATGCCACTCTACTCTACACCACACCACTCTACTCAAAGGCACTCCACACCACTCCTCTACCCCATTCTACTCTATGCCATTCTACACCACTTCATTCCACTCTACTCCATGCCACTTCACCGTACGCCACTCAATGCAATTCTACTGTAATTCACCCTACTGTATGCCATTCTACTCTACAGCACTCCACTCTACTCTACTCTATGCCATTCCACGGCACAACACTCCATTTAACTCTACAAAAGTCTAAGCCACTCTACTCTACACATTCTCCTCGACTCCACTCCAGTTTAACAACTCCACTCTATGCCACTCCACTCCATTCATTCAACTCCACTCCAATCTATGGCACCATACTCTATCACTTCACTTTACACCCACTTTACACTATGCCAAACCACTCCACTCCACTACACTCTACACCACTCCACTCTACTCAACGTCATTCCATTCTAAGGCATTGCACTCTACTCTATGTCTCTCTACTCCATGCCGCTCTACTCTACACTACTCTACGCTACTCCTTGCAACTGTCCTCTACGCCACTCTCCTCTATGCCACTCTATGACATGCCACTAATGTTTAGCCATGCTGAACAGCTGCCACGCCGCTGATCAATATGGCTAAAAGACTGGCAAAACCAATAGGATTTGCATAGGCAAGAGCTATTGACTTTGTCCATGGTTGTTTGTGTCTGCTGCTGCCTCAGGGCTTTTAAGGTGCCTCCTGCTTGGGCAGCAGTGTCATCTTACTGCAGCTACTGATTAGTTTTTGTGCCATTCACATTTTACTTCCACCTAGCACAACACACAGCACATGGCAGTGGGACAGCCCCTTTCAACTACTGATCAGTTAGCCAGCTATTCATGATTTTGTAGGCCCACAGTAGTTAGGACAACACTAAAGTAAACACAACTATGATAGATAGAATGCTTGAATTAATCTCAGTCACTGGTAATTACTCAGGTCACATCCCATTCCATTATTTTGCATACCATGCCATCTTAGTTCAGACCTAGCCATGCGAAAATCTGTTCTGACCCTGCTACAATGTAAACAGACCAATTTGAACTACCAGGCCAGATTCTTCACCGAAGAAGAGGTTAACGGCATTGCACTTTTCTGTGGAGTAAGAAATAGGTGAATGTGACAGGAGGGATGCAGTTCTTGATTGTCTTGAAGAACGTTCTGCTTCTTTTGGTGGATTCATTGATGGTGATGGTATAGTACTGTACTTAGGCTGATGTGTTGACCTGTCTGAATGTTGCACTGAGGACCTTCACTCAAGAGCTCCTCAGGAGTTCTGTTATTCTTACCTGTCTCATATGGATTGTATATTTTCAGGAATGTCTTTAGAATGCCAGGGCGCTAAAGGCTTTGGCTTGCACTTGAATTTTGTAATTTGGGTGTGGATGTTTGTAGGAAGCTGGACATACTGTACCGAAAAAGAGCTATAGTATGTACAGAGTCCAGTGAGTCCCCAAAGGTATGGAAGAGGTTAAAGTAGATAATAGCTTACTCTCAATTTAGTGCTAACTGGGCTGAGCAGCTAGGCTTAATAGAGGGTAGTGTTAAGAGTTTATTGTACACTCTCAGGTAAGAAATGATGTCTCACACTCAAAGACTGAATTCAGACCAATGGGTTGTACAACAAGTTGTTACTTTGTTGTTTTATTTCTCAAACTAAGAATCATTTACTGCAGGTAAGTTTCACAGTGGTTTAGAAGTAGCAATACTTTTCAAGAATGCAGTAATGTTTTGTAGATGCAGTTATATACTTTACAGTATTAAGACTGTTTTCAGTAGATGTAAATCAAGTACAGTTGAATGCTTTTGCAGTGATAAAGTTTGCCAGTTCAATGCAATAGATAGAACTGCAATGCAAATCTATGGAGGAAAACAATGTTATTTTGCAGGTAAGTACCTAAACTTACATCGCCAGGCTTCGGGGGTTTAGGACAACAAAAGGCAAGGTTCAAGACCAGGTAGGTATTGCACCACGAGTGGCACTGGGGCGGCAGAGTGCAGAGGTCACTGGGCCCAATGTTATCCAATGGAGCCGGGGGGTAACATTGGTTTGAAGGTAGCTACCCATGCTCTAAAGCACATGCCCTGGGATTGAAGTGAGCACAGGGTGGCATAAAACAGCACCTTAGCTGCACCAATAGCGGCACAGGGGTGACCGGGTCCGGCAGCTAATGCTTTCCAATGGAGCTCGTCATTTTCGGAAAGAGGATACAGGCTCGGACCAGAAAGCTGGATGAAGGCGACCAACAGTTGGGCAGGTAAGTTGGATAGCTGGGAGATACTATTAGCTGGGCTTCCTAAAGTCAGGGGGCAAAGGATGCAGGGGTATCTTTTGGTGTTGGGGTTTCTCAACTGGTTCCAGGCTGTAGGCATTGAGGGGGAGATGGGGTCCTGAATAGGTCAGCTACTGATGCGGACAAGGTCAGGATCGCCGGTGAGACTTCACAGGATAGGTGAGTCACTCAAACTGGGGCCATGGGCATCGGGTGCAAAGTGAGCTGGGGACACGGATCCGCCTGGATCGGGAGTCCTTGAAGGTGGAGTCTTTTTTGGAGGCAGGGCAGGTCTCCAGTGTTTCTGGAGGCTGCTTAGCTGCAGGACTCGCTGGCTTCAGCTCACAGGTTCTCTGAATCACAGGACAAGCTGGCAGGGATGGGGCCAAAGCAGTTGTTGTCGTCATCTTCACTGCAGCACGGCTCTTCGGTTCTTCTTCATCTTAGGTTGTCGTATCTAAGGAGAAAGGTTTAGGGGTGCCCCTAAATACCTAGATTTAGGAGTGTTACAGGGGGTTGCAGGTTGGGACCAATGGGTCCCTTACCTGCGGTGTCTACACCCCCCTTATGCTACCCTCCAGTGGGGGGGGGGGCATATGCCTCATCCTCATTGGGATAGTCCCCTCATCTTCAAGGTGGAGGGGACTGAGATGTATGTTTCACTTCGCCTCCTCCACCCCGTGCAAAGCTGGACACACATCCCTTTCTCTCTAGGTTGTCCAGCCAATTCTCCTAGGGGTGAACACCGGTGTGAGCCAGCTCCTGATAGCAGCAGAGGTTTTTGCTAGCTTACAAAGGAAGCAATCCCTCGAAGCTGTCAGTTTGTGGAACCTGCCCACCCTGGGGGAGGAGGCATGACACCTCTGCACAGGATGTGCTTTGTTTCAGGACGCAGAGAGGTGGTAGATGGATGGTAGCCATTCAGGAACCACTGCAGGGATGGTCATTTTCCAGGGGGCCATTTTACATTAAATCCAACACTGGCATCAGTGTGGGTTTAATGTGCTGAGAGATTTAGTATCAAACTTCTCAATCTTCAGTAAAGCCACCATGAAGCTGTGGAGTTCGTTCTGACAAACTCTCAGCCCACATACTCAAAAAGGCTTCACTGCACTTACAATGTCTGTGAATGGCACGGATACTGTAGCTGCATAGTGCTCATGCCATGCAGCTATGTCCTCACCTGTGGTATGGTGTACCTGCCTTTAGGGCTGTAATGCCTGCTAGAGGAGTGACTTACCAATGCTGCAGGCAGTGTGCGTAGGCATTGCACACAGGGATGTGGGCCATGTCCACTCTTTAGTTTGGTCAGCACCAAAACATGCAGTCTACAGTGGTAGTGTGTGGGTGTTAAGGTGAGGGGTCTCCGAGGGTGGCATGCCCTCAGGGGCCTTCTCTGGTCACAAGGCACTTGGTTCATGGGGTACGGTTTAAAAGGTACTTGCATGTGGCCCAGAGGTGTGCCAATTGTGGAGATAAAGGTACCTTTTTTGGGAAAGAACATAGGGCATGTAAGCCCGATTGGCATGTACCCAGGGCACACTCAGTCAAGTTGGCATCATGTATCTGGCAAAACGGTAAGGGGGGTAACCATGCAAAAAGGGGCACTCAAAGACTAAATTCAGACTATTAGGTTGCACAAAACATTGTTATTTTATTATTTTATTTCTAGAACCAAAAATCACTTAGCGCAGGTACATTTCACAGTGGTTTAAAAGTAGCAATGCTTTGCAAGAATACAGTAATGTTTTGTAAATGCAGTTATAAACTTTATTATATTAAGAATGTTTTCTGTAGATGTCAATAAGTACAGTTGTATGCTTTTGCAGTGACAATGCAATAGATAAAACTACAATGCAATTCTATTGAGGAAAAAAATGTTAAACAGTTTGCAGGTAGGTACCTTAACTTATTTCCCCAGGCTTTAGGGTTTTAGGACAACACAAAGCAAAGTTTGAGACGAGGTAGGTACTGAACTAACAGCGGCCCTTGGGCGGCTGAGTTCAGAGGTCACTGTGCCTAATGTTATCCAATGGAGCCGGGGGTACCTCGAAGAGGCACAGTTTGAAGGGAAGTACCCACTTTTTAAACAGGTTGCAGGTAAGTACTAAACTTACTTCCCCGGGCTATGGGGGTTTAGGACAACACAGGGTAAGGGTCAAGACCAGGTAGGTACTGCACCACCAGTGGCAATAGGGCGGCCGGATGCAGTGGTCGCTGCACACAATGTTATCCAAGAGAGCCTGGGGGTACTTCGAAGAGGCATGGTGTGCAGGTAGGTACCTACTGTTTTAGAGCAAATGCCCGGGTATTAAATTGAGCAAAGGGGGGCCACAAAGCAGCACCAAAGCTACACTACCAGCGGCACAGGGGTGGCTGAGTGTAGGGTTCAAATCAGTGTCAGGCAACCAATGCTTTCAAATGGAGGTCGTTGTTTTGGGAAAGAGGCAGCAGGCTTGGACCAGGAGGCTGGATCAAGGCGATCTATGGTTATGCAGGTAAGTTGGATAGCTGGCAGACACCATAAGCTGGGCTCCATAAAGTCAGGGGGTTGAAGATGTAGGGGTGCCTTTTGGTATTGGGGTTTCGCAACTGGTTCCAGTCGCTGTCGGGCGGCAGGCCTCGAGGGGGAGAGGTGTTCCTGCATAGGTCAGCCACTGATACAGACGAGGTCAGGATTTCTGGGGAGACTTCAGAGGACAGTTGAGCCACTTAAAATTGGGCCATGGGCGTCTGGTGCATTGGGTGCTGGGGACGCATATCAGCCTGGATCGGGAGTCCTTGAAGTTGGAGTTTCTTTGTTGGACAATTTGTGTCCTCGGAAGACGAGTCTTTTTCAAAGGCAGGGCAGGTCTCGAGGGTTCTTGGAAGCTGCTTAGCTGCTGTACTCGCTGGTTTCAGCTTGCAGGCTCTCTGAAGCAGAAGACATTCTGCTAGGGATGGGGCCAAAGCATTTGTTGTCATCATCTACACTGCAGCACCGCTCTTTCGTTCTTCTTCTTAGGTTTTCGTACCTAAGGATTAAGGTACATGGGTGCCCCTAAATACCTAGATTAAGGTCTTTTACAGGGGAGACTGCATTGGCAGTGTGTGGGTATTAAGGTGAGGGGTCTCCGAGGGTGGCATGCCCTCAGGGGCCTTCTCTGGTCACAAGGCACTTGGTACATGGGGTACGGTTTACAAGGTACTTGCATGTGGCCCAGAGGTCTGCCAATTGTGGAGATAAAGGTACCTTTTTTGGGAAAGAACATAGGCCATGTAAGCCCGATTGGCATGTACCCAGGGCACACTCAGTCAAGTTGGCATCATGTATCTGGCAAAAGGGTAAGGGGGGTAACCATGCAAAAAGGGGCACTCAAAGACTAAATTCAGACTATTAGGTTGCACAAAACATTGTTATTTTGTTATTTTATTTCTAGAACCAAAAATCACTTAGCGCAGGTACATTTCACAGTGCTTTAAAAGTAGCAATACTTTGCAAGAATACAGTAATGTTTTGTAAATGCAGTTATAAACTTTATTATATTAAGAATGTTTTCTGTAGATGTTAATAAGTACAGTTGTATGCTTTTGCAGTGATAAAGTTTGACAGTTCAATGCAATAGATAAAACTACAATGCAATTCTATTTAGGAAAACAATGTTGAACAGTTTGCAGGTAAGTACCTTAACTTATTTCCCCAGGCTTTAGGGTTTTAGGACAACACAATGCAAGGTTTAAGACGAGGTAGGTACTGAACTAACAGCGGCCCTTGGGCGGCTGAGTTCAGAGGTCACTGTGCCTAATGATATCCATTGGAGCCGGTGGGTACCTCGAAGAGGCACAGTTTAAAGGGAAGTACCCACTTTTTAAACAGGTTGCAGGTAAGTACTCAACTTACTTCACCGGGCTTTGGGGGTTTAGGACAACACAGGGTAAGGTTCAAGACCAGGTAGGTACTGCACCACCAGTGATAATAGGGCGGCCGGATGCAGTGGTCGCTGCACACAATGTTATCCAATAGAGCCTGGGGGTACTTCGAAGAGGCATGGTGTGCAGGTAGGTACCTACTGTATTAGAGCAAATGCCCGGGTATTAAATTGAGCACAGGGGGGCCACAAAGCAGCACCAAAGCTACACTACCAGCGGCACAGGGGTGGCTGAGTGTAGGGTTCAAATCAGTGTCAGGCAACCAATGGTTTCCAATGGAGGTCGTTGTTTTGGGAAAGAGGCTGCAGGCTTGGACCAGGAGGCTGGATCAAGGCGATCTATGGTTATACAGGTAAGTTGGATAGCTGGCAGACACTATCAGCTGGGCTCCATAAAGTCAGGGTGTTGAAGATGCAGGGGGGCCTTTTGGTATTGGGGTTTCGCAACTGGTTCCAGTCGCTGTCGGGCTGCAGGCATCGAGGGGGAGAGGTGTTCCTGCAAAGGTCAGCCACTGATACAGACGAGGTCAGGATTGCTGGGGAGACTTCAGAGGACAGCTGAGCCACTCGAAATCGGGCCATGGGTGTCTGGTGCAGAGTGTGCTGGGGACGCATATAAGCCTGGATCGGGAGTCCGTGAAGTTGGAGTTCCATTGTTGGACAATTTGTGTCCTCGGAAGACAAGTCTTTTTCAAAGGCAGGGCAGGTCTCGAGGGTTCTTGGAAGCTGCTTAGCTGCAGGACTCGCTGGTTTCAGCTTGCAGGCTCTCTGAAGCAGAAGACATTCTGCTAGGGATGGGGCCAAAGCATTTGTTGTCATCATCTTCACTGCAGCACCTCTCTTTGGTTCTTCTTCTTAGGTTTTCGTACCTAAGGATTAAGGTACAGGGGTACCCCTAAATACCTAGATTAAGGTCTTTTACAGGGGAGACTGCATTGGCAGTGTGTGGGTATTAAGGTGAGGGGTCTCCAAGGGTGGCATGCCCTCAGGGGCCTTCTCTGGTCACAAGGCACTTGGTACATGGGGTACGGTTTACAAGGTACTTGCATGTGGCCCAGAGGTCTGCCAATTGTGGAGATAAAGGTACCTTTTTTGGGAAAGAACATAGGCCATGTAAGCCCGATTGGCATGTACCCAGGGCACACTCAGTCAAGTTGGCATCATGTATCTGGCAAAAGGGTAAGGGGGGTAACCATGCAAAAAGGGGCACTCAAAGACTAAATTCAGACTATTAGGTTGCACAAAACATTGTTATTTTGTTATTTTATTTCTAGAACCAAAAATTACTTAGCGCAGGTACATTTCACAGTGCTTTAAAAGTAGCAATACTTTTCAAGAATACAGTAATGTTTTGTAAATGCAGTTATAAACTTTATTATATTAAGAATGTTTTCTGTAGATGTTAATAAGTACAGTTGTATGCTTTTGCAGTGATAAAGTTTGACAGTTCAATGCAATAGATAAAACTACAATGCAATTCTATTTAGGAAAACAATGTTGAACAGTTTGCAGGTAGGTACCTTAACTTATTTCCCCAGGCTTTAGGGTTTTAGGACAACACAATGCAAGGTTTAAGACGAGGTAGGTACTGAACTAACAGCGGCCCTTGGGCGGCTGAGTTCAGAGGTCACTGTGCCTAATGATATCCATTGGAGCCGGTGGGTACCTCGAAGAGGCACAGTTTAAAGGGAAGTACCCACTTTTTAAACAGGTTGCAGGTAAGTACTCAACTTACTTCACCGGGCTTTGGGGGTTTAGGACAACACAGGGTAAGGTTCAAGACCAGGTAGGTACTGCACCACCAGTGATAATAGGGCGGCCGGATGCAGTGGTCGCTGCACACAATGTTATCCAATAGAGCCTGGGGGTACTTCGAAGAGGCATGGTGTGCAGGTAGGTACCTACTGTATTAGAGCAAATGCCCGGGTATTAAATTGAGCACAGGGGGGCCACAAAGCAGCACCAAAGCTACACTACCAGCGGCACAGGGGTGGCTGAGTGTAGGGTTCAAATCAGTGTCAGGCAACCAATGCTTTCCAATGGAGGTCATCGTTTTGGGAAAGAGGCTGCAGGCTTGGACCAGGAGGCTGGATCAAGGCGATCTATGGTTATACAGGTAAGTTGGATAGCTGGCAGACACTATCAGCTGGGCTCCATAAAGTCAGGGTGTTGAAGATGCAGGGGGGCCTTTTGGTATTGGGGTTTCGCAACTGGTTCCAGTCGCTGTCGGGCTGCAGGCATCGAGGGGGAGAGGTGTTCCTGCAAAGGTCAGCCACTGATACAGACGAGGTCAGGATTGCTGGGGAGACTTCAGAGGACAGCTGAGCCACTCGAAATCGGGCCATGGGTGTCTGGTGCAGAGTGTGCTGGGGACGCATATAAGCCTGGATCGGGAGTCCGTGAAGTTGGAGTTCCATTGTTGGACAATTTGTGTCCTCGGAAGACAAGTCTTTTTCAAAGGCAGGGCAGGTCTCGAGGGTTCTTGGAAGCTGCTTAGCTGCAGGACTCGCTGGTTTCAGCTTGCAGGCTCTCTGAAGCAGAAGACATTCTGCTAGGGATGGGGCCAAAGCATTTGTTGTCATCATCTTCACTGCAGCACCTCTCTTTGGTTCTTCTTCTTAGGTTTTCGTACCTAAGGATTAAGGTACAGGGGTACCCCTAAATACCTAGATTAAGGTGTTTTACAGGGGAGACTGCATTGGCAGTGTGTGGGTATTAAGGTGAGGGATCACCGAGGGTGGCTTGCCCTCAGGGGCCTTCTCTGGACACAAGGCAACTTGGTACATGGGGTACGGTTTACAAGGTACTTGCATGTGGCCCAGAGGTCTGCCAATTATGGAGATAAAGGTACCTTTTTTGGGAAAGAACATAGGCCATGTAAGCCCGATTGGCATGTACCCAGGGCACACTCAGTCAAGTTGGCATCATGTATCTGGCAAAACGGTAAGGGGGGTAACCATGCAAAAAGGGGCACTCAAAGACTAAATTCAGACTATTAGGTTGCACAAAACATTGTTATTTTGTTATTTTATTTCTAGAACCAAAAATCACTTAGCGCAGGTACATTTCACAGTGGTTTAAAAGTAGCAATACTTTGCAAGAATACAGTAATGTTTTGTAAATGCAGTTATAAACTTTATTATATTAAGAATGTTTTCTGTAGATGTTAATAAGTACAGTTGTGTGCTTTTGCAGTGATAACGTTTGACAGTTCAATCCAACAGATAAAACTACAATGCAATTCTATTGAGGAAAAGAATGTTAAACAGTTTGCAGGTAAGTACCTTAACTTATTTCCCCAGGCTTTAGGGTTTTAGGACAACACAATGCAAGGTTTAAGACGAGGTAGGTGCTGAACTAACAGCGGCCCTTGGGCGGCTGAGTTCAGAGGTCACTGTGCCTAATGTTATCCAATGGAGCGGGGGGTACCTCGAAGAGGCACAGTTTGAAGGGAAGTACCCACTTTTTAGACAGGTTGCAGGTAAGTACTCAACTTATTTCCCCGGGCTTTAAAGGTTTAGGACAACACAGGGTAAGGTTCAAGACCAGGTAGGTACTGCACCACCAGTGGCAATAGGTCGGCCGGATGCATGGTCGCTGCACACAATGTTATCCAATAGAGCCTGGGGGTACTTCAAAGAGGCATGGTGTGCAGGTAGGTACCTACTGTTTTAGAGCAAATGCCCGGGTATTAAATTGAGCACAGGGGGGGCCACAAAACAGCACCAAAGCAACACTACCAGCGGCACAGGGGTGGCTGAGTGTAGGGATCAAATCAGTGTCAGGCATCCAATGCTTTCCAATGGAGGTCGTCGTTTTGGGAAAGAGGCTGCAGGCTTGGACCAGTAGGCTGGATCAAGGCGATCTATGGTTATGCAGGTAAGTTGGATAGCTGGCAGACACCATAAGCTGGGCTCAATAAAGTCAGGGGGTTGAAGATGCAGGGGTGCCTTTTGGTATTGGGGTTTCGCAACTGGTTCCAGTCGCTGTCGGGCTGCAGGCATCGATGGGGAGAGGTGTTCCTGCATAAGTCAGCCACTGATACAGATGAGGTCAGGATTGCTGGGGAGACTTCAGAGGACAGTTGAGCCACTCGAAATCGGGCCATGGGCGTCTGGTGCAGAGTGTGCTGGGGACGCAGATCAGCCTGGATCGGGAGTCCGTGAAGTTGGAGTTTCATTGTTGGACAATTTGTGTCCTCTGAAGACGAGTCTTTTTCAAAAGCAGGGCAGGTCTCGAGGGTTCTTGGAAGCTGCTTAGCTGCAGGACTCGCTGCTTTCAGCTTGCAGGCTCTCTGAAGCAGAAGACGTTCTGCTAGGGATGGGGCCAAAGCATTTGTTGTCATCATCTTCACTGCAGCACCGCTCTTTGGTTCTTCTTCTTAGGTTTTCGTACCTAAGGATTAAGGTACAGGGGTGCCCATAAATACCTAGATTAAGGTGTTTTACAGGGGAGACTGCATTGGCAGTGCGTGGGTATTAGGGTGAGGGGTCTCCGAGGGTGGCATGCCCTCTGGGGCCTTCTCTGGTCACAAGGCACTTGGTACATGGGGTACGGTTTACAATGTACTTGCATGTGGCCCAGAGGTCTGCCAATTGTGGAGATAAAGGTACCTTTTTTGGGAAAGAACATCGGCCATGTAAGCCCGATTGGCATGTACCCAGGGCACACTCAGTCAAGTTGGCATCATGTATCTGGCAAAACGGTAAGGGGGGTAACCATGCAAAAAGGGGCACTCAAAGACTAAATTCAGACTATTAGGTTGCACAAAACATTGTTATTTTGTTATTTTATTTCTAGAACCAAAAATCACTTAGCGCAGGTACATTTCACAGTGGTTTAAAAGTAGCAATACTTTGCAAGAATACAGTAATGTTTTGTAAATGCAGTTATAAACTTTATTATATTAAGAATGTTTTCTGTAGATGTTAATAAGTACAGTTGTGTGCTTTTGTAGTGATAACGTTTGACAGTTCAATCCAAAAGATAAAACTACAATGCAATTCTATTGAGGAAAAGAATGTTAAACAGTTTGCAGGTAAGTACCTTAACTTATTTCCCCAGGCTTTAGGGTTTTAGGACAACACAATGCAAGGTTTAAGACGAGGTAGGTACTGAACTAACAGCGGCCCTTGGGCGGCTGAGTTCAGAGGTCACTGTGCCTAATGTTATCCAATGGAGCGGGGGGTACCTCGAAGAGGCACAGTTTGAAGGGAAGTACCCACTTTTTAGACAGGTTGCAGGTAAGTACTCAACTTATTTCCCCAGGCTTTAAAGGTTTAGGACAACACAGGGTAAGGTTCAAGACCAGGTAGGTACTGCACCACCAGTGGCAATAGGTCGGCCGGATGCATGGTCGCTGCACACAATGTTATCCAATAGAGCCTGGGGGTACTTCAAAGAGGCATGGTGTGCAGGTAGGTACCTACTGTTTTAGAGCAAATGCCCGGGTATTAAATTGAGCACAGGGGGGGCCACAAAACAGCACCAAAGCAACACTACCAGCGGCACAGGGGTGGCTGAGTGTAGGGATCAAATCAGTGTCAGGCAACCAATGCTTTCCAATGGAGGTCGTCGGTTTGGGAAAGAGGCTGCAGGCTTGGACCAGTAGGCTGGATCAAGGCGATCTATGGTTATGCAGGTAAGTTGGATAGCTGGCAGACACCATAAGCTGGGCTCAATAAAGTCAGGGGGTTGAAGATGCAGGGGTGCCTTTTGGTATTGGGGTTTTGCAACTGGTTCCAGTCGCTGTCGGGCTGCAGGCATCGATGGGGAGAGGTGTTCCTGCATAGGTCAGCCACTGATACAGATGAGGTCAGGATTGCTGGGGAGACTTCAGAGGACAGTTGAGCCACTTAAAATCGGGCCATGGGCGTCTGGTGCAGAGTGTGCTGGGGACGCAGATAAGCCTGGATCGGGAGTCCGTGAAGTTGGAGTTCCATTGTTGGACAATTTGTGTCCTCGGAAGACAAGTCTTTTTCAAAGGCAGGGCAGGTCTCGAGGGTTCTTGGAAGCTGCTTAGCTGCAGGACTCGCTGGTTTCAGCTTGCAGGCTCTCTGAAGCAGAAGACATTCTGCTAGGGATGGGGCCAAAGCATTTGTTGTCATCATCTTCACTGCAGCACCGCTCTTTGGTTCTTCTTCTTAGGTTTTCGTACCTAAGGATTAAGGTACAGGGGTGCCCGTAAATACCTAGATTAAGGTGTTTTACAGGGGAGACTGCATTGGCAGTGTGTGGGTATTAAGGTGAGGGATCTCCGAGGGTGGCATGCCCTCAGGGGCCTTCTCTGGTCACAAGGCAACTTGGTACATGGGGTACGGTTTACAAGGTACTTGCATGTGGCCCAGAGGTCTGCCAATTATGGAGATAAAGGTACCTTTTTTGGGAAAGAACATAGGCCATGTAAGCCCGATTGGCATGTACCCAGGGCACACTCAGTCAAGTTGGCATCATGTATCTGGCAAAACGGTAAGGGGGGTAACCATGCAAAAAGGGGCACTCAAAGACTAAATTCAGACTATTAGGTTGCACAAAACATTGTTATTTTGTTATTTTATTTCTAGAACCAAAAATCACTTAGCGCAGGTACATTTCACAGTGGTTTAAAAGTAGCAATACTTTGCAAGAATACAGTAATGTTTTGTAAATGCAGTTATAAACTTTATTATATTAAGAATGTTTTCTGTAGATGTTAATAAGTACAGTTGTATGCTTTTGCAGTGATAACGTTTGACAGTTCAATCCAACAGATAAAACTACAATGCAATTCTATTGAGGAAAAGAATGTTAAACAGTTTGCAGGTAAGTACCTTAACTTATTTCCCCAGGCTTTAGGGTTTTAGGACAACACAATGCAAGGTTTAAGACGAGGTAGGTACTGAACTAACAGCGGCCCTTGGGCGGCTGAGTTCAGAGGTCACTGTGCCTAATGTTATCCAATGGAGCGGGGGGTACCTCGAAGAGGCACAGTTTGAAGGGATGTACCCACTTTTTAGACAAGTTGCAGGTAAGTACTCAACTTATTTCCCCGGGCTTTAAAGGTTTAGGACAACACAGGGTAAGGTTCAAGACCAGGTAGGTACTGCACCACCAGTGGCAATAGGTCGGCCGGATGCATGGTCGCTGCACACAATGTTATCCAATAGAGCCTGGGGGTACTTCAAAGAGGCATGGTGTGCAGGTAGGTACCTACTGTTTTAGAGCAAATGCCCGGGTATTAAATTGAGCACAGGGGGGGCCACAAAACAGCGCCAAAGCAACACTACCAGCGGCACAGGGGTGGCTGAGTGTAGGGATCAAATCAGTGTCAGGCAACCAATGCTTTCCAATGGAGGTCGTCGTTTTGGGAAAGAGGCAGCAGGCTTGGACCAGCAGGCTGGATCAAGGCGATCTATGGTTATGCAGGTAAGTTGGATAGCTGGCAGACACCATAAGCTGGGCTCCATAAAGTCAGGGGGTTGAAGATGTAGGGGTGCCTTTTGGTATTGGGGTTTCGCAACTGGTTCCAGTCGCTGTCGGGCGGCAGGCCTCGAGGGGGAGAGGTGTTCCTGCATAGGTCAGCCACTGATACAGACGAGGTCAGGATTTCTGGGGAGACTTCAGAGGACAGTTGAGCCACTTAAAATCGGGCCATGGGCGTCTGGTGCAGAGTGTGCTGGGGACGCAGATCAGCCTGGATCGGGAGTCCGTGAAGTTGGAGTTTCATTGTTGGACAATTTGTGTCCTCTGAAGACGAGTCTTTTTCAAAGGCAGGGCAGGTCTCGAGGGTTCTTGGAAGCTGCTTAGCTGCAGGACTCGCTGGTTTCAGCTTGCAGGCTCTCTGAAGCAGAAGACATTCTGCTAGGGATGGGGCCAAAGCATTTGTTGTCATCATCTTCACTGCAGCACCGCTCTTTGGTTCTTCTTCTTAGGTTTTCGTACCTAAGGATTAAGGTACAGGGGTGCCCATAAATACCTAGATTAAGGTGTTTTACAGGGGAGACTGCATTGGCAGTGCGTGGGTATTAGGGTGAGGGGTCTCCGAGGGTGGCATGCCCTCAGGGGCCTTCTCTGGTCACAAGGCACTCGGTACATGGGGTACGGTTTACAAGGTACTTGCATGTGGCCCAGAGGTCTGCCAATTGTGGAGATAAAGGTACCTTTTTTGGGAAAGAACATAGGCCATGTAAGCCCGATTGGCATGTACCCAGGGCACACTCAGTCAAGTTGGAATCATGTATCTGGCAAAACGGTAAGGGGTGTAACCATGCAAAAAGGGGCACTCAAAGACTAAATTCCGACTATTAGGTGGCACAAAACATTGTTATTTTGTTATTTTATTTCTAGAACCAAAAATCACTTAGCGCAGGTACATTTCACAGTGGTTTAAAACTAGCAATACTTTGCAAGAATATAGTAATGTTTTGTAAATGCAATTATAAACTTTATTATATTAAGAATGTTTTCTGTAGATGTTAATAAGTACAGTTGTATGCTTTTGCAGTGATAAAGTTTGACAGTTCAATGCAATAGATAAAACTGCAATGCAATTCTATTGAGGAAAACAATGTTAAACAGTTTGCAGGTAGGTACCTTAACTTTTTTCCCCAGGCTTTAGGGTTTTAGGGCAACACAATGCAAGGTTTAAGACGAGGTAGGTACTGAACTAACAGCGGCCCTTGGGCGGCTGAGTTCAGAGGTCACTGTGCCTAATGTTATCCAATGGAGCCGGGGGGTACCTCGAAGAGGCACAGTTTGAAGGGAAGTACCCACTTTTTAAACAGGTTGCAGGTAAGTACTCAAATTACTTCACCGGGCTTTGGGGGTTTAGGACAACACAAGGTAAGGTTCAAGACCAGGTAGGTACTGCACCACCAGTGACAATAGGGCGGCCGGATGCAGTGGTCGCTGCACACAATGTTATCCAATAGAGCCTGGGGGTACTTCGAAGAGGCATGGTGTGCAGGTAGGTACCTACTGAATTAGAGCAAATGCCCGAGTATTAAATTGAGCACAGGGGGGCCACAAAGCAGCACCAAAGCTACACTACCAGCGGCACAGGGATGGCTGAGTGTAGGGTTCAAATCAGTGTCAGGCAACCAATGGTTTCCAATGGAGGTCGTCGTTTTGGGAAAGAGGCTGCAGGCTTGGACCAGGAGGCTGGATCAAGGCGATCTATGGTTATACAGGTAAGTTGGATAGCTGGCAGACACCATCAGCTGGGCTCCATAAAGTCAGGGGGTTGAAGATGCAGGGGTGACTTTTGGTATTGGGGTTTCGCAACTGGTTCCAGTCGCTGTCGGGCTGCAGGCATCAAGAGGGAGAGGTGTTCCTGCAAAGGTCAGCCACTGATACAGACGAGGTCAGGATTGCTGGGGAGACTTCAGAGGACAGTTGAGCCACTCGAAATCGGGCCATGGGGTTCTGGTGCAGAGTGTGCTGGGGACGCAGATCAGCCTGGATCGGGAGTCCTTGAAGTTGGAGTTTCATTGTTGGACAATTTGTGTCCTCGGAAGACAAGTCTTTTTCAAAGGCAGGGCAGGTCTCGAGGGTTCTTGGAAGCTGCTTAGCTGCAGGACTCGCTGGTTTCAGCTTGCAGGCTCTCTGAAGCAGAAGACATTCTGCTAGGGATGGGGCCAAAGCATTTGTTGTCATCATCTTCACTGCAGCACCGCCCTTTGGTTCTTCTTCTTAGGTTTTCGTACCTATGGATTAAGGTACAGGGGTGCCCCTAAATACCTAGATTAAGGTGTTTTACAGGGGAGACTGCATTGGCAGTGTGTGGGTATTAAGGTGAGGTGTCTCCGAGGGTGGCATGCCCTCAGGGGCATTCTCTGGTCACAAGGCACTTGGTACATGGGGTACGGTTTTCAAGGTACTTGCATGTGGCCCAGAGGTTTGCCAATTGTGGAGATAAAGGTACCTTTTTTGGGAAAGAACATAGGCCATGTAAGCCCGATTGGCATGTACCCAGGGCACACTCAGTCAAGTTGGCATCATGTATCTGGCAAAACGGTAAGGGGGGTAACCATGCAAAAAGGGGCACTCAAAGACTAAATTCCGACTATTAGGTGGCACAAAACATTGTTATTTTGTTATTTTATTTCTAGAACCAAAAATCACTTAGCGCAGGTACATTTCACAGTGGTTTAAAACTAGCAATACTTTGCAAGAATATAGTAATGTTTTGTAAATGCAATTATAAACTTTATTATATTAAGAATGTTTTCTGTAGATGTTAATAAGTACAGTTGTATGCTTTTGCAGTGATAAAGTTTGACAGTTCAATGCAATAGATAAAACTACAATGCAATTCTATTGAGGAAAACAATGTTAAACAGTTTGCAGGTAGGTACCTTAACTTTTTTCCCCAGGCTTTAGGGTTTTAGGGCAACACAATGCAAGGTTTAAGACGAGGTAGGTACTGAACTAACAGCGGCCCTTGGGCGGCTGAGTTCAGAGGTCACTGTGCCTAATGTTATCCAATGGAGCCGGGGGGTACCTCGAAGAGGCACAGTTTGAAGGGAAGTACCCACTTTTTAAACAGGTTGCAGGTAAGTACTCAAATTACTTCACCGGGCTTTGGGGGTTTAGGACAACACAAGGTAAGGTTCAAGACCAGGTAGGTACTGCACCACCAGTGACAATAGGGCGGCCGGATGCAGTGGTCGCTGCACACAATGTTATCCAATAGAGCCTGGGGGTACTTCGAAGAGGCATGGTGTGCAGGTAGGTACCTACTGAATTAGAGCAAATGCCCGAGTATTAAATTGAGCACAGGGGGGCCACAAAGCAGCACCAAAGCTACACTACCAGCGGCACAGGGATGGCTGAGTGTAGGGTTCAAATCAGTGTCAGGCAACCAATGGTTTCCAATGGAGGTCGTCGTTTTGGGAAAGAGGCTGCAGGCTTGGACCAGGAGGCTGGATCAAGGCGATCTATGGTTATGCAGGTAAGTTGGATAGCTGGCAGACACCATCAGCTGGGCTCCATAAAGTCAGGGGGTTGAAGATGCAGGGGTGACTTTTGGTATTGGGGTTTCGCAACTGGTTCCAGTCGCTGTCGGGCTGCAGGCATCAAGAGGGAGAGGTGTTCCTGCAAAGGTCAGCCACTGATACAGACGAGGTCAGGATTGCTGGGGAGACTTCAGAGGACAGTTGAGCCACTCGAAATCGGGCCATGGGTTTCTGGTGCACAGTGTGCTGGGGACGCAGATCAGCCTGGATCGGGAGTCCTTGAAGTTGGAGTTTCATTGTTGGACAATTTGTGTCCTCGGAAGACAAGTCTTTTTCAAAGGCAGGGCAGGTCTCGAGGGTTCTTGGAAGCTGCTTAGCTGCAGGACTCGCTGGTTTCAGCTTGCAGGCTCTCTGAAGCAGAAGACATTCTGCTAGGGATGGGGCCAAAGCATTTGTTGTCATCATCTTCACTGCAGCACCGCCCTTTGGTTCTTCTTCTTAGGTTTTCGTACCTATGGATTAAGGTACAGGGGTGCCCCTAAATACCTAGATTAAGGTGTTTTACAGGGGAGACTGCATTGGCAGTGTGTGGGTATTAAGGTGAGGTGTCTCCGAGGGTGGCATGCCCTCAGGGGCATTCTCTGGTCACAAGGCACTTGGTACATGGGGTACGGTTTTCAAGGTACTTGCATGTGGCCCAGAGGTTTGCCAATTGTGGAGATAAAGGTACCTTTTTTGGGAAAGAACATAGGCCATGTAAGCCCGATTGGCATGTACCCAGGGCACACTCAGTCAAGTTGGCATCATGTATCTGGCAAAACGGTAAGGGGGGTAACCATGCAAAAAGGGGCACTCAAAGATTAAATTCAGACTATTAGGTTGCACAAAATATTGTTATTTTGCTATTTTATTTCTAGAACCAAAATCACTTAGCTCAGGTACATTTCACAGTGGTTTAAAAGTAGCAATACTTTGCAAGAATACAGTAATGTTTTGTAAATGCAGTTATAAACTTTATTATATTAAGAATGTTTTCTGTAGATGTTAGTAAGTACAGTTGTATGCTTTTGCAGTGATAAAGTTTGACAGTTCAATGCAATAGATAAAACTACAATGCAATTCTATTGAGGAAAACAATGTTAAACAGTTTGCAGGTAAGTACCTTAACTTATTTCCCCAGGCTTTAGGGTTTTAGGACAACACAATGCAAGGTTTAAGACGAGGTAGGTACTGAACTAACAGCGGCCCTTGGACGGCTGAGTTCAGAGGTCACTGTGCCTAATGTTATCCAATGGAGCCGGGGGGTACTTCGAAGAGGCACAGTTTGATGGGAAGTACCCACTTTTTAAACAGGTTGCAGGTAAGTACTCAACTTACTTCCCTGGGCTTTGGGGGTTTAGGACAACACAGGGTAAGGTTCAAGACCAGGTAGGTACTGCACCACCAGTGGTAATAGGGCGGCTGGATGCAATAGTCGCTGCACACAATGTTATCCAATAGAGTCTGGGGGTACTTCGAAGAGGCATGGTGTGCAGGTAGGTACCTACTGTTTTAGAGCAAATGCCCGGGTATTAAATTGCGCACAGGAGGGTCACAAAGCAGCACCAAAGCTACACTTACAGCGGCACAGAGGTGGTTGAGTGTAGGGTTCAAATCAGTGTCAGGCAGCCAATGCTTTCCAATGGAGGTTGTCGTTTTGGGAAAGAGGGTGCAGGCTTGAACCAGTGGGCTGGATCAAGGCGATCTATGGTTATGCAGGTAAGTTGGATAGCTGGCAGACACCATAAGCTGGGCTCCATAAAGTCAGGGGGTTGAAGATGCAGGGGAGCCTTTTGGTATTGGGGTTTCGCAACTGGTTCCAGTCGCTGTCGGGCTGCAGGCATCGAGGGGGAGAGGTGTTCCTGCATAGGTCAGCCACTGATACAGATGAGGTCAGGATTGCTGGGGAGACTTCAGAGGACAGTTGAGCCACTTAAAATCGAGCCATGGGCGTCTGGTGCAGAGTGTGCTGGGGACGCAGATCTGCCTGGATCGGGAGTCCGTGAAGTTGGAGTTTCTTTGTTGGACAATTTGTGTCCTCGGAAGATGATTCTTTTTCAAAGGCAGGGCAGGTCTCGAGGGTTCTTGGAAGCTGCTTAGCTGCAGGACTCGCTGGTTTCAGCTTACAGGCTCTCTAAAGCAGAAGACATTCTGCTAGGGATGGGGCCAAAGCATTTGTTGTCATCATCTTCACTGCAGCACAGCTCTTTTGTTCTTCTACTTAGGTTTTCGTACCTAAGTATTAAGGTACAGGGGTGCCCCTAAATACCTAGATTAAGGTGTTTTACAGGGGAGTGAAGGTTGGGACCAATGGGTCCCTCACCTGGGGTCTCTTCGCCCTCTCTTATGCCACCCTCCAGTGGGGGGGGGGTATATGCCTCGTCCTTATTGGGGGGAGTCTCCTCATCTTTCAAGATGGAGGGGATTGAGATGTATGCTTCACTTCGCCTCCCTCACCTGAGGGTTGGGGTTGGCAAAGGTGGGCTTACCTCACTTTCTCTGTAGATTGTCCCACCGATTCTCCTGCCCAAAGTGGGGGTCAGAACCAGTGGGAGCAATCTCCTGATAGCAGCAGAGACTGGGCCTAGCTCACAAAGGCAGCAAGACTTTGAAGCATCCTGTTCGTGGAACCTAACCATCCTGGGTGAGGAGGCATAACACCCCTGTCCAGGATGTGCTTTGTTTCAGGGCCCAGAGAAGGTTTTCAGATGGCAGGTAGCCAATCAGAAATCACTCCAGGGATGGTCATTTTCCGGGGGGAATCTCTAAGATGCCCTCTGAGTGCTTTTTACATTAAATGCAACACTGGTATCAGTGTGGGTTTAATGTGTTGTGAAATGTGCTACCTAACTTCTCAGTCTTCAGTAAAGCCATCATGCAGCTCTGGAGTTTGTGCTGACAAACTCTCAGCCCATGTACTTATAATGGCTTCACTGCACTTACTATGTCTGTGAATGGCACAGACACTGCAGGGGCATATTGTTCATGCAGCTATGCCCTCACCTGTGGGATGGTACGCCCTGCCTTTAGAGCTGTAATGTCTGCTAGATCTTGTGGTCAACCGTGTTGAATGCTGCAGAAAGATCTAGGAGCACCAGCAGGGCTGTCCCTCCCTGGTCCCGGATGGTTCTAATATCATCCGCTGCCTTAATGAGAGCGGTTTCCGTCCTGTGATATTTGCGGAACCCAAACTGGGTGTCATCAAGCAGGTTATTTCTCTCTATGTGGTCAGATAGCTGTTGGTTCATAGCTTTCTCCGTGATTTTAGCTAAAAAAGGGAGACTTGCTATAGGCCGATAATTTTTCAGCTCTTGTCTGTCTAGATTGACCTTTTTTAGTAAGGGCTTAATCAGTGTGTTTTTCAGGGCATCCGGGTAAGACCCGGAGCTCAGTATTGAGTTGCAGACATGGGTGATGACAGGAATAATGGTATCTGCGACCGAGGCTAACACAGAAGTGGGGCAAGGGTCCAAGGCTGATCCTGATTTAACTGAGTTCAGTATGGTCCTAGTTTGATCGGTGGTTAGGGGAGTAAAGCTCGTCAGAGGATTGCTCAGAGTGGTCAGAGGAGGGGGGGTACTGGTAGTGCTTGGTTCTGAAGTGAAAGCTTGGTAGATGTTATTTACCTTCTCAAAGAAAAACTCAGATAGAGCATCGCATAGTGATTGCGAGGGTGGAGGTGTTAAGTCTGGTGTGTTACCTGATAATGTTTTAGCTATATTGTATAGCTGTTTACTGGAGTTTTTGGCTAATTCTATATGTTTAGAGAAGAAGAGCTTTTTTGCTGCTGTTATCATGGATTTATAAGTGGCTAGGGCCTTTTTGTATTTATCCTTACTTTCGCTATCATAATCTCGTCGCCAGTGTCTTTCCTTGTTCCTTGTTAGTTGTTTTTGTGTTTTTAATTCTTTAGTGTACCATTGGGCAGTTGGGGGTACTCCTATTTCTAGAATGGGATTTAGTTGGTACTAATTCCGAAGTGGCGACACTCAGCCATTCATGGAATTGATGTGTGGCAACACTGGGATCGTTGGATAGGTCTGGTTTGAGTTTAGTTAATAGTATGTTTAAGTTATCGTAATTTAAATCCTTCCAAGCTTTGAAAGGACCAGGCTTGAGGTGAGGGATCTTTTTACTCAACGAGTCTTTGATGGTCATGCTAAAGAATATGGCCGAGTGGTCTGTCCATGTCATCGGGAGAATGTCGGTCACATGTAGATTTTCGATGTTAGTGAAGATGCCATCTAACGTATGTCCTGCTTGATGGGTCGGGGCGTCAACCAATTGCCTAAGACCTATTAATTCTAGGTCTGACGTGAGGGAGATAGTATCATTATCGTAGTGTTGCTCGAGGTAGAAATTAAAATCGCCCATAACCGTGATGGACTCATCTGTGGCTATAGATTCAGTTATCGTCCCCAGGTTGGTCAGGAACGCTGCTCTGGACCCCGGAGGGCGGTATAGGAGCACTCCCTTAAAACTGAAGGACGGAGAGAATTTTATAATAAAATGTAGGGCTTCACATGACAAGGCCGGGATGGGGGAGGTACGAATTTCGAAATGATCTTTAATTATGATGGCCAGACCTCCACCTCTGTTTTTCACCCTGTCCTGCCTATGGACAGTGTAACCAGGTGGAACTGCCGTAACCAGATCTGGGGCCGATGCCTCATCAGTCCATGTTTCAGTTACGAACAGTGCATCAAGATTGTGATCAGTGATAAGGTCAGCGATCTCTTGGCAATGTTTAGGCAAGGATCGCGCATTGATGAGGGCCATGGTGATATGATTCTCCTTAATGCGCTTAGTGGCAGGAGTAGTGGTGGTACTGTTAGTAAAGTGAATGAGGGTATTGCAGTGAGGACAATTAAAGTTGGTACCTGTGGGCATGAGTGCCGGGTCAATGATGGTGCAGCGGGAGGCGGGCGAGGGGCGAAGTTGCAGCAAGGTGCTCCGCTGATAGGGTAAGGGACAAGCAGGGGTCATGGCCCTGGGCCCGGTCCCGGCGCGGACGGGCGCAGACGGGCTTGCCTCTGGCGCGCCTCCGGCGCGCCGTCGGCGCGCCCGCTGCGCTCGTCCGCTGCGCGGACGGGAAGCCTTCTTCTTATATCCGGCGTGAGGAGGGTGGGAAGCGTCCTGCATCTCGAGCGCCACCCCTCCCTCACCCAAGATGGCCGAACCCTTCTCTCCAGGCGCCCCGGATACCAATGCGCTCTGGGAGTCGGTTCGAGTGGCCAGGGATCCGAGAAGTTTTTAATCAACTACCAATTATATCCCTATATTGCAAAAGGTATTTGCACGTGTGCAGCAAGTTTTTTAAAATCAACTTCAAACACAGTAAAATACAAATAGTGAAAAGTGCAGAGTGCAGAGTTAAAATTTTAGCACAGCGCCCCCGGCTTCCGCCTCAGGGGAAAGACATCGGTTGAGTCAGCGAGGCAGCGCTGCTTACCGGTTTAAATAGTAGGGAGGGCGGGAAGCGTCCTGCATCTCGAGCGCCACCCCTCCCTCACCCAAGATGGCCGAACCCTTCTCTCCAGGCGCCCCGGATACCAATGCGCTCTGGGAGTTGAGCACAGGGTGACCACAAAGCGGCACCACAGCTACACTACCAGCGGCACAGGGGTGGCTGAGTGTAGGGTTCAAATCAGTGTCAGGCAACTAATGCTTTCCAACGGAGGTCGTCGTTTTGGGAAAGAGGCTGCAGGCTTGGACCAGGAGGCTGGATCAAGGCGATCTATGGTTATGCAGGTAAGTTGATTAGCTGGCAGACACCATCAGCTGGGCTCCATAAAGTCAGGGTGTGGAAGATGCAGGGGTGCCTTTTGGTATTGGGGTTTCGCAACTGGTTCCAGTCGCAGTCGGGCTGCAGGCATCGAAGGGAAGAGGTGTTCCTGCATAGGTCAGCCACTGATACAGACGAGGTCAGGATTGCTGGGGAAACTTCAGAGGACAGTTGTGCCACTCGAAATCGGGCCATGGGTGTCTGGTGCAGAGTGTGCTGGGGACGCAGATCAGCCTGGATCGGGAGTCCGTGAAGTTGGAGTTTCTTTGTTGGACAATTTGTGACCTCGGAAGACGAGTCTTTTTCAAAGGCAGGGAAGGTGTCCAGGGTTCTTGGAAGCTGCTTAGCTGCAGGACTCGCTGGTTTCAGCTTGCAGGCTCTCTGAAGCAGAAGATATTCTGCTAGGGATGGGGCCAAAGCATTTGTTGTCATCATCTTCACAGCAGCAAGGCTCTTTGGTTCGTCTTCTTAGGTTTTTGTACCTTAGGATTAAGGTACAGGGGTGCCCCTAAATACCCAGATTAAGGTGTTTTACAGGGGAGTGAAGGTTGGGACCAATGGGTCCCTCACTTGGGGTCTCTTATGCCACCCTCCAGTGGGGGGTGCATATGCCTGGCCCTTATTGGGGGGAGTCCCCTCATCTTTCAAGATGGAGGGCACTGAGATGTATGCTTCACTTCGCCTCCCTCATCGGAGGGTTGGGGTTGGCAAAGGTGGGCACACCTCCCTTTCTCTGTAGATTTTCCCACTGATTCTCCTGCCCAAAGTGGGGGTCAGAACCAGTGGGAGCCATCTCCTGATAGCAGCAGAGACTGGGTCTAGCTAACAAAAGCAGCAAGCCTTTGAAGCATCCTGTTCGTGGAACTTTACCATCCTGGTGGTGGAGGCATAACACCTCTGCCCAGCATGTGCTTTGTTTCAGGACCCAGAGAAGGTGGCAGATGGCGGGTATCCATTCAGGAATCACTTCAGGGATGGTCATTTTTCGGGGGGGGGGCATCTCTAGGATGCCCTCTGAGTTATTTTTACTCTAAATGTAACACTGGTATCAGTGTGGGTTTAATGTGGTGTGAAATGTGGTACCAAACTTCTCAGTCTTCAGTAAAGCCATCATGCTTCTGTGGAGTTTGTGCTGACAGACTCTCAGCCATGTACTTAAAATGGCTTCACTGCACTTACAATGTCTGTGAATGGCGCAGACACTGCAGGGGCATATTGTTCATACAGCTATGCCCTCACCCGTGGGATGGTACGCCCTGCCTTTAGGGCTGTAATGCCTGCTAGAGGGGTGACTTACCCATGCCACAGGCAGTGTTGGTGGGCATGGCACACAGGGATGAATGCCATCTCTACTCTTCAGTTTGGTCTATACCTAAACACACAGACTGCATTGGCAGTGTGTGGGTATTAAGGTGAGGGGTCTCTGTGGTTGGCATCAAACATGCTGGAGCCCTCAGAGGCCCTCTCTGGTTGCAAGGACTGTGGTACCAGAGGTACCTTTTACAAGGGACTTGCATGTGGCCCAGTGGTGTGCCAATTGTGGAGAAAAGGGTACAGTATTGGGAAAGAACACAGGCCTTGGGCGTCTGATTGGTAGGGACCCAGGGCACACACAGTCAAGTTGGCAACATGTATCTGGCAAAACATTAAGGGGTAACATTGCACACCACCACACTAGCATACACACATATTTAAGTGCATAGGATCTTGGTGCTACGACTCAAGATCACAGTGACCAGCAGAACACTAATGCTGCCACCACTGTGCCACATGTGTGAAGCACCTGACAGGAACAGTAGTTCAGCTGTCAACATGAAGATTTCAATTGGTTCGCCCCTTGAAGTCCAGGACCAGGATAAGTCCAGAACCTCTTGCAAGTAAATGGCAAGCCTAGTCTTATGAATACACGCTGCATTAGTGACTCACCATGCAAACTTCAACTATTTCCAACAATCATCATGCAAAGTTAGCAAACAGAGCCTTTGCGTGACTACATCACTGACAGCTTTCACAACCATACTCCAAAACAGTAACTCACTAACACTTGACCAACTGATTGACACTGTAACCACCCCATTTCATGTGCGTGCTATGTACACTGCACCTGAACCCCAAAAGCTTTATTTTAAGATCTTGACAACATTCAAGATCACCTTTACACCGTGGTTACGCTGAACATTCTAGGGGTTTGTATCTGATACATAAACAACCACATACAGAATACAATTTCCTCTCTACTTCATGCTGACCAGATACTTATTAATATTCACACATGCTCCCCTCACAACACAACAACCTCATACTGACCTCTGGACACAGTTTCTACTTCTGACCCTCTGTGTCCACATTCCTCTGATCATGCCTGAATGCACACACCAGTTACACTAGATCCACGATGATTCACTGTCAGCTCATCCATCTCTAGATATAAATTGCTGTACCTTATCCCTGCTTGTTGTACCACAGCGCACAACAATATCTCTACTTCACACAGTCCCAACATCTTCCATGACCTCAGAAACACACTTCCTTCACTCTTAGATCTACACGTGGGTCTCAGAACCTTTAATGCTCCAGCACCACATGTACAGCAATGTACCCTTTTTGATGACCAATCTCTGTAAGCCAAGCTACAATTGTTATTGTTATTGTTATAGTGGATTTGTATAGCGCCGGGTCACCTACAGGTCTCAGGGCGCTTTGACCACAGAACATAACATCCGGGATATCAAAAAGGGTAGAGTACTTAAGCTGAGCTGAGTGCTGTTCTGAACAAGTTTGTTTTCAAGGCTTTCCTGAAACGGAGTAGATTCCCCTCCTTTCGGAGTGTCTCAGGCAGGGCATTCCAAAGGTTCGGTAGTAAAACCGAAAAGGATCTCCCTCCCATTGTGGCAAGTTTAAAACGAGGACATACAAGGAGTTTGGCATCAGAGGACCTGAGATTTCTTTCTGGTCTATATATCTCAATCCGTTCCTTGATGTAGGTCGGGGCCTTCCCATAGATGGCTTTGTGGGCTATACAGAGGCTTTTAAAAACAGACCTCTGTCCAATTGGCAGCCAGTGTAGACTTTTTAGTAGTGGAGAGGCATGCGTTCTCCGCGGAAGGTTGAAAATAAGTCTAGCGGCGTCGTTTAGGACTACCTGAAGTCTGTTAGTTAGCATTTTTGGCAGGCCTAAGTAGAGCGCATTGCCATAGTCAAGTCTTGATACTATGGTGGCCGAGACCACTGTGCGTAGCATCGACTGGGAGAGGAGAGGGACTAGTTTGCGCAACCAATTGCAGTGCTGGAATCAACCCTGTACCCCTCAATACCTGGAAACTTACAAAAGCCCACTCCTTGTCCTTGCTATAACTTGACAAAACCAAAACATTTTTCAATCATGAATTATTATCTTCGCTCCAGAGTCATCCAACATGTCTGCCTCATTCCTTACAGTCACTGTCCTCCAAAATTCCATATCTTTCACCTCCGAAACTCTTGCAGCCACCGATTTTGATACATATTTTTACTTCAACATTTGCATCAGGATCACACTGACCACTCTGTGTGCAATACCCCTAACTCTCTTATTCACCCCAAACTCGTACAACAAAACTATTGCACAGCCTCTGCCTCAAGGCATACTCTCAACTTAAAGAGCAATCCAACATTACCAGCCCTTCACACACTCACCTCAATCATGCATAACAGACTTCAGAATAGGATTTCTTCTAAAACATTTTTAGAGAGGTACCTGTCCATACTTCAACTTTGTGACACTTGAACAACTGACCATTAGCATCATTGTCCCATTTCAGTCACCCACTGCCATCTGCCATCCACCAGACTTTCAAGAATCTAGAACAACATCCTAGATCAAGGAAACCCCTTTGCCTCTGGTTATATTTAGAGACTACTCAACTAAAGAACGACAAACGAAACACACTCTTCTCACAATTGCTTGTTGACTGTACGCCAAACATTACTTATTCCATTCAATCACACTGCAATCCACTTGACTGCATACAGATCTCTCATCACATGACCCACTCTCAAATCTCCCTGTGCTTATCCTCCTTTGACCACAGCTGCATCCGCTTGTTCCTCACAGTATCTCCACCAGTAATCATCAAATCCACCACAACACTGCACAACAATCTCATTATTTCACCTGATCCCAACTCCTTCAGTAACCTCACAACATACACTTAACATTAGAATCACACTTCCCTTTCTAAACTATGATGTTACAAGCACACTACCCTGGATCTTTCTTGGTATTGAATCTTTAAAAACTAAAGTGCGATCCCAGATGCGCCACTGGAAAAGATGTTAAAGTCATGAAATATTAAAAACACCTGCTGTTTGCCCTCAACACTGCTCAGCTAAAACATAATCATACTACTACCAGAATCTCATTTTCATTCCAGCCTTATCAAAACCTTTATCTCTTACCTTAACATTACTGCTCCCCGACTACACGTCTCTGTCACACCCTCTGCACTTATTACTAGTGAAGCTGTTAAATAATTTCACTCAAAAATGTGCATGGCGGCCAAACTGCTTCATTTAACAATATACTTCACTCTGAGATGAGCCAGTCAACAGCTTTTTGTTCAATTTTCTTCAAACAAAATCACCTGTCATAGCTATTCTTATACTTCACTTAACTTCTTTATATGGGATAATTTACTGCACTCGTGCCCACACATCCCAGTCCTCCAATACCTAACCACATAGACATAATTCTGCAGGCAGCCTCGCTATCATTTAGTGACTTAAACAGGATATAACTGTAATAGTATATATTGATATTTCACCTAAATCCAAGCATATTTTTCATAAGACATGCCCAGGGGTGAGGAAATCCAAAGCAAACTTCAAACATGATTTCCCAATAACTTTCGTTAGCGGCAAAGGTGGTTGACTTACAGTTTTTACCGCCACTACTGGCATATGCACAGCACTCTTTTAATTTTTATTTTATTTGTGTGACAGAATCAGAATCATTGGCTCATGCTCCTGTAAGCCATAGAGCAATAAGGATGCCTTTACAGTTGCACATTTAATCACCAAAGCAATCAATAAACATAAAAGTATTGTTTTATGATGTCATGATGAATTTTATGGATACTGGACGGAAGTCCTCCAAATGTTTTGTCATATACTTTTGCTATTGTTACTGATAAATAAAGCTATTTGCGAGTGCTCTTGTTTTTACTCTTGGTGTAATCATGTATTATTATTTTATGGTCAACTACTGTTATGGTTGTTTACATACTGAATTAGGTTTTTGAATCGAATCACCTTCACAGTATTATTCAGTTTCTTACAACTAGAAGTGGTACAATCGGAGTCCTCTTCAGAAGTTTACTTACATGCAAACAGAAAACAGAAACTTCTTTGCTTCTGGGAATTGATTTCCATCAGTCAAACCATTCACTAGTTTCTTTTTTATGTATTTCATGAATGGTCCTTCTTTATCACTTCATCTCATTTTCCATTACTCTGGACTAGTCCCTCTCCCACCATCATGACCACCAACTGTTACTCTGCTTTTGTCCTCCATTTTATCTCCTTGGATGCTCATGAAACTCAGCAGGCAATACGCTACTAAATGTTGCAAACTTTTCATTTATTGTGCCTCAAAATTACACTCAATGATCCACACTTGGATTTCTGGGAGCTACACATCCATCAAATACTCAAAGATATATGAAAAAGGTTTGTGGTCAGCTTAGCTTTAAATTGAATGACTGACCAGTAATATTAAAATACCTCCATCTCCACTGCAGATTACTGAATGTCACTACTCTTTGTTTCTTCCATTACTGTACACATATATGTGAATGACGCATAAATCTTCTCTTTACCCTCTTTCACCAAAGAGGGAAAATTCCTACATCTCTACCTTTCACTTACCTGTTTCCTAACTATCTGCTACTACGTTACCATTGACTTTCTTCTACTTAATGCTGTAAAATCGAAAATCTCCACCCTTCTTGTCTCTTCCCATCTCAGAGACCATCATTCCATCCTCCACAAGGAGAAATGAGGGAATGATTATTAAGGATATTGATTCACAATTGAGGAATCATCTCTTCCGCAGGATAGGGACAGAGCACCAGCTCCCAAGCATTAGAAAAATCCAGCATCACCTTCCTTTCCAATCCACTATAAATTTCCTTTCTACACAAGTCATAAGTAACCTAGATTACTGCAACAGCTTTTTCATGGAACTGAACAGGTATGCATTCTCTCCCATTGACAATGGTATCAGCTTTTCAACCAAACATTCTTCTCCCTTTCACTTAAAAAATATCTCTCCCTCCTGCCTTTAGGGTGTTTGAATCGCAGCCAATGGCAAAGACCAGCATGACATCTTTATCCTAATCTTCAAATCAATTTATGGCCTGGACCTTCACCCTTCACCCTTCACACCTCAACTTGATCACTGCAATCTGCTAATGCACACCTGCTCCCAGTTCCCACTTGTGCTATTTTTCCCTACTTTGTACCCCCTCCCCTGACCCCACCCCCACCCAGAGAGCTCAATATTTTTTCCAAACAAGCCACCAATAAAGCTAGCTTCAAACCCCCTCACTAACCAGAAGTATCACCACCATGGTCTAAAGGCCGCATCCAGCCATCTGTCTGCTCACCATCAGCCAGGGAAAATATAAAAGTGTTAATGTGTTTAAGTATGTGTAATGTGCATGTCCTGTGAGTTCATCCTCGTGCACCTTGGCTTCCCTGACCATCTTTTTATGTAATTCAACACATCTGTTTATTGTCCTCCATACTGCAATTGATCTTTTATACGATTTATTATTCAAATCCATTCCCAATAAATTGTGCCAAAACCTACTGCAATCAAGCCGTAATCATAAGTTTAGTTTCACAATGGTACCAAATTTTAGCCACACATACTTACATGTCCTTTGTGCACGTATAAAACCATTTTGGCTATCACAAAGAGAGGCAAGTGTTTGAACTAATGTTTTAGCAAATATTTCATTGTATTAACTCAAGAGAACAATGGACAGTTTATTCCCTTTAAGAAACTTTGGGGCAGATTTACAATAAGTGGCGCATCCCTGCTTATCAGCAGGGATGAGCCACTAATTGTGTTCCATGCCTCCGCCACCATGGATGCGCCGCATTGCACCATGGGGCAAAAATGGCACAGATGCGAGACGCATCTGTGCCGTAAAAGTGGCGCATTTCTGCAGTTAGGTCGCATGTGCAGCGCCGCTCCTGCAATGCTCTAGGGGGGCCTAATCTTACAATGCTGCGTCAATCCTTATGCCTGCTTCAAGCAGGCGCAGGGTTTTGACGCAGCATGGGCCCCAAAGTGACTGAGTGAAATCTTGAAGATTTCACTCAGCCAGTTTTAGGAGGCGTTCCTGCTCCGAAACGCCCCCGTCCCCCTGCGCCAGAACGCCTCCTTCTGACGCAGGGCTTTACAACATGACGCAACGGCAGCGTAAAAGAGGCATAAGGGGCTTGTAAATCTGCCCCCCCTATATGACTAAATTCATTAGTGAATGTGAAAAATGTCGATTTTTAGGTGCTCCCTGTAAGAAATGGGGTTATCCAAATCTCCAAGGGGGTAGCATGGAACCAAGCGGGCATGAGCATATCAACACTGGCGCATTATTCCTGAGCAATCCCATGGGCATCCAACACATTGCGCACCTCACCAGTGCGTACGTTCGGCTCACTTAGGCAGGTAAATAACATCCGCAGGGGCCCACAACCTTATTTGTATAACCCCCTGGAATCAGCGTAGGATCACCTAGCAGGTGTGAAACATCAATATACATTGGCATCAGTAACGGTAATAACCGGTCACAACCAATCAAACATTTCCTATAACCTGGTCACTGGGCAGGAATTAAAATTTATTTAGGGCAACCCTAAATATCTTTTCGGGCGACTAACATTTCCCTAGAGGGGCAGTCGGCCTCAGCAGTATAACGCATGGGGATGCCCACCATTAACAGGGGGATTAACACTAGGCCATAAGCACACTGGGCGCGAAACCTTCGGCCTGAACATCATCCCAGCATTAACCTAAGTCCTGGCCCTAGCTCTTGGGCTTTTAATGATTCCTTGGGGGAACTTCGGAGGACATGTGAAGCACTCACGCAGTACCCACAGACAACACACCAGGCACACCACAAAAGAGGCAGGACAACAGTTTGAGTTGGAAAATTAGTAAGTAGTTTAGTATCTCCAACCTGCAAGGCAAAAATGCATCAACAGTGGTATCACAACACGGCGCCAACTGGCACCAGAGCCAAGTGTATCAAGGGGGATTATTTACAGGGAAAGTAAGGGCTGAGCCTTTAAGTCCGTGGCTGAAATAAAGAAGGTGATTAAACTTGTCATTAAACCGGGGGTAACTATGGCGGGGCCAACTCAGGCTCTCATCCTTAGCAGTAGACTGTAACTACAAAGCACAACATTAGCATCAGGATACCCCATGCAGAATAACTCCAACATGACCCCTGTAAAGGAAAAGTTCATGGCATCACAGCAAATCTCAACAGACAGGAGCACCTGTAATAAATCAGCAGGTTTTCTCATAAACATGGGATGTAAACTAGGGCCTGGAATGACACGTCAGGCCAGCACAGGGGCAGGACACCTGCAGTAAAAGGGCACATCAGGGTTTTACTCCATCCTCATCCTGTGCGAATAAAACACTGGGCAGAACTTGTAATGCCTAAATATGTGGGCATCCAACTTTAGGCACAAACTCAGTAAACATAGGGCCTCAACAGCATATCTGGAATCAACCGGTACTGGCTTACTACTCAGCCCGGGACCTGCATGAAAGCATGAGGGCATCAACAATAGATATCGGTCTCATCACCTTAGGCCAGGGGTATGACCATCTCATCAGGTAAGTAGGCACCTTGTATGCAATAAAACCTTAGGCATACACATTACGCTGTGACATTAGGCATTTAACCATGAGCATATCAACACTGGCGCATTATTCCTGAGCAATACCATGGGCATCCAACACATTGCGCACCTCACCAGTGCGTACATTCGGCTCACTTAGGCAGGTAAATAACATCCGCAGGGGGCCACAACCTTATTTGTATAACCGCCTGGAATCAGCGTAGGATCACCTAGCAGGCGTGAAACATCAATATACATTGGCATCAGTAACGGTAATAACCGGTCACAACCAATCAAACTATTCCTATAACCTGGTCACTGGGCAGGAATAAACATTTCATTAGGGCAACCCTAAATATCTTTTTGGGCGACTAACACTTCCCTAGAGGGGCAGTCGGCCTCAGCAGAATAACACATGGGGATGCCCACCATTAACAGGGGTATTAACACTAGGCCATAAGCACACTGGGCGCGAAACCATCTGTCTGAACCTCAACCCAGCATTAACCTAAGTCCTGGCCCTAGCTCTTGGGTTTTTAATAATTCCTTGGGGGTCCCAGGGGCACAGCATTGACAACCAGACTAAACCAGTTCGCACTTCAGACTGTTGTCCAGTTCAGGGTATGTTTACCATCCAAGGTCTCTAATGTTCCAAGTCATGGGGGGGGGGGTGGACACCGACCCTGTGCCCCGTTGCCATCTCCACCCCCTCACACAGTTTGAATAGGGCCCCACTCACGGGCTTCTCCGGGGTTCCTCCCTTTGCGGTAGGCCAGGCACCCTTCTGGTAATTATTTTAAACACGCCATAAGTGCGCCTACACGCGGGGTGGGCTCCCGCTGCGCTATTTACTCTGCTAAAGGGTGCGAACACATGGGGTAGGCACCCACAGCACTATTCACGGCGCTCAGCTCCTCTCTCGGGCCACACATTTTTCAGGGCCCTGGGGCTCAAAGGGCCAGCAGCACTTCTCCAGCGCTTTGAAGTTATAGCTCTTAACAGGCAGCTCCTCACAGCACAGCTCCTTGGGGGTACAATCCTCCCCATATAGCGCTTCTGCAGCACAGCGCTTTCCAGATTATAACGCTTGGCAGGCACGCTTGGCAGGCCGGGCGAGCCAGTCTTGGTCACAGCACTCTGGGGACACAAGCAGTCTTCTGCAGGCCAGCGCTTCCAGGCACACAGCGCAAGGGGGGGGCGGACAGTCCCATAACACATCCAGGGGTCCCAGGGTAACTCTTCTCACCTCCTGGGGGGGTCCAGTCCACAACACTCCTTCCCTTCTCAGCGCTTCTTGGCGCAGCGCTTGCGTAGCGCAGGGTCCCGGCAGCTCCAGGGACCTAGGGGGGCCCTCCTTCCTCAGGGGCCCGGGGGACAGAGGAGTAGCACTACTGGGCCAGGTCAGCAGGTAGTGGGGGCATCATCAAAGCAGGGTGGTAGGCTTTCACCATCCCCACTGCAGCATGGCCCTCCTCCCACACGGCAGCCTGAACTCCTGAAGTGGGGCTTTACAAGACCTGGGGACAGTAGAGGGGTTTTAGATGGGTGCAGGGTCCAGCACACAGGCCCAAGTGGCGGTATCCCCTTGCAGCAGGTCCCCTCACATTCCTGTCCCAGCTCTGTCTCTGCTCATCACATCGCTGGAGCTTCTAGAAGGTCCCTCTTAATGCTGGGATTGCTGGGTACCAGACAACTAGACCGCTAACCCACCTCAGACAGGCGAACTAGTTCTAACTGGCTCAGAGGGAGGAGTAGAGCACCCTGGGTGCCAGGCTTTTCCTCCAACTGCAGGGGTGGCTGGGTACCTAACAGCTAGACTGCTAACCTCCTGCAGTCAGGTGGCACAACGCACAGCCATGGCAGCCATTTTAAAAACATTTTACCAGGGGGCATTTTACAATGGGGGAAATTGACAAGTGCTCACACCATTGCATAACATTACATTTTTAAAACAGGGTAACTCCTACCAAACACATGGCCTATACAGGTTTACTACCATGGGGGAGACATCCTAGTCAAGGGGGTCAAAAGCGAAAAATTTCAGGGTAGAAGGCCAGGTCCAACACTCCCATAATGTCAAATGTTGTATTAAGAGACACTTTCTGGGCATGTAGACCTTTCTCTGAACAGGAGATGGAATGCAATGTGGATAGCTACCCTGAGTGATGTTTGTAGACCGAAGAGTGTAAAAGCATTTCACCAACTAAAAATGTAATATGAGATGGCAGATACTGAGGCTTTTCTTTACCTGCATCTGCACCATGCCCTAAAACATTTGTGGGTCTTGAGAATGAGGTAAAGGATACCTCTCCCATAATGTATAAAGTGTTAAATTAATCTTTTCATACAAAATGGTATCCATGATCTACAAACCTCTGTACAAAACAATGTATTATGAAATGTCTCAAGGCTTGATGGCTGGCTGATCTAGGCCATATTGAGAAAGCTGTTTAAGAATAAATGATGTAACCTAAAGAGGAGAGGAATCGCCGAGCTTGAGGCAGTTACAATATAAAATGTGACATAGAGGCTCTGATTGCAAGTAATTGGTGCGACATATATTCCTCCAAATAAAATTCAACTCCACTGAGTTGCAATTTGTTGTGTTACAAAAATACCACCCAAGTCTTTCCCCAATAATATGGAATAATATGCAGATTTTAGTCTTTACTACATCAAAATCAGCATGTTCTGGTATTTCCGGGCATCACTCCCTTCCAAGTAATATCCGTAGTTTTGACCTGCTGAAATGTATCCAGCGGATGTGATTTTTATTTCACTTCTTAATACTGCTGCTACATATATGTGCAGGATTTGGAGTTATTGTTAATATTGACATTTTAAGGCCAGCTCATAATGAGGGCCTGTAGCTACTACACTCAAATACAGAAGGTCTGGTTTCGTAAAACTAATAACCATGGGGCATATTACCAAGCAATAGCGATAATTATCGATATTGCTTCGTTAGAGACAAAAATTTACCGCTGAGCAGCGGCGATTTTTATCTCAGATAAATCTTGGTATTACCAAGGTTTATCGCAAATGCGATAAAAATCGGCCGCAATGCATGAATATCGCTGAAAAGTCAGCGATATTCATGCATTACCGAGCTAATGCTCTTAGCCATGTTATCCACCTCCCATTGGATAACATGGCTCATAACGTCTCAGGGCAGGTGTTAGCTTTTGGAGATATTTGCGCTTAGCGCGAATATCTCCAAAAGTTGGTAATACGAGATAGCGATGTTAGCGACTGTTTCCAGTTGCTAACATCTTGGCACGCCCACTTTGCATGTCATTAGTGATAAATATCACTAACATGCAAAGTGGGGCCCAAGATGGTCGCTATCTCCTACTAGCTGTCGCTAACTGGTGTTAGCGACAGCTAGGTAATAGGGAGATAATATTATCTCCGTTTTCTTGGCTTTTAAAGCCAAAAAAGCGGAGATAAACCCCCTTGATAATATGCCCCCAAGTTTGGGAGGATGCAGCCAACCTCATACCTTTTTCCTTATTTGGAATGCCATAGTTACGTGTGTTTTGGAAATAGGTTGCGGAATGCCTCTGTAGCATCATTGACGTCTCTGTGCCTTCATACACTGGAATAGGGTTGTTTGGGATGTCAAATGCTTAGAATCCTGTCTTGATTTATGTCAAGCTTTTAGAGATTTAGGATCGGTTGCAGTGCAGTGAGAAACTGCCAGACTGTTGGGCAAAAGATAGACGCCACATGTTTCACGACCTGGTGCACGGCAGCAGAATAGAGCATCTATAGCCGTAGTGGTCGTCTTTGCATGCCTATTAAACTAGGAGGCCCGAGGAGAATGTACCTTTGAGGAGAGACCAACTGGTCTGAATGAAAGTGGCCATCCAATAATAAATGAGCTTAGAACCACATTGAGAATCAGCAGTCAAGTCAAAAATTGTGGCTACCGCTGTTAAACCTGTAGGGTCCCCACCACCCTTACCCAGCTGAAATCTATGGGAGCCATACCAGGAGATGGATGGCAAATACTCGGTCACCATGATCATCACTCTGATACACTCGGTGGGATACCCCATGGGCGGTCTGTTTTCATTGAATAATGGAGATGAGCCTCTTTCTCCAGCAAACATCAGAGTCGCTCTCCTATGCGTGATTTGGAAGTTTGGTAAACCGATCATTCATTACTGGTATCTGTGCTATCGAGCTGTTCTGTGTCTATTTCTGATGTTGCAGAGGCTGTATCCAGGCCTAGTACCACACAGATGTCTTTGATGTTGGTAATGGCAAGTTAAATCGCCCATGAGGGTGAATTGAAGGCAGAAAGTGTACCATCAGCTGGTGGTTATTGTTTTTCTCAGCAGGTAGGCGGTTACATATTTAAACTCTCGCTCTTTATCTGGGGTGTAAAGGGAGACATCTTGAAACAGCAACAAGGTATCGCCACAGAATATCTTGTATTTTTAGCTCTGCAATGCCTTGAGATTTCGATGGGGACAGTGCAAGGGATTTTATTGATTTCACCCTATTCCCTGCCACTGTGGGAGAATACGTGGGAGGGCTCTACTCTTTGCAATTGTTAATTGTAATGTCCCCTATGAGCATGGCCGTGCTGAAAAAGGTTGGATGGTCTCGTTGAGGCCCTTGTAAAAGTGTCTTGTTGGGTGACACAAAGCTCTAAGCCGCCTAGGGCTACTGTTATGTGAGAGGGCCCAAAAGGCCGCTGGACTATAAGCAGCTCTCTTGACTGGGGGTGAATGTATGAGTTCCTCTGTATTCCATCCATTTGTGTGTCTTTTGTTTTCTCGCCCTAAGTGCGCCAGGTATGTCCAGACATGGGTCCCCGGCTCACTTTGCCAATGGATTCAAGCTAGTCTGGCTGATGAGGGGTGATGCCCCAAAAACGGTCCCAGGATGCTTTTTTCCCGTCGAGGGAGGACATGGCTTGGCAGTTTGGGTAGACTGTTCCCATGAGGCACAGGGTCAAGACTGATTTGCTTATGACTGGGTCTAAACTGGGGTGGCATGGTGAGCAAAAGAACACTGGATTTAACTCAGATCTCTTGACTAGGAGTGAATGTTTGATTTGCTCTGCATTTTGTTCATCATCTGTGTGTCTTTTACTTTCTCACCCTAAGTGTGCCGGGTATGCACAGACGTGGGTTATGGGCTCACTGTGGCACTGTATTCAGGGTAGCCTGGCTGATGAAGGGTGATGCCCTGAAACCGGTCCCAGGATGCTTGTTTCCGGTCCAGGGAGAACCCGGCTTAGAAGTTCGGACTGGACTGTTCCCAAGAGGCACATGGTCAAGACTGGGTGAATGTTTGATTTGCTCTGCATTCGGTCCATCAACTGTGTGTCTTTTGCTAGAAGCAGTAATGCCCCTTCAGCGTTTCCTATCCTCCTCTTATGCCTCAGAAGCAGGCTGCAGCCTAAATGACTTTGCCTCTGATTTCCTACAGCCTACCATTTCTCGGATGCATTAGTATCCCTGGGTAGGGGTGTGCCACTTCCAGCGAAGTCCCAGTCCTCACGTGACCCAGATAGTGGGGAGGGTCAACATATGATAGACCCCCATAATGGAGGGTGCAGGGGATCAGGGTTTAAGCACGAGCCAGCCGTCGCTGAAGCAAGGGAGTTGTATGACTGATCCAAGCCTGCATTTACAATGCACGCCTTTACCTGGGTCAATTACCACGTGATGCAATGCCTTTACCATGCATTGCTTTTACAATGCAGTATTTTACCACACATACACCTTTACCACACATACATTTACAAAGCAAGGTAAGCATATATAAGGTAAGTGAAATTGATATATTTATATATATGAAAAAACATAGGTTTCAGGCAAATTATAGTTAGGAATTAGCATTTAAAAAACCTTAGAAATTCACTGAAAAAACCATAGGTTTCAGGGGTGTTATAGTTAGCTGGACATTTCACTCGCACACAACCATTGAAATTCCCCAGTTATAGTTAGTTGAGCTAACTATAACTTGCGCACCCGCAATGCACTGCTGATGACGTCACATATTACATCACTCATGACATGGTCAGTGACATCACTCATCACATCACTGATGACATCTCAAATGACAGCACTGATGATATCACTGATGACATCACCCACTGAATGTGTGTTTCTGAAAATTAAATGGATTTGATTTGTAAAATTGATTGTATAACTGACTGATTAAGTGTACCTTAGTGAATACATGGGTTAGCGAGTAATGGTTAAATATGTAAATATCTTTATCAGTCTCTCACTTTGTGTATAAGTGGCTGCATGGTTTGGTGAGTAGCTACATGAGTGTCTATATGGGTTATTAGTTGTTTTTTTGAGTATCAGTATGAGTGTCTGTATGGTTCGGTGGGGGAATTACTTAGCGCACAGATGCATGAATGAGTGACTCACTGTTTGTATGTGTTGAAGACAGCATGTGTGCAGGACTGTATGGGTGGATGAGTGTGTGTACAGGTGTGTTAGTGAATGAATGACTGTCTCAATAGAGTCTTTATGAGTAACTACATATGTTTTAAACTAGTATATATGAGTATTGGTATATATAAGTGAGTATATCTGAGAGAGGGAGATTGGAAGAGTTCCTGTATAAATAAGTATGTGTTTCTATAAGTGATTGTTTAAGAGAGTAAGTATGTGTACGTTTTTGTAGAAGTAAGTGTAGTGGTGTGTGAATAACTGTATATGCAAGTAAATAGATGTTTGATTATTTATTGGCATGAGTGACTATGTGTGTGAGTAACTCTATGAATGAGTGTAACAGGATGTATAGGTGCATGAGTACATATGAGTGAGTACATGTATGAGTGACTATTTAGGACTGTTGGTGAATGAGTGGCTGTGTATGTAGATCTTAGAAATACTTAATAGGTATCGTCACGCAACCTTCCCTCTATGATTGTGGCTTACCGGCGGCTGGCTCAGTGGTTTGCAGAGAGTTGGTCATACTACTTGGTTGGGCTGTTTCTAGAATCGCACTGACAGTCTTTCAGTGGCAGCGGAATCGGCAACATTGGCGTAGTGACCCCGCAGAGCTCAGGGCGGAGTTGAATGCGGAATTTTCCTCTGCGTTTTGCAGCAATTCACCGGAGCCGAGCAAGGTCAGCTTCGACTGCTCCGACGGCAAATCTGATATAAACAGCCTGTACTTACGGCTGGTGGTAGCAGTGGTGGATCTATTGAATTTAGTTGACTTAGCACCGTTTGAAGGCTTCACCAACTTGAAGGTAGCTGTGGATATGCCGTCTAAGTCAGCCTCGGCAGCTGCAGCAAGAGCAAGACTTGCAAAAGCAGCAAGAGCACTCCGTGAGGCGGAGCTTGAAGAGCAACAGCTGCAGCAGTCTGGGGAAAGCAGTGAAAGTGGCGGGCGCCCAGTGCTCCTACAATTAGTGCCAAGACGAGGAAGCAGACCCAGAAGACACCTACCTGCTTACCACGCCAAGAGGTTTTTTAGCGACAAAACGGAAGATAAACAGCACTCATGAAGTGGCGAGCCCCGGTAACACGGTTATGGACCTACTCAGGAGAAAGCAGGGGGCTCCAGGAAATGCAGGGAATGCAGAAGATACTCCAGTACACTCTCCGAGTACGGGGCAGCCGTCGAGGTGTCACTGTCCCCGCAGCATCTAGATAAAAGTGCCCCTTCCCTTACACAAGCTACACCGGTGGAGAATCCGGTGGAGAATCTAACTGTAAGTACTTTAAGCATTACTACTGGTGTTGCTGGTGTTAATATTAATGGCCATATAGGTCCTAGTACTGTTCCAATCGCCACTTCGAACGTTATTATCACCTCTCCAGACACACAAGATGATACAATTTCAAAATTCTCAATGTCGTTCTCAGGGACTGGTGAGAACATAATGGGGGTAGTGGATGATACTTTGCCCCAAGATAATCAAGCAGATCAAAGTTCCTCACTACCTACGAAGGACTTAGCAGGGGGCCCTTCCATAAGGATTGCGATGGATGAAATGCCCTTGGGGGGGGCCTATTCTAACTCATGGCCATGTAAATGCTGACCCTCAACAGTTGATTGGTAGTAATGATGGTAACAGGAGAGCACCCATAACTCAGGGATCTCTGCCTAAAGATCCAACATGTTCTTCCCTTCCTGAGGCTGAAAAAGAAGGGAATGTGTTCTACTCTTTTTCTGATGAAACGGGAGCAGAGGCGGAGACTGAGGACGGAGAGTCAGACAAAGTGAACACCAGTATAGAGTATGATGAAGATGGCGAATCCCTTCTCTTTACATCTTCATCTTCAACAGAAGGGAGTATAGAGGAGGAGGCACAAATAAATACAAATAAATCCAAACCTAAGCCCCTGCCCAGGACTAAACAACGAGGACTCTGCAGCACAGATTTGTCTCATCAATATGTACTCCCCCCTACCAGAAACCATTCTACAGGCCATCGCAGCCCATAGGGAACGGACGGAGGTGGACAGAAAACGATCTCGGCTGGCTCTACGCAAGATTCAAGGGGTGGTTAAGAAACTGACCAAAACTTGTAAATCAATTGGCGAAAGGGTTACGGAAGTTGAGGCAAGAGTGCTAACTACTGAAAATGAAACTCAAGCAAACGTAGAGAAGATCAAACTCCAAGAAGCTGAGCTAATGGATATGAAATGGAAGTTGGAGGATTTTGAGAATCGTCAACGCCGTAATAACCTACGCCTGTTGGGAATTCCGGAAAAAATGGAGGGGGAGAATGCACGCGCTTTTGTTATTAAACTATTCAAGGAATCTATGCCCGACTTAACAAATTGGAACTGGGAACTTGAGATCCAACGAGCTCACAGGATGCCGTTTAACCCTCCTGCTAAACCTGGGCCTTATCCCCGTGCTATCCTAATCTATTTTGGGAAAAAAAAGGAAAAGAACCTGATCCAGAGGGTAAAGCTTTTTTTTTTAAATTATAAGAACTGTATAAATAAAGTAAGTAACTGTATGATGAAGAAATCAATGTTCCTTGACAATTACAATGAGAGAATTAGAGAGCTTTTTATCTATGCTGACTCATTGATTAATGGCTCGATTGAACATTCACACTTGGAATACAGGGGGTCTATTGAATAGGGAGAAACAACATCGATTGTGTGAATTAGTAAAGTTCAATCCTGTAGACATTTTATGTCTACAAGAGACTCATGTTCCATGGGTTAAAAGATCACAACTGAGGCTCAGAGGATATAACCTGTTATCTGTCTCTACCCAAACATCAAGTATAAGAGGAGTGGCTATTCTCGCTAAAGCCTATCTTGGTCAACCTACATGTGTTGCCTCTGATCCACACGATAGATGGGCAGTAGCGAAATTAGCAAATGGTCTGATCATCTGCACGATCTATGGTTCTAATCAGGATGATCCGACAGTATTCTCACTACTTGAAGCTGAGCTTGCAACCTGGCAAGGTTCATTAGTTATTTGTGGGGATCTTAACATTTCTTTAAAATCACAACTATTTAATGATCAAAATGACCACAATCTGCAGAGCTTTGTAGGACGCAAACCCAAAGTTTATAAGGCTATCAGGAGACTCACAAATAGTCTGGGGCGTGTAGATGTATGGGGGGTTAAGAATCAACAGGACCCAGGGTTTACATACTTTTCCCACCCACACCAAAAACATGTCCGTATAGATTATTTTTTCTCTACTAGGGATTTCTTGGCTCAGGCTGTAATTACTAAATGTCCTAAGATTGTATCCGATCACAATGCTTTGGTTCTCACACTGACAGTGGGTGATCGTAAGCAATCTCGACAGTGGTCATTTGATCGAAAACTGTTGGCTGATAATAAATATATTAAACACATTAAAAAATGTACGGAGGAATTTTTTGATATCAACCGTTTTAGTGCCCCCAGAAACACTGTATGGGATTCCTTTAAGTCTGCCCTTAGAGGTGAGACCATTAGCTACCAAGCTAGGGTGAGAGAGCTAAATAAGAATGACTTTAACGCTAAAGTAATAGCCTTGGCTAAGGCGGAGGAAGATCATACCACAGTTATCTCCCACGGGGCAGATGCTACACAGTCAATGTATTTAGTTACTCTATTAACACCTTGGCTGCTAGCAGTTTTCCCGTCCTGTGCTGGAAATTGCCATTTTGCTGGTGTCATGACGAGCTCAGCTCGTCATCAGCACAGCTCAACCGTGCATCATGACGAGCTGAGCTCGTCATCAGCATCGAAAGGGTTAAAAAAGGAGCTAAACAATAGCCTTAGTCAAAAAGCCGCTCAGACTTATAGCGCTCATAGGAGAGATATTTATGAAAATGGGGAAAAAGTGGGGAGACAGCTGGCGCTTCACACCCGGCAAAGGAATGTCTCCAATCAGATAAAACTAATAACTGATAATAGTAAATCATAACACGCAGGCTGATGAGATCACTTCGCTATTTTAGCGGTATTATCAGAATCTATATACGGAAGACTCTACTCCTCTGTCAAATACAGAATATGAGTTTCTGAATAACTTTCTTACTAATACTGAGGGTATAAAAGGGTTAGATGACACTACACGCCGGGATCTGGAAAGAGAAATCACCCTAGATGAGGTATTACTATCTCTAACTTCACTTGCATCGAGCAAAGCAGCCGGTCCTGATAAACTACCCATGGACCTATATAAAATTCTGAGCTCTCAGTTGGGACCCCTACTTCATGATCTTTTTTTAGGTATTCAATGGAATGGGGTATCCCCAGACTCCTGGAATAAAACAAATATAATTGTCTTCCCCAAAAAAGAGAAATCACCTCAGCAACTAACGTCATACCGTCCCATATCTCTAATCAATTCAGACTCTAAATTATATGCCAAGGTGTTAGCCACGAGACTCAGTGGTGTTATTGAGCAAATCGTCTCCCCGTGGCAGCATGGCTTTGTCCCTGGCAAAGGAACAACTGACCATACATCTAGGGTGATTGCCTTGTTTGATGCCATGACGGTCACGAGGGGCCGAATGTCAATGATACTATTAGATGCCGAGAAGGCGTTTGATCGCGTCTCGTGGAAATTCCTGTGGGCAATTATGCAACTAAACAATTTCGGCCCCAAATTTATTAAAGCGATAAGATCAATGTATATATTTCCCAAAGCTAAAATTCAATTGATGGGGTCTGAATCTGACGATATTAGTATAACTAGAGGTACGAGGCAAGGGTGTCCTTGCTCCCCCTTATTATTTGCCCTATATATTAACCCTTTAGTTTGGAAACTTATTGAGAGCCCTGGCATTAACCCAATTGTCCTTGGTCCTTTCTCTACTAAAGTATTAGCATACGCTGACGATATCGCGGTCTTAACATCGAACCCGCTTGAGGCTATGGAGGAAATCGAGACCATAACTACAGAATATGGCATTTATTATGGATACTCTTTGAACAAAAGTAAGACAATTGTATTATGTACTGATAACATCGACTATAACGATCAAAGAAGAGCTGCAAACGCTACTTATCTAGGAATTGTCATTACTCCCACTGTTAAAACCATAATTAACCATAACTTCATCCCACTGATTCAAAATATCACAAAAGATTTGGATAGGGTAAATGAGCTTCACTTGTCTATTATAGGGCGTGCTGATTTCCTTAAAATGAATATACTTCCTAAATGTCTTTACCAGTTTCGAGCAATTCCCCTTGCTATTGATCCTAAGATCTTAAAAACTCTTGACTCCCTTATGATTAAGTTTGTTTGGCAACATGGTAAAATCAGAAGGTCTCACAAGTTAATGTCTTTACCCAGCGAAAGAGGGGGGCTGGCAATACCTAATACTAGTATGTATCACTGGGCCGCACTTCTTAAACAAATGACCCCACTGATTAGCTCTAGCGTAAGGGTATCAACCCCTGATGACAATGTTCCACCCTCAATATATGAGCTATTACTAGGGGATAAGGCCAATGGGTAGTTTTTACAACAGATTGAGGCACGGGATTACAACAATGATCGGAAATACAAAATCATAAACGGGGCACTAAAGGTTTGGGGCAAGGTTACTAAACACTTGCACATTAGTAAATGGAATATATACTTCTTTGTGGTATACGAAGGCGACCCTGGCATTTTCAAATGACATTTTAGCAAGGAAATGGCAGAGACTTGGAATCCTGCGTGTTAAAGATTTTCTTGTACATGATTTGGAATGTTAAGGATAAATATCATCTCTCCAACGGGGACTACATTAAATATGTGCAAATATATACAAACCTCAAGGCTAAGGGACCTACCCTTGGGCTACAGAAAATAGATCTTTTGGAGGCTATTAATTCATCTAATACAAGAATTGGTGTTATCTATAATCTTCTCCTTGTTAATGTGCAAGATGATCTGGAAAAAGCTGAATCTAGCTGGGCAGCCAAACTTAGCAATCCCAATGTTGACATCTATAAAAGCCTAGAGTTGAGCCAACATTTTTTTAGGGCTAGCAACCTTAAAGCCCAAACACATAAAACAATTTTTGGCCTCTATTATACACCCGCTAAATTGTATTCTTGGGGTAAAAGGGAAAATTATTTATGTCCAAGGTGCACACAAGGACCGGCTAACTTAATACATATGCTAAGCAGCTGCCCCAAACTTACTCAAATTAAACATATGATTGCTGAGTACTGGGAGGTGCTGTTTGGTCATAACCTTCCAGAAACAGATACATTGTTTATTTTAGGGTATGACTCCTCGATCGCTCTATCAAAGAATGAGCAAAATTTATTATTTATAGGTACGGCGGTACTTAGAATTATTTTATTGGCCCGCTGGAAAGAAGTCGAACCAACAAGCTTCCAGATGTGGCTGGCTCGTTTTTGAGCTGTTTTCAGCTTCGAGAGGGCCATATATTCTACAAGAGGGCTTAAGTGGAAAAGAATGGGCGAATCGATTTGGTCTCCAGTTTTGAGCTGGAAAGCAGGAATAAATTCATCTATCTAGACTCAGTTTGATGGGATGGAAGGTAACATTTAACCTATAATATATGAAACAGTAATTTACCTAAGAGCTCTGTGCTATTGAAGTAATATATTTCGTGAATTTATGGGGGAAACCTCTGGCTCATCAAAGGTGTTGTATCAATTATTGTATCAAATATTGTACTATTCTTTCTTCCTTATCGATGTGAAGTCCTTGAATATGATTATGATTATGATTATGATGGTCTATTGTCGATCTTCTTTTTCAACCTGTACTTTTCTGTAACTTGTTTTTTTTTTTTAATCTATTGACTAGACGATGTTATATGGTTTTACTTCTCTGTTATGTACCTGTCTGGATTGAGCTCAATAAAAAAATAAATAAATAAGAATTTCTAAGATTTTTTAAATTCTAATTCCTAACTATAATGTGCCTGAAACCTATGTCTTTTTTAACTATGCCTACGGAGATGGGACATGAATGAAATGAAATGAAATGAAAGTAAATTTATAACGCGCAGACTAAGCCCAATGGGCATCAAGGCGCCTAACTCAGAATTATTTACATGTCCCAATAGCTGATTACTGGTAAGCTTTCTTGAAACACCATGTTTTCAGGGCCTTTTTAAAGAGGGGCGGTGAGGATAAGGACTTAAGTTCCAATGGAAGTCCATTCCAAAGACGTGGGGCAACTGTAGAGAAGGCTCTTCCTCCCCATCTGGTCTTCTTAGTCCGAGGGATCACCAAAAGATTCTGTTGTGATGAGCGTAAACATCTGCTGGGGACATAGCCGGAGAGAAGTGATCCCAGCCCCACAGATGTTCCAGCTTTCAGAGCCCTATGCACTAAGCAAATGATTTTAAAGGAGATACAGTGCTCTATAGGAAGCCAGCGCAGGCTCTTTCTGGCTAGTGTCGCAGAGGAGGAGTGGGGAATATCTAGGACAAATCTTGCTGCCGCATTCTTTACTATTTGGAGGCGCTGGATTAGTCCCTTATTGATCTCTGCATACAGTGAGTTGCAGTAGTCCAATCTTGAACCAACCAACGCAACCACTGTCTGTTTCCTAGCTTGCGGGGAGAGGTAATGCACTATTCATCGGAGAATTTTGATGATTCCCCAGCAAGTAGCCACCGTTCTATTGACCTGAAGGGTCATTGCCAGCGAGGTATCGAATATGACCCCTAAGTTCCTAGCTGAATGAGAGGGGACCAGGCAGGTTCCCAGGGATTGCGGCCACCATTCGTTTGACCACACATCCTGGTCCCTTCCAAAGATCAGCACCTCGGTCTTGTCGCCATTCAGCCTCAGGGAGTTGACTATCATCCAGTCAGAGACTGATTGCATACAACTCCTGAAGCTGGACGCAGAGGTGCTGACCGGTTGGGCCAGTGACCCATGATCTGAGTGTCATCTCCGTATGACACTACTTCCATTCCCTGCGCTTTTACTAATCTCGCTAGAGGGGCCACGTAAATGTTCAATAGGGTCGGGCTTAAGGCCGACCCTTGTGGTACCCCACATTGTAGAGATGTAGCAGGGAAGAGGTATTCTCCCAGTTTGATCCTTTGTTCTCTAAGGTCTAAAAAAGAGGACAGAAGGCTCAGAGCTGGCCCCTCCACTCCTATCTCCCTCAAACGAGATGTTAGAATCGAGGTAGATAGGGTGTTGAATGCTGCGGTCAGATCGAGTAAGACCAGCAGCGTTGTCTGTCCCTGATCCCCTTCCATTCTGATGTTATTTGTCACCATAGTGAGTGCAGACTTCGTACTATGGAGTTTCCTGAACCCATGCTGGCTTTGATCTAAAAACCCAGAGGAGTCGAAGAAGGCAGACAAGTGCAGATTCAGGTGGGTCTCAAGCATTTTGGCGGGGGCAGGAAGTAAAGATATGGGTCTGAAATTTTTTAAGATTGTGGGGTCAAGGGAGGGTTTTTTAAGTAGCGGCCTGACAATCGCTTTCTTCCAGACTGAAGGAAAAACCCCGTGTAACAGGGCACTATTCATTACTTCCAAGAGAGGAGGAAGTAGTGTGTCCCTACACTCCTTCATCACTTTGAGAGGACATGGGTCCAGAGGGGAGGAAGATTTGGTCCTATTCAGCATTGAATTAAGATTGTCGAGTGTAATCAGTGGGAAATTAGAGAGAGTCTTGGTGGGATCTTTAGTCCAGGCTTCAAAGTTTGTGAGAGCCTGGATAGTGTGGTTCCCAAGGGATTTTTTTCTGCGTTTCTAGATTAGCAGCAATCTCATCGATTTTGGTATAGAAAAAAGTTGAGATCTTGTCACAGAGCTCCTGAGATCCCTTCACTGGGTATGGAACTTGTAGTGAGCAGAGGGAATCCACTACCTTGAACAACTCCTTTGAAGAAGTGAGAGAAGTTGTGAGGTCAGAGAAATATTCTTGTTTTGTCTTAATGACCGAGGCCTTATATTCACCTAACAGTCACTTGTGAGTCTCTCTGTCCATAGTGTCCCATGTTTTCCTCCATTTTCTCTCCTGTCTCCTGCATCCCTGTCTCAACAACATGAGAGGCTCAGTGAACCAGGGGGCGGAGGGCCTGCGCCTCGCTGAATATCGGCGTATAGCTGGAGCTAGAGCATCTATTGCCCCAGCGATGGAGTTGGCAAGATTTTGTGCTGCCTTCTCTGGGTCTGATAGCAGGGAGACAGAACTAATGAGAGGGGCCAGAGAATCATTGGTGATGTTTTTATAGTTCCTTTTGCCCTTTCCCTGAGTCTGTTCCTTCCTAGGAGGATCTGAGTGAGAGAGGGTCAGAACTAACGGTACTGCCAGATGGTCTGTCCAGACCAGCGGTTCAGGAGTCCCCGTCTTAACTCTAGGATCGTTGGAGAAAACTCCATCAAGTGTGTGGCCTGCCCGGTGAGTTGGTCCTTTTACCAGTTGAAGAAAGCCACAGGCTTCAAGAGGATCGACCAAGGAAGAGGTATCTTTAGAAGTGGAGTCATCTAAGTGAAAGTTTAAATCCCCTAAAATAGTGAAGTGGGGCTTGCCAACATATGGCTCCAGAATTCTAAACAGGTCACTGCTAAAATTGGATCTCGGGCCTGGGGGCCTATACACAAGAAGGCCCACAAAGGATGCTGATGGAGATGAGGAAACAAAGAAATGCAGGACTTGGAAGGGGTCGGGTGGTACCGACAAAGTATTAATATGGTAGGTAAGATGCGACTGGTAGAGAATCGCTAATCCTCCGCCCCTTCGCTTGACTCTGTCAAATCTGTGCAGAGCATAACCCTCTGGGATTGCCATTAAAAGGTTGTGTCCTGAAGTCTCCGAGACCCAGGTTTCCGTGATGAAAACCCATACAGGCCTTCTAGACGACACAAAATCATGGAAAGCTCCATTATTTTTAATTATGGATCAAGCATTGATAAGATATCCTTTTAGCCGAGGAATAGATTTTTTGAGGTGGATAGTTAGTCAAGGGGGAAGTATCAGGGCTCCGAATACATGCGTTAGGTGAGGCCATGAGCAGTAGTTCCTCTGCAGTATACCTATGGTGGCATAGGGGGTCCTATGTGAAAAAATAAGAAAAAACGCACAGAGAGAAAAAATAAGAAATGCAGAAAGAAGCAACGGAAGTCAACAAATAGGAAGAAAAGTGCAGGAATAAAGAAAACGTGCAGAAAGAACAAACAGAAGAGCAGAAAGAAGCCTTGTTGCAAAATCATCCTGTACGCTCAACTTTTTCAGATGGGTACTGGTGGTAACTGACTCCAACTAACCAGTCCTAGAGCCAGTGCTATGTTAAAAGACACTTAGAATACAGTGAAAACACCTAAATACTCTAGGGAACACTCCCTGTGACTAGCATGACCTCCTCTGTAAGCCCCTAGTATATAATAGGGCAGGGGGATTAAAACTAACTTTGCACACTTCACCTGAGGCACTGTCCCCTCCCTTCCCCACTGTGTAAACATGCCCTGTGGCCGTTTTAAGTTGGAAGATTAAGTCCCCTTGAATCCTGAGGGTCCCTAGAGTCCAACTAGCAAACTAGGTACCTCCAGTAAGCACCACAGAGCTACGTTGCAGAGAGATGTAAAAAGGGGCATGGCCTAGACCACCTCTCTGCAATGCATCACAGTGGCGCTTACTGGAAGCACCTGGTGGAATAGTTGGTCCCAGGGTCCCTCCGGATTGAAGGGGAAATATTTCCCTAACTCGAAATGTGCCACAGGGCTCGTTGGCACACGTCACCTCAGGCCCCGTCCCCACCCTTCAACACTGTGTAAACACGCCCTGTGGCTTATTTAATTTGGGAGATTAAGTCTGCATGAATCCTGAGGGTCCCTAGGGTCCAACTAGCCCACTAGGTACCTCCAGTAAGCGGCACATAGCTGCATTGCAGAGAGGTGTAAAAGGGGCATTGCCTGGACCACCTCTTGGCAACGCAGCGCAGCGGTGCTTACTGGAAGCACCTGGTCGGCTAGTTGGACCCACGGAGCCCTCGGTATTGAAGGGGAATTATTTCCCCAACTAAAAATGGACCACAGTGTGTGTTTGCAAACGTCAACTCAGGCCCCGTCCCCTCCCTTCACCACTGTGAAATCAAGTCCTGTGGCCATTTTAACTTGGGAGATTACATTCATTTGAATCCTGAGTGTCCCTAGGGTCCAACTAGCCTACTAGGTACCTCCAGTAAGCGCCACAGAAGTGCTTTGCAGAGAGGTAAAAAGTGTAACGGCCTGGACCACCTCTATGCAACGCAGCCCAGTGGCATTTACTGGAAGCACCTGGTGGGATAGTTAGCCCCCAGGGTCCTTCAGGATTGAAGGGGAATTTTTTCCCCAACTTAAAACGTGCCATATGGCGTGTTTGCACACGTCACCTCAGGCTCTTCACCTCCCTTATCGACTGTGTAAACATGCCCTGTGGACGTTTTAAGTTGGGGGAATAAGTCCCCTTGAATCCTGAGGGTCCCTAGAGGCAAATTAGGCTACTAGGTACGTCCAGTAAGTGCCATTGCAGAGGGGTGTGAAAAGGTGCACAGCCTGCACCACCTCTCTGCAACACAGCACAGTGGTGCTTACTGGAAGTACCTGGTGGGCTAGTTGGGCCCCAGGGTCCCTCAGGATTGAAGGTGAATTATTTCCCCAACTTAAAATGCACCACAGGGCGTGTTTGCACACGCCACCTCAGGCCCGTCCCCGCCCTTCACTACTGTGTAAACGCGTCCTGTGGCCGTTCTAAGTTGAGAGATGAAGTCCCCTTGAATCCTAAGGGTCCCTAGGGTCAAACTAGCCGACTAGGTACCTCCAGTAAGCACCACAGAACTGCTTTGCAGAGAGGTGTAAAAAGGGGCATGGCCTCTGAACACCTGTCTGCAACGCAGCTCCCTGGCACATACTTTAGATACCTCTGGCTAGTTGGCCCTCAGGGACCCTCAATATTGAAAGAAAATGAATTCCTCAACTTACAACCTGTCACAGGCGCGTTTGTCCTGAGGTAACATGTCTGCAAACACGCCCGGTGGCTCGTTTTAAGTTGCAGAATTAATTCCTCCTCAATAGTGAGAGTCCCTGGGGGCTAACTAGCCCACCAGGTACCTCCAGTATGGGCCAGAGAGCTGCGTTGCAGAGAGGTGTTCAGAGGCCATGCCCCTTTTTGCAACACTCTGCAACACAGCTCCGTGGCGCTTACTGAAGGTACCTGGTTGGCACCCAGGGACCCTCAGGATTGAAGAGAAATGAATTTCCCAACTCAAACCATTCCACAGGGTGTGTTTGCACAAATCTCAACTCAGGCCCCGCCCCCTACCTTCACTACTGTGCAAATACACCCCGTGGGGCATTGTGAGTTGGGGGGTTAACTCCCCTTGAATCCTGAGGGTCCCTGGGGTGCAACTAGCCCAGCAGCTACCTCCACTGAGCACCACTGAGCGGAGGAATTTCTATGGTTTTGCTCAAATTAAATGTCCAGCTAACTATAACACCCCTAAAACCTATGGTTTTTCTATGAATTTTTAAGGTTTTTAAAATGCTGATTTCTAACTATAACGTCTCTGAAACCTATGGTTTTTTCAGTGAATTTCAAAACCTTTTTAAATGCTAATTTCTAACTATTGTGTCTCTGAAACCTATGTTTTTTCAGTGAACTTCAAAGGTTTTTTAAATGCTAATTTGTAAGTGTAATAGTAGTTATACCTATTTTTTGTACTGATTTTCTACAGTTTTTTATCTTTTTATTTATAAATATTTTATTGATTAAATGACATCATATATTTTACTGAAAATTGTCAAAAAAAATTAAAAAAGCCAAACAAATATTGTGTAATATTTTTGTTTTATTTTTTCTTTTAATATATTTATATTATTTTCTTTTAAAAAAAAATGTCAATCTTTTTTCTGAGTCTCGCACCCAAAGCATACACATCAAGGTGGGTGCACGGATTCTAGCCGCCATGTTGGAAAAGTTGTGAAGGATCCGCATACAGTGTGCGACAGCTGCGTGTTTTTGCAGTTACCTCATACACATTTAATATTACATGATGTGCGCGATTGTTATGCGACCAGTCCGCGACTCCTGCTCCCACGCATTCGAGACACATGCGCATTACGTTACACAACGCTTGACTCCAGTGGCATGGAGAGCACGGGACCCACGTCTGGGAGAGTTATTTGTTATTAAGTTTCCTAATTTCCTCATTTACTATAGTCTCCTCAGTAGGAAATACTTTCAGTTTTTTTACTTTGGTTCCATCAAGAAGGCATTCAGATGCGTCACACATTTGCCATAAATTCTGAATGTTAGCACTCTAGTTGCTCATTAGATCACTGTAATAAAGCTACTGCTCACCAGGGAAATCTGCTGCTGGTATTCAAAGTGCATGTTTCAGTCTGCATGTTAGAATTTTTTAATGAAATAGAAGAGGATTTGAGAAGCAAAAATGTGTCCTAATTTTTCTTTCTGGAGCACTAATCATAATTTCTATGCAATTATGAAGCCCTCATTTTGTTTCTTTGCAAATTGAATGTTTTAAGTGTTACCACTTTATTACAGCCAAGATGGCTTCAGGTGTTCCATACTTTTGTCATAAGTAAGACTGTTAGTGCTCTAGTTGTTCTTTAGAACAATCTGGGACATTCTGTCATTGGGCTATACTTGGGCTACATCTGGTTGATATTTGTGCTACATTTGGGCTCTTTTGTCTCTGGTGGCCATCTTGGGAGACCTATTTGTTATGAAGTTTCCTAATTTCTTCATTTACTACAGTCTCCTCAGTAGGAAATACTGTCAGTTTTTTACTTTGGTTCCGTCAAGAAGGCATTCAGATGTGTCACACATTTGCCATAAATTCTGAATGTTTGCACTCTAGTTGCTCATTAGATCACTGTTGTAAAGCTACTGCTCACCAGGGAAGTCTGCTACTGGTGTTGAAATTACATTTTCAGTCTGCATGTCAGACTTTCTTTTAATGAAACAGAGGAGGATTTGAGGAGTCACTCAAAATGTGCCATCATTTTTCTTCCTGCAGCACTAATCATACTTTCTATGGCAAAGTGAACCCCCTCATTTTTGTTCCTTTTTTAATTGAATGTTTTAAGAGTTACCACTTTATTCCAATCAAGATGGCTTCAGTTGTGCTATACTTTTGTCATAAGTAAGGCTCTTAGCCCTCTAGTTGTTCTTTAGAACACTCTGGGAAGATGCAGTAGAAAACAAAGGAATCTGCCTTTGTTGGATGTACATGTTTTAATGAGAATGGCAGACTTCATTCTCACATGACTGAGAAAGATAATGTGAATTTACAGAAAATATGCCCTCAGTTTAGCTTATAGATCACCTTCCAAACCTCTGTGGGAAAAGCATGAGAAAATAGTTTTCTCTCAAACATGATTCATGATATCCCAGCAGTAGGCTTTTTCACATGGTAAAATCACCTTAGAACACACGATTCCCAAAACGAGTATGGTACCATCAAGAAATGATTTATAATGTAACTAAAGTCACAAAACCTTCTATTAACTGCAATGCTTTTTAATGAGGTGCTATCATGTATATTGATCCCAAGATGGCTGCCAACACTACTTGGATGAAGTGCTGACAGCCAATCAGATCTCACGATGAGATGTGTCGTTAGGCTCCGCCCAGAGATATATATATTTATTTCCTTTACTATCTAAAGAACTACTAAACAGACTTACACCATTTAACAAAAAGGCTCAAGTCTGAACCAAGGAATACCTATTTGCCAAATTTGGTGTAATTCCGTTCAGCAGTTCAGGCTGTAGCTGCGACTAAATGTCCCTACGGGAAATTGCATTGTGAAAACACGTTTTGGGACCCCCCTTTTTTCTCGGCCCCCGATTGACGAATCCCCTCCAAACTTCCAGGATAAGGAGCGTGTTAACATCTTTATGAACGTATTATCTTCTGTTTCAACATGATGGCCAAAGGCTGAGGTTGGCAACCAGAAGAAATGAAACCCCTCCCTTAGGAAAATGTTTTCTTTTAATCTTTTAAAATTGAAACAAATGTTTAATATAGATGTTCCATTTACTATCCCTCCTAAATGTGTTTGTGACTGGACTAAAAGCAACCAAATATTATCTAAGTATGGGCGAAATTTGCGAATTTGTGGTCCGCGAATTAGTTCGAAAGCGAATTTGCGATACACAAAATTCCCAAATTTGTTCGAATTTGCAGATTCTTTTTGTTTGCGTGTTTGCGGGGTTTTTTGCGTATTCGCGGGCCGCTTGCAGCACATCGATCACGAAGTTACCCATGCGGTCATACATGGGCGCGGCCATCTTGTGCGTGTTGCGTACTTCCGTTTCCGGGCGCTATTGGCAATCTCGCGTTGTGTGCGGCGCAGATTTACGAGTTTGCATGTGTTTTTGCGTACTCTTGGGGAAAATATCGCGCAAACTTACCCAAGCGGTCCTCAATGGGCGCGGCCATCTTGTTTTTAATTCATTGCTATGGTTCTGGGTATGCTTTTCCTATCCAGCTTCAATCTTTGCCATCCTTTGTTTGTTTGAAGTTTTTTTTAATCTTTTTCTCTTATTATCTATCCCTCTATTTTTCTAGATCCATATTTTGTGTTTTTTTCTACTTTTGGTTACTTTAAAACTACTTTTTTTGCCTCTTCTTTTATATCCTTTTTTCCCTATTCTCTTTCCTATTTATCATTTCCATTCCTGTCTAGGACCATGGCAAAGGGAGCCGGGAAGGAGACGGGGAAGGGTCTCGCACCCCGTACCCGCCTCCCATGCGGGCGATTGCGGGGGGAGCAAGTCACAGCCCAGGAGATCTTCAGCGCGGAGGAGGTGGCCGCACTGGTTTACTACATTCAGCGCCGCCTCCCCAAGACCATCGCAGCAGGCGGGAGGATCGCTAGTGGGTACGGGCTCCGGGGGCGTCGGAAGCTGTGGGAGAAGGTGTGCCGGGCCATGTATAAACACTCTCGGGTCTGGCGCACCTACAACCAGGCCACGCACTGGTGGTCCGACCTCCTGGACCGTGAACATGACCTGCTTGACCTGCTAGGCGTCGAGATCCCCGGGCTTGGTGAGTAGTAGTAGCTATTTAATCACTACTCTGTTTTCTCCTGCTCTATGTGTTATCATATTGCAAATTTTTGTTTTTTTCGAAGAGCAATAATGCTGCCGATTAGATTGTAGGTAAATTAGGTTTCAAAATGTTCTGTGATTGCATTTCAGGTGCACTGCTCTCCTGCTCAGTGGCGGTGCTACTATGCTTATTTTTTTTCAATTTTTTATGCTCATTTCATTGGCTTGAGTAATTATGTATGAGTGTACTTTACAGAACTGCATAATGCTAGACACTAAGGGGCAGATTTACAATTACTTGTGCATCCCTGCAAATTAGCAGGGATGCGCCAGTAATTGTGCGCCGCATTTACAATGTGGCGCACCATGGGGCAAAAACGACACAGAAGCGTCACGCATCTGTGCCCTAAAGGCAGTGCATTGCTGGAGTTGCGTCACAACCACGACGCAGCTACAGCAATGCTCTAGTGTGCCCTATCTCCCCAATGCTGCATCAAGCCGTACGCATGCTTTTAAGCAGGCGCAGGGTTTTGAGTGACGCAGCATTGGCCTAAAAGTGACTGAGTGAAATCTTTTAGGATGCGTTCCTGCGCAGGAACGCACTCCCTAGCGCCAGAACGCCCTCTGATGGCGCAGGGCTTTACAACGTGATGCATCTCCCAGATGCGTCACATTGTTAATATACCCCGCACCATGGCGCCTCTTTTGCGCTGCCGCTGCGTCACAAAAGTCACACAACGACGGAGGAAAAGAGCCGCAAGGGACTTGTAAATCTGCCCCTAGAGACTCAAGTCCAGTCCTTCCTTTGTACACCTGTCACTAAGAAGAGATAGTGGTGGTGGATTCATAGTTTGAGTATTTTAATGACTGGTTATGTAGTAGGAAACTTACTTTTTAGTGTTCTCACTGGTCTACAATCACGATGGACTTTGTCTGCCACTTCGCGTGCTGTGTAGTGCTGCCTGCCAGTCCTAGTCGAACCTTTGTGTAGTTGGCTTAGTGAGTTACATAACTTTCCAAGTCGACGGTCCGCGAATCCAGCAATACTAATATCCTAGTAGACCACAAGACATAGGTCAATAAATGTAGTGCAATTGTTGTCTGTTTGCTATTACCCCGAAATAATTTGTTATTGTTCTTTTGAAATGTTTGATTTGGTTGACAACAATCATCCATGTTTGGGTCTTTCTTTCATGTTGTACATCAGCTTCCCCCAGGGGCAAGAGGACAGAGGAGGAGGTAGCGGCGCTGGCGGAGGAGGACCAGGAAGGCCAGGATCGGTCTGGCGAGGGCTCCTCTACTGGCCCCAGTAAGTTTTCATGTTAATATTAATAATTACACTTCCCTATCTTTTAGAGTACCTATTTTTTACTAACGTTCCTCATTTGATTTTTTCTAAATCGTATTTGATCTTCTTGTAGACTGTTTCTAAATTCTTATCCTGCCTCTACTATGACTCCCTGTGGTACTACTAGATTATTATTGTTAGTCTGTCTGTTCAGCAATAGAGTGCAGTCCTCTGGGTTGTCCATAATGTCTTTTGAAGTCTTCTAAATGTTTATGCTTTGACAATTCCCAATAATAAACTGTCAATGACCACCAAGAAAGAATAAGATACTAGTTTACTTTTTGATTGGATAGGAGGACAATCCATACTACTATTGTTGCAGGGACAATTCTGCACAAACAGAACTATGGACACTAAATAGTGCATTGTTTATCAATTATAATAGGTGCAGATAGACTTTCCACATACCTCAGTCATAACAGAATTTAAACCCCAAATCTCCTTACTGACTAGCTAGTGTGACAGAGTCGTTTAGCTCCATAATTCATCGATGATTGATCCCCAATGATGATTATCCAACCCAGGACATACGACTACGGAGTCAGAGTCCAGAACTGTCAGAGCCACGGACTCATGCTTGCAAATTGCAAACCCTTTCGCTCACTCACTCATGACTAAAAACCAAAGAGTCTATGTAAGTTTTAAAGCTTTATTAAAAGTAAAAAAAAATATTTAAATCAAGTTCATCATACAACATAAACGGTGGATTGAACATGGAAAAGTGCTTAGTGATTTCACACATTAATTGTGGGCGAGCCTTCACCTGGTTGGAACTTTGTTCAAATCTTCTTTGTGGTGCTGAATCGTTGCTGACTCCGTCCTAGTGATGATGATCTGATCTTGCTCTTGTTCTTAGAAGGGAAGCTTCTGTCTGTTATGAGAAAAACGGTGCGTGTAAAAAAGCAAGCATTCATCAGTTGTGCCAAAAAGTGTAGCAAGACAACACCCTTTCCTGAAAAAAGTGCAATTTTTAGTTTTGACTAGACAGTCACAAATCATTAAATTTGTTTGTGCAGTCATAGTGAAATTTTTTCATTCCTAGACAAAATACTAGGGAGTGGTGTATATGGCATCTAAGAATCTGAAATGTATTTTCTAGGCGGAACATCAGCACAACCATCCACCGGTGCCGGGGCCAGCGCAGAGGTGGGCACTCCTGGGGCGGAGGCGGTGCAACAGCCAGCGGAAATTGCTGTGGGGGATGAGACGTAGTGGCAGACATCGGTAACCTATTATATTCCTTACTTATTGATACTGCAGACTGCAGAGTGTGCCTTTTGGCCCATAGGAATGAATGGCGAGTTATTCCTTATTTGCGATTAGCAATTTGCTAATCGCAAATAAGGAATATGTAGGAATCTCATTTCTTTATGCAATTTCTACATGAATCCCGTTTTGCGAGTCCTTAATAGCGATTCGCTATGAATCGCTATTAGGGGCTTGCAAAACGGGAGAAAGATGAATCAGGCTGTATATTCCTTTCTTATTGAGAAAGCAGACTGCAGAGTGTGCTCTCTGCATGGGTGTGTGTTGTACAGTACATGTATACAATACTGTTAAGAAGACTTACAAATTTAGAACTAAGTTTTTATCAACCAGGTAGTAGCCTCCTCTAAATGGACTTCAACTCAGCTGTGAAAGTTTTTTCGAGAATCCAAGTCAGATCAGAGATGAACTTAATGGATGGGATGAACGAAAAGGGAAAGAAGGGAGTAAGTAAGTGTGGAAGGACGAGCGAGTTAAAAGTAATGATGACTGGCAATGAATGATATGTGTTTTTGAATGCTGCCCGAGGTGGCTGGGAATATGATGCATGGCCGGTTGAAGGATGAAGCAAGGATGGGTGGAAGGAGAAAGGGAAGGTGGGTGAAACAGAAACTGTATGTGTGCACAATATATCCTTTGGTTGAAATTCAAATTCAAGTCAAGCACAGATGCATGGCTTGCGGTTTCCAAAATAAAATGAAAATGTTGTTTTCCCGTGAGAAAAAGTAAGGTTTGTCCAGTTGAGACATTAAGAAAAATGATTGACATTTACTTTGAATGGATGGATGCCTGGATCATGGTACTATCTGACTCATAGATAGCATATGTGTATGTAGAGAGAGTAGACGGTCACTAGATGAACTAAGTGTTACTTTGAAGAGCATGTAATACCGCACCCGCACATCTATTCCAGTGTAGGAAAGGCAAGGAAAAGAATTTGTAATTTTTCCGAATACTACCATGAATAGTAGCAGTAGTTTGTATTGCAAGCACAGCACATATACGGCGATTACGGGGGCCACTCACTACCTCTGTTAATAATTTTAGTACAACTCTGTCATTCATGTGTGGCCTATCAGTGTTCACTCAATCAAAAACAAAGCACCCAAAGTCATCCCATATGTAATCAAATACATATCCTGTGAAGGGATAGATAATAATATTATTTATCTTCTTCATTTTCCTTTTCTAGTAATCATTGGCACTGTAGGGTGAAAGTTAAATTAATTAAGCAATTGGCCATGTAACAGAGTATTCTCAGTGCCACCCAAAATAGAAAGTAAGAGCTTCACCACCTGCATGTACTGAACTGGTACAGTAATGCAAGCCTGTGTCATCATGGCGTGCGTCTGTTTTTCTCAGGTGCAAGTTGACTGCGCTGGCATTATCCCAGCTTCCAGAAGTTCACGTACCAATTTCGCTAAACAAGAGAGAAGAAGAAGAATAAGACTGTGTACTGTCATAGTCGACTCTAATGAAGTGAGTCCATAGTGCTCGTAGAATTGATTCCTGAAACTCCCACTAATGTTAGAGCAAGGCTGAAGAAGTGGGAGGTTAGATAGATACAGGCCACAAATGTTATTTACTGTGCTTGCAAGTTGCTAGTTCTACTGTGACAGAACTTTCTGCTGAATTATTTTGTGTTAATCTTAAAGAGCATTGGTTACAGACTGTGTTTTTCTTTCTTCATATAGATGCTCCTTACAAACAGTCACGGAAGGAGCTGGCTAGATGGGCCCGGCAACGGAAACTGGAGACGACTGTTGTCGAATATCGGTGGCTGGTGGCCCAGTAGGAGGAGGAGAAGCAGTCGACCTCCACAACATCCACAGCATCAGCTGCATCCTCCTCCGCACTCCCTGGGTCAGCCAGTCAGCGCAGGCCTCCAGCGGTACGGAGCCGTGGTACCGCAGCCACCCGCCACAGTCAAGCAGCCAAAAAATCAGCTGCCCCCCACAGCAGGTGCAAGGCACGCGTGTACTGCCTAACCCTCAGGGTATCATACCTTGAGCAGGAGCAGAAGAAAATGAGAATCCTGCTCAAGAACCTCCGCAATGAGCATGACCACCTGGCCCAAAAAGTACACCGCCAGCGGCATTAGAGGAGGAGAGACTGTCCCTTGCCTCTCTTTTAAAGACTTTTGGGGGGTGGGAATTGGGAGTTGGGTTTTTTGGACTTTGGGGACTTTTTATTTCATGGACACTCTTTGGGGTTAGGTAGGGGGGGTGGGTCGGGTCTTGCGGGATAGTTTATTTATGTTAGGTATATTAATAAATATTACTTTCTACTTAAACATTGCATTGGTGTTTTTACTGCAGGTGAGGCTGGAGGGGGGGGTTAACTGTAAGTTTGTTTTCCTGAAACCTAAGTGGCTTCTAGATTCAAATTGTGTAAGTAATTGCCCAACTCTTTACAAAAGTAAGTGCCTCTCACAGAGTTAGTGAATTCAATTACTACCGCCAGTCTCTCGTCTCTACTACTACTCCATTATTCTTCCTCCCCACAAACGCTTATCTTACCTGTTATCCGTGTTTGAAAACAGGGCTAGGCACAGGGCTGGCTGCATGGCAAATGGCGATTAAGGTTGGCAATCCTTGGTGGTTGAAATGACATCATTGCGGTGGTACTAGTGGTGGTACACAGTGGCAGTTGCAGCATATGAAAAAAAAAATTTGAAACGTTGATTGGCCTGAGCGGAGCATTAGAACGGTACGATAGATACTATAGCACGTGACAGTACAGTAGAACAGTGCCATAATGTAGCCTTACAAATGCTAAAGTATTGAAAGTATAACTACTACTTGCGTGGAATTTGACATTGGCTACTACTACAAGAAATAGTACTGAAGGTGAATGACACAGCAGCATAATCATTTGCCAAGTGTAGGAGTAGGATGTTCTTCATGATCAATCCAGTTGATGGCGCCCATGAAAATCTGCTTTGATTTACAAATAGTCATGGGTCTGTGTCAAGCTGAGTAAGAAAATATCCTCAGATCCCCAGCAGGTGTGTGGAATTATTGCTGTCATTTACTCACACATCAATGAAAACTACACAGCCCGGGGGAAGAGGGTTAGGGTTTGGAAATTGAATGGGAATGGGGGTTTTTGGGAAAGTTTTGTTGAGAGAGGAAAAAAAACACAGCATGGACAAATAGCAAATGAACATAAACAAATCTTTGGATACGAAGATATCCATAAATATTTTAAGGGACATAAAGGAAGTGCATGCACTACTGCAGGCATGAAGTTGATTGCTAAATGGATGGTTAGGTTACTTAAACTAAGTAGTACTTTCTAATGAATGAAAGAATGCGACAGAACAGGGCTGCAGTAATTATGTGTTTTCACTTGCCTATCTCTGCACTCAGAGAACATTTTTTTTCATTAAATTAGTTTGAAAAATAGCAAAGTAAAACTATACAATGGCTGGAGGGATGAATTTAGAAGCAGAGAGCAAAGAAATGCAGAGCCACACTCATAGAAGTTCACAGCAATGACATTACTTAAAAGATAAGTAGAAATGAATGGATACTGTTACGGTACGTTGTTGTACTTTTCCTGTTGAATTTGGGAAGTTGCATGCATCCAGCCATTCCTCTTATTTGCGGTACTCCTCCGTTCCATCTGACGGTCCGTCGATCAATTTTGGTGACCAGAAGACACCCTGTCCACTGCCTGCCTGGCGGATGCTGAATTGCGGGTCGCTAATATGAAGCCTGACTTCATCCATTTTTTCATTGCACAGGGTGAAAGCCACCCTGAAAATGTTGATTGAAAAACAGGAAGTAATATTAAAACACCACTGAGAAAAAAATATAAGGTACGTACGCTGTGTAGTGCAAAAAGTCACACTTTCAGTTTCAGAATCGACAGTACAATAGTTTCGAAAGGGCGTACTCTGAGTCTCCTTTTGAAGGATAAATAAGTATGGGCGAATTTTGCGGATCTTTCCCCTCAAGCTAGGTGTACTGTAAACTACAATTTTAGAACAAAATTATACCTTCCCAGTAGTGCTCCCAGACCCTTAAACCCACAAACTAAAATGTAGAATACCCCCAATCAGACCCCAAAAAACGTGCAATTCTGCTACCTTTCTGAGGCCAAACGTACTTTGAAAGTAAAGTAGGCCTAAACCCCCCCCTTTCCCACCATGGATTTTCTTCCAACCACTTGCAACCAAAATTAGACATTTCTCGACAAGTACTCCAAGAGTAAACCCCAGAACCCAGTTGCCAAAATCTCGAACACCGCCAAACACATGCAATACTGCTAACCCTAACGGGCCCTAAGTTAAAAATAGTGTCAAACACTTTCTGCAGCTAGGCCCTAACTCCCCTTTTGTCAGCATGCATTTTCTCCAAACCACTTGCAATAAAAAGTATCCATACCCAGCTTTGTTCCAAGACCCTCCAACCCCCCCAAACACCAGGAACAACCCCCCCCCCCCAAGCAGGCCCCCGAAAACACAAAAGTGAGCGAAAACACTGAAAAGTTAAAAACGTTTCCACCATGGATTTTCTCCAAACCACTTTTATCCGGTACAATACCTTCCCAGCAATGCCCCCAGACCCGTCAACCCGGGTGAAAACAAGTTTAACAACCCCAAACAGCCAAAAAGCAAAACCGCAAAAGTGAGACTTAGCAAATTTCGGGCCTACCTGGAATTCAGTCCAAATGCGCTCTGCAGCAAGGCCCTAACTCCCCTTTTCCTCCATGGATTTCCTGAAAAACAAATGCAATAAACATTAGATTGTGCCAGCAGTGCTCCCAGACCCCAAAACCCACCCACAAAAACCTAGAAGCCCCCAAACAGCACCCCAAAGACAGGCAAGTGAGCAAAAACGCAAAAACGTTTTCACCTCCGATTTTCTCCAAACCACTTTTATCCGGTATTAGACCTTCCCAGCAATGCCTCCAGACCCGTCAACCCAGGCAAAAAAAAGTTTAACCCCCCAAACAGCCAAAAAGCAAAAATGCAAAAATGGGGACTTTGACAAATTTCAGTGCGCGCTCTGCAACTAGGCCCCAACTCCTCTTTGCCACCATGGATTTTCTTAAAACCACTTGCAATCGAAACTATCCATACCCTGCATTGCTCCAAGACTCCCCAACCCCCCCAAACACCAGGAACCCCCCCAAGCAGGCCCCCGAAATCACGAAAGTGAGCGAAAACTCTGAAAAGTTAAAATCTTTTTCACCATGGATTTTATCAACAACACTTTTATCCGGTATAAGACCTTCCTAGCAATGCCCCCAGAACCCTGCAGCCACCCAAAAAAAAGCAGAACACCCCCAAACAGGCAAAAAGCAAAAATTAGCCTACCTTCAATTCAGTCCAAATGCGCTCTGCAGCTAGGCCCTAACTCCCCTTTTCCATCATGGATTTACTGAAAAACAAATGCAATCAAAATTGGACTGTGCCAGCAGTGCTCCCAGACCCCAAAACCCAGCCCCAATAACCTAGAAGCCCCCCAAATAGCACCCCAAAAACAGGCAAGTGAGCAAAAACGGAAAAACTTTTTCACCACGGATTTGGTCCAAAACACTTGATTACGATATTAGACCTTCCCAGCAATGCCCACAGACCCCTGCAGCCACCCAGCAAAAAGCAGAACACCCTCAAACAGGCAAAAAACAAAAATGCAAAAACTCAATTTTTTCAGCCAACCAGTCAACATCGGTCCAAACGCGCTCTGCAGCTAGGCCCTAACTCCTCTTTCCCACCATGGATTTTCTTCACTTGCAATCAGAATTATGCTATCCCAGCAGTGCTCCCAGACCCCCAGACCCTCCCCCACAAATCTAGAACACCCCCAAACAGCCCCCCAAAAACATGCAATACTGGTATAGTCAAAACATGGCAAATTGCACTGTTCACAAAACATTGCTGTTTTCAGCCCTTCCACTACTTCGATCCTCTTGAAACTTACCTGGACAGTCACTTGTTCCAGCGATTCACAAGAATCTCAGCAAAGCAGAACAAAATCGAACCACAGCGCTCTTTGAAGAAGAAGAAGAAGGTCTATGACTAGTTTTCACTTAGTTTTCACCCAAACACACGCGCCCGCAAAACACACAAAAAGGCCAAAATTCTGCCAATTCTGGACCAAAGAACACCAAACCCCCCTAAAAGCTTGCCAACATCATTATGAATGAGCCTGCATCGGGCCCCGAGCCCTAGACTCAGCGTGAAGCATACCAACTTAAACCAAAAAACCCTAGGAAATTGCACTGAAACCTAAATCCCAGATATGCTTTCTCTGTCTGTGTCAAAGAGCCTAGGTATGCTACATCAGGAGGATGCTTCACTCAGTTGTGCCTGCCTTGACCGTCTGCATGGCCCTCCCACAAGAATGGGCCAAAAATCCGTTCCGCTCAGGAATTAGCAATTTTTCGTTAATTTCGCGAGATTTGAGAAATACCGAAAAACAGCAAATTTTTCAAACATAACAGATGTTTGGCTCAAGCTAAAGGCAGTGCCATGCAGACGGTCAAGGCAGGCACCACTGAGTGAAGCAACCTGATGTAGCATACCTAGGCTCTTTGTCAGAAAGACAAAGCATATCTAATTGTATGCAGCAAGCCACATAGCCCCAATTTTACATGAACTGCTGTCTGGAGTGCCACTCTCGAATTGGACATAGTTGTTCCGTAAACCCAACCAACGCTGATGATCCATCCATTCCAGTGAGTGACTGTAAAGAAAAAATATATATTATTTAATCAATCATCATGGTATATTGGAAACTGAGTCCACTCCAAGGACATTTTGCATATTGTGAAATGCAACATAGTGGCCCCTGAATTTGAAGTACAATTTGAATCAAACAAGGTAAAAAAAACAGAGTAGTTGACATGAGTTATAATTACTGTGTAAAAGATGAAATGATAACTAAGACAAGACATATTATTCATCATTCATGCACAAAAAACAAAGAGCAATTGGTTTCATCAGAGCCAGACAGCCATTGCTGTCCACTGCCTGCCATCTTCTTAAATATTCATTACCTGTTCTACTTTTTGTCCGCAACTTCTTCGGAAAGTGAGGGCCCAGAGGGCAGCCTCTCCTGTCAATATCAGATGTAAGTCTGTCAGCAATCAGCAAGCATGTAGGCAGTCAGTAATTTCAGTCCCACTTGAGGAGGCTCGTCGTAATCCATCCATCTGCCTTGAGGGAAACGGATAGGGGGAGTCTGGAGGAGGAGTATAAAGGAGCATGATTGAGATGTGAACTTCTGAACTTCAAGAATGCAGACTGCTGCACCTTCAAATCAATAAGGAATATAAGATGAAGACAGTGCTGCTGATATACTTGTTGTGATTAGGTGAATAGAGTTTTGTTGTGGTAAAAGTTGCAAAACAAAGAAAGACACACAGGAATAAAAGTGAATAAGGACGAAAAAAAGGAAGTCATTTTCAGGCCTTGGTGTCAGGGAAGTAGAGCTCGTCCTCAAACTCCATGAATTGAGACGGGAGTAGGTCAGGTAACAAAGAAGAACTTCCGTCACCTAAGTCGGTGTTCTCTTCTTCCTGCCTGCATTCATGTACTTTGTAATCTAGTGGTATAAATTGCTGATTCATCTTGATCAGTGTTAACCTCTCCACATTTTTGGCCGAGAGGCGGGTCCTTTTTGAAGTTACAATGGCACCATCAGCACTGAAAACACGTTCAGAAGACACACTTGCGAGTGGGCAAGACAAGTAATTTAGAGCCAGGTTGGTGATCAGTGGCCATAGAGCCATTTTCCTGTACCAATACAGCAATGGGTTCTTATTAACAAAGACCTCTTTTTGGTCACCCAGATAGGCCTGCACCATCGACTCAAGGTTCTCCACGGTTGTTCCACTTTGCGTACCATCTGTGGCCTTTGCAGCACTGGAACGAGCAAACCCTTGGTGAGTTAGACAATCCACTTCCGACAATATTATGGCTGGGCCTGGTGCAGGTGAGGATGATGATACGGTTGCTGCTGGTGTCGTTAACGGCTGTGAGGGAAAGTGACTCCCTTCGCCCACAGATTCAGAAGTGGAACTTGACGCCGGATGGCCTGCTGATTCAGGTGGACTTTTGCCGGCTCCTTGAATTTTCTGCCGATCTTTTTCAAACCGAGACTTCAATTAGAAAATGACTATTACTTAGCGACTCACTGGCTTACTTGGAACACCCTCGAGAACTTTTCAATTTCCTTTAAACTCTAAAACCTCATTAAACTTAAGTATCATTACTATGATATACTGAATTTACCCATTACAGTTACTTAGCTGTGACAGTTAAACGCAACTGTGTGTACTGCACGAGTATATTTACAGAAAATACACTTGCGTCTTCTCCGTAAGTGTCATCTCATTTAGATGCCATATACACTTTTTAGAATGCGCACATAATCGCACATTATTTTTTCCGTCGTGAACTAACATATAGGGTTGTTCATATAAACACTCTCTCTGTTTCCATAAATGTTTGCTCAGATCGACTTACCATCTATGACAACATGAGTAATTTAAGATTCCTAACATGGCGGAGTGTTTAGCAAGTAATACGGTCTAGTCTTTCCAAGATTTTTTACTTAAATTCACTTCCTTCTTCCGGTCACGTGTCCGTTGTTCGAAAACGGCGACCGGGAAATACAGGAAGAGGGATGCCACTTAGCTGGTGAGTACGATTCACAACAAACACGATTGATCTTAAATCAGCAATACAACATCGTTTACATTACAATCTATAGAAGTGGAGGACAGCATCTACTGTTGCTGTTCAAATCTCTCCCTTTTTTATTTCCTTTCACCCCCTCGTTTTCCTCAGTAGAATAACGCCAAGATACGAGCAATACTTGCGGAACCAGGATCTGAAGGTGGATCCCCCCCGGTACCTTCTTAATACACACACGTATTAAGGTACATTTAATTTCATGTCCTGTGAGAGAGAGTTTTTGGTCTAAACTGCACTCTGTTGTCGACGCACGTAGAAATGATAATATACCGTAACACTCGGCTTTCTTTCCTATTCAGCGTATTTTGACTCAGCACCTCTTACCCAGTGTGCTTGATTTCCTCAGACAGACACATACATGTTCCATTTAACAGCAATTGACAAATAGCCACATCGATAACTTTAGGATTAATTGGTAAGTCATAACCCCATATCTTCTCTCTCAGCCATACCGGCATGTTGATATACTGCTGCCCCTTCAAATGCTTCTCTTTTGCCCTCTATAGATTCGGATCTATTGTGAATTTTTTTCTTCCGAACTACATGCATGTAGGTCATGCCACAAGGTAGGCATTTTTACCTTGGACTCCTAGTTAATGTTTCTTCACTTCACGTACCTAGGACTTGCATGCAGTCACACACTAAATATTCATGAGGTTTTAACACGTCAATTTCACGTTCAAAAATTGAGACTGTTTAATTGATGGATCTGTTTCACTACGGCACATGACATGTTACTGTGATTTTAATTGAAACTTTGCGTTTCATAAAATAACATTATCAACTAAGCATGTCGCACAAGAGAAAAGATATGTTTGTGCAAAAATGTAAATATGGATTGTTCTTTTCTCTAAAAACCATCACCGTGATCACACAAACCACCTCTACTCTATCAATGGTCTATGGTGATTAGCGGCTTTTTAGAGGTGTACAAACAGTTCACCTTGAGTCACCTTTGTTTCTACAATAATGTGTTGTATGTAAAGAAAAATTTCTATACACACTCCATTATGTTTTTGTTGCCAGCCCTGAAGAGTCATGGAGAAATACTCCCACACAACGAAACACGTGTTGGCTGGTTGTGGACTGATTAAAACCACCTACCTTAAGAATATACCCAAGAAACTGCATCTGTCTACTTATTGGCTACATATTTATTATGTTTACTGTTACAACATAACTACCAGTGGTATACCTTGTTTATGTGTGCGAGAGAATCGCTGTTTTTGATTTTTGGGAATGTCTATACAGATTTTCTTATTGAACGGTTAAGGGGTCTTTTCCGTTCGCCCTTACGCACCATACCTTTACCTAGCTTTTGAGACACACTCAACGTACACACCAGGCAGAGCGCCCTCTTTATCTGAGACTTCTAAAAAACCCCTTCAGCTGTAATTCTTTGAGGTGCTACTTTGACTTTCAATGCCAGATGAAGTGGAGGATGGGCGTGGCTGAATTTGTTTCTGTTGTTCACTTACAGCACCACTACTTGAGGTCGAGCTGGATGGAGGTCAATGCCCGCCCTTCTGACTAAAAAAGATCGAAGCTGTAGGTTGTGTTGGTGTTGTAGTTAACAGTGGTGGTACCAGTGCCACACCGCCCATATCCCGCTCAGCAGCCATTCAGGTTAGGGTCAAAATGTGTGTCTCCTGCATGGCCGCTGGGGCTGGAGTGACGACTGTGATGACTGGGTCGTCGTCAGACTGTTCATCAGCAGCAGAAGACACCACTTCTTATTCGTCGTCATCACACATAAGTCGAAGCCTTGCAGGAGCCTTCCTTTTAGGCTTAGCTACCTTTGTCGGCTCATGGCGTGACTCACTCTCAGACTGCATTGCTGGGTTCCAATCACGATCAAGGTCATTAGAATGAAGGGAGCTTGAAGAAGAACTTGTAGTAGTAGTAGTGACCTTTTTCTTGCTGGGGATCTGGAAGACAATGGATCATCATCAGGAGGAGTGGCTTCCTAGGATGATACCTCCTCTTGAATATCAATTTCCTGATGTGCCCCTACTTCTGGAGGAACAAGCATTGTAGGCAGTTTTGCCGCTCCATGAACCTCTAGTTGCACCTCTGCATGCACCTGTCTATGCACCTCTCCTTGCGCCTCTACTTGTGCCTCTCCTTGCCCATGTACTTACGCTTGTACTAGTTGCACCTGTGTTTGTGGTTGCGGCTGTGGTTGTTGAACAGTCGTCAGCTGAGTTACACCCAGTTATGATTGGATGGTACTTTCTTGTGATGAGCCAAGATCACTGGTCGATGGTGATTGAACAACCAAAGTGGCTGCCGCAGCAGCACTCATGCTCTTTTACCTATCTTGGCGTGGTGTAACTGAGCCCAATGAAGTGGAGGTGCTACTTCCAGCTTGGTCCCTGGTGGACACGGCTGCTGCTGGAGGGGTAGTTTTTTTCCCCAAAAAAGGTGTCGGTGGGCACACCAGTCTCCTTGAGAGGTGGTGCCACTTGCTTCTTCTACTCCTTCTTACTGGCAGTGGCACTGGCAACTTTTTTTGCTGAGGCGCTACGGCCAACTTTCTTTGGGGCCATCTTCTTGAGATGTCAGAACAGCAGGCCACAGTTACACGAGTTGCAGAGTTGTCTTGTCTGTGGCCACACGTGGCGTCACGTGATGTTGTGCTGCACAAACCGCTGCAGGACTTCTTCCTGGCACTGGTGGTTCTCTTGTGCACCTAAAATCAATAGAAGCCAGAGAAACATCAGTTATACACCCCAAAAAGTCGAAAAACACTACAGAATCACCGCAATCCAATGCCATCCATGCCCTCAATGATGTTTAAATTCAAGACACCCCACAGAAAGACTAGGCCCATGCACCACTGAGTACCCCTGAGCATATTGGTTGAAAGCAAGGCAAACTAGGTGCAGGCCTGGGCACACTGCCTGGATTCAAAATGGCCCCTTGGCCCCCACCACATGACAAGGAGCTGCCTGTACCAGGCCTCAAAATGGCCCCCACCCACATCGCCAGGCCCCAACAACGCCCCAAAAAGTCGAAAAACACACAAAAATCACCACAATCCCACGCCATCCATGCCCTCAATAATGTTTAAATTCAAGACACCCCACAGAAAGACTAGGCCCATGGACCACTGAGTACCCCTGGGCATAATGGTTAAAAGGAAGGCAAACTGGGTGCAGGCCTGAGCACACTGCCTGGCTTCAAAAAGGCCCCTTGACCCCCACGACATGGCCAGGCCCTGCCTGTACCAGGCCTCAAAATGGCCCCCACCCACAGGGCCAGGCCCCAACAATACCCCAAAACGTCAAAAAACACTCAAAAATCACCACAATCCCATGCCATCCATGCCCTCAATGATGTTTAAATTCAAGACACCCCACAGAAAGACTAGGCCCATGCACCACTGAGTACCCCTGGGCATAACGGTTAAAAAGAAGGCAAACTGGGTGCAGGCCTGAGCACACTGCCTGGCTTAAAAAAGGTCCCTTGACCCCACGACATGGTGTAATGGCCGTATTTTCAGCTTAGATGGAATCAGCCCCTAGGGGCCCCTCTAACCCAGCCAAAACGTAATCACCTCCCTCCTTGGAACGTATTTACAATGGGTATGGATACAGATATGTACAGTTCGTACCTAAGGATGGGGAAATAGCAATAAACATGCATAGGTTTTCTACCATATTCTATTCACATCAGCTAGTCTCGCGGCCACCCAGACCCAGACTAATCTACCCTAGGGCAGATATGACACACAATCCGGCGTGTCTACACATGGGCCTGCAGTCCCAATGCTCTCTTTTGCACACGGTCCACAATCCGGCGAACCTACACGCTGGTATCCCCCCCAGCGCTCTCACTTACACACGGTCCACAATCCGGCGAACCTCCACGCTGGTATCCTCCCCAGCGCTCTCATTAACGCCGTATATCAACGACGACCACTTTCCTATGAACACCTATGGAAGCAACTTCTCATTTATCTACTTGGGATGAAACTATGATAATAAAAGTTAGTACGGTTTTCCAGATTATAATTTGTGCCTTCTACTCCTGGCATCAAAGGTCCCCTCGCTTCCTATTTGCTTGATCACTCCTTACCTGATCGGGATTTCACATCCGTTCATGCAAACAATTCTCAACTAGAAGCCTCAGTTACCACGATTGTACAAGAATACAAGGCACATGTCAGTTCACCAAGAATTAGGATATTTATTGATAATAAACACACAACACAATACTATGCAATGTAGTTTCTGCAAGGAAAAGGTAAAGGTTAGGATGCGCGCGTATTTAAGGAAAGGGCGGAGGTCACCTGGTTAATATGAAATCGGGACTCGGCAGTCATATAGGTTCCCTTCTCGTCTCTGTGTCTTGGCTCGTCTCGAAGTCACACCCCAGCCGTCACAAGTACACGTCTGCACCGCTATGCTCAATCTCTTCTGCTTCCCTCCAAGTCACTGGAACCTTTCTGGTTATTAGCTACCGTATCTCTCTCTCTCTGTCTCTATGCGCTCCGCGCTATTTCTCCTTCAGTCTTTCTCAGAGAGTCTCGGTCTTAAAACTTTCTCGGACTTCAAAGATGGCGACTGTCCGCCGTGGAAATAATTAATAGCAGAGATGCTAACGGCTAGCTGCCGCCTATGAACTAACTCCCTAACTGTCTAACACCTTCGCTAATATCAAAACCTGTTCCTTCATGGAAAGTTACGGCCAGTAACCTGCCGCCCACCAAATTCTTGTACCTCCCCGTACCAAGGACACGTTCCCAGCCGGCCGGCCTGAAGTTGTGTCTTCGGAGTGGAGAAAAATACATTCCTTCGATAAGGGCCAGCCTGAGCCGGTTCTCTCCAAGCGAACAACAGCTTGAAACTAAAACATTACACTTGACCTAGAAGGTCTCTCAAGCTACCAGGCAGAGGGCAAGATGGAGTCTATCCCGTTTAAGGCCTACAGGGCCCAAAATGCGCATAACTCCATGGAAAATATCCTAACACTCTAGCAAAAGGATGGATCATGACTAATACTTAAATATTTATCCCCTAGCTTAAATTCATAAACCCTGATCTAAGGAAAGGGGTACGAAAATACCCTACTGTGTCTCATGAAGGGGTCCTACTTATAGTCCTAACCCCTATACTATAAGGCTGATAGACTGGAGTCATTCTCCATCATTCTCCCTCGAAAAGGGCCGGAAAAAGTCCGCCATTACATTACACCCCTTGACTCCAGTCTATTAACTATATTCTAAATAGAACTAACATCAGTGGAGGAATAATAAGAAACAAAATTAACTGATCTATGTCTCTTGCCAATTCTACAAAACTGTAGTAGGGAAGGAATGCACTGAATAAAGCAGCAGATAGCTATTAAGATACAAATGGAAACAATAATACCCCCTAAAATCTGTCGTAGATAATGCAAGTCAGGTAACCAATTAAAGAGCCAGTCGAACCAGCCCTGATCAATATGCTGTCTAATTTCTGCAGTCAAGTCGTGGAGTTTGTCAATATGGGCTTGGATTGATTTAGAGTGATCGGACAAATTAAAACAGCATAGGCCTTCAAAATCAGAACACTCATGTCCATGTTTTAACAAAAGGTAGTCGATCGCTGCGCGATTCTGCAAAATAGCTCGACGTTCACCCTGGGCATCTAGTAACAGGTCAGATAATACAGTAGAAGTTTGATTAATGGATTTAACCATCCAGCAGGCCATCTTGCCAATAGTCTCTGCATTATAAACGGCCAACGCTGGGACACCAATAATAGAAAAAGCTAAACCAAGGTATTCCGATTTAGAGTAGAGGTGAACAGAGGAATCACAATCTTCATGTAATGACATAGAGTCTCGCACCATACGGGAATGGGAACTAGGATGTGAGGAAAACATCAACAAACTTAATCTAGTAATAGCACAGGGACCTCCAGAAATATTTGCAGGAATATAGGGCCAGGAGGAGTTTCCACATGAAAATAACCACCCAGAGGGCAGTAACATTGAACGGTAATAACTAGGGGCAACTAATAAACGTTTGCATGTCATATTATTTTTTACGGAAACACGTGAATTCGGAAGTCTCTTTAAACACAGCAATCGTTGATGAGCTGAAAAAGAAGTGGCAGCCTGAAGTTTTAATTTAAGGCATTCGGTGATAGCTTTGGGATCACATGTTAAAATAAAACACAGGTCACCTTGCGTGATATTATAGGTTGTGATTTGGGAATGAATAGGGGGATCGGAATCTGAAACAATAGTACATAAGGGACAAAATTCATGGGCTGCGAAATCGCCCAGAATAATATTGGGTCGAACATTTGAAATGTTAAAAATATGTCGCAAAGTTTCAGTAGATGCTGGGACAGCAACCAAACAGGTCGCTAAAATGTCAGTCACAGACCTCATGGGAGTGAGGCAGAAATGTGGAGAGTTAGTCACTCTTTTTGCGAGTGTTATCCAGAAGTTGGCTGATGAATCCCACGCAGCAAAGGAACGCGGAACTCGGGTTCTCCAATCAACCAAAGTCGGTGGGTTCTCTCCTCTCCCGGCGTAGCAGGCCAAAAGGAGTCCAACGCCGACACATCCTGCAGCAGCAGTCCAGAGAATGATCTGAAAGAATACAAACACAGGCCTTAATCATTCTCGTAGGTAACATTTATCAGCTGGGACAGCTTCCCAGCTATCTTTCCCTGGCCTCATCACCAGAACGGTGTTGTCATGACCGGTCGCAATAATGTCAGCCTGTTCAGGGGGATGTTTAGGCGATTGCACCCATATTTTAGCTCCAGGAAGGTCGGATGATCCAAAGCCTTTTTGTCCTCGCACAGTTAACAAAGTTGGGGCAGTGCCTTTCTTAATCTCACCACTGAAGACAGGCATAATCAGCAACTGGGCAACGCGGTCAGACTTTTTGATCAATAGGTCAGTCTCACTGCTATTAAGCAAGAGAACTTTAATCTCTCCCTGATAATCACTATCAATTACTCCTCCGAGTACTTGAATACCTTTCAGGGCAAGGCTTGATCTGGGGGCAATTAATCCAAAGCTACCGGCAGGTATACAGACACCAACGCCAGTTTCAACAATAATTCGATCTCTACCTTTCAAGTTTGCATCATTTAAAGCATGCATGTCCAAGCCTGCAGAACCTGGGGTCGCTCTGCATGGAGCCAAAGCTCCCGGGGTAATTTCCCAGTACATAACAATATTGGACATCGAATTAGGTTTTGCATCAACAGCAGGAGGAAACAAACGCATTAAAGGGGATTCAGCATGCACCAAAGGTCGATTGTTCAAAATTAATAATGCTTGAAGTAAAACATCTTTCCAATTTGTATAGCAGTCATTGGTTAATTTACGCAATTGTTCCTTTAGCAAACCATTCATTCTCTCAATCAGTCCTGAAGCCTGTGGATAATATGGAATGTGAAACACCCATTCGATGTTATTTTCCACACAGAATTCCTGTACCAATCTTCCACGAAAGTAGGATGCGTTATCAGATTGAATTTGGAATGGAACACCATAGTACAAAATAAGCAATTCCAAGGTCTTAATGGTATTCACTTGGGTAGCGTGCTTGCAGGGGAAAGCAACCAAAAGGCCACTGTAAGTATCAACAACCGTACAAACATATTGGCAATTTCTGCTCATAGGGAGCGGGCCAATATAATCAATCTGCCAAATTTGAGCGGGCAATTTTCCTCGATGTAACTGGCCTCGAACAATATGAGGCACTTGTTTCTTTCTAGAATGCTGGCATATGGGACAATGCAGAATGACATCTTTAATCAAAGAAAAAGGAATATAAATTCCTCGGTCGGCAGCCCACCTGCTAGTGGCTTTTTCTCCAAAATGTCCTGCTTTCTGGTGGGCCCATTTCGCCAATCCCGCCAAATCAGAATCCTGCATGTCCACCACTGCCTCAGCAATTTTAGATTTCTCATCTGCAATATTATGAAAGAATTTGTCAAGGGAGTCTATCGGAGTGTGAGCATCCACGTGAAAGATTGTCACAGTACTCTGTGGGAGCAACTCCCAAATTTCTTGCCATAGTTCTTTTCCCCACAATTCTTTTGAATGCAATTCCCAATTATGAGAATGCCATGTTGGTAACCATACTGCCAGTCCATTAGCAGTGGACCAGGAATCAGTGAAAATATGACATGTGCCAGGTAACTCCTGTTTCAAAACTTGGTAAACTGCATACAATTCGGCATATTGACTACTCTTTCCATCACCAGTTGTACTCAATAATTTCTGCGTAATTGGATTGTATGACACTGCTTTCCAATGTCGTTTCTCACCAATGAACCTCGCTGAACCATCCGTAAACCACACATGTTTTCTATCCTCCGCGGACAGATCATCAAATGATTTACCCCACTTGACAGGAGATTCCTGTACTACAGGTACAGAACAATCACTTTCAGTCTCATTCGATGGCGCCTGCGCCACTCGCTCATGCAACACTGCCACACCTTTCGGACCCACACGTGCCCTGTCCTGAATGTACCACTTCCATTCAATCACACTCGCCTCTTGAGCATGTCCAATCCGATGGGATTTTGGCGAACTCAAAACCCACTACATGATAGGAATTTCAGGTCTCAAAATCACAGCATGACCTAAAGTCAATTGCTCGGTATCCACCAGAGCCCAGTAACATGCAAGTAATTGTTTTTCAAAGGGTGTATAACGCTCACCAGCTTCAGGTAACTTTTTAGTCCAAAAACCTAATGGTACTTTTTGTCTGCCCTGCTTCTGCCATAGACTCCAATTGGCATACGGACCTTCCACAGACACATTCAAATCCACATCACCTTCGCCCACCGGCCACAAATCCAAAGCGTACTGAATTGCTTCTTTCGCCAAATTAAAAGCATTCTGTTGTGGTTCACTCCATTCAAACGCATTCTTTTTACCAGTGACTCGATATAATGGAGCCAAAATTTGACTCAAATGAGGAATATGCTGACGCCAAAAGCCAAACAAGCCAATGAAACTCTGAGCCTCTTTTCTATTCCTTGGAACTGCAAAATCTAAGATTTTTCGCTTCACTTGTGGGATCACCTCTCTGTGACCTTCATGCCAATTAATACCTAAGAATTTGACATTTTGGGATGGGCCTTGTAATTTATCAGGATTGATTTCCCAACCTTTTGCTCGTAAACAATCAAGGATCTGGTCTAAATGGGAATGTACCTGATCTTGCGTCTCACCTTGAATCAAAATGTCATCAATATAATGACACACCTGTATTTGTGGATTCACAGGCACCTCAGCCAAATGCTCCGCCACCAGCCGGTGACAGATCGTGGGACTATGTACATAACCTTGAGGAAGACTCCTAAACGTCATTTGACGTCCATTCCATGTAAAACTGAATTGTTCCTGACACTCGGGGGCAATTGGAATCGAAAAGAAAGCATTAGCAATATCAATGGACGCATACCATGTACCTGGATGCTTCTGAATTCTCTGAATCAAAGTGACAATGTCTGGTACTGCAACAGCTAAACGAGGTGTGTGTTTGTTCAATTCTCGATAATCAACAGTCATGCGCCAAGAATTATCACTTTTGCGCACGGGCCAGACGGGATTATTCCAAGTAGACGTGACCGGAGTTATAACTCCCGCATCAACCAAATCCTGAATTGTAGCACTAATTTCTTCATGACCACCTGGAATACGATATTGTTTCTGAGAAACCACCTTCGTGGCTTGAGGAATTTTAATGGGGGGCATTCGTAAACGGCCAATCCGTACGGGTATGGTCGAAATGTAATGTTTGGTTCCAAATTGATAACAACCATCATCCAAATGCAAAGTCATTCCTTTTAGAATATCAATTCCAATTATTTACTCCAAAAGTGTACAACTAACACAGAGTATTCTCTACGGGGAATCCTACCAATTTTTATTTCAAGTGTAGTTTGCACTGCGGGGGTCTCTTTTCCACCTAAACCAGTAATTGTGAAAAATTGTCCTTTGAATTTCTTTGATTTTCCATGAATTAAAGTGGCCTCCGCTCCTGTATCTACTAGTGCTCGGGCCCTTTGGATATTACGATGTTTCCAAAAAATCTCAATATCTACATAGGGTCTGTTGTCTCTGTGAGCCCACCTGTGTACTGGAGCTTGACCTATTTCCTAGTCATTTTTACTGCGTTCTGTCAACCAAGACAGATCAGGATAAATGCTCTCAGTCTTCTTGGGTATCAAAATGTCTTGTTCATATCCATCTCCATTACGAAATGGATTTTTGTCATGTTCATAATACTGTGAATTACGATCAGAAAGCCTGTGACGATCCCCCCTTCTCCTCATTTCAGGGGAATAATTTCTCTCATCTCTATTTCGGTTGGAAGCACGATCATCTCTCCCCCTTTCTTTTTCCCCCTCTCTCCCTCTCTCATTGTCACGATGAGGGGACACATCACGTTCATAACGCCGATCATCACGGCGATCAGAATCCACACGACGTCTCTCATCACCACTGTCATCAGAACCGCGATCATACTCATTCTTCCGCACACGACGGGCACCCTCCTTCCGATCCAAACCACGCTTACGAAAAATATCCCATAAGCGATTATTAGGCTCACCGTCAAAGTCCTCCCTTTTCACACCATCAGCTATAAGTGCAAGAAACATGTCACGTCTAGAGAACTTATAGTCCCCAGCAGTACAAACCTCAGGTCGAGATTGTCTCTCAGGTTTAAACCCCTCACCCAACTCACCAAGCTGACGAACAGATTCAAGCACTGCAGACAAAGGATTGCCAGTTTGATTAATCAACAAAGTCATCATAACCTGCTTGTAAGCAACAGGCGAAGAACGGATAATGCGATTACGCACAGAAGATGTTAAAAGACCATCCAACAGTCTATCAGAAGTACTGAGAAAAATCGCAGTTTTCATCACTTCCTCTTTCAAACGTTGCGACGCATCGCGCAAAGTGTACCACGGCTTGTCATTGACAGGCCAATCAGATTGAGTAGGGTATTTATGGTTACAGCCGTCAGACGCAAGCTGGAGCAAAGTAATCTGGCCAGCACCATTATAATTTCGAAAATGATCTTGTATAGTAGAATCAGAACTCAAAGAGCAAAATCGTAAGCAATCAACAGCATCAAGCATAATACCGGCAGCGCCCAGTTCATAAAGGCGCACAATCCATGTAAGCAAGGCCTCACCGGGCCGTTGACGAAATCGTTGTAAAATGTCACTAACCTCCTGTTGAGTAAAATCCTAAATACAATCCAAAGCAATACCCGCTGGAATACCAGGGGCTTGTTGTAATTTGCGACGAAACACAGGATGAGCAGAAACCTCAGGAAGAGTTTCCGAAGAAGCCCGCAGCTTAGATTTAGAAGAACAATCGGGGCAAGATACATCACCTGAATGGGAAGAGCGACCACGGTCGCCGGGAACAATATTATCGTTACAAGAAGCAGATTTACAGTCACGTCCGGAGCGGGAAGATTCGCGCTTATCACCCTCCTCAGCCGAGGAGTCCGAAGCATTTGAATCCCAGATATTACCATCCCACTCGTCAGGGTTCCAATCCATTCCGGCCTTCGCTACGACCAGACGCACTTTCCGTGTAGACACACGACCACGACGATGTTTATACTTATATCGTGCAATGCGAACTGTCAAGTCAAGTCAAGTCAGAGAATTTATATAGCGCGCTACCCCTTTCGGCTACAGTTTGATAAGTCTCAAGTTTGTCAGCAAGCAATTTATTCTGACAGCGCAAAAGAGTATGCGCATTCTGTAATTCAACACACTGTCCTTCCATATCCGCAAACTGCTTTCGCAACTGAACAAACTTCTCATGAAGAATTCTGTATGCATTAAGCACAATCCAACCTCTGTGTCCCAAAATAGGAAGCTCATCACCCTTTACTACTGGCGCTTTCTGCAACCATGAAACCACATCAGAGAGCTCCGCCTGCTCCAAACAAGAAGACCAATTCTCGCTCAAACCAGTAGAATCGGCCCACTCACATGCCAAGGCCTCGTAAGGCGTAGACTCCCAGCCGGGAATCTGCATAGGCAATTTGAAAACAGATGACGATTTTTTCGCAAACATGTCGACACACAAAAAATATATACACAATTATAAACAAGAATTTATACGTACGAGCCGAGCGCAAACCAACAAGATTAAAACAATACAGCGCACACAGGCTTCGTAAACAGTTCGTGACGCCAGATGTAATGGCCAGATTTTCCGCTTAGATGGAATCACCCCTTAGGGGCCCCTCTAACCCAGCCAAAACGTAATCACCTCCCTCCTTGGAATGTATTTACAATGGGTATGGATACAGATATGTACAGTTCGTACCTAAGGATGGGGAAATAGCAATAAACATGCATAGGTTTTCTACCATATTCTATTCACATCAGCTAATCTCGCGGCCACCCAGACCCAGACTAATCTACCCTAGGGCAGATATGACACACAATCCGGCGTGTCTACACATGGGCCTGCAGTCTCAATGCTCTCTTTTGCACACGGTCCACAATCCGGCGAACCTACACGCTGGTATCCCCCCCAGCGCTCTCACTTACACACGGTCCACAATCCGGCGAACCTCCACGCTGGTATCCTCCCCAGCGCTCTCATTAACGCCGTATATCAACGACGACCACTTTCCTATGAACACCTATGGAAGCAACTTCTCATTTATCTACTTGGGATGAAACTATGATAATAAAAGTTAGTACGGTTTTCCAGATTATAATTTGTGCCTTCTGCTCCTGGCATCAAAGGTCCCCTCGCTTCCTATTTGCTTGATCACTCCTTACCTGATCGGGATTTCACATCCGTTCATGCAAACAATTCTCAACTAGAAGCCTCAGTTACCACGATTGTACAAGAATACAAGGCACATGTCAGTTCACCAAGAACTAGGATATTTATTGATAATAAACACACAACACAATACTATGCAATGTAGTTTCTGCAAGGAAAAGGTAAAGGTTAGGATGCGCGCGTATTTAAGGAAAGGGCGGAGGTCACCTGGTTAATATGAAATCGGGACTCGGCAGTCATATAGGTTCCCTTCTCGTCTCTGTGTCTTGGCTCGTCTCGAAGTCACACCCCAGCCGTCACAAGTACACGTCTGCACCGCTAGGCTCAATCTCTTCTGCTTCCCTCCAAGTCACTGGAACCTTGCTGGTTATTAGCTACCGTATCTCTCTCTCTCTGTCTCTATGCGCTCCGCGCTATTTCTCATTCAGTCTTTCTCAGAGAGTCTCGGTCTTAAATCTTTCTCGGACTTCAAAGATGGCGACTGTCCGCCGTGGAAATAATTAATAGCAGAGATGCTAACGGCTAGCTGCCGCCTACGAACTAACTCCCTAACTGTCTAACACCTTCGCTAACATCAAAACCTGTTCCTTCATGGAAAGTTACGGCCAGTAACCTGCCGCCCACCAAATTCTTGTACCTCCCCGTACCAAGGACACGTTCCCAGCCGGCCGGCCTGAAGTTGTGTCTTCGGAGTGGAGAAAAATACATTCCTTCGATAAGGGCCAGCCTGAGCCGGTTCTCTCCAAGCGAACAACAGCTTGAAACTAAAACATTACACTTGACCTAGAAGGCCTCTCAAGCTACCAGGCAGAGGGCAAGATGGAGTCTATCCCGTTTAAGGCCTACAGGGCCCAAAATGCGCATAACTCCATGGAAAATATCCTAACACTCTAGCAAAAGGATGTATCATGACTAATACTTATATATTTATCCACTAGCTTAAATTCATAAACCCTGATCTAAGGAAAGGGGTACGAAAATACCCTACTGTGTCTCATGAAGGGGTCCTACTTATAGTCCTAACCCCTATACTATAAGGCTGATAGACTGGAGTCATTCTCCATCATTCTCCCTCGAAAAGGGCCGGAAAAAGTCCGCCATTACACATGGCCAGGCCCTGCCTGTACCAGGCCTCAAAATGGCCCCCACCCACAGGGCCAGGCCCCAACAATACCCCAAAAAGTCGAAAAACACACAAAAATCACCACAATCCCATTCCATCCATGCCCTCAATGATGTTTAAATTCAAGACACCCCACAGGAAGACTAGGCCCACGCACCACTGAGTACCCCTTGGCATAATGGTTGAAAGAAAGGCAAACTAGGTGCAGGCCTGAGCACACTGTCTGGCTTCAAAATGGACCCTTGACCCCCACCACATGTCCAGGCCCTACCTGTACTAGGCCTCAAAATGGCCCCCACCCACAGGGCCAGGCCCCAACAACACCCCAAAATGTCGAAAACCACTCAAAAATCACCTCAATCCCATGCCATCCATGCCCTCAATGATGTTTAAATTCAAGATACCCACAGAAAGACTAGGCCCATGCACCACTGAGTACTCCTGGGCATAATGGTTGAAAGCAAGGCAAAGTGGGTGCATGCCTGAGCACACTGCCTGGCTTCAAAATGGCCCCTTGACCCCCACCACATGGCCAGGCCCTGCCTATCCCAGGCCTCAAAATGGCCCCCACCCACGTGGCCAGGCCCCAACACCGACCAAAAACTCAGAAAACACACAAAAATCACCACTATCCCATGCCCTCCATGCCCTCAATGATGTTTAAATTCAAGACACCCCACAGAAAGACTAGGCCCATGCACCACTGAGTACCCCTGGGCATAATGGGTGAAAGCAAGGCAAACTGGGTGCAGGCCTGAGCACACTGCCTGGCTTCAAAATGGCCACTTGACCCCCACCACATGGCCAGGCCTCAAAATGATCCCCACACACATGGCCAGGCCCTAACACCAACCCAAAAAGTCAACAAACACACAGAAATCACCACAATCCCATGCCATCCATGCCCTCAATGAGGTTTAAATTCAAGACACCCCACAGAAAGACTAGGCCGATGCACCACTGAGTACCCCTGGGCATAATGGTTGAAAGCAAGGCAAACTGGGTGCAGGCCTGAGCACACTGCCTGGCTTCAAAATGGTCCCTTGACCCCCACCACATAGCCAGGCCTTTCCTGTCCCAGGCCTCAAAATGGCCCCCACCCACTTGGCCAGGCCCCAACACCACCCCAAAAAGTCGAAAAACACACAAAAATCACTACATTCCAATGCCATCCATGCCCTCAATGATGTTTAAATTCAAGACACCCCATAGAAAGACTAGGTCCATGCACCACTCACTACACCTGGGCCTACTGGCTAGTGAGGCTTTACAGGCACCCCAATTTTTTTTTAAAAATCAACATATTATAGTGAGCTAAAATTCCATGACATAAATGAGAATTAAGTTCAAATAAAATCACAAAAAAATTTGTATCATGAACCCATGACTAACCCTGGGCCTACTGGATACTGTGGCTACCCACAATATATATTTTTTTAAAGTTGTGAAAAAGGATTTAGAACTATTGTTGCCTCAACTGTAATGCCCCAAACAAACAACATCAACTTAAGTGTTGTCTCAAGTCTCAAGTCCAAAAGTGATCTAAACTCCAAAGTCCTAAAAGTCCTCAAATACAAATATCCAGCAGCAGCCACAGAAAGTAATCCTTCCAGCTCCACATCCAAATCAAAAGTGACCAGGACATGGACTAAGCACTGGAAGGAGCCTGCTGGACAGGAACAGGAAGTTCGAAACTCTGGGGCACTTCCTTCCTCCCACCCTACCCCAAAAAATGGACTCCTGCACCAAAAAGTGCAGCCAAATGTCAATCTGAGGAGTTATTCTGATGAAAATCATCATTTTCACAAGGTTTATGCTTCCTGCGGTGGATTTCTTGTGCAGAATTGCAATTTTTGCAATTTTGGGAGCGGGAGCTGTTCAAATCTCCCGCCGGAAGTCAGCTGCGCTCCGCATCTACTTATTCGGCATTGTTTACCCCCGCAATGCGTGATCCCAGGCCTTTATGATGTACTCGCGTTGTCAAACTCTAGCTATGCAAGATGGCAAGCCGCGATAACGTAATTGCGTTCGAAAAACTCTTGCGCGATCACGCAGCAAGATCGAAAATGGCGCAGCACACGCAAACCGGGAGAAAAACAACTCGGCGGACTCAGAATCACGGTAAGTCAACGCCGCGTGCACGATATTGTATTTTTCAAGCGCGAGCAAGCAAAATAATTCGTAGCTTGCGAATTTGCGGATTTTTGGGCAAATTCGTGCAATTCGCGGATCGCGAAATTGCCAAAAATCCGCAAATTCGCCCGCGAAACGGTTTTTACGCCCATTCTTAATAATTTCCTGGGTGTACAGTAATTTCAGACCTTTGATGTTTGTGTGTAACACATAGCATGCTCCCTATTTTGTTCTTACAGGACCATGCAGATTAATGCAGACAGAATCTTAGAGATAGGGAAAGACAATGACAGGATTTCTCCCTATTTTTACTTGAAAGGCTGCATTTTGACTGTTAGACATGGCTTTTTCAGAGGTTTATCCCCAGGCTTTTTACTTTTTGGCACCCCATTTTTGGCCCTGTTTTTGTTGGCTTTAGGACTCAGGGTACTTTTACCCTGTACTTTTACCACTGCTTTTCAGTGCTAAAGTGCATATGCTCTCCATGTAAATGGTGTTTATGGATTGTTGTTTCCATGATTGGCTTATTTGATTTACTACTAAATCCCTAGTACAGTGCACTGTGTGTGCCCAAGGCCTGCAAATCAAATGCTGCTAGTGGGCCTGCATAACTGATTGTGACACCCACACAAACATCCTTTTAGAGGGTTCTCAGACCTGCCACTGCATTGTCTGCATGGAGTTGGTTTTGCAATGTCGACCTGGCAAGTTTCAGGCCTCAACTTTACATTTGTGATTCAGCATTAAGGTAGGCCCAAGGTGCCCCTATGGGCAGGGTGCAGTGTATGTTGAAGGTAGGACATGTACTGGTGTGTGTGACATGTCCTGATAGTGAAATACAGTGTATTTTGTTTTTCACTATTGTAAGGCTATCCATCCCAAAGGATAGAAAGGAGCTACTGTGTAACATCTTACAAGCATAACTAAGCATAACTTTGTACTGGTTTAGGGAAGTGGAGTTTAGTACATTTGAACTTAGGATTTATAAATGCATCTTTTAGTAAAGATGATATTTATATTGTGTGTTTGAAAATGCCACTTTTAGAAAGTGTGTACTTTCTTGCTAAGCCATCCTATGTGCCTCTACTGTTTTGTGTATTGACTGTCTAGTTTTGGAATGACAGGAGCTGGGGATATGCATTCACTGCAGGCATCAACAGGGGGCTTGAGGTGTCCTGTCTTTACTGGGTGACTCAGAGCTGGGCTGAATCGACCAGGACAGCATTTAGAGTCGTGGGAGGAGTTTCACTAGCACATGAATAGGCCTGGTCTGCATTTAGTGTGATGGGAAATTTCCCTTGCACAATGCTCTCCCCACCTCCTGCCAAGAAGCTGGGCCACAGAGAACAGAACTGGTTTGGACTGAGCTGAGAGACTTTTGCCACAAGACATCAATGGAAAATGTGGTATAAATATTGGGGCCCAGACCCCAGAACTTTTGATTACTGATGGACTAAGAAACCTGTCAGGAAGAAGAGCTGGAAGATGAAAGAGCTGCCAGGAGGAGTACTGCCCCTTTGTTGTGTGCTTTGCTGGGTTGGCCTGGAGTTGCAGCTTCCGTCTTGGGCAGGGAAAGGACTGGACTGATCTTTCTACATTTAAAGTATCTTCAAGGGCTTGATGTGATGCTTGCCTACTCTTTGGATGACTCCGTGAAGTCAAAGACTTCAACATCTTCTGGGGACCCGCTTCTGGAACTTGATGTTTCAACTGCCACAGAGGAAAAAGGTACCCCGACACCGTCAACTATGCCGCTGTCGACTCCCTGATCTGAAGGCACACTAGAGGGCACCACTGTACTTCATATCGCAACCCTGGCCTCACTGACAAAGTCATCTGACACCGCCACCGAGCCACTGCTTGCATGGAGACCTGTGGGCACCGCACTTTGCACTGCCTCTCTTTACACTGCCTCCTTGGTATCTGCGATGATGCAGCAACACCATCATTGATGAGGCTGCCTGCACTGTGACCTGTGAACACTGCTCTCAGAGAACACGGAGCACCATCCCGATTTGCCACTGTTCCAAGCTGACATTGATGCCGCTGGTTGCACTGTGGTTTGAGGGCAGTTCTCACAGGTTACCCGATGCACCGTCCCATTCAAGACTGCAGCCTTGGCCCACTGACTCCAGTGCCATCGACTCCAGACATGATGTATTGGCCTGTCTCTCACCACAGCCTTGGTCTACCGACGACAGCGCTTCAGCAACTACGACACAGCTGCTTACAACTGCCAGCACCGCGACGAGCACAGCAGCAATTTGCACTGCAGTCCTGGTCTCACCAACGACGATCAATACTGTCACTGAGCCGCTTCCTACACTGTGACCTGAGGGCACTGCAAGGTGCACTGCTGCACTTCACACTGCAGACCCGACTCCGGCACTCCGGATGTCGACTAAGCGTGGGCGTAAAATCCGTTTCGCGGGCAAATTTGCGGATTTTTGACGATTTCGCGATCCGCGAATCGTGTGAATTTACCCAATAATCCACAAATTCGCAAGTTACTAATTATTTTGCTTGGTCGCGCTTGAAAAACACAATATCGCGTGAGCGGCATTGACTTACTGTGATTCTGAGTCCGCTGAGTTGTTTTTCTCACGGTTTTGCGTGTGCTACGCCATTTTTGATCTTGCTGCGTGATCGCGCGAGAGTTTTTCGATCGCAATTACGTTATCGCGGCTTGCCATCTTGCACAGCGATGGTTGGACAACGCGAGTACATCATAAAGGCCCGCGATCACGCATTGCTGTGGTAAACAATGCCGAACACGTAGATGAAGCGCGCAGCTGAATTCCGGCGGGAGATTTGAACATCTTGCATTCCCGAAATTGAAAAATTTAAATTCTGCACAAGAAATCCTCCGCAGGAAGCATAAACCTTGTGAAAATGATGATTTTGATCAGAATAACTCATCAGATTGACATTTGGCTCCACTTTTTGGTGCAGGAGTCCATTTTTTGGGGTGGGAGGAAGGAAGTGCCCCAGAGTCTCGAACTTCCTGTTCCTGTCCAGCAGGCTCCTCCCAGTGCTTTGTCCATGTCCTGGTCACTTTTCATTTGGCTGCGGAGCTGAAAGGATTACTTTTTGTGACTGTTGCTGGATATTTGTATTTGAGGACTTTTTGGACTTTGGAGTTTGGATCACTTTTGGACTTGAGATTTTACAAGTAAGTTGGTGTTGTTTGTTTGGGGCATTGCAGTTGAGGCAACTACAGTTCTAAAACTTTTTGCACAACTTTAACAAAATATATATTGTGGTGGGTAGCCACAGTATCCAGTAGGCCCAGGTTAGTCATGGGTGCATGATACAACTGTTTCTGTGATTTTTTTTAACTTAATTCTCATTTATGTCATGGAATGTTAGCTCACTGTTATATGTTGCTTTTTTTTAAAAATGTTGGGGTGCCTGTAAAACCTCACCAGCCAGTAGGACCAGGTGTAGTGAGTGATGCATGGACCTAGTCTTTCTATGGGGTGTCTTGAATTTAAACATAATTGAGGACATGGATGGCATTGGATTGTGGTGATTTTTGTGTGTTTTTCGACTTTTTGGGCTGTTGTTGGGGCCTGGCCATGTGGGTGGGGACCATTTTGAGGCCTGGTACAGGCAGGGCTTGGACATGTGGTGGGGGTCAAGGGGCCATTTTGAAGCCAGGCAGTGTGCTCAGGCTTGCACCCAGTTTGCCTTGCTTTCAACCATTATGCCCAGGGGTACTCAGTGGTGCATGGGCCTAATCTTTCTGTGGGGTGTCTTGAATTTAAACATCATTGAGGGCATGGAGGGCATGGGATTGTGGTGATGTTTGAGTGTTTTTTGGACTTTTTGGGGTGTTGTTGGGGCCTGACCATGTGGGTGGGGGTCATTTTGAGGCCTGGTACAGGCAGGGCCTGGCCATGTGGTGGGGGTCAAGGGGCCATTTTGAAGCCAGGCAGTGTGCTCAGGCCTGCACCCAGTTTGCCTTGCTTTCAACCATTATGCCCTGGGGTACTCAGTGGTGCCTGGGCCTAGTCTTTCTGTGGGGTGTCTTCGAGATGCGGCACTCGCGAAAATACAAAATTTGCAATTCTGCACAAGAAATCTACCAGCAAGCAGCATAAACCTTCCGGAAATGATGATTTTTATCTGAATAACTCCTCAGGTTGACATTTGCCTGCACTTTTTTTGCGAGGAGTCCATTTTAGAGAGGGGGGGTGGGAGGAAGGAAGTGCCCCACAGTCTTCAACTTCCTGTTCCTGTCCAGCAGGCTCCTCCCAGTGCTTTGTCCATCTCTTGGTCACTTTTCATTTGGATCTGGAGCTGGAAGGATTACTTTTTGTGGATGCTGCTGGATATTTTGATTTGAGGCCTTTTTGACTTTCTTTGGATCACTTTTGGATTAGAAATTTCACAAGTAAGTTTGTTTGGGGCATTACAGTTGCTGCAACTACAATTTTGGAATTTTCGATTTTTGGGCTGTTTTAGGGCCTTTTGCCCAGGGGTACATAGTGATGGGTGCACTGAGTCTTTCTGTGGGTTGTTTTCAATTTAAACATCATGGAGGGGCTGGATGGCTTGGGATTGTGCTGATTTTTCTGTGATTTTCGTTTTTTTGGCCTGTTGTAGCCTTTTCACCAGGGGTAGGTAGTGTTGCATGGGCCTAGTCTTTCTGTGGGTTTTCTTGAATTTAAACATCACGGAGGGGCTGGATGGCTTGGGATTGTGCTGATTTTTCTGTGATTTTCATTTTTTTGGCCTGTTGTGGCCTTTTCACCAGGGGTAGTGAGTGGTGCATGGGCCTAGTCTTTCTGTGGGTTGTCTTGAATTTAAACATCATGGAGGGGCTGGATGGCTTGGGATTGTGGTGATTTTTCTGTGATTTTCGTTTTTTTGGCCTGTTGTGGACAGGCCATGTGGTTGGGGGCCATTTTGAGTGCTGCTACAGACCCTGGCCATGTGCTGGGAGGGAGGGGGCCATTTTGAATGCAGGCAGTGTTCTCAGGCCTACACCCATTTTTGCCTAGCTTTCATCCACTATGCCCAGTGGTAGAGAGTGGTGCATGGGCCTAGTCTTTCTGTGGGTTGTCTTGAATTTAAACATCATGGTGGGCCTGGTTGGCTTGGGATTGTGCTGATTTTTCTGTGATTTTCGTTTTTTTGGCCTGTTGTGGCCTTTTCACCAGGGGTAGTGAGTGGTGCATGGGCCTAGTCTTTCTGTGGGTTGTCTTGAATTTAAATAACATGGAGGGGCTGGATGGCTTGGGATTGTGCTGATTTTCTGTGATGTTCGTTTTTTTGGCCTGTTGTGGACAGACCATGTGGTTGGGGGCCATTTTGAGTGCTGCTACAGGCCCTGGCCATGTGCTGTGAGGGAGGGGGCCATTTTGAATGCAGGCAGTGGTCTCAGGCCTGCACACATTTTGCCTAGCTTTCATCCATTATGCCCATGGGTAGTGAGTGGTGCATGGGCCTAGTCTTTCTGTGGGTTATCTTGAACTTAAACATCATGGAGGGGCTGGTTGGCTTGGGATTGTGCTGATTTTTCTGTGATTTTCGTTTTTTTGGCCTGTTGTGGAAAGGCCATGTGGTTGGGGGCCATTTTGAGTGCTGCTACTGCCCTGGCCATGCGCTGGGAGGGAGGGGGCCATTTTGAATGCAGGCAGTGTTCTCAGGCCCGCACCCATTTTGCCTAGCTTTCATCCATTATGCCCAGGTGTAGTGAGTGGTGCATGGGCCTAGTCTTTCTGTGGGTTGTCTTGAATTTATCTAGAAAAAGGAAAAACAGTCCCTAGGTTTAAGGAAATCCCTTAGGTCGAGGTGTCCCTTGTACCTACTAATCTAGTAAGACACACCCCAACTCAAAGCACAACCCTATTATTACCAAACAGCAATAAACCTCAGCTGACCAATAGCTGAGCATCAGTTTTGTTGGGTACTCACTGTCATGTACAAGTCATGTGGCATTACAAAAACAATGCTATGTGCATATATAGTAAAAAGTAACAATTTATTAAAAATAATTTTTAATTACAATACATAAAAATCAATATTGCACAATCATATAAACAAATACATTAAAAACCAAAAGTCGACGCGGCGTTTCGGTGTCTTGAAAGGATAGGTACACCTTCTTCAGGACGGTTTTTAAAAATCACTAGAAAAAAGAATCCCACAATTACAAAAAAGTTTCAGACTTATGACAGAGTCCCTAGTACATCCTAACAAATACGTTTTTTATCACATAATGTAATAAAACAGGTCTATGGTTAAATCATATCAGTCATACAATTATAAAGGAATCCCAAATCATCCTGTTTCTCAGTTATAATAATTAGTTTCATAAGTTTATTAACTCGGTGTCTGATTCTTATGACAGTTCATGATTTTATAGAGAGAGAATTGAATTGTTATTTCATCATCATACATCCAGGATTTACATAATTGACGCCATTCCGGCTTTATCACTTTACCTTAAACATGCAAGGATTATCGCTAGTCAAAAGACAGTGGTAAGTTCGCCATCAAGGAACAACATGCTCACATACCTCATATTATTAGTGAGTCTGGTAGTAGCAAGCTACCTTTAGTAACAACGGTTTCTTATTCCATTTGTTGCATACTTTCTGCTTTGATGATTATTACAAATATTTTCACCTACAAGATAAATATTGTGGCATGATTTGTTTAACCCATTCTTAATCACAAGAAACCTGATTGATATGCTACGACAATTTAATACCGTCATACCTTGGTCCAAGTGATTATAACTTTGCACAACAGCCGATTATTATTGAGACTAAAAGCTAGGCAGTTGATAGGTAGACTGCGTGACTGTAAGGTAAATCATTATAATATGGTATCACAAACAGTACCCGGATATTATTCCAAGATGTCGACCAAAGTCGACGTCCTTCTTTGATGATATGGATAGGCAGGAACAAAAGGCTTTGAATAATATTATATAGTATTACTTTCACCCATAGACGGAAAAACTATCTTTATAATTTTCAGAACTTCTAAATAGATCATCTTTATTACGAAGGGATTTGAGGGATAGGCAAACTTTAAATCGCAACACATTGCTTTCCCAATCAAAAATGGCGGACAGGTATGCAACCGAGAAAAGGAAAAAAGAAAATAAACGGCGGGTCAATTGGCTTTGAACCCTGACCTGGAAGGGTAAATATTAACAGCCTAGAGATAGGCTCAGCTAGATATCGGGAAACGCTGTACCAGGAAGAGATGACAGGGAGGCCGCTGGTTTTTATCAAGGTAAGCCGGAGCGCAATTAACTTGCTGTTTAAACGAAATTTATCGCGTATTAAGTATAGAATACGATAAGTTTAAAATCCGTATCAGGCCGGTCCTCCTTTATGATCCCTAATATGATAACCCAACATCGAGACAGGTATCTCTATTTGAAATCTGAAGGTAAATCATCATGCATATAGTATGCCATACAATAAGTTTAAAACCCACATCATGCCGGTCCTCATTTAGGATTCTTAACATGATAACCTAACACCTATACAGGTATCTCCACTAGAGGTCTGCATATAGTATGCCATACGATAAGTTTAGAACCCGCATCATGCCGGTCCTAATTTAGGATTCTTAATATAACAACCTAACATCTGTACAGATTTCTTCATTAGAGGTCTGCCTACTTATAAATTCCTAAACCACCTTAAATTACTTTCCGAGCGGCAACGGTGGCGTGTTGTCAAGATAATACCTCCTAGAAAGAGACAACATTAGCAAACAATATATAAAAAAATAGCGCATTGTATGTTAGAACAGAGATGCGATACGATAAGTCTAAAACCCGCACCGTGCCTGTCCTAATTTAGACTCTCTAACAACAACAGGGGGTACCCAATCAACCACTAGGCATCTGGGTGAATATACACTAGCACAATACAGGTGATGCCAATGGTGTTCAATTTAAACGTAATTATTTAAGGACAAGGATACGATCAATTATCCCTCTCCACTATACACATTTACAGTGACTAAATCCAATTTACTACTTTTATGTTCATCTTATGGTTAATTTTCTCACAAAACACAAAACACATAAGTGATATCATTTATCTTTTTAGTAATCTTTTCAAAATTTTGTAGAGATCTTTAGTATTGTAATCATACACATCAAGAAATAACACAATATCTATTCTCTTGTGTCAAGCAATTCTCAACAGGACATACAAGCAGAAAAAACAAATAACAAATAAGATTATCCAATTGTTGACCCTTAATCCATGGGTTATGTCTGAAGCCCAATAGCTTACAAATAAGGAAAATTGGTAATGTCTCTTGTAACCTTAATTCCTTTTTCGAACACCACAATTGTATTTAGGAGTCAGTGAAGCACAACTCAATGTTTTTATGGCTTCTCAAGTCACTCCAACTCCTCGGGCATATATCCCATATTACTTCCAAGTCAAACAAAGTGTGTCGAGATCAATAATAAACTGTCGACGCGTTTCGGCCTGTCAAACAGTTTCAGGCCTCATCAGGACAATGGGCGAACAAAACAAGCAGTGCTTTACCTAAGACAAAAATCAAAAATTACAATAAATATTCACTAAAATTAATCACATTATCATGACATTTGTATTCACGGACACAGGTACCCAAGGGTGCCACTACCATTCTAGAGGGAGAAGCTCTTCCCTGTGGTTGGGGTCTCTTAATCAGTATCACACCAAAATGAAATGTGATTATAGAAAAACGTGATTATAGTAAAAAGCCTCCACCAAGTGAGTCCATTCATAAGTACAAAAGACCAAATCTCTAGTCTCACTTTTCCTTATAACCTGAAACCACCATATAGCCATGCACTATTTCAATAGTCAAACCAAACACACCTTCCATGAGACTTATTGCGTCACTTACCACATTCAAAACCAGTAACTAATCCCAGTCTATAGTCAAAACTCGTCTTCGCTATGGTATATCACACCAAGCCTCTCATTTGACAATTTTTCATATTTGCGAAACAACCTGCAATATCAAAGTGTACACAATAAAAATAATAAATCTTACTTATGTGTCATGACAATTCATATTCATGTTTGTATTCAAATTACGTCCCGTCCAAACTGGCACGTTCGACATTAAAATCACAGTGTCACATTGTACATGATTCATATTAGTAGGTCCCCCTTTCCCATTTACTCTGCAAGCAATACAAACACATACAGGTTTCTACATAGGATTTCTGATATACCAACGAGTCCTCAACACATCCATCTCGCCACAATCATTGGCGGTGTGTGAGAGCATACTGCCAACTCGAAACTGATTGAAGTATTCAATCGGCAACACGTCATGCTGAACACCAACTCTAAAATGTACCTTGCATTCAAATGCGTGACTTGTTCCGATGTTCCGGTCTGGGCGAAGATAAGATCATAATAAACGTCCAGCACCGTCAAGCGTCTCCGAGTCACGCCAGCTATTATCTATAGACTCGTTTCTCACAGTCTCCCAGGAACTACCATACCGCTACGGCTGCCTAACGCGCATCTCCGTGCCAATTTCAGAGTGACGCAAGCGAAGAGGGACTAACGCCTAAAACAATGAACCCAAACTAGGATGGCCGCCACTCAGCGCGAAACTCTCGTCACTACTTAGGTAAACAGAACCTACTTAATGTTCAATTAAACAGCCAACGTGGCTATACCCAGCCTAAATAATAAATAAAGGGCATGCATAGAATAAATAAAATAAAATGAAATTGAAGTACAAAAAATAAAAAGGAAGAAGCAATTGTGATAGCAGCAGAATATTCATTAAATACAACTATTGCTGCACCAAATTATCCCAAAAATTATACACATAATCACCCGTGTGAGACCGTACCCCTCTTACAATCTATAACCTCAATTGTTATTACAACGAATATTTACTGTAATATTTCATTAAAAACACATAACATAAAATATATACAATCAATTGGCATGATGGTTATCAAATCCATTATCTCATTCAGAATGTACACAAAAACACCTCAAGGTACTCTTCCAATTTCCTATCTAGCTGAACTTATAGGAAAGCTCTCCCTTAAGGACTATCAACATATCAGGGACCACATTTCATCTCTATCGTTCAATCCAGTTTTAGAGGTTTGGTACTTCTCAATGAGTCTTGCCTCCAATTGGTTCAATTTAGTTTCAGTGTCTGTTTTATTTCTGTTTGTAACCACACATAGTACCGACCAGTGTATGTCATTAAATGAGTGGTTAAATGTCTGGTAATGGTTGACCAAAGGAGCCCCTATGGTCAAACATTTAATTCTAGATTTATGCTGTAAGACTCTCGCCTTAACAGCTTGAGTCGTCTGTCCAATGTAAAAGCGATTACATGGGCACATGATACAATAAATCAAGTTTTTTGTATTGCAGTTAGAAAAATGCTTTTGAATGTGTGTGTATCCATTAATCTTAACCTCTTTCGAATCATCTGTCATCTCACACGCCACGCAGTTATGGCATCTGAAATGGCCAACGAGTGGGGGTAATTTAAGTAAATCCCTAATAGTAGTAGATGCTGGTTTGGTGGGATTACTTTTAGCTCTTACCAATTGATTGCGCACATTTGAGCCCTTCTTAAAAGCAAAAAGCGGTTTAGGTATCTCAATATCCCCTAGTAGTTTCCAATTATTTTGAATTATCTTTTTCACTTTGTTAGCTCTCGGGTCATATGTCAGCACACAAGTTAATGGAATTTCATTCTGCTCTTTAATTTTTGGTGTCAATAAAGTCTCACGGGGCGTATACCATGCTCTCTTAAGTGCCACTTTAGTTAGTCTCTTAGGGTATCCGCGAGAAATCAATTTCTCTTTAAGATGGTTCGCATGTAAAAAGTATTGATCTTTATTACTACAATTTCTTCGAATACGAAGAAACTGCCCATAAGGCAAATTTTCTTTCAGTGACCTTGGATGTCCGCTACTAAAATGAAGTAAAGTATTTCGATCCGTCGGTTTAGTGTATAAACCGACAATCAATTTCCCTTCCTCATGTTCGATATAGACATCTAAAAAGTTTATTTTCAAGGGATCACTAGATACCGTAAATTTGAACTCTTGGGTTCTGTTGTTCAACCAAGTGTGGAACTCGGTCAATTGTCCTTGGTCCCCATTCCAAATCATGAAGATATCATCTATATAGCGACACCAGAGCCCACATAGATGTTTAAATGGGTTGGTGTCGCTATATATCCATCTCTTTTCAAACTGATCCATAACTAAATTCGCAATTTCCGGTGAAAAACTGCAACCCATCGCGACTCCTGAGATCTGAAGGTATAACTTTTCTTTAAAATTAAAGAAATTATTTTTTAAACAGATCCTAGCCAGTTGAACAATAAATTTGGTCGGCACTTGATGGGGACGTTGTCTCGAATCCAAGGCAAACTCACACACACTCAGAGCATCTTCCTGCGGTATATTTGTGTATAACGATTCAATATCAAAGGTGGAGAGTAGCTGTTTCGTAGGATCAAAGTCCAACCCCTCCACCTTTGATATCAATTCCATCGTATCTCTTATATATGACGGTATTTCCTTCACCAATGGGAATAAAAATACGTCAACATATTGTGCCAACGGTTCCAACAGGGAGCCACACGCTGCCACAATGGGTCTCCCTGGAGGAACCGTAAGGGATTTATGAATTTTATGTCCTAATTTAGACATACAGACAGGTATCTCCATTAGAGGTCTGCCCATTTACAAACTCTTAAATCACCCTGAATATTTCTTCCTGAGTGGCCAGGGGACGTTCTATTAATAAATACCTCACAAAAAGAGACAGCATTAGTAATCATAAAAAAAATAGAGCTGTATATGCCAGAACAGAGAGAGCATACACAAAGTCATAGACTAATGTCGGACAATTCTTATTGACAGATAAACCGACAGAAGGAAGCTGATAGCGCCTTGTTTTGTACAAGACGCTATCAGCTGATACAAGGATAACAGATATATAGTTCTTCCAGACCCCACGAGGGGGCCCCAAGAAACTTGCTTAAGGTCTTATAATCCAAAAAACCTTTTTTGACCTTATCACAACGATGCTATCGAGATGCATCTAGCATTTCTATAATACCCCATGTATTTCTGTCTATTTTTTAGCAAAGTTGTAAGCGAATACATTATCCATACGGTGGTCATCCCTGGTACAGCGAATCTATCCAGTTTTTATAATCACTTGGATCAAGGTATGACGGTATTAAATTGTCGTAGCATATCAATCAGGTTTCTTGTGATTAAGAATGGGTTAAACAAATCATGCCACAATATTTATCTTGTAGATGAAATTATTTGTAATAATCATCAAAGCAGAAAGTATGCAACAAATGGAATAAGAAACCGTTGTTACTAAAGGTAGCTTGCTACTACCAGACTCACTCATAATTTGAGGTATGTGAGCATGTTGTTCCTCAATCATTGGAGTTAACTAGTACACCAACACCTACCGCTTCCATATTTCTTCCTCGCAAGAATGGACCTCCATCCACCTCGACCTCAATTAGTGGTGGTGAAAGTGCAAAACGTACTGAAGTTCAGCAATCCACATCCTCCACTTCATCTGGCATTAGCAGCAGGACCACCACCACCAGTATCGCCGCCTCCTCCTGCCCCCAAAGACATTTCAAGTCTGCAGTTTGGGACTTCTTTAGTGTTTGCCCAAAAAAGGAAAACGTAGCCATTTGTAGCATTTGTAAGCTTCAAGTTAGTCGTGGTAAGTTTGGTACCAACTATGGTACCGGAGGCCAGAGAGGTCATCTTAGGAGACAGCATGCTGTCCAATGGTTTGCGCACCTACAGGCGATCAAGGAAGCCCGAATTGCACGTAATGAAAACGTTGATGTTTCATCTGATGATGACGAGGAGGAAGAAGACGTGTCAAACACTTCACTTACACCCAGTACCCCTGTCAGCAGCACACCCCATGTGAGCCACACTAAGAGTGTGGGAGAGAGTGATACACCAATGCGAAAACGTTCATCAGCGAGCGTAACTGGGTCGAAGATATCATCATCATCATCCCGTAAATCCTTGGTCTAGGGCAACATTAAAAAGATGTTGTTTACCGAAGCACAATATGAACGCAACCACCCACTGACGCGTCTGTACAACACTAAGCTGGATAAAATACTAGCTCTGGACCTTCTCCCTTTTTCTTTTGTAGAAGGGGTTGGTTTTCTAGAATTAGTGGCAGCACTCTACCCTAAATGGAAGGTTCCTAGCCGGTTCTATTTTGCCTGAGTTGCGGTTCCAGCACTACATGAAGATGTTCTGGAGGTGATAGGGGCAGCTTTGCAGAAGAGTGCTGTTCACACTATACATCTGACAACAGACATGTGGACCAGTGGCGCAGGCGCTGATTACATGTGCATCACTGCACACTGGGTCTCTTTTTCAGGGGTTAAAGCAAAGCTAAACGCAGGTGTTGACCCGGACCAAGTTTTTAAAGCTGCTCGGAAACATGCAACACTAGCCATGTTTGGTTTGGAGAAACGTCACACAGCAGAAAACATTTTGGATGTGTTTAATACAAAGGTCCTTGACTGGCTGTCCCCCCAAAAATGCCAGATTGGTTATGTTTCCACGGATAATGGCGCCAATGTAGTTAAGGCCATGGAGCTGGGTGAATATTTCAGAGTGCCGTGTTTGGCGCACTGTATAAACCTGGTTGTCAAAAAATTCTTGAGTGATAAAGACAGTGCAGCGTACAGGGTAGTGGACACCTGCCGAAAAATGTGCAACCATTTCAGCCATTCTTTTAAGGCCGGAAGCATCTGAGTAGCCTGCTATATGAACGTCGAATGCCAGTGAAAGCACTCATCCGGGAGGTGGCAACACGTTGGAACTCAACCTTCTACATGCTTGAGCGTCTGTATGAGCAGTATACGGTACTCGATCACTATTTCTTAAAACAGGGTACAGCTCAGAAGGAGGACATGAGGATGGGTGCGGCGCAATGGGACATAGTTAAAAGCCTGACACGCATGCTTCGTCCTTTTGAGTTCTTCACGCGTGCAGTCAGCAAGGAGGACTGTAATTTGGGAAAAGCTATCCCATTGTTGTACATGCTGGAGCACCAACTGAAGGAGGTGTCTTCTGTGTTTCAAAAAGATGAAAAAAACCAAGACCCTTTTGTTCTGGCGGAGAAATTATTAGAGCACCTACAAGCTGATGAACGTCTTAAAATGATCCACTCAAACCAGCATTACATTTGTGCTACTATTCTGGATCCACGCTACAAAAAGGCGCTGGCAGTCCAAGCATTCTTTCCTTTTGCTGATGAAGATGTTACAAAGTACAAACAGTGGCTAGCCTCCTCAGCCAAGAGGTTTGAAAGAGAACGGCAGAAAATTGAAGGAATAGGCAGTACATCAGCATCAGCAGGCCATCCCCAGTCACAACAATCCACTTCTGCACCTGTGACTGCGGCACAAGTGACCTCTCAGCCGATAAAGACACTGGCAACCGGATCATCTGCACCACCAGACACAACAGTAACATTGGAGGCTGAAGAGGATTGGCTTGCTCGGCTTGGGTTTGGTTCTCAAAAGGTCACAGCAACAGCTAAGCAAAGTGGAGGAACCTTGGAGGAGCACCTTGAGTCGATGGTGAAGGACTATCTGAATGACTCAACAGAGGTCTATGTTAATGCTGACCCATTGGCGTATTGGCATGGGAAAAAAGAATTGTGGCCACAGCTCTCCAACCTGGCTTTAAACTACTTGTCTTGCCCACTTGCAAGCGTGTCTTCTGAACGTGTTTTCAGTGCTGCTGGTGGCATTGTAACTTCCAAACGGAGCCGCCTCTCGCCCAAAAATGTGGAGAGGTTAACAATGATCAAGATGAATCAGCACCTCACACCACCAGATTACAGAGTACGAGAAAGCACGCCGGATAAAGACGAGGTGGACAGCAACATAGATGAGGGAATTTCTTCTCTGTCAGGTGACACTGAGCTCACCCTGCCTGAATTCGCAGAGTATGATGACGAAGCCTTATTCTTATTCGTGGACCATGACACCGAGCCCTGAAAATGAGATAATGAATCGATAATTTTCTTTTTCGTCCTTATTCACTTTTATTCCTGTGTGTCTGTCTTTCTTTGTTGTGCAAAGTTATTATAATTCAAACTTTATTCACCTAATCACAAAAACAAGCCCATCAGCACAACTGTCTTCACTTGTTTTCTTATTGATTTGAAGGTGCCGCAGTCTGCATTCCTCAGGTTCACAAGTTCAGAAGAACATGCTCCTCTATCCTCCTCCTCCAGACTCCTATTTCCATCAAAGCAGAGGGCTGGTTTACGCCCAATGAAGAAAGGCTCAGCACGTGTGGGGGTGTTCTACTTCTTTGCAGGTGAGTTGACGGCTCTGGGCCATTGCCGGGAAGCTCTAATACCGGATAAAAGTGGTTTGGACCAAATCCGAGGCGGAAATATTTTGGTGTTTTTGCTGACTTGCTTGCCTTTGAGGTGCTCTTTGGGGGGGTTCCGGCTGTTTGTGGGTGAGTTTCGGGGTCTGGGAGCACTGCTGGGACAGTCTAATCTTGATTGCATTTGCTTTTCAGGAAATCCGTGGTGGTAAACTGGAGTTATGGCCTAGCTACACAGCGCGTTTGGACCGAAGGCCGAGAAATATTGTAAGTATGAGATTTTGCTTTTGGGCTGTTGGGGGTGTTGTGCTTTTTGGCGGGTGGGTTGGTGGGTCTTGGGGCATTCCTGGGATGGTCTAATACCGGATAGAAGTGGTTGGGAAAATATCCATGCTGATTTTTTGTTGTTGCTATTTCTGACATTTTGCTCAATGTAGCGTTTTCGGGGGCCTGTTTGGAGGGATTCCTGGTGTTTGAGGGTGGGTTTCGGGGTCTGGGAGCACTGCTGGCTATGGATACTTTACTTTGCAAGAGGTTTGAAGCAAATCCATGGTGGCAGAGGGGAGTTAGGGCCTAGCTGCAGAGCGCGCGCGGAGTGATTTGGGAAATTGGCAAAAAAATGACTAAGTCCCCATTTTTGTACTTTTGCTCTTTGGCTGTTTGGGGGTCTTCTACTCGTTTTCTCCTGGGTTGACGGCTCTGGGGCCATTGCTGGGAAGCTCTAATACCGGATAAAAGTGGTTTGGACCAAATCAGAGGCGGAAATTTTTGGGTGTTTTTGCTGACTTGCTTGCCTTTGAGGTGCTCTTTGGGGGGGTTCCGACTGTTTGTGGGTGAGTTTCGGGGTCTGGGAGCACTGCTGGGACACTATAATCTTGATTGCATTTGCTTTTCAGGAAATCCGTGGTGGTTAACCGGAGTTATGGCCTAGCTACACAGCGCGTTTGGACCGAAGGCCGAGAAATAGTGTGAGTATGAGATTTTGCTTTTGGGCTGTTTGGGGGTGTTGCGCTTTTTAGCGGGTGGGTTGGCGGGTCTTGGGGCATTCCAGGGAAGGTCTAATACTGGATAGAAGTGGTTGGGACAAAATCCATAAGGAAAAGCCTTTTGGCACTTTTTGTAACTTAGGGTTCGTTAGGGTTAGCCCTAGCAGCAGGATTGCATGTGTTTTGGGGTGTTCTAGATTTTTGCAACTGAGTTCTGGGGTCTTAGAGCACTCGTGAGAATGTGTATTTTTGGTTGCAAGTCATTTGAAGAAAATCCATGGTAGGAAAGGGGGGATTTGGCATAGTTAAAGAAAGCCTCTGCCACTATTCTTAACTTAGGGCTCGTTAGGGTTAGCAGTATTTCTATTGCATGTGTTTGGGTGGGGGGGGGTTTTGAGTCTTGGATCGGTGCTGGCTATGGATACTTTTGCTTGCTTGCATGTGGTTTGAATACAATCAACGGTGGATAAGGGGGTATTTGGGCCTACTTTTACTTTCGAAGTACGTTTTGTCACCAGTTTTCTGCTAGGCCTCGTTTTTTGAGATCTGATTGGGGGTCTTGTACATTTTTGCAACTGGCTTTACTAAGGGTCTGGGTGGGAGCACTGATGGGAAGGTCTAATTTTGCTCTAAAACACAGTTTACAGTACACCTAGCTTGAGGGGAAAGATCCGCTAAATTAATTCGCCCATACTTATTTATCCTTGAAAAGGTGACTCAGACAGAGTACGCACTTTCAAAAATGTTGTACTGTCTATTAGGAAAATCAAAGTATGACTTTTTGCACTACACAGCGTACATACCTTATATTTATTTATCAGTGCTGTTTTTCGTTCAATAATTACAGGCCGGGGTTTAGTTTGCAATGGGGAAAAAAAGATGGAGTCAGGCTTCACATTAGCGAGCCGCAATTCAGCATCCGCCAGGCAGGCAGTGTACAGGGTGTCTTCTGGTCACCAACATTGATGGACGAAGCGTCAGCTGGAATGAAGGAGTGCCGCTAATAAGAGGAATTGTTTGCTGCATGCAACTTACTTACCAAATTCAACAGGACTACTACAACAATACAGATACAGTATCCATTATTTTATTCAATGAGCGTGTGTGACTGCATTTCTTGGATCTCTCTCTGCTTCTGAATTGATCCCTACAGCCATTCTATATGTTTTACTTCAGCAATTTTTTTAACCTAATTTAATGTAGCCTTGTACTGTTGCATTCTGGCATTCACGGTTGTCGAAAGTACTACTTACTTTTCTGTAACAATGCATTCAGTAGTGCATGCACTTCCTTTATGTCACGTAAAAGATTTATGGTTAGCTTTGTAACTAAAAATTTCTTTATGTTCAATTATTGTTTGTCCATGCTGTGCTTTTTTTTTCTTTCAACAAAACCTACCCAAAAAGAAACCCCCATTCCTATCCATTTTACAAACGCTAACCCTCTTCCCCCGGGTTGTGTGGTTTTGCTTGATGTGTGACTAACTGACATCAATAATTCCACACACTTGCTGGGGAGGATAAGGTCATAGCAACAGGCTGGTGAAGGAATCCGAGGATATATTCTAGACTTACTCAGCTTCAGTACTATTTCTTGTAGTATTAGCCAATGTCAAAGAAATCCTATGCAAGTACAAGTTATACTATAAATACTTTTACCATTTGTTAGGCTACATTGTGGCACTGTTGTACTCTAGTGTACTGTCACCTGCTATATTCTCTATCGTACCGTTGTAATGCTACAGTAAGGACAAACCAGGTTTCATTTTCTTTTTTTCCATAGCCATGCACCTGCCGCTGTGTCACACCACTAGTACCACCACAAGGAGGAGGACATTTCAGACGCCCTGGATTGCAACCTTAATCGCCATTTCCCGTGGAGCCAGCCATGGGCCTAGCCCTACTTTCAAACAGAAATTACAGGTAAGATAAGCGTTTGGTTGGAGGTAGTATAATGGAGTATTAGGAGAGACGAGAGATTGACGGTAGTACTACTAAAGTCCTAGGACTATTCAGCAAAACAAACTTACTGTTAAACCTCCAGCCACCAGACTCAAAAGCAGTAAAAAACAGGTATGGTCAGATAAAGTTTCAAAAAGTATATCTTTATAGCCCTAACAAAATAATCTCCCGCGAGACCCTCCCTAACCCCAACGATTGTCCTTCAAAAGTCCCCAAAAACCCAACTCCCAATTCCCACCCCCGAAAAGTCTCTAAAAAAGGGGCAAGGGACACTATGGCAGGGTGCTGTTGACTTTAGCAGCCAGGGCATCATGCTCCTTGCGGAGGGTGGCATGTTCGAAGCGGAGGCCCTCCACCAAGTTCTTATAGTTCAGGACCTCCTGCTCCAGGTAGGACAGTCTGAGGGATAAGCTTCGCCGGCGTGCCTTGCAAATCCTGTGGGGTCAGCTGCTGTCTTTGCTGCTCGGCGGTGGCGTTTGGCTTTGGTAGCACTGCGCTGGCTGGCAGCCCGCTCGGAGGAGGATGCAGCTGTCCCAGTGGACGTTGTTGTATTACCAGACTGCGTCTCCTCCTCCTCCAGGGCCACCAGCCGCCGATATTCAGCGACAGTGGCATCCAGCCTCCGTTGCCGGGTCATTCGAGCCAGCTCCTTCCTCCTTGATAGTCTCTTGGATTTGGAAGGAGCAACTACATGAAGAAAGAAAGACATAGTCTGTAACCAATGCTCCTTAAGATTAACACAAAATGATTGAGCAGAAAGTTGTCACAGTACAAGTAGCCAATTGAAAGCACAGTACATAACTTTCGAGGACAGTAGTATCTATGTAAACTCCGACTTCTTCATCCTTGCTCTAACGTTAGTGGGTGTTTAAGGAACAAATTCTACGAGCACTATGGACTTCCATTACAGTCGACTATGACAGTACACCAGTCTTATTCTTCTTCTTCTCTCTTGTTTAGGAAAATTGGTACGTTATCTTATGCAAGCCGGCATAATGCCATCGCAGTGAACTTGCACCTGAGAAAAACAGACGCACACCATGGTGAGTGAGACAGACTTGCGTTACTGTACCGGTCCAGTACATGCAGGTGGTGAAGCTCTTACTTTTCTATTACGGGTGGCACTGAGAATACTCTGTTAAAAGGGCTACTGCTTAATTAATTTAGCTTTCACCCTACAGTGCAAATGAGTATTAGAAAAGGAAAATGAAGAAGCTAAATAATCTGATTATCTATCACTTCACATGGGATGTATTTGATGGCATATGGGATGACTTTAGGTGCTTTGCTTATTATTGAGTGAACAGTGATACACCCACACATGAATGACATACTACTACTAAACTAAAGTTATTAAGAGAGGTAGGGAGTGTCCACCGTAATAACCGGATATATGCTGTGCTTGCAGTTGCAATACAAACTACTGCTACTATTCATGGTAGTATTTGGACAAAATTACAACTTCTTTTCCTTGCCTTTCCTACACTGGAACGGACGTGCGGGTGCGGTTTTACATGCTCTTCAAAGTAACACTTAGTTCATCCAGTGACCGTCTACTCTCTCTAGATACACATATGCTATCTAAGAGTCAGATAGTACCATGACTGATCCAGACATCCATCCATTCAAAGTATATGCACACATACAGTTTCTGTTTCACCCACCCAGGCTGTTCTCCTTCCACCCATCCTTGCTTCATCATTCACCCAGCCATGCACCATACCATATTCTTTCCTTCCCAGCCACCTCGGGGACCAAGCAAACACATAACATTCTTCTTTGCCAGTCATCATTACATTTCTTGCCCTTCCACACTTACTTACACCCTTCTTTTGCTTTTCGTTCATCCCATCCATCAAGTTCATCTCAGATCTGATTGGGATTCTTCTCGCCAAAAACTTCACAGCTAAGTCGAAGTACATTTAGAGGAGGCTATTACCTGGTTGATTTATAATACACCCGTGTAGAAAGCACACTCTGCAGTCTTCAATCTCAATGAGTAAGGAATATATAGCTTACCTCTGCCCGCCACCACCGTGTCATCCCCCACAGAATTTTCCGGCACTTGCACCGCCTCCTCCCCAGAGTTGTCCTCCTCGTCCAATGCCACCACCACCTCCGTGCTGGCCCCGCCTCCAGATGTTCCACCTATAAAGTACATTTAATAATGTTAGAATACGCCACTCACTACTATATAATATTTGGTCTAGGAGGAAGAAAGAAATGTGAAAAAAAGTACATAATTTAATAATTTGTGACTGTCTACTATAAAGTAAAAATGTCCCTTTTTCCAGGGAAGGCTGTTGTCTTGCTGCACTTTTTGGCACAACTGATGCATGCTTGCTTTTTATTTTTAACACGAACCACTTTTTCTCCTAACAGACAGAAGCTTGACTTCTAAGAACACGAGCAGGATCAAGTTCAAACCAGGTGAGAGCTCGGCCAATTAATCAACAGCACTAAGCACTTTTCCATTTTCAGTTAAACGTTTACTTTTAAACTTAAATAGACTCTGTGGTTTTTGGTCCTCCAGACTAGAGTGGATGAGCTAAAGGTTTTGCAATTTTTGCAAGCATGAGTCCGTGCCTCTAACATCATTGGGGAATAATCATAATCATCGGTGACTTTGGGAGCTAAATGACTCTGCCACACTATCTAGTCAGTACGGAGATTGGGGGTTCAACTACAAAGTCTGTTATCACTGAGGTATGTGGAAAGTCTAACAGCACCTATTATAATTGATAAGCTAAGCAATGCATTATTTAGTGTCCATAGTTCTGTTTGTGCAGATTTGTCCCTGCAACAGTAGTAGAATGGATTGTCCTCCTATCCAAACCAAAAGTAAAGTAGTATCTTATTCTTTCTTGGTGGTCCTGGTCATTCACCTTTTTATTGTTGGCAATTGTCAAAGCATAAACATTTAGAAGACTTGAAAAGACATTATGGACAATCCCAGAGGACTGCACTCTGTGCATAGAGCTATTGCTGACTAGAATGGGAGTCCAATGGAATTGCCAAATGTGCAATCTTAGTTAGCTACACAGACAGACTAATAAGAATATTCTAGTAATACCACACGGAGTCATAGTCGAGGCAGGATAAGAATTTAGATCCAGTCTACAAGAATATCAAAGACGATTTAGAAAAAATCGAATGAGGAACGCTGGGAAAAAATAAGTACTCTATATTAAAATTAAAACTTACTGGGGCCAGCAAAGGGGCCCTCACCTGCCCGATCCTGGCCTGCATCCTCAACAGCACCCTCCTCCTCCTCCTCCTGTGTCCTCCTCTTGCCCCTGGGGGAAGCTGATGTACAACATGAAAGAAAGAAAAACAGAAAACATGGATGATATTTGTCAACCAAATCAAACATTTCAAAAGAACTAACAAAATATTTTGGCGAAATAGCAAATAGACAACTATTCAACGGGATATATTATTGACCAATCTCATGTGGTCTACTACGTTATTAGTATTGCTTGATTTGCGGACCGTCGAATTGTAAACTTCTTATGTAACTCACTACACAAAGTACTAAAGAGGTTTGCCTAGGATTGGCAGGCAGCAGTCCGCAGCACGCGAAGTGACAGCCAAAGTCCACCGTGATTGCAGATCAGCGACAACACTAAAGTTTCCTACTACATTAACCAGTCATTAAAATACTCAAACTATCAATCCACCACCACTATTTCTTCTTATCGCCATGTGTACAAAGGAAGGACTGGACTTGAGTCTGTAGGGGCTGATTTAGAAGCCCCTTGCGGCTCTTTTGCTCCATTGTTGCGTGACTTTTGTGACGCAGCGGCAGCACAAAAGAGGCCCAATGGTGCGGCGTATATTAACAACGTGACGCATATGGGAGATGCATCACGTTGTAAAGCCCTGCGCCATCAGGGGGCGTTCCGGCGCAAGGGAGGGCGTTCCTGCGCAGGAACGCATCCTAAAAGTGGCTGAGGAAAATCTGCAAGATTTCAATCACTCACTTTAACAACAATGATGCGTGACTCAAACCCTGCGCATGCTTGAAGCAGACGTACGGCTTGATGCAGCTTTGAGGAGATAGGGCACCCCAGAGCATTGATGGAGCTGCGCCATCGTTGCGACGCAACTCCAGCAATGCGCCGCCCTTACGGCACAGATGCGTAACGCTTTGGTGACGTTTTGGGCCCATGGTGCGCCGCATTGTAAATACGGCGCACCATGGGTGATAGTGGCGTGGCGCACAATTACTGGCGCATCCCTGCTACTTTGCATGGATGCGCCGGTAATTAAACATCTGAACCTTAGTGTGTAGCATCACGCAGTTCTTTAAACTACACTCATACATAATTTCACAGGCCAATGAAATGAACACAAAATCGGAAACAAATAAGCATAGAAGCAACACTACTGAGAAGGAGAGCAGTGCACCTGAAATGCACAGAAGATTTTGAAATATAATATACCTACAATGTAATGAGCAGCATTATTGCTCTTGGTAAAAAAAAAAATTGCAATATAATAACACAGCAGGAGAAAACAGAGTAGTAAAGAAATAGCTACTACTACTACTCACCAAGCCCGGGGATCTCGAGGCCAAGCAGGTCGAGCAGATCTCGTTCACGGGTCAGGACATTCGTCCAACGATGGTTGGCCTGGTTGTAGGTGCGCCGGACCCGAGAGTGGTGGTACATGGCCAGGCACACCTTATCCCACCGCTTCCGGTGCTCCCGCATCCCGTACCCGCCTCCGATCTTGCTGCCTGCCATTATGGTCCTGGGGAGGTGGCGCTGTACATAGAACAGTAGTGCGCCCACCTCCTCCGGGCTGAAAATCTCCCGTGGTGCGATTGTCTCCCCCCTCAAACGCCCGCACGGGAGCCGGGCACGGGGTGCGGGACCCTTCCCCTTCTCGGGATGCTTCCCGGCTCCCTTCACCATGGTCTGGGCGGAAAGGAATAAAGAAAATAGAATAGGGAAGAGAAAAAAAGAAAAGAGTTTAAAAAAGTAGTTTAAAATTAACAAAAAGTAGCAGTAAACACAAAAATATAGGGCTAGAAAAATAGAGGGGTAGATAATAAGTAAAATAGATTAAAAAAACTTCAAACAAGCAAAGGATGGCACAGATTTAGAGAGGATACAAGAAGCATGCCCAGAACCATAGCAATGAATGAGAAACAAGATGGCCGCGCCCGTTCACTACCGCGCGGGTAAGTTCGCGCGAGATGTTCCTCGCGAACACTTGTGAAATTGTACTTGCGAGCCGCACACTTTACGATATTACACTTCGCGCCCGGAAATGGAAATACGTCATGCAAACAAGATGGCCGCACCCTTGAACGACCTCGAGGGTAACTTCGCGCCTTGCGCTACAAGCGGCTCGCGAAAACGCACAAAACCTTGCGAACTAACACGCCGCAAAAAAAGAAATCGCATATTCGCACGAATTTGCGGCTTCCGAATCCGATCTCGCGCGTGTTCGTTACCCGCGAATCCCACGAAATTGCAGAAAAACGAGTTTCGCAAAACTGAAAGCAATCGGCAGGTGCAAGAGTTCAAACTCATCATTAGTAACAATTCACTGTAGTGCTTCCTGACTGGGGCCCCTCCAGAGTTCAGTTGCTAGTTGCAACAATTGTATGACCCTGCTCTGACCCTCACAGCAGGCTCATAGAATAGCGAGAAGTAGGCGACAAAGGTCCTGGAAAAAAAATTGCACTGCAACAGAAAGAAAATTACTGATAAGGAAGCAGGTGCCAGACCTGGAATTCTAAAACAGTGACACATTAATAAACTAACCCCAAAGTAATTCATGTCAGTTGAAGCAGGGCAGGTGTGCTTGCTTTTCCGCCCCATCATCTACAGTGAGGATGAACCAGAGGGTGGCATTGATGTAACAGAGGGTGGCATGGGTCAAAGAGAGGGTGGCAGTGGTGAAACAGAGGGTGCTGGGAGGCTGTGATGATGAACCAGATGTAGAAACAACATAGTCGCGACCGTTGCGAGCTGACAAGTAAGTTCGCAATTGCGAACTAGTACCAAATCCTCGCGAACTGGCAGAAACCCTTGCAAACACAAAAAAAATAAAAATCTGCAAATTCTCGTGAATTTGCGGACTTTGCGGATTGCGAGTTTGCAAATTCGCAAAATTCGCGAACGCCAGATTCGCAAAATTCGCCCATGCTTAGTTCTGACATCTCAAGAAAATGGCCCCAAAGAAAGTTGGCTGTAGCGCCTCAGCGAAAAAAGTTGCCAGTGCCACTGCCAGTAAGAAGGAGCAGAAGAAGCAAGTGGCACCACCTACCAAGGAGACTGGTGTGCCCACAGACACCTTTTTTGGGAGAAAAAAACTACGCCTGCAGCAGCAGCGGTGTCCGCCGGGGACCAAGCTGGAAGCAGCACCTCCACTTCATTGGGCTCAGTGCCACCATGCCAACTTAGGTCCAAGAACATGAGTGCTTCTGCGGCAGCCACTTTGGTTGTTCAATCACCATCGACCAGTGATCTTGGCTCATCACAAGAAAGTACCATCCAATCAATGCCGGGTGTAACTCAGCTGACAAGTGTTCAACAACCGCAGCCACAAACACATGTGCAACTAATACATCTGGCATTGAAAGTCAAAGTAGCACCTCCACCTTCTGCAGACATCACCAGTCCCCAGTTTGGGACTTCTTTACTGTTAGCACAAAGGCAGAAAACATGGTCGTTTGGTCGATTTGTAATGCATGCGTTAGTCCGGGTAAGCTTGGTACCAACTATGGTACCGGAGGCCAGAGAGGTCATCTCAAAAAACACCACACTTTCGAGTGGGAAGCACACATGAGGAAGACCGAGAAAGGCAAAAGAAAAACAAATCCAAATGTATCCAGTGATATTGCATCTGATGATGATGAGAGGCTGATCGTGCGGGGGGAAGTGAAGAAGCAACATACATATTTTCTGGTACCCCCAGTACCTCTGGCAGCAGCACTGCAGTGGTATCGCCCACACCCTCTACCCCTGCAACATCTATGAGGCACACTAAGAGTGTTGGAGAGACACCAATGCGAAAAACTACATCACTGGGCCTAACTGGTTTGAAGACGTCATCATCATCATCAGATAAAATGATCCAGCCCACCATTCGTGGAATGTTGTGGTCGGAGGCGCCATTTGAATGCAAACACCCAACGGTACGTCTGTATAACGCAAAGCTGGCTAAAATGCTAGCGCTGGACCTTCTCCCTTTTTCTTTCGTGGAAGGGGTGGGATTTCTAGAATTAGTGGCAACAGTCTGCCCTAAATGGAAGCTTCCTAGCCGGTCCTGTTTTGCCAGAGTTGTGGTTCCAGCACTAAATCAAGATGTGCTGGAGATGATTTGGGCAGCTTTGCAGAAGAGTGCTGTTCACACTATCCACTTGACAACGGACATGTGGACCAGTTGCCAAGCACTTGATTACATGTGCATCACTGCACACTGGGTCTCTTTTGCAGGGTCTTTTGCAAGGGTTAGAGACAAGTCAAGTGCAGTTGTTGACCTGACACAGTTTTTCAAGTTACTCGGAAACATGCAACATCAGCCATGTTTGCCATGGAGAAAACTCATACTGCAAAAAACATTTTGGAGGAGTTTAACAGTAAGGTCTATGAATGGCTGCAACCAAGAAATCGCATAGTTGATTATGTTTCCACGGATAATGGCAGTAATATAGTTAAGGCCATGCAGGACAGTGAATATTTCAGAGTGCCGTGTTTGGCGCACTGTATAAACCTGGTTGTTCAAGATTTCTTGAAAAATGAAAAGCCAGTCAAGAAGTTACTGACCACCTGCCGAAGAATCTGCACACATTTCAGCCATTCTTTTAAGGGCAGGAAGGACTTGAGGAGCATTCAACATGAACGTAAAGTGCCAGACAAAGGACTCATCTAGGAGGTGGCAACACATTGGAACTCAACCTTTTACATGCTTGAGCGTCTGTTTGAGCAGTGCATGGTAATCAATGACTATATCTTTTCACTGGGTTCTGCTATGAAAGGCATGAGGCTAGAGTTGGAGGAATGGCAGCTAGTTAAAAGCCTGACAGACATGCTTCGTCCTTTTGAGGTCTTCATGCGTGAAGTTAGCAGGGAGGACTGTTCTTTGAGCAAAGCTATCCCATTGTTGGTCATGCTAGAGCACCAACTGAAGGCGGTGTCTTCAATGTTAAGAGATGATGTTGGAAAGCAAGATGCATATCTGTTGTTAGAGAACTTATTAAGCCGCCTAGTTTCCAATGAAAGGCTTCAAAACATACATACAGAACAACATTACATTTGTGCCACTATACTGGATCCACGGTACAAAAAGGCAGTGGCCAGCAAAGCATTCATTCCTTTTGATGAAGAAGATGTTTCAAAGTACAAACATTGGCTAGCTGTGTTAGCCACTTGGTTCGAAAAAGATCGGCAGAAAATTCAAGGAGCCGGCAGAAGTCCAACTGAATCAGCAGGCCATCCGGCGTCAAGTTCCACTTCTGAATCTGTGGGCGAAGGGAGTTACTTTCCCTCACAGCCGTTACCGACACCAGCAGCAACCGTATCATCATCCTCACCTGCACCAGGCCCAGCCATAATATTGTCGGAAGTGGATTGGCTAACTCATCAAGGGTTTGCTCGTTCCAGTGCTGAGAAGGCCACAGATGGTAAGCAAAGTGGAGCAACCGTGGAGAACCTTAAGTTGATGGTGCAGGCCTATCTGGATGACCCAACACAGGTCTTTGTTAATACGAACCCATTGCTGTATTGGTACAGGAAAATGGCTCTATGGCCACTGATCACCAACCTGGCTATAAATTATTTGTCTTGCCCACTCGCAAGCTTGTCTTCTGAACGTGTTTTCAGTGCTGCTGGTGCCATTGTAACTTCAAAAAGGACCCGCCTCTCGGCCAAAAATGTGAAGAGGTTAACACTGATCAAGATGAATCAGCACTTGATACCACCAGATTACAAAGTACATGAATGCACGCAGGAAGAAGAGGACACCGACTTAGGTGACGGAAGTTCTTCTCTGTTACCTGACCTACTCCCGTCTCAATTCATGGAGTTTGAGGACGAGCTCTACTTCCCTGACACTGAGCCCTCAAAATGAATTCCTTTCTTTCGTCCTTATTCACTTTTATTCCAGTGTGTCTTTCTTTGATTTGCAACTTTTACCACAACAAAACTCTAATCACATGATCACACCAAGTCCATCAGTAGCACTGTCTTCATCTTATATTCCTTATTGATTTGAAGGTGCCGCAGTCTGCATTCCTGAGGTTCACAAGTTCACAACTCAATCATGCTCCTCTATACTCCTCCTCCAGACTCCCCCTATCCATTTCACTCAAGGCAGATGGATGGATTACGACGAGTCCCCTCAAGAGGGACTGAAATTACTGAATGACTACATGCTTGCTGATTGCTGACAGAATTACTTCTGATATTGACAGGAGAGGCTGCCCTGTGGGCCCTCACTTTCCGAAGAAGATGGGGACAAAAAGTAGAAAAGGTAATGAATAATTGAGAAGAATGCATGCAGTGGACAGCAATTGCTGTCTGGCTCTGATGAAACCAATTGCTGTTTGTTTTTTGTACATGAAATGATGATTCATATGTCTTGTCTTAGTTATTATTTAATATTTCACACAGTAATTGTAACTCATGTCAACAACTTTTTTTACCATGTTCAATTAAAATTGTACTTCAAATTCAGGGTCCACTATATTGCATTTCACAAAATATGCAAAATGTCCTTGGAGCGGACTCACTTGCCAATATAGCATGATGATTGATTAAACAATATATCTTTTTTCTTTACAGTCACTCACTGGGATGGATGGATCATCAGCGTCGGTTTACGGAAGAACTATGGCCAATTCGTGAGTGGCAAACAGGTAAACCATTCTACAACAACTACTACAGCAGGACTACATGACTGTCTATTTATGGTATGTATTGGTCGAGGGCGAGGCAGTGTACTGTTGTTGTTATGCCAGGCAGAGTCCACTCCAGAAAGCAGTTCATGTAACATTGGGGCTATGTGGCTTGCTGCATACAATTAGATATGCTTTGTCTGTCTGACAAAGAGTCTAGGTATGCTACATCAGGTTGCTTTACTCAGTGGTGCCTACCTTGACCCTCTGCATGGCACTGCCTCAAGCTTGGGCCAAACATCAGTTATGTGTGCAAAATTTGCTGTTTTTCGGTATTTCGCAAATCTCGCAAAAGTACCGAAAAATCGCAAATTCTTGAGCAGAACGTATTTTTGGCCCAGGCTTGCGGCAGGGCCATGCAGACGGTCAAGGCAGGCACAACTGAGTGAAGGATCCTCCTGAAGTAGCATACCTAGGCTCTATGACACAGACAGACAAAGCATATCTACGCCTTAGGGTTCAGTGCGATTTACTAGGGTTTTTGGGTTTAAGTTGGTATAGTTCACACTGATTCTAGGGCTCGGGCCCCATGCAGGCTCATTCATAATGATGTTGGCAATGTTTTAGGGGGGTTTAGTGTTCTTTGGTCCAGAATTGACAGAATTTTGGCCTTTTTGGGTGTTTTACGGGCACGTGTGTTTGGGTGAAAACTAAGTGAAAACTAGTCATAGACCTTCTTCTTCTTCTTCTTCTTCTTCTTCAAAGAGCGCAGTGGTTCGATTTTGTTCTGCCTTGCTGAGATTCTTGTGAATCACTGGAACAAGTGACTGTCCAGGGGAGTTTCAAGAGGATCGAAGTAGTGGAAGTGGTGAAAACAGCAAAGTTTTGTGAACAGCGCAGTTTGCCATGTTCTGAATATACCAGTATTGCATGTTTTTGGGGGGCTGTTTGGGGGTGTTCTAGATTTGTGGGGGTCTGGGAGCACTGCTGGGATAGCATAATTTTTATTGGAAGTGATTCAAGAAAATCGCTAGTGGGAAAGAGGAGTTAGGGCCTAGCTGCAGAGCGCGTTTGGACCGATGTTGACTGGTTGGCTGAAATATTTCTAAGTGTGAGTTTTTGCATTTTTGCTTTTTGCCTTTTTAGGGGTGTTCTGCTTTTTTGCGGGTGGCTGCAGGGGTCTGGGGTCATAGCTCGGAAGGTCTAATATCGGAAGTGTTTTGGACCAAATCCAAGGTGAAAAAGTTTTTGCGTTTTTGCTCACTTGCCTGTATTTGGGGTGCTGTTTGGGGAGCTTCTAGGTTTTTGTGGGTGGGTTTTGGGGTCTGGGAGCACTGCTGGCACAGTCTAATGTTGATTGCATTTCTTTTTCAGGAAATCCATGGTGGAAAAGGGGAGTTAGGGCCTAGCTGCAGAGCGTATTTGGACTGAATTGAAGGTAGACCCATTTTTGCTTTTTGCCTGTTTGGGGGTGTTCTGCTTTTTTGCGGGTGGCTGCAGGGGTCTGGGGGCATAGCTCGGAAGGTCTAATATCGGAAGTGTTTTGGACCAAATCCAAGGTGAAAAGTTTTGCGTTTTTGCTCACTTGCCTGTATTTGGGGTGCTGTTTGGGGAGCTTCTAGGTTGTTGTGGGTGGGTTTTGGGGTCTGGGAGCACTGCTGGCACAGTCTAATGTTGATTGCATTTCTTTTTCAGGAAATCTATGGTGGAAAAGGGGAGTTAGGGCCTAGCTGCAGAGCGTATTTGTACTGAATTGAAGGTAGGCCCATTTTTGCTTTTTGCCTGTTTGGGGGTGTTCTGCTTTTTTGCGGGTGGCTGCAGGGGTCTGGGGGCATAGCTCGGAAGGTCTAATATCGGAAGTGTTTTGGACCAAATCCAAGGTGAAAAGTTTTGCGTTTTTGCTCACTTGCCTGTATTTGGGGTGCTGTTTGGGGAGCTTCTAGGTTTTTGTGGGTGGGTTTTGGGGTCTGGGAGCACTGCTGGCACAGTCTAATGTTGATTGCATTTCTTTTTCAGGAAATCCATGGTGGAAAAGGGGAGTTAGGGCCTAGCTGCAGAGTGTATTTGGACTGAATTGAAGGTAGACCCATTTTTGCTTTTTGCCTGTTTGGGGGTGTTCTGCTTTTTGGCGGGAGGCTGCAGGGGTCTGGGGGCATAGCTCAGAAGGTCTAATATTGGAATCAAGTGGTTTAGAGAAAATCAGAGGTGAAAAAGTTTTTGCGTTTTTGCTCACTTGCCTGTCTTTGGGGTGCTGTTTGGGGGGCTTCTATGTTTTTATGGGTGGGGTTTTGGGGTCTGGGAGCACTGCTGGCACAGTCTAATTTTGATTGCATTTGTTTTTCAGGAAATCCATGGTGGAAAAGGTGAGTTAGGGCCTAGCTGCACAGCGCATTTGGACTGAATTCCAGGTAGGCCCGAAATTTGCTGAGTCTCAGTTTTTGCGGTTTTGCTTTTTGGCTGTTTGAGGGAGTTAAACTTGTTTCCGGCTGGGTTGACGGGTCTGGGGGCATTGCTGTGAATGTCTAATACCGGATAAAAGTGGTTTGGAAAAAATCGGAGGAGAAAAAGTTTCTCCATTTTCAGGCATTTTGCTCACTTTAGCGTTTTCGTGAGGCTGTTTGGGGGGGTTCCTGGTGTTTGTGGGGGGTTTTGGGGTCTTGGAGCAATGCTGGGTATGGATACTTTTGATTGCAAGAGGTTTGAAGAAAATGCAGGGTGGCAAAGAGGAGTTAGGACCTAGCTGCGGAGCGCGCACGGAGTGACCTGGGAACTATGCAGAAATTTGTCAAAGTCCCCATTTTTCCATTTTTGCTTTTTGGCTGTTTGGGGGGGTTAAACTTGTTTCCGCCTGGGTTGACGGGTCTGGGGGCATTGCTAGGAAGGTCTAATACCCGATAAAAGTGTTTCGGATAAAATCCATGGTGAAAAAGTTTTTAACTTTTCAGAGTTTTCGCTCACTTTAGCATTTTCAGGGGGCTGTTTGGGGGGTTCCTGGTGTTTGTGTGGGGGGGGGGTTTGGGGTCTTGGAGCAACGCTGGGTATGGATACTTTTGATTGCAAGTGGTTTGGAGAACATCCATGGTGGCAAAGTGGAGTTAGGGCCTAGCTGCAGAGTGCGCACGGAGTGATCTGGGAACTATGCTGAAATTTGTCAAAGTCCCCATTTTTTCATTTTTGCTTTTTGGCTGTTTGGGGGGGGTTAAACTTGTTTTCGCCTGGGTTGACGGGTCCGGGGGCATTGCTAGGAAGGTCTAATACCGGAAAAAAGTGTTTTGGATAAAATCCATGGTGAAAAAGTTTTTAACTTTTCAGAGTTTTCGCTCACTTTAGCATTTCCAGGGGCTGTTTGGGGGGGTTCCTGGTGTTTGTGGGGGGTTTTGGGGTCTTGGAGCAACACTGGGTATGGATACTTTTGATTGCAAGTGGTTTGGAGAAAATCCATGGTGGCAAAGGGGAGTTAGGGCCTAGTTGAAGAAAGCGTTTGACACTATTTCTAACTTAGGGCTCGTTAGGGTTAGCAGTATTGCATGTGTTTGGGGGTGTTTGAGATTTTGGCAACTGGGTTCTGGGGTCTACTCTTGGAGCACTTGTCGAGAAATGTCTAATTTTGGTTGCAAGTGGTTTGAAGAAAATCCATGTTGGGAAAGGGGGGATTTGGGCCTACTTTACTTTCAAAGTACGTTTTGTCACCATATTCCACTAGGCCTTAGACAGGTAGCAGTATCGCACGTTTTTTGGGGTCTGATTGGGGGTATTCTTCATTTTAGCGTCTGTTTTAAAAGTCTGGGAGCACTGCTGGGAAGGTCTAATTTTGTTCTAAAATCGTAGTTTACACTACACCTAGCTTGAGGGGAAAAATCTGCAAATTTCGCCCATACTTACTTATCCTTCAAAAGAAGACTCAGAGTACGCCCTTTTGAAACTATTGTACTGTCGATTCTGAAACTGAAAGTGTGATTTTTTGCACTACACAGCATACGTACCTTAAATTTTTTTCTCAGTGGTGTTTTATGTAATGTAATGTATAGGCATTTATATAGCGCACTACTTACCCGGAGGGTCCCAAGGCGCTTCGACCGCTGCGAAACCCTTCCTGGCTTCCCTGAGAGATGGTCCCTTAATGGGTATCTCCAGAGTGAGACCAGGCATCCCCGGCGGTCTGGTGGGGCCGTTAGTGAAGATGAGGCAAGCTAATGCCCAGAGTTGCTGAGTGTGATCGCTGATCAGAGTGGGCACCGAGGCGAGAGAATTATCGAGTCCGCTGACCCTGGTCCAGAAACCTGCCGCGCCGGGAATCGAACCCTGGTCCCGGGCCGTCCTCTGCTCTCGGGTCTGCCGCCTCTAACCAGTGAGCCACACTACTTCACTACAGCCACACTACTTCACTTCCTGTTTTTCCATCAACATTCACAGGGCGGCTTTCACCCTGTGCAATGGAAAAAAGGATGAATGAAGTCAGGCTGCACATTAGCGACCCGCAATTCAGCATCCGCCAGGCAGGCAGTGGACAGGGTGTCTTCTGGTCACCAACATTGATCGACGGAGCGTCAGATGGAATGGAGGAGTACTGCAAATAGGAGGAATGGCTTGATGCATGCAACTTCCCAAATTCAACAGGACAAGTACAACAACATACAGTAACAGTATCCATTCATTTCTACTTATCTTTTAAGTAATGTTATTGCTGTGAACTTCTATGAGTGTGACTCTGCATTTCTTTGCTCTCTGCTTCTAAATTCATCTCTCCAGCCATTGTATAGTTTTACTTTGCTATTTTTCAAACTAATTTAACTCTTCCCATGCTCGTGATGGAACCGTTCCGTCACGAGCCTCGGGTGGGCTGTGCTGGTGACGGAATGGTTCCGTCATGGCCCTCTCACCGCACCTGCACGGCGCGAATTCCGCACATGCGCTAACGTTCTCTAGCGTGGGCGGGCCGTGACAGAACCGTTCCGTCACAAGCACAGCTCACCCACGTGCCATGACGGAGCGGTTCCGTCACGAGCACGGGACCGCCGCGCCGCCCCCCCACCCCCTTAGTACTGCGGGGGAATAGCCGCCGCAGTGAAGGGGTTAATGAACAAAGTGTTTCTCTGAGTGCAGAAATATGCAAGTGAAAACGCATAATTACTCCAGCCCTGTACTGTTGCATTCTTTCATTCATTAGAAAGTACTACTTAGTTTAAGTAGCCTAACATCCAATTAGCAATCACCTTCATGCCTGCAGAAGTGCATGCACTTCCTTTATGTCCCTTAAAATATTTATGCATATCTTCGTATCCAAAGATTTCTTTATCTTCATTTAATGTTTGTCCATGCTGTGTTTTTTTCTCATCTCTCAACAAAACTTTCCCAAAAAACCCCATTCCCATCCAATTTCCAAACCCTAACCCTCTTTCCCCGGGCTGTGTGGTTTTCATTGATGTGAGAGTAAATGACAGCAATAATTCCACACACTTGCTGGGGAGGATAAGGTCATAACAACTGAAAATGAATTACATTTCAAGGCTGGGGAAGGATTCGAAGGATATATTCTTACTCAGCTTGACACAGACCCATGACTATTGGCAAATCAAAGCAGATTTTCATGGGCGCCATCAACTGGATTGATCATTAAGAACATCCTCCTCCTACACGTGGCAAATGATTATGCTGCTGTGTCCTTCACCTTCAGTACTATTTCTTGTAGTAGTAGCCAATGTCAAATTCTACGCAAGTAGTAGTTATACTTTCAATACTTTAGCATTTGTAAGGCTACATTTTGGCACTGTTCTAGTGTACGGTCACGTGCTATAGTATCTATCGTACTGTTCTAATGCTCCGTTCAGGCCAATCAAGGTTTCAATTTCTATTTTTTCATATGCTGCAACTGCCTCTGTGTACCACCACTAGTACCACCGCAATGATGCCATTTCAACTGCCCAAGGATTGCCAACCTTAATCGCCATTTGCCATGCAGCCAGCCCATTGCCTAGCCCTATTTTCAAACACGAATTACAGGTAAGATAAGCGTTTGGGGGGAGGAAGAATAATGGAGTAGTATGAGAGACGAGAGACTGGCGGTAGTACTAGTAAAGTCCTAGGACAATTGAATTCACTAACTCTGTGAGAGGCACTTACTTTTGTAAACATTTGGGCAATTACTTACACAATTTGAATCAAGAAGCCACTTAAGTTTCAGGAAAACAAACTTACAGTTCACCCCCTCCAGCCTCAACTGCAGTAAAAATACGTATGCTATGTTTAAGTTGAAAGTAATAATTATTTATACCCTTACAAAAATAAACTATCCCGTAAGACCCGACCCACCCCCCCACCTAACCCCAGAGAATGTCAGTGAAATAAAAAGTCCCCAACGTCCAAAAAACCCAAATCCCAATTCCCACCCACGAAAAGTCTTTAAAAAAGGGGCAAGGGACAGTCTCTCCTTCTTTAATGCCGCAGGCAGCGTACTTTTTGGGCCAGGTGGTCATGGCCCTTACGGAGGTTCTTGAGCAGGATTCTCAGTTTCTTCTGCTCCTGCTCAAAGTAGGACACCCTGAGGGTTAGGCGGTGCACACATTCCTTGCACCTGCTGTGGGAGGCAGCTGATTTTTTGGCTGCTTGGCGGTGGCGGGTGGCTGCAGTACCACGGCTCCGTACCGCTGAGGCCTGAGCTGACTGGCTCACCCAGGGAGCGCGGAGGAGGATGCAGCTGTCCCTGTGTATGTTGTGGTGGTCTGCGACTGCGTGTCCTCCTCCTCCTGGGCCACCAGCTGCCGATATTCGGCGACAGTCGCCTCCAGTTTCCTTTGCCGGGCACTTCTAGCCAGCTCCTTCCGTGACAGTTTGGAAGGAGCATCTATATGAAGAAAGAAAAACATAGTCTGTATCCAATGCTCTTTAATATTAACACAAAATAATTCAGCAGAAAGTTGTGTCACAGTAGAACTAGCAACTTGCAAGCACAGTACATAACATTTGTGCCCTGTATCTGTCTAACCTCCCACTTCTACAGCCTTGCTCTAACATTAGTGGGAGTTTCAGGAATCAATTCTATGAGCACTATGGACTCACTACATTAGAGTTGACTATGACAGTACACCAGTCTTATTCTTCTTCTTCTCTCTTGTTTAGCGAAATTGGTACCTAAACTTCTGGAAGCTGGCATAATGCCAGCGCATCATCTTGCACCCGAGAAAAGCAGACGCACGCCATGATGACACAGGCTTGCGTTACTGTACCAGTCCAGTACATGCAGGTGGTGAAGCTCTTACTTTTCTATTACGGGTGGCACTGAGAATACTCTGTTACAAGGGCTACTGATTAATTAATTTAACTTTCACCCTACAGTGCCAATGACTACTAGAAAAGGAAAATGAAGAAGATAAAAAATATGATTATCTATCCCTTCACTGGATATGTATTTGATTACATATGGGATGACTGTAGGTGCTTTGTTTTTTATTGAGTGAACAATGATAGGCCACACATGAATGACAGAGTTGTACTAAAATTATTAGCAGAGGTAGTGAGTGGCCCCCGTAATCGCCGGATATATGCTGTGCTTGCAATACAAAGTACTGCTACTATTTATGGTAGCATTCAGAAAAATTACAACTTATTTTCCTTGCCTTTCCTACACTGGAACGGACGTGCGGGTGTGGTGTTACATGCTCTTCAAAGTAACACTTAGTTCATCCAGTGACCGTGTACTCTCTCTACATACACATATGCTATCTATGAGTCAGATAGTACCATGATCCAGGCATCCATCCATTCAAAGTAAGTGTCAATCATTCTTCTTAATGTCTCAAGTAGACAAACCTTACTTTTTCTCACGGGAAAACAACATTTTCATTTTATTTTGGAAACCGCAAGCCATGCATCCATGCTAGACTTGCATTTGAATTTCAACCAAAGGATATATTGCGCACACATACAGTTTCTGTTTCACCCACCCAGACAGTCCTCTTTCCTTTCTCCTTCTACTTATCCTTGCTTCATCCTTCAACCGGCCATGCATCATATTCCCAGTCACCTCAGGCAGCATTCAAAAACACTTATCATTCTTTGCCAGTCATCATTACTTTTAACTTGCTCGTCCTTCCACACTTACTTACACCGTTCTTTCCCTTTTCGTTCATCCCATCCATTAAGTTCATCTCTGATCTGACTTGGATTTTAGAAAAAACTTTCACACCTGAATTGAAGTCAATTTAGAGGAGGCTACTATCTGGTTAATAAAAACTTAGTTCTAAATTTGTAAGTCTTCTTAACAGTATAGTATACTTGTACTGTACAACACACACCCGTGCAGAGAGCACACTCTGCAGTCTGCTTTCTCAATAAGTAAGGAATATACAGCCTGATTCATCCTTCTCCCGTTTTGCAAGCCCCTAATAGCGATTCATAGCGAATCGCTATTAAGGACTCGCAAAACGGGATTCATGTAGAAATTGCATAAAGAAATGAGATTCCTACATATTCCTTATTTGCAATTAGCAAATTGCTAATCGCAAATAAGGAATAACTCGCCATTCATTCCTATGGGCCAAAAAGGCCCATAGGAATGAATGGGGAGTATTCCTTATTTGCGATTAGCAATTTGCTAATCGCAAATAAGATAGCGATTTGAAGGGTGCCAGGGGTGTCCAAAGGACACCCTGTAGCACCCCTCAAATGAAATTTTACACAGGTGTTGCACACACACATGTCCAAAGGACGTGTGTGTGTAACATGCAACTCAGAAAAATGCATTTAAATGCATTTTTCTGAGTTTTCGCAATTTACCACAAGGTCTGACCTCGCTGTAAATTGCGGCCAGAAATTGCGAATTCGCAAAAAAAAAATTGGATGATGAATTGCATTTAAGGAATCTCAAATAGAGATTCCTTAAATGTAATTCCTGGCAAAATTGCGAGATCGCAATTAGTGATTTTTGCATTTGGGATGCTGAATCCCAAATGCAAAAATCGCACTCTCAAAGGGCCAGATTCTCAGAATCTGGTCCTTTGCGAGCCGATTTCGGCTTCATGAATAAGGCTGATAATAGCTTACCACTGTCCGCCATTACCGTGGCATCCTCCACAGCAGCTTCCGCTGGCTGTTGCACCGCCTCCGCCCCAGGAGTTCCCACCTCCGCGCTGGCCCCGGCGCTGGTGGATGGTTGTGCCGATGTTCCGCCTAGAAAATACATTTCAGATTCTTAGATGCCATATACACCACTCCCTAGTATTTTGTCTAGGAATTAAAAAATGTCACTACGACTACATAAACAAATGTAATAATTTGTGACTGTCTAGTCAAAACTAAAAATTGCACTTTCTTTCAGGGAAGGGTGTTGCTTGTCTTGCTACACTTTTTGGCACAACTGATGAATGCTTGCTTTTTAACATGCACCGTTTTTCTCATAACAGACAGAAGCTTCCCTTCTAAGAACAAGAGCAACATCAGATCATCATCACTAGGATGGAGTCAGCAACGATTCAGTACCACAAAGAAGATTTGAAGTTCCAACCAGGTGAGGGCTCGCCCATAATTAATATGTGAAATCACTAGGCACTTTTCCATTTTCAATCTACCGTTCATGTTGTATGATGAACTTGATTTTAATAAATGTTTTTACTTTTAATAAAGCTTTAAAACTTACATAGACTTTGTGGTTTTTAGCAATGAGTGAGTGAGCGAGAGGGTTTGCAATTTGCAAGCATGAGTCCGTGGCTCTGACAGTTCTGGACTCTGACTCCGTAGACTTATGTCCTGAGTTGGATAATCATCATTGGGGATCAATCATCAATGAATTAGGGAGCTAAATGACTCTGTTACACTAGCTAGTCAGTAAGGAGATTGGGGGTTCAAATTCTGTTATGACTGAGATATGTGGAAAGTCTAACTGCGCCTATTATATTTGAAAAACAATGCACTATTTAGTGTCCATAGCTCTGTTTGTGCAGAATTGTCCCTGCAACAATAGTAGTATGGATTGTCCTCCTATCCAATCAAAAAGTAAACTAGTATCTTATTCTTTCTTGGTGGTCATTCACAGTTTATTGTTGGGAATTGTCAAAGCATAAACATTTAGAAGACTTTAAAAGACATTATGGACAACCAAGAGGACGGCACTGAGTGCATAGAGCTATTGCTGAATAGAATGGGAGTTTCGTTTAACACCTTTTGCCAACTGTGCAAGCTTAGTTAGCTACACAGATGGACTAATAATATTAATAATCTAGTAGTACCACAGGGAGTCATATTAGAGGCAGGATAAGAATTTAGAAACAGTCTACAAGAAGATCAAGGACGATTTAGGAAAAATGGAATGAGGAACGTTAGTAAAAAATAGGTACTCTAAAAGATAGGGAACTATAATTATTAATATTAACATAAAAACTTACTGGGGCCAGCAGGGAAGACCTCGTCGGACCGATCCTGGCCTTCCTGGTCCTCGTCCGCCGGCGCCGTTACCTCCTCCTCTGTTCTCTTGCCCCTGGGGTGAGCAGGTGTACAACTTGAAAGAAAGACCCAAACATGGATGATTGTTGTCAACCAAATCAAACATTTCAAAAGAACAATAACAAAATATTTCGGGGAAATAGCAAATAGACAACAATTGCACTACATTTATTGACCAGTCTGGTGTGGTCTACTAGGAAATCAGTATTGCTGGATTCGCGGACCGTCGACTTGGAAAGTTATGTAACTCACTAAACTAACTACAAAAATGTTCGACTAGGACTGGCAGGCAGCACTCCGCAGCACGCGAAGTGACAGACAAAGTCCTTCGTGATTGCAGACCAGGGAGAACACTAAAAAGTAAGTTTCCTACTACATAACCAGTCATTAAAATACTCAAACTATAAATCCACCACCACTATCTCTTCTTAGAGGCAGGTGTACAAAGGAAGGACTGGACTTGAGTCTCTAGGGGCAGATTTACAAGTCCCTTGTGGCTCTTTTGCTCCGTCGTTGCATGACTTTTGTGACGCAGCGGGAGAAGAATAACGTTGTAAAGCCCTGCGCCATCAGGGGGCGTTCTGGCGCAAGGGAGGGCGTTCCTGCGCAGGAACGCATCCTAAAAGTGGCTGAGTAAAATTTACAAGAATTCACTCAGTCACTTTTAGGCCAATGCTGCGTCACTCTAAACCCTGCGGCTGCTTGAAGCAGACGTACAGCTTGATGCAGCATTGGGGAGATAGCGCACCCCAGAGCATTGCTGGAGCTGCGTCGTGGTTGCGACGCAACTCCAGCTATGCGCTGACTTTAGGGCACAGATGCGTGACGCTTCTGTGTCGTTTCAAACGCGTCGCACCATGGGTGGTGGAGGCGTGTCGCACAATTACTGGCGCATCCCTGCTAATTTGCAGGGATGCACCAGTAATTGTTAATCTGCCCCTTAGTGTCTAGCATTATGCAGTTCTGTAAAGTACACTCATACATAATTACTCAGGCCAATGAAATGAGCACAAAAAATCGAAAACAAATAAGCATAGTAGCCACTGAGCAGGAGAGCAGTGCACCTGAAATGCAATCACAGAACATTTGGAAACATAATTTACCTACAATGTAATCGGCAGCCTTATTGCTCTTCGGAAAAAAATTGCAATATTATAACACATAGAGCAGGAGAAAACAGAGTAGTGATTAAATAGCTACTACTACTCACCAAGCCCAGGGATCTCGACGCCTAGCAGGTCGAGCAGGTCGTGTTCGCGGTCCAGGAGGTCGCACCACCGGTGCATGGCCTGGTTGTAGGTGCGCTGGACTAGAGTGTGATTGTACATGGCCTGGCACACCTTCTCCCACAGCTTCCGACGCTCCCGGAGCCCGTACCCGCGAGCGATTCTGCCGCCTGCCACAATGGTCTTGGGGAGGTGGCGCTGCACATAGTAAACCAGTGCGACCACATCCTCCGCGCTGAAGATCTCCCGGGCTGTGACTTGCTCCCGCCGCAATCGCCCGCATGGGTGCCGGGTACGGGGTGCGGGACCCTTCCCCTTCTCCTTCTCGGCTCCCTTTGCCATGGTCCTGTACAGCAGAAAGAAAAAAAAGGAAAGAATAGGGAAAAAGTAAAGTACATTTTTCTTTTTTAAAAGTAGCTTTAAAAGTAACGAAAAGTTGAAAAAAAAACACAAAATATAGATCTAGAAAAAAAAGAGGGATAGATATAGAGTAGAAAAGATTAAAAAAAGTCCAAAGAAATAAAGAATTGCACAGATGAAAGGAAGATAAGAAAGCATGCACAGAACCATAGCAATGAATGAAAAACAAGATGGCCGCGCCCATTGAGGATCGCGTGGGTAAATTCGCTCGATTTTTCCCCTGCGAGTAGGCAAAAACACGCGCAAACTCGTAACAGCGCGCCGCACACAACGCAACATTGCCAATAGCTCCCGGATACCGAAATATGCAACGCGCACAAGATGTACTACTGCAAGGGCAACCTTGCGGTCGGTGCGCTGCAAGCGGTCCACGAATAAGCAAAAAACTGCGCGAACATGCAAAAAAATAAGAAATTTGCAAAAATTTGCAGATTGCAAGTTCGATTTTGAGCGAATTCGCGCCCCGCGAATTTTGCAAAATTGCAGAAAAACGAATTTTGGAAAACTGAAAGCACTTAGCAGGTGCAAAAGTTCAAGCGGATTTGTAACCATTCCCTGTAGTGCTTCCTGAGAGGTCCCTCCAGAGTTCAGTTGCCTACTTGCAACTATTCTCTGACCCTGCTCTGACCCTCAAAGCAGGGTCAGAGAATAGTTACAAGTATGGCACAATGCTCCAGTAAAGGGAAGGTGTGTTTTCCTCCCCTAATCTACAGTGGTGAACAAGAGGGTGGTAGTGGTGAACCAGAGGGTGACAGTGGTGAACCAGAGGGTGCTGTGATGAACCAGAGGGTGGCAGTGGTGAGTGGTGAACCAGAGGGTAGCAGGGGTGAACCAGAGGGTGCTGTGATGAACCAGAAGGTGGCAGTGCTGAACCAGAGGGTGGTAGGGGTGAACCAGAGGATGCTGTGATAAACCAGAGGGGGACAGTGATGATCCAGAGGGTGGCAGTGGCAAACCAGAGGGTGGCAGTGGTGAACCAGAGGGTGACAGGGTTGAACCAGAGGGTGACAGTGGTGAACCAGAGGGTGCTGTGATGATTCAGAGGGTGGCAAAGGTGAGGGGTGAACCAGAGGGTGCTGTGATGAACCAGAGAGTGGCCGTGATGAACCAGAGGGGGACAGTGATGATCCAGAGGGTGGCAGGGGTGAACCAGAGGGCGCTGTGATGAACCAGAGGTTGACAGGGGTGAACCAGAGGGTGCTGTGATGAACCAGAGGGTGGCAGTGGTGAACCAGAGAGTGACAGTGGTGAACCACAGGGTGGCAATGATGAACCAGAGGGTGGCAGTGGTGAACCAGAGGGTGGCAGGGGTGTACCAGAGGGTGGCAGTGGTGAACCAGAGGGTGGCAAAGGTGAGTGCTGAACCAGAGGGTAGCAGCAGTGAACCAGAGGGTGATGTGATGAACCAGAGAGTGGCAGTGATGAACCAAAGGGTGGCAGTGATGATCCTGAGGGTGGCAGTGGCGAACCAGAGGGTGGCAGTAATGAACCAGAGGGTGCTGTGATGAACCAGAGGGTGGCAAAGGTGAGTGCTGAACCAGAGGGTAGCAGCAGTGAACCAGAGGGTGATGTGATGATCCAGAGGGTGGCAGGGGTCAACCAGAGGGCGCTGTGATGAACCAGAGGTTGGCAGGGGTGAACCAGAGGGTGCTGTGATGAACCAGAGGGTGGCAGTGGTGAACCAGAGGGTGATAGTGGTGAACCGGAGGATGACAGAGGTGAACCAGAGAGTAACAGTGGTGAACCACAGGGTGGCAGTGATAAACCAGAGGGTGGCAGTGGTGAACCAGAGGGTGGCAGGGGTGAACCATAGGGTGGCAGTGGTGAACCAGAGAGTGCTGTGATGAACCAGAGGGTGACAGGGGTGAACCAGAGGGTGACAGTGGTGAACCAGAGGGTGCTGTGATGAACCAGAGGGTGGCAAAGGTGAGTGCTGAACCAGAGGGTAGCAGGGGTGAACCAGAGGGTGCTGTGATGAACCAGAGAGTGGCCGTGATGAACCAGAGGGGGACAGTGATGATCCAGAGGGTAGCAGGGGTGAACCAGAGGGCGCTGTGATAAACCAGAGGGTGGTAGTGGTGAACCGGAGGGTGACAGTGGTGAACCAGAGAGTGACAGTGGTGAACCACAGGGTGGCAATGATGAACCAGAGGGTGGCAGTGGTGAACCAGAGGGTGGCAGGGGTGAACCAGAGGGTGGCAGTGGTGAACGAGAGGGTGGCAAAGGTGAGTGCTGAACCAGAGGGTAGCAGCAGTGAACCAGAGGGTGATGTGATGAACCAGAGAGTGGCAGTGATGAACCAAAGGGTGGCAGTGATGATCCTGAGGGTGGCAGTGGCGAACCAGAGGGTGGCAGTAATGAACCAGAGGGTGCTGTGATGAACCAGAGGTGGCAAAGGTGAGTGCTGAACCAGAGGGTAGCAGCAGAGAACCAGAGGGTGATGTGATGATCCAGAGAGTGGCAGTGATGAACCAAAGGATAGCAGTGATGATCCTGAGGGTGGCAGTGGCGAACCAGAGGGTGGCAGTAATGAACCAGAGGGTGGCAGTGATGAACCAGAGGGTGGCAGTTATAAACCAGAGGGTGGCATTGGTGAACCAGAGTGTGGCAGTGATGAACCAGAGGGTGGCAGTGGTGAACCAGAGTGTGGCAGTGATGAACCAGAGGGTGGCACTGGTGAACCAGATGGTGCTGTGATGAACCAGACGTGGCATTGATGAACCAGAGGGGGGCAGTGATGATCCTGAGGGTGCCAGTGGCAAACCAGAGGGTGGCAGTAATGAACCAGATGGTTGCAGTGATGAACCAGAGGGTGGCAGTGATGAACCAGAGGGTGTCAGTGGTGAACCAGAGGGTGGCAGTGATGAACCATAGGGTGGCACTGGTGAATCAGAGGGTGCTGTGATAAACCAGAGAGAGACAGTGATGATCCAGAGGGTGGCAGTGGCAAACCAGAGGGTGGCAGTGATGAACCAAAGGGTGGCAGTGATGATCCTGAGGGTGGCAGTGGCGAACCAGAGGGTGGCAGTAATGAACCAGAGGGTGGCAGTGATGAACCAGAGGGTGGCATTTATGAACCAGAGGGTGGCAGTGGTGAACCAGAGTGTGGCAGTGATGAACCAGAGGGTGGCACTGGTGAACCAGATGGTGCTGTGATTAACCAGACGGTGGCAGTGATGAACCAGAGGGGGACAGTGATGATCCAGAGGGTGGCAGTGGCAAACCAGGGGGTTGCAGTGATGAACCAGAGGGTGGCAGTGATGATCCTGAGGGTGCCAGTGGCGAACCAGAGGGTGGCAGTAATGAACCAGAGGGTTGCAGTGATGAACCAGAGGGTGGCAGTGATGAACCAGAGGGTGGCAGTTGTGAACCAGAGAGTGGCAGTGATGAACCATAGGGTGGCACTGGTGAATCAGAGGGTGCTGTGATAAACCAGAGGGGGGCAGTGATGATCCAGAGAGTGGCAGTGGCAAACCAGAGGGTTGCAGTGATGAACCAGAGGGTGGCAGTGGTGAACCGGAGGGTGGTGAACCAGAGGATAGCAGTGATGAACCAGAGGGTGGTAGTCTTGAACCAGAGGGTGGCAGTGGTGAAGCAGAGGGTGTTGTGATGAACCAGAGGATGGCATTGGTGAACCAGAGGGTGGCAGTGATAAACCAGAGGGTGGCAGTGGTGAACCAGAGTGATGCAGTGACGAACCACCAGAGGGTGGCACTGGTGAACCAGAGGGTGCTGTGATGAACCAAAGGGGGGCAGTGGTGAACCAGAGGGTGGCAGTAATGAACCAAAGGGTGGCAGTGATGAACCAGAGGGTGGCAGTGGTGATACAGAGGGTGATGAACCAGTGGATAGCAGTAATGAACCAGAGGGTGGCAGTCTTGAACCAGAGGGTGGCAGTGATGAACCAGAGGGTGCTGTGATGAACCAGAGGGTGCTGTGATGAACCAGAGGGTGGCAGTGGTGAACCAGAGGGTGGTAGTGGTGAACCAGAGGGGGACAGTGGTGAACCAGAGAGTGACAGTGGTGAACCAGAGATTGGCAGTGGTGAACCAGAGGGTGATGTGATGAACCAGAGGGTGGCAGTGGTGAACCAGAGGGTGATAGTGATGAACCAGAGGGTGGCAGTGGTGAACCAGAGGGTGGCAATGATGACCCAGAGGGTGGCCGCGATGAACCACAGGGTAGCAAACAGGCTGGACACGTAGAAACAACATGGTCGCGACGGTTGCGACCACACAAGTAAGTTTGCGTTCCCGAACTTGCGAAAAACCCTCACAAACTGGCAAAATCCCTTGCGAACACGCAAAAAAAACACATTCGCAAATTCGCATGAATTTGCGGATTTTGCAAATTGGAAATTCGCTTTCGCGCGAATTCACGGAAAGCAAATTCGCAAATTTCGCCCATACTCTTTGCAGCTCAGTGAGAGGTCACATTTGCCCTGCATTTCTAAAGGTACTGTTTTGCAGGTGTTCCTGACATCAGAGGTGGCCTGCAATGCCGCGGTCAGTAGGAACTGTTTGGATTTGTTTGTTCACTATGCCGTGATAGCTGCGGTCAGAGATATCAACTTCAAAGAACTTTATAAAGTGTCTATTTTTGCTTTATTGGGTTTATGAATAACTGTATGTTGGAGGATTTTTATTGTTTTGCTTGTGTTTTACACTTATACATGGATATTTTTCTAAAGCTAGTGTGGTGTCCTTTTATAGTGTTGCCACTGTATTACTGTGTGTTATGCACAAATGCTTTCCATATTGCCTCTGGGATAAGCCAACAATGCTACCCGTGCCTGCCTAAATCTAGGTTGCCTTAACAGGTCCTTCAAAAACCTGGGCAGGGCGTAATACGGGCAGAGTAAAACTAAATGAAGGGTATCCTGTGGTGACCTATTGTAGCACTCGCAGGGCCCTCTCTCTTCTAAATTTATAATAAAACCGGCCCGTACTGCCAATAAATGATGGATGCAATTAAATCTAAAGCGGGTTATCAAAAATCGGTCATGGGCACTTGACATTAATGTTAGATCAGGTTGTATGCTCTGTGATGTTTTAACTCAGATGTGATCTCTCACTGAGTGGATTCTTTCTGGCTCAGGTGAAAACCCTAATCAACCAGAAAACCCATTTCTAACAATGAGTCTTGATAGTCCTTCTTCTTTTGCTTGGGATACTGTGGAAGTTAAGGTCCATTTTCCTTTCTATCCTTTTACTGGTGTGAGACAACTCTTATTCTGTAGCACAACTTTAATAAGGTGTGACTTTGCTCAATTATTGTGGACGTGTATGTTTGGTCTCTGTAAAGAACGGTTCACCTCAGATATATTCCAGTAATTCAGAGTGAGGTGATCTCTTTAGTTGTCACCCATGAGTAAAAATAGGTGTGCACCAAAAAATATGAGGTTTTAGTGTGCGTAGATGAATTACACCAGGGAAGGTGTGTTTGAGTGTGGACCTGTGCATGATAAGTCTGTAAGTAAAACGTTTCAAATGAATGCCAACTCCTGATAATTGCTCTTTTCTCACAGAAGGTTGTGTATTCAGTGCTCATCATGATAACTAAATTTAGTAATTGATGAAATGCTGAGTTACTTTACATCTGTATTTTCTATGATTTCCTATTTTTCCATTTGAAGAGTAAGGTTGAATTGTACATGCTGTTATGTTTTAAAAAAAATGTTTTTACTCATATGTACAGATTTTGTTTGTTATCTGAATGCAACATTGCCTTGTTGTTAAGCCCTCTGTGACATCTTACTTGTCATCTGTGTACAGGGGTCTGCTCAGGCACGTTTGTTTTACATATTCCAAGGAGAAACCAATATTTTCCTGTTGGCTTAAAGCATGTTTACCCCTTTCTTGGGAAAATGTTGGATTTATAATGCAGCATCTTTTTCAGTTGTGGTGGAGACACTTCTGGGCATATTCTCAAGGACACATCGCCAATTTACTAGCACTTTTCAGCCACGAAAGTGGCGATAGATTTATCGCCCTATTCAAGCCTGCGCTAACAGCCGACCAGACATTGGCGATGAAGTCCAAAAACAGGTGATAAGGCATGTTAGTAGCAGGGACTTAGGACCTGCTTTTTTCTGGTGTTAAGTAGGATGAAAACCTGCAGGATAAATGGAGCTCAGCCCAGAGCCACATCTGAAGACTAACAGATGCCATGGAGTGACTAATCATGCAGCTTGGAGACACAAGAGGGCCACAACACCCACCACCACCACCCCCAGGAGCCCCCCACCCCCAGACCACCACCCCTGGAGTACCACCGAGGCAGAGCAGAACAAGACAACGGATCTTCTGCGTGTGTCTGTGTGTGGGCCATATACTGACCATAGGCCTACGCACACGTGGCCGACCACCTTCAACAGCCAATTTTACACCGGCGACCAGGTAGCTATGTCACACTCCACCCAGCGCACATCTCGTCATCACCTGTAGGGGCATATCTGCCAGGGCGGCGCTCCTCACCCTGACACAAGGCCGCCGTAACCAGTGGTGTCTGCGGGATCCTATGCACCTGCTGCACCCCAGCCCACTGGTCCCCAGACCCGTCTGGCGACCAGGGATGATTGCCCTTCCCTGCGCACCCAGGCATCACTGCTCACCTGCCGCCACCATCATGTCTGTGAGCGGACCTACCACGTGCCAGAGCAATCTTCAAGCCCGAGGCCCACAAACCTGGAGGCCTCCTCAGCTGATTACTGGATTCCGTGCAACAGGTCCCCAGCGCTCTGTGTGTGGTGACTGCTCCTTTCGTCCTACACTGCGGTCCAGCAGGTCTTAGACAAATCCATTCCAGTCCAGCCCAACAGGCCCACTCAATCATCACAGGCTGCACACCCGCTCAGCTCTTAAGGTGGGCCTACCTCAGTGCACCACAAGTCATCACCACATGGCGGTGGGCTCATGCCAGATGCAGTGCCTCAGGTGCCACTACCTCTGTGCACCACAAGTCACTGTCCAGCCTCCAGGCCACTGCATCATTGCATGCTGCACACCCGCTCAACTCTTCAGGTGGGACTAACTCAGTGTACAGCAAGCCATCGTCCCATGGGGCTACCCCACAAGTCTGCCTCCAGCAGCCAACAGCATGTAATGCCACAGGAGCCCTTCACAGTTACTGGGCCACCCACGTCCTAGGCAGGCCACTGGAAAGCCTGGGTGGAATGTCTGAAGATGAACTCAGAAGTGCACCACATCCCAGCGAGGCGGCAGTGGCCCACTTGTAGGCGTGTGAAGAAATGACCAGTGTGTTGGGACCTCCTGCACGTTCTACGAATATAGAATGTGGGTAGTATGGCAGTTGCTGCCTAGGAGCTGCTGAGATGGGACATGAATAAATCAAGTACTCACCCAACTGTACCAGTGCTTATTTTCAGTGGCTATGAGTTGTCCCATTCTCGCATTCTGCTCCTTACCACACCAGTGTTGATCTGCTTTTGACCTGCCTCCTTCCTGCTTGGAAATGGGTGGTGTTGTCTGCTTTCCTGCCCCTCTACTTGGAGTTTTGTCATCCTTGTGGACTCATGTGGATTCCTGCGTGGTTCCATTCCTGTGCGGAGGTTCCGATGTCAATTTGGTAGTGTTTGGGCCATTTCAGGTAATTTTGCTTGTCTTGGGGAGTGAGCGATTGAAGCAGTCTTTGCTTCGCGGCTCTCTTCCTGTGATGTCCTGACATGCTGAGTGTCTTCGTAGGTTGCCTGTCATGCCCGTTACCCCTGCACGCAACGTCATCACACTGTGTGCGACCATTTTGGCTCACTTTGATTCTCCCATTGTGGTGTCATGACAACACCACGCTTGCTGTTATGCTGATGCGTACAGCTGCAAATCAGACCTCCTCATTATTTATTAGTGCATCAGTTCTAATAACACCACGTGTACTTTCACGATGATGTACACAGCTGTAAATTTGATCTTGAGGTGCACTGTTTGATCATACTTTGTTCCAAAGTGAGTTCCACAATTGTTCAACACTTATAAGGTTATACGCACATCTTTCAAGTATTCGCTGATGTGCACAGCTTATTCCTGCATTATTCTTTCTTTCATCAACAGCTGCATCATAAAAATTCTTTATATTTAAGTGTATCCATTATTCCTGCTCTGTATTAATTTAGTGGGCAGCAACTCACCCACGCTCTGTTTCAGCATGGATCACGTAATAGCTCCGCCACCCTGCTTCAGTCTCCTGGTTCTCCTCCCATGTTATGGCAACAGTGGAAGGATACATTTGAAAGTTATTTGGAAGCCATTGATGGTGACAGGTTCACTACGAAAACGAAAAAAGCACTTCTTATGTATAATCTTAGTGCGGAGGGTAGAAGCATTGTGAAAACTTTAACCCTTGAAGTTGTTAGCACTCGTGTAAGTGGTGGTGATGATGGTGATTCCTTACTCATTGATGACTATGCATCCTTGATCAAGATATTAGACAAAAGGTTCAACCCCAAGAAGAATGTAGTACTTGAGCGTCACAGTTTCTGCAATCCATGATTTCGTTACTGCACTCAGAAATGTTTCTGTCACATGCAACTACAGAGAATTTAGGGATGAGATCATACGTGTTCAATTAATCAAATACACTTGCAACAAGAAAATTCAAGAGAAACTTTTGTCTTCTGATGACCCCGATCTTGAGACAGCCATCACGCTTGTGAAAAGCATTGAACATTCACAATTTTGCATGAAGGAAAAGATCAACTCTTCTCAATCTGCTGAAATTAAACTACTGTCACAAAGCACAATGTTAAGTCCACCAAAGGTCCCATTGAGAACACAACACAGAATTCACCTTCTCTACTGTCGCCCAAGGTTAAAAATGAGAGAGTACAATTCTTTTGTTTTCGTTGTGCGAACAAAAACAATTTAGGCAATGCCAAGTACTGTTTGCTTTGCACCAGACTTGATTTAAATGTGATAAGAAAGGTCATCTGGTTTGTTTTTGTAAAGCCATGGTGTCCAACAAAGGTAACACTCAAAGAGTACAATCTGCCGCTGCTAAATTGGCCCTTGGCTGGCCTAGGAGATCCTCGGCCACAGCGTCGATGGCCGAACTCCACTGGCTTCCGTTGAAACAGCGAGTGGCCTTTAAATCCCTCTTCTCGTTTTCAAAGCCCTGCATGGATTTGAGCCTAGCTCTCTGCAAGCCATGTTTGACTGGTACACCCCAACCAGAGCACTTCGCTCTACAACGGCATGCCTTGTAAAAGTGCTGAGATTTAAAAAAGCTAGGACCGAAGGCAGATCCTTCAGAGTTGCGGCTTCTAAACTCTGGAACAGTATGCCCCTAGATATCCGTCAAACGAAAGAACTCCTTCCTTTCAGGAAACGTGTCAAAACCTGGCTGTTTCCTAAGTGTTAACTTGATGGCCATCGTACTGCTGCTCTCCCCCGTGCTTCCTCCCCCGGAGATATCTCAGCGCCAAGATGCCTGTAAGGTGACAGCCGCGCTTTATAAATGTTTTAAATAAATAAATAAATAATAAATAATTGTCAAGTCCATTTAAGAAGACTTTGTGGACTCTGGTGAAGCGAATGATAATATGTTATTAATGCTGTCTTCGTCACCTGTTCAATCTGAGGGTGTCAATGAGATTGCATCCATGGGAGGTTTACGTTAAAGGAAATCCCCTGCATGTATTATCAGTGTGAATTGGAAAAGTGATAATTTCTTTTTAAGGATTTTGGAGGGTTGGACGACATTCAGTTGCACATGGCAGATATTAAAATGTTTGCCTAAGGGGGCAAAAGGGTGGAAGTTCTAGGTAAATGTGATGCTAATTTGGAATTCCTTTGGGATCTAGTTACTGGACCTGTATTCATTGTCAAGGATGGTGCAAGTTTGTTGGGGTGGGAAGAGCAGGGGGAACTTGGGATCATCCTTGATTCTAATCATCATGACATGGTTTTGTCTAGACGTGAAGATTGCACATTTTACACTCTTCTTTCATCTTCCAATTCTTCTGACAGAGTGGTAGTGAAGCACTTGTCTGGTGATGAGTGGATCCAAAAGTATCCTGAAGTTTTTAGTGACAAGCTTGGAAAGCTGAAAGACTTCCAACACTGCATCATCCTGAAATGTGGTGCCAAGGCTGTTGCACACAAGGTACCCTTGTTTTTGTGTGTGGAATTGAAGCAAGAGCTTGAACGAATATGCCGCATAGATGTGATTGAAGCTGTTGAAGGATCCGAATGGTTGGCTCCCACAGTTCTTGCATGCAAGGCTGACAAGTCCCTTAGGATGTGTGTGAAATTGCACGATCTGAATACCAACATTTTGATCGACCGTCAACATGCTGGCAAGGCTTGACGGAGCAAACTATTTTTAGTCATTTGACATTTCTTCAGCTTATCACCAAGTTAAATTGAGCAAGGACTCCAGACATCTCACCTCTTTCCTAACACCGGAAGGAGCTTTCCATGACAAACATATACCTTTTTGTCTGGCATCGGCTTCCGCTGTGTTTCAACGCCTTCTGGGCAATTTATTCAAAGATACAGCGGGAGTCATGTTTTTCCAGTATCATATTCTGGTGTATGCCCAAACTGAGGCTGAGCATGACAGCAGAGTTACACATGTTCTAGATACTGTAAAACTTCACAGGCTGACCTTAAGAAAGGACAACTGTAAATTTTTTCAGGAGGGTATGGATTATTTGCGTCACCAAGTTTCTTGCAAAGGGCTTGAACCCAAAATTAAAATTTTGGTTGCCATTCAAAATGCACCTTCTCCTACCAACAAGGATCAACTGCGTTCCTTTTTAGGACTTGTGAAGTACTATGACAAATTTGTAGCGAATTTTGCAGATAAAAACGTCCTATTTGCGTGAGTTACTAAAGAAGAATGTTAAATTTGTGTGGTGCAAAAAATTTGTTTATCAATTTGACATCCTAAAAAGGGAAATTGTGCAAGCTCGCACTTTGAAATTATTCAACATCAATGACAAATGTATTGTTTCTTCTGATGCCAGCAATATTGGTTTGGGTGCTGCTCTAATGCAGAAAAGGAGTGACGGTCATGAGGACATCATTGCTTTTGCTTCTAGGACACTTTGTGGTGCTGAGAGTTCTTACTCCACCATTGAGAAAGAGGCATTAGCTTTATGGTGGGGTGTCCAGTACTTTCTGAATTTTCTGTGGGGCAATGAATTCATCCTCAGGACCGATCACAAACACTTGGTTGATCTTTTCACCACCAAAGGGGGTGGTAGTGCCACCCCACGGATTGCCAAATGGCAATACAGATTGCAGGAGTTCAACTATCATTTAGAATATGTGACTGGTGTCAAAAACTACATGGCTGATTGTCTTTCCCGTTTACCCCGGGCCAAGGACATCAGTGTATCTGCAGAGGATGATCTTGATATTGTGTGAGCTGTTGGTGCTGTTGTTGATGTGGTGAAGAGTGCACTCTCAGAGCAGAAATGGTTGCAAGCTCTAACGGAGGACAAATATATCAAAATGGTTGTGGACTTTTTAGTTCGGGGATGGCCTATGAACAAGGACTTACCTGCTGAATTAATTCCTTTGAAAAGAGTTTGTGATGAGTTATCTTTGGTGGATGGAATTTTGGTTGTTCCCACATGTATGCAGAAAAAAGTTTTAGAACTTGCCCACGAAGGTCACCAGGGTATTCGTGACATGAAATGCAGAATCTGTGAGGACTTTTGGTGGCCTGTAGTGGATAGGTCCATTGAGCATTTTGTCCGGGACTGTTGTGTGTGTGTTCTCAGCGATAAGACCAAGGTGACTCATCCATCCCCCATTGATCCTGTGATCGTCAAAAATTTACCTTGGTGCAAATTAGCTTTTGATGTTGCTAGTCCCTTTGGGATTTCAAGTGGTTCTTAACTGTATGCTCTGGTCTTGGTAGACTATATGTTCAAGTGACCTGAAATTAACTTTGTAGGGTGTGTTAATTTTTTGTCTGTATTCAACAAGGGGGAGAGAGCAGGGGGGAGGGGCGATTTCCACTACTCATAAGTGGGCGGTCCAGCACAAGCGGTTGCCCCAATCAAGTCGTCAAAGAAAGAGTGTTCTGCCGTTCCTCAGAAAGCGGATGTAAAGTCACACTGTCTGGAATTCACTGGGTCTCACTGAGATCTACAGTTGGGAATCCATTTGTTGGATTTTAATGCCCTCACACACCATTTCAGGTGTCATGCTTCATCATATGGGCTGCTCCTCATTGGGTCGGCGGTGCAATACCCAAGGGGCTCACCTCAAAGAGGGGCACTTTACCGGAGATCTTTTATCCAACAGCCGTTTTGTGAAGTGTGGGTGTGGGGCCAGAGGTGTGTGGACGTGGTAGTGAATTAAAATGGGGCTTGGAGTACCTAAGATTACGTTTATTCAGGAGGTCTCCTGCCCTAATTAAAAGCAAAATAACCGGCACTCAATGGAGTCTAATGTCTCCTGTTTATGTGTCTGCCAGTGAAAATAACTAACGGTCAACATGTTTCTCGTGCTCGTGTTCAATAACTCACAATACTTCTGGACCATAAGAAGGTGGAACTATCTACGCTACAGAAAATATATTGATCTGAATCCAGAATGTTCATCAAAAAATCACAAAAAGAAAGTGCTTAATGTGTCAATGTACCTGTGTTGAGCTGGATCTACCTAATATGTCTAGTATCCAGGCAGCATCAGTACCGGGGGGTCAGCACATCAGGCTTTCACTCCCATGTATGTTAGGATTTTTCAGCCATGCACGATGCTGTCTGACTTGGCCACGCCACCGAGTCAGGGAGTCTTTGTCATCAGTTTCCTCAGGGAAGTGTTTCTCCAGGAGGGTTTTCGTGAGGAACTGGTGACAGATAATGAAACTCAATTGATGTTTCTGGAAATGCAAAATTTTCTTGAGGAACATGGCATCAAACATGTTTTAACATCACTTTATCATCCCTTCAGCAATGGATAGGTTGAGCACTTTAATCATGTTATTAAGGACCAATTGCAATTGGCTTTGGTGAATGGTCTATCCTGGCGTGTGGCTGTAGCGGACATGTTGTGGGCAATCAGAATCACTCCTCATATAAGTACTGGGATATCTCCTTTCACATTACTTAGAGGAAGAGTTGCTGGTTCCAAGTTGAATAAGGGTTGGATGTCCATAAAGGAGGTTGACCAAACTAGACTTGGCAAAGTAGCAGATGTGAGAAGTCCAAGTACACCACTTTTTCCGACAGAGTTTCCCCTGTGTACGTTGGGGATTGGATGAGAATCAAGAAGCCTGGATTCATTTGAAAGGGGGCTTCTTGGGTTTCAGCTCCGGGTAAGGTGAGGGAAGTAAAAGACTGTGTGGTGGTGTTGGAGAATGGTAAGATTTGGAATAAATATTTCACCTCTATTGTTCCTCAATCCAAAATGGTGTACGTTGGTGGGACGATGGGTATTCATTTTGACTCCTCTATGTGACTGTTATTCCTAGTTGTTCTTCTTCTAACGCTATTCCTCCCAATAATGATGATCATCTGTGCTATTCTTCTTACAAATGATTTTCTTCCAGGATGAGATCTACAACTGCTAAGTTTCAAGATTATTCTATGTATTGATGTTACACTATGTTTTTCTCTAGGTTCTGTTTTATTTTTCTGTCATTGTCTGAACATTTTTGCTATGATGGCATCTGATTTTCATAATTGCATATTTATTATTGTTTTTATTCATCTCATATTTTAATGCATATTTTCCTTTATCCTTTTTCTTTCTTTTTTTTCTTTCATGTGTGGGAAGGGAGGTGTATTAGGACTTCCTGCACATTCTTGCATAGAATGTTTCCATGGTCATGTTCTCTATGTGGAACATAGAATATGGGTAGTCTGGCAGTTGCTGCCTGGAAGCTGTTGAGATGAAACATGAATAAATGAAGTACTCACCCAACTGTACCAGTGCTTATTTTCACAGGGACTCTGGGCGTGGTCCAGTTCTGGGCTCAGGGCGTGTTTCAGTTCTGGGCTGGCCACAAAAGTAACGATGGAGTGTGTCTCTTTTGTAGTGCCACCAGGACCTTATTCGTCAATGTTGCAATGTAGCAGGCACCAGGAAGGCATGCTCGCCCGAATGGAAAAATAAAAGAGCGCAAGACCGCTGAGGGTCTCAGCTCATGCATGCCAACTGTTGTGTGTGTATCTTCATTGCCACACCATAAGCCAAAGGGCTAGCCTCAATCGCACACTTGCTTGATCATAGATATGATACATCTGTGTGAGTTAGAATGTTTTAATCACATTTGGTAGAGTGTTGAAGATGGACCACTACATGGCCATGCAAACCCCACTTTACATTGTTGCTCCTTGGAGGGCCAGCAGAGTCCTTTAGGGATTAACAAGTTCATCAGAAGAGGAAGAGTTCAGTCCGCAGTCCGATTGCTGTGTCATTGTTAACCAAACCAAATATGGCAGTCCATGTCGAGGGCTAAGGTGAGTGTCACAGAGTGTATTGGGGGACAGTGGAAGGTGTTATTCCATGGCATGATGCAGAGGGCAGAACCAAGCTGAAACAGGCCATATGGCAGAGATGAATGCTACTGCTTCCTGCTTACCAGAATGGCAGAATCATCCACATCATCGTCCTCTGATGTGTGATATGCCTCACATGTGGGTGAAGTAAGTAAGTAAGTTTATTATGCATAGTTAATTAAAACCAGTGCAAAGCGTAGTACAAGCAGTAAACATAAAAAAATAGACATTAAAAAATCATTAAGATTTGTACATTGTTATCGTCATTAAAAAGCATACACAGAAAAACCCAGTCTGATTAGCAAGGAGCAATTGTCCTTAAGGCGGGGCAGCATATTCCTGTGAGTCCTGTAGGCCGCCTGCATGTTGTCTGTGTCAATGTTCAGAAGTTTATTGTTTTGACAGTTTTTGCTCGATCATTGCAAGGAACTTAACGTATCTGCAATTTAGTTTCGTGTTCGAAGGGTTCAGGCAGGCGAGAACCGCTTGCCTTCTTGTGCGAGTTCCTAGCTGCTTAAGCTGGGCCTTTAAGAGCTGTTGACGGGCTGGCCGTAGCTCTTCGCAAAGGCAGGTCAGATGAAGTATATCGCCATTGTCTGTGTTGCAAAACGGACAAACCTCGTGCCCATTTCTCCTGAGCCATGGTGGAAGATACTCTCCGCTGGGCAAAACCCCTAGTCTATATTTCAAGAACTTCAGTTTTGTTGTCTTAGGATAACCCTGGCTGAAGTAAGGTTGTGGTGTCAGCGTTTTATAAGAGTTTAATGACATCCAGGCATGGTTTCTTTTGGCGAATGTGGCCTTTCCTCTAGTAAGGATAGTGTTTTAACAGTTTTCCAGACTAGTTTTTTAAATGGGTTGTGCCCGAGTTGCATGTCCCAAATCACAGTTAGATTAGTAGCCACCAGAGCAGTCTTCAGGTAGGATCTTGCCTGAGATGTATCCCTATTTTGGATGTCTTGCCATAGCAGCGAGTTTAGAGTGTTGGTGGGGGCCGAGCGGAGTTTGTGGCAGCAGTTGATGTACGCTCCCTGTCTGGCAAGGGCTTGCTTTTGCAATCCAAATTCCAGCCTAAGTTGGGCCGGCGATGTGTAGGACGGTAGGGAAAACATTGTATCCAGGTTCTTGGAGTCTCTCCCACGCAGCGCCTCGCTGCCATAGCAGATAGAGGGGAGTAGCTTAGCCTGGATAACTCTCAGATAGGGGGTTTGAATTGGCCCCATCAGTTGATTGGCTATGTTTTTTAGTGTAACGGCGATGCACGCCCCTCTCCTTTTTGCTTCCTGCTTTTGTTGTGCAAAGGTGCCATCTCTGTCAAAGAGAACTCCCAGGTATTTATAAACAAGTGCTGACTCTATTTTTTGACCACAAAGATATGAATCAGTGTGTATTAGGGTTACTCACTGATTGTTTTGCACTGAATTTTTAACCTTGGAAGTGAACGGCACCAGAATAAAGTTTCCTAGCGTTCATTATCCAATTTTAAGCATAGAGCACTGTTTTCTCCTTATCTTTTGATTTTCACACTCTTTTTTCTTGCACTGCTCCCCAGTTTATCTAATAATATTCCAGTTACCACGCACCACCTTTTCCTTGTTGAAGTGGCAACAACTTTGCTTCCACATTTGGGAAAGGTTTCAAATGATGAGAGGGCGGTAAAGGACGATAAACTGATGGATATTTTTCCCATCTAGTGCGATACAATGTTGTGTGCTGTTCTTAATAGTTGTTCAACATACATGCATTCACCCAGACACACCTCTTAAAAGACACAGCCTCTCTCATTTTTGACCCACAGTTATTTTTGTTGTTTAGCTGTATTTTGCTCCGGGGGCTATAACTGTGTGGTCACTAAAGATTCCCTGGGACCCTCTCTTTGTTATTTCTTTCTATTTTTTGACCGCCTAATGCCCATGACTTCTGAGACTTCTTCTTGGTGTTGATCGACATGGTGCGTATCTTGCTCAGATTTATTTTAAGTTTGTTTTCCGTGGCATAGCTGTGCATTTGGATCAGAAGCTGCTGGAGGCCAATGTAGGTATGGCTAAGTAGCACAACGTCGTCCGCATACAGCAGGTTGCTCAAAGTTTTCCCCCCCAGCCTCGGGGAGTCGGAGTTGCATATGTTGAGTGTGTCTGATAAGTCTGCCATAAACAGATTGAATAATATTGGGGCAAGCACGCACCCTTGCTTCAGGCCTTTGGTGGTACGAACTTTAGATGACAGGTGTGTGCCGCCTCCTAGCTTCACCTGCACCCAGGTATCAGAGTGTAGAAGCTTCAGCATGCTTAGGATCGGCTGCGGTAATCCCCATTGTGTCAATTTCCCCCAAAGTCTGCCTCTCTCGATGTTATCAAACTGAAATCGATGTAGCACATGTGCAGCGGCAGTTTTTTGTTTTTGCTGCGTCGATCATTAGAGAGATGGCCAGAATATTGGTAGCTGTTCCAGTATTTTTCCGGAAACCGGTCTGATTCAATGGTATTATCTGATTTGTGTCCGCCCATTGCGCAATTTCCTCTAAGAGAGTTCCCGCAAAGTATTTTGCCTCATTATCGAGGAGGGCTACTAGTCGATAGTTATTAGGGTCCGGTTTGTCACCTTTTTTTAATATCTGGACAATCGTCGACCCTCTCCAAGATTCTGGGATTTTGTTTAAGAGTCTTACTTCCGCAAATAGCGGTTGCATATTGGTAGCCCATTCTGTGATTTTTTCCTTAAATAGGGCTGGTGGAATACCGTTTGGACCCGGAGCACCATCCTTCCTGCCCTTGCAAATCTGTTTTTTTATGATTGCTGTTTGCTGGTCGGCTGTTGTATCCAAGATGTTTTCGGTGGGCTTTGCTCTCTCTTGATCAGGGCCTTCAGCGCGAACATTGTGGAGTTAGGCTCTGTGGTGTTCGTTATTTGCGCTCCTGCGTGTTCCGGCTGGTCATTAAAGTGGCTAGAGAGGTAAGTGATCCATGACTCTTCCAGAATATGCGAGCCTAGTTCTTTATGCTGTGGTTGTAGGATCCTGTTTGCTGATTGCCAGAAGCGTGCGCTGTTGCTACTTTTGCTGTCGTCTAGTAATTTTGCCCATGTCTAATTTTCAGCATCTTTCTTTATGTTCCATTTTATGCTTTTGAGCTCAGTTCTTTGTTTCCTTAACACTGTCCGAAGCTGAGTGTTGTCGGGGGCTGATCTTAGCATTCATAAGGTCGAATTTACTAATCTTTTGTGCTGCCTTAATTCTACTCTTGGTCCTTTTTTTGAGTTGGTTTTACTGCTCACATTGTGCAAGTTAGTTTTTGCCGGGGTCTTGGTTGCCAGTTCTTTTAGCAAAGATCCTGTGTATTGCTCCCAGTATGGGATATGCCCAGCCGAATTTGGTTTGTGTATGTTATATCGTTGAAGGGCAGTATCGGCCAGAGTTGTTAGGTTAGATGATGTGCATTTGATCTTTTTTCGATTGATGGTGTAGATCACCCCTAGCAGGGAACAAAGAGTCAAGTTGGGAGAGTTCCTATCTCCATCCCGACCAGTGCTGTGTGGGGTCCCCCAAGGGTCGGCACTTAGCCCGACCCTTTTCAACATCTATGTGACCCCACTAGCCAGGCTTATAAGATCTTTCGGGATGGAGGTAGTGTCGTATGCAGACGACACCCAAATACTCGTCTCTCTCCCCCATTCAGATGTGATTATCGCCTCCAAGTTTAGATCTTGTATGGAGGCGGTTGGTCACTGGATGATTCAGAACTCTCTTAAACTGAATGGGGAGAAGACTGAGGTGATGGTGTTCGGCGGGAAAGAAAATATCTGGTCAGCAAACTGGTGGCCTGACTCCTTAGGAATTTGTCCCTCCCCCACAACATCTGCTAAGAATCTTGGGGTGATGTTAGATCCAGCCCTTGATATGGGCAGTCAGGTGAGCAGAACGGTCTCCACCTGCTGGGGCTTGATTCACACCCTGCGAAGGATCAGGAAATATCTTTCCCTGCAGGCTAGAAAACAAATAGCCGTCGCACTCATTGGCTCTCGTTTGGACTACTGTAATGCGCTGTATGCTGGGCTAACCAATAGCCACATACAGCGCTTACAGGTGGTCCAAAACGCCATAGCCAGATTTGTCCTGGATATTCCCAGACGTTCCTCAGCCACTGCGGCCAGAAAAACGCTGCATTGGCTACCGGTAGAACTTCGAATTCGGTTCAAAGTCCTCTGCATGACCTACAGAGCCATCGCAAATAACAGCGACACGGGCATTGGGTCTATCATCTCCGATTACATTCCCGGTAGGAACCTGCGTTCCTCCGTGAAATTGCTTTTGACAGCCCCCCGCGTACGAAGAGCCAAATGGGGTGGCAGGGCTTTCTCTACGCTAGCCCCCAAATGGTGGAATGATCTCCCTCTTGACTTGAGATCCCTTCCATCTTTACAGAAATTCCGCGCTGCCCTAAAAACTCGACTCTTCCGACAAGCCTATTTGTAAGGACGTCTGTTTCAATTTTTGATTGTATTGTTAGGCGCCTTGATACCTGCGGGTCATTGTTTTGCGCATTATAAATTGTTTTCAAATCAAATCAAATCAAATCATTTTGTCTGGCCTAATTGTACTAGGCAACTTTATTGTCAGGTGGCATTCCTGGGGACGGTGGTCACTTTCTCCCTTGTCCCCCATTCTAAATTCCAAGATGTAGGGGAAGAGTGCTAGACTGGCAAATGTATAGTCCAAGATGGAGCTGGCTGTATGTGAGTAGAATGTTTCTACTGGAGGACGATCTGTCATGAATCTACCATTTAATGCCCGGAGATTTAAATATTCTAAGTCTATGAGAAAGGGATTGTGTTGGTGCTTTCTCCTGTTTTGCGGGGAGCTTTGTGATGGTATGGTGTAAATATTATTCAGAGCCAGGACCTCTTCCTCTGCTGATGAGCCAAGGAGATTTTGGTTAAAGTCCCCTGACAGGAGAAAGAGTGGCTTTTCCATCTGGGAGATGTACTCCGTGAGTTGATTGGAAATTGTGTTGGAGTCTTTACCTCTGTGTTTAGGGTGGACGTATGCATTGACAAGGCATATCCCTTCTTCTGTGTTACCGAGCTTCAGTTTTATTTTTACTGTTAAGGTTGAGGATGTGGACGAGTTCATGAGAACTGCCGACGATATTGTTGTGTTGGATATGTATGTAGCCAGGCCTCCTGACTGGTGGCCAAATCTATTGGTTCTAACTGCTGCTGTTGAAAAGCCAGTGAAGCCTGTGATGTGTTGTGTAGATGTGAGCCAGGTTTCCTGCAGCATTACTATATCAAATAGAGAGATGTACTTTTGGAAGTCTGGGTCATCCACTTTTGAAATTAGGCCGTTTATATTCCAGGAACAGATGCCTATGGATGGTGCACCGCTCTTTATTCCATCTCTCATTTGTTGGTGGCATCAGGCCTCTTCAGGACGTATGAAGATCGTTCGAGAAAGAGTTTCTCTTGTTAGTGCTCAATTTTGATGTAGCGCCCCCCCGTGCTCGCTTCTGTCCATCCCCGAGGGCTGCGTGTGTTTTTAATTGGCGGACTTCCTCTCAGGGGCTTAGTCATGATAGGAGTGCCGATCTGATGGTGCTTTTGCACTGGACTTCTCCCGTTTGATGTGAGTGCTAGCTCAGAGCCCACTAACGCCCTCGGCCTGTCTTCCAGACGCTGCCAGTGTATGTTCTCTCTTTTCTTGGGCGAGCTTCCCAAGGCGCCTTTAAGGACGCTAAGGGTATTTGCCTGTCTTGCCTCCAATTTTGAGCTTGTCCTCTTCTGAAAGGGTGACGGATAGGCTGGTTTTAGAATGGGGTCTAGCTTGATGCCCCAGGTCTCTGCAACATTGTTGGAAGACCAGGTGGTCTTGGTCCCCTCCGGGCTATTTGGATTGGTGGCGGGCAAGAATTCAATCGAGATTAAGTCCTTGGTACTTATCCCCTCCAGGCTGGGAATATGTCCCATTAGTTTCAGAATGTTGCCACGGTTGAGCGTGTCATGCTGCCCTTGTGACTTATATTCCGGAAAGAAGACCAACATCTCTGTTGTTCGTTTGGTGCTTGCTCCCTCCTTGTGTTGTGAGTGATGTACTTGAGCTGATGATGCATGGCCTGTGTGAGTTTCGCGAGGTACTGAGGTTGAACCTTCACCTGGCATGTTGGCAGTGATGGTTGATGATTTAAATGAAGTTGTTTGCTTTGATATTATTCGTGTTTCAGATGGCCGTTTTGCTTGGGAATGCTCAGTTTGATTAGAAGCGGAGTGATTGGTGAAGTGACATGGGCTCCGTGAATTTGGCTTAGCGATGGTCCAAGTTTTCCATTCCTATCCCCCACCTCAACATTTAGCCTGTGATATTTATTGTTGGCGAGTCTTGATTGGTAGTTAATTTTAATGTTCCCCTTTCCATTTGGTGAGGAGACTCCTTGCTTTGCAGTGTTGAGACTCCCGCTTGCTCCTCAGAGGCCCTTGCTGTCTTGTTCTTGGCACAGTTTGGTGTTATGAGGTGATTGATCTTTACTGCCGCCTCTCTTGCTCCGACTATTTGTTCCGACTGGTCTCTTACCCATGGTCCTTGGGACCCTTGCCCTTCTTGTTTCGGCTGGCTACTGTTTGTTTTGTGCTGCTGCTGATTTGTGCCTAGGGGCGAGTGGTATTCGCTGTCTGTTGGGTTGGCATTGTTTGCGTTATCCCAAGATCTCTCCTTTGTGTCGTAGAAGATGGGGAAATATTTAGACGTGGATGTTTCAGTTTTTTGCTTGCGCCCTTTTCTTTTTTGTTGACGGCGCTGTTTGGCGTTGAGTTTTTCCGAGGGCTCCTGTCCCGTTAGGGTTGTCTCTTCGTTTGCGGGTACAGAGTGGGTGGTTGGCTCTGCTGCGGTTCTGGATGCTTCACTCCTGATGTCTCCTGCTTCAGGGTTAGTGGTGCCCATTTCTTTAATTGTGTTTCCTCTGTGTAGAGACTTTATATCTCCTATTAGGTCAGCTAGCATTGAGGGCAGTGAGGCTACTTTGTCTAATGCCTGGCTGCAATTGCAGCTCAGGTAGGTGTTTGATTGTGCTCTCAGAATCAGGTTGTTTAGGTTGCCTAGCTTATCGTCGATGCCAGCTGTAAAGACTGCCAGTGTATTGAGAAGATTGAGTTGAAGCACCATTTTCTCTGATTGGTATTGCAGGGTATCTACTGCTAGTTGGATTGTGTTTAGCAGTGAATTCCACGTTCCGATGTGTTGTTCCTTTCTCCGCTCATTCTCTTTAGAGTCATTGCCAGGCATGTTTGGGTTTTTGGCTGCCAAAGGTGAGTCAGGGCATGAGTCCCTTTGGGATCAGGTGTATAAGTGGCTAGCCTATCTTCCCATTCTTGTGTGTTGAGATGGGACGCTAGTGCTCTAGCTTCGGCTTTGCTAATGGAGTCGTGAGAACTTACTGCCTCCCCACCAGAGGCTCTTCTTGCTGAGTTTTGGGTTTCCTGATCTGTGGTTGATAGAGCGCGTTCAGCCGTTAGATAAGACTTGATGGGTGTACTATGAGAAAGACTCTTCAATTGCAAGTCCAGCTCCGAACATGGTGCGGTTTCTTTTGCTGGAACCAATGCTGATGTCTGTAGGCCTGCCCCAGGAGCCCTTTCAGTGGGACAGCTGTCTAGATTGTCAGCTGGTATTTGGACTAAAATGAGTTTCTCATTCAGGTTGACTTTGAGGTCATCTAGTGGGGGTGATAAGATATTTTCCTGACTGCAAAGGACCAAGCCAGCTGGGTATGTGTACGGAGTCTTCTGGTTGTAGGCAGCGGAGTTAGAAGACTTCCTTCTTTTGCTTGAGGTCTCCAGAGCAGTGCTAGCACTCCCGTGCCCCGCGGTGCTGCCCTGCGCAGGATCCGACGAAGGGCCACCTTGTGTCAATGGGCCTTTGGGTGCAAGCAGTGGTGGCGAAGGGCATGCTGATCCCAAGACAGCCGGAAGCAGTGGTGTTTGCAGACCGGACAGGTGCCTGTTACTCGAGAATATTGCCGCACCCGCATCCTTTAGGAATTCAAATTTTGTGAATATTTTGGGTTGATAGAGTTTTTTGGCGGTTTGTGATGTGCTTACTGCGGTCCCTGGTATCAAGACCATTGCGGATCCTTGCTCTGTTGTATTATAGCTCAGTTCCAGTGCTTGATCTGATGCGGAGAGATTCAGCACCGTGCTGGTAGTCGAGTTTGCGCTCATTTTCCTTTTCTTTTTCTTATGCCCCTTCCCATTTCCCTGTTTTTCGTTCGTTTTTGCTGTAGGCTTTGGTTTAACTACCAGGGACCCCCTGGCCTTGCCTGAGCTCATGTCGTTAGTGGCGATGATGGTTGACTCGCTAGTTTTCTGTCAGTGGGTGGGCTGGATGTGAGCTGGCTGTGTTTCGGGTTAAGCGGAGCGGAGCGCGCAAAGGGGCCGTAGGTCAGTCAGACCTAGTCAGACTGCCTGTCAGACCCCCTGGGCTCTTACTTAGCGGCCGCCTCTACCGGAAGCCGCGCTCACGCTTGTAGGTTCGCCCTGTTGGCTTGGACAATTTTAGCCCCAATGTTTACTCCTTGTGTCCTCTGCACATAGGCCTTCCCAGCCAAACCAACCACAGCAGCCTGGGCTTCGCTGACCAGGCCCTCACACAGACAGGTTGCCAATATGACTCTGTGCACCCCAGGAACTCCCCCGAAACTCTCCCTGGTACCAGGCGGAGAGGACAGTGCCTGCTGCTGTTGGCTTTAACTAGGCTTTGTCTAGGCTTTGCGCTTTGCGCTTTTGCTTTTTCGCTGCTTCCTTCCGCTGGGGGGGGGGGAGTTAAGTCTAGCCCAGTACCCAATGCTGTTGATGCGGTACCGCCTCATGTTCTCCATGATCCTCCTCACGTGTCCCAACTCGCAGGTGACTTTGCTGGCGCCACTCTGACTAGATAGTTGTTCTTGTCTCAGAGTAATGACTCCAGTGAAATCAGCCATGGCTTGTTGGAGAGCATGGAGCGGACTGTGGGTCTGTGTGTGGTCCCTGATGGGACTTAGATACCCATGTATGACATCTAGTTTGGCTGCCATGAGGTCGAACCCCACCCGCACCGAATCAGCCATCTCCCTCTGGCACTCTAACATACAGCATTGAAATGTGTTGGAAGCGGGGGTCCTGTGAGACAGGGGTCGTGGTGGTGCTTCCAGCTGGGTGGTCTGTGCAGTGGGTGGGTCCCCTCGATGCAGCTGGGCTGCCCTGCTCCTGGGGGTGTCCATGAGCTGTTGGAGACTATCAGTGTCGATGGTGAGAAAATCCTCTTCATCATCAGTGAAGAGATGTACGGTCTGCTCTGCTGGAGGTGTTGATTCTTCCTCTGCAATGTAAAGGGGAGATGCAGTTTAACAGTGTGTTCCATGTATGTTCACGCATTGTACAAGTTTAGAAACAGACTGCATGACAATGTACATTGTAACTGTTTGGGAGGAGATGCCTCTTTGATGCGGAAGAGTGGACATTTCTACACCTTCGTGGATGTGAGGTTGTACTTGTACATTACCATCTCACTGTTTCCTGCTATGCCAAATGTGATTGGCCAGTTTCTACACACAAGCGGCAGCAGTTGTGTCCTCTGTTCTGTTGTGAAAGTGTTACAGTTTGTACCACATTGTTGCCAATGCTGATGTGCTCTGATTCTTATGTGTGTGTGTGTGATGCATTGTGGGAGAGTCACCCCTGCAGCTCTGATTTTGCTGGCCCTTATCCCTTCCAAGCGCTGTGCCTTTCACTTCTGTGCCCCCACAATGCTGAGATGTTTGGTACTTGGGTAAATTGGGCTCTTGTTGGGAGTTGGGACTCTTGGGCATGGTTTGTCCGCAGTTGTCTTGTTGACTTCAGGGGTTGTTTGTTGCCATGGATGTGTCAGGGTGTGACCTGCTCCTTTACGGATGTGGTCGACACTCAGCCACCTCAGTGTCGTGGCATGCACCATGTCATGATAATTGAACTGCATCCATGCTAATTGTCATGCAATGTCACTTGCATTGTTAGTGTGGCTCATGGACCCGCAGCTTTGCTGGGTTCAGCATATGTGCGTGGATTTGTTGTGAGATTAGTGATGTGTGGGGAGGGACCCAGCGCTTCTTGCAGTCATCCACTTCCCTTCTATTCACTCTGACTGCATTCACCTTGCCCAAGATGGACTGCCATATTGCATTTTTAGTTGCCAATGACACAGTATAGGTGATGAACAGTTGTTGGTGGTGTTCTATCGCCCCCGTAATCAGGATCTTGTTTTCCTGTGGACTGAATTGCCGGTTACTCTTCTTCTTCTCCTTGCCATTCTCTTTCCACGAGGTCCCTGGCTGGTCCTACGGGGGGTTGTGGGGTTCTGGTTGGCCTCTGTAGTTGATCCATATTCCTCCATGGTGCTTCCCAGTAGTTTGGGTTACATTTGCAGCTTTTATGGTGATTTTTCCCATCTGTCGTGGGAATTGCCAGCTTGTCGCTGCTTATCGCTGATGTTTTTATCGCTGTTGGGCCCATCGCAACTTTCTTCATGTTCGGGTTTCCTTGTTTATCATCGTCCCGGTAATTTTAACGCGTACATTTGATGTGTTATCGGGAGACTATCGCCTGTTGCCCGCGTGTTGAGAATGCGCCATTAACACAGCGTTAGTTTTATGCAATAGACGGCGTTATGTAACATTGCGTTAACCTGGGTTGGCGATAATTATCACCCATTCTTGAGAACATCCCCCTTCATTTACTAAGCCTTGGAAGAGGCCATTCCTAGAGCAGAATCCAAAGAAGGTATATTCTCCCCTCCCTGAACATCTGGTAGATCACAAATGTGGGGCTCAAGAGGGCATGGTTGAATACTATGATACCCGGTTAGGTAGCTGTAGGGCAAACTAACATTACTCACCCAACAATATCATTTGATATTGGAACCAAAGGGACACAGTTTGAATTTGACATGAACATGCAATACACCCCCCAAAAAACACAAGAGCAAAGGAAGCACCCAAATCGGAAGAGAGAACTCACTGGAGATACACAGTGAGAACACAGATGCCATGACTATGGTGACTCCAAATTCAAATTATTTGTGCCAACTCCTTGGTAATGCTAGGCCTCATGGGTCATCCGGCTAAAAGTAACTGAAACTGAAAAAAGTTTTTATTGTTTGATTAATTAAAACCTTACAATATATATGCAATAAATCTTCATTATAAAATCAGTTATAAAAAACGTATAAACTTCAAATTTGTTACACTATTTACATGTTATGTACTTCCTAGATTACATTCTTTCAATTTTTGATGTTCTAACTTAATTCTCAATTGCGTTAGAAACCTTACAAAAGCTGAGCTTAAAATTATATTGTCCGTATGGAGGCATCTTATCAGTGCTTGTGTGCAATTCCTTATTACACGAACATTAAAATGACTCTTTAGAATAGATATTCTTTCAACTTTCAGTTCTGGACAAACACACAGGAGGTGCAAAATATTCTCTTTGCCAAGTTTGCATAGGTTACAAGCCATTGGTCCCTCTGTTCTCAACCATGGCATTAGATGACATGTGCCCGGAAATGCTCCAAAAGCGAGCTTTTATAAAAAATATAAAAAAATCACAGACCAAGGAATTTTGAGGTACGGTTGCACTTTTACTCTGGTATAGCCATTCAAGAGAGGCCCTGCATGTTTTCTTGTTGAGAAGGTATCTTTATCCAGGAGTAGTGATAAATGCTTTGTTGTACTATTAATGACTTTTTTAAAGGAGTTCAAAGTAATTGGCATTTCCCAGAGTGAGTTTACTGAATATTCCTCTAATGATGTAAATAGATATTTCGACGCCTGGACTTTCAAGTTTGAGTTTATTTCCTGCCACAATAGTTTGGACAATTGATTTACAGTATCATTTTTTATCCTTTTCCACACTTTAATTAATTGACCTTTTCGCGCAAGTACCTGATTAGTTATCCCAAATTCCATTTGTATCTGCGCAGGTGATGCATTATGTGGGAATAAGAATAGGGCTTTATAGATTTTTGTGACTGCATTGTTGATTATTACTGAGTCGTTTCCACACAATGCTTCACCATATGTCAAAGTTGGTAAAAGTTTTGCTGATAATACTTTCAATAATGGTCCATAACTCTGCCCTCCTAAGGATTTCTATAGGATTCTGAATGGGACTAACAATGTTTTAGCTCTCCGTTGTATATCAATCTTATGTGGTTGATATGAATCTCGTTCATCAAATAGTACTCCTAAATATCTATATGTATGCACTTGCTCTAGTTGCGAGTTATCCAGAAACCATTTATACTTATGTTTGGACCTTGAGTATTTGTTTATCTCCATAATTTTTGTCTTTGATTCATTTATCACCATTCTATTTTCTTTGGAGTAAGTAGTTATCCTATTTAACAGGCGTTGTAGTCCAACCTTAGTTTGGCTAAGTGGATAATATCATCTGCATATAGCAGGTTTGATTTCGGAGTATTGGCTAATTTAGGTGGGCAAGCATTCACCTCATCCCAAGGCTTGCGTTAGGTCAGCTAAAAATAAATTAAAAAGCAACAAGGCCAATACACATCCTTGTTTCAAACCTGATGCTGTTGGTATTTTTTCTGTTACTGTTAGGCCATCTCCCATCCGAACGCTGACCCATGTGTCAGTGTAAAGAAGTTGGATTAATTTTAAAAGTGAGGGTGGGATACCTTGATCTATTAACTTCTGCCACAAAAGATCTCTATGCACCCAGTCAAAGGCAGCCTTAAAATCTACAAAGCACAGGTATAGTGATTGCTTTTTAGTAATGTATTTATCCATTAGACTGATAACACAAGGATATTTGTTGTAGTGTCTAATCCTTGTGTAAATCCAGTTTGATTAGGAGGTATTATCTGCTTTTCTCTTACCCATTCTGCTAGGTTAGATAACAGTACTACGCTCTACTCAAGAAACCAACAGCGGACCCCACCCACCTCAAGAATTACCGCCCCATCTCGCTTCTCCCGTTTCCAGCCAAAGTCATCGAGAAGACCGTCAACAAGCAGATGGCCGCCTTCCTCGAGACGAACGGATCCCTCGACCCCTCACAGTCCGGCTTCCGAGCCAAACACAGCACCGAGACCGCCCTCATCGCCGCCACCGATGACATCCGAGCTCTGATGGACAATGGAGAAACAGCGGCCCTCATCCTCCTAGACCTCTCCGCGGCATTCGACACGGTCTGCCACCGCACCCTAGTACGGCGCCTCAGCAACATCGGAATCCAGGACAAGGCGCTGGAATGGATCATCTCCTTCCTCGACGGAAGAACACAGCGAGTCCGCCTACCACCGTACAAGTCAGAGGCCTCCGAAGTCATCTGCGGCGTCCCCCAAGGATCATCCCTGAGCCCCACCCTCTTCAACGTCTGCATGAGCCCCCTCGCGGCCATCGTACGCAAACACCACCTCAGCATAATCTCCTACGCCGACGACACCCAGCTGATCCTCTCCCTGACCAACGACCCCGCCGCCGCCAGAGCCAACCTGCACGAAGGGATGAAAGAGGTAGCCGAGTGGATGACGACCAGCTGCCTGAAACTGAACACGGACAAGACGGAGGTCCTCATCCTGGGCTCCTCACCCTCCGCCTGGGACGACTCCTGGTGGCCTCCCGCCCTGGGCACCGCACCCAAACCGACAGACCATGCACGAAACCTGGGCTTCATCCTGGACTCCTCCCTCTCCATGACCAGGCAAGTCAACAGCGTCTCCTCGGCGTGCTTCAACATCCTACGCATGCTACGGAAGATCTTCTGGTGGATCCCCACAGAGACCAGGAAGACCGTCACCCAGGCCCTCGTCACCAGCCGACTGGACTACGGCAACGCCCTCTACGCCGGGACCACCGCCAAGCTCCAGAAGAGACTCCAGCGGATCCAAAAGCCTCAGCCAGACTCATCCTCGACATCCCACGATCCAGCCACATCTCCGGACATCTGAGAGACCTTCACTGGCTCCCCGTCAACAAGAGAATCACCTTCCGCCTCCTCACCCACGCACACAAAGCCCTACACGACCAAGGCCCGAGCTACCTCAACAGCCGAGTCAACTTCTACGCTCCCAAACGCCACCTCCGATCAGCCAACCACGCCCTCGCCGCCGTCCCCCGCATCCGAAGAGCGACTACAGGAGGAAGGTCCTTCTCCTACCTGGCCGCCAAGACCTGGAACTCCCTCCCGTCCGACCTGCGCCTGACCCAAGACCACCTCTCCTTCAGGAAGAAGCTGAAGACCTGGCTGTTCGAGCAGTAGCGGCACCCACCCCCCCCCAGCGCCTTGAGACCCTACGGGTATGTAGCGCGCTTTATAAGTGTCACTGATTGATTGATTGAGTACAACTGCAAATAGTTTAGCATCGGTATCCTGGAGCGTAATGAGTCTGTAATTTTCTGTCAAAGACCAATCTCCTTTTTTTTTTTAAATGGGGGCTATCAGCGATCCCTTTCATGTTTCAGGTATCGATGATGACCTTACAATTTCCTTAAAAACCTTCGTCAGATATCCTGACCATAAACTGGGGTTGCACTTATAAAGTGCAAACGGGACACCATTTGGGCCTGGCGCACCATTTTTTTGTTTCTGGACTAATATTTCTATATTTGTTATATGGATTTCTTGTATCTTGTCATTCCTTATTGGTTTGAACATTTTAGCCCTAGGTTTCAATTGCATTGAATCCCCAGCAGGATTTAGATGTATAAACAGGAACCTGATCCACTCGTTCTTGGTTAAGGATGATGTTACAACTATTCTGTTTGATCGTGCTAAACTGTTTCTCAACGTCCAGAATTTTCTGGAGTTTGATTGTTTACTGCAAAAGATTACTTTAGCCCAAAGATCATTTTGCTTTTTATTCTTTTCATCCCACAATAACTTCTGTAGGTTATGATTGACCCCTTTTAGTTTTAAACCCAAATCCATATTTTTAGGATTCTTTTTTATCTGTCTCCTCAATCGATTACGTGATCTTTTCAGAATCCTTGTTGTTTCAGTTACAGTAATTTTATTCTCTGTTTCAGCTTGTACCTTTTATTTTTTGAAAAAAATGTTCTTGAAAGATTTAACACGTTTTTGTATAAAATCCACCCATTGTTCAATTGCAGTTAAGATGTTATCTTCAAAACACGTTCCCACCAATTTAAGGGCCGTCTTATTAGTGTCTTCTTTATTGTGCTACTTCCAAATTAATTTCTTATAGTTTACTGAGCCCGTCTGACCTGGCAATGTTCCATATTCAGTTTGCTTGTGTACAATCAAATTAGTAATAAGAATTTGTTGACTGTGATCACTCTCCGATGCTTTTACAATTGAAAAAGAGATCACGTTAATAAAGATATTCAAGGATACCACGGTATAATACATTTTTGATTTATGATCCTGCAATTGGAATGTCCAAGCCGGTGGTGAGTCTTGGGGTAACCTCCCATTTTAGATTTGTAGGCCCAGCGCTTCTAAGTCTTTAACAAAAGTTGCACCTGTTTGGGTTGTGAAGGTGTTAGGAATAGTTGGAAGTGTTTGCCACGGAATTGCCCAGAGATAATCTTGTTCCTGAATTAACTCATCTCTCATATTGGGTACAAACAGATTTAAATTGAAATCCCCTGATATATTGTACTGTGTGAAAGGGTCATCCATCATCAGCTGAGATAGCATTGCAATCAGGGTGGTAGTCATAGTGCTTCTCGCGCTTGCTATGGGATGTATATAAACATTTATAATAAGCAGGTTTTTTAAGTGGTTATTTAACATATACCGCATCTTTACTATCAATAAGTTTGGGTTATTTGTATCGATTTGCTTGTGTTCCATTCTTAATTCTAAAGCAACAAATGTGGCTAAACCCCCACTGGGGCGCCCGCATTTACTTTGTTTGATTGCAGGCTCAAAGTATCCTTTGTATCCCTCAAGCATTACAGGGTTAGTAGACCAGGTTTCATGTAGAAGTATAACATGATTATAACTGGACATTGGTGATAAATAAACATTGCTTATTTTTCTTCGTAGGCCATTAATATTCCATGAATTAATATTCCATGAGCATATTTTTAATATTTCAATATGTTTTTCTGGTGGGGATTCAAAGGTATAACAAAAGGTTTCCTATTATACTGTTAGCTGTGTCCTGTTGACTTTTATTCCCCCGCTGAAAAAAGCTTCCTTTACATTTATAATTAGTTCAGCTACAAATATAGTGTCCAATGTTATCAGTATCATTTCCTTACTACTATCGGACTTTGTAAGAAATCTGATGGATTCAATGTTTTCACTTGTGATTTTTTCTAGTGAGCGAATAGATTTAAATAGGTGGAGAATATTTCCTCTATTTTGGCTATCGTGACTGCCTCTTTAACAATATTCGGGGACAAAGATCAATTGTGGTTTATCATGTACTGTTGTCTTCGGACTTCCCTAATCTATAGCGGGTAGGAGGTCGTAATTTGAGTGCTGCTGAGGCTCGTTGTCATTATCCTTTATACCTTCGTAGGTCTTGTTTTTTTGCCGTTGGAGATCCTGAGGACTATTATAATTTATGCCCTGAGTTGATCCTAGCATTTCATTGGTTAGTTGACTGTCCATGTCTTCTTTCCACATATCATTGTTTTTTTCAGTTGTAGCTAACTTCTTAGCTGTTTCCATCTTTTCACATATACTGTGTGGTAAATTATATGGAGCTTGAATTTTTCTTTGAAATATTGCTTGTATTTGGTTTTCACTCTCATCCTCTCTTCCCCTCTTGATCCTCTCATTTATGGTTGGAATTTTTTTATTATCCATCTTTTCCACCTGTACCTGCATTGTTCTTTGAATTGTTTGAAGGAGATGCTTCTACTGCTGTTTGCAATGACATAATAGCCTCCACTTGATCCTTCATAAAATCAAATTTATGAGGGATTTTTGAGGACTTTTCAAACATTCGTGCAATAGAAGAAATAAGAGATTGGTTCCCTCCTACTGCATTTGCTTTTAATTTTGGTGCCGTTAGTGCCTGAATTTTCTTGTTCTTCTTGTACTAGTTGCAGAGGTTCTTTCTCTGCCTGAGCGCATAGTGAAACCACTCCAACTCCAACCACTCCGACCAGTTCCTTTACCTGTATCTTTACTTTCTTATGCAGCAGCAGTCCAAATGTAGTCCAAATGTAGGCAGGGCCTCGTGGAGGGCCTTGAGGCCTCGGGGGGAACACAGGTTGCGTCCAGATCAACTATGCCACTATGCCACCCCTGCGTCCTCCTCGCACACTCTCTACAGCTTCCGTTGCTGTAAGTGCTGTAGCTTGCAGCGGTACTTGATAACGGGGTGCCTTTAGGCCTGCCTTTCATCTTCCTTCTAATTCTACAGTCTCCACCGGGTTTTACATCTGCAGCACTCCTCTTCCGTACCAGTTCCAGCTCCTACACTTCACCTTAGCTCCTATACGTGCTCAATCCAGCTTGTACTGCCAGTTATAAGTGATTCTTGTATTATTTTCATTAATATTCACTTTTAATTGTAGAAAGTTTGCCCAAATCAAGATGAACCTATAAGGAATAAATATTGGCTTAGTGTGCTTTTACGTGTTTTAAAGAATAATTATAGCAGTGCGAATTTTGAGGTAGAACAGAGGGTTACACTGCCAGCCCATAACCGGCGTAGCACAGGCTAGCACCAACCAGTGTTGTAAATTAGCATAAATGGGTTAGCGTTAGCAGAAGCCATCTAATGTTTAGAAGTTGTCTTATCCGCTTTTTAGAAGCCATTTTAGTTTCTGGAGGCCATCTTGTCTACCATGTGCTGCCATGTGCTCACTATGTGCATTGTCCTACCTTCCTTTTAGCTGCGCCTGAAGTCTGCCTAGTAACAGGATATATTTAGCCTCCTCCACTTCCACGCATGCTCAGAAATGCCTGGTAGAGTCTGCATCTGTTACTGATTAGTTTTACATAGGAATGTGTTCACTACGTTCTGAAAACTGTTAGCTCCTCCCACTTGGTTCAACAAAGAGAAACTATACGTCCATATTAGGTATTCTTTGCGTGCTCACAGGAGCCAAGACTGCCCCTTTCATGTATGCTTACTGTGTAAGTCTGAAAATGTATATAAGGCGCCAGCCTTCTGAATTCCTCAGACTGTCTCATTCATTTGCCATGGCTTTTGGGCGACGCAGCCTCACCTCATATGAGTGTAATAAACTGTCCTTTGATATTTCAGAGTTCTGTGTCAGTCTCTTACTGCTTTATGGACTACGTATTAGTGACACCCCTGAAAGGCAGGATTTTGAATTACAACACCAGGAAGACTTATAGCCCCGCTGGCACTCTGCAGCACCGCTGCACCACTGCTGGAATCTGAGCCAAAAGGCAGCTCAGCTCTCACCCCCGGCTCTGCCCTCACTTACAATTACTTATTGGAAGTAATTGTTGGCAATTATTTGACAGGAGTGGGTGTGGGGGTAGAACAGAACCACGGTCACCTGCTGTCCGAGCCCCGCCGCATCAGCGTCCGCAGGCACCCTCAGGGACCCAATCCCGCTACCCACAAATTCCGCCAAAGACTCCAAACACAGGCGGGAATCAGCCGCCGGCGCTCATTGCAGAAAAGATGCCCAGGCCTTTGTAGAAGTGGGAACCAGCTACCGGAGGGTGCAAAAGACACTAAAAAGTAAATGTTTAGCACCTGCTATGCCCTCAATTTCAGGAGAAAAGGGCCTACAGATATCTGGCCCTGTCTACTTCTAATATCTAAATATTCAGCAGATACCTACTATTCTAGAAACTAAATAATGGGGCTGTTTTTCATCCCAGGGTTCTGAGTGACATCAAGGCAACTCTAGCTTGGCTCTTGCTGTCCATTTGATGTCATTAGGAACACATTTATGAAATAATTTCCATTATTTGCTGTTACCTATGTATATTTCTTTTTGAAAATCTAAAACCATATTTTAAGATTATGAAACCATTATTGAACACTTTTGGAAATATGGCGCAAAAATAATATCTTTAAAATACAAAAAAATAAGAAACAAAAACACATTCGAAATAAATAAAAGAAACTAATGTAAACACTATATAGTTGTCAATTATATAGGCACACAATTAAGGTTGTAAAATATATTAACTAGTATATAATTTACAAAAACTACCCACCCACTCCCACAAAAAACCCCAACAGTCTGAAGAAAAAGTAATCCATCATTTCACTATTTTAAATAAAGTAAAAAAAATCATCATAACATAAATAATGAAAACACATAAAATATAATAAAGCAGCATATTAACAATATTATAATGAACAATACTTAAAACTACAATATGATTTGATTTTTTGATTTATAAAGCGCAGCGAATGCCCGGAAGCGTCTTGGCGCTGAGGACTAAGGGTCGAGACTAGACAGGTGCGAGAAGGAGTTAAAAGTCTACTCGGAACAGCCAGGTCTTTAGAGATTTCCTGAATGAAATGAGATAAGGACTGTTCTTAATTGTGAGAGGCAAAAGATTCCAGGGGCATATTACCAAGAAATAGCGATAATTATCGCTATTGCTTGGTTAGGGACAAAAATTTACCGCTGAGCTGCGGCGATTTTTACCGCAAATAAACCTTGGTATTACCAAGGTTTACCGCAAATGCGATAAAAATCGCCGCAATGCATGAATATCGCTGAAAAGTCAGCGATATTCATGCATTACCGAGCTAATGCTCTTAGCTATGTTATCCACCTCCCATTTGATAACATGGCTAAGAACTGCTCAGGGTAGGTGTTAGCTTTTGGAGATATTCGGGCTTAGCGCGAATATCTCCAAAAGTTGGTAATAGGAGATAGCGATGTTAGCGACTGTTTTCAGTCGCTAACATCTTGGCACGCCCACTTTGCATGTCATTAGTGATAAATATCACTGACATGCAAAGTGGGGCTCAAGATGGTCGCTATCTCCTACTAGCTGTCGCTAACTGGTGTTAGCGACAGCTAGGTAATAGGGAGATAATTTTATCTCCGCTTTCTTGGCTTTTAAAGCCAAAAAAGCGGAGATAAACCCCCTTGATAATATGCCCCATTCCAGAGTTTAGCAGATCTTAGCAGGAAACTTCTACCTCCCCAACAAGCCTGCTTGAAACTGGGGACTTGAAGTAGTTTCTGTTACGCAGATCTAAGGTTCCTAGATGGCACATAGCACTTTATCCTAGACGTCAGGTAGGAAGTACCCCTTCCCTGGAGAGCTTTGAACGTAATGCAAAGTGACTTAAAAAGGATTCTTTTCTGGACCGGCAACCAATAAAGCGCTGCTAGCCACTGGGACACTGGTTCACGCTTAGGAATGTTCAGGATCAATCTGGCAGCTGCTTTCTGCAGACGTTGGAGCTTACTCAAATACAGGGATTGGATCCCTAGATACAATGCATTGCCATAATCCAGCCTGGAAATGGCAAGGGCAGTTATCACGGTCTTCAGGGCTCAGGGGAAATAAAAGATCGAATCTTCCTAATCAATTTTAATATGTCCCAAAAGCTGGCCATAAGGCAATTAATATGGTTGTCGAAGGTCAGCCGACAATCGAACATCACCCCTAGGTTTAGACCTTGAAAACTGATGTGGGGCATTCGCCCAGTTCAGTGGGCCACCATTTTGAGGATTTATGATTGTAAAAAAGTAAATTCTGATATATTTACCTTTAATAACTGCCCAAAATATTGGTAGTAGTCACGGTATTTTGAACACAATATTTTCGAGTTGATATTTAGGTAGCTTATTCTGTATCCGCTATAATATCATTTGGCTATAAACAAAAAAAAACATTATGCGAATAGAACAATTTTACAAAATGTTAAATTGAAGCCCAAATTTCATTTTTAATGTTGATTTTATTTACATCTATCTGATCTAAAGTATTGGAGACTGTCGCTGCTAAATTATGTTGTACGTAATTCTAGGTAGAAATATTAAAGCATTGTTTCTAGAGATTTTACAGTCAGCATTCCTTTGGGAAGGATTCTCAAAGGGAAGGATATTGATTAATTTTTTTAACAGAAGTGTGATTGGATAGTATTGTTTCTTGTATTACTTAGCTAGCAGCGTGTTAATTTCGTGACACATTGCTACAAACTATTTAACTAAGCAGGGATTTTTGTTTGCTTTCTGTCAGAAAACAATTATGTTTCTGTCAGCTGTGATGTTTCATTGTTCGACATTCCATTCTTAATTTGACATTGGGCCAGTCTACACACACTGTGCATACAAGCATGTTGCGTAAAGCCCGATATGCATGCTTTTATAATTCTTTACAAAACGTTACTGAAGCTTGAATATGTCCTTCAGAAACCGTCAGGTTAGAGGAACCGTGAACCACAGTTGGCAGAGAAAATGATTGTAGTCTTGTGTCATGGAAATTAAACCTAACCCGCTGCAATATTCCCTTCCTGGAACAGCCCTTCTGAATGTCGTGCGTGAAAAATGAAAGTGTTTGTGTGTGTGCGTGTGTATGTCAAATTCAGGACAGGTCACTGTCGCATAAATTGAGCACTTCAAGGACGGGTAGTAAAAGTGAAGCACTATGGGCCAGTATCACATAACGTAAGTGCTAGCTCAAGACAGGACACTTCCAGAGTTATGGACTGGCTGACGCCTTAAATAATTTAAGGCCCAGAGGAGCGATGTTTTACAAACTTGTGCCATGGTGAATGGCTGCTTGTTCCGAGAACTAAAGGCATCTGCTGATTTGTGCTAGAAATACAGCAACATTTGATGGTATCTCTAAATCAAATAAAAAAGCACAGGAACACACACAACACGAGAACTGCAGTACAATTCCACATCACATTGTCTTTATGGAGCACAAAACCACTACAGCACAAACAACCACGCACTCTATCACACCACAACAAAATGATACACTGCAAATGTGCGCAAACACTCATGTCATGCCTTACAACATCCAGAAATATGCTTTCATATTACGGTGGTAAACGGTATGCCTTATTTACCACTAAATATAGGACATAATGAGAACCAAACATGTTTGGTGATCTAGCCCTGGACATGCTAATTTATTTCTTGTTTTACCACATTTTGTGTTGATTTACCACCTAAATAAAGAAGAGCTACAGCACATCTGTAAACAACTTTTCATGATTTGTCATGTGATATTTATGACCTGCGGCGTTTGGCAGAAAATGTACCAAAAAGTGCTGACATCACTAAAGTAAACAAAAGAACATAACATTTGCATACACAAAGTAGCAAAGCAAAACAAACTATAAATGAGACAACACAACAAAAAAGACAGAAAGTTAAAACAAAACAGAAACATCAGTAAAATACAATATCACATTTCAATAATGCAGCACAACAATACAAAAAGCACCGCGACATAACTTGTATTTGTAAAGAGCGCATTCACTCAAGGGTATCTTGGAGCATAATAACAGATGTTTACTGTTAACCAATGGTACTCATTTTATTAACCTCAGAAGGATGAAAGGTTGAGTGGACCTGCTGGGGTTTGAACCTGTGTCCATGGCTACACAGTGGATGCAGTTCCAGTAAACCACCTGACCCAGACCAAAGAAACGCAACACATCACAACAAAATGCCATACATTAAACGCAACACATCACCACAAAAAAATGCCAAACATCACATATGAACAAATATTCTTGTCACACATTACCATCTCCAGAAATCTGCTTTTCTACAATCACTGTAAAAGGTGTTTGTTCCATGCACTCCCTTAATTACCACCAAGGACATGAAATAGTGGCAGTCAAAAATATTGTCAATATTTTGTGTTCTGGCTCCGTAAGGGATAAGTTCAGACATGCCTCTACCACAGTTCTTTGATGGCTGTACAAGTAATGGAAGGGCCGTTTTACTTTACCAACTTTCTCAGGGGTAAATTGTTGTTTGTTACTGATATACTGAAGGAATGATTCCTTTGGGCTGAAAGTGTAGCAGTATGTGTTGACATTTCTAAAGTAATAACAAAACGAATAGGGAGTACGAGGGTCACAGGGATGTTTAAAGACCTGCCCTGGTTGAATCCCCTAATCTATATATATATCTATATATATATATATATATATATATATCTATATATATATATATATATATATATATATATATATATATATATATATATATATATATATATATATATATATATATATATATATATATATATATATATATATTACACAAAAAACCAGGGGGTCTAATTAGAAGAGGGTCACAGGGATGTTTAAAGACCTGCCCTGGTTGAATCCCCTAATCTATATATATATCTATATATATATATATATATATATATATATATATCTATATATATATATATATATATATATATATATCTATATATATATATATATATATATATATAGATATATATATATATATAAATATATATATATATATATATATATATATATATATATATATTAAGGCATGGTTCTTTCTACTCAAAAAGAACGGAGAGACTCAGGGGGGTACTGTTGGAGGCTGTATTTATTCCATAGAACATAAGGCATGACGCGTTTCGACGTAATGTCTTTATCAAACGCCAGTTCTTGCCCCACACTAGCTGCAGTCCTCTTGTGTGTCTCCAGTCGCACCGCCTTCAATGGAAGTCCTGGTTAGTCGGGCCATATGCACCAAAACACCAATAGCCCATGTAGTGAACTACCAGTCCCAGAATACCCTGCCACGGTGTTCCAGGTAAGTGCTGCTCCCAACTGCGGTGTGCTCCGCGTGAAACCAGGTTGTGGTTCGGAGCGCTGTTTCAGGCTGCAGCTGTCAGGACACTCGGAGCAAATTTCACCTCCCCAGTCCCCTTAACGCCTCGCACCACACAGTTCCACTCCTGGGGCTGGCCTGGGAAACCTCAATGCAGTGACTGGGGCCCCTCCACGTAGTCGCAAACTGCTTCCAGCGGCCAAAGTGCACGGGTGGGTGTGGTGGGTTGGAGCATATCACCATCGTGAAAACCAATGAAATGCCGAAGCTGTCCGGATTGCTCCTCCCACTTGATCGAGGCGGGCCTCTCCAATGCACGTCCTGGACCTGCGTGCAGATAAGTTAAGGCATGGTTCTTTCTACTCAAAAAGAACGGAGAGACTCAGGGGGGTACTGTTGGAGGCTGTATTTATTCCATAGAACATAAGGCATGACGCGTTTCGACGTAATGTCTTTATCAAACGCCAGTTCTTGCCCCACACTAGCTGCAGTCCTCTTGTGTGTCTCCAGTCGCACCGCCTTCAATGGAAGTCCTGGTTAGTCGGGCCATATGCACCAAAACACCAATAGCCCATGTAGTGAACTACCAGTCCCAGAATACCCTGCCACGGTGTTCCAGGTAAGTGCTGCTCCCAACTGCGGTGTGCTCCGCGTGAAACCAGGTTGTGGTTCGGAGCGCTGTTTAAGGCTGCAGCTGTCAGGACACTCGGAGCAAATTTCACCTCCCCAGTCCCCTTAACGCCTCGCACCACACAGTTCCACTCCTGGGGCTGGCCTGGGAAACCTCAATGCAGTGACTGGGGCCCCTCCACGTAGTCGCAAACTGCTTCCAGCGGCCAAAGTGCACGGGTGGGTGTGGTGGGTTGGAGCATATCACCATCGTGAAAACCAATGAAATGCCGAAGCTGTCCGGATTGCTCCTCCCACTTGATCGAGGCGGGCCTCTCCAATGCACGTCCTGGACCTGCGTGCAGATAAGTTAAGGCATGGTTCTTTCTACTCAAAAAGAACGGAGAGACTCAGGGGGGTACTGTTGGAGGCTGTATTTATTCCATAGAACATAAGGCATGACGCGTTTCGACGTAATGTCTTTATCAAACGCCAGTTCTTGCCCCACACTAGCTGCAGTCCTCTTGTGTGTCTCCAGTCGCACCGCCTTCAATGGAAGTCCTGGTTAGTCGGGCCATATGCACCAAAACACCAATAGCCCATGTAGTGAACTACCAGTCCCAGAATACCCTGCCACGGTGTTCCAGGTAAGTGCTGCTCCCAACTGCGGTGTGCTCCGCGTGAAACCAGGTTGTGGTTCGGAGCGCTGTTTCAGGCTGCAGCTGTCAGGACACTCAGAGCAAATTTCACCTCCCCAGTCCCCTTAACGCCTCGCACCACACAGTTCCACTCCTGGGGCTGGCCTGGGAAACCTCAATGCAGTGACTGGGGCCCCTCCACTTAGTCGCAAACTGCTTCCAGCGGCCAAAGTGCACGGGTGGGTGTGGTGGGTTGGAGCATATCACCATCGTGAAAACCAATGAAATGCCGAAGCTGTCCGGATTGCTCCTCCCACTTGATCGAGGCGGGCCTCTCCAATGCACGTCCTATATATATATTACACAAAAAACCAGGGGGTCTAATTAGAAGCTCTTCCGTAAGCCTCTAGAGGCCTGACACCATCAATACAGTGAGTCTAAGGCGCCAAGCCCTTTATAGCCACATAATAAGTAATGGACACAGAAAGTAGAGAAACACAGGACGAAAGTGATTGTTGGTGAGACTCAAAAGAGTCAGTGGATTCCCATCAATTTATTGTGATGATCAAGCTTCTCATTTGGTCCTCCAACTATTGGGATGGTCTGTCTCTTGATCATTGAGACTGAGAACCAAACCAACTGTAACAGACACTAAAAATGGGTCAAGCCCACAATCACATTTCCGACCATAAGAGAAGTAATCAGTGGGAAAAGTGCAGTGCATGAAAAATTATATACAAAGGGTGGCGAGGTAAAATGGGACTTGGAGTTTCCGTGGTGCGCTTGCAGTGTTCCCTTTGGTAAGGTCTTTCGTCTTGCCTGCAAAATAAAGTTTATTGATCACCTTAGTAAGTAATGAATCCAGGGTCACAGACTTTTTAAGCATGGCAATGTACTTTTCAAGTTTGTTGAGTTCCAAACCGCAGTCTCGCAGGCTGGTTTACCTTCTCCCCAGCCTGCGATGGTGCTCCTCCCCACGGCTGGCTGCCGTGAATAATCTTGAAACCAATGTGCCGGCGCACGGGAGATCACGCAACATTGCCAACAGTGAGCTGCAGCCCGGTTCCTCAGTTCATATTTAATGTTGGAATGCCAACGCGTTTCAGGATAACAATCCCTTCTTCATGGGCAGCAGGTAAGTGATTGAGGAGGCGCACCACTTGTCAATTTGCACGTTTTTTATTCCTCATTAGTATGCACGCCCAGAGGGCCCGGTTTGATTGCCTTCTGGGACTTGGAGTTTCCGTGGTGCGCTTACAGTGTTCCCTTTGGTAAGGTCTTTCGTCTTGCCTGCAAAATAAAGTTTATTGATCACCTTAGTAGGTAATGAATCCAGGGTCACAGACTTTTTAAGCATGGCAATGTACTTTTCAAGTGTGTTGAGTTCCAAACCGCAGTTTCGCAGGCTGGTTTACCTTCTCCCCAGCCTGCGATGGTGCTCCTCCCCACGGCTGGCTGCCGTGAATAATCTTGAAACCAATGTGCCGGCGCACGGGAGGTCATGCAACATTGCCAACAGTGAGCTGCAGCCCAGTTCCCCAGTTCATATTTAATCTTGGAATGCCAACGCGTTTCAGGATAACAATCCTTTCTTCATGGGCAGCAGGTAAGTAACTGAGGAGGCGCACCACTTGTCAATTTGCACGTTTTTTATTCCTCATTAGTATGCACGCCCAGAGGGCGTGGTTTGATTGCCTTCTGGGACTTGGAGTTTCCGTGGTGCGCTTGCAGTGTTCCCTTTGGTAAGGTCTTTCGTCTTGCCTGCAAAATAAAGTTTATTGATCACCTTAGTAGGTAATGAATCCAGGGTCACAGACTTTTTAAGCATGGCAATGTACTTTTCAAGTGTGTTGAGTTCCAAACCGCAGTCTCGCAGGCTGGTTTACCTTCTCCCCAGCCTGCGATGGTGCTCCTCCCCACGGCTGGCTGCCGTGAATAATCTCGAAACCAATGTGCCGGCGCAGGGAGGTCACGCAACATTGCCAACAGTGAGCTGGAGCCCGGTTCCCCAGTTAATTTTTAATCTTGGAATGCCAACGCGTTTCAGGATAACAATCCCTTCTTCATGGGCATCAGGTAAGTGATTGAGGAGGCGCACCACTTGTCAATTTGTATGTTTTTTATTCCTCATTAGTATGCATGCCCAGAGGGCGTGGTTTGATTGCCTTCTGGGACTTGGAGTTTCCGTCGTGTGCTTGCAGTGTTCCCTTTGGTAAGGTCTTTCGTCTTGCCTGCAAAATAAATTTTATTAACCACCTTAGTAGGTAATGAATCCAGGGTCACAGACTTTTTAAGCATGGCAATGTACTTTTCAAGTTTGTTGAGTTCCAAACCGCAGTCTCGCAGGCTGGTTTACCTTCTCCCCAGCCTGCGATGGTGCTCCTCCCCACTGCTGGCTGCCGTGAATAATCTTGAAACCAATGTGCCGGCGCACGGGAGGTCACGCAACATTGCCAACAGTGAGCTGCAGCCCGGTTCCCCAGTTCATATTTAATCTTGGAATGCCAACGCGTTTCAGGATAACAATCCCTTCTTCATGGGCAGCAGGTAAGTGATTGAGGAGGCGCACCACTTGTCAATTTGCACGTTATTTATTCCTCAAGCATTGTCATGGGTAAATCTTTGAGGAAGCAAGCTATTTGTAGTACTGATACCACTACGATACAAAGTGAATCTGACTCTGCCTCACTTACATCAACCAGTGACACTGATGATATTAGGCCTGGTACCTTGAATTCACTGCAAACAGCAACAATGAACTTTTTGCTAGTGGACAAAATGAATTTTGTAAGCGAGGACCGGCGGTATTCCTTGCACCCCCACAAACCTCTGTATGTGGAAGGAAACCAGCAAGCAAAAGGAGGCATGAAAGAAGGGTCAGACATAAGCAAGCCTTCAACAAGAGGCAATGCAAGGCGGATCTGGAAAAAACAATAACTAATACAGAGAACACGGTGATCAACATGACTGACTTAGCACTTTCCAAAGCTGAAGAACAGCTTCTCTCATTGGGGTTATCTTTTTGCCCAAACAATCTCTTCTCTTACAATCAAATGCGGATTGACCTATTTAAATTTATTAGGAAAATCAAACTGATAAAGTACTTTCAACTGAATACATTTCAAGGCAAAACAGTCGCATCTCCAAATAGCAACACTGTTGAAGGTATACAGGTCAAAGACAATCCAAATCTGCAAATGCTATATGATTTAGCTCATGAAGATGATGAAGGGGAAGTGCCAACTGTCTCAGTCAAGTGCTCAATGTATGTAAACCTATTCCCAGTCCTTTTCGCTCAAAATCTACCTTTTTACCTCTTATGCCTAAAGATGCAATCGATGTCTTTGGTGATAGAGTGATCATGGAATTAAAAACTCTAAATAGAACAGTTATGACACAATCACGTAAAAAAGACTATCGGAATCAACAGTACAATACTCTCATCAAAAAACTCCAAAATTAATCGGATGTGATTATCAATAAATCCGACAAAGGTGGGAACATTGTTTTATGGTCAAAAAAGATTATTTGATTGAGGCTGATCGTCATTTAAAGGACTTAACTTGCTACAAAAAGTCAACCAAATATGAAATGAGGAAAGCTGAAGAATCAATACGTAAAAAGATACATCAATGGCGGAGGAAAGGACTGATTACCAAAGAGGAAACTAGTTTTTTTAATTTAATGAATACCCCAATACATCAGTCCTTTATTTCCTTCCAAAAGTTCACAAGCTAACTCAACCGGTGCCTGGCGGGCCGATCATCGCTGCCCAGGGTAGTAATAATGAAAATCTGTCCATATATGTTGATTATTTTTTACCGCCGTATGTGAACAGCTTGCCTTCTTTTCTAAAAGACAGTACTGATTTTCTCAACAAGGTTAATGAAGTAATTTGGAGTCCTGACTTCTTTTTAATTGTGATGGAAATTGAGTCCCTATATACAAGTATCAACCATAGCCATTTCATTAGGGCTGCTAAACATTTTCTAGATGAGCGTGATATATCCTTGAGGGAACACAATGTTATGTTGCTGCATATTATTGAATTATGTTTAACCACTAATTTCTTCCAATTCAATAATGAGATCTACCAGCAGTTGCATGGTGTCACAATGAGTTCATGCTTCTCCCCCAGCTATTCATGTTTACATGTTGGTTGGTGGGAGAAGCATGTTCTCAGAACGGCCCACGGTCACTGGTGGAATCACATTGCGCACTACTGGAGATATATTGACAACGTTTGTCTCATATGGAAAGGGTCTAAGGATGAAGCCATACAGTTTGTCAATGATATTAACATCAATGATCTTAATCTTAGATTTACCGCAACCATTGACAAGACTAAGGTAGAATTTCTGGATTTTTTACTATATGTTGAAGAAGGAGTACTGCAGAATAAGCTACATCGTAAGTCTACTGCCGGTAACTCCATCCTGCATGCCCAGAGTTCACATCCTAGGCACATTATTAACAGCATACCATATAGCGAATTTATTCGCATACGTCGCATCAGTAGTTTAGAAAAGGTATCTGGACAGTGTCAAATGGAGGCTTTCCAACGATTCCTCAACAGAGGTTACACTAGAAAACTACGGACCTCGGCCCTTAATAAAGCTAATGCCATTCAAAGGGAAACTCTTCTTTAACCAAAATCGGATCAGACATATGCTACCATGTTAGTTGATAACGTAGTACAGCCAGTCAGGCTCATTACTACCTATATATTCTGAGTGGCCAATAATTATGACTGACAACATTCTGAGGACTATTCTACCAGATCTGCCAGCTTTCACCTTCAGGAGAGCACCCTATATGATGGATGCCCTGGTTAAATCAGTGCCTGAGGTATTAGCAAAAAACACTTGGTTGACAAAACCAGGTTTTTTTAACTGTACCCCAGAAAACGGGTAAATAAGAATTTGGTAGGGAATGCATGTAATACTTTGGATACATATTTAGTTAAAGCAGTCAGTGATCTGTCAAAAGAATTTGATTGTAGAGAGAAACGAGCTCAAATGCAGCGTTTGGAGGTAACTCAAGGGAAGACTCCAATCTAGGGAACATAGAAGATACACCAACCATAAGGTCATTGCTCCTAATGGGAGATGAAATCACCCATGTTGACTACATAATTGAGACTAGTCAAGATCATTCACTTATTTCCAAAACATCCTCATTATCTATATCAGCTACCCCACCTATTATATCCCCCACATCACTGCCAAAGGATCTAATAACAAGGAAAAAAGTTCCTGGTCAGGGAGCCCCTAAGGCAAAGAGAGACGAAAAACATTTCACTCGAGGGAGTGTAGCTAAAATAAACAAGGAATTTGAGCAGAATAACATCTCTAAAAGCTTGTATATAGGAGCCATTTTTGATAAACTGGTAATATTGCTAAGACCGCCGCACGAAATAATAGATAATGTAGCTAAAGAGGTGCATAAACTTAGTGGGTGTCTTGAGAAAATACACACCAAAATAGAGAAAAACAATGAGGGTGTATGCAAAAACAGCTTGGGTGTGAATGTATTGAATATCCCCAAGAGAGATAATAATTCTGCAACCAGTATAAATAAAGAACAAAATGGGAAATTCTCTAATGATAATCCAACTCACACGAGAGACCTGATTGAAACCTCCCAAAACCCAACAAAAAAAACATAATACTAAAATCCAATGCGAAAAAGATAAAAGGGATATTATTGTACTAGAAAATAGTAATCTCCCCGCATCAGTACTAGAGGTGATAGGCAATACAAATATTACACCCATAGTGCCCCCTTGTATCAATTTACCCCCTGAGTGTGGATCTTATGTAGCTGTTTTGGTGAATGTGCTCAAATTAAAAAAAAAACAGTGTGAAAATCATGCAGGTTTAAAAAAATTAAATAACCCACTGGATCTCGGATAAATGTGGCTTCCCACTAGCTGCAACAAAAGAGATACTTTTAGTGCAATGCGTGGGTTGGATAGGTCCCTTGAGGAAACAATTTGAGGGAGACTGCATTATAATTAACTTTAAATCTCCACCCTGGGCAAGAGATGCACTAGCAAATGCCCCCCTATCCCATTGGGAATACAACATGACACTACTACCACTCGGCTATTTCTACAGACACTTAATGGGGAACCCTGACCAAGGTGGAACTACCTGTAATTCCAACATTAGGCACCAAACCTTTCTTCCACAATTATCTATACCTCCAAACCCAAGCATCCTCACATCTAATAGATATCAGATACTGGGTTCTTTGGAGGATAACGATTGACTTATGCCAATGGAGGGAGTTCCATCATCATTATTACTGAAACAAATTGGGGGGAGTGTGGTAACAGGCCGGAAGACGGTAGTTAATGATAGACCGGCACAGATTCAACCAAACGCTACCAAGGATGGTAACACATCTAATTTAGGCTTATTTATTTATTATTTATTATTTTAATTTATATAGCGCAAATCAGCTACCCACCAAAGGGTTTCCTGGCGCTTGATAATTCAGAAGTGCGTTCTAGTGCCAAGCAATATTAGATGTTAAATAGCCAGGTTTTTAAGGCCTTTCTAAATTTCACGTGGCTCATCTCCGTCCGTAATGCATATGGCATCGCATTCCAGAGAGATGGACCCAGGAAAACAAAAGATTTCCCACCCATCCGTGACAGTTTAATTTTAGGGATCACGAAGTTATTGGCTGACCTAAGGGTCCTAGATGGTTGGTAAGGACGGACAATTTTCTGCAAGTATTTTGGGGCAGTGCCAGTTGAGATTTTATGCATGAAGCACAAGGATTTAAACTTAATCCTATTTTCGACTTTCAGCCAATGTAGGTCACAAATGTATTTAGAAGTAGAGCAAGACATAGGAATTTTGAATAAGAGTCTCGCCGCCGCATTTTGCACCATTTGCATCCTTCTGATCGTTGTTTTCTTTGCTCCCAAATATAGCACATTGCTATAATCAAGCCTTGAAGTTACCAAAGCATTAATAACTGTTTTTTTTGTACAATCAGGTAGCATCCAACAGATATTTTTAAGCCATTTTAAGACTGCAAAACAGGTGGCTGAAGTCTTAACGGCTTGCTGGTGCATATTCAAAGATTCATCAATGATGACACCTAAATTTCGAGCCTGTACGACTGGCATCGGAAGAGGGCCCATTTCAGATGGCCAGTGCTGGGGTCCCCATAGTTCTTTATTTCTTCCTAGAACAATTAGCTCTGTTTTCTCGCCGTTTAATTTTAGAAAATTAGCTTGCATCCATCCCGCGATCTTACCCAGTCCTAGTTTTACCATGGAAGGATGATTGCTTTCTGCTGAATAGAGAGAGAAAAGGAGCTGAGAATCGTCAGCATAGGAAAACATATTTAAACCTGCCTCTTCTACTATTCTGGCAAGTGGACTCATATATAAGTTAAAAAGCAATGGGCTTAGAATTGAACCTTGCAGTACTCCATGCTTAAGAGTTAAAGTCTCTGAGCAGGCAGAATGGGGGAAGACTTGAAACGTACGATTGCTTAGCAGGGACTTAATCCAGTTTATAGCAGCGCCATGAATACCTATAGAGGAGAGTGTTTGTAAAAGTACCGCGTGTGACACCGTATCAAACGTGGCACTAAGGTCTAATAATACGAGTGCAACCGTTTCTCCTCTATCCATCATGGCGCGTATGTTCTCTGTCACTCCAAGCAACGTAGTCTTAGTTGAAAAGCCTACGCAGAAACCAGATTGTTGCGGGGACAAGAGATCGTGTGTCCTTATAAAGTCAGTGAGGGACTGATAAATATGTTTTTCTAAATTTTTTGAAAAAATAGGCAGAAGAGAAATTGGCCTAAAATTTGAGGGCATGTTTGGATCAGCTCCAACTTTCTTCAACAATGGATGAACCATTGCATGCTTCCATTCTGCTGGAACATGTTCTTCCTGAAGGGAAGCATTTAGAAGGTCTGTGATCGTAGTCATGGCGTTCCTATTTAATTGCTTTAGAATAGAACATGGTAGAGGGTCTTTTGGTGAGCCAGATTTGATCGTGTTTATTAAGTCGAAGACAGAATCAACACTCAGCAAAGGCCAGCTTTCTAGTGTAGCGTACATGTTAACAGTGACACGTGAATCTGATACATTAATATTATTGCATAAGTCCTCGGTTGGGCTACTAAGGATAGTCGTGTTCGACTGATTTTGGTCCTTTTGTATACGTTCAATACCCTGGTAAATTTTATCCACTTTATTTACAAAAAAAGGAAGCTAATTGGTCACATTGCATTTTGTTTAAATCAGGAGGTGTTTGAACGGTATTTGACCCAGCGAGTTCTTTAACGATATTGAACAATGTTTTGGATTGGTTAAGAGCATCCGTAATCGTCATACAAACATATTCTGTTTTTGCTTTCCTGCACAGCATCTGGTAGTATGTCAGTTTAGTTTTATATTCTTGTTTGGCTTCAAGGGAATACGTTTTTCTCCAGTTGCGCTCAGCGCTTTTACATTTGGTTTTTGTCTTTTTTCAAAATATCACTGAACCAGGGGGCAGGGGGGCGATGGACGTGACCTCTTAATTTCGTTTTGGGCAGGCACGTATCAATGGCTGTCATGAGCCATTTCTGTACTAGTGGGGAAAGATTTTTAACTTCTGTCTTCGTGCATGGGGTATGTGTTTCAAGGAATGCATTTAGAGCATCAATATCTAACTTTTTCCACTTCCTAATGTATTGATTAGTGTTCAAAGTATTTTCATTTTGTCCCGTATTTATTTGAATGGAGAATTTAATTACAAAATGGTCAGACCAAGGAATAGGTAGGGCGGGGAACATAATCATGTCTGTAATATTGGAAAAGACAGGATCCAATAGGTGACCAGCACGATGTGTGGGTCCGGTATTTCTCAAATTTAGGTTAAGGGAAGCTAAATCGGCAATAAGATCAATAGCAGTTATACAATCCTCTTTGTCCAAGTGTACATTTAAGTCGCCAATGATTGTGAAATTTGCCGCCTTCATTACCAAAGGGCTGAGCATGTCTGAAAAGGTGGTTTGCCACTTAGATACTGCGCCAGGCAGTTGATAGACAAGAAAACCTGAAAAGGTGTAGTTGGGAGCAAGTATAAGCTTAAAAATAGCACCTTCACAACCAGAGCATGGAAGTGTGCTAAATTCACAATTATAGTTTTTCTTAAAAATAATAGCTAGACCTCCACCTAGTTTCAATGGTCTATCCTGTCTGACAATCGCATATGAGCCCGGGAGAGCTGCTGCAATGTCAGGACCAGACCTGTCCTGAAGCCAAGTTTCTGTCAAAAATAAGGCATCAGGTGCCTCATCAAGTAACAAATTAAAAATCTCCGTCTTATGTCCAGGAAGAGAACGACAATTCAAACTCAGAAAGGAAAAAGACTGATATGTATTCTCAGAGGATGTTTTACAAGCTCTGACTTCACTAGTTTTAGTTCCCACTGGATTAGTAGAGATAAAACAATTTTGGCAAACATCTCTTTTTCCTAATTCTAGTAGAGTGCAAAGAGGTGACCTAGGGATTCTTAAAGATCGTATTTATTCCGATGTATATGTAATACCAATATTCGGAGTTTTCTCCACCTCATGTAATACCTGTAAAGGATCCTTACTAATAGGTGTTGGTAGCGCCATAGTCCTATGGCACGTCCGAGGCGCGGAGAACAACTGTTTCCTTAAGTACTGGAGACTAGAGCGCTCTCACCGATGTCGCCTCCCACCGAAGATGGCCGCCATTGGGGATGTTATCCCTAAGGCTTGGTTTGCAGCCCTAAGATTGGCTGAGACTGTGTGAATTGCGGCGAAAATAGGTGCAGGCAGCTAATGAATATGCTGTGTGCAAACAGAGTGGAAAATACAATTTTTTTAAATTCTAAAATTAAAATAGTAATAACACACAATCTAAATTCCTAAATTCAGCTAGAGTGAGCAGCGCCTCAGAGGCTTTACTGTACCAACTGGAAACAGTTTATTAGTACCAAATATAGGGGGGCAGTGAAAAAAACAGCCTTTACCCGAGGCCATATTAGCAGTACCTATATATAACGAGGGTTCATCTATTGGACAATCACCTGCTATACTTAATATAGCCAACCAAAATGAAAGTAATATGGTTGTTGATAAAGAAGGGTATACCTTCATGAGCTGGAATATAGCAGGTCTAAATAGTAAAGCACCCCACATTGGAATAATCTCATTGCATCCAAATATGATGTAATTTGCCAGCAGGAGACTTGGTAGAGAGAACCAGTCCACGTGGAAGGGTATACTAATAATTGGGCTAAAGGGGTTGACTCTACCTCTGGAAGGGCAAAAGGAGGTCTTGCAATACTTGTCTCTAATAATTTAGTTGAGTGCAAAATCATTAGCTGTACAGTTATTGACAGCAATTGTCAGATAATGAGACTTAGATTTAATAGGGGTAATGACCTCCTGCTTATTAATTTTTATAGCAATAACTTTGGCAATTATAGAAGAGGTGCTATTCACGACATCGAAAACGAAATAGATAGAGCATTGGAAATGCCAAATAGACAAGCAACCATCCTATGGATGGGAGATTTTAACGTCCAAATTTGCCCATTTGCCTATACCAAAACATGCAGTTTTACCAAAGGTTACAACCAAGTAGATAACATCTATTGCCCGACTTTCACAGGGAGAGGTGCAGCAACAACCATTGATCATATTCTATTATCTTATAACAGTGACTGTAAGGATTTATGGATCACGGAACAGGTGGTCAGTGACCATAATAGCATTTCTATAGCCCTGCTATGCAGGGGAAATAAACAGGCAAATACATCTAGTCGTATAACCGATATTATCCCCACAAATGGTATGAGATTAAAATGGGCATCTGTTGACCTAAATAAAATTCAAAAGGATGTTATCATCCACTGTAAAAAAGAAATAGACTATTGCTTAGGCGATGATGTCATCCCTAGCACCCTGATCTTTAATTTCCAAACCATTAATGTATTCATAGAACAACTTCTCACCAAGAAATATAAAACAAGAAAACAGGAACATACAGGCTGGTTTAACAAAAGCTGTACTGCTGCCATGCATGCTTTAAAACTTGTATTGGGCATAAAACCCTGTAATAAGGAGAACATTAGAGTGCTACGTCTTAATTATAAACACATCAACGGGGCCAGCAAAAAAGAATTACAACACGAGGCATGGGATAACTTTAGTTTGGCGGCAGCAACCAATAATAGTTAGCTATTTTAGGAAACGGTTAACTGTCCCTTTTTAAAAGATGATAGCCGACCGGAATTAACTTCGTATATAAATAATGATAATTGTATCAAACATTTTACATCAATTTTTAACCCAGATAACGTTGACACAAATCAAATCTACTACTACCTGACCTACACTACCTCTAATGATAAAAACAGATGAAGTCCAAGAAGGACTATCCGACAGTAAAGGGGGGAAGGCACCAGGGCCTGACGGTGTGCCCATTGACATATATAAAAGCGAGGAGGACTTATGGGCCTCTATTTTAACCGCAATTTTTAATGCAGCAGTTGATGGCCAAATTTTTCAAAAAAGGTTCCAAATCTGTGCCCAGCCAATATCGTCCGATATCGTTGCTGGACTCGTCACTGAAAGTAATGAGTAGAGTCATGCTGAAAAGACTTGAAACATGGGCCGAGGACAACAAAATTCTTTCACCAGCCCAATACGGGTTTAGAAAAGGCATTGGCACACTGGAACAGTGCGTTAATTTGGACCTTCTCATAAATAAATACACTATGGCAAAAGGGTGTAAATTGTTTTTAGATTTCGCGGACCTTAGCAGCGCTTTCGATCTGGTGGATCACTCGATATTCTGGCAGATACTTTCGGACACCGGTGCTCCTAAGGAAATTGTTTACTTTTTAGCAAGGGTGTGCGAGAATTTGTCCAGCAAAGTGGGCTACGGTCCTGCAGGAGAGTGTACCCCCCTGTTTAGTGTGAAAGGGGGCATCCGTCAGGGATGTGTACTTGTGCCATTTCTGTTTTCATTGTTTATCAACCAAGTGGACAGTACACTAAAACAAATCCGTGCTGATGCACCCTCTATTGAGGGTAAGGCTGTCCCTATTTTATTATACGCAGATGATGCGGTTTTAATTTCACGTACCCCGATTGGACTTCAACGTCTTACAGATATTTTTACCCTTTTTATTAAAGACAGGAAACTTTTAATTAATAAAACAAAGACCTTTGTTATGTCATGTGGAAAATCTATGAATAAACCGGGAAAGGCCTTTTTTCTAGAAGGAATCAAAATGCAATGTGTTAAATCCTTCTGTTATCTTGTTGTAACTTTTGCGGGAAACGGGAAGTGGTCACAAGAGTATGCTAACATCCGTCTCAAAATGAGCAGAATTGTGAATGACATTTTCCGTTTCTCCGCCAAAGTTTGTGCACGGAGAATTAAAGACATGGTAACTATATACAATGCCAAATGTGTTTCATCTGCGCTTTATGGTGCCGGAGTTTGGGGCCACCACTTTGAACAGTCTTTACAGCAGGAGGAAAACACATTTATCAAACGCCTGCTGTGTGTTCCACCTTCGTCCTCAACAGTAATAATACACCAGGAAGTAGGCTTAAAACATATTTCAGATTTGGCTGTCCTTGGTCCCCTTTTACTATGGCGTTCCATTTGGGCTAAACCTGAAACAGCTTTTACTCAAAGCATAATAAGAGACTGTATTAAGCTCGACCACAATTCTCACATTCCTTGGATGAGATATACTTGTTATTGGTACAGTCACCTATTTAAATGTGACATCTTTATTGATCCTGAGAATGCAGCTTACATTTCTAAAAAGATGTTAAAGAAGAGTTTTTAGTCCATAACAATGAGAATAGGGGAAACTTAACCAGGTCTCAGCCCACTGTTGTATTTTACAGAGAACTTAACCTTACAATCGGCCTTCAGCCATTGTTCTGTACATTTTACCATTAAGGAAATTTTATTTGAAACCATTGTTTTTAAAAAATAATGTTCGAGCCACCAAAAATGTTATGAGGTTGTTATCCCTGCTTGAAAGCCCGGACGTCTGTTTATTTACTGTGTCTTATATATTTTAAAATGTATCTCTGCTAGGAAATCAATTGTACTGTAAAGACATACACTTAGGAAGTTCTTGTTTTTAATGGAATTATGGAATTCAATTTGTACCAAATGTAATTTAGGATATAGACGCCGATTAGCGGCATATTTGGAATATCTATATATAAGACTAATAGTCGCAAATGTAATCATGCACTGTTTGAACTACTCACTTTATACTTAACACTTTAGCGTATTTTGCACATGTTTTATATAGTCAATAACCACTTTGCTGCTATTGCTAATCTGATTATTTAAATTGTATTTTCTTATTATACTAAAACTCTGTTAATGAAGAACCATATGTACAAATGTACTGACTAAACAGATTGCATGTTATAAGCACAAGTCACCTTTTGTATATATTGTACTGCAACTGCACCTTGATAAATTATTTGTTCTGGCTTCATAGTTCAGCTCAATAGGGAGAAAGTAATAGAAAATGCAATTCATGTTTTATGTATGCTTATACTGATGTTTTTATATTCCGAATAAACCTTTGAAATTATTGATTATTCAGTATGTTTTCTCTGTACGATATTATTACTGTGCATTCCTTTGCTATTACCTAGATGAACGGTGTTTTTATGTGTGTATATAACATCAAGCCTTGTTTCTAAGGCTATTCGTGCACATTATTCACTGTTGAACACTTTAAATGCCGTCATAGCCAAAGGACGCATCATGTGACCAAGCTCCCACTAGGAGCGAAACGGGTCATGGAGGGCACTTGCCTGTGATTATCTATGCCAAAATAAATACTTTGCAATGCTTCACCACGGACCTGGGTGTGGAGATCCTAATTTTGCTTGAGGTGATTTCCTGAGGTCCGTACCTGCATGTAACCATTCTTCGATGAGTAGGAACGGGCAGGATTTTCTTTGATATATATGTATATATGACCTACTGGCGGTCGCCAGTAGGTAGTTATAGTTAGGACCTATTTTCCATAGGAAATTCGCAACACTCTATTCCCAATATTTTGGCACTGGTTGACAAATCTCCTCGAATTTTTCAAAACTTGTGGGGTGCTCCGGTCCGCTCCTATCTTGAAAGTTTCGGGGTGATTCGGCCAGCAGGGGCTGAGAAAAAAGGGGGGTCCCAAAACATGTTTTTCCCATGCAATTTTCCGTAGGAAACCTTAGACCCGGCTACAGCCCGAACTGCTGAACGGAATTACACCAAATTTGGCAAAAAGGTAGCCCTTGGTTCACAAAGATTCCTTTTTGGTAAATGGTGTAAATTCGTTCAGTAGTTGCTGAGAAAATGATCATTACAAAAGTTTCGATATCTATGGCCACAGCAGATCCGCACACCCTACAGATTAGGTTCTGCGCACCCTGCCGATCACGAGCTGCATTCTAATTGGCTGTGAACACTCTAAACCAGGAACTGTTGGCAGCTATCTTGTGCCTCGGTAGAAGCGAGTCACAAGATGGCAGTAAAATGAAGGCAGAAAACAAGAAGAGGGGGCATGGTTGAAACACCCTAACCCCGTAGGTCTGCTTAGGGGGTCCTACAAGGATATCTAAGGCTAAAAAACATTAAACACAGTGATGTGTGCAGGGTACGTGGATCCAGCTGCGAAAATGAAAAACCTGTTTGGCACTAAATATTCAAAATAGAGGGGCCCATTCTGGACCCCCAAGCCCCGGGGACCACCACCCCCGGTGCTTTGCATTAAGTAGGAGGGGGGCTACGGGGCCATCCTCCTGGAGCCAATGATGGCCCTGGGGACAGACACCCCCCTGGGAAGGCTCCTGCAGTGTCTTGGGGTGCCCTCCCTTGGGACACTGCTGTTTGCTATGGCAGAAAAATGCAAAAAACCCAGTTGATGGACAGAATGTAGAACAATGTCATACATTCATCCCAGTACAAGGATCTGGGATGAATGTATGACATTGTTCTACATTCTGTCCATCAACTGTGTTTTTTGCAATTTTCACCCCGAGTGGGCTGGGTATGATCAGACTTGAGCCCCAGGCTCTCCACACCACTGGAGTCTAGCTCTCCAGGCTGAATGAAGGCTGATAGCCAGAAACCGGTCCTTGGATGCTTGATTCCGGTCTGGGAAAGACATGGCTTGGTAGTTCGGACTGGACTGTTCCCATGAGGCACAGGGTCAGAGCTGATTTACATATAGCCAGTGTCTAACCCAGGGTGGTGTGGAGTGCAAACAAACGATGGATTTAGGCCCAGATCCTTGTACTGGGGTGAATGTATGACATTGTTCTACATTCTGTCCATCAACTGTGTTTTTTGCAATTTTCACCCCGAGTGGGCTGGGTATGCTCAGACGTGAGCCCCAGGCTCTCCACACCACTGGAGTCAAGCTATCCAGGCTTAATGAAGGCTGATAGCCAGAAACCGGTTCTTGGATGCTTGATTCCGGTCTGGGAAAGACATGGATTGGTAGTTCGGACTGGACTGTTCTCATGAGGCACAGGGTCAGAGCTGATTTACATATAGCCAGTGTCTAACCCAGGGTGGTGTGGAGTGCAAAAAAACGATGGGTTTAGGCCCAGATCCTTGTACTGGGGTAAATGTATGACATTGTTCTACATTCTGTCCATCAACTGTTTTTTGCAATTTTCACCACGAGTGGGCTGGGTATGCTCAGACGTGAGCCCCAGGCTCTCCACACCACTGGAGTCAAGCTATCCAGGCTGAATGAAGGCTGATAGCCAGAAACCGGTCCTTGGATGCTTGATTCCGGTCTGGGAAAGACATGGCTTGGTAGTTCGGACTGGACTGTTCCCATGAGGCACAGGGTCAGAGCTGATTTACATATAGCCAGTGTCTAACCCAGGGTGGTGTGGAGTGCAAAAAAACGATGGATTTAGGCCCAGATCCTTGTACTGGGGTGAATGTATGACATTGTTCTACATTCTGTCCATTAACTGTGTTTTTTGCAATTTTCACCCGAGTGGGCTGGGTATGCTCAGACGTGAGCCCCAGGCTCTCCGCACCACTGGAGTCAAGCTATCTAGGCTGAATGAAGGCTGATAACCAGAAACCGGTCCTTGGATGCTTGATTCCGGTCTGGGAAACACATGGCTAGGTAGTTCGGACTGGACTGTTCCCATGAGGCACAGGGTCAGAGCTGATTTAGATATAGCCAGTGTCTAACCCAGGGTGGCAAGGAGTGCAAAAAAAAGATGGATTTAGGCCCAGATCCTTGTACTGGGGTGAATGTATGACATTGTTCTACATTCTGTCCATCAACTGTGTTTTTTGAAGTTTGCTATGGCAGAGCGGGAGCCTCGCTGCTCCCGCCCTGCCATAGAAACCTTGGTTTGGATTTTGGAAGAGAGAGCAGGAAACCTGCTCTCCCTTCCAAAATGTACACCAGATTGCTTTTCCTCACGGAAAGCTGCATGTTAGCAACTCCTTATGTGAAAAAGCAATGCCGGCTCCCAAAGGACACAGGGGAATTGGGGCTCTCTCACGGTCTCCACCATTGTGTATAGTCCCCGTGGGATAGAGGCCCCGTGGGATAGGGTCCCCGGGGAGAATATAAATTGGTGGTAGGAGCTATATTTTTTTACAGAAAAATTTGGAGTCGCAGCTCCAGCGTGGTGCTCAGAGCGGCCCTGGGGTGTCAACGTGCTGGGTGCGCGACGCCTAGCAGGGCCCCCTGGTGTGAACGCATTGGGTGCGCGACTTCCAGCGCAGCCCCCTGGTGAGAACACGTTGGGTGTGCGACTCCCAGCACGGCCAACTGGTGTGAACGCGTTGGGTGTGCTACTCCCAGCGAGGCCGCCTGGTGTGAACGCTTTGTGTGCGCAACTCCAAAACGCGCTGGGTGCGTGACTACAAAAAAAAAAAACTAATACTGTTTAAATATGCATCAAACTTATATGTTTAGATCTTGGGTGGCTCTAAAAAGAGCCCTTGTGTTTTTGGGAGATATTGGTACCTACAAGTAAGGACCTATGCAAAGTCTAGAGTTGTTGAGAAAGACTCTGTTACATCTGTGAAATATACACCATCTCTCCTATAGATGCCATCCATATTAAAACGCAGATTGTTGTTCTAAATGGACCTCATCTTATAATCTCTCAGATAAGCAGAAACAGCTTTATTGACATGTATCCTAGCTTTCTTAATCTGTGGACAAAATTGATTGGACAAGTTCCATTACTGTCTTTGGCATATGTTAGAATAGACAAAGGCAGTTTGGGGGAAAAGTAACATCAGTTTTGCAAAGGTGTCCTTCATAAGCATTTCCAGACCTAGTCATTGCCACCACAGTGCACAATTATGAGGTCAGGGTGTTGGAGATGCAAAAAAAGATTTAATCAATGGCATCAATTGGTGCCACTTTAATCCTCTCTGTCCAATCCATTTAATGTCTACATTTGGCAAAGCTAAATCTTTGTCAATACCTTTGCTTTCAGCATACCTTTTGCTCCAGAAAAAAATAGCTGTGTCCCACGATCCAAACTCTAAGCATCTTGAAGGGAGGTCTGGATGCACTCAAAAGATGTCTGCAGGTGAAATAGGCAGTTTGAAAACTAAGATTTTCTAAAATGGTGGATAATATGGAGTTTTTAAAAAAGAAGAGGAATGATTGGCTGTTTGAGAACATTATAGACTGAAAAATAGGGTACACGTATCTGTGTTTAAAAAGCATGTTTCTTATTGCTTAGTAAAAACTGATTGAAAGGAACATTAGATAGGATAAGCTGATATTTTGAAAAGTCATGCACATTTGCTGTTTAAATTTGCAACATTGTGTGCTGAACTTGTGTGTTCAGTTGAGTGTTCCATGAACTGTTACTATGATAACAGGCATTAAGCAAAATGGGGGTAGGGTTCAAAGTTATGTGAATTGGAAAGGGTTGAAATGTGTAACCAATAGAAATGTGTGTTAGCTTTTGAATTAATGTGGGAAGCTATGTGATTTGATATTTACATGTATATGTGTGCAAACTGAGAGGGAAAGTTTGCCATTTTTTGGTTTTGCTAAGAGCAGTGCACTACAGACATTGTGTGCATAAGAAAATCTGGTGTGTGATTTAGATACTTCATTATCTACAAATCAATTTGAAATGTGAGTTATTAATTTGTGAGGTGTTGTATGTGGTACCTTCGTTTTTAATTAGACTACTGAGTCTCTCCTGCTAAAGTTCAGGGAATAGTCTTGCTTGTTTGAAATCATACTGTGAGTCTGTGTCCACTTGTACAACCATTCTGGCAGAAGCATGTGCTAATTTAATCTCTTTGCTGACACATAACTGCTTAAAAAACGTATCCTGACGTTAACTATTCGCACTATCAGAACACAGTCACTGTTTATGCACTTGCAGAATGATTCAGGCATTCAGACAAACAGTGCTGTAGTGAAATGGGTAGAATGTATGTGGTCACTCAACCCCTTCCAGACTAGTGAGTCTCTTCTGCTAAAGTCCAGGGAATAGTCTTGCTTGTCTAGAATCACACTGTGAGTCTGTGTCTACTTGTGCAACAATTCTGAGAGAAGCATGTGGTTACATCATCTCTTTGCTGACACATAACTGCTTAAAACCTATCCTGTTATCAACTTTTAGTAGTATTAGAATCCAGTCACTGCTTTTGCATTTGCAGAATGATTCAGGCATTCACACTAGCAGTGCTGTAACAAAGTGAGTAGAATGTATGCAGTCACATAACCCCTTCCAGACTAGTGAGTCTCTTCTGTTAAAGTCCAGGGAATAGTATTGCTTCTCTAGAATCACATTGTGAGTCTGTGTTCACCTGTGCAACCATTGTGACAGAAGCATGTAGTTACTTCATCTCTTTCCTGACACATAACTGCTTAAAAACCAATCCTGTTGTCAAGTTTTAGTAGTATTAGAACACAGTCACTGTTTATGCACTTGCAGAATGATTCAGGCATTCAGACAAACAGTGCTCTAGTGAAATGGGTAGAATGTATGTGGTCACTCAACCCCTTCCAGACTAGTGAGTCTCTTCTGCTAAAGTCCAGGGAATAGTCTTGCTTGTCTAGAATCACACTGTGAGTCTGTGTCCACTTGTGCAACAATTCTGAGAGAAGCATGTGGTTACATCATCTCTTTGCTGACACATAAACTGCTTAAAAACCTATCCTGTTATCAACTTTTAGTAGTATTAGAATCCAGTCACTCCTTTTGCATTCGCAGAATGATTCAGGCATTCACACTAGCAGTGCTGTAACAAAGTGAGTAGAATGTATGCAGTCACATAACCCCTTCCAGACTAGTGAGTCTCTTCTGTTAAAGTCCAGGGAATAGTCTTGCTTGTCTAGAATCACATTGTGAGTCTGTGTTCACTTGTGCAACCATTGTGAAAGAAGCATGTGGTTACTTCATCTCTTTCCAGACACATAACTGCTTAAAAACCAATCCTGTTGTCAAGTTTTAGTAGTATTAGAACTCAGTCACAGCTTATGCATTCGCAGAATGATTCAGGCATTCACACTAGCAGTGCTGTGGTGAAATGTGTAGCATATTTGCTGTCACCTAACCCCTTCCAGACCAGTGAGTTTCTTCTGGTGAAGTCCAGGGAATAGTCTTGTATGTCTAAAATCATACTGTTGTAAGTCAACAGCGATTAGGTTAAGCATTAGCAGAAGACATGCTGTTTTTGGCCGGGATGCCCGCCACCCCCTCCCAACACCAATCCCCTCAGAGCACAGGAACAAGAGGACGCTTCTTCGGATTCTCGCTCTATTTATTCTTCTGCGGGAGGGCGTGTACCCTCCCCTGGTACGCCTACTGGGCGTGGTGTTCTGTGTAGGTGTCTAGGACAACCCCTCTTGGGCGGGAAAAGGCGCGCCCCGGCTACGCCGCTTCGGGCATACCAGCCGAGCCACGCCCCCGCCCAAAATGGTTTCCCGGGGGATCGGGGCACCCAACCATACATTCGGGGGGACCGAGTGGTCGCCCCTTTCCATATGGCTGGGATGCCCGCCACCCCCTCCCAACACCAATCCCCAAGGATGGGAGAAGTCGGACACAGGTTTGAACTTTTGGAAGGCGGGAGGGAGTCACCCTCCCGGCCGTATTTATTAAAATATGAAACAAAATTTAAAACATTAAATAAAAGTTTCGTCATTATGTACAAATTTACATTTATTACATTTCGATGAAGACATGTTCTTTGGCTAACCTTAACAGATCTCTAATACAAAGGTTTCCTAGCCGAGTCTAACATCCTGAAAATGCATACATTCTAAATTAAAATTGTACATCCTAGCATTAAGGGCCAACGGCAAGGTCTTAACCGGTGTCAGATCCCTACTACCAAAATCTCACCCTCACGGTGTGAGTGGCGCATGCGCAGAGGGCTCTACCCTCATTGCCAACTGTAACTTTCCTTGTCGTGGTGGGGGCCCCCTTTCCACTCGACGCCATCTTAAAGGTCGTCCGAGTTCCCGTGTGAGGTATCTGTAGGAAGGACAGCGTGGACTCCCCCCCATCCCCACACTCTCTATCCGCCGTCGCGGATATCCGGCCCCCGGGAAATTAGTAGGAGGGGCATCTAGCCGCCTCCCCCCTGGGAGGGGCCTATGGCCGTCTCCCCCTAGGCGACCCATCCTTAGTGGGTGCCGCCTCCCCGTGAAAGGGGCCAATGGCCGCCTCCCCCCGGGCACTCCCATCCATTCTGGGTGGCGCCCCCCTCTAAGGACCTTGAAATTACTGCTCACCGATCATGACCTTACCGCCACAGGCCGGATAGTTGACCGACTATCGAGCCCCCCCTACTCCTCCTAAAGGTCATGCTTCCTCAAACCCCTTAGCCTGTAGTGTAGTTCCTAGTTTCCCACTAGGCCCTGCGCATTGGAATAACATAAACAGTAGTATCGACGTGGAACTGCGGATATTCCAGGCCTCCACTGACTATGCTAAACTTAATTGGGTGTGTTACCAACTAGCTCAGAGGTCACTGGAAACTTTCTTCTCTGTATGGGAAGTGATCAGCTTCCCTGGCACAGACAAGAAGGGATTCAGCTTTCCAACAACCGTGCAACATGACAACTTTGCTCCTCAGATCAAGAGTCAGATCAAGAGTCAATCTCTAGGGTCGTGTGAAACAATAGACATGTATTTCACTCAGTCAGGTTAGTGCAGTTTACTTTCACGAGATGTAGAGAATAGAGAGACGGGCATTTGTCAATAAAAGGTTAACATTTATTGAACAGTCTTTCTTCTCGTACAAGAGAAATGTATTGCCACAATTGCAAGACTTGTTATTATAAAAAGCGCGTACAGTAAGATAAGGATTGCGAAATAATACTGTAAAAGCATTGATATGGTTTCTTAGCCATACAATGGTTTAAAAGTAATAAAACATATATACAGTCATATATACATTAGGCTAAAATACTCAACTGGTGCTTCTAACTACGCCTACCCCAGTGTGCCTGACCTAAGCCTAACACGTGGAAGGGGAGTAAGTAAGTAGCTTTAAGTTAAGTTGGTTTTGCCAAGGTTTGCTTCAAGAATTCTCACCTAAGGGTTTAGTCAACACCATACCTCTGAATAGAATGATGGAAGTCTGGTATTTCCTTCAGGGGGCACTCGGTATCCCAGTCACCCGCGAGGGCAGACCGGAAACGCTGGAGCTGGATTTCTCAGCAGAACAAATGCAGCGTCTCTCTTCAGCGCGTCGAGGAAGGAGGGGGGACAGCGTCCGCGGGCAGCTTGGAATATGCTGGGCTCTTTTCTGAGGGACGGCTGTTCAGCTCCTAAGCTCACCACACCATTGTTCGCGCTTTAGCAGCGATAATGGTATCAGTAGGTTCACCAACAGCAGCGGGGCAGCAGGCTGCAGCGACAGGGTGCTAGCTTCAGACAGCTAGTAACAAGCAGGCAACAACAGCCTACACAACAGCAATTGCTTAAGGCAACGTTGGTAGTATTTATACCTGACAGGTGCCTGGTTTGACGCAAGTATGCTGGACATAAGACGTCAATTAAAGATGTCACTAGGAAGTGATAGCTATCAGTTGCTCATTAGAGTTCCATTACTAATCAAAACACAGCAAGCGGCGATTTCCAGGTTTGCTGAGTTTTTATCTTGTTGAAGAACTCGGAGTGTTAATCTAGGAATATCAGATAGTGACTTCTGCTCTGTCATTGCACTAATTGGTCGCAAAGGGAGTGGCAGAGAACTATGCTGGAATGTGGCTCTGTTCGTGTGAGGCCAGAGATGACTTTCTGAATATCGCACTTGAACGGTTATGCCAATATAGGGAATACATGGATTTGTAGCCGAATAGGGGCATAAGGTTACAGTATCGATCAGGAGCCTAGATAAACACGCAACACCCACTCCACGTTTTCATGTCCATCAAATTACTAAAACTAGAGCAATTAGATGCATGTGTAACATTGCCCACCCCAAAATACATAAATGCATTCGAAATAGGTGTATTTGTCATACGTGAATTTTAGGTACTGTACGTTTTTGAAGCATAGAAATCATTCAAAAAATATTGCATATGAAATCAATGAACGATTATGCAAAAGAATTACACATGAAGTATCTCTGAATAGAAGAAGGGCGAGATAAATCATCACATATAAATGTATTGCAATAACATGTGCTAGAGGCTGATGTAAGTTTGTTATGTCTCTAGATGTGTTTAGAAATAGAAGTGTGAAGCTTCTGTTCTCTAAGAATAGTTTTTACGTTAAGCAAAGAATTGTTTGTGCCAAAAAAAAAAGGTCAATATTAAAAAATATCCAATTCAAAAGAATTAATGCTTGAACGGGGAAATAGAGTTCCAACGCTTTCTGCAGTTTTTGTTGATCAAAACTGAAGGCCGAATTCAGAGTTCATGGGAACGCTGTGTGTCGGAAAGCTTCTCCAAAGTTATTATTTTTGTACGGGTGAGAACATCGTATCAGACAGGCTCTCAAAGAATTGGTCTACAAAATCAGGTGACAGTTCAACCAAATTCGATAGTGCTGTAACTTGGCAGGTGTGAGGATGATTGCTGTCATCATAGTCGGGTTCAGCAATGCTCACAGAAGGTCGTACCTGGGTGATGCTGCTTTTGTCACTCGCTCCACTGTTACCACCTAGTCGTAGCACAGGAGTCTCAACGAATGCTGTCATCAGGATTGGTAGCCGCTGGGGACAACACAATGCGTGAGCCGTTATTGGACTGAGCAAAGTATCGACGTCCATTGGTACTGCTGATGGAAGTGAAAGACAGATGTCCAACACGCATTCATCTCCGCATAGCATACATCGAAGTACCGGTAAGATACAGTTCTGCCATATAGGTCTGAATGAAAGGAACCAGGTCATGTTTAGATCTCTCAGCCTGGCCAATCCAAGGACGTTAGTTATCTTGTCCCGGTAGCGCATTGCTAGGATTGTCTCTTCCATTCCCATGGGAGCTATGTCTGAGCTTTGGCTTGCCATAACGAAGCAGGACGGACAAAAATAAAATCCCTGCGATGAGTCCCAAAAATAATGGTATGCCGCCAAAAACAGAGTGGACAAAATTTGGAACGATTCCCAAAATTGCCTGAAAAGGTGTTAGCAGTCCTGTAAAGACTGACTTAAATATGCCTGGGATGCTTGTGGCACTAGACATGTTAAGGAGTTGGCTGAGCATTTCTACGAAAAGCACGGGGCAATTTGTTGGTAAAAGTTCTTGAACTTCGGTAGCTGTCCTTGCAACTAGAAGATCATACGTCTCTTTTGATGACGTTATAGGCACTGTTGTCTGTAAAAGCACAGATTTCATTTTGCTTAAAGTATCAATTCGTATAGAATAGAGATTCAGACGAGGCCAGATGGGAGTCACTGTGTCTGCAGGCCCTCTCGGGAACAATGCTTGCATACAGCATTTGACCATGGATGTTACGCTTACTAGATAACTTTTCCCTGGCACTAGGCCACAACATCTGTGATCCGTTCTAAGAATGTAACTCCCGTTTGCAAGTTGCATAAAGAAGGGCTCTATCTGAGTTGCAGGTGTGACTAGCTGGTGGCATGAAAGGTTGTTAGAATTTCCATCACATGCTCCGTGTAAATTAATACCCTGACACAAAAGTATACCGCTTAGTGAATGTTTACAGTTGTCACCACTAAGAAATACATTTTTGTCGCTGTCACTATAGCAAGAATGTGTGTATGGTAATTTCCATTCTGATCCATTCAATGACAGGACTCTCTGACATTGTCAATGGTAATCTCTCAAGTTTTTCGATGCTCAGGATTGTATAGTCTGCTCCTTTCTGTGCCAAACTGATCTGTTTATCAGTAAGGTTAAAAATGGAAAATAATGACATTGTGTTGATTAAACGCCAAGGCACATAGCCTGAACGAAGATTTTGCAGCGTCCAGCCTAATTGTATAATAGAACGTAATTGAGATTGGCCATGTTGTAACATTAGCAAGTCTCTATCTATCACATCAAAGGCAGAGGATACAATATTGTCCAACGAATATATTCTGGAAGACAGAGTCATTAACCCATTGTCTACCACAGAAAGTGATTTCTCCAAATTAATACGATCAATTTCTCGTATTTTTTCAGCTGTTTCAATTTGTTTGACTTTCCAAGTCTCGTTGTAAGCAGCATAGATACTGGTCGCTATGAAACGCTTTTGACGCTGTTTGCGTGGTCCAAGAATGAAATCGTGCAAATCAGCACCATCTTTTAGTAAAGACAAGTGTTGCTTAATTTCAGCCAGTGTGGATGATGTTAGCCATTCAAGGCAGAGTTTCCCTACACTGTATGTTGTTATTATCCCTGGATGTTGTCTCTGGGAATATCTCGGGTCTAGTCTGGTTATTTTTAACCCCTGTGTTTTATTCAGGAATCTATCTTGACAGTTGTTTGTGTCAGTAGGCCAGATTAACCACTTTTTCCAATCAGGATGTGTTCTGTTAAAATGTAAAATTTTTGACACGTCTAACTCAATATCTGCAGTTATATTTTCAGGTATTGGCTTTGGTATAGACGGTGTTTTAAGGTCTTTGATCTTAGCTAGGCCAAGACATGATGTTTGGTGTATTGTGTCATTTAAAAACAACATTTGTTCTGGTATCATGCAGGTTCTAAATAGTGCTTCTAGGCCTTGTACCTGCCAATCTTTTGTACCCCAAATTGTTTTCGTTTCAATGTTATTTTTCCAATAATCAAAACCAAATGTCATCATTTTCTCATAAAATGCTTCTGAATATATCAATTTAGAATTTGTGTGTAACAGAATAGCTGCTCATAACTAGATGAACCTTGTAAGTAATCATGATCTGTGAATCTGGCTGACATTACTAAATCAGACATCATGTCATTAATACTGTTAAAGTCCCAATCATCAGAGAATGTACTAGGTTTTACAAAGTCACTTAAGGAAACCTTCAGTTGATGAGGATACTTCAGGATTTCGACCGGACCATATATCTCATAGTCTGTTTTCTCCCATACTACCCCACCAGGTATTGGAATTGCTGTGACATTTACTGTTGACAGTTCTCTTTTCTTCACGTGGGATGATCTGTGTGGTTTCAGGACTAGGTTGATGTTCTGCTGTGTCCATTGTAATATATTTTCCCTCAATGAATTTTCCCAAACACAGTACCATGATGAGCCAAAGCAGGAGGAAAAATACACCTAGACCGAACCAGAACTCTAACCAAGGTGAAATAAGGTAGATTTCCTTCAGTTGATGAAAGAGTTCCGTTGCTTTTTCTTTAAGAGTCTTTTTTGTTTCTGGCATCACTTCGGGGTCGTTTTGATCTTCAGAGAAGTTGTCGAAGTTGATGAAATAACCAGAGGCAGTTCTGTCAATTGATGGGATTGTTCTTTCAATCTGTCTCTCAGTAGCACTTTCTGATGCCACATTAGTGTAGACTGGTAATTCTTGACGAACTGTTTCCATCTGTGTCTCAAGAGGCACGAGTTCCATGGCATTATTGCATAGTCCTTCATTGTGCACTGCAGGCTGATCGAATGTGATTAGTCTTTCAGTTTGAACCTCTTGGATTGTTGCAAGTTTGGGTATTCTGTTGTTTCTTGGGAGTCCACTGGGCCTACTGTTGATTATAGTCCACATGCTTGTGGTTTTACCAGGTCGATGGACACGACTCTGTTCTCGTTTTTACCAGCAAGGGGCGGTAGCACAACTGATCTTGTTCCGGTGACTGCCAAGACAGGTACTGCTTTTCTGTAAGAAGGCCCAAATTCCTTCTTTACCGCGATCTTTTCTCTGACTAGATCCCCAATCTTTGGAATCCAGACAGGCCTTGCTGGGGCTGTTGCTTGTGGTGCCTCGTCAGTGGTATCTGGCTGTTGCTTTAACTTTATGTTGCTTAATGATTTTCTTGTTTCATTCAGTTCCTGTAAAACAGCCAAACGATCTTTGATGTTAAAGTCTGTTGTTTTTTCTTGTACCACTGACATCTGACTATCGAGGTCCTGAATGTTCATTCTAATTCCGAACAATAGTTCGTATGGGCTGAAACCTTTTAGAGAATTTCTTGGCAAGTTATTAAGACTAGTTTGGACACTTATTAAATGTTTGACCCACCCAGCGCCTGAACCTAATACCTTCGCTGTTATAGATCGCTTTATGTCTCGGTTTTTTCTTTCTACCACACTATTCCCTTCGGGGTGCGACGGACAAGAATACCGCAACCCAATTCCCATGCTGGCCATGGCCTCCTTATAGGCTCGAGAGCTGAAAGCAGGACCCTGGTCAGAATGGAACGTGGTAATTGCGTATGTGCCGATATGGACTCGCAAATCTTTTATAACAGTTCTAGCGTCAGCCGAGCGCTGGAGGCTACATTATCTAAGTGTGTTTAGCTTTAACTGTTTAATAGGACGCAGGATGGGGTGTAGGCAGCGTTACGCTCTTTCTGATTGGTAGCCGGTAGCAAGGTTCACTACTGCGATCCCTATTGCAGTTTTCACAGTTGTTTGCATACATTTGGTGTTCTACCCTCATTCCCGGCCACCAGTATACTGATTGTAATTCAGTCAGTGATTCCTTCATCTCTCTGTGCCTAGGACCCAAACCCATATGTGTGTCTGCTATTAAAAATATTCTCCTGTTCGTGTTTGGAATTACTCTGTCCACCACTCCAGGGATTCGAGCAAAAGGAACGGAGTTTGCATCGATTACGTATGCATAATTGAGTGGATAGTTCACGGGTAGTGCTGCACAGTCGCCTTTTACGGTCATTTTTACTGCCAGCATGGTTTCCCCGACTATGTATTTTTCTGTACGCTTTTTTATGGCTACGGAAGCCGGTTTAGTTGCTTCCGCTGTGGCTGTATTAGCCAATGAATTCTCTGCAACGTGAACGCCATCACGTTGAAGACTCTGTGCGTGAATCACATGAGTCTTTTGTAGTTCTTTGTATAAAAGAGCTACTTGTTTCCAGAGCATTTTATGCTTTATTGTGGCACCTGTGTCATCTTTGTAGTCGTTTTCAATCCACCCAATTCTGCAAGTATTCATTATAAGATTGTACGCAATAAAAAGAATCGCACACTATTAGTGTGGGGAATTCGCGATCGGTATTTTCTAGCGCCATCTTAAATGCTACTAATTCAGCTCGTTGAGCCGAGCAATCTCCTAGAGATTGTGTTTTGGTGACCATTGGTCTAAATTTACCTTTGTGCCAGCGACCTTTTACAATCGCGCACGCAGCACTGCAAGCTTGCTTACCCCCAACTGCGGGTTGTGCTGATCCGTCAGTATATATAATACTTCCGTATTCTTCGAGAGGCAGGATGTCAATTGGCAGAGGACATTCATATTCATATTGTAAAAATTCCTGTGTTTTTAAGTTAGGATCAAATTCGTAAACTACGTCTGTTGCAGCAAGAGAATTAACCCACTGAATCCATCTCGGATGCAAAGCTTTAGCATTAGGAATGCTTGCTTTAGTTACCGCTTCTAAAGCCGGTATAGGTGTTACGATTATTATTCGTTTACCTTGTGCTAGGGGCCTTTCTTTTGCTACAGCAGTCTGAACCGCAGTTAGAATTTTCTCCGTTGAACTGAATTTTATTTCAGCCTTTGTGTACAAATGTGATTTGTAAGCTATTGGTACCTTTTCTCCCTCATTAGAGGTTAGGTACAAGAATCCGCATCTTCCTGGGATGACTCGGATTACAAGATCACGTGTGTTGTCACGTATATCTAATTTTGTTTTTGCTAACATGTCTGTTTGCAGTGATCTCAAAATTTCTGTGTGTTTTTGAGTCCAATTGATTTGTTTAAAATCAGGTTTAATTAGTTCGTAGAGCGGTTTAACCCTCTCTGCGTAATTTAGTATGTAAGTTCTTCAGAAATTCAGAAAACCTAGAATGGATTGTAAATTCTTCAGCGTTTTTGGAGCTTGTAGTACAGCGCACTTCTCTAAGAAGTTGTCCGCTAGGCTTTTCCCTTCACTTGATAATTCGTACCCTAAAAATAGTACTGTCAGATGGGCAATTCGTGACTTTTTAAAGTTGAATTTGTAACCCTCTGCTGCGAACCCAAGTATAATGGTGTTCACTCTTTTCAAGTGAGTATTCAAGTCGTCGTCTGTGAGATAGATATCATCTACGTAAGATAATGCCTCATCATCATAGATTTGTAGTAACTCTGTTACCCTAGCTGAGAATAGTCCTGGGCTGTTCTTGAACCCCTGTGGGAGTCGACAGAATTTTTTCTGCGACCCAAATGCAGAGAAAGCGGTCAAATAGCTGCTTTCCGGTGCAATGTTTTGACAAAAGAAACCATTAGATATGTCTAATGTCGTTTTATATTTTTTCCTTACTATGTTATTCATTAGGGCTGCACTATGCGAGTTTTGTACTGCAAAAGTTTTGCAACATGTATTAAGGTGTCTGTAGTCCAAAACTAGACGATATGAATTGTCTGGCTTGGAGACAGGAAACAAAGGATTGTTCATTTGAGAGGTGCATGTTTCAATCACCCCCTGGTATTCAATTTGATCTAAGATCTCCCTGACCTGTTTTTTAGCTTCTTGCTTAATGGGATACTGCCGTTGGGCAGTTGGTTCACTTTTTAATTGGATTTTGTGAGGAGGAGAGTCCTCATCCCATCCTACATGATTTTTATACAATGCCGGTGCCTGGGCTACTGCCCATTTCCTTGCATATGTAATTTTTTTGTGAATCGGAATGTGATTCGAGAAGGCAGGCATAATCACTTCTTCGCCACGAGGGCACTCCCTGACAAACTCTGGGGCCAATCTTTTTCAGCTAACAGAATATCATAGCCTTTTGAGAGCTTATCCCAAAACAGACCTCTAATTTTCCTAGTCTTATCACCCTCCATACGCAATGTTATTTCGTATATTTTATGGGGCTCGCTAAGCCTGGTGTCGGCAGTTTCAACCTGAATGTATTCATTCGTGTCCACTGTCTCCAGATGACTCATCAAGATCTTGCGCGCTATACTGATTTCTGCTGCACTGTCCAACATTGTCAATGCCCACTCCCCGTTTTTCAACTGTGTCCTCAGTATTCTCGGCATGGTTGATTACTCTAATACTGGCTACCTTCTTTTTCTGAAATTGAGATTTTTTACTCTGAGCAGGCTCCTTGTCTTTGGACTTGGTGTGCTCTCCTGGGTCTGACCGTCCTCTTCTTTCCGATTTCTGTGGAAAAGATCGAGAGGGACGTGTATCAATACTTTGATATCTATCAGGTTTTTTCAGATTATCCCTATTTCTAAGGTTATATCTTATCTCAGAGGGCTCCCTCTGGGGAGACTGGTGTTCTCGAGTCGGAGTTCTCTCCCTCCGTCGAGGAGACCTTCCTCTGGACTGGAAAACTTTTTCCTTGGGAGTGGATTGTTTATTTCCATCCCAGCTCTTTTTAGGAGTGTTTGAATTATTTTTAATAAATAATTTTTCAGGATTTTCGAGCAGTTGGGGCTTTACTGGTTTCCCACCCAAGCTGTCTCTACCTAATTCTTCATAGCATTTTTCTATGATTTTGGCAAGCTCAATTAGATCTTTTATATCTGTTTCCTTCAACTTCTGGCGGATCGCCACAGATGCTGCTTCTCCTTTTATGTTGGCTAATAATATAGCCGAGACCTGCTTGAAGTCTTTCAGTAATTTCATACCTAGATTTAAAGCGGGCTCTGGACCGTATTCATTTTGAATCTGTTTTAGCACTTCTGGTATTACCGCCATAGACGGAAAACCGTGTGTTTTTGTGTAGATGGAAGCAAAGACTGTACCCCAAGTGTCGCAGTCCTCCACGTGTGGTGCGATTCCCATAGGAAGGCAGATGGTCAAGATTCTGTGTTTCTCTATAGGGGTAGTATCAGGAAATACTGCCTCTATTTGAGTGATTTTCTGTGCTAACCAGAAAGGAATTTGTTCCCGTTTTACGGGTTTTTTACCAAGACATGACTGTATGTTCTGTGGTGTGATTTTATTAGTTTTCCCCTGATGAGGGGTCAGCTGTGGTACATTAACAGCTGGCTGGACTGTTGCAGACCGCATTACATATTGGACTAATTGCCTATGTATTTTAATTAATGTTTTTAGCTGTACTAACAGCTCTTCTCTAGACATTTTTACAATGTCCGGATGTGGTGTGTAGCTGGCTAGAACCGGCCACGTTGCTCCTGGTCTACCTAGTGGACCGAGCCTGGTAATATGATCATTATGTTTTAGGGCGCCATTAAACCAGAGCAGGTGCTCTTGAAATTTAAGAGGAATTTCAATCCCCTCGAAAGGAGCGTACTCTTCCGGAGGTTTCTCTATTTTGTAATAGTGAAACTCTTTTGTTGTAGCGTTTACCGCTGGAAAGTTTATCCATGAATAGAATACCTCTGTCTGCCGATATTCGTGAGCCTCTATCACGAAAATTACTGTACCACCTTGAGGTGTCAGTCCGTTCTCTATAAGTTTTAACGTTATAGATTTTCTTAAGTGGACCGGGATGATAATAGCATCCGGGTCTGTGTGTTCGGGACCTTGCTGAGTCGCATCTACTGCGGCCCCAGTGGTTCCGTTTTCTCCTGGCATTGTTACAATGCAAGGTTTGCAGAGTTGGTCTCCAAGGAGACAAAGATTAGGTGCACAATATTTTGGAACACTGTATCCTTCAACGTTGAATAAACCAGAGCTTTACATAGGAATCTCTTCCTACTGAGGTCGGGCGGATTTTAACCTTTCACCCACTCCAGACGTCTATTGGAGTATTTACGGGAGAAAGGGGTCTGTGAAATATGCACGACTGAGTTACTCTAACGTCTTGCATTAGTTTATCGCCTTACCAAACGTTGGGCGCCATGTAGTGTAGTTCCTAGTTTCCCACTAGGTCCTGCGCATTGGAATAACATAAACAGTAGTATCGACGTGGAACTGCGGATATTCCAGACCTCCACTGACTATGCTAAACTTAATTGGGTGTGTTACCAACTAGCTCAGAGGTCACTGGAAACTTTCTTCTCTGTATGGGAAGTGATCAGCTTCCCTGGCACAGACAAGAAGGGATTCAGCTTTCCAACAACCGTGCAACATGACAACTTTGCTCCTCAGATCAAGAGTCAGATCAAGAGTCAATCTCTAGGGTCGTGTGAAACAATAGACATGTATTTCACTCAGTCAGGTTAGTGCAGTTTACTTTCACGAGATGTAGAGAATAGAGAGACGGGCGTTTGTCAATAAAAGGTTAACATTTATTGAACAGTCTTTCTTCTCGTACAAGAGAAATGTATTGCCACAATTGCAAGACTTGTTATTATAAAAAGTACGTACAGTAAGATAAGGATTGCGAAATAATACTGTAAAAGCATTGATATGGTTTCTTAGCCATACAATGGTTTAAAAGTAATAAAACATATATACAGTCATATATACATTAGACTAAAATACTCAACTGGTGCTTCTAACTACGCCTACCCCAGTGTGCCTGACCTAAGCCTAACACGTGGAAGGGGAGTAAGTAAGTAGCTTTAAGTTAAGTTGGTTTTGCCAAGGTTTGCTTCAAGAATTCTCATCTAAGGGTTTAGTCAACACCATACCTCTGAATAGAATGATGGAAGTCTGGTATTTCCTTCAGGGGGCACTCGGTATCCCAGTCACCCGCGAGGGCAGACCGGAAACGCTGGAGCTGGATTTCTCAGCAGAAGAAATGCAGCGTCTCTCTTCAGCGCGTCGAGGAAGGAGGGGGGACAGCGTCCGCGGGCAGCTTGGAATCTGCTGGGCTCTTCGCAGAGGGACGGCTGTTCAGCTCCTAAGCTCACCACACCATCGTTCGCGCTTTAGCAGCGATAATGGTATCAGTAGCTTCACCAACAGCAGCGGGGCAGCAGGCTGCAGCGACAGGGTGCTAGCTTCAGACAGCTAGTAACAAGCAGGCAACAACAGCCTACACAACAGCAATTGCTTAAGGCAACGTTGGTAGTATTTATACCTGACAGGTGCCTGGTTTGACGCAAGTTTGCTGGACATAAGACGTCAATTAAAGATGTCACTAGGAAGTGATAGCTATCAGTTGCTCATTAGAGTTCCATTACTAATCAAAACACAGCAAGCGGGGATTTCCAGGTTTGCTGAGTTTTTATCTTGTTGAAGAACTCGGAGTGTTAATCTAGGAATATCAGATAGTGACTTCTGCTCTGTCATTGCACTAATTGGTCGCAAAGGAAGTGGCAGAGAACTATGCTGGAATGTGGCTCTGTTCGTGTGAGGCCAGAGATGACTTTCTGAATATCGCACTTGAACGGTTATGCCAATATAGGGAATAAATGGATTTATAGCCGAATAGGGGCATAAGGTTACAGTATCGATCAGGATCCTAGATAAACACGCAACAAGCCAAGCTATGAAGTCTCCCATGAATAAGTCATTCCCCTCCCTGGACAGATGAACCCCATAATTCCGATACATGTGATCACTTCGAATACACCCGTGAGGAATGCTATGCAACTGCGAAGAGCAAAACAATTTAGCAATTTTATTGTTAACCCTTTTCACCGAATGGTTCAGTGCTGACACCGAAAGGCCCCCCCGCCATACCTTCCTGTGAATCATGTGGGACCAGGCAATCGTGCACCCCGAGACTCTTTTAGCCAACCAGCTAACCGCCGACAGGATGTGTTCTAATAACACTCGTCTACCCAGTGTCACCAAGTCATTGCCCCCCAGGTGTACTATGACTACAGATGGCGGTGACCTTTGCCGCCCTAAGATACCCTCAAAAAATGATTCGAATTGGTCAAAACAGAGCCCGCCCTTCCCATGGAAGGCCACTCTGTACCCGTATTCCCCAGCTGCGTGAGTCGCGTCACCTGTTTTGAATACGTCCCCGGCGCGCCTCACATATGAGTGGCCCACGACCCATACCACTCCCTCTCCAGTCGGTGATCCTTGACCGCTGGTCTCCTGGTGCTGGGTCGACTGCAAATTCCGCCCCGCGTGACAGGCTCGCGAAACTGTAATTGAAACAAAAGACAAGAAGCGTGAGTGCATGTCAATTGATCTTTACAACATGTGCAATCGCACATACCTCTTGAAGCAATTCGAGGACCAACGTCCCAACTGTTTTATTTCCTCCGCACTCTGACCCCTGGCTGTAGCCTCAGTAGCAACCCCTATCCTAAAGGAGTGGGTCCCAAAACCACACGGGTCCATGCCCGCAGCAGCGATTGTCAGTGCTAGCACCCTCTGGAACTGAAATCTCGTCAGTGGGGTGCCATCCTTGTGCCTCAGCAAACTCCCCCCCCCATGTAGCCGCCCTTAGTGCCAGGTATTCCTCAATACACTTTATCGGGCACGTGGGGGACCCTCGCGAGCGCTGCTCAACAACACTATCTCTCATAGCTCCCTGGTCAGTTTTGGACCTGGCTATCAAGATCACCATTGAATCACCCCTAATTTGGACGTGATCCCTGCACAAGCCTCCCTCCACCTCTTTCTTGTTCCTTGCGACAAGTTCGCTCACTCGCATTGCCCCATGGAATGCCAATGCGAAGGCTGCCCGGAACAGAACTGCTTCGAAATTGGAGGAGCACGTCTCATCCAGCTTTGCTATGAGTAGAGATAACCTGTCTAAGCCAATCGGGCGCCTCGCATCTTGCTTGCGACCCTCAAGGCGCTGCCAGCCGCGAAGGGCTTTCTTAACCAAAAAGGAACCCGTCAGGTTTTTTATGCCATGCACCTGCGCCATGAATGAAATGGCCGCCCTATGCCTACTAGCCGCTGCCGCTGATCGGCCTTCTCTGTGCAGCGCTACCAGGAACCCCAGGAAGGATTCCTCCTGACCCCAGCTCTGTCTCCCTGTCGGACCCAAAAATGTGCAGTAGGAACGAAACGCTCCTTCGTAAGCCTTCCTTGTCCTGGGGGCTAAGCTTGCTGCCACAAGGTCTTGTAATCCGGGGCACCGATTGGCCATAGCGCTTCGGGGAACGGTGCCGCCACTAGGTCCGCTGTAGGTAGATAGCCCCTGAACGCCTGCATATGTGAGCGAGAGAGTGCATCAGCTGCATGATTCAGTACGCCTGGCACATGTTTCGCCCTGAACTGTACATTCAATCTCATGCAAAGCAGTACAACTTCTTTCAACAATCTCAAGATCCATTTGCAGCGTGCTACCTGTTGGTTAATGCACTCGACAACAGTCATATTATCAGACCAAAACACCACTGAGCGGTCCCTGAAGTCGTCTGGCCATGCCACCAGAGCAACCCAAATGGGGAATAACTCCAAGAACCCAATGTTACCTGTGAGACCGCTGGAGTGCCACCACGTCGGCCATGCTTGCGCCGACCATCGGTTACCAAAGATGGCCCCAAATCCCACGCTCCCAGCTGAGTCAGTCCACAGACCAAGTTCGTCTGAAGACGCTGGTGGCTTGTTCCACACTACTCGACCGTTGAAGTCCGCCAGAAATGCCAACCAAATGCGCATATCCTGGCGGACCTCTGCCGACAGTCTCGTACGGTGGTGTCCCTCCTTGAGACCCACCATAGCTTGTGCAATAGAGCGTGAGAAGGGGCGGGCCATTGGCATTACCCTCAAGGCAAAGTTCAGCTGACCCACCGTTTGCTGTAACTGGTGCAGGGTCACTTTCTCCTTGCCCAGGGAAGCCCTGAATTTGGCTACCTTTTCCGTCGGTAAACGGAAACATCCTTCCACAGAATCGAGCTCAATTCCGAGAAACTCGAGTGAGGTAGATGGTCCGACCGTCTTACCTGGTGCCAGTGGGACTTTGAACTCCCGCATGAGAATGCAGAAGTCCCCTAGCGCCTGCGCACAACTCGTATCGCCTGCTGCCCCCAAAAACAGGAAGTCATCTAAATAGTGCATCACATGCTTATGGCCTGTGGCCTCAGTGAATACCCACTGTAGAAAACAGCTGAACATTTCGAAATAAGCACAAGAAATGGAGCAACCCATCGGCATGCATTTATCCATATAATAACTCCCTTGAAATGCAAAACCTAGAAGCGCTGATCCTGTGGGTGTACCGGGAGCAACCAGAACGCCGATTCGATATCTGATTTCGCCATCAGCGCCCCGGGGCCCAGGCGATTTAACATGGCCACGGCATCATCGAACGATGCGTACCGCACTGAACAAACTTCTGGGTCAATGGCTTCGTTCACCGAGGAACCCCTTGGAGCAGACAGGTTATGAATAAGTCTAAACTCCCCAGGGTCTTTCTTCGGTACAACCCCTAATGAGGAACAGATGAACTCCGCCACCGGCGGGTGATGAAAAGGCCCTGCCACCCGCCCTAAGCTGACTTCTTTTGCAATTTTCTTCTCTGCCACGCTTGGGTTGTGCTGTACCGATAACTGGTTTTTACAAAAGGAGTCCCCCCGAAAATCCCCCGCCGGGATGTGGAAGCCATGTAAGAATCCCTTCCTCAACACCCCAGCGGATACATGATCAGGGTATTTGTTCAACCAAGGAGTCAGAGCCATGATATCAACGGGTGTAGGCAATCGGTTACAACGTCCTACCTCACTCCTGCTTAGCCCCTCCTTTACCTCCTGTCCCGCTGTTTTTAGATCTACAGGTACTCTCCGGGTGTGAGGAGTTCCCACAGCCCGCACACGCATGCTTGAACCTACATGTTCCCTGCGGTCTGTTACAGTTGCCTCGATTGAAGGCCCAACAAACCCCACGCTTGCCGCCATTCCAGCCGGTCTTGAGCTGATAATCCCCACCGGCGCCCGCTCGAAAGGGCACAGCGGGCTTTTGGCGGACGAACCCTAACCCGCTCCCGCCTGGCGAGGACGTACCTGCCGCCCCTGGCAAGAGCTGTTTGTGCCATGACACCGAGTCCAGGCAATCCCAAGTCAAAGTAGCATCGAATTCTTTTGCTTTACGAAATTTCATATCATAACCTTTCCATTCATCCCCCTCATACATTGAATAAATATCCATAATCCGATTTTGATAGCAAGTTAACTTAGTCATTAGTTCAGGTTTTCGTTCCCCCATGACTGCAATAAATATAGAAAAGGCCTTAACCCAGTTCGTTACTGTCTCATCAACCCTGAATTCCGCCATCTTGGCGCGCCAGACGCTCGTGTGCCATAAATGTTAACATATTTGTCTCCCCATATTAATTCTTTCGTGGCCATAGGGATGTGCTGTGCCACCTTTTCCAGCCTCGAGGGTAAGGAACCCTCCCCCGCCATTGGCAATGCGAGCTTACCAGGTTCGGCCGTTGTTTCCACCGTCTTCTCGCGACCAAATGCAGGTCCTCCCGGTGCCACCTGTGGGGAAACAAGAGGAACATTCGCCGTTGCGGCCTCTCTCGACTGCCGCAATTGCTTGATTATTAGTCTGGCCTCCTCGGCCGGGTCTCCCGCGGCCACTGCTCCCCCTGCTTTTTTCTTGAGCCATGGCAATACCGCCGCCAACTGGATGGCCAATTCGGGAGGCATCTCCTCATCATTACCGGGAGTGATCACAACCGGGATCGGCAGACCTATATCTGGGCTTGGTACCGGGATGTCTGCCGGCGTGACGGGGGCGACTGGGGGTACCTCTGGAACCGGGACCTCCCCCGAAACCGCCCTCTTCTTGACCCGTTTCCCTCTACCCTCGGGGACGATTCCCGGCAAGGCCGGGCCTAATACCTTCTTAGGGCGACCCGAGTTGCTCAGTGCCACCAGCTGTTTTTTAACCTCCGACAAACCTCGACCGATCGATTCAACTTTTCCGAGTTTTCGGTCCATGCAAGCCATCCGGTTCAACAATAGGCGTAATACCTTATCCGTCTCGGAACCCTTTCCTGCTTTCTTGCCAGCCATGCTTTCGAGTATTCCGCTCTTAGTCGATCAACGAGGTCCTGGATCCTTCGTACTCCAAATAACTGAAAGAGAAACAACAAGATTACAAGTTCTCAAAATTGCCGCTTGTTCCGTCGAGGGCTCAGGAGCAATGAGTGGTTGCAGCCTTCAGAGCACAGGAACAAGAGGACGCTTCTTCGGATTCTCGCTCTATTTATTCTTCTGCGGGAGGGCGTGTACCCTCCTCCGGTACGCCTACTGGGCGTGGTCTTCTGTGTAGGTGTCTAGGACAACCCCTCTTGGGCGGGAAAAGGCGCACCCCGGCTTCGCCGCTTCGGGCATACCAGCCGAGCCACGACCCCGCCCAAAATGGTTTCCCGGGGTGATCGGGGCACCCAACCATACGTTCGCGGGGACCGGGTGGTCGCCCCTTTCCATTATCGTAACAAATGTAGCAACTCCATATTGTATTTGCAGCCGCCATTTTATATGCCATACATCGCCATGCGCTTGTCATGTGCTTTGTCCTACCTCCTTGTTAACTGCGCCTGAAGTCTACCCGGCAACAGGCTACATTTAGCATTCCCCTCTTTCAGCATGACCAGACATGCGCAGTAGGGTCTATGACCGTCACTAATTAGTTCCAGATAGGAAAATGTTTACTAGTTGCCGAAGACTGTTAACTCTGCCCATCTATCGATTGTGCCTTCCAATATGTCCTTGTATGGTCAAGAAACTGCTCTTGTCTTCTGTACCGCCTTCTTTGAGCCCCCTCATTGTGTATAAAAGGGGCCATGTGCTTTAGTTCGGTGTGCAACTCTATACAATACTGAAGGGTGTTGTGTGGACTGTAGTACCACCTTTAAAGGTTTAATAAACTTTGCTTTTGTATTTTCCAGTTTCATTGCCAACTTCTTCCTAAGGTCTGAGGACTCCGTGCAGAGAAGGGAGAACCCTTTGCACTAAGTAGGCCTAGCTGAGGTTTGCTTACAAAAAATTGGCGCCCAATGTAGGGCTCATCGGCGACTCGGATGCCCAAAGGAGTGGTCGTGACGGAGGATTGGAATCTCGCTGCGGACGCGAGAGCATGCCAGAAGAGACCCTAGTTTTGTCATCCAAGGCGTTTTTTCCTTTCTTTCCGATCTGATCATCCAGGTGGTGCCGGTCCTCGACTGAGATTTCTTTGGTTGGCTTGCTGTGCAGTGGCCGTTTGGTCGAATTTAGAACTTGGCAGTTTGAATCTGGATGCCCTGTGATTGGTAAGAACTGTTGTACGGTACTTGCTGTGGGTTTTGGAAGCCTGGGATTGGCAAGGCAGTTTTAGGATACGCTTGCTGTGGCAATTTTGGTTTGGAATGACTAGTCAATGATGTGTATGTGTATGTGTAAGTGAAATATATGTGTTGCAATACATATAGGCAGGTAATGAGGAGATTGTTCTCTCCAATACAATTTTTTGATTTTAATGGCACAACGTATTACAGGTGCTTTAAGTGCTACTTTGATTATAATACTGCATATTTTGCACTATTTTTGGCAAGTCTGCTATTAGCCCACTTCGTAGGTAGTGCTGTTTTTGTGGACATAACCAGTTAAGTCTTGAGGAATCGCAGCTGGCTGCCCCAGAGGGGACGCCTCATAGAGATATGTATGTTAAATATGGTCTTTCTTCTATAATGTACAGCACGTTGTGGAAGAAATACACGCGAAAGGATCCTGAGTTATGTTGGCCAAAGAATGGGTCGTTTGATATGCGAAAGATTGAGTATGTGGAACAGTGTATGTTTAGACAAAAATCTAGACAAGATATGTTTGAGAGTGTGCGAATGTGGGTGAAAGAAGTACGTGAGCATGAGAAACCTGAGCAAGCGCTGATTGAGAAAGAACAACGGAAGAATGTGTATGAAAAAGCGCAAGAACTAAGACAGAAGGAGGCGAAAGAATTGGAAGAGAGACAGGAGAAGGAGCGCAGATTACAGATATCTGGCCAATATGCTGTTCGACAACCTCCTTATCCTGTCCTTAATAAACTGCGATTTTTCTTTGTTAGATCATCCTCCGCCTCCGTATGTCGTTCCGTCCGCTCCATTTGACGAAGATGAGGATTCCTGGGCAGATACAATGAAATGTGATACCCGCTCCATGATATCGACCAATCGTGCGGCCGAACTTAGAATGATTGCTCGACAGTCACTTCAGAATACTGTTACTGTTTCTGATATTTTAGAGACTTTAAAGGGATGGCAAGATAGAGAGCAGATGTATTTTACTGAGCATTTTGCAGAAGAAGTTGTTGACATGTTCCGCAAAGTTACTGACATTCTCGAACCTGATGATGTGGCAATCGATTGTAAGCAATTACGTAAAGGTCGTTTTACTCTCCCCCAGGTGACTGATACGATCAGGTGGCTGGTTAAACTTCGAACTGAGGCGCTAAGTCTATGGGAGGAGAAACGGAAAGCTAAAGCAGATGGATGGACGGAATTGGTCAACGGGAAACAATCATCTATTTTTGAAACAGATAAGATCGCGATAGTGCATGCAAAGCCTATGCGAGAGGCAGCGCCTTTATACGTACCTCCTAAAGGAGCGGGTACAAGTGACGATATATATTCTGTAGATGCTAAAGGGTATTTTATTTATAATTGGGTATATCCTCCCTGGAATAGAGCAGATGTTATGGCACGTAAAGCTGCATTGCCTGATACTCGTAAAAATCCTGCCGCTTTCTATGAGGAAGTTGAGGGAGCCTTAAATTCTTGTACCATGACATTAGCTGATATTGATTTATTTTTCGGGCTAATATTGCCGCCTGATATGTGGAGATCCACGCGTAAAGTCGATGATCGCGCAGCAAATGGGACATAATGGAAAGAAATAGAGAGGGAAGATGAGGACAGGGATCCAGCGAAAAAGCCATGTCAGTTGATTTTAGATCTCCCCGGTGCAATGTTAGCTAAGTTAAAAACGATTATTCCCCCTAAAAACATTGATTAGACTATTCAAGCATCCTGTAAGCAAAAAACAGATGAATCAGTTTCAGATTTCTTCACTCGTTTCGAGGAAGCTTTTCATGATTTTAGTGGCCAGTTCTAAAGGACAATAAGGGCCGACATTTGTTTGTAGATAAGTATGTTACGAATCTATTACCAGGAGTGGCTAGCAGCTTGAAAGCTAGCGAAAGCTCTTGGACCACCTCTTCTCTGGCATCCCTCCTGACGATGGCTCAATATTACAAGCATCAGAACTAGAAGCGAAGGATAGCGTGGATAAAAAGTCTAAAGAATTAAAAACAAAGGTAATGTTATCTCAGGTTTATGGTCCACCTCTTCGAGGTAACGATAGAGGCAGACGAGGATTTTATATTTCTTCCTATACTCTTCCCTCTTTGGCTGTTGATCAATGCGCGTATTGTAGAAAATTTGGTCATTGGGCGGATGAGTGTACATTGTTTCGCTCACAGCGCTATGTCCGTGGCTGAGGATCCATGAGGAATCGCTCGGGGGAACTCAGGACCCAGAGGTGCTATGAACGATCGTGCTAGGTTTGATTCTAATGTGCAGGCACAAAATGGGTTCAATACATTTGATAGGCGCAACCAATACCAGATGTCTGGTTATGTGCAGCCTGAGTCGCATGATACTGCTTATGCATAGGATTGCGTAGGATGGGGTAAGGAATCAGTTAAAGCTCCAGTAGATCAGAGGGGTCCTTATGTTACAGCACATATTTTGGGCTCTACTGATCAGTTTCTGGTTGATGCAGGAGCTACTCATAGCACTTTGTCTAAACAATTGGTTCCAAGGGCTCCCCTGTCTGGCTCAACGATTACATCGATATGGAACAACTTCCCTAGCCCATTGTCACAACCACTTGCATTTCATGTTGATAGGTTTGCTGCTCTGTGTTCATTTTTGCTTTCCCCAAATACACCAGAAAATATTGTGAGTCTTTATATGCTCAAGTATTTCAGAGCCACCATAAGATATTCCCCTGAAGGAGTGATGTGATTTTGAATGACAATTATCCAGTAACAGACAGAGTTTGTATTGTTCAAGAGGATACTGCATTAGCCTCTCTACCTAAAACCTTGTGGGCTACCTCAGATACTGATGTGGGACAGATGGTTATTTCACCGGTGCATATTAGTGTAAAGGAGGGAGCTGTGTTGCCACGCTTGCCTCAATATCGAATTTCACAGGAGGGTGAGGAAGCACTTACACGAATTGTACAAGATCTTATTGAAGTTGGGGTTGTTGAAGAAGTTCCATTTAACATTTGTAACAGTCCGATCCTCCCAATTTTGAAGAAAGATACTGACACTAGGATTTATCATTTTATAATTGACCTACGGGAGGTGAAAAAGATAGTGGTACCACAATATCCAGTGGTTTCTGATATCACAACACTTCTTACTTTAGTTCCACCTACTGCAACTACATTCTCTGTTATAGACTTGAAGAACGCTTTCTTTTCGATCCCTATTCATCCTGATAGCCGATATCTGTTCGGTTTCACTTTGAATAATCAATCGTATAGATTTTGTAGAGTTCCTCAAGGCTATACTGAGAGTCCCAGTATTTATAGCCAAGCATTGAAAAGATAACTTGATTCTTTTGTTTTACCCGAGGGTGTGGCGCTCATACAGTATGTTGATATTTTGTTGGCAGCCGATACCCCTGAACAATGTGAGAAGTGTACTCTGTGTTTGATTTCTTTTCTTGCCTTACATCACCGTAAGGAATCGAGAAAGAAACTGCAGTATTGTAGACCAAAGGTAACCTACTTAGGTCACCTTTTGTCTAAGGAGGGGCGTGCACTCACATCAGATCGCATTCACGTAATTCTAGACATACCAGTACCTTCCACACAGAAAGAGGTACGAGTATTTTTAGGTCTTACTTCTTTTTGTAGGCAATGGATATTGGGATTTTCATACATTGTTAAACCTTTGTTAGCACTTTTGACAAAAGATACTCCAATACCCCTTCCTTGGACAGATGAATGTGGGACTGCTTTCCGACAGTTACGACAATCCCTTTGTTCAGCACCAGTGTTAGGTACTCCAGATTACACAAAGCTCTTTACATTGTACGTACACGAGAGGGATGGATGTGCATTGTCAGTTTTAGTACAGACACATGGTGATAAGCAATGCCCTTGTGCATATTTTTAAGCAGTACTTGATACTGTTGCTTGAGCGTTGCCTGGATGTTTTTGCTCGGTTGCAGCAACAGCTGTGTCAGTACGCCAGAGTGAAGGGATAGTCTTATCACATAAATTGTTGGTTTTGGTACCCCATGCTGTTGATGCCCTTTTGAATCAAGCAAAGACGCAGCACTTAACTAGCGCTCGTCTGACAGGATATGAGTTGATGCTGTTAGCTCCTCACATTACACTGAAGAGATGTGCAACACTAAACCCAGCCACGTGGTTGCCATTTCCGGCGACTCAGCCTGAGGCGCAGGAAACACATGATTGTATTTTCTTGACTGAGGAACAGACAAAGGGTCGTATTGATTTGCAAGATACGCCCCTTCCAATGGGGATGGAGAACTGTTGGTTGATGGGTCTTGTCTGAAGTTACCGGAGGGTACATCTTCATCTGCATATGCAATTACTACGTTTCACACGATAGTAGAGACAGCTCGCATACCACAGAAGTCAGCTCAAGCAGTGGAATTAAAAGCTTTGACACGAGCGTGTGAGCTTAGTACAGGTTTGTGTGTAAATATTTATACAGATAGCCGCTATGCTTTTGGAGTGGCGCATGATTTTGGCCTGCTCTGGAAGGAAAGAGGCTTTCTGACATCACATGGGATGCAGATAATGCACAGAGAACTAGTGCATAATCTTTTGACTGCATTAACATATCCAAAGAAAATAGCTTTAGTGAAATGTGGTGCGCATAAAAAGGAGATTGATACGGTGGGACAAGGAAATGCTTTTGTAGATCGAGTGGCACGTGAGACTGCGATACAGCCTGACACTACTTCTATGTATGTAGTGAAGTCACAAGCTGAGCGGTGGCATGATGCTAGGAAGGCAGTACTAGAGATACAGAGGACCGCTTCTGACAAAGAACAAGAGCAATGGTCCAGGGATGGAGAGTTGGATGATGAAGGTTGTTGGCGAAACAACCAGATGGATAGATGGAAGTTGCCTATAGCTTTTGTACAACCTATGGTTCAGATGGCGCATTGGCTAGCACATGTTGGAGCTTCAGCAATAGTGAAATAGCTTACACAAGCATCCAGAAATTGCTAGCACAGCTAAGAGAGTAGTACAGTCCTGTGTGATCTGCCTGCGATTTAATCCTGGAAAAGGGACTCGAACCCAAGCAGGAGGATTTGCTACACCAACTGCACCTTTTGAAGTTTTGCAGATGGATTATATTCAGCTTGAACGCTGTAATAATCTGAAATATGTCTTGGTGGTGGTATGTGCCTTCAGTAAATGGACTGAGGCGTACCCCACAAAGGACAACACTGCAATTACTACGGCAAAGGTGCTTTTGAAGGAATTCTTCCCTCGCTATGGTGTTTGTAGATTTTTGTGGAGTGACAACGGACCTCATTTTGTAGGGGACGTTATAAAGTATGTTATGTTATGTTATGTTATTTTTATTTGTACCGCGCACAGCTGCCCCAGCAAAGGGGCGTCCTGGCGCTTTGAGAAGGTAAACACAACACAACATTAAAAGCGGGCAGGAAGGAGAAGGGACACAACAGATGAGCTAAACAAATAAAAAGGTCTTGATAGCCCGTCTAAACTGAAGGAGCTCATCGATGGCCCAGATTTGTGGAGGAAGAGAATTCCACCAGCTCGCTGCCAGGACTCGAACGGAGCGGCCACGAATTCTGCTCAACTTAAAACGCGGGGCCACTGCTAAGTTCTGGTCTAGCGATCTAAGAGTGCGAGAGGGGACATAGGGGATCATCAGTTTCTCCAACATTTGTTGGGAAGTACCCTTGAGGATTTTAAATGCAAGGCAGAGAACCTTGAATCTAATCCTCTGCTGCACAGGGAGCCAGTGGAGAGAGCGCAGGGCATTGGACACCGAGCACCGCCTAGGCAGACCTGTCACCAGTCGGGCCGCAGCGTTTTGAACCCGCTGGAGTCGCAGAAATTCTGACTGGTTAACCCCCGCCAGTAGGGAGCTGGCATAGTCCAGCCTGGACAGCACTGATGCTTGGACCACCAGCTGTCCAGTGGGTGCATCAAAGAATTTGAGGATAGGTCGAAGTCCTCTGATGATGCCATAGCAAGAAGCCGCCACCTTCTTGGTATGACAGATGAAACTCAGAGAAGGATCAAGCCACACCCCCAGGTTTTTTATCTCTGCCGCTGGGAGGGGAGTCACACCCAACTCTGAAGGCCACCATTTGTCACCCCACAAAGCCACCTGTTTACCAACCACCATAATCTCGGTCTTCTTGATGTTTAACTGGAGACAGTTGGAATTCATCCAGTTAGCCACTTCCCGCAGACCATCACAGAACCTGGGAGTCTCCAGGTCTCAGTCCCCACTCAGTGTGACCGCCAGCTGCGTGTCATCTGCGTAAGACACCATGGTCAGGCCCCACCGCTTGACGACTGCAGCCAGCGGTCTCACATACAGATTGAAAAGGGTGGGACTCAGTGATGACCCCTGTGGGACTCCCTGGTCTAACGGGTAGGATGACGACTTACCGGGCGGGATCGCCACCTGGAATGACCTATCCGTAAGGAAGGATCGAATCCAGTGCAAGGCGGAGCCAGAAACGCCCACCTCCTCAAGACGCCGAATCAGAATCCTGTGCGAGACCGTGTCGAAGGCGGCACTGAGATCTAATAACAATAGTGCCGCCGTCCGACCGGAATCCAGCACGGAACGCAGATGCTCGACCATCGAGAGAAGGGCCGTCTCCGTGCTGTGACCCGCACGGAACCCGTTCTGGGTAGGGTCGAGAATGTTAAGCCTAGCAAGATGGTCTGTAAGAGTGGCATTCACATGGGCCTCCGCTATTTTTGTGGCCCAAGGGAGATAGGGCGGTAGCTTTCAGGTTTAAGAGGGTCAAGGGACGCCTTCTTCAGAATTGGCGTGACTACTGCTGCTTCCATCTGACGGGAACCACTCCAGAAGAGAGGGACAGGTTGATCAAGGACAGCACTGGGGTGCGGCAAACCGGCGCCAGGGTCTTGAGTTGGGCCGGTTTCAGCGGGTCTGCCGGAGATCCAGATTTGATTTTGGCGCTGAGAGAGTCAAACACCTCCAAAGATAAGGGGGGTAAGATAGAAAGACATTACCCCTCACCTAAGGTGCGACCAACCTGCTCTAGCATCAGGGAACCCGTTGGAAAAGTGCGATAGATGGCTTGCACTTTTTCATGGAAGAAAGAGGCCAAACCCTCACAATGTGAGTCCGAGCCTATTTCCACTGCAGTTGCTCTCTTCGCCATCAGGTCCTTTAATACTTTAAAAATAAGTTTCGATGTATTGGCAGAATTCTGAAACTGTTGAGCATAAAAGGAAGCACAAGTTTGACACACTGCCCTGTGGTAGATCTTGACCTTGGCCAGATAACATATCTTCAGATCTGGGTCGTACGACTTCCTCCATGTCCTGAAAGGATTAGGGATCAAACAGAAGTTTCACGCAGTGTTCCACCCACAATCAGCAGGATTGGTGGAAAGATACAATGCTACTCTGAAACTGAAATTAGCTAAGATACAGGCTTCTACTTCTCTGAATTGGCCAGATGCGTTGCCACTGGCATTGTTGTCAATTAGATCAGTGCCTCATTCTCGAACAGGTCTCACACCTTATGAGATCCTGTTTGGTAAGCCCATGAATATCTGGGGAATTCCTAAACCGAGTTCTGTTTATGATGTACCTTGTGTCTTAATGAATGACTATTTGGCACAATTAACTGATAACTTGGTTTCTATTCATCAACAGGTTCGAGAAGCACTTCCTGACAGATCCACAGGTGAGGGCCATAACCTTCGGCCTGGTGACTTCGTCCTCCTGAAGTCCTTTGAGAGATCGAGTAGTTTGGAGCCAAGGGGGCGCGGGCCAGAGCAAGTGCTACTTGCCACGAGAACAGCAGTTCGAGTCACGAACCGGAAAAATTGGGTCCATGGTACCCATTGCCGATGAGTACTTCCGACTTTGGTAGAGCCTGCTGTGTTGACCGACCATCGAGACGTTCTGACTGTGGAGAAAGGCCGTACTGTGACACCTGACGGATCTGAGGAGTTCTTCCCGGACCAGACAGTCCCTGGAGCACTGAGATATAATTTGAGACAGAGAGAGAAATCTGCAGCGCTTGTCTGAGCATTCCCTGGGTCAGTGAAACGGAGAGCTGATGTGGCAAGGGGGGGGGGGTATCAGCCCTGCATTAGAGTAGTGACACCCGTCTTGGCCCGTGGTAAAGAAATCAACGGCTACCCAGGGGTAAGAGCTCTGACAACTAATTTAGTTTCAGGAAGATTTGTTTTGTGTTGTGACTAAAATGGAAAAGAAGAAGAAGATTTTTGGTGCTGTAGGGTTTGTTGTTGCCTTGGTGACTACAGCAGCAATAACATGGTCTGTTGAGGAGACAACTCCTGCTCGTGAGTGGTTTGTTGTTACTTCACCTACACCAGAGGAGCATTATTGCTTTACGCTCCCATATCAAGAATTTACAATCTTATCTCAATAATACTTTCATTCAAATGTTACATCATACCCATATTGCTACAAATGCCACAAACTGTTGGATTTGTGGGATGATGCCTGCACACCAAAAGAAAGGAGGTACACTGTTCATACCTCTTCCTTTTTCGCATAAATGCTCTTGTCGAGCCTGGTATACTTTGCTCTTTGCGACTAGGAAGCCTACAGTGGGTAGACTGCTTTTTTTCGGTTAAATAAAGAGTGCCATCAAGACAAAGATGGGTATCCCCAAGCAAATGGAACTAAATGGGAGTGGGAGGAATATGGACCGGACAATATTTCAACGCCATATATCTTCACCAACATTTTGTTATTTCTGACACTCAAACACAAGCAGAACTATGGGTACAGAGCATTGGACATATCCCTGTTGGGATCAGCGACTGTATTACTGTGTTGAATATAGATGGCTTAAATAATAGTACCTTTTTGGCTTCACATAATACATATTTTGTGTATGGAAATCGTGGATATTATCGATTGTCAGCCGGCTGGACCGGGATCTGTTATGTGTCATTTTTGTTGGCCCCTGTGTTTCTGGCACCTCCATTGTATCATCGAAATTTTAAATTGTTCAACAATATTACTGTAAATAGATATAAGAGAACCTTGACTACTGATAACGTTGATCAAACTGACACTAGTCTACAACAATATACAGATTTTAATTTAGGATTGTTCTTTTTTGTAGGTGCCGCATTAAACAGCAGAAAAGTGCAACAATTGACTAGAGTAGTAGAAGCTGTCACAGATCAAACTGCTGTAGCTTTAGGAAACATCACTGAAGAATTGCAAATTGCTAGAATTGTGGCTTTACAGAATAGAATGGTTTTGGATGTCATGCTAGCAGATAGAGATGGTGTATGTCGTGTTATAGGTAGTAGCTGCTGCATGTTTACACCAGATCACACCCCATCAGTGTACAAGGCGATTAATAAACTTCATAAAATCGCTGCAGACCTTCACACAGAAAATGGTACATGGACTTTTAGAGGGTGGTTTTGGACTCTGATTTCTGCCTGGGGCTGGAAAGTATTGTCTATGCACAATAATTGCAGTAATATTCACTTGTTGTATATGTATCCAGTGCAGCCCAATGATATGTTCTATGTGTATTACTGCTTGCATACCAACCAAAATCAATGTTACAGAAGTCAAAATGCAGAATGATTTGAAAAAGGAAATAGCTAGCATGATGGCCATTGATATAAGGGATGAGTATCTAGCTTTTCCCAGGAAATCGAATGTCTTCAGCTAATGCTGAAAGGGTCGTCTGTTGTAAATCAACAGCAATTAGGTTAAGCATTAGCAGAAGACATGCTGTGTTTGACCATTATCGTAACAAATGTACCGACTCTATTTTGTATTTGCAGGAGCCATTTTATATGCCATACATCGCCATGTGCTCGTCATGTGCTTTGTCCTACCTCCTTGTTAACTGCGCCAAAGTCATCAAAAAACACTGGAAAATAATCAACTCTGGACCGAGGAAATGGGACAGCCCGATATTTGCATACAAACGATGCAACAATCTGAAAGACCGACTGGTCAGTACTCGACCCAGACCGCAACCAAAGCAACCTATGAACACCGTCCTAAACGCATGGGGCCTCCCAAAGATCACTGGACATTACCCCTGCAATGACTGCAGTGTATGTCACCTCACCACACACACCAAAACCCTGGACCTGGAGCCCAATAAGGTCTGGACTCAACGAAACCACACCAATTGCAACTCCTGCAACGTGATATACCTACTCACATGCACGTGTGGTCTCCGCTATGTCGGAATGACAACACGCAAAGTCAAGACAAGAATAACAGAGCATAGAAGTACTATAAGATGCAGGAAGAACATTAGCAGGCTCACCAGCCATTTTATCACCCAGAGCCACACACCCAACGATCTAACCTGGACTGTCATTGAACAAATCCCAGAGAGCACAATTGACAATGACAAAAAAAATCTATTGAGTAAAGAACAGCGATGGAAATATCGCCTTTCAACAGCAACCCAGGGCCTCAACTATGCCATCCCATGGAATTCCCTGACATGTCCCTGACTTCAGGAACTATACCAACACCATGACTAACCTTGACAATCACACCCACTCTGGGCAGGTTGTAATGATGATACTTGTAAAGCGCACTGTTACCCCATGTCGGGGTGTCCTGGCGCTGAAGACCGCTGGGGAACCCGTCCTGGCTTTCCCTGTGAGATGGTCCTTTCTGGGTATCTCCAAGGTGAAATCAGGCATCCCCAGCGTCTGTGGGGGGCCGTTGCAGAGATGAGGCAAGCTTAAAGCCCAGAGTTGCCGAGTGTGATCCCTGGTTAGAGTAGGCACCGAGGCGAGAATTATCAAGTCTGCTGACCCTGGTCCACAACCCTGCCGCGTCGGGAATTGAACCCTGGTCCCGGGCCATTCTCTGCTTCCGGGTCTGCCGCCTCTAACCAGTGAGCCACACCACTCCACTATCTACTAACTGCAATTGAATCCCCTTGTAACATATCTCCCCGTGAGATAGAGCCCTACAGTTCTGAGTATTGGGATATTTGGAGTCCCCCATGATTTTACCCACAATCACTATCCTTGCCATTCACGTTATGATAAATGACACTATAACGCGCTCACAATGGCCCCAGACACAGTGTAACTTCCACTGTATTCATATCCTGGTTGTGTATTATTTTTCCAACACACCATGGCCTAATACAGCCCCTCACTGTTCCTTTTCAGTATACCGCCAGACAGAGGAACAGTGTTAACCTCCACAACGATACAGTGGTATCATGTGACAATCCCCACCGCTCCGATTCCCATCTGGGGTGACTGCCAATACTCGGGCATGCGCAGGTATAACACTACCGACCCGCGCATGCGCTTTACAACCTATGGGCACTGCGCACGCGCGCCTGTGCCTCACAGCAGCACAACGGCGTGCATGCGCAGGTATAACACTACCGACCCGCGCATGCACATCACTACCCATGGGCACTATGCACGCACGCCTGCATCACGTAGCAGCACAGCAACGCCCTGGCGCCCTCTCAGACACTATGACTCGGCGTTTCGAGTCTTTCTACTCTTGCCTCCACTAAATGCAGGTGCACATGATTATCCAATCAACCACAGTATATAACACACAGCAGAACCGGCCATTACTCACCGGTATGCGAAGGAGGCACTACAGGTCCAGAGCAGGCTCTGCCCAGAAAAGCTGTGAGTATGAGAAACAACCACCACTACCACTGGTAAGCGCTACCTTTTCTTCCTCTACAGGTCTCCTAATTTGAGTGGCCAAACCCTTTTTTTCCCATAGGGTCAACCCCTTGCTACTTCTCTACCTTGAAGCCAAATACAGCTAAAACAAGCGTAAGAAACAACTCTTGCGCCTCTTCACACATATGCACAATGCATGTGAAACCCGTGTTTTAGCCACACCACTCCCGAACTAAAAGTGCGAATCTCACCTTAATGGTACCACCAGTACCATTACACTGTAGCCGTCTATAGCCTACACCCCCTCCGCTATAGTGCTGGTTATCAGATGTGTATAATGCCATACATCTTAGTGACTCTCTTTTTCCTTGTATGTTTTGTCTTTGTCCATATGTGTTACATGTACAGGTGTTTTTGAGAAGGGAATCCCCCTCTCACACATAGATAAACACTTTAGGGAGTGTATACACATAGTCTGAATTACACACCCACTAGTTTAATCACACCTACATTTTTTTTATATAGGTCCTGAAGAAAGCCAGCATATTCATAAGGCACTGGCTGAAACATGTCGACCCACCACTGGATGTGAGAGGTCGTAACTCGCCTCCAACATCCAATAACCTTATTTTTAACCGCTGACGGAGGCCAAGGTATTAAAGTTTAATTTACCCTTGGGTACTGGGACCCCCTAAAATCACTATCTTGACACTCTTCACTGCACACTCAGCGACATACCTGCTCCGCTGTAATCAGGCGTCGAAGCACAACCGGGACACGCTAGGTGTCGCTGGGTGGGCCGGATGATGAAGCATGCCACCAACTAGGTTGGTGGGTGAGGGCTTCATGAACACACTTACCAGGTGTTCCTACTCCCTGAAGAAACATACTTGAGTCCTTTACTTTTGGTAATATCGTAATAGATGAGCTAGTCTCCTTTTGATTAATCATATATAAACCCCAGGGATAAGGACTAGCTTTCTGGTCCTCTCTCTCTCTTGATACGCATTTGTGTCTTGAATGTAAACATCATTGAGGGCATGGATGGCATTGGATTGTGGTGATTTTTGTGTGTTTTTTGACTTTTTGGGGTGTTGTTCGGGCCTGGCCATGTGAGTGAGGGCCATTTTGAGGCCTGGTCCAGGCAGGGCCTGGCCATGTGGTGGGGGTCAAGGGGCAATTTTGAAGCCAGGCAGTGTGCTCAGGCCTGCACCCAGTTTGCCTTGCTTTTAAACATTATGCCCAGGGGTACTCATTGGTACATGGACCCAGTCTTTCTGTGGGGTGTCTTGAATGTAAACATCATTGACGGCATGGATGGCATTGGATTGTGGTGATTTTCGTGTGTTTTTTTACTTTTTGGGTGCTGTTGAGGCCTGGCCATGTGGGTGGGGGCCATATTGAGGGCTGGTCCAGGCAGGGCCTGGCCATGTGGCTGGGGGTCAAGGGCCCATTTTGAAGCCAGGCAGTGTGCTCAGGCCTGCACACAGTTTGCCTTGCTTTCATCCATTATGCCCAGGGGTACTCAGTGGAGCATGGACCAAGCCCTTCTGTGGAGTGTCTTGAATTTAAACTTCATTGAGGGCATGGATGGCATTGGATCGTGGTGATTTGTGTGTGTTTTTCGACTTTTTGGGGTGGTGTTGGGGCCCGGCCATGTGGGTGGGGGCCATTTTGAGGCCTGGTCCAGGCATGGCCTGGCCATGTGGCTGGGGGTCAAGGGCCCATTTTGAAGCCAGGCAATGTGCTCAGGCCTGCACGCAGTTTGCCTTGCTTTCATCCATTATGCCCAGGGGTACTCAGTGGAGCATGGACAAAGTCCTTCTGTGGGGTGTCTTGAATTTAAACATTATTCACGGCATGGATGGCATTGGATTGTGGTGATTTTTGTGTGTTTTTTTACTTTTTGGGTGCTGTTGAGGCCTGGCCATGTGGGTGGGGGCTATTTTGAAGGCTGGTCCAGGCAGGGCCTGGCCATGTGGCTGGGGGTCAAGGGCCCATTTTGAAGCCAGGCAGTGTGCTCAGGCCTGCACGCAGTTTGCCTTGCTTTCATCCATTATGCCCAGGGGTATTCAGTGGAGCATGGACCAAGTCCTTCTGTGGAGTGTCTTGAATTTAAACTTCATTGAGGGCATGGATGGCATTGGATTGTGATGATTTGTGTGTGTTTTTTGACTTTTTGGGGTGGTGTTGGGGCCTGGCCATGGTGGGTGGGGGCCATTTTGAGGCCTGGTCCAGGCAGGGCCTGGCCATGTGGTGGGGGTCAAGGGCCCCTTTTGAAGCCAAGCAGTGTGCTCAGGCCTGCACCCAGTTTGCCTTGCTTGCCTTTCATCCACTATGCCCAGGGGTACTCAGTGGTGCATGGACCAACTCTCTCTGTGTGGTTAATTTAAACATCCATTTTGGATTTGAATTGCAATTTTTATTGCGTGTCTTTCCGTTTGTAGGTGTGTTGTTGTAATAATAATACATGCAATGCCTAGTTGCAAATATTAATTAAAGCACAACGTATGCAACATTTATTTAAATGATGTTTCTCTGGCTTCCTTTGCTTTTAGGTGCACAAGAGAATCACATCACATCAGTCATCGTTCATCATCAGTGCCAGGAAGAAGTCCTGCAGCGGAGTGTGCAGCACAACGTCACGTGACGTCACGTGTGGCCACAGACAACTCTGCAACTTGTGCAACTTCCGCCTGCTGCTCTGACATCTGAAGAAGATGGGCCCAAAGAAAGGTGGCCGTAGCGCTGCTACGAAAAAAGTTGCCACTGCCACTGCCAGTAAGAAGGAGCAGAAGAAGCAAGTGGCACCACCTACCCAGGAGACTGGTGTGCCCACAGACACCTTTTTGGGGAAAAAAACTGCGCCTGCAGCAGCAGCGGTGTCCACCGGGGACCAAGCTGGGAGCAGCACCTCCACTTCATTGGGCTCAGTGCCATCACACCGAGTTAGGTCCAAGCCCATGAGTGCTGCAGCGGCAGCTTCTTTAATTGCTCAATCAACATCGACCAGTTATGTTGGCTCATCGCAAGAAAGTAGCTCTCCAATCAATGCAGGGTGCAACCATCTGACGAGTGTTCTACAACCACAGCCACAACGACAACCACAGGTGCAACTAGTACAAGCGCAAGTACAATTGCAAGTACATGCGCAAGGAGAGGCGCAAGTAGCGGCACAAGTAGAGGTGCAAGTAGAGACACAAGTAGAGGCGCAAGTAGAGTTGCAACTAGAGGCTTAAGTAGAGGTGCAAGTAGAGGTGCAAGGAGAAGCACAAGGAGAGGCGCATGGAGAGGCGCATGGAGAGGCGCATAGAGAGGCGCAACTAGAGGCGCATGGAGCAGAACAACTGCCCACAATGCTTGTTCCTCCAGAAGTAGGGGCACATCAGGAAATCGAGATTCAAGCGGGGGTATCATCCGAGGAAGCCACTCCTCCTGATGATGATACATTGTCTTCCAGATCCCAAGCAAGAAAAATCTCAAGGAGAGCTACTACAAGTTCTTCTTCAAGCTCCCTTCCTTCTGATGATCTTGATGTTGATTGGAACCCACCAATGCAGTCTGAGATTGAGGCACGCCATGAGCCGACAAAGGTAGCTAAGCCTAAAAGGAAGGTTCCCGCAAGGCTTCCACTTATGGGTGATGACGACGAACAAGAAGTGGTATATTCTGCTGCTGATGAACAGTCTGATGACGACGACCCAGTCAGCACAGTCGTCACTCCAGCCCCAGCGGGCATGCAGCAGACAAACATTTTGACTCTATCCCGAATTGCTGCTGAGCGGGATGTGGGCGGCGTGGCACTGGTACCACCGCCAAACTACTACACCAACACGACCTACAGCTTCCATATTTTCTCGTCAGAAGTGCCGTCAGGGACCGCCATCCAGCTCGACCTCCATTACCTCAAGTAGTGGTGCTGTAAGTGCTCAACAGAGTCAAATTTAGCCACCACCATCCTCCACTTCATCTGGCATTGAAACTGAAAGTAGCACCTCCACCAGCAGCAGACATCTCCAGTCCCCAGTTTGGGACTTCTTAATGTTAGCAAAAAGGCGGAAAACATGGTTGTTTGTTCGATTTGTAAAATAGTAGTTATTCGAGGTAAGCTTGGTACCAACTATGGTACCGGAGGCTGTAGAGGTCATCTAAAAAAACACCACACTATCCAGTGGGAGGCGCACCTAAGCAAGATCCAGGAAGCCAAAAGAAAAACAAATCCAAATGTATCCATTCATATTGCATCTGATGATGACGAGGGGCTGATCGTGCAGGGGGAAGTGAAGAAGCGACAGACATTTTTTTCTGGTACACCCAGTACCCCTGGCAGCAGCACTGCAGTGGTAGCGCCCACACCCTACACCCCAGCAACATGTCAAACCACACTAAGAGTCTGGGAGAGACACCAATGCGAAAAAAAAGTACATCAATGAGCCTAACTGGTTTGAAAAAGTCTGCATCATCATCATCACGTAAAATTGTCCAGACCACCATTAGAAGCAAAATGCTAGCGATGGACCTTCTCTCTTTTTCTTTCGTGGAAGGGGAGGGTTTTCTAGAATTTGTGGCAACAGTCTGCCCTAAATTGAAGGTTCCTAGCCGGTCCTATTTTGCCAGCGTTGCGGTTCCAGCACTACATCAAGATGTGCTGGAGGTGATTGGGGCAGCTTTGCAGAAGAGTGCTGTTCACACTATCCACCTGACAACAGACATGTGGACCAGTTGCCAATCTCTTGATTACATGTGCATCACTGCACACTGGGTCTCTTTTGCAGGGGTAAGGGACAAGATAAATTCAGGTGTTGACCCAGTCACAGTTTTTCAAGCTACCTGGAAACATGCAACAGTAGCCTTGTTTGACATGGAGAAATCTCATACTGAAGTAAACATTTTGGAGGAGTTTACCAGTAAGGTCTTTGAATGGCTGCATGATATGATATGATATGATAAAAGAATTTATTTAGCGCACGTACACCAACGGTTTCTTGGCGCTTTGGACAAACAGAGGAAGGAACTGCCAGTTGACAACCTAAACAGAACGATGACTAATCAAAGGCTTGAGAAAATAACCAGGTTTTCAGCGCCTTCCTAAAGGTGAGATAGAAAGGAATAAGATGGAGGCCTGAGGGCAGAGAGTTCCAAAAGAGGGGAGCTTGGGAAGCAAATTTCAATCCACCCAATCTTTTCCGTTTGAACGGGCATGACAGCAGCAGATTGGAGATTGAGGAGCGGAGGGCTCAAGAAGGGATATATCAATGAAGACGAGAGGAGATAAATGCCGGGCCTTGTTGGGCAAGGGCTTTATGAGTCAGACAGCCCACCTTAAAGAGGCAGCGTTGGATCACAGTGAGCCAGTGCAAGCTCTTCAGGAGGGGCTTCGCCGAGCCTGTCCTAGGCTGGCGAAAGACAAGCCCAGCTGCTTGGTTCTGGATCAGCTGAAGCTGGTGGGACTGATAGAGGGGGATCCCAGCATACAGCGCATTCCCGTAGTCAATACAGGAAATAACCAGCCCAAGCATAGTCTGAACCAAGGCCTCGTGAGTGAGGAACATGCTGATCTTCCTAATACGGCGAAGATGGTAGAAGCAAGCCGAAAGCACGATTTAATTTGGGGTTTCATAGTCAAGTCCTCGCTGACGGTGACTCCAAGGCTCTTGACCGAACTCACCGGGCATGGGGCACTGCCCAGCGAGTGCGGCCAGAAGCTGGAACTCCAGGGGTTAGCCAGGGGCCCAGTCAGTACAAGCTCGGTCTTTCCTGGGTTCAGCTTAAGTTGGTTTGCGTTCATCCAATTGCTGATGAAAGACATGGTAGATTGGAAATTTTCGATAGAGGTAGGGGAGGAATCAATATCAACAAGCACTGGTGTTGCCAATAGGTCTCGCAGTAGGAAAGTTGGAGCTATTACAATTGCAAATAACAATGCCTTTTATTGTTGTTTTTATTTTAAAAACATAAAGGGCTTTGTCATTTACAAAACCAATAGCTCCAACTTTCCTACTGCGAGACCTATTGTGCACTGCACAGTGTGGGTGAAAGTGACTCTGCGTGTGTGTGAGTGGCTTTGAGTGAGTTGCGTTGCGTGGGTGAGTGGCGTTGCATGTGTGAGTGGCGTTGCGTGTGTGAGTGGCGTTGCGTGTGTGAGTTGCGTTGCGTGGGTGAGTGGCGTTGCGTGTGTGAGAGTGGCATTGCGTTTGTGAGAGTGGCGTTGCGTGTGTGAGAGTGGCGTTGTGTGTCTGAAAGTGGTGCTGTGTGGGTAAAAGTGGCACTGAGTGGGTGTGAGTGGATTTGCATGTGTGAGTGACGTTGCGTGGGTGAGTGGCGTTGTGTGGGTGTATGGCGTTGCGTGTGTGAGTGGCGTTGCGTGTGTGAGTGGCGTTGCGTGGGTGAGTGGCGTTGCGTGGGTGAGTGGCGTTGCATGGGTGAGTGGCGTTGCGTGGGTGAGTGGCATTGCGTGGGTGAGTGGCGTTGCATGGGTGAGTGGCATTGCGTGGGTGAGTGGCGTTGCGTGGGTGAGTGGCATGGGTGAGTGGCATTGCGTGGGTGAGTGGCGTTGCGTGGGTGAGTGACGTTGCGTGGGTGAGTAGCGCTGCATGTGTGAGTGGCGTTGCGTGTGTGAGTGGCGTTGCGTGTGTGAGTGGCATTGCATGTGTGAGTGGCGTTGCATGTGTGAGTGGCGTTGCATGTGTGAGTGGCATTGCATGGGTGAGTGGTGTTGCGTGGGTGAGTGGCGTTGCGTGGATGAGTGGCGTTGCGTGGATGAGTGGGGTTGCGTGGATGAGTGGCGTTGCATGGATGAGTGGGGTTGCGTGGATGAGTGGGGTTGCGTGGGTGAGTTGTGTTGCGTGTGTGAGTGGTGTCGCTTGGGTGAGTGGCGTTGCTTGGGTGAGTGTGGCATTGCGTGGGTGATAGTGGGCTTGCGTGGGTGTGAGTGGCGTTGCGTGTCTGAAAGTGGTGCTGTGTGGGTGAAAATGGCACTGCATGGGTGTGAGTGGCTTTGCGTGAGTGAGTGAGTGAGTGAGTGAGTGAGTGAGTGGCGTTGCGTGGGTGAGTGTGGTGTTGCGTGGATGATAGTGGGCTTGCGTGGGTGTGAGTGGCGTTGCATGTCTGTAAGTGTTGCTGTGTGGGTGAAAGTGGCACAGAGCCTTTGATGTGGCCTGGCGCAGGAGAAATGCTGCTGCTGCTAATTAAATATAAAAAGTGTTTAGGGACTCACGGCTGCCGAGAGTAACAAGGCAGTGCTGGGAGGGGGGCTGCACACCTACTGAAGTGCTCTGGTTGCACGGCCTGCGGCCGGCCGTGTGAAGTGATAAGCCTTTGAAGTACACAGGCATGCTGTGACGGAGGTGTGAGAGGTCTGGCAGGGAACAGATGGCCTGGCTGTGAAGCAGGGGTCGGGGCAGCGCTGGGGAAGCCTGTGGGAGGGTGATTGATGCCTTTGATGTGGGGAGGGAGGAGAGCCTTTTGCGAGCCTGCAGGAGAAATGCTGCCGATGCGCGTGCATGTTTAATCACGTGATTCACGTGAACTTAAAGAAAACCGCGGCTGAAAGCCCGTGGTTTGAAGTGGATTTTGCCGACTTGAATTCTCCCCATTTCCCATTCCTGCTGAATGGTAAAGGCGAGACCTAAAAATTAGCTGGAGGTCATCTGCATAGTTGAGGAGGACCCCTGGTTGCTCCCGAAGCTTAGAGATGAGAGGGAAAATGTAAAGGTTAAATAATAACGGGGAGAGAGAGGAGCCCTGCGGGACCCCACAGGTCAGGTTTTTGGCTTCGGATGTAAAAGGATAAAGGCGAACGCCTTGCTCACGATCCTGTAGAAAGGAGGTGAGCCACCTCAGCGAGGTGCCCCTGATGCTGGCGCTCTCGACCCGCTGAAGAAGGATGGTATGGTCAACGGTGTCGAAAGCTGCCGACAAGTCAAGGAGCACCGGGGCTTGGGAGATGTTGTTGTCCGCCCCCTTTCTCAGTTCGTCATATACTGCCACCATCACGGCTTCTGTGGAGTGCCGTGGTCTAAAACCAGCCTGATGTTGATCTAGAAACTGGGAATTTTCTACAAAGGAGCCAAGGCAGCTAGTTACATAGGTCTCGAGAAGTTTACCCAGGAAAGGGAACAAAGATAATGGACGGAAATTGGTCAAGACCAGAGGGTCTGCCCCGGGTTTCTTAAGGATAGGTGAGACAACAGCAGATTTAAATGCGTTGGGAACCGTCCCCGATGCAAGGGAGTTGTTAAGTAGTGAAAGGGGTGCCTCTGGAAGACTAAGAATGATCTTGTGGGCAATGTGGGCAGGACAGCAATCGGCGGGGGAACCAGAGCGAACCTTCCTGAGAAGGGATATAAACATTTCCCGTGTGATTGGGGGAAAGTTCGAAAATGAGGCAGGGTTGTCGAGAGTACTGCCTGTATAGAAGCCTGCATCTGGTATAGGAATACTTGCCTTAATTAAGGCAATTCTCTCAACAAAGTAGTTGTTAAGGGAGTCACAGAGAGACTGTGAGAAAGAGGGGGTCATAGTAATCCGGTTAGGTTTGGCCAACTCGTCAACAATGGTGAATATCTCCCTGGACTTATTAGTGGAGTTCAGAATCTTTTCAGAAAAGTATTTGGTTTTGGCCTCGAGAATGGCCAGCTTATATTCTTTCAGCGCTGCAAGGAATACGAGCTTTCTGAGTGGACAGTAATCCGCTCTCCACTTACGCTCAGTTTGTCGAAGTGCTATCTTCAGGTCAAGTAGTGATTTGCAAAACCAGCGCTGTGCATCGTGATTGCGCTTGATCCTGAGTTTCTTCAGAGGGGCAACAGTGTCTCGGGCGTCTGCAACGCAAGTATGGATTCTCTTGGCCTGGGTATGAACAGACAGGGGAAAGCCTGCCTCATCCAGTAAGGAGGGGGTAGTGGTAGCCAGTGAGAGATAGAGCGAAGGGATGTCTACCTTGCCCCAATTACAAATAAGCGGGCAATTAAAGGGGGACAGTGTAGAGGCGGGGGCTTTAGGTACCAAAAAGGAGATAAAAAAGTGGTCTGACCATGCACATGGGAAGATCTGTAGGTTAAGAACTTCCTGGTTTAAGGCCCATAGCTGGTCCAGGATATAACCCTTATCATGGGTGGCAGCGTGGACATGTTGGAGAAAATTCAGACTGGTTAAAAGGTCTGTGAACTACCTAGAGGGAGCACTTTCATGTTGGGACTGGGGCCAATAGTTAAAATCTCCTATAATGAGAGTCCTGGTGTGGTTGATAGCCAGTTCAGCTGCTATATTGCCAAAGGAATGCAGGAAGCTAGACAGCTGTCAAGGGGGACGGTAAAAGACAGCGACCATAAAAGGAAAGCTTTCCAATTCAAATTTAAAAATTACATAATCCACCGATTGTATGGGGCGCAGGCTGAGAGATTTAACTTTATAGGCATGAGAAATTATTGCAGCGACCCACCTCCCAGTCTTTCCCCGCTGCCGATTTGCCTGAAGGATATAATAACCATCGGGAATGGCAGCCAGGATATCGTGAGTGGTGTCAGGTGTAAGCCATGTTTCAGATAACAACAATATATCTGGCTTATTTGTTTCTAAGTGATGAAATATCTCAGCTTGATGTTTCACCAATGAACGGGTATTTAAATACCAGAAAGATAAGCAGTTCTGTTCACAGCCAGAATGATCAAGAGAGACCCTTTGTTGTAGAACAACAGGGTCTAAGCTGGCAACAGACATAGAGGTCAAGGTGGCTTGAGACAACCGTAAGGGCTGCAACAAGTTTGGGCATTCATCAGGAGTTAAAAGATGTTTGGCGAGTGGATCCTGGCCACGTAAAGAAAAAAGTTTCTGAGGGGAATACACCGTGGTGGACAGACAACCAGCAGGGGGGATAGCCCCTAGACCCGGCTGGCGCGGACGGGCGCAGATAGGCTTGCCTTTGGTGCGCCTTTGGTGCGCCCGCTGCGCGCGTCCGCTGCGCGCGTCCGCTGCGCGTTGTCATCTGTGTCTGATTATAAGGCGAGGGAGGTAGGAGCGCCAGTCCGCTCACCTCCTCCAACCGGAAATACAGAGATGTTAGGAAGTGTCTCACCCGATGGGTTCCCTCCACAACAATCGAGCGCTAAACTGCTCACGGTGGAACGAGGAGTCCAGCGGGGACAACACGGCAGGAAAGGTTGTGTAACAGTGCTAAAGTGCTGCAGTTAAAAACACAACGCATCCAAGAAAGCGCATGATTGGTTATGTTTCCACAGATAATGGCACTAATATAGTTAAGACAAAGCATTACGGTGACGATTTCAGAGTGCCGTGTTTGGCGCACAGTTTTAACATTGTTATGCAACAGTTCTTGAAAAAAGAAAAGACAGTCAGGAAGTTACTGACCACCTGCCGAAGAATCTACACACATTTCAGCCATTCTTTTAAGGCCCGGAAGCAGCTGAGGAACATGCAACGTGAACGTAGACTGCCAGTCAGAGGACTCTTCATGGAGGTGGTAACACGTTGGAACTCAACCTTCTACATGCTTGAGCATCTGTCTGAGCAGTGGGTGGTAATCAATCAGAATGTCTATGGACTGGGTTCTCCTATGAAAAACATGTGGCTAGAGTTGGAGGAATGGAATCTAGTTTTGAGGTCTTCAAGCTTGAAGTCGGCAGGGAGGACTGTACTTTGGGGAAAGCTATCCCATTGTTGCGCATGCTGGAGCACCAACTGAAGGCGGTGTCTTCAACGTTCCGAGATGATGCTGAAAAGCAAGGCGCATATCAGTTGGCGGAGAGGTTAGTAAAGCTGCCTAGTTGACAATGAAAGACTTGAAAAAATACATACAGAACAACATTACATTTGTGCCACTATTCTGGATCCACGGTACAAAAAGGCCGTGGCCAGTAAAGCATTCATTCCTTTTAAAGAAGCAGGTGTTTCAAAGTACAAACATTGGCTCGCTCTGTCAGCCACTCGGTTCGAAAAAGAGCGGCAGAAAATTGAAGGAACCAGCAGAAGTACTACTGATTCAGCAGGCCATCCGGCGTCAAGGTCCACTTCTGAATCTGTGGCCGAAGGGAGTCACTTTCCCTCACAGCCATTAACAACACCAGCAACTGTATCATCATCCTCACCTGCACCAGGCCCAGCCATATTATTGTCGGAAGTGGATTGACTAACTCATCAAGGGTTTGCTCGTTCCAGTGATGCAAAGGCCATAGATGGTACGCAAAGTGGAGCAACCCTGGAGAACCTTGAGTCTACGGTGCAGGCCTATCTGGATGATCCAACAGAGGTCTTTGTTAATCAGAACCCATTGCTGTTATTGGTATGGAAAAGGCCTCTATGGTGACTGATCACCAACCTGGCTCTAAATTATTTGTCTTGCCCACTCACAAGCTTGTCTTCTGAACGTGTTTTCAGTGCTGCTGGTGCCATTGTAACTTCAAAAAGGACCCGCCTCTCGCCTCTTGCTCAAAAATGTGGATAGGTTAACAATGATCAAGATGAATCAGCACTTCATACCACCAGATTACAAAATACTTGAATGCACGCAGGAACAAGAGGACACCGACTTAGGTGATGGAAGTTCTTCTCTGTTAGCTGACCCACTCCTGTCTCAATTCACAGAGTTTGAGGACGAGCTCTACTTCCCTGTCACAGAGGCCTGAAAATGACTTCCTTTTTTTTTCGTCCTTATTCAATTTTTATTCCAGTGTGTCTTTCTTTTTTTTGCAACTTTTACCACAACAAAACTCTAATCACCTAATCACAACAAGTCCGTCAGCAGCACTGTCTTCATCTTCTTTCCTTATTGATTTAAAGGTGCCGCAGTCTGCATTCCTAAGGTTCACAAATTCACAACTCAATCATGCTCCTCTATCCTCCTCCTCCAGACTCCCCCTATCCATTTCCCTCAAGGCAGATGGCTGGATTACACAGAATCAAGAAGCTTTGTCTTTGTAGACGAGTCCCCTCAAGTGGTACTGAAATTACTGACTACATGCTGATTGCTGACAGTTACTTCTGAAATTGACAGGAGAGGCTGCCCTGTGGGCCTTCACTTTCAGGAGAAGATGCAGACAAAAAGTGGAACAGGTAATGAATAATGAGAAGAATGCATGTACTGGACAGCAATGGCTGTCTGGCTCTGATGAAAGCAATTGCTGTTTGTTTGTTGTGCATGAAATTAATCATATGGCTTCTGTTATTATTTAACCTTTTACACACTCAATGTAACTCAAGTCTACTCTGCTTTTTTTACCTTGTTTAATTCAAATTGTACTTCAACTGCAGGGGCCACTACGTTGCATTTCCCAATATGCAAAATGTCCTTGGACTCACTGTTTGCCAATATACCATGATGATTGATGATGAGTGTTGATGATCAAAGTTAAATAGTATATCTTTTTTCTTTACAGTCACTCAGTGGGATGGACGGATCTTCATTGTCGGTTTCCGGAAGAACTATGGCCAATTCGTGAGTGGCAAACAGGTAAAACAGACTACAACAACTACTACAGCAGAACTACATGTCTGTCTAGTCGTGGTATCGAGTGGTCGAGGCAGTGTAGTGTTGTTATGCCAGGCAGAGTACAGACAGCAGTTCATGTAAAATTGGGGCTATGTGGCTTGCTGCATACAATTAGATATGCTTTGTCTGTCTGTGTCAAAGAGCCTAGGTCTGCATGGCCCTGCCGCAAGCATGGGCCAAAAATCAGTGCTGCTCGCGAAATTTGCGGATTTTTGCCGGCAAATTTGCTACCTGCAAATCCCGCGAAATTACCGAAAATTCGCAAATGTGCAAGTGGTCGGATATTTGAGGGATTTTTTTTTTTTAGGGTTTGAGGTTGATTTGGGGGTTCAGAGTGGTTTACTAGGGTTTTTGGGTTGAATTTGGTAGGGTTCCCATAGTCTAGGGCTCAGGCACGATGCAGGCTTGTTCATAATGATGTTGGCAAAGTTTTTGGGGGGTTTGGCGGTTTTTGGTCCAGAATTGGCAGAATTTTGTCCTTTTTTGGTGTTTTGCGGGCGTGTGTGTTTGGGTGGAAAGTCGTACACCTTCCAGGGGATCGATTTTGTTCTGCCTTGCTGAGATTTCTTGGGTATCGCTGGAACAAGTGTCCTTGTGAGTTTCAAGAGGATCGAAGTAGTGGAAGTGCTGAAAACAGCAATTTTTTGTCAAGGCGCGATTTTCCATGCTATCCAATTTGGCGGTTTGGTGTGTTCCAGTTGAGCTAGGGGAACGGGGCTTCTGTGAGTAGTAGGAAGGGGGAATTGGTCATTGTGCAGGAAATATGGGGGAAATCGATTTATGCGAAGGGTGTGTTTAGGCTTAGTCGAGGAAGGGAAACCGCTGCCATGGGCCCCCATGTTAATTTACGATTATTGCGTGTTTTTAGGGTGTGATTGGAGTGTGTTGTAGGTGGTTCTTAGTGGATTTTCTTAGCTGGGATGAGAGTTGGGAATGTCTAGTTTTAATTGTAAGTGGTTTGAAGAAAATCCATGGTGAAAAAGGTGTGTTTTTTTGCAGTATTTGGGGGGATGTTTGGGGGTGTTCCAGATTTTTGGGAGTGGGTTTAGGGGTCTGGGAGCACTGCTGGGAAGGTCTAACTTTGATTGAAAGTGGTTTGAAGAAAATCCATGGTGGAAAAGGGGGGTTTGGGCCTAGTTGCAGAGACGTTTTGGCACGATTTTAAGTTAGACCTCTTTGGGGATAGCATTATTGCATGTTTTTGGGGGGCTGTTTAGGGTGTTCTAGGTTTTTGGGAGTGGGTTTAAGGGTCTGGGAGCATTTCTGGGAAGGTCTAACTTTGATTGCAAGTGGTTTGAAGAAATCAATGGTGGAAAACGGGGTTTGGGCCTAGATGCAGAGAGCGTTTTGGCACGATTTTAAGTTAGACCTCTTTGGGGATAGCAGTATTGCATGTTTTTGGGGGGCTGTTTGGGGGTGTTCTAGATTTTTGGGAGTGGGTTGAGGGGTCTGGGAGCACTGCTGGAAAGATCTAATTTTTATTGTAAGTGGTTTGAAGAAAATTCATGGTGGAAAAGGGGTGTTTTTAGCAGTATTGCATGTTTTTGGGGGGCTGATTGGGGGTGTTCTAGATTTTTGGGAGTGGGTTTAGGGGTCTGGGAGCACTGCTGAGGAGGTATAATTTTGATTGCAAGTGGTTTGAAGAAAATCCATGGTGGAAAAAGGTTGTTTGGGCCTAGTTGCAGAGAGCGTTTTGGCACGATTTTAAGTTAGGCCTCTTTGGGGATAGCAGTATTGCATGTTTTTGAGGGGACGTTTGGGGGTGTTCTAGAAGTTAGAGGTTGGGTTTAGGGGTCTGGGAGCACTGATGAGAAGGTCTAATTTTGATTGCAAGTGGTTTGAAGAAAATCAGTTGTGAAAAAGGGGTGTTTGGGCCCAGTTGCAGAGAGCATTTTGGCACGATTTTAAGTTAGGCCTCTTTGGGGATAGCAGTATTGCATGTTTTTGGGGGGCTGTTTGGGGGTAATCTAGATTTTTGGGGATGGGTTGAGGGGTTTGGGAAGCACGGTGGGAAGGTCTAATTTTGATTGCAAGTGGTTTGAAGGAAATCCATGGTGGAAAATGGGTGTTTTTTAGCAGTATTGCATGTTTTTGGGGGGCTGTTTGGGGGTGTTCAAGACTTTTGGGAGTGGGTTTAGGGATCTGGGAGCGCTGCTGGGAAGGTCTAATTTTGATTGCAAGTGGTTTGAAGAAAATCCATGGTTGAAAAGGGGGGTTTGGGCATAGTTGCAGAGAGTGTTTTGGCACGATTTTAAGTTAGTCCTCTTTGGGGATAGCAGTATTGCATGTTTTTGGGGGGCTGTTTGGGGGTGTTCTAGATTTTTGGGAGTGGGTTGAGGGGTTTGGGAAGCACGGTGGGAAGATATAATTTTGATTGCAAGTGGTTTGAAGAAAATCCATGGTGGAAAAGGGATGTTTTTAGCAGTATTGCATGTTTTTGGGGGCTGTTTGGGGGTGTTCTAGATTTTTGGGAGTGGGTTTAGGGGTCTGTGAGCACTGCTGGGAAGATAATATTTTGATTGCAAGTGGTTTGAAGAAAATCCATGGTGGAAAAGGGGGGTTTAGGCCTAGTTGCAGAGAGCGTTTTGGCACAATTTTAATTTAGGCTTCTTTGGGGATAGCAGTATTGCATGTTTTTGGGGGGCTGTTTGTGGGTGTTCTATATGTTGGGGTTGGGTTTAGGGGTCTGGGAGGACTGCTGGGAAGGTCTAATTTTGATTGCAAGTGGTTTGAAGAAAATCCATGGTGGTAAAGGGGGGTTTAGGCCTAGTTGCAGAGAGCGTTTTGGCACAATTTTAAGTTAGGCTTCTTTGGGGATAGCAGTATTGCATGTTTTTGGGGGGCTGTTTGTGGGTGTTCTAGATGTTGGGGTTGGGTTTAGGGGTCTGGGAGCACTGCTGGGAAGGTCTAATTTTGATTGCAAGTGGTTTGAAGAAATTCCATGGTGGAAAAGGGGGTTTCGTGCCGTGAGCGTTTTGGCACGAATTTAAGTTAGGCGTCTTTGGGGATAGCAGTAGTGCATGTTTATGGGGGGCTGGTTGGGGGTGTTCTAGATTTTTGGGGATGGGTTTACGGGTCTCGGAGCACTGTTGGGAAGGCCTAATTTTGATTGAAAGTGGTTTGAAGAAAATCCATGGTGGAAAATGGGTGTTTTTTAGCAGTATTGCAATTTTTTGGGGGCTGTTTGGGGGTGTTCTAGATTTTTGGGAGTGGGTTTAGGAGTCTGGGAGCACTACTGGAAAGGTCTAATTTTGATTGCAAGTGGTTTGAAGAAAATCCATTGTGGAAAAGGGGTGTTTGGGCCTAGTTGCGGAGAGCGTTTTGCCACGATTTTAAGTTACGCTTCTTTGAGGATAGCAGTATTGCATGTTTTTGGGGGGCTGTTTGGGGGTGTTCTAGATTTTTGGGAGTGGGTTGAGGGGTCTGGGAGCACTGGTGGGAAGGTCTAATGTTGATTGCAAGTGGTTTGAAGAAAATCAATAGTATGAAAAGGTTTTTTTTAGCAGTATTGCATGTTTTGGGGGTGCTGTTTCGGGGTGTTCGAGATTTTTGGGAGTGGGTTTAGGGGTCTGGGAGCTCTGCTGTGAAGGTCTAATTTTGATTGCAAGTGGTTTGAAGAAAATCCATGGTGGAAAAGGGGGGTTTGGGCCTATTTGCCGTGACCATTTTGGCACAAATTTAAGTTAGGCGTCTTTGGGGATAGGAGTATTGCATGTGTTTGGGGGGCTGTTTGGGGGTTTTCCAGATTTTTGGGAGTGGGTTTAGGGGTCTGGGAGCACTGCTTGGAAGGTCTAATTTTGATTGCAAGTGGTCTGAAGAAAATCCATGGTGGAAAAGGGGGGTTTGGGTCTAGTTGCAGAGAGCGTTTTGACACGATTTTAAGTTAGACCTCTTTGGGGATAGCAGTATTGCATGTTTTTGGGGGGCTGTTTGGGGATGTTCTAGGTTTTTGGGAGTGGGTTTAGGGGTCTGGGCGCACTTCTGGGAAGGTCTAACTTTGATTGCAAGTGGTTTGAAGAAAATCAATGGTGGAAAACGGGGTTTGGGCCTAGATGCAGAGAGCGTTTTGGCACGATTTTAAGTTAGACCTCTTTGGGGATAGCGTTATTGCATGTGTTTGGGGGGCTGTTTGGGGGTGTTCTAGATTTTTGGGAGTGGGTTGAGGGGTCTGGGAGCACTGCTGGAAAGATCTCATTTTGATTGTAAGTGGTTTGAAGAAAATTCATGGTGGAAAAGGGGTGTTTTTTTAGCAGTATTGCATGTTTTTGGGGGGCTGATTGGGGGTGTTCTAGATTTTTGGGAGTGGGTATAGGGGTCTGGGAGCACTGCTGGGAAGGTATAATTTTGATTGCAAGTGTTTTGAAGAAAATCCATGGTGGAAAAAGGTTGTTTGGGCCTAGTTGCAGAGAGCGTTTTGACACGATTTTAAGTTAGGCCTCTTTGGGGATAAAAGTATTGCATGGTTTTGGGGGGATGTTTGGGGGTGTTCTAGATGTTGGGGGTTGGGTTTAGGGGTCTGGGAGCACTGAGGAGAAGGTCTAATGTTGATTGCAAGTGGTTTGAAGAAAATCCGTTGTGAAAAATGGGTGTTTGGGCCTAGTTGCAGAGAGCATTTTGGCACGATTTTAAATTAGGCCTCTTTGGGGATAGCAGTATTGCACGTTTTTGGGGGGCTCTTTGGGGATAATCTAGATTTTTGGGGATGGGTTGAGGGGTTTGGGAGACAAGGTGAGAAGGTCTAATTTTGAATGCAAGTGGTTTGAAGAAAATCCATGGTGGAAAAGGGGTGTTTTTTAGCAGTATTGCATGTTTTTGGGGGGCTGTTTGGGGGTGTTCAAGATTTTTGGGAGTGGGTTTAGGGGTCTGGGAGCGCTGCTGGGAAGGTTTAATTTTGATTGCAAGTGGTTTGAAGAAAATCCATGGCTGAAAAGGGGGGTTTAGGGCTAGTTGCAGAGAGTGTTTTGGCACGATTTTAAGTTAGCCCTCTTTGGGGATAGCAGTATTGCAAGGTTTTGGGGGCTGTTTTGGGGTGTTCTAGGTTTTTGGGAGTGGGTTTAAGGGTCTGGGAGCACTTCTGGGAAGGTCTATATTTGATTGCAAGTGGTTTGAAGAAAATCAATTGTGGAAAAGTGGGTTCCGGCCTAGTTGCATAGAGCGTTTTGGCACGATTTTAAGTTAGACCTCTTTGGGGATAGCAGTATTGCATGTTTTTGGGGGGCTGTTTGGGGGTGTTCTAGATTTTTGGGAGTGGGTTGAGGGGTCTGGGAGCACTGCTGGGAAGATCTAATTTTGATTGCAAGTGGTTTGAAGAAAATCCATGGTGGAACAGGGGTGTTTTTTAGCAGTATTGCATGTTTTTGTGGGGCTGTTTGGGGGTGTTCTAGATTTTTGGGAGTGTGTTTAGGGGTCTGGGAGCACTGCTGGGAAGATATAATTTTGATTGCAAGTGTTTTAAAGAAAATCCATGGTGGAAAAGGGGGGTTTAGGCCTAGTTGCAGAGAGCGTTTTGGCACAATTATAAGTTAGGCTTCTTTGGGGACAGCAGTATTGCATGTTTTAGGGGGGCTGTTTGTGGGTGTTCTAGATGTTGGGGTTTGGGTTTAGGGGTCTGGGAGCACTGGTGGGAAGGTCTAATTTTGATTGCAAGTGGTGTGAAGAAAATCCATGGTGGAAAAGGGGGGTTTGGGCCTATTTGCCGTGAGAGTTTTGGCACGAATTTAAGTTAGGCGTCTTTGGGGATAGCAGTTTACGGGGGGCTGTTTGGGGGTGTTCTAGATTTTTGGGGATGGGTTTAGGGGTCTAGGAGCACTGTTGGGAAGGCATCATTTTGATTGCAAGTGGTTTGAAGAAAATCCATGGTGGAAAATGGGTGTTTTTTAGCAGTATTGCAATTTTGTGGGGGCTGTTTGGGGGTGTTCTAGATTTTTGGGAGTGGGGTTAGGAGTCTGGGAGCACTACTGGGAAGGTCTAATTTTGATTGCAAGTGGTTTGAAGAAAATCCATTCTGGAAAAGGGGTGTTTGGGCCTAGTTGCAGAGAGCGTTTTGCCACGAGTTTAAGTTACGCCTCTTTGGGGATAGCAGTATGGCATGTTTTCAGGGGGCTGTTTGGGGTGTTCTAGATTTTTGGGAGTGGGTTGAGGGGTCTGGGAGCACTGGTGGGAAGGTCTAATGTTGATTGCAAGTGGTTTGAAGAAAATCAATTGTTGTAAAGGTTTTTTTTTAGCTGTTTCGCATGTTTTTGGGGGGCTGTTTGGGGGTGTTCTAGATTTTTGGGAGTGGGTTTTGGGGGTCTGGGAGCACTGCTGTGAAGGTCTAAGTTTGATTGCAAGTGGTTTGAAGAAAATCCATGGTGGAAAAAGGTTGTTTGGGCCTAGTTGCAGAGAGCGTTTTGACACGATTTTAAGTTAGGCCTCTTTGGGGATAAAAGTATTGCATGGTTTTGGGGGGATGTTTGGGGGTGTTCTAGATGTTGGAGGTTGGGTTTAGGGGTCTGGGAGCACTGAGGAGAAGGTCTAATGTTGATTGCAAGTGGTTTGAAGAAAATCCGTTGTGAAAAATGGGTGTTTGGGCCTAGTTGCAGAGAGCATTTTGGCACGATTTTAAATTAGGCCTCTTTGGGGATAGCAGTATTGCACGTTTTTGGGGGGCTCTTTGGGGATAATCTAGATTTTTGGGGATGGGTTGAGGGGTTTGGGAGACAAGGTGAGAAGGTCTAATTTTGAATGCAAGTGGTTTGAAGAAAATCCATGGTGGAAAAGGGGTGTTTTTTAGCAGTATTGCATGTTTTTGGGGGGCTGTTTGGGGGTGTTCAAGATTTTTGGGAGTGAGTTTAGGGGTCTGGGAGCGCTGCTGGGAAGGTTTAATTTTGATTGCAAGTGGTTTGAAGAAAATCCATGGCTGAAAAGGGGGGTTTAGGGCTAGTTGCAGAGAGTGTTTTGGCACGATTTTAAGTTAGCCCTCTTTGGGGATAGCAGTATTGCAAGGTTTTGGGGGCTGTTTTGGGGTGTTCTAGGTTTTTGGGAGTGGGTTTAAGGGTCTGGGAGCACTTCTGGGAAGGTCTATATTTGATTGCAAGTGGTTTGAAGAAAATCAATTGTGGAAAAGTGGGTTCCGGCCTAGTTGCATAGAGCGTTTTGGCACGATTTTAAGTTAGACCTCTTTGGGGATAGCAGTATTGCATGTTTTTGGGGGGCTGTTTGGGGGTGTTCTAGATTTTTGGGAGTGGGTTGAGGGGTCTGGGAGCACTGCTGGGAAGATCTAATTTTGATTGCAAGTGGTTTGAAGAAAATCCATGGTGGAACAGGGGTGTTTTTTAGCAGTATTGCATGTTTTTGTGGGGCTGTTTGGGGGTGTTCTAGATTTTTGGGAGTGTGTTTAGGGGTCTGGGAGCACTGCTGGGAAGATATAATTTTGATTGCAAGTGTTTTAAAGAAAATCCATGGTGGAAAAGGGGGGTTTAGGCCTAGTTGCAGAGAGCGTTTTGGCACAATTATAAGTTAGGCTTCTTTGGGGACAGCAGTATTGCATGTTTTAGGGGGGCTGTTTGTGGGTGTTCTAGATGTTGGGGTTTGGGTTTAGGGGTCTGGGAGCACTGCTGGGAAGGTCTAATTTTGATTGCAAGTGGTGTGAAGAAAATCCATGGTGGAAAAGGGGGGTTTGGGCCTATTTGCCGTGAGAGTTTTGGCACGAATTTAAGTTAGGCGTCTTTGGGGATAGCAGTTTACGGGGGGCTGTTTGGGGGTGTTCTAGATTTTTGGGGATGGGTTTAGGGGTCTAGGAGCACTGTTGGGAAGGCATCATTTTGATTGCAAGTGGTTTGAAGAAAATCCATGGTGGAAAATGGGTGTTTTTTAGCAGTATTGCAATTTTGTGGGGGCTGTTTGGGGGTGTTCTAGATTTTTGGGAGTGGGGTTAGGAGTCTGGGAGCACTACTGGGAAGGTCTAATTTTGATTGCAAGTGGTTTGAAGAAAATCCATTCTGGAAAAGGGGTGTTTGGGCCTAGTTGCAGAGAGCGTTTGCCACGAGTTTAAGTTACGCCTCTTTGGGGATAGCGGTATGGCATGTTTTCAGGGGGCTGTTTGGAGTGTTCTAGATTTTTGGGAGTGGGTTGAGGGGTCTGGGAGCACTGGTGGGAAGGTCTAATGTTGATTGCAAGTGGTTTGAAGAAAATCAATTGTTGTAAAGGTTTTTTTTTAGCTGTTTCGCATGTTTTTGGGGGGCTGTTTGGGGGTGTTCTAGATTTTTGGGAGTGGGTTTTGGGGGTCTGGGAGCACTGCTGTGAAGGTCTAATTTTGATTGCAAGTGGTTTGAAGAAAATCCATGGTGGAAAAGGGGGGTTTAGGCTTAGTTGCACAGAGCGTTTTGGCACGATTTTAAGTTAGGCTTCTTTGCGGATAGGAGTATTGCATGTTTTTGGGGGGCTGTTTGGGGGTGTTCTAGATTTTTGGTAGTGGGTTTATGGGTCTGGGAGCACTGCTGGGAAGGGCTAATTTTGATTGCAAGTGGTTTGAAGAAATTGCATGGTGGAAAAGTGGGGTTTGGGCCTAGTTGCAGAGAGCGTTTTAGCTCAATTTTAATTTAGGCCTCTTTGAGGATAGCAGTATTGCATGTGTTTGGGGGGGTGTTTAGGGGTGTTCTAGATTTTTGGGGATGGGTTTAGGGGTCTGGGAGCACTGCTGGGAAGGTCTAATTTTGATTGCAAGTGTTTTGAAGAAACTCCATGGTGGAAAAGTGGGGTTTGGGCCTAGTTGCAGAGAGCGTTTTGGCACAATTTTAATTTAGGCCTCTTTGAGGATAGCAGTATTGTATGTTTTTGGGGGGCTGTTTAGGGGTGTTCTAGATTTTTGGGGATGGGTTTAGGGGTCTGGGAGCACTGCTGGGAAGGTCTCATTTTGATTGCAAGTGGTTTGAAGAAAATCCATGGTGGAAAAGGGGGGCTTGGGACTAGTTGCAGAGAGCGTTTTGGCACGATTTTAAGTTAGGCCTCTTTGGGGATAGCAGTATTGCATGACTTTTGGGGGCCTTTTTGGGGGTGTTCTACATTTTTGGGAGTGGGTTTAGGGGTCTCGGAGCTCTGCTGGGAAGGTCTAATTTTGTGTAAAAGTAGCAGTTTGGTCGTAGGTTGAGGGGAAAGGGGAATTTGGCCCTGTTTCTGAGTTGCATTTTGGCGCATAGGCTAACATTGCCGGTAATGCGTTATTGCAGATGTCACTGAAGACAACTCTTCTGGCAGTTTACGCAGCTGTAGTGTAGGAAAAGCACTATACATTTACCCAACAAGGTAGCACTTACTGGATTAGCCAGTAGAAAGTACTCCAGTAATAGTTATGCAAATCGCCAAAAAATCTGCGAGTTTGCGGGAAAGTCCGCAAATTCTCAGATTGTTTTGCAATTTCGCGCAAATTGGTGGATTTTTTTGTGATTTCACGCTAATTCGCTGACCGCAGATCTGAGGAAACAGAAATTTTTAGGTAGCCAATGTATCCCCCACTCGCACCCCATCCATGCACCCATGTTCCATGTATGTCGTGTAATTCCCTTCCCGTGCCTGCCATGAAGACGCATATGCATTTGCGTCCATTGTTAACATGTCAGTTATTCAGTTCACTAAGAAAACCACGTTAAATTGGCTTTTAGGCCTATGGTGCCAACGTCTTTACATGATGCACTTTTTAAATAACGCGAAGCACACGTTTTTCTGGCTCAGCAGAGCCAGGCCCTTAATTGAGGCTCCGAGTCTCTTCTGTCTCTGAAAGCTACAGTTTAGGTATGCATCCCTGACCTTTACCTTACTTCCTGCCCAGGCGAGCGGCGCCCGGCTCGGCCTGGCCTGCCTGCCAAGACGGTATTTTGCCTACAAGTTATCTGCTCAGCCTCCGCAAAAACACATTCCAGTCTAGTGAAATAGGTAAACATATTCCAGCCTGCAGAGCAAAGGGCCCAGCTTTCCTGTCCCTTGCACGTAATTTAATGCACCCGTTACCATGGTAGACCCATGGCTCCCGCGCATTACATGAAGAACCATATGCACGCACTAGCATTCAGTATTGAACGGCCTCTGCCCGAGAGACCTTTTACTTCAGACAACACATCCTCCAAACATAAGATATCAGATATGTTATAGGTGCAGGTCGTTCCGAGATCCCAGACACCAGACTCCTCTACTAGTGCTAAAGTCAAGCCCCAGCTCTCCCCAGTTACACGTCATGCTCAGTTGCGCACGCATCCAGGGTGAAAGTTTCTGCTGACCCTGCAGAATTTCTCTATGCTTCCACCCACCTATGACACTTCTGTGACGTTTTCCAGCACACACCTCCGTGTACGCCCTTGTACACGCCTTCCTTACGCCCATGTGTTCTTATCTTCTCTCTTTTCACTTGTTACGCCTACTGTATTCATTTCAATTATACAGTTTTACTATATCTAATGTGAGATGTTAATAAAATGTTGAATATCCCTTCCTGAACCTTAGTGGTGATGGAACTCGATGTCCAGTATCCCGGGGTACTTAATTAAAGCCCGTATGACTCAGATACCACGGACTCTGCCTCTCATTTATTGAGCTATCCTTATTTATTGTCATATAATGTATAGAAAAATAGTCCGGTAAATTTATTTACCACATAAATCTGGCGCCCGAATAGGGACCCCTCCCCACGCGCCGGCGATGTAACGCAGGCCCCTGACCCCTTCTACAGCCGTGACGGACTCCAGTGCACAACTGCGGGATTTCCTGCTATCTCCCTCAGGCCCACGGAGGAGACGGAGACTGCGGTCCAGCATCCAGACGAGGCGGTGAGGAATGCGGAGGATCCCGACCAGAGCCCAAGCTGAGAGAGCAAGGTCCGAGGTATCTGGAAGCCCACCTGTTCCGAAGCGCATGTGTAGTAGCAGCCAGACGCCGTAGCAGTCCAGTCCAGTCCAGTCCAGTCCAGTGTCGAGTTTCCGAGGCCTTCAGTTCTGTTTCCCGGTGAGTACCGTTGCTGGGGAGCATCTAGACGGGTTCATTAATTTGTGCCCGGTCAAGACGGTTCTGGGTACACAGATCCGGTCAAGACGTGTTCACTTAGGTGGATACAGTATGACGTGTCTCTTTATGGGACTGGTATGTCTGTACTGTTTTAGCAGTGCATCTAGTGATCCAGTATTCTAGTATTCCAGTATTGTTTCTCGAGATTTTCAGAAATTTATGTTTTTCTATGTACCAGGTAGTATTCAGTCTGAAATGTTTTAATGTGTTAAATGTCGTGGTATGAGTGATTGTTTGCTCTTTATTACTGTGTTTATTGTGTTCACGTTCAAGTAAGGTTCAATTATGCCGCTGTTTTCGAAATTACGTCAGATAGGAACTAGGAAAGGGATACTCGAAGAAGCAGTTCCTGTCCCTCCTAGGGACACTCCCGGACATTTTATGTACCACAAGCATGGCTTAGATGCCATACTGTACTTAGACTTGTGGGTTGATTATACCAAGAATCTGGAAGAGAAGCATAGATGGCCTGTCTCAGGGACATGGGATGCTGATTGCATCATGAGAGTAGAAGAAGCACTTTGGAAAAAGAAAGCCAGACAATCCCAGAAAGATGCCATAGAATTATGGCGTAAAGAATCGCATAGAAGAACAGAGAAAGAACTTAGAAAAACAGAGAAACATAGACAAGATTCAGAAAAAGCCCAAGAAAAAAAACTACTAGAAGAAGGTGAACGAGTTAGAGCAGAACAATTAGACCGACAAAGAAATGCCCTTATTACAGGTCTATATCCTGTTCTCGCCGAGGGCCTACCCAAGGCGACCCCGGAAGTACCCAGTAATTTACCGCCACCATTGGTCCCGACTAAACTCCGTCATAGACAGACCGCAGCAGACATTTTCCTTTCTTCCTATCTAGATGACGTGGCTCCAGAGTATGCTAATGCACGTGTACCACCTACTATTAATAATGCTCCCAACCCCGTTCATGACACGATTCCCCCTACTGTTCCTGCTGCCACTGGTCCTGGCAATCCTTTTACGACAGCAACCCAGGGCCAACTTACATTGCCTACACCTACTACTACTACACCTACTTTACCAGCTCCATTACTACCACCGACAGCACAACCAGTATTAGTTGACGATCACACTCCAGGAGGAGCGGTAGGAGGTCTCCCTATCACCCCGCCTCAAATAAAACGAACCACACTCAGAGAAGCAGCATTACAACGCACACCAAAAGTAAATTCATACGCAACTCTTAAACAGTATCTTACTGATTGTAGATTGTAGATATGATGCAGTACCTGGCGAAGACCAGATGATCCTATATTCATGTAATGTAATGTAATGTAATGTAATGTAATGTACTGGCATTTATATATTCAATACGTGTACGACGGGTTACAAACTATTTGACTATTTTTCCAGATATGAAAGAACATTTAGATAACATATACCATTTTATCAGAACAGGGGAGAGACCAGACAGTATTCAAGAGGCCATGGCACACAGGAAGGTGGAGACTCAAAATATGATCTTACAGTTTTTGATAAATTGTTTGATAAGGGAACGAGACCAGCCCGGTTATAATAAAGAAGAAATGAGGGTTCTGACTAAATGGAGTGACAACATAGCCGATGGCAAGCATAGTAGACAGGCTTGTATAGAAGCCATGTACAGAAAGATTCGTAAGGTAATTATAGACATACACGAAAGGGAAAGAGCAGAAAGAGAGGCCGATAGAGAGGATGATGATGATGTAGTTTCAGAAGACGATGATATACAAATTGAAAACCCCGATAACCCAGATAAAATAGCATACGTAGGTAGGGCGAGACCCTTTGACAAACCCATACGCCTAGAAAGCAAGAAACGTTTTCTTTCTCCCATACCAGAACAATGTTCCCTTGAGCATTTATTCCAAGCCACTGATAAAGTCCTGAAACAACGAATAGGTTATAGTGAACTTAGCACCATGCATGAACAGGAACAAGCCCGGTCAGCAGTACAATGGGCTGGCAATACTAACGTATATAAAGATGATTCGGTAGCGCAAACGTTTTTGAATCTTTCCCCAGACGAACAGCGATTAGCTGGTATGTACATGATTCAACATCTCATTACATTGTATGAAAGTCAACATTCTGATCCAGGTCCGCTATATAATATACTGGATGAGTTACTACTAGGTAGATGGAGAGGCCTAGGTACTGATTTAATTAATGTCATTTTAGAACAGCGACACAAGTACAGAACTTTCCTGACTCCACATTTTATTCCCGTTCCACCCCCAGTAAGGAAACCGTTTTATATAGACAGACAGAACCCCTTAAGGGAAGTTCATCCAGTCCGGAGAGCAGATGATACGCTTGAACGAGTATTCGTATACACACCCTTAACGAAAATGGAATTATTGGAAATGAAAAAATTAGTACCTTGTCACGATAAAGATCCAACAGGGTTTCACCGTGAATTAAAAGACATGCTCCACATGGGGGAGTATACGTATCCCGATATCATTAAAATGCTGAAAGTTCTATTGCCTGCTGGCATTTACGAAAAACTTAAAGAAAAAGAATGGGAGGTGGGAGATAAAAAGATCATTTGGGCAGAATTAGAAGACGAAGAGAATACGCGAGTCCCTGGTACTGGTCTTGGGGACAAAGCCAAAGCATTACCAGGATTATTAGTACAGGTCTTGCCGAGGTTATTGACAACTAAAAAGGAAGACTGGGATGCAATCTCAGCCTGCAAACAGAAACAAGATGAAGACACTAGCGATTTTTATTCCAGATTTGAGAAATGTTTTATTATTAATAGCGGTCTGAAGACAAGTAGTGAATCGTACCCACATCTTTTTGTGACTAAATTAGTAGAGAATTCCTTACCACAAGTCAAAAATAGAGTACTAAAGGTAGAGAGTACCTGGCAAGCTAATACCCCTTCCCAGATGTTACAAATGTTACAGTACCACCAGAATAGAATTCGAGAAGAACACGAACATGAACAGAGATGTATTAAAGACACGAAAATGAAAGTACTAGTTGCTCAGTCAGTCCCAGCTGATGGTCAGAAGAGGGGTACGACATCGTCCAGTCATCCTACAGCTCCCGTTAAAGGGAACTGCAACTACTGTAAACAGCCAGGTCACTATATAAATGAATGTACTGTCCTGAAATACAATATCGCTACAGGCAAAACGAAAGAAAGACCGCGTCCACCTAGACAAAAACATGTTCCACAAAATATTCCGCAGAACACGCAACCTCCACAGAATCCACAACAGACCGTAGCAGTACCCCAGCCCCAACCTATTGCTGCCACACAACATGTCACTCAACAAATGTACCAGTATGCTCAGTCAGACTACCCAGATTATCAGCAGTACTCATGAAACAGCCTAGAGAGGGAGGTTGGCTTGCCCCTTATCGAGGTTCCTGTAGATCAAGAGGGTCCCTATGTGCATAGTCAGGTATTAGGGAAAGACAGAAAATGTTTGATTGACACAGGGGCGAGCAGAACTACCATCAGTCATGACGAGGTTCTAGGGGCACCCCTCTCAGGCTCACAGAATGTTTCCCTGGGATTTTCAGGAAAGCCTATTGTTAATGGAGTGTCAAAACCAGTTCCTCTAGGAAGTCGGTCCGTTATCTCGAACTACAGACTTGTTGCTTACGAAATCATGTCCTGAAAACTTGCTTGGTATTCAAACGTTGAAAGCACTAGGTGCAGTAATTTGTTGTTCTCCGGAAGGAGTGAGATTGTTTTTACGTGATTTTAAAGGTCATTATGTGTTGAGAGATTTTGATCCAAGACTTCAGAATGTACCACTGCATTTATGGGCACAAGGCCCAACTGATGTAGGTTGTATGCACATTACCCCATATCGTGTTACTCTCAAACAAGGAGTTGTACTACCCCGAATCCGACAATATAAGTTACCACCTGATGCTGTAGCGGCTTTACTGAGAATTGTTGACGAGCTCATTGCACAAGGAGTGGTTGTAGAAACAGACTCCAATGTATGTAATTCTCCTATCATTCCGATTCTTAAACGAACTGACCCAAATGGTCCACCGGTCTACAGATTGGTGATTGACCTTCGAGAATTAAACAAATGCATCATACCACAGTACCCTGTGGTTCCCGACATTTCATCTCTATTGACTGCTATTGACTCAGAAGCTGCGTTCTTTACTGTAATCGATCTCAAGAACGCCTTCTTTAGTGTCCCCATTCACCCGGAAAGCCAATACCTTTTCGGATTCTGTTTAAATGGCCGAAGCTTCAAATTTGCACGTGCTCCTCAAGGATTCACAGAAAGCCCTAGTATCTACAGCCAAGCATTGAAACGACAACTTGACAGTATTCACATGCCTACTGACACTGCCCTACTCCAATATGTTGACGATCTGTTAATCACAGCACGGACCGAACGTGATTGCGAACGTGCATCACTGACTGTCTTGTATTTCTTGGCCGAAAAGGGGCACAAAGTGTCCCCTTCCAAGCTACAATTCTGTGCCCAGCAAGTGGTATACCTTGGACACTTGCTGTCCAAGAGGGGTAGACAGTTGACACCTGACCGTATCCAGTTAATTGTACATCTTCCACAACCCAAGACACAAAAGGAAGTACGGGCCTTCATTGGCCTCACTTCTTACTGCAGACAATGGATTCCTCAGTACGCATTTCTTGCAAAGCCACTCATACAGTTGACAACACAGGAGGCAGCGACTTCGACTGTCCTCCCTTGGACTCAGGAACATACACAAGCTTTTGACGAATTGAAGAAAGCTTTATGTCAAGCACCAGTTTTAGCGACACCATTTTACAGCAAACCTTTTACACTTTTTGTTACTGAACGCGACGGCACAGCATTATCTGTTCTGACACAAGATCAAGCAGGAAAACACAAGCCTTGTGCTTATTTTTCTAGTACATTGGATCCAGTAGCCCAGGCTCTGCCTGCGTGCCTGAAATCAGTTGCAGCAACAGCTCTAGCAATCAGACAAAGTGATTCCATAGTATTAGGACATCCCTTGACAGTACAGGTTCCACACTCTGTGGAAGTTCTCCTGAACAGAACACAGACTCAGCACTTGACCATAGCTCGACTGACAGGATATGAATTGACACTGTTTCAGCCACACATCGAGATCAGACGTTGCAATACATTAAACCCTGCTACGCTTTTACCGTCAAGCACAACAGACCCTACACCACATGACTGTGTGGAAGTCATTGACACTATTACGAAACCAAGAGAAGACTTGACAGACATTGCCTTACCCGATCCAGACCTGACACTTTATGTGGATGGTTCATGTATGAGAACAAGCACAGGAGAGTTAGTGGCCGCATATGCAGTGACCACTGAAACTGAAGTCATAGAAACACATCGTATTGACACACTGTCTGCTCAAGCAGCAGAGCTCATTGCTCTGACTCAAGCCTGTATACGAGCCAAGAACCTGAAAGTAAACATATACACAGATTCACAGTATGCATTCGGAGTCGTACACGACTTCGGCGTTCTCTGGCAAGAGAGAGGTTTTTTGACCTCCCACGGAGCCAAGATACAGCATGGTCCCCTCATTCAAGCACTGTTAGAAGCAATACATTTGCCTACAGCCTTAGCCATCATGAAGTGCAAAGCACATACTAAAGTCACAGACACTATTTCCCAGGGTAACGACCTGGCAGATCGAACAGCTAAACTCACAGCTCAGACTCAAACAGACATAACGACTGACATGACCAAGACTGAAGTAACTCCACTGACACATTGCATGACAGTCAGGGATCCCACACAAGATGTACTCGACATACAGACACATGCCACTCCTGACGAAATCAAAAAATGGACTGAACAAGGAGGGATCCAGACAGATCAGGGATGGATGACGAAGGGAAAAGCCACATGGTTTCTCCCCGACTCTATGGTTCAAGTTATCATTAATACAGCACATAGTCCAGCACACTTAGGAGAAAAAGCCATGTTAGACAGTATCCAGAATATTTGGTTCAACAAGCATTTACGTGCAGCAGCGAAACAGAAAGTGCGTACCTGCATGATCTGTTTTCAGTTCAATCCAGGCAAAGGCATTCCCGTGGAACAAGGTGGATTTCATCCTCCTGACCATCCTTTTGAAGTCCTCCAGATGGATTATATTCAGATGGACAGATGCCGAGGATTCAAGTATGTCCTCGTAGTTGTATGTGCCCTTTCCCGATGGACAGAAGCTTACCCAGTCCCAGATTACACTGCTGTAACCACTGCCAAGCAGCTGGTTCGTGAATTTTTCCCGCGATACGGCTTGCCCTGTGTCGTATACTCAGATAATGGACAGTCATTCTCGTCCGAGCTCATGAAACAGGTATCACTCCTGTTAGGTTACCAGTGGAAATTTCACTGTGTACGACACCCCGAAGCAGCTGGCCTGGTCGAGAGACATAATCAGACTCTGAAAACACGTTTAGCGAAAGTCTGTGCAGAAAAATGTGTAGATTGGATGGTAGCTGTGCCGGTTGCCCTCTTTTACATGCGAATGGTAGCCCATCCCAGAACAGGGCTATCCCCATACGAAGTGGTCTTTGGCAGACCACCGAATATGTGGGGGACGCCTATGCCCCATAGAATTACAGATGTTAACTGTAATATGCTGACAGATTACTTGGCTTCCTTGATGTCTGCACTACTATCTTGTCGTTCACAGGTCGCGGCTGCTTTCCCGGACAACACCCAAGTCAAACCGCATAAAATCGTTCCTGGAGAATATGTACACATCCGTAACTTTGACCGTTCAAGCCCTCTGGAGCCCAGGTGGAAGGAACCGAAACTGGTGTTGATGACCACGAGGACCGCAGTGAAGATCGAAGGAAGAAAAGGTTGGATTCATTCCAGCCACATAAAACGCTTTCATGGACTGAAACCAGAGACTGTTCCCAAGGACTGCCCCGTTTTCGACACAGACTCTAAACTCCCCCTGTTAGAGAAAACTCCGCAACAGGAGTATAAATTAAAGTTGAGGTCTAGTAAGTCAGACAGCGTTTAATTGTTTAAGTCCCCCTCGGGTGAAGCGGTTAGACAGGTTTCTGACATGTATGAGATAGACCCCAATAGTCAGAGAGATAGACAGAAAGTCAAGAAAATGAAATACTGTAAAGATCTTTGAAGCCGATGCATCATAACATTACTTTTTATGTTTTTTCTGAGTATTACGATCATATGCATAAGCTGGACATTACATATATTCTTTCCTCTTGGTTCACATGTTAAATGACTCTTGTAACGCGCACTGTCACCAAAGGTTTCCTGGCGCTCTTTATAACAGGATGGAAAATGAAGAGTTGACACTGACCAAATTAGCCTAGGGAGGGGAAGAGAAATGTCTTAAGCAGTTTTATGAAGATAGAAAGGGAAGTGCTTGACTTGATGAAAAGAGGGAGGGAATTCCAAAGGCTAGGGGCCAGATGAGAGAAGCGGCGGCCGCCGTACTTCTTGGTTTTGACTTTGGGAGCAACAAGCATATGAAGGTGAGCAGAACGGAGGTTGCGTGACGGGCGATGTGAAGTAATTAAAGATTGCAAGAATGCAGGACTAGTGCAGTACTGGGCTTTGTAAGTGAGGCAGGCTACCTTAAAGGCTGACCTTAGTCCCATCGGCAACCAATGAAGTCGATGCAGCAGGGGTTTTGCCGATTGCCATTTAGGGATTTTATAGATGAGCCGGGCCGCCTGGTTCTGAACCACCTGGAGACGATACAGCAGAGACTGAGGGAGGCCATGGTAGATGGAATTGGAAAAGTGCAGGCGGGAGAGAACCAAAGAGATGACAACCTGAGTTAGAGCAGGAGGTGGTAAAAGATGGCTAACTTTGCGGATCTTTCTCAGCTGATACATACAGGACGAGATGACAGCGCCCACTTGGGCTTTCAAGGAAAGCTCTGCATCAATGATCACGCCCAGACTTTTCACTGATTTGACCGACGGTGGAAGGGGGCCAAATTCTGTGGGCCAGAACTGTGGACCCCTGTGAGCAGAACTGGAGCCGGGAAGGAGCAGCTCGGTTTTTCCTGGATTCAACTTTAATTGATTCTCATTCACCCAATGTAGGATGTGAATCATAGCAGTGCGAAAGGTGTTAACAGCATTGGAAGAGTTGAGGGGAAAAATTATCTGCAAATCATCAGCATAATTATATACCGTGATGTCCCAGTTCTTAAGTGAGTGGATAAGTGGGCGGAGGTAAAGATTGAATAATAATGGCGAGATGGAAGAGCCTTGGGGTACTCCACAAGATGTGGAGGTTTTTGCTGCGGTGTACGGGCCCAGACGCACAGCCTGAGTACGTCCAGTTAGAAATGACGCAATCCATTTGAGGGCAGTACCCTGTATGCCTGCCTGGCCAACACGGTGGAGGATGTTGTGGTCCACCGTGTCGAATGCGGCAGACAAATCCAGGAGTACAAGGACTTGAGGGATGCCCGCATCCGCGTTTCTCCTCAGTGTATCCAAGACCGCGAGGATAACAGCCTCAGTTGAATGGGCGGGTCTAAAACTGGCCTGGTTGGGCTCCAGGTAGCCAGAAGTCTCAATGAAATTAGAGAGACAACGGGTGACATATGCTTCTGTTAGTTTAGAAAAGTAGGGAAGGAGAGAAATAGGGCGAAAATTTGAGAGATCGCCGAGATCAGCTCCGGGTTTCTTGAGAAGGGGCACTAAAATGGCATTTTTAAAGGAGTTAGGAACAATGCCGCTCCCCAGAGAGCCATTCAGTAGGGATAGAATGTCATCCGGTAATTTAAGGCAGATATCCCGCAGTACTGATGGCGGACAACAGTCGTTGGGGGAACCCGACTGGACCCGGTTAGCAAGGCCCGCTAAGGAAGTAAAATCAAGGGCGGGAAAAGTCGTGAAGGTCAGGGGATTATCGGAAGAAGGTTCCGAAATGTATGACTGAGGACAGGAAGGAATAGAGTTTTTTATTTTTATAATCTTTTCAACAAAAAAGTGGTTTAGAGCGTCGCATGTCACTTGGGAGGGGGTCTGGGCTGGGAGGGTTCTGTCATCCGTGGTAAGTTCATTCATGACCTTAAAGACTTCCTCGGATTTATTGACCGCTGACGAGAGTCTTTTGGAAAAGTGGTCAGACTTAGCTAAGATGATGGCAGCTTTGTATTCTCTCCGCACCAAGATATAGAGCAGCCTAGCTGAATCGGAGTAAGTACGCCTCCAGATCCGTTCCTGCTGGCGCACTTTCAATTTAAGTTGCTTAAGATCATTCGTGAACCATCTGTGAGAGGAATGATGCCGCGTGCAGGGAAATTTCGTAAGTGGAGCGAATTGATCACTGGCCGACTTTAACCAGGTGCTGATGTCTCTGTCCAGTGAGTTAATGTCAGAAGGGTCAGTGAGGTTCGTAAGTGGACGGGTATCAGCCAAAGCCGTAAGGAACCCCTGAGAATCAAGTGCGCTCCACTTCCGGGCAAGACCACCAGCCATAAGAGGGGCGGGGGTTGTGCCAGCGACTGTGATGATGGTGTCGACTAGACAATGGTCCGACCAGACACAAGGGGAAATGACTGGCTCGGACAATGTTAAGTTGTAGGTCCAGATCTGGTCGAGAATATGACCCTTGATGTGGGTAGGGTAAGATACCTGTTGGATCATGTTCAAACTGTGGAGTGAATCAAAAAACTCAGTAGCCGAAGAACCGGCCTTAGGGTCGTTGTACCAGTAATTGAAATCACCGAAAAGGGCGAGATTGGCATGGTGTGTCAATAGGACTGACAAATGTTCACTCAGACAAGTGGAAAAAGATGTCATAGGGTATGGTGGACGATAGAGAAGCAGAAGCGTAAGGGCACCCATGTTGGTTTTGAGATTGAGGAGCAGGTTATCCACCTCAGGTATAGGGAGGGAAGATGAAGAAAAAGAGTTAAGACGTTTAGAGATGATAGCAGCTACCCCCCCCCCAGGGCGATCTCCGGGTCGATCAGCGTGGAGGATGTAATAGTCGGGTGGGAGGGTCGCCAAAATGTCTGGGAGAGACTCGGAGGTGAGCCAAGTCTCTGTTAGCAGAAGTATATCCGGCTTATTGGTGGACAGAAGAATAAAAAGCTCATCATGATGCCTTACTAAAGAGCGTGTGTTCAGATATGTTACCCTGATGGTCTGGTTGCTTGTAATGGAGGGAGCAGGTACGTTACAAATACTAAGGTCAGGGGTAGCTGAGCGTTTAAGACCCAGAGAATCGATACGCCTAACGGCAATGGGACATAATGGAAGGGGGGTATTGTAGCTGTCTTAGTGATTGTGGCGTATATGTGGTAGAATGGGGAAAATCACTGGCCCCTGGGCTCGGTCTAGCGCGGACGGGCGCAGACGGGCTGGTCTTAGGCGCGTCTTCGGCGCGCGCCCGCTGCGCGCGTCCGCTGCGCATCCTGGCAAGTGAAGGCTAAATAGCCTCTACCCGGAAGTCGGGGAGAGCTAGAGCGCGTCCCCAACCAGCCCTAAGATGGCGGCTGCAGCTGGTGGGCGGCTCGAGTACCCGGTTTCCCTCTGCACTAACGGAGCATCCCGCGGCGGGTAGGGAATAGGGGAAAGAGTGAGTGCAAGTGTCAGCAAATAGTGAGCATAAAAACACAATTTAGCAATACATTTTTTAAAAACGCCGAAGTCACAAGAATGAGCCTGAACAAAAGTGACTGAGCGTGGATGGTGAGCGCTCCAATTTTAAAATAAATGAAGTCCTCTGTGCTGAGCTAACTGGTGCAGATCTTCAATAAAAATGTACATTCTTCTTCTAATGACACCATCGAGCACACTTTCAGTGACCTGCCACCACACGAGCTGTCCTATCGTTTAGCACTGCGCAACAACACTTTTATCCGTATGTTACACCATTCTCATCAAACCAGCAATGCCACGAATTGCTGGGTATGTGGCCGACTCCCTCCCTATCAGAAATACAAGGGAGCTCTGCCCCTCTATCCTTACCTGTTTACACATAATGGTTCGTGCGGTGCATGCTTTACATTAATGTCATCTTTAGACAGTGAGTCCAAAGTTTCCCAAGGCAATTGGATATGGGGAAATTTGAATACAGTTATGAATCAAGCATGTTTTCCAGACAAGGACGGCCTTCCCCAAAGGACAGGGACCGATCTAGAAAATGAAGTATATGGATTAGGACATTTTACCCTTAGTCTCATGATTCTGAACGTTCAGTCTGAGACTAATTCGGACTTGCCGTTTATAACAGTTTTACCAGTAAAAGGCGAATTATGCGTTAGAAAGAATGGTTCAGTACACCTAGGACACAGTGATTGTAATAATGTGGTCGAATTCAGTGATAAAGGAAAGTCTACTTTCAAAGCTTCCCGCCATTCTTATTTCATTTGTGGTCAGACAGCTTATGTACGTCTGCCCATAGATTGGGATGGAACGTGTTACATTGCGTTCCTATTACCACCTGTTTTTCTAGCCCCATCCGATTATCATCGGAATTCACATCTTGTGCATATAAGACATAGAAGGGAGATCAAGTCCCCAATTGTCGATCAGACTGAGACAACGTGGGAACAATATACAGATTTCAATAAAGGATTCTTTTTCTTTGTAGGTCCTGTCCAAAACAGTAAACTGATATGCAAATTAACCAGAACTCTTGAAGCAGTAGTGAATGAGACTACTTCTGCCTTAGGTAACTTGACCGAAGAACAGTCTGCTATGAGACTTGTTGTTCTTCAAAACCGCCTTGTCCTTGACGTCATCCTGGCCGATAGGGGCGGGGCTTGTAGAGTGATCGGATCTAGTTGTTGTGTGTTTATTCCTAATAACGCACCGTCAGTATACAAAGCCATTACAAGACTTCATGAGATAGCTCACCTGATACATCAGAATCCAGGCACCTGGACATGGTCCGGTTGGCTCTGGAGTGTGATATCAGCCTGGGGATGGAAAGTACTGTCATTCCTAGGAATAATACTGCTCATAGTATTCAGTTGTTGTCTCTGTTTGCAATGTGGGCCAGCGATTTGCGGCTTGTGCGCCACGTCTTGTATTCCCCGACCTAGTCCACGTTCCCGTTCCCGAATGAAGAAAGATGAGCAAATGATGTTATATGAACAGATAGATGGTCTCATGAAAATAGACATATCCTGAAGGGCGCTGTAGGGGCCAAGGAGGGAATGAGGAAATAGAAATTTTTAGGTAGCCAATGTGTCCCCCACTCGCACCCCATCCATGCACCCATGTTCCATGTATGTCGTGTAATTCCCTTCCCGTGCCTGCCATGAAGACGCATATGCATTTGCGTCCATTGTTAACATGTCAATTATTCAGTTCACTAAGAAAACCACGTTAAATTGGCTTTTAGGCCTATGGTGCCAACGTCTTTACATCGTGCACTTTTTAAATAACGCGAAGCACACGTTTTTCTGGCTCAGCCGAGCCAGGCCCTTAATTGAGGCTCCGAGTCTCTTCTGTCTCTGAAAGCTACAGTTTAGGTATGCATCCCTGACCTTTACGTTACTTCCTGCCCAGGCGATCGGTGCCCGGCTCGGCCTGGCCTGCCTGCCAAGACGGTATTTTGCCTACAAGTTATCTGCTCAGCCTCCGCAAAAACACATTCCAGTCTAGTGAAATAGGTAAACATATTCCAGCCTGCAGAGCAAAGGGCCCAGCTTTCCTGTCTCCTTGCACGTAATTTAATGCACCCGTTACCATGGTAGACCCATGGCTCCCGCGCATTACATGAAGAACCATATGCACGCACTAGCATTCAGTATTGAACGGCCTCTGCCCGAGAGACCTTTTACTTCAGACAACACATCCTCCAAACATAAGATATCAGATATGTTATAGGTGCAGGTCGTTCCGACATCCCAGACACCAGACGCCTCTACTAGTGCTAAAGTCAAGCCCCCCAGCTCTCCCCAGTTACACGTCATGCTCAGTTGCGCAGGCATCCAGGGTGAAAGTTTCTGCTGACCCTGCAGAATTTCTCTATGCATCCACCCACCTATGACACTTCTGTGACGTTTTCCAGCACACACCTCCGTGTACGCCCTTGTACACGCCTTCCTTACGCCCATGTGTTCTTATCTTCTCTCTTTTCACTTGTTACGCCTACTGTATTCATTTCAATTATACAGTTTTACTATATATAATGTGAGATGTTAATAAAATGTTGAATATCCCTTCCTGAACCTTAGTGGTGATGGAACTCGATGTCCAGTATCCCGGGGTACTTAATTAAAGCCCGTATGACTCAGATACCACGGACTCTGCCTCTCATTTATTGAGCTATCCTTATTTATTGTCATATAATGTATAGAAAAATAGTCCGGTAAATTTATTTACCACAGATCCGCAAAGTTCGCCCATAGTTACTAATTACTATCCTTGAAAAGGAGACTCAGGGTACGCAATTTCGAAATGATGCTTGTATGTAATACTATTAAACAGAACAGAGCCACCCAATAATCCAGAGAGGACTGGGTATGATAATTAGCAAGATTACAATTTGTCCCCATAGGAGTCACTTAAATACTTTTTATAAATTCTTAATTGGTCACAACAGTGATCTATCATTCAATGAATGCAAGGAAAATACAGTATTTAGTGTTATTTATTCTTTATAGATTATTTTCTTTATCAAAAACATAAAAAAATGGCAACATAAATACTACTCTGTGTACTGATTTCGTTTTTAGTAGTATATAACCTTTTGTTTTTTAACATGCAAATACCATGCAATGCTTACGTTGCTGTGTCCTTTGCCTTAATACTATTTCTTATAGTAGCCATACTCCACGTAACTAGTACTTATATTTAGAATACTTTAGCACTGCTTAGGCTACAATTTATGCCACTGTACTCTACCGTACTATCTATCGTACTGTTTCTAATGCTATGCTCAGGCCACTCAATGTTTAATTTCCTTTTTTTTCATATGCTGCTACTGCCAGTGTGTACCAATACTACCACCAGCACAACAATGATATTTCATCCGTCCAGGATTCAAGTCAACATCCAACCTTAATCGCCATTTGCCATGCAGCCAGCCCTGTGCCTAGCCCTATTCTCAAACACAAATCACAGATAAGCATTTTGGGGAGGTAGAATAATGGGCTAGGACTTGGAGGAGAGGAGAGACTGACAGTAGTAGTAGTAAAGTATTAGTAGGGCAATTGCATTCACTAACTCTGTTAGTGGCACTTTTGTACATTTTTGGATGTTTAGATGATTCATGCTGGCAAGTTTGAAGAAACCAAACGTACAGTAACCCCCGCCCACCACCACACAAAATAATATGAACTTAAATGCTATGTTTAAGTATGTACAATAAATGAATATATTTCCCCTAACAAAAATAAACCAAGCCAACTCACCCGCCTCCCTAACCCCAACCAATGTCCAAATGTCTTTCTTCAAGTCCCTTTCTCCAACCCCCAATTCCCACCCCCCCAACAGTCTTTAAAAAAGGGGCAAGGGACAGTCACTTCCTTCTCTGCCAAGCGCTCCAGGTAGTACACTGTCTTTCGGAGGCGGCGCAGGCGTGCCATCCAGGCTCTGCGGCAGGCAGCTTTTGTTTTTGCTGCTGTGCAGCGGCGGCAGTAGGCTGTCAGGCCACGGTGCCGTTTTGCTGGAGGCTGCTGGTTGGTGGCCCCGGGGCAACTGGAAGAGGATGCAGTAGTCGCCGCCTCCTCCTCCTCCTGCTCCCGAGTCCACAGCGGCTGATATTTGGCGCAAAAGGCCTCAATCAATCAATCAATCAAGACATTTATAGAGCGCACTACTTACCCGGAGGGTCTCAAGGCGCTTGGGGGGGGGATGGGGGGGTGCTGCTACTGCTCGAACAGCCAGGTCTTGAGCTTCTTCCTGAAGGAGAGGTGGTCTTGGGTCAGGCGCAGGTCGGTCGGGAGGGAGTTCCAGGTCTTGGCGGCCAGGTAGGAGAAGGATCTTCCTCCTGTTGTCGTTCTTCGGATGCGGGGGACGGCGGCGAGGGCGTGACTGGCTGATCGGAGATGGCGTTTGGGAGCGTAGAAGTTGATGCGGTTGTTGAGGTAGCTCGGGCCTTGATCGTGTAGGGCTTTGTGTGCGTGGGTGAGGAGACGGAAGGTGATTCTTTTGTTGACGGGGAGCCAGTGCAGGTCTCTCAGATGTCCGGAAATGTGGCTGTGTCGTGGGATGTCGAGGATGAGTCTGGCTGAGGCGTTCTGGATCCGCTGGAGTCTCTTCTGGAGCTTGGCGGTGGTTCCGGCATAGAGGGCATTGCCGTAGTCCAGTCGGCTGGTGACGAGGGCCTGGGTGACCGTCTTCCTGGTCTCGGTGGGGATCCACCGGAAGATCTTCCGTAACATGCGCAGGATGTTGAAGCATGACGAGGAGACGGCGTTGACTTGTCTGGTCATGGAGAGGGAGGAGTCCAGGATGACGCCCAGGTTCCGTGCGTGGTCTGTCGGTTTGGGTGCGGTGCCCAGGGCGGGGGGCCACCAGGAGTCGTCCCAGGTGGAGGGCGAGGAGACCAGGATGAGGACTTCGGTCTTGTCTGAGTTCAGTTTCAGGCGGCTGGTCGTCATCCACTCGGCTACGTGTTTCATCCCTTCGTGAAGGTTGGCTCTGGCGGCGGCGGGGTCGTTGGTCAGGGAGAGGATCAGCTGGGTGTCGTCAGCGTAGGAGATGATGTTGAGGTTGTGCTGGCATGCGATGGCCGCGAGGGGGGTCATGTAGACGTTGAAGAGGGTGGGGCTCAGCGAGGATCCTTGAGGGACGCCGCAGATGACTTCGGTGGCTTCTGACTTGTACGGTGGTAGTCGGACTCTCTGTGTTCTTCCGTCGAGGAAGGAGATGATCCACTCCAGTGCCCTCTCCTGGATTCCGACGTTGCTGAGGCGCTGCACTAGGGTGCGGTGGCAGACAGTATCGAAGGCCGCGGAGAGGTCTAGGAGGATGAGGGCCGCTGTTTCTCCGTTGTCCATCAGGGCTCGGATGTCATCGGTGGCCGCGATGAGGGCGGTCTCGGTGCTGTGGTTGGCTCGGAAGCCAGACTGTGAGGGGTCGAGGGATCCGTTCGTCTCGAGGAAGGCGGCCAGCTGCTTGCCTCCAGCTTACGGGCCCTGGCCCGGACAGCCATCTCCTTCGGGGTGAGCTTTTTTTGTTACGGAGCATCTATCTGAAGAAAGAAAGAAAAATACTGTAGCCAATAGTCTTTAACATTAAGTCAGAATAATTCAACAGAAAGTTGTCTCACAGTAACACTAGCAACTTGCAAGCACAGTATAACATTTTGGCATGTATCTTTCCGCTGTCTTTGTAGGCCTGTGACATTAGTGGGAGTTTTAGGAATTCTGGACTCACTACTACATAGTCAGAGAGTCAGATACTACACCAGTCTTCTTCTTTTTTTCTCTTGTTTTGCAAAATAAATTACTTGTACGTGAACTTGTGGTAGCCGGCATAATGCCAACTCAATCAGCTTGCACCCAAGAAAAACAGACACAAGCCATGATGACGCAGACTTGCATTACTTTAAGAGTACATGCAGGTGGGGATAGGAAGCTCTTACTTTTCTATAGGGGTGGCACTGGCCATACTCGGTTACATCAAGGGCTACTGCTCAATGTAATTTAAATTTCGCACTGCCCCCCCCCCCGGGCCTTGACTACTACAAAAGGAAAATGAAGATTATTCATTTCCGATCATATATCCTGCCAATCACATGATCTTTGCTTATATGATGGATGACTTCAGGTGCTATGTTTTGATAGACTGAGTGAACAACAGCGATAGTCCACCCATGACACAGGTGGTGATGATGGTAGTGTGGTACCCATAATTGCCAGAGGAAGGGACTTGACTTGATATAATGTCAACTATACAATACATACACAATATATGCTGTGCTTGCAACGTAAACTACTGTACTGTTAGTCAAGGGAGTATTTCTGAACAATCACAACTTCTAGTATTTGGATTTCCTCAGCTTTTTCTTCTCTGGCACGGACATTCTGTTCAAAGTAACACTGTTCATCCACCGAGCGTCTGCTCTACTACATAGACCTCTGCTATCTATGAGGAAGAAGAAGATACCATCCAGGCTTCCACAGTAAACGTCTATCATTCTTCTTAATGTCTCAACTGTACCAAGTTTACTTTTTCTCAACAACCAACTAACCCTTTTAATTTTATTTGGTAAATCACCGTCTTAACTTACATTTGAGTTTGACCCAAATGATATATATTGCAATGCACACCACACATGCATTTTCCGATTCAGCCACACAGGTAGTCATCTTTTCTTTCTCCTCCAACCATCCTGGCTTTAAGAAGCCATGCATCTGATTCCTTCCTATCAGCCACTTCTGCCTGCATTCAAAAACACGTATCATTCATTACAGTCATAAATGTTACGACTCACTCGTCCTTCCTTTCACCCTTCTTTCCCTTTTCGTTCTTCACATCCCTCAAGTTCATCTGATATGACTTGGCTTCACAATAAAAGTTTCCCAGCTGAGTTGAAGTCAAATAGAGTGGGCTATTGCTTACCCGAGAACTACTGCGATTAATGCTATTACTAAGTCAAGGTTGACTGTCTTCTCTGTGATTGGCAAACATTTAGTTCTAAATTAGTCACTGTTCTTAACAGTACAGTGTACTTGTACTAGTGTACTGTCTACTGTACAATAAATCATACACTCCTTTGCGAGCCTACTCAAAAATGTCAATAAGTAAGGAGTATATTAACTTACCACCGTCCACCGCCGCTGAACCATCTCCCACAGCTCCTCCTGGTGGCACTTGTGGCACCACCGCATCACCCCCTGGAGTGAACCCCTCTGCACTGCTGGCCCCAGCACTGGTGGTGTTAGGTGCCGCATCCGATGTTGTGACATATAGAAAAAACATTTCATATTTTCAGATGCCATACACCACTTCCTATTTCGTCTCCTAATGAAAGAAAACGAAATTGTTAATACATAACCAATTTTTAATTATTGGGAATTAAAAAAAGTGACGGTTTTGGGGACGGTGTTAACCTTTTATATGGTTAGCCATTAAATGCTACACTTTTTAGGACAACTGATGAATGCTTGCTTTTTAACGTGCACCATTTTTCTAATTACAGAAAGAAGATTCCATTGCCCTTCTGCCAATAGGACCATTCACCACCTACTCCTCATCTCCCGCACAGTTATTCTAATAATTTGATGTGTTAAGTTGAAGTATATTGATTCAAGGGAATGTTGTTTAAACTTTAACGTCATCTATCACCAGTGCTCGCTCGGAATACTGCGCTATTAAAAATAAAGAAATCGTTTTTTATTTCTTATTTGAAAATAAAACTTTAAAACTAACAAGCACTGTGTGGTTTTTGTTCACGAGTGAGTGAGGGAAAGGGTTTGAACTACTGCACTTTGCAGGAATGTTTCCATGACATTGATAGGTCAGGACTAAGCAGTAGTCTTCTTCTGTTCTTCTGGTTCGTAATCATTGGTCAGACGCACTAGATAGTCGGTCAGGGGATTGGGGGTTCAACTTCTGTTCGGACTGAGGTATGTGGAAAGTCGAACTGCACCTATCATCAACAATGTCCTATTTCTCTTGTCCATACTTCTGGACTAGCGGTATGGTATGTGCTCCTAGCAAATCAAAAAAGCCAACTACTAGCTTATTCTTGATGGACACATTTACATTTTGTTGTTGGAAATTGTCAAAGCACTTACATTAAAAAGATCAGAATAGACAGCAAGGGCAACCCAGAGGACTGCACTCAGTGCCTAGAGTATTGCTGGATCAGAGTTTTGTTTAACACTGTTTGCCGACTGAGCACGCTTAGCTACCTACACAGACCGACTCATAATAATAGTAAATAGTAGTAGCACAGAGAGTGATGATAGAGGCAGGATAAGAATGTAGAAACAGTCTAGAAGAAGATCAAAGACTATTTTGTAAAAAATAGAATTAGGAAACCAGTTTGTAATGAATACGAGCTGTAAAAGTTAGGGAAGCATAAGTATTAATATAACAATAGAACAACTTATTGGGGCCAGCAGAATAACCTGCAGAGGACCGATTCTGCTGCCCACCTTGTTCCGCCGGAGTCTCTGTTGTGGTAGTCTCCTTGCCCCTGAGAGGTGGTGATGATCATGAAATAAACACAACATGGATGATTGTTTTAAAAAAAATGTATTTCTTTGACCACAATCTAAATTTATCTCGGGGAAACAAATTACCAACAACTTCACTACATGTATTGACCTATCTGATCGGGTCAACTAGGAGGATAGTACAGTATTGCTGGATTTTCAGACCGTCTACTAGGAAAGTTATGTAAATCATTAACTACACCAACAACAAAAAGGTTCTACTACGACTGCCAGCACTCAACAAGTCATAAATATTATACTCAATAAGCATGGGCGGAAAATCCATTCAGCTCGCGGATTTTGCAGATTTTCGGTAAATTCGCAATCCGCGAACGCTCGCGAATTTACCGAAAATCCACAAATTCGCACGCAGCGGATTTTTTTTTCTTGGTGATACAATTTTGCGGTGAGCGGCGTTCAATTACCGTCATTCAGCGTTTGCCGAGTTGTTTTTCTCGATATTTTGCAAGTGCTGCGCCATTTTGGATCTTGCTGCGGGATCCCGCGTGAGTTTGGCGACCGCGATTACGTCATCGCGGCTTGCCACCTTGCACAGCGAGAGTTTATCAACGCGAGTACGCCGTGATCACGTATCGCGGGAGTTCGCAATTGCGAACACGTACATGCGGCGGGCAGCAACAATCTCGAACTCGCAAAAATACAAAATTTGCAATTCTGCACAAGAAATCCACCAGCAAGCAGCATAAACCTTCTGGAAATGATGATTTTTATCAGAATAACTTCTCAGGTTGACATTTGCCTGCACTTTTTTTTGCAAGGAGTCCATTTTTGGGGGGGTGAGGAAGGAAGTGCCCCACAGTCTCCAACTTCCTGTTCCTGTCCAGCAGGCTCCTCCCAGTGCTTTCTTCATGTGCTGGTCACTTTCATTCAGATTCTTCACCTGGAAGGATAACTTTTTGTGGATGCTGCTGGATATTTGGATTTGAGGCCTTTTTGACTTTCTTTGGATCACTTTTGGATTAGAAATTTCACAAGTAAGTTTGTTTGGGGCATTACAGTTGCTGCAACTACAATTTTGGAATTTTCGATTTGTGGGCAGTTGTTGGGGCCTTTTGCCCAGGGGTACTCAGTGGTGGGTGCACTGAGTCTTTCTGTGGGGTGTTTTGAATTTAAACATCATGGAGGGGCTGGATGGCTTGGGATTGTGCTGATTTTTCTGTGATTTTCGTTTTTTTGGCCTGTTGTGGCCTTTTCACCCGAGGTAGTGAGCGGTGCATGGGCCTAGTCTTTCTGTGGGTTGTCTTGAATTTAAACATCATGGAGGGGCTGGATGGCTTGGGATTGTGCTGATTTTTCTGTGATTTTCGTTTTTTTGGCCTGTTGTGGACAGGCCATGTGGTTGGGGGCCATTTTGAGTGCTGCTACAGGCCCTGGCCATGTGCTGTGATGGAGGGGGCCATTTTGAATGCAGGCAGTGTTCTCAGGCCTGCACCCATTTTGCCTAGCTTTCATCCATTATGCCCAGGGGTAGTGAGTGGTGCATGTGCCTAGTCTTTCTGTGGGTTGTCTTGAATTTAAACATCATGGAGGGGCTGGATGGCTTGGGATTGTGCTGATTTTTCAGTGATTTTCGTTTTTTTGGCCTGTTGTGGACAGGCCATGTGGTTGGGGGCCATTTTGAGTGCTGCTACAGGCCCTGGCCATGTGCTGTGATGGAGGGGGCCATTTTGAATGCAGGCAGTGTTCTCAGGCCTGCACCCATGTTGTATAGCTTTCATCCATTATGGCCAGGGGTAGTGAGTGGTGCATGTGCCTAGTCTTTCTGTGGGTTGTCTTGAATTTGACCATCATGGAGGGGCTGGATGGCTTGGGATTGTGCTGATTGTTCTGTGATTTTCATTTTTTTGGCCTGTTGTGGACAGGCCATGTGGTTGGGGGCCATTTTGAGTGCTGCTACAGGCCCTGGCCATGTGCTGTGATGGAGGGGGCCATTTTGAATGCAGGCAGTGTTCTCAGGCCTGCACCCATTTTGCCTAGCTTTCATCTATTATGCCCAGGGGTAGTGAGTGGTGCATGTGCCTAGTCTTTCTGTGGGTTGTCTTGAATTTAAACATCATGGAGGGGCTAGATGGCTTGGGATTGTGCTGATTTTTCTGTGATTTTCGTTTTTTTGGCCTGTTGTGGACAGGCCATGTGGTTGGGGGCCATTTTGAGTGCTGCTACAGGCCCTGGCCATGTGCTGTGATGGAGGGGGCCATTTTGAATGCAGGCAGTGTTCTCAGGCCTGCACCCATTTTGCCTAGCTTTCATCCATTATGCCCAGGGGTAGTGAGTGGTGCATGTGCCTAGTCTTTCTGTGGGTTGTCTTGAATTTAAACATCATGGAGGGGCTGGATGGCTTGGGATTGTGCTGATTTTTCTGTGATTTTCGTTTTTTTGGCCTGTTGTGGACAGGCCATGTGGTTGGGGGCCATTTTGAGTGCTGCTACAGGCCCTGGCCATGTGCTGTGATGGAGGGGGCCATTTTGAATGCAGGCAGTGTTCTCAGGCCTGCACCCATGTTGTATAGCTTTCATCCACTATGGCCAGGGGTAGTGAGTGGTGCATGTGCCTAGTCTTTCTGTGGGTTGTCTTGAATTTGACCATCATGGAGGGGCTGGATGGCTTGGGATTGTGCTGATTGTTCTGTGATTTTCATTTTTTTGGCCTGTTGTGGACAGGCCATGTGGTTGGGGGCCATTTTGAGTGCTGCTACAGGCCCTGGCCATGTGCTGTGATGGAGGGGGCCATTTTGAATGCAGGCAGTGTTCTCAGGCCTGCACCCATTTTGCCTAGCTTTCATCTATTATGCCCAGGGGTAGTGAGTGGTGCATGTGCCTAGTCTTTCTGTGGGTTGTCTTGAATTTAAATATCATGGAGGGGCTAGATGGCTTGGGATTGTGCTGATTTTTCTGTGATTTTCGTTTTTTTGGCCTGTTGTGGACAGGCCATGTGGTTGGGGGCCATTTTGAGTGCTGCTACAGGCCCTGGCCATGTGCTGTGATGGAGGGGGCCATTTTGAATGCAGGCAGTGTTCTCAGGCCTGCACCCATTTTGCCTAGCTTTCATCCATTATGCCCAGGGGTAGTGAGTGGTGCATGTGCCTAGTCTTTCTGTGGGTTGTCTTGAATTTAAACATCATGGAGGGGCTGGATGGCTTGGGATTGTGCTGATTTTTCCGTGATTTTCGTTTTTTTGGCCTGTTGTGGACAGGCCATGTGGTTGGGGGCCATTTTGAGTGCTGCTACAGGCCCTGGCCATGTGCTGTGATGGAGGGGGCCATTTTGAATGCAGGCAGTGTTCTCAGGCCTGCACCCATTTTGCCTAGCTTTCATCCATTATGCCCAGGGGTAGTGAGGGGTGCATGTGCCTAGTCTTTCTGTGGGTTGTCTTGAATTTAAACATCATGGAGGGGCTGGATGGCTTGGGATTGTGCTGATTTTTCTGTGATTTTCGTTTTTCTGGCCTGTTGTGGACAGGCCATGTGGTTGGGGGCCATTTTGAGTGCTGCTACAGGCCCTGGCCATGTGCTGTGATGGAGGGGGCCATTTTGAATTCAGGCAGTGTTCTCAGGCCTGCAGCCATTTTGCCTAGCTTTCATCCATTATGCCCAGGGGTAGTGAGGGGTGCATGTGCCTAGTCTTTCTGTGGGTTGTCTTGAATTTTAAACATCATGGAGGGGCTGGATGGCTTGGGATTGTGCTGATTTTTCTGCGATTTTCGTTTTTTTTGCCTATTGTGGCCTTTTCACCAGGGGGTAGTGAGTGGTGCATGTGCCTAGTCTTTCTGCGGGTTGTCTTGAATTTAAACATCATGGAGGGGCTGGATGGCTTGGGATTGTGCTGATTTTTCTGTGATTTTCGTTTTTTTGGCCTGTTGTTGTGGCCTTTTCACCAGGGGTAGTGACTAGTGAGTGTTGCATGTGCCTAGTCTTTCTGTGGGGTGTCTTGAATTTAAGCATCATGGAGGGCATGGGATTGTGCTGATTTTTCTGTTATTTTTTTCGATTTTTTGGGGGTGTATAACTGAACTGATGTTCCTCTGTCTTCCATTGCTTTTAGGTGCACAAGACTCAAGAAAACCACCAGTGCCAGGAAGAAGTCCTGCAGCGGTGTGTGTGTGCAGCATAACATCACGCGACGTCACGTCTGGCCTCAGACAACTCTGCAATTCGTGCAACTGCGGCCTGCTGTCTGATCTGCTCTGAAGAAGATGGCCCCAAAAAAAGGTCTCCGTAGCTCCTCTAGCAAGAAAGTTGCTAGTAAGGAGCAGAAGAAGCAAGTTACCAAGGAGGCTGGTGTGCCGGCCGCCGCGTTCTTTGGGAGCAAAAAAATAAAGTACGCCTGCAGCAGCAGCGGGATCTGCTGGGGACCAAGCTGGGAGCAGCACCCCTGCTCCATTGGGTTCAGTGCCTCCACCACCACACCAACTTAAGTCAAAGCCCTTGAGTGCTTCAGAGGCAGTCAGTGTACTTCTTCAATCACCATCGACCAGTGATGTTGGCTCATCGCAAGAAAGTAGCAGCAATGTCCCTGAATCAACACAGGTTGTTGTAACTCATCTGACAAGTGTTGAACAACCTCAGCCGCAACAACAACACCATGTGCAAGTACAAGCCCAAGTACATGTGGAAGGAGAGGCAGCGCAAGGAGATGCGCAAGCAGAGGTGCATGGAGGGTCACAAGTGCCCACAATAGTTGTTCCTCCCGAAGTAGGGGCACATCAGGAAATTGACAATCAAACCGAGGTATCATCTGAGGAAGCCACTCCTCCTGATGATCATTCATTGTCTTCCACATCCCTAGCAAGGAAAAGATCAAGGGGGGTATCTACATCTTCTTCAAGCCCACCTCCTTCTGATGATCTTAATCTGGATGAAGATTGGGAACCATCATCACGGCAGTCTGAGAGTGAGGCACACCATGATCTGACAAAGATACCTAAGCGTAAAAGGAAGGTCGTCGAAAAACTCACAGCTATGGAGTGTGATGAGGCTCACCAAGAAGTGACGGATACTGCTGCTGATGAAGCCTCTCACGACGACGAGCCAGTCATCATAAAGGTCACTGCAGCCCCAGCGGACATGCAGCAAAAAAACATTTTGACCCTATCCCGAGAAGCTGCTGAGCGTGATGATGATGTCGACGAGGAGGCAATGGAAACACAACAATCATTGGATTTGGAGTTAACTAGTACACCAACATCTACCGCTTCCATATTTCTTCCTCGCAAGAAAGGACCTCCATCCACCTCGACCTCAATTAGTGGTGGTGAAAGTGCAAAACGTACTGAAGTTCGGCAATCCACATCCTCCACTTCATCTGGCATTAGCAGCAGGACCACCACCACCAGTATCGCTGCCTTCTCCGGCCCCCAAAGACATTTCAAGTCTGCAGTTTGGGACTTCTTTAGTGTTTGCCCAAAAAAGGAAAACGTAGCCATTTGTAGCATTTGTAAGCTTCGAGTTAGTCGTGGTAAGTTTGGTACCAACTTTGGTACCGGAGGCCAGAGAGGTCATCTTAGGAGAACGCACACTGTCTAATGGTTTGCGCACCTAGAGGCGATCAAGGAAGCCCGAATTGCACGTAATGAAAACGTTGATGTTTCATCTGATGATGACGAGGAGGAAGAAGACATGTCAAACACTTCACTTACACCCAGTACCCCTGTCAGCAGCACACCCCATGTGAGCCACACTAAGAGTGTGGGAGAGAGTGAGACACCAATGCGAAAAAGTTTATCAGCGAGCGTAACTGGGTCGAAGATATCATCATCATCATCCCGTAAATCCTTGGTCCAGGGCAACATTAAAAAGATGTTGTTTACAGAAGCGCAATATGAACGCAACCACCCACTGACGCGTCTGTATAACACTAAGCTGGCTAAAATGCTAGCTCTGGACCTTCTCCCTTTTTCTTTTGTAGAAGGGGTTGGTTTTCTAGAATTAGTGGCAGCGCTCTGCCCTAAATGGAAGGTTCCTAGCCGGTTCTATTTTGCCGGGTTGCGGTTCCAGCACTACATGAAGATGTTCTGGAGGTGATTGGGGCAGCTTTGCAGAAGAGTGCTGTTCACACTATACATCTGACAACAGACATGTGGACCAGTGGCGCAGGCGCTGATTACATGTGCATCACTGCACACTGGGTCTCTTTTTCAGGGGTTGAAGCAAAGCTAAACGCAGGTGTTGACCCGGACAATGTTTTTAATGCTGCTCGGAAACATGCAACACTAGCCATGTTTGGTTTGGAGAAACGTCACACAGCACAAAACATTTTGGATGTGTTTAACACAAAGGTCCTTGACTGGCTGTCCCCAAAAAAACGCCAGGTTGGTTATGTTTCCACGGATAATGGCGCCAATATAGTTAAGGCCATGCAGCTGGGTGACTATTTCAGAGTGCCGTGTTTGGCGCACTGTATAAACCTGGTTGTCAAAAAATTCTTGAGTGATAAAGACAGTGCAGCGTACAGGGTAGTGGACACCTGCCGAAAAATGTGCAACCATTTCAGCCATTGTTTTAAGGCCCGGAAGCATCTGAGGAGCCTGCTATATGAACGTCAAATGCCAGTGAAAGCACTCATCCAGGAGGTGGCAACACGTTGGAACTCAACCTTCTACATGCTTGAGCGTCTGTATGAGCAGTATACGGTACTCGATCACTATTTATTAACACAGGGTACAGCTCAGAAGGAGGACCTGAGGATGGGTGCGGCGCAATGGGACATCGTTAAAAGCCTGACACGCATGCTTCGTCCTTTTGAGTTCTTCACGCGTGCAGTCAGCAAGGAGGACCGTAATTTGGGAAAAGCTATCCCATTGTTGTACATGCTGGAGCACCAACTGAAGGAGGTGTGTTCTGTGTTTAAAAAAGATGAAGAAAACCAAGACCCTTTTGTTCTGGCGGAGAAATTATTAGAGCACCTACAAGGTGATGAACGTCTTAAAATGATCCACTCAAACCAGCATTACATTTGAGCTACTATTCTGGATCCACGCTACAAAAAGGCGCTGGCAGGCCAAGCATTCTTTCCTTTTGCTGATGAAGATGTTACAAAGTACAAACAGTGGCTAGCCTCCTCAGCCAAGAGGTTTGAAAGAGAACGGCAGCAAATTGAAGGAAAAGGCAGTACATCAGCATCAGCAGGCCATCCCCAGTCACAACAATCCACTTCTGCACCTGTGGCTGCGGCACAAGTGACCGCTCAGCCGTTAAAGAGACCGGCAACCGGATCATCTGCACCACCAGACACAACAGTAACATTGGAGGCTGAAGAGGATTTGGCTAGCTCGGCTTGGGTTTGGTTCTCAAAAGGTCACAGCAACATCTAAGCAAAGGGGAGGAACCTTGGAGGAGAACCTTGAGTCGATGGTGAAGGACTATCTGAATGACTCAACAGAGGTCTATGTTAATGCTGACCCATTGGCGTATTGGTATGGGAAAAAAGAATTGTGGCCACAGCTCTCCAACCTGGCTTTAAACTACTTGTCTTGCCCACTCGCAAGCGTGTCTTCTGAATGTGTTTTCAGTGCTGCTGGTGGCATTGTAACTTCCAAACGGAGCCGCCTCTCGCCCAAAAATGTGGAGAGGTTAACAATGATCAAGATGAATCAGCACCTCATACCACCAGATTGCAGAGTACGAGAAAGCACGCCGGATGAAGACGAGGTGGACAGCAACATAGATGAGGGAATTTCTTCTCTGTCAGGTGACACTGAGCTCACCCTGCCTGAATTCGCAGAGTATGATGACGAAGCCTTATTCTTATTCATGGACTGTGATACCGAGCCCTGAAAATGAGACAATGAATCAATAACTTTCTTTTTCGTCCTTATTCACTTTTATTCCTGTGTGTCTGTCTTTCTTTGTTGTGCACAGTTAATATAATTCAAACTTTAATCACCTAATCACAAAAACAAGCCCATCAGCAGAACTGTCTTCACTTGTTTGCTTATTGATTTGAAGGTGCCGCAGTCTGCATTCGTCAGGTTCACAAGTTCAGAAGAACATGCTCCTCTATCCTCCTCCTCCAGACTCCTATTTCCATCAAAGCAGAGGGCTGGTTTACGCTTAATGAAGAAAGACTCAGCACTTGTGGGGGTGTTGTTCTACCTCTTTGCGGGTGAGTTGACGGCTCTGGGGCCATTGCTGGGAAGCTCTAATACCGGATAAAAGTGGTTTGGACCAAATCCGAGGCGGAAATTTGTTGCTGTTTTTGCTGACTTGCTTGCCTTTGAGGTGCTCTTTGGGGGGGTTCCGGCTGTTTGTGGGTGAGTTTCGGGGTCTGGGAGCACTGCTGGGACAGTCTAATCTTGATTGCATTTGCTTTTCAGGAAATCCGTGGTGGAAAACGGGAGTTATGACCTAGCTGCACAAAGCGTTTGGACCGAAGGCCGAGAAATATTGTGAGTATGAGATTTTCCTTTTTGGCTGTTTGGGGGTTTTGTGCTTTTTTGCGGGTGGGTTAGCGGGTCTTGGGGCATTCCTGGGAAGGTCTAATACCGGATAGAAGTGGTTTGGACAAAATCCATGCAGAATTTTGTTTTGCTATTTCTGACATTTTGCTCAATGTAGCGTTTTCGGGGGCCTGTTTGGGGGGCTTCCTGGTGTTTTTGGGTGGGTTTCGGGGTCTGGGAGCACTGCTGGCTATGGATACATTAGTTTGCAAGAGGTTTGAAGCAAATCCATATTGGCAGAGGGGAGTTAGGGCCTAGCTGCAAAGCGCGCACAGAGTGATTTTGGAAATTGGCAAGAAAATGACTAAGTCCCCATTTTTGTACTTTTGCTTTTTGGCTGTTTGGGGGTCTTCTACTAGTTTTCTCCTGGGTTGACGGCTCTGGGGTCATTGCTGGGAAGCTCTAATACCGGATAAAAGTGGTTTGGACCAAATCGGAGGCGGAATTTTTTTTGCGTTTTTGCTGACTTGCTTGCCTTTGAGGTGCTCTTTGGGGGGATTCCGGGTGTTTGTGGGTGAGTTTTGGGGTCTGGGAGCACTGCTGGGACAGTCTAATCTTGATTGCATTTGCTTTTCAGGAAATCCGGGGTGGAAAACGGGAGTTATGACCTAGCTGCACAGCGCGTTTGGACCGAAGTCCGAGAAATATTGTGAGTATGAGATTTTCCTTTTTATTTATTTATTTTATTTATTTATTGCTATTTGTTAAGCGCAACATATACCCGAAGGCGTCTTGGCGCTGATTGTTTGCAGTAGTCTAAATGATGTTGATTATCTGAGCAATACCTTTAAGGAGTTATTGAGTGAACAGCCATGTTTTAAGTTTCCTGCGAAACTGGAGCAGCGTTGGGCAGGTTCTTATGTCCAGCGGGAGGGAATTCCACAATTTGGGTGCCGCGACCGTAAAACGACGGTCGCCCCACGATACTGTTTTTACACGGGGAATCATTAGAAAATTATTATTGGAGGACCGAAGTTGGCGAGAAGGCTGGTATGGTTTCAGTTGCTCACTCAGTGAGTGTGGGCCTTGTCCATTAAGTGTCTTATAGACAATACATAATGATTTAAATTTAATCCGATTCTGGATCGTCAGCCAGTGTAATCGTGAAATTGCATCTGAGATGGATGCATATTTTGGAATTCCAAAAACCAGGCGGGCTGCGGCATTTTGTACTGACTGCAGTTTCCTCAGTACTCTGGATTGTGTATTTAAAAATAGACCGTTACAATAATCCAGTGACGATAAAACCAGGGAGCTGACTAAGGTTTTAATAGCCGTCACAGGGAGGTAAGGACTGATTTTTTTAATCATGCGGAGCTTATAGTGGGCTGTGGAAGCCACTTTATTTGCATGGTCCATAAAATTGAGACCATCATCAAAGATGACACTCAAATTCCTGACCTTAGGGACTGGTTTGGGAATGGCACCAAAACTGGCTGGCCACCATTCTGCTGACCAGCTGGGTGACATTGGGCCAAATAATAGTACTTCTGTCTTTTCTGAATTAAGTTTTAAGCAGTTGGTTGCCATCCAGTTTCCTATCTCCGTCATTCCCCTCTGAAAGCGTTGGGCCACTTCTGGTCCATCTCCCTTTATGGCCATAACCAATTGTGTGTCATCAGCATATGAGGTAAGGCCCATCCCGTGTGCCTTGATGACATTAGCAAGGTCCGACACATAGATGTTAAATAGTGTCGGACTCAGGGATGAGCCTTGAGGTACCCCACATGGCAGCGTCAGCTCAGCAGATTGGTAAGGTCCTAGGGTGACTGCTTGAGTTCTCTCTGAGAGAAAAGTGGCTAGTAGTTCTTTGGCTGTGTGACAAATGCCCATCTTCTCGACACGGTCGACTAAGATCTTATGGTCGACCGTGTCGAACGCCGCTGAGAGGTCAAGCAGTATCAGTACTGCGGTTCCGCCAAGGTCTCTAATTCGGCGTACATCGTCAGCGGCTTTAATCAGGGCTGTTTCTGTCCCATGATGTTTCCGAAACCCGAACTGGGTATCATCCAGTAAACTATACCTCTCAATATATTCTGATAGCTGAATATTCATGGCCTTTTCCACCACTTTGGCCAGGAAAGGCAGATTAGCAATTGGCCGGTAGTTTTTTAATTCGGTCTTGTCTGCTCCTGTTTTTTTTAGGAGAGGTTTAAGCAGCGTAGTTTTTAAGAACTGAGGGTAGTTACCTGAGCACAGTATGGAGTTACATACCTGTGTTAAAACAGGTATTATTGAGTCCATCAGTGGGAGGAGGACTGAAGATGGGCAAGGATCAAGTATGGAGCCTGATTTGATGGTTGATACAATGCTCAATATTTGGTCATCCGTTATTGCTGTAAAATTAGGAAAAGTTGGAGTTTGGTGTTTTCTCAATGTCAAGGGTTCTATTGGGATGTGTGAAGTATCGGCTGATTTACAGGAAAATGCCTGGTAGATATCGTCTACTTTAGAAAAGAAGAAGTCTGCCAATGCATCACACATAGTTTGAGATGGTGGTGGTGTTAGGTCTTGGATATGGCCTGAGAGTGATTTAGTAATTTCATAAAGCTTTCGGCTTGAATTTTTTGCTTGCTCTATTTGATCTGAATAGAAGGACTTTTTTGCGGCTATGATCATACTTTTGTAAACAGCAAGAGATTCTTTATAGCGTATCTTAGATGTCTGGTCATAATTTTTTCTCCATTGCCTTTCCAATTGTCTATTTTGATGTTTTTGTATTTTTAGTTCCTCTGTATACCATGGTGCTGTGGGAGCCGATCTATTCTTTGAGATAGTTTTAGTAGGGACAAGAAGATTTATGGCTTGACTCAGCCAGTCATGATACCGCCGTGTTGCTACAGCCGAGTCGGCTGGTATGCTCGGTCTTGTGATGTCGAGCTGCTTTATTAGGTCAGCCTGGTTGATATTATGCCAGGCTTTAATAGAGCTCTGATGAGTCCTTGCAGTTGCCTTATTTGTGGTGTTGGTTATGGTTAGGGTAGCGAGTATTACATAATGATCTGTCCACGTCATTGGTAGAATATTAGAGATCTGTAGGCCTTGTGCGTTAGAAAAGATTCCGTCTAAAATATGTCCGGCCTGGTGCGTGGGTGCAGTAATAAGTTGTGTGAGTCCCATGGTCTGCAAATCTGAGATTAAGGTAATAGTATCTCTATCATTTTCTACATCTAGATGAAAGTTCAGATCACCCAACACTGTTACAGGGTTTTCTAGTGCCAAGGTTTCTAATATCGAGTTTAAATTGGTCAGAAAGGTAGACTTGGCTCCTGGCGGTCTGTACAGAAGTAACCCTTTAAAATTGTAAAGGGGGGTGAGTTTTATAGAGTATCTTAAGATTTTGCACGATGTATCTGGGATGTGTGAAGTCGTGACTTCAAATTTGTCTCTGGCTATAATGGCAAGTCCGCCTCCCCTCTTTATTGGTCTGTCCTGTCTATAGGATTTGTACCCAGCCGGTGTAGCTATAACCAGATCTGGTTCAGATGCGTCGTCAGTCCACGTCTCCGTTATGAAGAGAATATCCAGCTTAAAATCAGTTATTAAATCTGCTATTTCATGACTGTGTTTGACTAGAGACCTTGAATTAATGAGGGCTAGGTTTACCATTGTGTGAGTATTTGGTTTTGAGCGTGGTCTATCCCTGTTTAGCAATGTTGTAAACTGACAATGTGTACAACTATGACCACATGTCGTAATGTTGTTAGAGAAGTCTAATAGAGTACAAGCTGGGTTTATAGTCGGTTTATAGCTCATCAAGGATGCTCTTGTGTAGACTAGCTGGGAGTTTGTGGAGATTGGACCAGGGGTCTGGGCCCTCGGCCCGGAACCGGCGCGGACGGGCGCAGACGGGCTTGCCTCTGGCGCGCCTCCGGCGCGCCGCCGGCGCGCCCGCTGCGCCCGCCCGCTGCGCGGACGGGATGTGTCTGTTCTTTTGTACATGGTTGGGCGGGAAAAGTGGGAGGGTTCGACCAGCTCGACCGCTAACCCTACCTCCGCAATATGTCAGCCAAGGAGAGTCGGTTGAGGTCCCAGCGTCTGAATGCAGGCGCGGTGCAATCGGCCAGCTGATTGAGGCAGCCTCGGTGCGAAGCGACTCTCGCGCCGAGGTGTGGTATTTAAAAGAGCTTCAGCTAAAATATTTACAACTTTAAAAGAACACGTGAGTATTATTCAATCACGCGTATGTTTAACGTGGCAATTCACTTTCTAAGCAAAGGTAGAGTAAGATGCCCCCGGCTTCCGCCTCAGGGGTGAGATGTGCAAACAATGCTTTCTGGCGGGGAATCCTTTTTATAGCTAGAGAAGGGGGAGGGCTCGACCAGCTCGACCGCTAACCCTACCTCCGCAATATGTCAGCCAAGGAAAATCGGTTGAGGTCCCAGCGTCTGAATGCAGGCGTGGTGCAATCGGCCAGCTGATTGAGGCAGCCTCGGTTTGTGGCTGTTTGGGGGTGTTGTGCTTTTTTGCGGGTGGGTTGGCGGGTCTTGGGGCATTCCTGGGAAGGTCTAATACCGGATAGAAGTGGTTTGGACAAAATCCATATGGAAAAGCCTTTTGGCACTTTTTGTAACTTAGGGTTTGTTAGGGTTAGCCCTAGCAGCAGGATTGCATGTGTTTCGGGGGGTTTTCTAGATTTTTGCAACTGAGTTCTGGGTTCTTAGAGCACTCGTGAGAATGTGTAATTTTGGTTGCAAGTCATTTGAAGAAAATCCATGGTGGGAAAGGGGGGATTTGGCATAGGTAAAGAAAGCCTTTGACACTATTCTTAACTTAGGGCTCGTTAGGGTTAGCAGTATTTCTATTGCATGTGTTTGGGTGGGGGGGTTTCGAGTCTTGGAGCGATGCTGGCTATGGATACTTTTGCTTGCTTGAAGTGGTTTGAATACAATCCACGGTGGGTAAGGGGTATTTGGGCCTACTTTTACTTTCAAAGTACCTTTTGTCACCAGTTTTCTGCTAGGCCTTGTTTTTTGAGATCTGATTGGGGTCTTCTACATTTTTGCGACTGGCTTTAGTAAGGGTCTGGGTGGGAGCACTGCTGGGAAGGTCTAATTTTGTTCTAAAACACAGTTTACAGTACACCTAGCTTGAGGGGAAAGATCCGCTAAATTAATTTGCCCATACTTATTTATCCTTCAAAAGGTGACTCAGACAGAGTACACACTTTCAAAAATATTCTACTGTCTATTAGGAAACTCAAAGTGTGACCTAAATCACCATTTCCCGTGGAGCCAGCCCTGGGCCTAGCCCTACTTTCAAACACAAATTACAGGTAAGATAAGCGTTTGGTGGGAGGTAGTATAATGGAGTATTAGGAGAGACGAGAGATTGACGGTAGTACTACTAAAGTCCTAGCACTCTTGAATTCACTTACTCTGTGAGAGGCACTTAGTGTTGAAAACTTTTAGCCATTTACACTTAAAGGAAGAAAATGACACAGACTTAAGTTTCAGGAACACAAACTTTCTGTTAAACCCCCACCCACCAGACTCAAAAGCAGTAAAAAACAGGTATGCTCAGATAAAGTTTCAAAAAGTATATTTTTGTAGCCCTAACAAAATAATCTCCCGCAAGACCCTCCCTAACCCCAACGATTGTCCTTCAAAAGTCCCCAAAACAACCCAACCTTCAATTCCTATCCCCCAAAAGTCTCTAAAAAAGGGGCAAGGGACACTACGGCAGGCTGCTGTTCACTTTTGCGGCCAGGGCATCATACTCCTTGCGGAGGGTGGCATGGTCGGAGCGGAGGCCCTCCACCAAGGTCTCCTGCTCCAGGTAGGACACTCTGAGGGATAGGCGGTGCTGGCGTGCCTTGAAACGCCTGTGGGGGGCAGCTGCTGTCTTTGCTGCTCGGCGGTTGGCTTTGGTAGCCCGGCTCCGTACCGCTGGAGCACTGCGCTTGCTGGCAGCCCGTGGGGGCACGGAGGAGGATGCAGCTGTCCCAGTGGATGTTGTACCGGTAGACTGCGTGTCCTCCTCCTCCAGGGCCACCAGCCGCCGATATTCGGTGACAGTGGCATATAGTCTCCGTTGCCGGGCCATTTGAGCCAGCTCCCTCCTTGATGGTCCATTTGATTTGGAAGGAGCAACTATATGAAGAAAGAAAGACATAGTCTGTAACCAATGCTCCGTAAGATTAACACAAAATGATTGAGCAGAAAGTTGTGTCACAGTACAAGTAGCAAATTGAAAGCACAGTACATAACTGTTGAGGACAGTGTCTATCTAACCTCCCACTTCTTCATCCTTGCTCTAACATTAGTGGGAGTTTAAGGAACAAATTCTACGAGCACTATGGACTTCCATTACAGTCGACTATGACAGTACACCAGTCTTATTCTTCTTCTTCTCTCTTGTTTAGGAAAATTGGTACGTTTTTATGTATTTGTATAGCATACTTTTATGATTTTTATTTAATCGAATAAAGTGTTTTTGACTTGACTTGACTTGGTACGTTATCTTATGCAAGCCGGCATAATGCCAGCGCAGTGAACTTGCACCCGAGAAAAACAGACGCACACCATGATGAGTGAGACAGACTTGCGTTACTGTACCGGTCCAGTACATGCAAGTGGTGAAGCTCTTACTTTTCTATTACGGGTGGCACTGAGAATACTCTGTTAAAAGGGCTACTGCTTAATTAATTTAGCTTTCACCCTACAGTGCAAATGAGTACAAGAAAAGGAAAATGAAGAAGCTAAATAATCTGATTATCTATCACTTCACATGGGATGTATTTGATTACATATGGGATGACTTTAGGTGCTTTGCTTATTATTGAGTGAACAGTGATACACCCACACATGAATGACTTACTACTACTAAACTAAAGTTATTAAGAGAGATAGGGAGTGTCCACCGTAAGAACCGGATATATGCTGTGCTTGCAGTTGCAATACAAACTACTGCTACTATTCATGGTAGTATTTGGACAAAATTACAACTTTTTTTCCTTGCCTTTCATACACTGGAACGGATGTGCGGGCGCGGTGTTACATGCTTTTCAAAGTAACACTTAGTTCATCCAGTGACCGTCTACTCTCTCTAGATACACATATGCTATCTAAGAGTATATGCTATCTAAGAGTCAGATAGTACCATGATCCAGGCATCCATCCATTCAAAGTATATGCACACATACAGTTTCTGTTTCACCCACCCAGGCTGTTCTCCTACCACACATCCTTGCTTCATCATTCACCCAGCCATGCACCATACCATATACTTCCCTTCCCAGCCACCTCGGGGACCAAGCAAACACATATCATTCTTCTTTGCCAGTCATCATTAAATTTCTCTTCCTTCCACACTTACTTACACCCTTCTTTCGCTTTTCGTTCATCCCATCCATCAAGTTCATCTCAGATCTGATTGGGATTCTTCTTGCCAAAAACTACACAGCTAAGTCGAAGTACATTTAGAGGAGGCTACTACCTGGTTGATTTATAATACACCCGTGCAGATAGCGGGCGCAGGCTCCTTGCACTTGCTGCTGCGCCCCCTCCCCCTCCCAGAGCACCAGATAGCACACTCTGCAGTCTTCAATCTCAATAAGTAAGGAATATATAGCTTACCTCTGCCCGCCACCACCGTGTGAACCCTCACAGGCACACTGGTGTCGTCCGGCACTTGCACCGCATCCTCCCCAGAACTGTTCCCCTCATCCACCACCACCACCTCCGCGCTGGCCCCGCCACCAGATGTTCCACCTACAAAGAACATTTAAGAATGTTAGAATACACCACTCACTACTATATAATATTTGGTCTAGGAATAAAGAAATGTTAAAAAACAGCAAACAATGTAATAATTTGTGGCTGTCTACTCTAAAGTAAAAATGTCCCTTTTTCCAGGGAAGGCTGTTGTCTTGCTGCACTTTTTGGCACAAATGATGAACGCTTGCTTTTTATTTTTAGCACGCACCACTTTTTCTCCTAACAGACAGAAGCTTGACTTCTAAGAACACGAGCAAGATCGAGTTCAAACCAGGTGAGAGCTCGGCTCGACCACAAGAAATGTGTCCAATAATCGTCAGCACTAAGCACTTTTCCATTTTCAGTTAAACGTTTACTTTTATGACAAACTTGATTTTAATAAATGTGTTTACTTTTAATAAAGATTTTAGACTTAAATAGACTCTGTGGTTTTTGGTCCTTCAGAATAGAGTGGCTGAGCTAAAGGTTTTGGAATTTTTGCAAGCATGAGTCCGTGCCTCTGACACTTCTTGACTCTGACTCCATTCTCTTGTCCTGCGTTAGATAATCTAATCATCATTGGGGATCCATCATCAGTGACTTTGGGAGCTAAATGACTCTGCCACACTATCTAGTCAGTAAGGAGATTGGGGGTTCAACTACAAAGTCTGTTATCACTGAGGTATGTGGAAAGTCTAACAGCGCCTATCATAATTGATAAGCTAAGCAATGCATTATTTAGTGTCCATAGTTCTGTTTCTGCAGATTTGTCCCTGCAACAGTAGTAGAATGGATTGTCCTCCTATCCAAACCAAAAGTAAAGTAGTATCTTATTCCTTCTTGGTGGTCATTCACCTTTTTATTGTTGGCAATTGTCAAAGCATAAACATTTAGAAGACTTGAAAAGACAGTATGGACAATCCCAGAGAACTGCACTCAGTGCATAGAGCTATTGCTGACTAAAATGGGAGTCCAATGGAACTGCCAAACCTGCAATCTTAGTTAGTTACACAGACAGACTAATAAGAATAATCTAGTAATACCACAGGGAGTCATAGTCGAGGCAGGATAAGAATTTAGATCCAGTCTACAAGAAGATCAAAGACGATTTAGAAAAAATTGAATGAGGAACGCTAGGAAAAAATAGGTACTCTATATTAAAATTAAAACTTACCGGGGCCAGCAAAGGAGCCCTCGCCTGCCCGATCCTGGCCTGCATCCTGGCGAACAGCAACCTCCTCCTCCTGTGTCCTCTTGCCCCTGGGGGGAGCTGATGTACAACATGAAAGAAAGAAAGACCAGAAAACATGGATGAGATTTTTCAACCAAATCAAACATTTCAAAAGAACAATAACAAAATATTTTGGCGAAATAGCAAATAGACAACTATTCCACGGGATATATTGACTGATCTCATGTGGTCTACTACGTTATTAGTATTGCTTGATTTGCGGACCGTTGACTTGGAAAGTTCTTATGTAACTCACTAAACAAAGTACTAAAAAGGTTTGCCTAGGACTGGCAGGCAGCAGTCCGCAGCACACGAAGTGACAGACAAAGTCCATCGTGATTGCAGATCAGCGACAACACTAAAGTTTCCTACTACATTAACCAGTCATTAAAATACTCAAACTATCAATCCACCACCACTATTTCTTCTTATCGCCATGTGTACAAAGGAAGGACTGGACTTGAGTCTGTAGGGGCTGATTTAGAAGCCCCTTGCGGCACTTTTGCTCCATTGTTGCGTGACTTTTGTGACGCAGCAGCAGAACAAAAGAGGTGCCATGGTGCGGCGTATATTAACAACGTGACACATATGGGAGATGCATCACGTTGTAAAGCCCTGCGCCATCAGGGGGCGTTCCGGCGCAAGGGAGGGCGTTCCTGCGCAGGAACGCATCCTAAACGTGGCTGAGGGAAATCTACAAGATTTCAATCAGTCACTTTGAGGACAATGATGCATGACTTAAACCCTGCGCCTGCTTGAAGCAGACGTACGGCTTGCCGCAGCATTGGGGAGATAGGGCACCCCATAGCATTGCTGGAGTTGCGCCATCGTTGCGACGCAACTCCAGCAATGCGCCACCTTTACGGCACAGATGCGTAGTTCTTTGGTGACGTTTTGGGCCCATGGTGCGCCGCATTGTAAATACCAATGAAATGAGCACAAAATCGAAAACAAATAAGCATAGTAGCAGCGTTACTGAGAAGGAGAGCAGTGCACCTGAAATGCACAGAAGATTTTGAAATATAATTTACCTACAATGTAATCAGCAGCATTATTGCTCTTGGTAAAAAACAAAAATTTGCAAGATAATAACACACAGAGCAGGAGAAAACATAGTAAAGAAATAGCTACTACTACTCACCAAGTTCTAGGTTCCCTGTCTCCTGACCTCCCTCCGTCCTCTGGACATTATCAACTCCTAGACCTCTTAATTGCTAATGCTTTCCACACTATTACCTCTAATTGGAAACTTGCTGCCAATGTGTCTTATCGTTCTTGGTAGAATGCAGTATGTTTCCATCATCAATTGGATACAAATTATGTCACTCCCAACTCACTAGCTATCAAGCGGGACCTTTTATGGCTCCCTTTGGTCTCTAATCTCTCTTCCACCGCTCCTGCTTGCCCTTCCTTAGCTCCTGATTCTGTTGAGGTTCGCAAACCACCTTGAATTTACTTTGCCTTTTTATTTCATGTCTTTTCATTATTTGTATGCAGAACACTTATTTATCTTTTTATATTGTACATGCTCATATTTCACATGCTTATTGTAATGTCTGTTTATTATACTTTGTAATTTTCCTTAAGTTGTAATTCTTAATATACCCCTTTGCTGTTTCTTCTTCCCTTCCCTCCTTCCTTTTTCCCCCTTTTTCTCTTATTTCAATAAAATCAAACTTAAAAAAAAAAAAAAACAATGATTGCTACAAAAATGTGTAAGTGGAAGAAGAAGAAATACTTTTAGGAGATGATACTGAAATGTCAAGTGGTCAAATTGAGAAAGTGGACATGCACCTGCAAAAGCACCATAGATCAGGTGTTTAGATTTATACTTTTATATTGGCGTACTGTGGTAATTCGGGGCGGCACTTTATATGCTGCTTTTGTTGACTTGAAGTCACCGTTCGATCTTGTTCCCGAACCAAGATGTGGCAATGCTCTTTGAAGTTAGGTATGCCCCGGGAGATTTTGGTTCTGCTGGTCAGACTACATACTGCAAGTTATACGCAGGTGAGATGGGGTGCTGAGGGAAGTCTCACAGATAGGTTTCCAATAGAAAAGGGGGTCACAGGCATGGGTGCGTCCTGGCCCCTACGTTGTTCTCTCTATATATAAATGGAGTGGTGAGTTACTTTAAGGATTTTCCTACCGATGCCCCCTCCCTAGCAGGGACAAGGATCCCCCTACTTATGTTTTCTGTTAGAACTGGGGGTCTCTAGTTGGCAGAGGTAGGTACCACTGTCCAAATAGGGACCCTTGCTTCTAGTCAGGGTAAGGAGGAAACCCTCTAAGATAACCCCTGCTCACCCTCTAGGTAGCTTGGCACAAGCAGTCTAGGCTAACCAGAGGCAATGTGTAAAGTATTTGTACCAACACTCACAGTAACACAGTGAAAACCCCACAAGCTGACTCCACAACAGTTTAGAAAAATAAAGGTATTTAATCTAAACTACACAAGACCAAAACGATAAAAATCCAACATACACAGTTCAAGAATATGGTTTCAAAAGAGTTCTTAAGGTTGTAAACAAAGTTCTTTTGGTTGCGATAAAATAATCCACAGATGCGTGAAAAGTTCACACTTGCGTCACGTTTATTCACAGTATCTTTTAGTTGCGACAAAGTTCCAGAAGCTGGTGCGGTGGAAAACAAGTTATGCATTGCTCCTGAGACCCTGAGGAGGCAATGCGACAGCCCTGCTGCAGCAGTGGGCGTGTTGTGACGAATCCGGTCTGTATGGGGAAGAAGGCCACTTGTCTGGATTCCAGTGCATAGGTTCCATAGGAAGTTTGTCTTGCAAAGGCACGATGCGACGATCTCGTAGGGGCTGTGATGATCTCCTGGGCAACGATACGCGGTCCATCGGTGATCCTCTCTCTTGCAGCTCCTCGATGTGATGGTTCTGCGACAAAGGTCGCAGCGACGTGATGCGGTCCGCAAGCAAGCGGTACGGCGATCTCACCCAGCGACGATAGGCTCTGCGACGACACTTGCAACGATGTTTGACTTTCCTGCACCAGTCGGGTGCATCCCGCAAACGAAGGATGTGACGATCTCGACCTTCGTAGTGGCGGGAAACACTCGCACTGTCGGGGATGCGCTCCGCAAGTGAGCGATGCAACACATTTCAATTGCAAAAGTCTCTCAAGCTTAGTTTCAAGCTTACCATCACAGGTACAACTTCCAGAGGCCCCACAACTGGATCAAGCACTCTAGAAAGGACAGAACACTCTCAGCAGAGTTCAGGGAAGTTGGGGGTGAAGTCCTTTTGTTCCTGGGACTTCAGAACTGGGAGCCAGCTCTTCTCAGGCCCTTGGAGATTCCTTCAAGACAGAGGACTCAGCACAACAGCAAAGCCCTTCCACTCTCCTTGGCAGCAAAGTAACAGGTCAGTCCAGCAGAGCAACAGCAGGACAGTCTTCCTTCTTCAGATTCAGCTTTCTCCTTGGCAGAGGTTCCTTTTTGATTCCAGGATGATCTAATTTTCTGTTGTCAGCGGTCCTGTACTTATACCCCTAAAAGTCTTTGTTCTCTTTGTTCAAGTGGGCCCTGAGCCCGAGCTGAACCAGTTCTGGGTGTCTCCTGAGTACTCTGTTTTCCTGGCTGCTCCTTTCCTTTCAGAGTGAGGGGCAGGGTCGTCAGCCGCCCAGCAGGAGGTGGAGCCAGCATTGTGGAAGGCAGGCACAGCCCTATTCAGGCCCGGGTGCTAACTCCTCCCACCACTCAGGTTGCAAATGCAGTCATTCAGACTTAGGCTGACTCAGCCAGCTTCCTTCGGCAATCCCCAGCCCCTGTCACTCTCAAACCAGACAGTCAATACACAAACAGGTCAAGGCACACAGAAGGGTCAGACAAGAGAACAGCAACTTTCTAAAAGTGCTGTTCTCAAACACAGGATTTAAAAACAACCTTTCCTAAAAGATGTGTTATTAAATTCTGAGTTCAGGGATACTAGATACATATGTCCTATCTTGTTCCTATGGGAAGAAATGCTGGAAGCCACTGTAGCCAGCATCCCCCATGTTAATCTATGAAGCAATATAGCCTTACAATAGTAAAACATTAAAATGGCTGTAATTCACTACCAGAGCATGTCACCTGCACTAGTACATGCTCTACCTTTTACATACACTGCACCCTGCCCAGGGGGGTACCTTGGGCCTTCCATAGGGGTGATCAATGTGCACAAAAAGGGAAGCGTTAGGCCTGGTCAGTGGGGACACTGCCCAGGAACACACGGCAGTTCCTAGACTGCACACAGGCACTGCAGTGGCAGGCCTGAGACACCATTTTAGGGCTACTCATGTGGGTGGCACAATCAGTGCATTTGTCATCACCAGCCCTGGCACACCCAGTGCACTTTACTAGGGACTTTGTGGTGATACAAATATGCCAATCATGTATATCCAATCATTATAACAATTTACATAGGGAGAACTTACACTCTGGCACTGATCAGCAGTGGCAGAGTGTCCAAAGCATCTAAACCAGCGAAAACGAAATCCAGCACAGCATCAAAAATACAGGAGGTAGAGGTAAGGAGATAGGGGGAAACCACGCCAAAGATGCCAGGTCTAACATTCTCTGACAACACCCTCATCCTCTCAAAGACTAGTATGGTCCTCCAAAGAGACCTCACTCGGTTTGAGGTGTTTTGTAGGGACCATGAACTAATTGTCAATGTGGAGAAAACAAAGAACATGGTCCTTCACAAGCACAAGCGGATTGTTGGTAGTGTCGGTATGACGGACAGGCAATTGGAGCAAACTAATATATTTTCTTATATGGGGGTTCACATAGATCGCAAAGTAAATTGGAAACCACATATAGACCTCCTTACAGCTAAGCATGCCCAATTGTCAGGTGTTTTGATTAAAGAGCACAAATCATCACACATGAAACCAATAGCCCCGGCACTCCAAATATATAACACTAAAATTGGTGCTTCCGTTCTTTATGGGACAGAAATATGGGGCTATGCTAACCTGGATAATTTGGTTTTAGGGCAAAACAAGTTTTTGGCGGTCCCTAACTGGGCTCCCTCAGTCCACTTCGCTGTTACCATTGTTCTTAGATCTGGGCTGCCATTCCATTAAGGATGTGGCAAAGTTTAGGCCAATTGCTTACTGGAGCAGGATATGGGTGAATCCTGAGCTAAAACATTATGCGATGGGACTAAACGATGTAAAGAACTCTGATAATTTAAATAAAATGTTATGGCTTAAGTGTGTGATGGATACACTTAATGAGATGGGTATGAGCCGATTATGGACCGATCCAGGGGCTGCTGTATTTTCATCTAAGGCAGAGTTTAAGACAGCTTATTGGAATATGGTTGTATTGACGCGTTATGCGTCTTCCATTGGAATGTCTCTGTTTATAGCATTTCTTGATCAAAAACATGAAGCCAAGCTTGAGGGCTATTGGGACTTAATTACTGTTCCCAACCATAGAACATTATATCACCAATTTACGGTGGGCTCTCTACCCACCAAGGCATTCACAAGGAAATGGAAAGGGACAAATACCAGTGCCCGTCCATATTGTTTAGATCTGGTAGAGACAGTGGCTCACATTTTAATTGGTTGCCCAGCCTAACATAGACCTTGGCAAAGATGGTTGAAACCTGTTTGTCAGAAAATGGGAACCAGAATGAGCAATGAAGCTGTTAGGATTCTAACCACTTCATTGGAAGAGCCGATAGTGATCGCTGTCGCTAAGTTCTTGAGATGGGTGTGGGTTATTCGCTCAAATTTAAATTTCAATACCTAACGACGGGTTACCATAATAACCATCTAAAATTGGATACCTTGCGAAAAGTAATGCCATGTAATCGTGCTCTGCACAATGCACTTCAAAATTATTGCCTGAGCTTTTGCAAATAGTTTGATGGTATTTCTGCTTTGCTGCGCTGAATAATGAAATGCTGTAATTGTTCCATTTATTAGGGTTCCTCTCTGTTTTAATAATGTTTTAATGAGTTTAGTGTATATTCTTGGCATGAATTTGCACAATAAGTGAATTGACGGTTATTTATTCATGTTATGGATTGTTTCACTGTATTTTCACCACTCTTCTGTCATGTATCAACTTTTGTAATTTTTTTATCGAACTAAAGTTTATGAACTGAATTGAACTGAAAGTGGACATGTCCAAAAGTGAAGAAATCTATGAACATTATAGTGTACATCCACTTCATTCGAAAGAAGTGATGGGGAATACTATTGAATTATTACAAATGAAAAAAGCAAAGAGTACTCCTATTAGTTTATGGGAAATAAGTTTGGAAGCTCGTTGTTTTTTGCGAATGTTCCCAACTGGAAAAGGTGGATGATATGATGAACAATCAGTGCAGATTCCCGCATCTGAATATTGGACAACAAGATTGTATGACAAAGATCCAAGATTTCGACAATGTATCCCATATATATATCATCTTTTGTTTGACTTTCATGTGCAGTTAACCACATATTAAAAACAGGAGTACATCTTCAAAATGTTTCTGCAAAGGAATTTATGGGTAAAGTACATCAGAGAGATGATCATTTAGAACCTCAGCTTATTAATTTGATGGCATGTCAGCGTGGTACTAATGAGTATTGGTACAGTCGTCATGGAGAACTTAAATGTATGCTAAGGAACTTAGGAACTCCTACGTGGTTTCTTATCCTTTTTTTCTAGGAATTTTGCAAGAGCAACTTATGGAGAATCGTAAAAAAAAGATTTTGTTCCTTGTTGCATTGTATTTCTGAAAAATTGAGACCTGATAAAAGGAAAATTCAAAGTGTTTCTGATATTCATAATCTTTTGGATATATGTTCTGGTTCTACACAATTTATGCAGAATATTCAACAAGATGCTCAGGAATTTCTAATGTATATGCTTGCAGTATTGGAAAATGAAGGAATAGAACATTGAAAATCTTTTTAGCCTTCATTGTAATGGGAACATGAATGTGAAAATTGTATGTTTACATGTAGCAATAACATAGACACTGAAAGATGTATACATTTGTCATTATCAGACTGTAAAACAGTGTTTTTCGACAAACTAGTTAAAGCAGCAAATCCAAACATGGAATGTAGCCAATGCAAATTAGAAATGTTATCAACATTATTTATACAAAGATTTGGACAATATATAATTTTCATGATACAACGTTGTAGAGCTGATGGAAGAAAATTGGAAACTAATTAAACATTTTGTAGCAAGTCAACTATCAATATCAGGAAGAACATTTGTAGCAGTAGCAATTATTTTCCATGATGGTCCTTCTACAACATCTGGACATTACACTGTCTATTTAAAATGCAATAAATAGACACACTCTGTGGGCGTTTTGAGTTAGGGGCTAAAGTCCCCTTGAATCCTGAAGGTCCCTGGGTGCCAACTAACCCACCAGGTATGTGCAGTAAGTGCCACAGAGTTGCATTGCAGAGAGGTGTAAAATGGGGCATGGCCTGGGACCACCTCTCTGCAAAGCAGCTCTATGAAGTTTATTAGAGGGACATGGTGGGCTATTAGGACCCAGGGACTTTCAGGATTAAAGGGGACTTAATTCCTCAATTTAAAACATGCCACAGGGTGTGTTTGCACATGTCACATCAGGCCCCATCTCCTCCCTTCACCACTGTGTACACACACCCTATAACCTTTTTTATGTTGGGAGATTGTCAGCTTGAATCCTGAGGGTTCTTAGAGTCCAACTAGCCCACTAAGTATATATCCAGTAAGCACCACAGAACTGTGTTGCAGAGAGATGTAAAAAGGGGCACAACCTAGACCACCTGTCTGCAACGCAGCACAGTGGTGCTTACTGGAAGCATGTACTCTCTATCGAACAATGACATTATTTTATTAACTAGTCAAGTATCAAAGGAATGGCCTAAACAGAAAAACTAGTACAGCTACAACATTCTGTGCAGTATGTATGCAAATTTCTAATCACCTACATAGAATTTATACACTCTTTTAAATACTCAGTTAGTAACTAAGCAGTCTAGGAAACCTTCTGTCTGTCCCAACCACTTGTCCATTCATCCATCCAGCACTATGTATGTATCCTATCACTTTGCCAAAACCTAAGTACTTATAAATGTATCTTGCACTCTATTTGCAGTACTGAAATTACTCTAGTTATTAGTCATATACTTAGGGATTGGCCTAGCCACTAACCCTAGTACAAGTCACTTTCTGTATATACTATGCATGCCGACCTGCAACAAGCTGCAAAGTATTAATATACTCTTCAAAACACCCAGTTAATACCTATGTAGTGTAGGGAATCCCTCTGTCATAGGATCCCATGTGACCTGAAAAAAAAAGTTTTGATTGGTTCATAACATTTCCCATTGTACCTATTGAAGGACAGCAACCATTTCAATCATTCTTCTTTGAGCATCTTTAGAGAGATATCTCTGTGCTTACCTCCTGTCACTCTCATGCAATTCTTCAATCAACCAACTAGCAATATGTTCTTATTGAAACAGTCTGCCAATACCTAAGCACTTATAGGGCAGATTTAGAAGCCTCCTGTACCAACAATATGTCACTTTTTGTAACATAGTGATAGCGCCAGACACTCCTTCATATTTACAAGGAGAGGACAAGGCACCCTGTGTAGCTTTTCTTCTCCTTGTAAATATGACCTCTTCATACACACCACTTTGCATTGAAAGGGCAGTCTGTAGGTGCTGCTGTGGGTGTTTCCACACAACACTCATAGAACAAGACACATCTCTCGATTCATCATAAATCATAAATCTGGAGATGTGTGTGAATGCTGCACCATTCTCCAGTTGGTGTAGCAAGGCACAACAAGGAGAATTGTTTTCATTTCTCCTCATTTTTTCTCTTTCAATATATGCTGCATTGCACAGCATACATTGAAAGAGGAAAATGTCTTTACTGATTATTTTTGTGCAGGAAGGTGTCCCTTCCTGCACAAAAAAATATCTCTCCACTACAGACATGCTTGCACCATGGTGCAAGGATGCCTGTGTCACTGTACGTCTGCAGTTTGTGCAGCAGTGCAGAAGGAAGCATAGAGTTGCAAAATATTTATGTACATATGTTGCATCCCTGTGCTTCGGAAGTACCACAGCATAGTGCAGCTAACAAGCTTACAGTGTCACGCTGCAGCACTTCCTTATAGTTCTGCACTTATATATTCACCATACACTACTAATTCTTTCAGTCAATTATGCTCTATACATACATTTAACCAAACATTTACACATTATCATACAAATATAGTTCTTTATTTAACCAGAGAAGTTAGTTCTGAAAAAAACTTTTTTTAAAATATTTTTTTGGTATTTTTCTGAACAATATTGTAATTTTTTGGGTGTTTTTTCAAAAATAGAATAAAAAAAGAATGAAAGAAACAGGAAACTTCAGGAATTATGTGGCATTCCAAACAAAAATCTAGCAGCAATGGTTCCGTTGCGCAGCACAAACTGCTTCAACAGACTGCTCCCCAAAAGAAATACGTTTTTTGCATTTGATGCAGTGCTGTTGAAGCAAATCAAATTCAGGGTGTATTTCAGGTGGTGATGCATCTGTAGATGTTCCTGAAGTACTAGGAACTGCAGGCAGAGGGTTCCTTTTTGCTCTTCTACGCTCCTCCCGAGCCAGATTGCCCGGAAGTAGGGTCTTTAGATGTTTGTACATGGAAGCAGTACCACAAGAATATTTCTGACCAGCACTAACTTTAGATAGGACTTGCTGACAAATCCGGCAGGTGAGCTTAGTGGCATTTACTTTCTTCTGCCCTTCTGGAAAACTGAAGAATTTCCATACCACCTCTGGCCTTTGAGGATGTGGAGCTTCTGGCAAAAAATCTTCCTCCAATGAATGTTCCTCCTTCTGTGGCTGCTGTCCTGAAGCCATGTGCTTTTTGTTTTGAAAAACACAAAACAAATGATGAAAGTTGGGTTCTTCCAAGCACAGAGATGACTCTCCAAAGATGCTCAAAGAAGAATGATTGAAATGGGTGGGTGTTGGGTCTCATGTTCTTTTATTTGCAGTATGTTCCTTTAATTGCAGTGGGTTTATTTATGAGTCTTGCACATGTCACCATGTCTTATGTTCCATCCTGGAATGGTGGCATTTGGAAAGGTTAGAGGCAGTTGCATCTTGCTGCCGCTATATTGGACTTATCTTCTTCTTCAATAAAGAAATTAAATAGATGGATTTGCATCATCCCATCCTCGTCGCCAGTGAAAGGATGATGCAACTCCAATTATATTTAATATAGCGACCGCTTTAAAAGAATGCCCTGGTGAATATCTCCAGTGTTAAACTTTCTCAAGCACAAATTTCTATTCTCAACAAAGGCACATCTTTTGTGCCCACTTACCAGAGAAGAACCATAGATACGGAAGTTCCTGAGGAAGTTGAGACTCAGATATTTATTTTCCAACATAGAAGCTACATCGAGCACATCTACGGAATACCAAGAATTCGGACCGAAGAGTACCTTCATGGCACCCATCTCACACAAGGTCACTGACTCATTCGAAACTTTAGTCAAACGAGACTTGGCACTTTTACCTACTCCATCAAGAAGGCGACACAATTTAACATTTTCAGACAGAAAAGCTTTGAGTTCCCTCAAATCCAATGAATCCATTGTGTTTCTTCCTGCAGATAACGGAGGTGCCTTAGAGGTAATGATCGTCAACACTATGAATCCAAGGTTGAATCAATGTTTTCCGATGACACAACATACTTACCACTTAACCAGAATCCCACGACAGAATTTCAAGATTCCTTAAACAAACTTCTCAGACATGCTTTGGAGATGAAATGGATTACTACAAAAACTCGAGAGTACCTATACACCAAACATCCATGTACGCCAATTATTTATATGCTACCAAAGATCCACAGAAATTTACGGGACCCTCCGCTCCATCCCATAGTTTCCGGCTGTAGTTCTTTACATGAACCATTAGGACTGTATCTTGACACCATTTTACAGACATTTGTGCAATCAGGACCAACTTATGTACAAGACACTACACACTTCTTGCAACTGATTCGCGACCTAGCTTTACCAACTGATGAAGAAGTGTGGTTAGCCACAGTGGATGATGTATCTCTTTACACGTCGATTCCACACTCTGAGGGCACTGAAGCCATAGAATGGGCGTTACTACTGGAGTTCTGGACTTTTTGGTTCCGTCCAGAGGTGTCAGGGATAACACCCGAAGACCCCGGAGTTCTACCTGTCTCGGTGCACAAACAAACAGAAACACGGGCTTCTCGATGGTGGTGTCAACTTTTCATTCAAGACCCGGACCGCCTCATCGTAAATTTCGTTACCTCCCCCTAATAAAGGCCCAGAAGGAAAGGAGCAGAGCCAGGTGCAGAAGATAGAAAAGCAGGATAAGAGATGTTTGTGGGTCGTAAATGGGCAAGGCTACCAGCTTCGGCCGCCTAATCATGATCAGACCAATGAACACGAGAACCAGTATAGCAGGACTGGCCTCAGGCAGAGGAGGCAGCTTCTGTCGAGTCATGCGGCCATGGCATGTTCTGTTCTAAGGTGCACGTGTCACTAGCAAGGTGAATCGCCGGCTAAAGCTTACGTGTCCTTAAGTGAAAGAGGTCACTGCATGTCCATTGACTATGTGAGGGCAAGAAATACAAAATGGCTGCCGTAATCTAAGATGGATGCTATGGGTAGATCAGAAATGTGTTCAATACAGGAGTGCGCTTGCTCGTAGCATAGCGAAAACACCAAGATATGCTAAATGGATCATTTGCGGTTCACTGATACCAAAATTATGTATTTACGACAATGTTGAAAACACGGGTTCAAATCGTCACGGAACCTCACTACAACAGGAAGACCTACGAGCAGATAAAAATTTCCTTCTGGAACTTCTGCAATTTAGTCTATACAATAGCTACTTCAGTTGGAAAGATCGCTTCTATTTGCAGACCAATGAAACCTCCATGGGTTTTCCGGGAGCTCCCAGCTACGCGAATATTCTTATGATGAAGTATGAGCAAGAATATATACTGATGGATTCATCGTGGACCAAGAAGCTATTGATGTATCGAAGACACATAGATGACATATTTATAATTTGGCGAGGCAATCAACATGAACTGGAAAGGAAATTGAAAAGGCTTAATAAGAATAACCCCAGGATACAATTTACCCACACTTTGAACGAACAAGTCATTACATACCTTGACGTTAACTTGAAAATCAGAGGGACCCAGATCCACACAAAGGTTTTCAGAAAACCGACAGACCGCAACAACACTCTGCTATACAGCAGTTTTCATCCGGAGAGTCTAAAGAAGTACTTGCCCTTCTCACAGTTTCTAAGATTGAAACAAATTTTGTCAGATGAAGATGCATATAGACAGGCTCTGGCCGAATCAAAAAATAATTTTCTGGAACGAGGATATCCCCTCGAAGTGATTGAAGCTTCCGAGAGACGGGCGGAAGCAACTCCCAGGGAAACACTGCTTAGCTAAAAGCGTGAAAAGACAACTAATCAAGAGGTATTTATATCCACCTTTTCTACTCAATCACTGGAGAATAAAAGGATCATCTTACGTCGCTGGGAATTAATTCAGACAGAACCAGACTTCAGAAATCTATTTCAGGATCCACCCATATTTGCATACAAAAGATCAAGCAATATACAAGAAATTCTAAATAGGACAACTACATTCACCACGGAACAACACAAAGGCATGCAGAAATGCTACAATTGTTCACATTGCAATAACGTCATCACAGGATCCTCAATAACTCATCATTGGTCTGGAAAAAACATAAACTTGAAATTTACAGCCAATTGCAGTTCTCAATATGTCATTTATATGATAAGATGTCCGAGCTCTTTACACTATGTAGGAAAAACAGATAGAACATTAGGAACCAGGATTACTGAACATAAAAGTAGAATCAGGACACAGACTATCACTTCCCCATTGGCTCAACACTGGCAAGAAGCTAACCACACCCTAGCTCAACTTCGGTTTACAGTACTGGAAGTGATGAAATACCGCAATGACAGAGATATGACAAAAGCTCTAATTCAGAGGGAATCAGTTTGGATAAAAAATCTTAATCCTCTGACTCTGTTTGTCCTTAACGACAAACTGGAATTAGCTTGTTTTCTGTAGAGACACTTTTGACATTTCTTCCCTTAAATTCTGTTCTGCGGAGGGAATGGTTTCCATACCATAAGAGACACACAATACACTCATCAGATTCTTGTCTCAGGGCGACCTTCTAGGTCCAATCACATTAGGGTGACCTTCAAGGGTTAATCATATTAGGTTAGTTATCGAGTCAGTTATACACCCAGGTCATTCACCTTGCACTCGCACTTGTAATTAATACAGCAGTCTACCACATAGACATGCAGTTTTGGTTTTTGTTTTTGTAAACAACAATGTAAAGGGTTTAAGCATTTTATTGGGGATCATCTCATGAATTGTTTTATCTTGATTCAATGTCCACTGTTTAGATCGAGATACCTAGTAACCTTATTTGAGTAACGTTTGACTTTGGTTTGAGTACAATGTTTAGGATGTTTAGAACAAATTCATGCCCTAGAGTAGACATTAATTAGATTGACATTGTGATTGTGTGTCTTCAAATACTTGCAGGCATTAACTTTTTACTCTAGTGTAAGGCACAGACCATTTTCGGAACACCTATATAATGATGGTAGACTGAAAGTTGATGTTACTATAAGCACAGTATCAGATGTCGATGTTTATGAAAACAAGCTAACCTGTTAATCACAATGATGCCCGTAAAGACTATGCATTCTTTTTTCTAAACACGGGATAGTATAACACCATTCCAAAAATGCCACATGGTCCCTTTCAGTCCGTCTTCACTGTTCCTTACTAAGATGCATGCTGCACGCTGTAAACACTAAGTCGCGGTTAGTTGCTTGGTGAGGTTCCGACAGAGACTCTCTGCTTGTACGTAACACTCCTCGTGGAGGCAGGATAATTTAGATACTGGTGTTTCGAGCATAAATACAGTAAGTTGAGTCCAGAGCACTCCACTTATTCCCTTTTTCATTTTAAGAAATGAGCGCTTACTAAACCGCACACGCCTCTCTCCTTTAGAACCATGGCATATCGAAGACTCTGTGGTGTCCTGCCAATCCTGGTTGTTTTTTTACTCTAGGTGAGGTGACCCTTCACTATTCTTGTTTTGCGCATGGAGTATGGTCCCGATAGTTCTCAACTAAATATTGGCAACCTCTATATTCCATATTACAGGACACAGATACCGGACGTTTTCCCCTTTGAGAGTGGCCACGCACTTAACCACTTCCAAAGTTTTCTCACAGGTAATTAGGTGAGTTCATTGGGTATTCTGGATACGATAGTGGTGGTATGCACAATTGCCGACACAGTTAAAACTTTTGCAAACTTTCACAGATACAATTTGACTAATTATCCCTCAGGAGCACTTTGGAGGAACCACATTACAGCATGAGCTGGTAACCTGGATCTCGCCACTGAGGCTATAACTTGCGCAGAAACACGAGCGACGTACTAACCTAGCATGGTCATTCACTATCTTTTCGGTGCACGAATATAATCAATTATTCATTTCATCACACTAGAAGTTTTGATTAGAAACCAATTTGTATCAAACACACTTACCCTAGGTGAGTAACCAAAGTATGGATTGCCCTGACTTTACCTCCCATGTCACTTTTAGTTTAATTTCAGTTTACTTCACTTTCACAGCAGGCACTTGCGATAATTTTTAGAATTGATCTTCACTTGACAAAAATGAAATGTGTACTTCCTGAAATATATGAGGCTATTGCAGTGCATGAATGTTCCATAACAACTGACAGTTGATTATGTTTGTTATAGATTTCCCCGTGAAGAAGTGTGTAGTGCATCACCCGAAATACATTGGGAATCAATGTAATTTTGTACAATGAAATTGATGGCTTTCTTCTTGCATCTTTGAATTAAAAAGAAGCATTGCACATCATTGGATAACAGAAATATTTATTTATGTATACATTCATTATTATGACTGTTAGTATATGTACAGAAAATGGTTTAGTTAAATAATCAACACACTTTGTTATACTGTTGTTTCCAACTCGCGGTACAAAAGGGGGTGGTGAAGGACGGAGCATCTGAATCAATTAAACACTCACACCCAGTCAAAAATCTGGGTTTAATCCATCACCGTTCTTTAGCCCACTCTGCCACCCCAGTTCAGACATGGTTATATGCAAATCAGTCTGACCCTGTGCCTCATAAGAACAGTCCAGCCCGAACTGCCAAGCCATGTCTTCCCTGGACCTGAAACAAGCTTCCGAGGACCGGTTTCTGGCATTCCAGCCATCTTCAGCCCGGCTTGCTTGAATCCAGTGGCAAAGTGAGCAAGGGACTCACGTCTGAGCATACCCTGCTACACTTATGGCGGCCAAAAGCGGTACAAAAGGGGGTGGTGAAGGACGGAGCATCTGAATCAATCAAACACTCACACCCAGTCAAAAGATCTGGGTTTAATCCATCACGGTTCTTTAGCCCACTCTGCAAACCCAGTTCAGACATGGCTGTATGCAAATCAGTCTGACCCTGTGCCTCATGGGAACAGTCCAGCCGAACTGCCGAACAGCGGTTGTTTCCAACTCAGCACAAGAGTAAGCACTCTGGAATGAGTGCATCAGGGTAGTGCTAACCTTGGCCTAGACATAATGTCATAGGTGTTTTTTTTCTTTCTGAATTGGTGGCAGGGTAGTACCATCCCAAGGTCAGCACACCAACTAGTTTTGAACTTGAATATTTTGTTTTATAGAATTGAAGAGAATAAATTGTGTGCACTATACCTGTTAGACACTACACTTTGGGCTAGCATCTGCATCAGCCGTATTCCAGAGAGTGATGGAGTCCATGTTTGCCAATGTACCTAATGTTAAGTGTTTTCAGGACAATATGCTAATTTATGGAAAGGACACAGAATCACATGATAAAACTTTGGCTACTGTATTATCCCTTCTAGCAGATCGTGGTGCAAATTTAAAAGCTGAGAAATGCAAATTTGCAGTTCAGGAAGTAAATTATTTGGGTTACAAGTTATCAGCAAAGGGATTAGAACCCAAAGAAGATTTAGACTCTGCGATAAAGTGTTTTCCTACTTCACAGAACAAAGATCAACTTCAATCTTTTTTTGGAATGTTACAGTTTTATGGTAGATTTATACCTAACTGTAGCAGTAAAACACATGGTTTGAGATTACTCATGAAAACAAATCAACACTTTGAATGGTCTAATGATCTTGAGAAGGAATTTCAGTCTATAAAATTGGAGTTGAGTAATGCCATTCCTTTACAACATTTTAACACGCATGATCATTCCATTGTAGTTACTAACTCCAGCTAATACGGTCTAGATGCTGTATTAGTTCAAAAAAGAGAGGGAAAAGAAGTAATTGTAGCTTTCGCTTCACACACTTTAAAGGGTGCCGAGTCAACCTATTCAGTTGTGGAGCGAGAATCCTTAGCTTGCTGGTGGGGTGTTGATCACTTCAGACAATAACTATAGGGTTCTAAATTTACGATTCGAATGGACCACAAGCCTCTAGTTAATTTGTTTTCAACCAAAGGTGCTGGGAACGCTACTCCTCGTATTGCAAGTGACATTACAGGTTAATGAAATGTCATTTTCAGTTAGAGTATATTCCTGGTGCAAAGAACTTTTTTGCTGATTGTCTGTCTAGACTCCCTATATCCACAGAACAATCAAGCGAGTTAGAAGAAGAGGGATTTTGTATTGTATCTTCCTTAGTGGATTCAGATTTTACATGTATCACAGAAGAAGAGAGAAAATCTGCTGTCCACCAAGATGTGGTGTTACAAGAAATCATTGCTATGCTGAATAAAGATTGGTCATCCAAAGGTGAGGAAAGAGAGGTTTTTAAACATGTTTTTCCTGGATTGAATTTTGAATGTGGCATACTCAGGAGACTAGACTTATTAGTGGTTCCTGCATCTCTTCAGAGTAAAGTTTTGAAGATTGCTCACGAAGGCCACATTGGTATGCGAGCAATGAAAAGGAGTCTTAGAGAAATATTTTGGTGGCATGACATGGACCGTTCTGTAGAGCATTTTGTAAGGGACTGTATTTCATGCACCACTAGTGATAAAACCCAAGTGACTTTTCCCTGTCCGATGGAAGCCATTCCCATTCCTGACTACCCGTGGATTAAACTGGCTTTAGACATCATAGGTCTCATGTTTGTTTTGAATGAAAAATACAGGTACGGTTTAGTTTTAATAGATTATGGATGTAAGTGGCCGGAGGTGAAATTTCTAAGGGCTGCTACTACTGATGAAGTGGTAATTTTACTCCAGTCGTTATTTTTAAGGGAAGGTGCCCCTATTGAAATTGTAGCAGATAATGGGGTACAATTTGTGTCCAAAGAATTTCGAGAAATTTTGTCTCATTGGGGTGTTAAACATATCACTACTTCTTTATATCACCCTCGCAGTAATGGCCTTGTGGAAAGTTGTAATAGAATTATAAAAGATAACATTCAGTTGTCTATGGTAAATGGTTTGGACTTAGAAGAAAGAACTTTCCAATTTACTCTGGGCTCTGATGTCACTGACCATATCAAGAATGATGTAATATGTGACAGATCAGCAGTGCATTGCGGGCGATCGAGTTATAGTTAGCATAATTAACTATAGCAGAAGAATTTCAATGGTTTTGTACGAGTGAAATGTCCAGCTTTAACAACCCTGAAACCTACGTTTTTTTCAGTGAATATATATATATATAAATTCTGTTACACAAATTCCTATATGTACCCTAACCCCTTCACTGGTAGGCCTTCACCCCCCCCCCCCCCACCCCCCCATGCTCAGCCTTTTTTTTGCTATTTAGGGCAGTTTGTACTAAGTCTCATGTCGTTTTTTGGCCAAAGTATCTATGCCAAATTTGTGTCCTTTTCTTCCAGCATCATGGGGATTTTAAAGATAAACAGGCTTTCCTGATTCCCCTGTAGGAGACCCAGATATTAGCCAAAATACAGCAAAAAGGTTTTTTTGGGGGGGGGGAGTGCTAAAGAAGAAAGCATCTGTTTTTTTCCACGCAAATGGTATCAACAAAGGATTTGTGTTGCTAAAATCACCATCTTCCCAGCGTTCAAAGATTGACAGACCTTTGTCAGAAACCAAAAATCCTTACACAGTTTTGGTATTTTACTGGGACACATCCTATTTTGCTGCTTTGTGTGCTTTTAACCTACTTGCAAATAATGGTAGGAATGGGTAGGAAAGCAATAATGGATCCTAAAAAGCTATACATTTGAGAAACATAGGCAACATTCTGAATTCAGCAAGGGGTTATTTGTGTAGCTCCTTCCAGATTTCTTTATAGAAACTAACAGTTGAAAATAAGAAACATTAAAAATGAGTTGAAAAACACAGCAATTTGTGCCAACGTTTTCACCTGTAAATTCTTCAAAGTATGACCAATTTTAAGCAACATACCATTGCATCCACTGGACCCTTCTGGTAGTGGGGATATATAGGACTTGTAGGTTCAGCAAGAACCCAAGGAACCTTGAGAAACTAACTGAGCAGCATCTTGCAATGGTTTTACATTGTGTACCAGGTATATAGCAATTCATTTCGTTCAAAGACACCTATATATTTCCGAATTGGGAACAAAATGTAAAGTTTAGAAACAGTAGCTAATTGCACATCTCTGGAATTGTGGGTACCCATAGTCGCATGTGAATTATAGGACTTTTTCAAAGTGACTTCTTTTTTACACATTGTCTTACATTTGGAAGGCAGAAAGGCATTGAAAGTCAATAAGTAATAACAGTTACTCTACAACTCTGTGTTTCCCTAGGCCTCCCAATAAAAATGGTACCTCATTTGTGTGGGTAGGCCTAGTGCCCACGTCAGGAAATTTCCCAAAACACAACATGGACACTCCAAAATATTACAGTGAAAACAGACCCTTTTTTTGCAAAGTGCCTAGCTGTGATTTTTGAACCATAGCTCAGCTAGCACATAGGAAAACCTAGCAAACCTTTAATTTTTTAAAACTAGACACCCAGAGGAATCTTGGATGGGGTGACTTTAGTGGCTCGCACCAGGTTCTGTTACCAAGAATCCCTTGCAAACCTCATACTTAGTCCCAAAAAACACATTTTCCACATATTTCTGTGAAGTAAAGTTCTGAAATCTGTGTGGATCCACAAAATACCACCCACCCCACATGCCTCAAAGTCTACCCCAAAAAATGTTACCTCACTTGTGTGGGTAAGCCTAGTGCCTGTAACAGGAAATGGGCCAAAAAGTAACATCGACACACCACAGTTTTACAGTGAAAACTGACCCTTTTTTGCAAAGTGTCTAGCTGTAGATTTTGAACCCTAGATCTGCCAGCACCTAGGGAAACCTAGAAAACCTATACATTTTTGAAAACTAGACACCCCGGTGAATCCAGATGGGGTAAATTGTGTGGCTCCCACCAGGTTCTGTTTCCCAGAATCCCTTGCAAACCTCAAACTTTGAAAAAAAAAACATTTTCTTCACATTTCTGTAATGGAAAGTTCTAGAATCTTTGTAGATCCACAACATTTTACCCACAGCGCCTTCCCCAATGTCTTCCGATAAAAATGGTATCTCACTTTTGTAGATAGGCCTAGTGCCTGTGACAGAAAACAGCCTAAAATGCAAGGTGGATGTTTTCCTATAGTATCAGCTTTGCTTGGTAAGCTATGTCTGAACAGTGAGTGCAGAGGCCTTCAATGTTATTTCAACACAGTGGTTGTTGTTCGGTCTGATCAGCCACGTCCTAGACATAACACATATGCAGCTGTGGCCAACCATGGTTTTGGCGCGTTTAATATTGCACTGCGCAGAGCATGCAAACACACTTGATGAGCATTCGCATGCAGAGAACTGGTGGGAAAGATGATGTGATCCCTTTCTACTAAAACCAGAGGTATGGGGCCGCCCTTCTAAAACCCAAAGAGACCTTCTGTAGATATAATATAACATACTAGCAAGGGAGGGTAAGACTGAGGTTTATTTTTATTTATTTTATTTAAAGATTTTTATATAGCGCTGGCTAGACCCGAAGGTATCAGAGCGCTTTACATGAGAATCAACAATGTAACAGAGAAAGTTCAACAATTACACAATACATCCAAAAAAATAGGCAATACAATTAGGAGAGGAGAGAAAGGAGAGAGAAAAGTAGTGGAGGGGGCAGGGAGGTGAGAAAGGGAGGATAAGGGAAGAGACAATAAGGGGAGACGAAAAGAAGTCTGTCTAAAGACCAACTGGGTAGGTGACGACCAAGGAGGGAATCCACGGCCCATCTCCCCTATAGCTAAACCAAGTAGCTCCATCGGGCATCAGACAAAATAGTTCAGTCTCAATACATTGGGAGAGGAGGGAAGGAGAGACATAAATAGAGGGAGGATGTGGGAGGAGATGACAAGAGAGACGAAAGGAAGTGCAACAACGTGGTTCAACAATATACCAGAAAAAGATCAACAAGTAAACATTATATCAAACAATCAGCAATACATTAGGGGAGGAGAGAAAGGAGAGAGAAAGTAGTGGGGGGTAGGGGAGGAGAGAAAGTGAGGATAAGGGAAGAGACAACCGTAGAGACAAAAGGAAGTCTGTCTAAAGACCGACTGGGTAGGTGACGACCAAGGAGGGAATCCACGGCCCATCTCCCCTATAGCTAAACCAGGTAGCTCCATCGGGCATCAGACAAAATAGTTTGGTCTTGATACATTGAGAGAGTAGGGAAGGAGAGACATAAATTGAGGGAGAATGCGGGAGGAAACGACAGGAGAGACGAAAGGAAGTGCAACAATTTGGTTCAACAATATACCAGAAAAAGATCAACAAGTAAACATTATATCAAACAATCAGCAATACATTTGGGGAGGAGAGAAAGGAGAGAGAAAGTAGTGGGGGGTAGGGGAGGAGAGAAAGTGAGGATAAGGGAAGAGATAACCGTAGAGATGAAAGGAAGTCTGTCTAAAGACCGACTGGGTAGGTGACGACCAAGGAGGGGATCCACGGCCCATCTCCCCTATAGCTAAACCAGGTAGCTCCATCGGGCATCAGATAATATAGTTCAGTCTCAAGTGGTGAGGGAAGAGATTCACAGAAAAACCGGGCGGGGACAAAGGGCAAGGGCATGTGAGGGCAGAGGACAGAAGCTGGAAAGAGTAGGAGCGGAGATGGGGGAGGGTTGGGGAAGGGAGAGGGGGTAGATAAGGTCAGGGAGTCGCAGGTGTGTTAGCCCGAAGTCCGGCTGGGTAGGTGATAATCAAAGGAGGGAGCCCAAAGTCAATCTCTCCCATAACTAGCAAGGTAGCTCTACCGGGCATCATACAAAAGTAGCTAGGTCTCAGCTTTTCTCCCCAGGGCTGTCATAGTCGCCATCATGGGATGTTTCAGCCTAGATGAGTTTGCAGCATTGGATCTCCCAGCAGGGGTTTTGTACATGCAGGGATCATGATGATCGCGTCCCCAGCCAGGCCGCAGTTCCGTCGCACTCAGCACTGCGGTATTCTTCAGTCCATTAGGGCAAGTTGGGCATCGTAATATGCTCCTGACTGTCCGAATCCCAAATTTTTATTTATCTCGTCTGTTACGTGCAAGTTTACCCGGATTACTGTAGGATTATGTCCTCGGCCGGCAGAGCCGAGAATAAACAGTTTCTGCCTCCTGATGAATGCACCAGCTATGTTCAAGTCATGCAGCCATTTAAAAGATTCGCTGTCGGCTGTCATATGGTTTGTGAGCCAACTTATCTGTTATGCAGTGAGCATAACGCAGGCAGACTGGTCTGATGGCGTCGGTGGTTGTATTTGGTGCTATAAACCTCTTTGCTGGTCCTGGGAGCTGCTGGACTCTGCAGCGCCGCTTCGGTCTAATCAACGTCCCACTTCGCCTTTTTGATTTGGCTGGGATGGTTGGACTTGCGTGTGATTTACTCAGTTTTTCTCCTGATACAACATGTCTTTTCCCCATTAAGCCACATCTGCTGCTAGCAGTTGTATTCCGATGCCGATATTTATGAAGTAGTCATGCTTTCTCCCTTTGTATTTTATTGAATAGTAACGATGCTGATAACCTTGTTGCTTATAATAAGTTTGCTTGTATTAGCTAAGATACTGCACCTGAGAACACAGCATTAGAAATAAATATTTCAAACTTGCACGTGCCTTCATGTACTCCTCGTTTTGGACTAGTATGATAGTATAACGTAAGAGTGTTCATGTGTTCCACGTTACGTGTTTAAGTTCATGTTCTGGGTTGTCTAATCATTGGAGGTATGGAAGAACTAATGAGACACTGATTGCTAGTCTTGTTGGGGATTTTGGCTACTAAGGTGAGTTTTGGCACACCCCAATTCACTGAGGTTCCAAGTCTCTATGCACAGTTCTGTGTAGGAGCAGAATCCCTGCGACACTATAGACTTCCTCAACATATATGCCACCACCTTAACTGACATGAACTGCACACTGACCACCTGGAACATCCTTTCCAACCAGGACACCACCTCTCCCATGAAATTAATCCACTCTGAGGCTTCCAAAGACCCATGGACACACCACATCTTCAACTTTAGAAACCAAAGGATGAGCCAGAAACTCACCATTCTACTCAACATCTCTAACACCACCGCAACATTTCCCAATGCCTAGAAACACACCAAAGTCAGACCACAACTCAAAAAACCCTCCGCTGACTCCAGCAAACTCAAAAACTACTGGTCAATCTCCCTGCTCTCATTCACTGTGAAGGTACTTGAAAATATCATCAACAATCAACTCAGGACACACCTAGAGCAGCTCCTCAACATCTCCCAATCTGGCTTCCACAGCAATCACTGAACCAAAAGCACCCTAATCGCAGGGACGTCACTGCATTTCCCATCACTTCACAGGAAATGACATTACTGGTTTCTTTCCAAACCGTTTTTGAAATAAGAAGCCATCATCTGTTTGTACCCACCCACCGGCCAATATCATCTGTGCTCTTTCCCCCATCCAAGGCCTACTTAATGGTTGCCATATTGCTGATGCACAGCGGGTGTGCCACTGGCATGTCGTAGGCAAGCCAAATGCAAGCCTGTCTGTGCACAACCAAATCTGGTCTGTACTTAGCACCAGAAACCCTGGTCCTATCTCTACCCACCACTATGTTGCTGCACCCCTTTTTGAAGTAAACTCTGGCCACCACATCCTGTACTGCTATGCACTGCACTATACAACATGGGGAGAGTGTTCACAAGCACCATTTCAAGTTCTCATGCAATCCCCCGTAGTCTACACCCACCACTCCCGCCGCAACAGCTCTCAGCACCACAATTACTCACTCACAATCACCCAGACTAACCACCATGCACACAACACTCCACACTTGCATGTATGCTCCTCAACACCCACTCACTTTACCAAACACCCAAACTCTCCACTGGGCATCACTATGGCCATCATTTCTAGCTAAAAAATCACAAGGCAAACCCATGAGCATAATCTTGGCAGTGGCGTTGCTGTAATATTCAAAGACACTATCATCTGCATCACCTACACACACACTTTCACAGCTACATGGAACACTTCATGTTCAAGACACACCTCTGAGCCAACTCCTCCCTTGGGGAAATCCTGCTGTATTGACCACTAGGATGTCTCACCAATTTCAAAAGCTGTATTGCTGACTTCATTGCTCCTGTCATCAACTCCAGCACCTCCATTCTACTCAAAGACCTTAACTTTCTCAAAGAAGACTGCACTGACAACCCAACACATTACTGAACCCCCCTCACTGCCTCTTTTTCTTCAAATTGGGGGAGAACAGAAGAGGTCACATCAGGGGGAACAGGTGGGTGCTATACTAGAATGAAAGCTAACAATAGATCTACAGAGGGGGGTAAAAATACATGAAGATTTCTGATTCATCAAAGCATTGGGGAAATAATTTACATTTATTGTCAGGGCAAGCAATTAAGGTGATAACTAGTTATGAGTCTAGTGCTGAAAAAACTCTGCTGCACTCTGGTAGGACAAAACAATACAGTGCGGTGAAAGTCACCTACTTGTATGCACTTCAAGAGATCAATATTTGATGTACACAATCAGTGATAATTCTTAAGACACTCACTTTGAGTGGTCCACCGCAAAGGCCACTACAACAATAATTTATATACAATACCAAGGAGTGTCAAGTATTTAGAAAAATGTCTTTTCAAAAAGTCATGTGTCGACAAAGTTCACATTAAAAAAAAACTCTTAAAGCAGACTTTGCTTCTTCTTTTCGATTTTTCTTTTTCTTTTTCACTTCAAGATACTTCAAAACAATAGGTGTTCCAATACAGCCAATTCAATTGGTGCTCAAATGTATTTCCATTCAGCCTACGCGTTTCGTCCTCACAGGGACATCATCAGGGCTGTAAAAAGTAGAAAGAAAAAAGAAAACAATTTAAAAAAATATTTTTTTCTATAAGTGGCCATTGATTAAAACATGAGTCAATTTAATCCTAATATCATTTCTCTACAAAGTCTCAAGAAATAAGAGAGAATGTTAGTCCCTTACGGTCAGTTTGCTATAAAATCAAAATGCTATGATATAACTTCATTTTTACACTCCATACTTCACTGACATAAGGTTTTCTACCTATATAACAATCTAAGCAAGTGTTACAGCAATGCCTGCCTATATGACATGATAATCAAACATAACACAATTCCATTGAGAAATTTCGACAGAACTACTCATCTTACATGTGGTAAAAGTATATCTACTAGACACTTTTTCCTGAGGTTTAGTACCATAAGGGAGAGTTAAATAATTAAATTCCAGTAACATCTTTAACATCTACATGGCCCCTCTGGCGAGGGTAGCGGAGGATTACGGGGCCCGGGTCATCTCATACGCTGATGACACCCAGCTCCTGTTTACCTACAGGAAGGGAGAGGCTTTTGACGGCGACAGAATTAAAGACTGCCTGAGTGCAGTATTCGCGTGGTTTCAGCGGCACAGCCTGAAATGCAACTCGGATAAGTCTGAGCTGCTATTTTTTGGCTGTGCCCCTGATCCTGGCTGGAAGTCGTGGTGGCCCCAGGACATGTTCCCCCCTGAGAAGTCATCTTCCCAAGTGAAAAACCTTGGAGTTGTGTTCGATGACGACCTCTCTTTTCGACCCCATATTGTGGGGCTATCGGGGAAATGCTTCGGCATTCTTAAGATGCTCAGGAAATTCCTCCCACTGCTCTCCCTGCAATACCGTAAGACTGTAGTCCAGGCGCTTGTGGGTTCTCGGTTAGACTACGCAAATGCGCTCTTTGCAGGTCTGCCAAAGTACCTTCTGTCCAGACTGCAAATTGTCCAAAATTCGGCGGCCAGAGCCATATTCGGCCTGCCAAGGAGAGCCAGTGCCTCTCTGCTGCTAAATAGGTTGCACTGGCTACCTATTTCTAGCAGAATTAGGTTTAAAATCTTGACGCTGGCGTTCAAAGCCCTCCACTCTGTTGGCCCCAGCTACCTTAGGAAGCGCATCGCTTTCTATGTTCCGCGGAGGATGTTGCGGTCAGCCGATTTGGCTAAAATGGTGGTACCTGCTGTTAAACGAGTCCGGATGGGAGGCCGGTCTTTTCAATATGTGGCAGCCCGTTTTTGGAATGAGCTCCCTTTCTCCCTCCGCAAAGCTAATAATCTTCTAGCTTTCAGGAAGGAGCTGAAGACCGTGCTCTTCTCCATGTGATCACTGTGACTGACACGTCTTTGCCTTTGTGTCTCTGGGTTTCTCAGGCCTCTTTGCTAAAGCGCCGGGACACCCCTTGGGGTAGCCGTGCGCTCTAAAAGTACGGTTATAAAAAAAAAAAACCTGATTAATTATGTGTTAGCCCCTGTTTGAAAGCAACACGGTAAAAAAATATTAACGGCAAATTGAATATGCTCACCTAGATTAGATGAAAATTATAAATGAGGAAAGTCTTCCATAGGGATCAAGTTATTTACTCGAATGCGGTTAGAGAAGTCTTCAGCAATAATGACCTGTATTTTCTTGCATTCAATAATCTAAACGGAGGAAAATATCTGTCTTGTAGTTTTTTTATATATGTATACATAACCCGTGTATTAATCTAAGTCAGTGCAGTGACCTAGTTATGTTAAGTGATAGCATGACATCGCGACCTGGTACGCAGATAACTATGTAAAAATAAGGGGACCCATACAAAACGATAACAAATCCTACCATTCAATTCCCATCCATCGCTGGTTATTCTGTCTCTTTGCCTTGAGAATTATCCTAGTTTACGATTTGATTTCAAAAGGGCAGTTCTAGGACAGGAGTGATGTAAACGAAATCTTAATAGCTGGTCCCTTAATGGTAAAGACAGATCACGTATCTATTAACAAACTATGGACCTTCTCTAAAGGGAATCTAATACAAGCCTACCTCCGTCTGTGAGTATCGGCTTCTCCCGCATCTGTTTCCTTCGACGACTCGTCTGATAAAAAGTCGACAACTTACTGTCGATGGTTCACGTTATTTAAGTGTGTTATAGACCAATCAGAACCTTTCTAGATTTGCGCCAAAAAAAGCCGGCTTAATAGTAAAGCCTATGTTCCCTACAAAGTACGCATACCTGTTTGGGTCTGTATAGCTTCAAAACAGGTCCCGCTGAGTCTAAAGCGGAAACCTGGGTAGTGTTTCCGGTTTGTGCAAAACCAACTACGATTGGCTTAATTACTCTTGTAAGTATTGGCCAATCTATTGTACGGACTGTGGTTTAACCAAAAGCAAAAAATAAGTAAATAAAAATCGCCTGACTATCAATCACCCGATCCTTGATAGTGTTTACATTCGATCCGATAGTGTGAAGGGTAAACGTAAAAGTGTAACTTTGGCTAGTCAGAACCTTACACATTCGCGCCAAAGCCGACTCAATTAATGCGTTTCTGTTCCCAAACAGGTCCGTATGTCTAATCCGGTCTGTAAAGCTAAATACAGATCGCACTACGACAACCGCAACAGCAAATCACATGTTTCTGGTTTTATAACAAAAAAGCGGCCACGATAAATTCAACTTGTCTTGTATGTGTAGGCAAATATTATTATATGAGCCAAAAAATGTCGCAACCAAATAGGGGGTAACCTCAGGGGCGGCTGGTGACATTTGAAAGTGGTGTGGCGTAAACTAATTTGCATATTGCACCGCAGCGATCGAGCGCAGCGAGCGAGCGCGAACCACCTTGCATCCATCCATCCATACATCATTCATTCATGCATCCACCCATCCATCCACCCATCATGCATGCATGCATCCATACATCATTCATACATCCACCCATACATCCACCCACCCATCCTGCATCCATACATCATTCATTCATGCACCCACCCATCCATCCATCATGCATCCACCCATCATGCATGCATCCATGCATCCACCCATCCACCCACCCACCCTGCATACATCATTCATTCATGCATCCACCCATCCATCCATCATGCATCCGCCCATCATGCATGCATGCATCCATACATCATTCATGCATCCACCCACCCATCCATCCACCCAACCATCCTGCATCCATACATCATTCATTCATGCACCCACCCATCCATCCATCATGCATCCACCCATCATTCATGCATCCACCCATCCATACACCCACCCATCCTGCATCCATACATCATTCATTCATGCACCCACCCATCCATCCACCCATCGATCATGCATCATGCAAGCATCCATCCATGCATCATTCATTCATGCATCCATCCATCCACCCATCCATCCATCATTCATGCACCCACCCATCCACCCATCCATCCATCATGCATCCACCCACCATGCATGCATCCATGCATCCATCTCTTCATCATTCATGCATCCATCCATCCACCCATCCATCATGCATCCACCCATCACGCATGCATCCACCCATCCATCCACCCATCCTGCATCCATACATCATTCATTCATGCATCCACCCATCCACCCACCCATCCATCCTGCATCCATCATTCATGCATCCATCCACCCATCATGCATGCATCCATCCATGCACCAATCCACCCACCCATCCACCGAACAATCATCAATGCACCCACCCTGCATCCATCCATCATTCATGTATTTTTATGACCACATAAAAATAAATTATGGACTGTAACAAGCCTTTAGGATCGATGTTGAAGGATGTGCCAGTTTACATATTACATCACCCCTACCTTTTTATGCTGGAAACCTTCTACCACCCATGCATTTGCCATCCTGTAAGCCCTAGGTATGTACTATACAAATTCACATACAAACATACACCAACATGCATGCAATAATAAATGCATATATCATGCTATTCCGCCTCTACCGTTTGTTAACATTTTGAAATTTTATAACCTTAGTTCAAAGAGTACATTATATTTGTGGTGACAGTTGTTAACTCATTTTCTGGAAAATGTTTATAAAATGAAATCTGTTGAAGGCTGTTGTTGCAACTATCAAAAAATAAATTCTGAGAATTTGTACATTTCCAAAACCCCATGCCGTGAAATAAACGGGTGACCTGGAATAGACGCACACATTTCTGCAGCAGATGCTTTAACACACTGAACTATCTCAAGTCATTTGTGCAAGCTAGTGGCAGCACTTACGTTTAATCTTTGAGTATTGCTATATGTCGACTCACCACATATCTTACCTTGTGTGCTCCCACACGCGTTTCATACCCTAAGCATATGCAAATGACCCCCTGACCCGTCGCGGCTGGCATGAAGGGGCGAGAGTTAATTTATTGAAAAGAACTTACCATGCATCTCCTCCGGTCCCGCAAACTAACTTCTCCCCGCTCTTTTCTTTTGCAGCTCAACAGGAAACTAACTTCAGTGCCAAATCAGGAGATTGGATCCGACGGGGGGCCGGGCGGCTGGCATTTGATAGGGCATGGGGCGACATTACTAAAAACACGTCACCGCCCCAACCTGAGCCTATCTTTAGACGCCTGCACTAAAACTACGCATGCGCAGCATACCTAATGGGTCGTGAATGTGAGTGAGGGGCAACGCTCCTCACTCACATGCGCAGTCAGAATACCCATCTTCTAGACCCCTGCTCTAGCGGCTTGCCTGCGTGCGCCGTGCGCACTTTCACAAGTGAAGCACATGCCGGCCTGGAAATGTAAAAAGACGAATTGTGAAAGCAATTTGTCTGCTTACATTCCTGTTGCCGGCCGGAACTGCAGTGAGCAGTTTCTTTTGCGGGGCGCTGCCCCGGCGCCCCTATGGACCAGCCGCCGCTGGGTAACCTTACTTACATAACCCCGATACTCATTGGTATTGGTATGCATGCACCCACTTTCGCATATAAGTTTCATTTTTTAAAACACTAATTGGTCGATGGAAACCAGTAGTAATTTCTATTAAAAATGTCAATAGTAAGTGATGATAGCCAACCAAGCATATATTCTGAAAGCAAATATTTAGAACTTAATATTTATAATTCGTATATTAAAGCGACTAACAATTGATCATTATTATTTACAGACCAAATCATATTCGACAATAATTGCGTTTTATTACATATTATTGTGACAGTGAGACCCGTCCTATTTCTGAGAATTTAAAGTTGGATGCATGAACATGGACAAAATCAATATATGATAGAGGCAGAGATCGCCATTATACCAATATTACTCTGGTAGGTTCTGCAAGAGGTGGAGTGTGGTAAATCGAGCTACTCATGCTAATTAGTAGCACCTGGAGCTTTCCCCAAGCTGTAGAATCAGCGTGTATGGCACCATGTGCAATGCAAGAGGGCATTGCTTCTTTCTGCCACTTGAGTAGATGGTCTACTCGAGCGACAGTTTCCTTAACTTGTTGAGAAATCTTTCCAGAAGGTGGTCTAGCATATGTTTTCCTCATTCCAACTCGCCAACTTCAACTTTAAGCAAATGTCAGAATGCATGCACTGAAGTGTTCAAGGGTGCAAAGCTCTGTGCTTGAGTAGAAACGTAATGCAAATTTTAAGAGGTGTTGCCTTCCCCTTCCCACTCTGTGGAGCCCGTGGAAAGGAGATTTACTCATATGAAATCCACTGTGCTACTAAATCTTCTTACAAGTATCAAGCTAATTTTTACCTATACACGTAACAGGAATCAGGTGCATGGCTTCTACATTTTACCACACATTTAAGAGCATGTCTTCCACCTTGACCCCAGAACAGCAAGGTGACTGTTACGGGTTGCTGGGGCAATTTGGCTCACTGTCCCCCCCCCCACACCTGGACTCACACATCTGGCATCCATGATGTTGACACTGGAGACATCCACCTGTAGAGAACAAAGTTTACAGTTTGCAGACAGGGGAAGAGTAAGCATCAAGGCAGAAGTCTCCAAAATGTTAGCATTAGCACTGAGTGAGCCCTCTAATAGTCCCTGGTGCAGCCTTGTGGTGTTGGTACCAAAATCTGCCCCATTAGGCACCACACCAGAACGCTGATGCTGTGTGGACTACCAAAAACTCAACTCATTCAGCAGGACTAAGGCACACCTCATCCTCTGAGCGGATGAGCTCATTGACAGGCTAGGCGCTGCCAAATTCCTCAGTTCTTTTGATCTGACATGAGGGTACTGGCAAATCTCTGTGACTGAGGGGGCCAAGGAGAGCCCAGCATTTTCAACCTGAAAGGGCCACTTCCAGTTTCAACTGATGCCCTTTGGCTTGAACAATGCCAGCGACCTTCTAAAGGTTGGCCTACAGGGTCCTGGCAGGTAGGAAGGCCTTTTGTGCCATCGACCTCAATAGCATTGCTGTCTACCGTACAAGCTGGGAGGAACACCTACATCACGATAACAAGTTGATTCGGGCCCTGCATCTGTCAGGCCAGACAATCAAGGCCATTAAGTGCCAGATTGGGGAGGGTTCACGGTATAACTGAGATACCTGCTTTATGGAGGCAAGGTGCAGCCGCTCGCAAAGATTAAAACCAGCATGGCCTGGCAAACAAACCATCATGGCCTGGCAACCACCTAAAACCCAAATAGAAATGAGAACCTTCCTAAGCCTTACAGGCTAACACAGAACAATTGTGAAGGATTTTTGGCACCATTATTGCCCCTTAACTGAGCTGACTTCTATGAAACAGCCCAGATTGGTGACCAGCAGTGAGGGTAGAACATGCGTTTGTGCAAGCCATACAGTTATTTGGTATACACTACTATTCCATATTTAAGACCAATTTGAATTTTAAATTCTCCTTTTTTCTCCCCATTGATAATGTTTCCAAATTTGATTCCTGCATCACTTTCATAATTTTGAGAAACTTTTTTGTTGCACCTGAGATACCTTAACAGATTGGAAATGGATTCCAACATCTTAGCAGACTACAATGAGATGGACCTAGTCCCTTTTAAAGTCATCAGCAAGGTTAAGCTGTATGCATCGAGGGCTGTATGTGAGAAGGGGGTCCGCCAAGTAGAACCCGCAGGATCCCCTGCATGCTTATGCGGAAGCACGTTGTCAGAAGGGTGCAGCAGAGGACCAAGAGGGAGGTGACCCTGAGAAGGATAATGAGGAGGAGGTATGACTTAGCAGTGGCACCCAAGGAGAGCCCGAAGAGAGGGTCTCCCCTGCTGGATCCAATGCAGGAAGCAGTGTTTCCTTGCAAACTTTGTCTCCTGAGGAGTTGAAGGACAGACAGTCTGAGAGGAACCTGAAGCTGCATCTTGCACAACTGACTGGAGAGTAGAGAAGAACTGAAGCTGACAAAGCCCTGGTGGAGGAGAGGAGAGCTGAGGCAGTGAGAGTCTTAGAAAAAAGAAAAATCTTTTTGGCTCATGAACTGAGTCTTAAAGAGCTGGACATGTAGGCCTAACAGCTATTAGAGTCTAGCAAAAATGGTGGGAGCAAACAAACAGTGTCCAGTGGTGAAGAAAGGATTGACATACCCATGGACTTGGTGCCTGACTTCAAGGAGGGAGATTACATAGACAGGTGGTTTGAGACATATGAGGTTGCTCTCGAAGTGAACAAGATCCTTGCCTGATTGGGGAGCTGACATATGGAGGCATATACTTAGAGATGGTAGGGATGCCCTATTGACCCTCGAGAAGGGGGACAGGCTGATGTATTCCACCATGAAGGATGCCTTTGTCAAGAAATATGGATTTGCCCCATAAGAATGCAGGTTGTGAATCATATGCAGGCAGAAACTGTCTCACCAGTCCTGGGAGAATTTTGTGGGTTACTTTTGACAGGCACTGAATGGCTGGGTGAAGGATTGTTAAATCAACACTTACAAGGGGCTGTTCAATTTGGTTACCAGAGAGCACATGTTCAGTCATTGTTTTTCAAAATCTGGTTGATTGTAGGCTTGGATACACAGGAGCTTGCAAAGGAGGTAGACTGCTACGTGAGTACCAGAGTGTCTGAGAAGGCATTTGGGTGTGGCCCTAAGGAGGGTGGCTCAGTTCCCACCATCAAAGTGAGGGAGGGGTATGCAGTGACCCAGACAGGTTCCAGTATTTGTAGGGAAGAACGGGGTCCCATGTCCCTTCTAAATGTAGGACTGAAGGTTTTGGTGCATAAAATCCCAGGGTACCCTATTTCCAGCACCTGAGCTTGGATTGCTCCCAAAGGGGTCACATGCAGAGGAACCTGGTCTGTACCAAGAGACCATCCACAGGTGGGTTCTCCACAGTGGCAGGAGAGCTGGGTGGGGCTGCTGCCACCAGCACATTATTCGTTCTATTTCTTGGGGAGACTACTACATATCTGAGGGTACGAAGGTCCAGATGGAGAGACAAGGGTTGAAAACAGTCCACAGTGGGAGAACCACTGGGACAGGGGTTGCCAGCGCACAGAACAGAACACCCCAAGGCTGGCCCTGGGGAGCTACTTCTGACCTGGGGACTCCATGCAATGTCACAAGGAAAGAGGGCTCTGGACCTGTGCCATGCACACTCTTGCATGACAAAGACAGAGTGTCATCCTAGAGTGGGGTGGTTGAATCCCCCTGAAAGTCCCAGCTTGCCAGGCACATGTTCAGCCAATGGGTACAGACCCTGCGTTGAAGGATCGGTGTCACGATATAACCCATGAACTGGTGGGAGAGAGAGTTGAAAAAAGGGTGCAAAACACCTGGGGCTACTGATCCCTCTATAAAATACCTCAGAGGTCAGAGAATCCTCCGGAGCTCATAGGGACCACCTTTCCAGACCCAAAGATGGAAGAGAAGCTTACCCAAGGGCTCCATTTAGGGAACTCCACCTGGCCGTGGATGGCCTGGGGCCTGGCTCTTCACACTGACAGCTGTCAGTGGCCTCTGTGGGTTGTTGTTCTTATGAACCAAATTATCCTTGGGTTGGGAAAAGAAGCCTGGTCAAAGGGGTGGAATGGACCACTTCACTTTGTTAGCCACGCTGGAACTGTCTGCCTGTTGGGATTCATATGTGACCAATTTAAAGTTAGGTGCTGCACAGATGGGGTCTGCAGGTGAGGAGAAGAGTTCCCCATGAGTCAGTTCTGCAGCCTCAGAGAGTATACACAGAGTGATCCACCTGATTTCAGAGAGGTATAGATTTGACAAGTGCCCCTGCAGTAGTGGGTCATTGTCCACAGTGTATTGCTGCCTTGAGCAGGGAATTCCATCAAGGTGTTGATTAGTCTTCCCTAGTTTTAGGCAGGAGGGGGATTGTTTTGGAAAATGGCCCTCTTTGAAGGGTCACAGCAAGCTTTGTGCCTTCCTCCTCCTTTTTTCAGACCTTGTTTCTATTGGCTTTAGGACTCTGATAATTTTACCAATGCTAACCAGTGCAAAAGTTCATGTGATCTCTCTCCTAAATATTCTAAATTGTCTCATACGCAACAGGCATATTCGTCCCTAGTAAAGTGCAATACATGTGCCCAGGGCCTCTAAATTGAATGCTACAAGTGAGCCTGCAGCACTGATAGTATCACCGGCTCACGTAGCCCCTAACCAAGTCTCAGTCCTGTAACTACACAAATGTTGTGGGAGGTTTTCAACTGTCATGTCAACCTGGGAAGTTAAACCTCTTGCCAGGCCCAAACCTTCCTTTGTAACACATATACGTCACCTCTGCCATGGACAGCTAAAGTGCAGGGTGCAATGAATTTAAAACAAAGGACAAGTACTTTTAAATTGCAAATGTCTTGGTAGTGAAAAATTCTTACATTTGTTTTTTCACTACTGCAAGGCCTTTCTCTCTCATAGGATGACATTGGGATTGAATTATTGCATTTTGTGCAATATGCAATTGTGACGAGATAAGACCTCCAAGTCTGGTGTCTTTGGAGTCACAATTAAAAATCATAAGGTATGGGGAATTCAAATTTAAAATAGCAATTCAGAAAAATCCAATTTTAGAAAGTTGGCATGTTTTTTACTTTTTGGTGCCTGCTGCCTATTTCTTTTCAATCCGGGTTGGGTGACTGGTGGGCTGTGTGTATTCTCTCTCTCTCTCTCTCTCTCTAGAGAGCCACACACAAAAGGAGCCTACGTGTGACTTAATGGCCCATCCTGGGAGATGGAAAAGAGGAGCTGGACACCGTCTCACATTTACACATGAATAGGCTGTGATCACACACAAAGTGCTGCATACCTCCCTGAGTCTGGTGAGTGAGTCTGGAACCAGGGCAGAAATGGTGGACCTCTCTGGATTTCAAAGCCTTCTTTGAAGAATCCTCCACTTCATAGGCACAACTGGTTACAATTACTGGGCATCTGACACCATGACATGAGTACACTTCTGGGGCTGTGACCACTCTGCCAGGAAGAAGAACTGCTGTGGTACTGAACAGACTGCCTCTGTGCTAGACTGCTGATTTGCTGGACTCCTGCCTTGCTGTGCTGACCTGCTGCCTGCTCTTCCCATATCTGGGTGAGAGGGACTTGATCTACATTACTTGAACCCAGAGGGACTCCAAGGGCATGCTAGCTTGTCGCCTGATCTGAAGGCTTAGGGACATAAAAGTCTCACTTCTATCCTGCTCTACACCCAGGACTTGCAACACGTGAGTCTGCCCTGCCAAGTGGTGACATCCCATCCCTGGACCCCTGGAAGTGGGCCTGAAGTGTTTACTCCATTGGAAAAAGTGCATCCTCTGCTGTGAGAAAAGAATCGATGCATCCTGGCTGTTTTGGGAACAGGATTGGTACAATGTACTCGGAAACATCAAATCACTTTTGGAACTGCTGCTTTGCAGCCAACCAATGGAGAAGATTGACACATTGGGGCTTATTTACAAGCCCCTTGTGCCACTTTTGTGCCACTTTTAACATGGGAAAAGTGACTTAAAAGTGGAGCAAGGGGCTTGTAAATATGCCTCATTAAATCTACTGCATGGATAAATCCGGTGCATCACCTTTGGAACTGCTGCCTCTCAGGCCCGGCACATAACCTTCAAAATCGTTGAATCCCTGCCATTGTGTGGAGAAAAGGGACGCATCACCCCAACTGCATGGGGATCACCAATGCATTGCTGGACTGCACCCCACATCTTCATCAATGCAAACCAGGATTAAGAAACTTTTGTTCAGTTGGTCTCACTGAGTCCCTGTATCCAGTCCATGCTTCATCACTGTTTACCTGAACTCTTGACTTTGTCATGGTCCGGCGCGACCAACTCAAGTCAAGTCAAAATCATTTGTATCGCACACATATCACATCCAAAGAGTCTCATGGCGCTTGCAGACGACTCTGATGAGAAAAGGGAGCAGCCTCGTTGGCAAAGAACCAGGTCTTCAGCTCCTTACGGAAGCTGCTGTGTTCGGAGATGGCACGGAGATTGATGGGCATTTTATTCCACAGGGCAGGGGCGAGGAAAGAAATGGACCGGCCACCATTTCTGGAGGTTTTTATTCTGAGAGGGGTGAGCAGAGACTCAGCACTAGATCTGAGTTCTCTTCAAGGCATGTACCAAGTTAGCTTTTGGGACCAATATTTTGGACCCTTTCCGTAAATGTGTTTGTGGACTAGGCATAGCGTTTTAAAACATATTCGTTTTTTTACTGGGAGCCAATGAAGGCTCTTCAAACATGGGGCCGATGGAGACCTTTGTGGTAGGTTTAAAACCAACCGGGCTGCGGTGTTCTGAAGAACCTGTAGTGTATTCAGGTGGTGATGTTTATTGCTAGCAAGAGCGCATTCCCATAGTCCATTCTATTTATAATTAGACCCTGGACTAAGGGTTTACGAGCCTCAGCGGGAATCCACTTAAAAACTTTCCCAAGGCTGCGCATGAGTCCGAAGCCAGTGCCGATGATATGATTTATTTGGTTCTTCATGGACAATTTATTATCAATGTGAAAGCCTAAATTCCACACTGATTCCTTAGGAATTGGACAACTACCCAGATTTGTTGGCCTCCAATCCTGGGCCCAATGTTCTACAGCTTTGCCAAAGAGCATGATTTCAGATTTACTACCGTTGAGCTGCAGAGGGTTAGTGCTCATCCATTTCTCAACCTCAATCATGCAATTTCTAAAACACTGTCTTGTCTAGTTTGGATCAGGGCCCAAAGTAATCAGGATCTCGGTCTCATCAGCGTAGAAAAGAACTTCAAAGCCGAAGGCTCTAATCACTCTAGCAAGAGGTGTCATATAGATATTAAAAAGCATAGGGCTCAAAACAGAGCCCTTCGGAACACCCACCTTGACAGGCCTTTCATTTGCTATATTTTTGCCAATTTGGACAGCTGTTGTACGGTCAGATAAATAGTTTATGAACCATTTTAGGGCAGTTCCTCTGACACCCATCTCCAACAGCTGTTAGATTAGAATGCGGTGGGAGATGGTGTCAAATGCCGCCGACAGATCAAGCAGGACAAGAACAGTGGGTTGATGTTTGTCGGAGGCCAGCCTGATATTGTCCTCCACTTCAACCAATGCTGTCTCTGTGCTATGAGATGCACGAAAACCTGATTGAAAGGGTTTTCCAAATGGCTCACTAGCTGTTGGTTGACAAAAAATTCAAGTATTTTCCTGAAATACGGGAGCAGTGAGATCGGTCGATAGTTTAGAAGGATATTTGGGTCGAAAGCGGGCTTCTTCAGTATTGGGCTAATTCTGGCTGCTTTACATATTAAGGGAAAGTTAGCCTCTGAAAGAGATTTATTAAGGAGATCAGTCAAGCTTCCACCATGACCGGGGCCAGAATGGAAAATAGTTTGGGGGAGACCTGGTCGGTAGGGGACCCAGACTTTATTTTCAGCCAAACCGACATGGTTGTATCCCTGTCGAATTTTTCAAATTCACTAAGGAGATGGGAAGGCTCACATGGCTGGTGTGTCAGTGCTTCAGGCTGAGTTATAGTTTGAAGGGGGAAATGAACCGTGAATAGCATATATTTTTTCCTTATAGAATACTGAGAGAGCATCTGTCCATTCTTGAGTATTAGGAGTGGATATGGGGTTATTCAAAGTGGTAAACTCTCTTAAGATCTGAAACAACTCTTTGGAGGAATTTTCCGCTTTGTTTATTCGCTCCATAAGAAATGCTCCATTTGACGTCCTTATATCACGCATATAGCCAGTGTGGAGTACTTTGTAGGCTTTTCGGTCAGACGGATCTTTGCTCTTACGCCATTTTTTTCCACAGTTCTAGTTATACATTTAGTCATTCTTAGTTGTTCAGTGAACCAAGGAGCATTTCTGATCTGACGTTTGACATTACACCTAGCTTTGTCAAAATGATGTGCTGCTATACTAGCGCTTATGAGTGGAGCTATCGGATCCATGTGGAAATGTTTGGAAAATGAATATAACGTAATCTTTTTCAGGGACCTACGTTGTATGAACTCCGTTTTGGAGGCCACTTCATTAACAGCTAGCCCATTTAAACACTTTTTGTTTCTAAGCACTATTTTACAGTTTACTCTTTACAAATTCAAATCTCAAGTTCAACTCATTGGATTTTTGTCATTTTAATCTTTTATATTTATAACATCAGTTTCCATTCTCTAACTTGGTGCGGAGTCATTTTGTGGTATGTCTACTGTGTTACTGTTTGAAGTGTGGCACAAAAGCTTTACACATTGCCTCTTAAGTTAGGCCCGACTGCTCTGTGCCAAGCTACCAGAGGGTGAGTAAAGGATCATTTAGGGTGTGTTGTGACTTACCCTGACTAGGATTGTGGTTCCTGCTTAGAGTGCACTGTTTACAAGTAGGGGTGGGCAGAGTTCGCAGAGTTGCACTAATTGAGTGCCACTCCACCCTCGTCTCCTCTCAACATTCAGTGTGAAAGGTTCCTTAAAGGAGCACTGGGATGGGAGAACAGTCGAGGCTGCCAAGGAGAGATCACTGAACGGAGAGGCAGTATTGGAGAGGGGGAGGTGGGGTGAAGATGGCCATTTAGAGAAGGGGGGGCTTTGAGGGCTGTAGATGCATTGCTTGAAAAGAAAGACTGGGCCATGTTTTGGGAAGAGCTAGACTGCAGTGCTTGCATTCACTACAATGTCTGTTCTTCACCCCTTTTTTCCTCTCTAAATCCCTGTTTGAGGCAGAGGGACTGTTCCTGCCTGTGCCCTCGTGACCATGGAGAGCCGGAGACATGCCGACCTTGATATTCACCACCTTTGACCTTACCCGCCCACCGGACACTCACTCCTTCCCCATGCCACCTACCCCTTCTGGGCCCCCGTGATTCACCCAGTCTTAGATCCAATCACATCTCCCAGTGGGCTTTGCCTGTCTGCGTGCGGGTGGATACTCTGTCCATGTGCCAGAAGGGAGGCTTTGATGCTTGATAGCGCCTGGGGACAGCGGTGTGAGCAGCGTTGTGGCGGGCGGTCTGTCACTGACTGACAGGAGCATGACTCTGCCACTGCACGCAGCCTGATGCTCCCACCTTCTCCCTAGGAGAAGTGATGCAAAATACCCCACAAGGACAACTGGGGTTGGAAGTCTCCCCTGAAACTCTGCCAGCAGCCAGTGTCCCTAAGCATCCTAAGATGACGTAATTCCTGCTGCATGTCGGGATTTGATGTTTGTTTCTGGCTGGATCCCATTATTGAAGCTCATCACACAGCCTGTCTAGACTAGGTACAATCCCTCTGCATGTGAGTCGATGTTTGTAGCCGGGGACTGACAGCACCTCAATGAATCAGCACTGAACTCAGCATCAGGAAACAACTAATGCAATTAAAGTGCAACTTGTGTGTTTTCTGTGTCCTCCTTTTTGCCGCAACTCAACACTAACATCCAAAACTTCTGCTTCTTAATTATTTGTGGATGACCCGTAGCTGTTCACTTGCCTATGCTGTCATTGACATTCTTGTTTACGAGGAGGTTGCAATTACGCAACGCTCTACTATCTGATATTTGTTAAAAACAAACATCTTGGGCGGCTAGTGCAAACTCCACTGTACGGCAGAGTTTTTTTTAACAAACTCCACTCTCCAAGCGAAGCAAAGAGTTGGCAAAACTCTGCAAACTGCTGGCAAAGTGGAGTTCATCACCCACCACTAGTTACAAATGAGATGCATCGATCTTTTCCCCACAACAGTGGGGAAGTGTCAATACTGCTCTCGCAGCAGATGATGCGTTGGTTCCGATGCAGCAAACACCTTCCGCCAACATCCAAGGGTCCAGGTTGTGGATGGCACCACTTGGAAGGGCAGATTCACAGGTGTCAGTGTCTAGGTGTAGTAGAAGAATTGAAGGAAGTCTTTTATACCCCTGACACTTCAGATCAGGAGGCAAGCCAGCAAGCCGTTTGAGTCACTCTGGGTTCAATTGATGTAGGTCCAGCCCTTCCCATCCAGGCAGGGGAAAAGCAGGCAACAAGACAGCACAGAAAGGCAGGAGGTCAGCAATGTAGCAGTCCAGCCGAGGGGTAGAACTTTCAGCAGCACAGCAGTTCATCCTCCTGGTAAAGTGGCCATAGGTCCAGAAGCGTACTGAAGTCATGGTGTCAGAGGTCCAATACTTATACCCAGTTGTGCCTTTGAAGTGGGGGAGATTTCAAAGAAGGCTTTGAAATGCACTGAGGTCCTCTCAACTTGCCCTGGCTCCAGACTCACTACAGGGGGTATGCTGCCTTTTGTGTGTGGTCAGGTCACAACCTATTCATGTCTAAGTGTAAGGCTGTGTCCAACTACTCCCTCCCATTTCCCAGGATGGTCCATCAAGTCCCATCTAATCTCCCTGTGTGTGACTATTGAGAGGGAAAACATTATGCTTTTTTAAAAGTGGCATTTTCAGAAATGCTGTTTAAATTCAGACTTCACCATAAGGTGTGATTTTAAGTTGTGTTTTCAGAGACTCCAGATTTGGGGGTCTTATGTCTTCCCAATTGGAAATTACACTTATAAAATGCAATAATGTAATCCCAATGTTATCCTATGGGAGATCCTATGCAGTAGTGAGAAACTCATTTAAAGGGTTTTCACTACCAGGATATGTAAAACTTAAACGTACATGTCCTACTTTTTAAATACATTGCACCCTGCCCTTGAGCTGTCCCAGACCTACCTTAGGGGTGACATATGTATTAAAAGGGAACCTTTGGGCATGGCAAGAGGTTTACCTTGCCAGGTCAACATGACAGTTTAAAATTATTGTCCACACAGGCTCTGCAATGATAGGTCTGAGACATGGTTAAGGGGCTACTTAAATGGGTGGCACAATCAGTGCTACAGGCCCAATAGTAGCATTTAATTTTCAGGCCCTGGGCATATGTATTGCACTTTACTAGGGATTTATAATTACATTACATATGCCAATTGGATATGAACCAATGCTACCATGTTTACAGAAGAGAGTATGTGTACTTTAGCACTGGTTAGCAGTGGTAAAGTGCTCAGAGTCCTAAAGACAACAAAAACAAGGGCAGAAGGAGGAGGAAGACAAAACGTTTGGGGTGACCCTGTCGTAATTTGACGGTGATCGAGTTAGCGTTAAGCTTTGCTACACGTATTTTCCCCTTATCTTGACTATAGTTGTCGGATGCCATTTTGTATGTATCGGCGGCCATTTTAGTTGAATGCGTTGCCTCGTGGTCAGCATGTCCTTTGTCCTTCCTCTGTACCGCTGACCACTCGTGTTTGCCCAGCAACAGGCTATTTTTAGTAGTGGCCAAGCTCTCACATGCGCAGTTTAGATTGACCAGTCATCACTTAGGAATGTTCTGAGCAACTGACCAGTGGTGTTATAGCTCCTCCCATGAGTTGGCTGTGTTCCAAAAATGACCATATACGTACCTAAAACTCTGTAACTGTGTACCGCCTATATTTTTATTACTGTAAAACTGTATAAAAGAAGGACTTACACCGATGTTCGGTGTGATACTTCTTGCATTACCGAAGGGTGCTGTAGGAATGTACCACCACCCCATGGGGTCTTAATAAACTTGTCTTTTGCATTTTCTAGTTTCCGTGCCAACGTTTGTTATGGTGTAGAGGGTATTCTGCGGAGTATGTAGGCCTGAAGAACCGAATACCACAAATTGGCGACCACAAAGGGACTCATCGGCGACTCGGATGCCCGAAGGAGAGGTTGTGACGAAGGATTGGAAACTCGCCATGGACGCGTACGCTGCCACTGAGTGACCCGAGTCTTGGCACCCACGGTGTTTTCTTCCTTTCCTTCTGATCTGACCTTCCAGGTGGCGCCGGTCCTCGACTGAGATCCTGCTCGTTCCAGTTGTTGTACAGTGCCGATTTGGCTGATTTGATCAAAGGCCTTGGCAGTTGGAACCTGAATATCTGAGATTTTGGTAAGCTTGTGATTGGTAAGGTAGTCTGTGGACGCTTACTGTGGTTCTATGAATATGTTTTGAGTTAGCTAACATTTAATCCTATGATTTGAACTATATGTGCAGTGCACTTCACATAGGCAGGCATGTAGAGATATTTCTCTAAATTTGTTTGTGTTTGAACGGCACATTTGTGTGAAGTATAGTAAGTGCCATTTTTGTGGTATCACGTTTCCGTGATACTTTTTGAACATGCCTGTTTTAAGCACACTTCGAGGAATGTGCTGTCTTGGAAATGGTACTACTTATCGATTAAATGAATCTCAGCCGGCTCCCCCAGAGGGGACTCCTAATCGAGAGATGTACATAAAATTTGGCCTTCCCCCTATATTATACAGTAAATTATGGAATAAGTACACCAGATCTGATCCCAAGTTGCAATGGCCACTACATGGGTCGTTTGATTTACGAAAGGTTCAGTTTGTGGAGCAATGTTTGTTTCAGCGCAGGTCTAGGCAAGATATGTTTGATTGTATACGAATGTAGGAGAAAGCAGTGCGTGAATGAATGAAGCGTGAAATAGCCTTGGCGTAAAAAGAACAGTGTAAGGCTGCTCGAGATAAGGCTTTACAGCTGGAGGAGAAGGAGTTGCAGGAAAAGAAAGAGAGGGAGGCATGGGAACGAAATTTGCAAACGAGTGGTCAATTTCCTATTCGGCGTCCGCTTCACCCTGTCCTTACTAATGAAGTTGATGATTTTTCATTACTAGATCGGTGCCCACCTCCGTACGTTTCGCCTACGGCCCCGGACGAGGACGCAGACAATCAGGAGTTCGGGAGTAAGAGTACGAAGTTAAGTGCTGGTGTAGCCGCGGAGTTGCGCAGTTTTGCTCGCAAACTTAATTTGAATAAAATAACTATGTCAGAGATTAAAAATGAAATGAGTAAGTGGTCAGAACGAGAACAGTTGTATTTTTTAAGCGCTCTCGGAGATGAAGTTGTAGAACGATTTCGGAAACATTCGACTGATTTAGAGCCTAAGGATATATCAGTTCATGGTGAGAATATGAGAAAAGGGTTGTTTGTTATTACAGATGCGGATGAATTTTTCCGACGGTTGGTCCACCTACGGGATGAGGCGTCCAGATTGCGGGAAGCACAAAAAGCAGCAGACGTGCCTGCGCCGGGGTCGACGGAGTCATCCAAACAGTGTTCTACATTTGGAACAAATAAGCGTTCTACAGTTCATATTATGCCTATGCGTGAAGCCGCACCTTTGTATGTTCCCCCCAAAGGGCAAGGTACTAGTGATGATAAATTGTCTGGGGATGCGAAAGGGTATTTCATATATAATTGGGTGTATACGCCTTGGAATAGGGCAGATGTTATGGCATTGAAAAATGCTTTACCTGATCCCCTTAAAAATCTGGCTTCTTTCTATGAAGGAGTGGAGGGGGCTATTTCTTCATGTGTTATGACGTTAGTTGATATCGATCTTTTCTTTGGGTTAATACTGCCCCCTGATATGTGGAGAGCGATTCGTAAGTTTGACGATCAAGCGATTTTGGGAGCAGATTGGAAAGCTATAGCCCAAGCTGATTTAGATAGGGAGCCTGCATGTAAGCCTTGTCAATTAATTCTAGATCTCCCGACAGCTATTTTGAATAAATTAAAAATGCTTGTTCCCCCTAAAAAGATTGATTGGACTATGTTAACCTCTTGCAAACAGAAACAGGACGAGTCAGTATCTGACTTCTTTTCACGTTTCGAAGAAGCGTTTCATGACTACAGCGGGCAATTATTAACGGATGATACGGGTAGGCATTTGTTTGTTGATAAGTATGTGGCTAATCTCCTGCCGGAGATTGCAAAATGATTGAAGGCTAGTGAGAGTTCCTGGACCACGGCGACCCCTGCGTCCGTGTTAACTATGGCTCAGTATTATGAGCGACAGGAATTAGAGGCTAAAGAAAGTACTGATAAGAAGGCAAAGGAGCTAAAGACAAAGGTAATGTTGGCTCAGGTTCGTGCTACGCAGCCAAGAGGGAACGATAGAGGCAGGCGAGGAGGGTATGGTACGTCTTATGGTCGTACGGACATTGCTGAGGATCAATGCGCATACTGTAAAGAGTTTGGGCATTGGGCTGAAGATTGTCCGGTGCTTCGTGAGCAACGTAATCAGCGTGGTCGAGGAGGTGGAAGGACACGGAATAGTTATTCGGGAGCGAGAGGTGGAGCAAGTGATTGTGGTAGGTTTGAGGCGAGGGGTCGTGGTCAAGATGGTCGTAATACTTTTGATCGACGGAATCAGTACCAGATATCGGAGGGTGAGAATGTGGAGTCTCAGGATTATGTGCACGCATAGGATTACGTAGGATGGGGTGTGGAATCGGTTGAAGTGCCAGTTGACCAAAGAGGTCCATACGTATCAGCGGGCGTTTTGGGTTCTACTGATCAATTTCTGGTTGATACAGGAGCCACTCGTAGTGCTCTGTCTAAAAACTTGGTTCCAAGGGCTCCCCTGTCTGGCGAAACGATTACGTGCATAGGGTTCGATGGAACATCCTCTCCAAGCCCATTGTCACAACCTCTTACATTTTACATTGACAGATTTTTTGGCCCGGGCCCATTCTTATTGTCGCCGAATACCCCAGACAATATTATGGGCATAGATTTGCTTAAATATTTTCGAGCAACAATACGCTGCGCTCCTGAAGGAGTGAGGGTTATTTTGAATGACAATTATCCGGATGTAGGAAGACTATGTACTATGCAAGAAATTGAAGCATTAGCCTCTCTCCCACACACGTTATGGGCTACATCAGACACGGATGTGGGACAGATGCTCATTCCGCCTATTCGAATAACTGTTAAGGAGGGAGTGTCTTTGCCACGTGTACCCCAGTATAAAATATCTAGGGAAGGTGAAATTGCCCTAACGCACATTGTTCAGGATTTGATTATTGCAGGAGTAGTGGAGGAAGTTCCCTACAATGTCTGTAACAGCCCGATTCTTCCGATCCTAAAGAAAGACACTGATGACAAAGTCTATCGATTTATTATTGATTTGAGGGAAATCAACAAAATTGTAGTGCCCCAGTACCCGGTGGTGTCTGATATTACCACCTTACTTACTTTGGTCCCCCCCACTGCTACCATGTTTTCTGTAATTGATCTTAAAAATGCCTTCTTTTCCATTCCCATCCATCCCGATAGCAGATATCTATTTGGCTTCACGTTAAATAATAAGTCGTCTAGATTTTGTCGAGTTCCTCAAGGCTATACAGAAAGTCGTAGCATCTATAGTCAGGCTTTAAAAAGACAGTTTGATTCTTTTGATTTGCAGTCTGGAGTAGCTCTTATCCAGTATTTTGATGATATCTTACTGGCTGCATATACATATGCACAGTGTGAGGAGAGTACTCTTGCTTTGCTCTCCTTTCTTGCTCAGAACAATCACAAAGTGTCTAGGAAAAAATTACAATATTGTAGACCAAAGGTGACCTACCCCGGTCATCTTTTGTCTAAGGAGGGACGTGCATTAACATCCGATCGAATTCAAGCAATTTTAGATACACCAGTCCCTCGTACTCAGAGAGATGTACGTGCCTTCATAGGTTTAACGTCCTTTTGTAGACATTGGATAATGGGGTTCTCGCACATTACAAAACCTTTGTTAGCATTATTGTCCAAATCTACACCAATGCCCCTTGAATGGACAGATGAATGTCAGACTGCTTTTGAACAATTGAGACAAGCCCTTTGTTCTGCACCAGTGTTAGGTACACCAGATTATACAAAGATTTTCACGTTGTACGTACACGAGAAAGATGGGTGTGCATTGTCGGTGTTAGTGCAGACACATGGGGATAAGCAGAGGCCCTGCGCGTATTTTTCGGCAATACTTGATCCTGTGGCACGAGGATTACCTGGGTGCTTTCGAGCAGTTGCAGCAACAGCAGTGGCTATACGGCAGAGTGAGGGAATAGTTTTGTCACACAAATTGTTGGTATTAGTTCCCCATGCGGTAGATGCTTTGTTAAATCAAACGAAGACTCAGTATCTCACGAGTGCACGTTTAACAGGACATGAGCTCACACTGTTGGCGCCACACATCACACTAAAGAGATGTGCTATCCTGAACCCTGCCACTTTATTGCCATATCCGGTTGCTGAGGGCCAGGTGGAAGAACACCATGATTGTGTTTTCCTGACTGAAGAACAAACAAAGGGTTGTGTCGACTTACAGGATACGCCACTTCCAGATGTGGATGGGGAACTGTGGGTTGATGGATCGTGTTTAAGGCTGCTAGATGGCACAACTTCTGCAGCATATGCGATCACGACACTTGAGACAGTGGTAGAAACAGCACGAATACCACAGAAATCGGCCCAAGCAGCGGAGCTAATAGCCTTGACAAGAGCCTGCGAATTGAGTGATGGCTTATGTGTGAACATCTACACAGACAGCCGGTACGCCTTCGGAGTAGCGCATGATTTTGGCCTACTCTGGAGAGAGCATGGGTTTTTGACTTCGCATGGAGTACACATTATGCATGGAGAACTAGTGCGTGATCTTTTGAATGCGTTACTTTGTCCAAAGAAGGTGGCGATAATCAAATGCAGCGCTCACAAAAAGGTCACTGACAAAGTGGGACAAGGTAACGCTTTTGCAGACAGTATAGCAAGACCAACGGCTATGTTACGAAATGACTCACCAATGTATGTGGTGAAATCACAGGCTGAGCGATGGCATGATGCTAGAGAGGAGATACTAGACATTCAGAAATCAGCGTCTGAAGCAGAAATTGCAACATGGGCAGCTGAGGGAGTGCTGGATGATGAGGGTTGCTGGCGAAGCAAAGATATGGAGAGATGGAAATTGCCTGCAGCTTACTTGCAAGCGGTGGTCCAAATGACACATGAATTGGCACATGTTGGAGCTCTTGCAATTACTCGATTGCTAACACGAGTTTGGGAGCATCCTGAGATTGCCAATACGGCCAAGAGAGTAGTGCAGACCTGTCTAATATACTTACAGCACAATCCTGCAAAAGGGACGCATACCCCGAAAGGAGGGTTTGTTCCACCTACTGCACCGTTTGAAGTACTGCAAATGGATTACATCTAGCTTGAGCGTTGTAATAACCTTAAGTATGTCTTAGTGGTGGTGTGTGCTTTCAGTAAATGGATTGAGGCCTTCCCCACGAAGGATAATACAGCGTTGACAACAGCTAAGGTTTTGCTCAAAGAGTACTTCCCTAGATACGGAGTTTGTAAATTTTTGTGGAGCCATGATGGTCCTCATTTTGTTGGGAAAATTGTGGAATACGTGATGAAGATATTGGGAATTCAGCAGAAATTTCATGCTGTGTTCCATCCTCAGTCAGCAGGTCTCGTTGAACGGTATAATGCTACTTTGAAATTGAAGCTAGCAAAGATTGTGGCATCCACGTCTTTGAAATGGCCGGATGCCCTGCCGTTGGCATTACTATCTATCAGATCAGTGCCCCATTCCTGAACTGGCCTCACACCTTATGAAGTGGTGTTTGGAAGGCCTATGAATATCTGGGGAGTTCCTAAGCCTTGATTGTTACATGATGTGCCTTGTATAATGATGAACGATTATTTGGCACGATTAACAAATGATTTACTTTCCATTCATCAACAGGTTTGAGAAGCGCTCCCTGACAACTCTATTGGAGAGGCTCATAATCTTCGTCCTGGGGATCATGTCATGATCCGCTCCTTCGAGAGGACAAGCAGCTTGGAACCAAGGTGGCGTGGCCCCGAGCAGGTATTGCTTGCAACTCGTACAGCTGTGCGAGTCACCAACAGGAAGCGGTGGGTGCACTCCCCTCACTGCCGCCGTGTCTCTCCGGATCTGGTGAACCCAACTGTGCTGTCTGGTTATCGAGACATCTTGGACGAGGAGAAGAGCCCATCTGTAACGTCTGCCGAATCGGAGGGAGCCTTCCCGGACCACACTGTTTCTGGAAGAGAGAGATACAACCTACGACCACGATAAGCAGTTGTTTTTTTTTTGTGCGAGACTGGTTGAGTTACCGCTCTGGGGTTTGTGAAACGGAAGCCGGGAATATCAAGGGGGGGGATCTGTTCTGCCAAGTGTAGTGACACCCGTCTTGAATCTCGGAGAAGAAATCAACGGCTACCTCGGAGCTCAGCACTCATATTTTTATTTTTTAGTTGTGTTTTTTGAGACATTTTGAACTTTGAAATATGGCATCCTCTGCAGCACGAGACAAGAGAATTCTTGGTGCAATACTATTTGTTCTGACAATTGTTGTGATAGCTGTGATAGCTTGGGTAGTAGAACTCGTGGTGCCGGTACGAAAACATTTATTGCCAACTACCCCGATTCCATCTGAACATTTCCATTTTACTCTGCCTTATCAAGAAGAGCGACACCGACAAACTTATTTGAACAACAGTTTTATTCCGATTCTGCATCACACCCACAATATGACTAACACTTCGAACTGCTGGGTATGTGGGATGTTGTCTGGACATCAAAAGAAAGGGGGCACACCACTTATCCCACTCCCGTGTTCCCCTAATGGCTCTTGCAATGCCTGGTACACACTCCTATTCACTTTGCGATGGCCAACGAAAGGGGGGCTGCTTTTCCGACTCAACAAAATATGCTACGATGATTGAGATGGTTATCCGCAAGCTGAAGGAACTAAGTTTGAATGGGAGGAGTACTGCCCCGACAATGTGTCAGCACCACGAGTTTATAACAATCAAAGAATTGTAAATATGTCCAGTTCACATGTAATTACTGTTATCGATACCAAAGCTGATCTCTGTGTTCGTAATAAAGGTACAATCCCAGTCAGCAGAAGTGAATGTAACACCACTCTTACCTTTGACACTCCAAATGGCATATCATCTGTGGCCTCCCGAAATACGTACTTTATATGTGAAATAAAGGCTATCATTGTCTCCCAATAGGATGGTTAGGAACATGTTATATATCTTTTGTATTACCACCTGTGTTTATTGCCCCACCTATGTATCATAACAATTATATCCTTTATCACGACTTCATATTGAATAGGGTAAAGAGAGCATTAGTCCTTGAAGATATAGACCAAACTGACACTGCGTTGCAACAATATGTCGATTTTAATTTGGGTCTCTTTTCATTTGTTGGAGCTGCTTTGAATAGTCGAAAAATAAGACGGTTAACTCGTGTTGTAGAAGCTGTTGCTAATGATACTGCTTTTGCTCTAGGAAACTAAACAGAGGAACTTCAGATTACCAGAATTGTAACGCTCCAAAACAGGATGGTATTAGATGTAGTATTAGATGATCGTGGAGGAGCATGCCGCATTATCGGAAGTAGTTGTTGTGTATACGTGCCAGATAATTCACCTTCTGTGTATGATGCCATATCCAAATTACATTAAATTGCTGCTGAGATACATCCTGATAATGGTACATGGACATTTTCGGGGTGTTTTTTTTCAATTCTTAGTACCTGGGGTTGGAAGTTGCTGACGATTCTATGTGTAATAATTGGGATATTATTCTTTTTATGCCTTTGTATCCAGTGTGGCCCTGTATTATGCTCCATGTGCCATTCTGCTTGTATTACATCCAAACGAGCATTTGCTAAACATAATATATGATTCATAAAGAAGTAGCATAAATCATGTCTATTGATATTGAAGATGAGTACCCCGATAACGTCCACTATGAGGTAGCATCAGCTAAACGCTAAAAGGGTTGTCTGTCGTAATTTGACGGTGATCGAGTTAGCGTTAAGCTTTGCTACACGTATTTTCCCCTTATCTTGACTATAGTTGTCAGACACCATTTTGTATGTATCGGTGGCCATTTTAGTTGAATGAGTTGCCTCGTGGTCAGCATGTCCTTTGTCCTTCCTCTGTACCGCTGACCACTCGTGTTTGCCCAGCAACAGGCTATTTTTAGTAGTGGTCAAGCTCTCACATGCGCAGTCATCACTTAGGAATGTTCTGAGCAACTGACCAGTGGTGTTAAAACTCCTCCCATGAGTTGGCTGTGTTCCAAAAATGACCATATACGTACCTAAAACTCTGTAACTGTGTACCGCCTATATTTTTATTACTGTAAAACTGTATAAAAGAAGGACTTACACCGATGTTCGGTGTGATACTTCTTGCATTACCGAAGGGTGCTGTAGGAATGTACCACCACCCCAAAGGGGTCTTAATAAACTTGTCTTTTGCATCATCTAGTTCCCGTGCCAACGTTTGTGATGGTGTAGAGGGTACTCTGTGGAGTATGTAGGCCTGGAGAACCCAATAGCACAACCCCTCAGAGAGGACCATTTTCCATAAGTTAATAACGTAAAACCTTCTGATTTGTTTGTTGTAGGAAACTGAATTATTATTTGGAGTGGGTGACTGACCACCTCAAGGAATAGTCACAACTCTTGTCAGGGTGAACCTTTAAAGTCACTAAATTAAGCTGAATTTGCCCTCTGGTGGATATGCACAGAGTGACAGGCTTAACTTAAGGCAAAATACCAAGGACTTAAATAATGTCAGTAATAAAGACAAAATAATAAGCAATACAATCCCAAACCAAATCAGAAGAATAGAAAAAAATGAAAAGAATAGGAACAATATAATAAACACAATGACAACAGAGCAACAAAACTCCAATAAACTCAAGAAGAGATTTTGAAGTGTCAATGTTGGTCAATGGAAACGGTAGACCATAACATAGATGCGCTTTGAGGCTGTCCACGATGGGGCGCAGGTCAGATACCAAGTAGATTGGGTCCGGGAAAAAGCTGGAAGTCAAAACATTTGCTAAAAAACATCAAAATTCTAAAACATAAAAAAGTTGTCATTTTTTAAAGAAAAAGTTGTCTCGCTTAGGGACAACTCTGAAAGCTGTTGAGGCTTTTGTTTGAAAACCATTGTAAGTCACAAAACAGAAAGGTATTTTGCAATTTTTTGGGAGAAATGCTGGAGCCCTTTATTATGTTATGCTTTACTTGTCAATGTAATGGTCAATTATAGGCTCACTGGGGGATCACTGTGGGGCAATTAATGGAGAAAAACGGCAATCCTGACAGTCACTGTTAGCGTTGCTAGCGTGAGGGGTTCAAGCCAGAATAAATTGTGTGGTTTATAGACTTAACATTTGCTCACCACCAGGTACCGTTGCATCCCAGTAGTAAACATCTCACTGCGTTTATAACCCCCATTGGATATTTCCAATTTAAGAGAGTAAAGTTTGGGTTGGCTTTGATGCCTCCATGTCCGAACATCTCATGTGCAGGTTGTTTCAGGGCAGAAAGAACATCATTTTCTTTCAAGATGAAATTTTGATCATGGGGAAGGATAAGATAGAACTTGCGATGGAATTGAATGGGGTTTTAAGAACATTGGAGCAGTTTTGTTTGACTACCAAGGAGACCAAATGCAGGTTTGCAGCACACACAGTTACCTATCTTCGGCATTAGATTAGAGCATGTGGTATTAGACCTAGGTCTGAATTGGTTGATGCCATAAGGAAAGCCCCTGGTCCACAGAATAACTATGAGGTAAGCTCATTTTTAGGGCTAGCATAGTCTTACTCTAAATTTGTACCTAACTTTTCAGGAACATTTTTACATATCATGTCAAAGTTCAAAAAGGATTTAAACTTTTATGGACTGAGGTTTGCCAAAGTATTTTTTAAAGCATTAGGTAGAAAATTTGCTCTGCTCCAGTGCTCCAACGATTTGATCCTAGTTACAAGAACTTTATCATTATTGGTGCTGGTAATAAGGGGTTAGGAGTGGCTTTGTTGCATTAGCAGGAGGCCGGAATGGAGTGTATTGTTGCCTTTGCAGATAGAGAATTATCCCCAATGGGATTATTAAAAGTGAGAGATTGGCTTGTGTGCAGGGGTTAAAGCATTTTTTACAGTTTGTATGGGACACCAAGGAAGTTAGTTGTTTGTAGTGACCACAAACCTCTTTTTTTTACCTCATATAGCAATACTTTGGAGTTGGAGGTGTCGTGCCCGTTTCTCTTTCTATTCCGACCTTCTGGGGCTTCTCCTGAGTAAGCGCAACATGTGCGTGAAGAGTATCTTCTTCCCCTTTGTACTTGAGCCCCTTTTTGTCCGCTTCTAGTGAAATTCGGTTTTAGGTTCAGCTAGTCATTATGACTACTCCTTCAAGTTCCCACTTGAATACTTTTATTGCATTGCATAATCATAGTATCATACAATGCATTTCACCATCTTTAATTTGTGAGATTATAGTTTTCCCAGATGTTCCAGAATGTATTTGTCTTTCCCCTATGCCCAATCCTGTTTATGTATTTCTTGTATGGACGCCACCCACTCTTTAAGTGTTGGAGGTAAATATTTTACCCACTTAATACAGATCAGGACAGCAGATTTTTTAAGCAGGTTACCGCTACCCATTGGTGCAGAGACAAGTAATGATTGGGATGAATGCTTAGTGGCGATGGTGTCTGTGGAGGAATTGAAGAGCACTGGGCTGGATGAATGGTTCAGTTCTCTTGCTCGGTATAGTATTTGGTCAATGGTAATAAAGCAAATAAAAAAATGTGGCCAGAGGTGGCAAACTAATTCCGCCCAAGATTTTCATGGAATAAGTGGTTAATTTGTGTCATGAGTGACACCTGGGCATTGTGAAACCAAGAGTAGAGTCAAACCAGCTCACTTGTGGCCAGGTGTAGACAAGGATATTGAAAGGGTAGTAATGGATTTTGTCAAGTGTACAAATTCTGACAAGTCTCATTATGCTTAAGCCACTTCTTGCAGGTATGTGTGTCCCTGTAGACACACTATCCGTCAGCCTGCTGACCATTGGAGTCCTGATCTGTTTCCTGGATACAAGGGGGGGCAAGTCCAGTCCTTTAGAGTTGTCCACAGGTCACATAAAGGGTACAGGACGGGAATATTGTCTGAAAAATATCGACTTACCTAAATATCGCTGCAAAAATATCTACAGGAAGAAATATCGATGACAAAAATATAGTCTGACCAGAATATCGACAGACAGGTAAGTAATATCGTTAACATTAATATAGTTGTAATAAATATTGTTTACAAAAACATAGTTTACAATAATATCGTTATTTAAATAATTATAAGTAAGTAGTGTTTTTAATGAGTATTTGTAGTCAAAGTAGTATTTTTAGTAGTATATTATTAGTTAATAATGTATTTTAAGTTGAATTTAGTATTAATAGTTCCGTAGCGGGTTGTGGGTTTATAGGGGAGTAGGGTGGGAAGTAATTTAAATATAATGAAATAATAGATTAATTAATGTTTTACATGAATATAAATATAGTAATAAATAGTAGTTAATTAATTTCAATTATTTAATTGATTAATAATTATGTAATTAATTATGTTAATTTTGTAATTAATTATGTTAATTTTGTAATTAATTTTAGGTGTGTGTACAGGAATTTTTTAGTGAAAATGTAGTAAATTAATTACAATGTAATTGATTAATTATTTAATTAATGATTAAAAAAAATAATATTTGTTATTTTATAAATGATAAAATATATTTAGTAATTTTTACCCCTACGCGATCCAACGCTTTCCCTACTGTTGCACCCCTGAAGTGGGAATAGTAATTTTTACCCCTACGCTATCCAACGCTTTCCCTACTGTTGCACCCCCTGGAGTGGGAATAGTAATTTTTACCCCTACGCTATCCAACGCTTTCCCTACTGTTGCACCCCCTGGAGTGGGAATAGTAATTTTTACCCCTACGCTATCCAACGCTTTCCCTACTGTGGCACCCCCTGGAGTGGGAATAGTAATTTTTACCCCTACGCTATCCAACGCTTTCCCTACTGTTGCACCCCCTGGAGTGGGAATAGTAATTGTTACCCCTACGCTATCCAACGCTTTCCTTACTGTTGCAACCTCTGGAGTGGGAATAGTAATTTTTACCCCTATGCTATCCAACGCTTTCCCTACTGTTGCACCCTCTGGAGTGGGAATAGTAATTTTTACCCCTACGCTATCCAACGCTTTCCCTACTGTTGCAACCTCTGGAGTGGGAATAGTAATTTTTACTCCTACGCTATCAAATGTTGTAATTAGTAATATATTGTATATTTTAATTATATGTATGTATTATTGTTGTTATATAAAGTAATGTGTTAAATAAATTTATATGTCCACATTTATTAAGTTTATAATTAAAAAGTGTAATAATTTTGTTTTAAATAGTTAAAAAATAAAAGTAATGTAATGTATTTTGTTAATAGTACTTATATTTATTTATTATTTAAAGTAATTTTAATTATTTTAAAAAGTCGATATTTTTTACATCTATGTTAATTACAACGATATTTAGGAGTCGATATTTATGTACTTACCTGTTTAAGTATAGGGTGTCGATATTTTTGTAAACGATATTTTTACAACTATATTTATGTCAGCTATATTTTTGTAATCAATATTTTAACACCCTACCCACATAAAGCATGGCCACAGAAAGCATGGCCACCCTGCTGTTCTTAAGCATGTCAAGAAAGTGTTCTGCCTAGGTGCCTTAGGGTGCCCTATGTATGCCTGGCACTAACTAGTGGGTCTGCAGGGGTCTGGACTATGATAATCCCTAGTGTCCTCCCACATCTAAGAGTAAAATATAATTTGAATCACGCAATTTACACACAATAACCTCAGGGGAATATTTATGAATTTTGTGGTGCAGGGCAGCACAGCAAGTCATCTTGAAGCACAACCCTGCATCACGGTAAAGGGCAGTAATGCCTTGTATTTATCCAATATGGTAATTTCTGGCCTCTTCCTAGCACTGGTTCCGTTTTTCCAGCCTAGTGCCAACCCAGGCACTCTTGAATTATGATGAAAGGGTGCCAGTGTTGTAGGCAGGATTGCTTTTGACAATCCTGAGAGGTATTTTCATCTTTCTATGTGTACAGCACAAGGAGGAATTAAGATATTTCTCCCTGTTACTTTTGACCCCTGGCGGCATTTCTTTTTGGAGCATTCCCAGGTTTAGAAAGGGTTGTAAATTTGGGAGTGTGTCAAAAACCATGGGAGTTGCATGAGAACACCCATGCAAATCCCATGGAATGCCTACCCAGGGCAGAGTAACGCATACAGCAATTTACGCTGCATTGTTTTACTCCAGATTTTTGGAGCCCTGCAAAATGGCATGGCTTTGCTTCAAAATCTGACTTAAGGTTTGTGTTGCGACACAAACCTGGTCAAAAATATGGCCCTACAGAGACAGAAGTCTAATAGCACAAAAAACAGAATCCTTCATCAAACAGACAGGGTATACACAAGAATTGTCCTGTTATCCAATTTTCTCCCTTTCAAGTGACATGTGATTCAACAGACATGTCAGGAAGGAGTTTACACTGTGGTGTCAACAGAATACCCACAGACCCCACCTTGTATATTGTATTGCATTCAGAGAAGTCATCTCTCCTCATTCAGAACAGCCTATAATGTGCACCTGGTAAGAATTTCACAACTAGTTTACACCTCCTCCCCACCTGAGCACAGGCTGGGAGTTGCTAGAGTCAGAGTAAATGCAAAGAAGCCCTAGGAAAATCAGGTAGGGAAAACATAACTTACATTCCTTAATATTTTAAATCTGAATTCATCTTAGAATTGGCTTTGTAATACCTACTAAAAAATAGTTGTTCGAGGGGGCTGTTCTAGCTGCCCATGGAGTAAGACATTTGCTCAGGGGTCTCCATGCCACATCTACCTTTTATAGCTAATTATTTGGCACTGCAGCAATGGAGAGCCCCTCTAGAGGATCCTTTAGGCATTGGACAGACTAGGGCATAGGCTGCATGACATCTCTTAAGCCACCGAGCCTGGTGGGAGTCAGCTAACTTTGTGTCGCTCAGAGCCGAGACTGCAGCCACCATCTTGAGTTGCCCAGAGATCCTTGGCATTGGGGACTGCGTATGCAGTTCTCCCCTGGAGGCTTGCAAACAGTTCGAAAGAGGCCTGCACCAAGAGTTGGTGTTGCTGTGAGGGCACTGTTGGTTGAAGAGCAAAAGCCGGGCTCGCCCTTTAAGCCCAACCAACGAGGAGGATCGCCCGAGGATGACCTGGAGACCACCGTCTTGGGAGACTCTGTAGGCCAGACGGAGAACTAGCTGTGCTGCGGTCCAGCCACCTATCGGCATGGAGTGGCAGACTGCGGCTCATGCAACAAGAAACACAGCGGAGTAGCGCATGGCTGCGGTGAGTGGTTTTCGTCCCCCCCTCCAAGACTTCAGCAGATGCCTGCCAATTTAAAGTATGTAACTCCAGGGCTTGAAATTGACAGATTACTCCATGGCTGATGCACGCATTGCACCAGACCACCTGAGGGGAGAAGCCAAACCTATGCGGAAGGCAGGGGCATCCCGGCTAACACCTGCTATTCACACGTACATCGCTCTTTATCCCTAAATAGATCACCTATTTCTCAACCTTCATGTTGTTATTCATACAAAATATTTCAATATCGCATTTCTCCCTTGCATTTCCTTTTCCTAGGGTATTGTTTGGAAGGGAATGGTGGGTCTATTAACACAACATATCACTATCACTATATTCAGTTGTTGCGCACCAAATTATCTAGAATATCATTGACACTATATCCAGTTGTTGTGGGCCTAAAATCTAGGATTCAAGAAGCTTTAATGAGCTAAGAGACCTCATCTGTTCTTAATTGCTAGTGTGATACAGTCCTAATCCCACCATTGTCAGATTGTTTGGAAATTTCTAAGTATGGCGGTATCTAATGGTTGAATTGACACTCTCACACTCTTCTCAGGTGTTTCACCTATTTTTTAGAACTAGAAAGTTAAGTCTAAAAAAGGTTCCCAGTGGATAAGATGGGCGTTCTATCTACATAGGTACTATCTACTGCGATATATACTGGTAGAGTTTAGTCTTACCTATTTGGGTTGGTAATGTAAAATCTTCGATAAATGTAGAGATTAGATCTATGCCGCATCAGGAGGGTCTTTTACCATGTAGTTTTGGCAGATGCCGTTCATTAAAAAGATGTTTATTCTTGCATCTGCAAGAACAAGGGAATTTTTTGAGCTGTATGCTTTATCTAGTTACATTGTACTAGTTTGAAAAATAACACATTTGTTATAAGCGAAACAATCCTGGTATAGTTAAACGGAGTGTTTGATTGATTCAGATGCTTCGTCCATCACCACCCCCTTTTGTACCGCTTTTGGCCGCCATAAGTGTGGCAGTGTATGCTCAGACGTGAGTCCCTTGCTCACTTTGCCACTGGATTCAAGCAAGCCGGGCTGAATACGGCTGGAATGCCAGAAACCGGTCCTCGGAAGCTTGTTTCCGGTCCAGGGAAGACATGGCTTGGCAATTTGGGTTGGACTGTTCCCATAAGGCACAGGGTCAGACTGATTTGCATATAGCCATTTCTGAACTGGGGTGGCAGAGTGGGCTAAAGAACAGTGATGGATTAAACCCAGATCATTTGACTGGGTGTGAGTGTTTGATTGATTCAGATGCTCCGTCCATCACCACCCCCCTTTGTACTGCTTTTGGTCACCATAAGTGTGGCAGGATATGCTCAAACGTGAGTCCCTTGCTCACTTTGCCACTGGATTCAAGCAAGCCGGGCTGAAGACGGCTGGTATGCCAGAAACCGGTCCTCTGAAGCTTGGTTTCGGTCCAGGGAAGTGAGGAAATATAAATTTTATGGTCAAGTTGTGTTCCCTAGCGAGTACCCCACCGTCTCCATGTACAAGTTAAAGTGCATGTAACTTCCCTCCTGTACCAGCTATGAAGACGCAAATACATTTGCGTCCAACGTTAACATGTCCTCTTTCAGACCCACCATGAATGGGTTGAGTGGTCCGTTCCTAAGTATGCTATGCCAACGTCTTCTTGTAGTGTACTCCTACGTTTTCCAGCTCTAGCTGAGTAGGCCTCTGAATTTCTGCCACCTAGCCTCTTCTCTGGCTTCTGACTCAAAGGGCCTCAGCCCAAGCTGCCCCTGTACCCGTGAACTCTGACTTACTTTCAGCGCGGCCCTTCGCGCTTAGCTCAGCCTGCTGCCTGCCAAGATTGACTATAACCTTCGAGTTATCTGCTCCGTTCTCTGAAAATACATTCCTGCCTGCTAGCTTCAGTAAACATCCTTCTTCAGCTGCAGAGCCAAAGGGCCGACCTGTCTCCATGCAAGCAATTCATAGCTTCTGTTGCCATGCTCCCCTGGAAGGCCCCGTGCCCCCACGCTTCTCATGCAGACACTCAGGCGCTTATACACGCACTTACAGTCAGTATAGAATAGCTTCTGCCCCAGAGACCTTTCCGCCCAGATAGCTTAGTTCCTAAACATCAGATATCAGATATGATAGAAGCACAAGTTGATCTGACATGCCAGACTTCTGTCTCTTTTCGTCAGTTCAAATGTCAAGTCCCCAGCACCCTCCGACTCCATGTCATGCACACGTCATGCAGCTGCGCGCGCATCCAAGCTTATGATTTCTGCTGACATTGCAACATTTCTGTTAGTGCCACCCCTTCTGTGACACTTACTTGTGACGTTTCGAGAACACACCTCTAGTTCACGCCTCTTGATTACGCACATGTACCACGTGTATACTGTTATCTTGTCTTCTCTCAGCTGTTACGCCTTCTATACTGTTTCCAATGGTGTAAAATAAGTATATAAGCTATGTACTGTTAATAAAATGTAGCGCTCTATCCCTTCTGACACCCTGTGTGGTGTTCAGAACATGATATCCTGGTCTTGACCATTCCTTTTTAAGGAATAAAACCCCTAAGAACTCTAGCACCACGGACTCTGTTTTCTTTCATTTCCGATTGAGTTATTATTGATTAAGTACTTACCTGCATAGAAATTAAGAGTAAATTATTTATTTACATCATTTTGGCGCCCGAACAGGGACTTCTCCCCCACCTCACGCGCCGGTTGGTGCGTTGCAACCTATGTCCCCTGCCGTCAGTTAGCCGGAACATACGCGTACCGGCAGGATTTCCTGCATCTCCCTCTGACCCACGGAGGTGACGAAGACTGCGATCAGTACCCAGACGAGGCGGTGAGGAGTGCGGAGGATCCCGACCAGAGCCTAGCCGAAAGAAGCAAGGTCTGAGGTGTCAAGAGGCCCACCAGTTTTCCGAAGTTTTCCGAAGTTTTCCGAAGTTTTCCGAAGTTTTCCGAAGTATCGAGTCGAGTCCAGTCGAGTTTTTCCGAGGCCTTCTGTTTCCGTACTTCCCGGTGAGTACCATTGCTGGGACGTATCTAGACGGGTTTGGGTACACAAGTCCGGTCTGCACTGTTTTTAGGCAGTGTATCTGTGCTGTTTAGCAGTACATCAGTTTTCAAGTTCTTGCACTGTTTTTAGGCAGTGTATCTGTGCTGTTTAGCAGTACATCCGATGTAGGGGGTAGTTATATATGTTACAAATGTCTTTTTTTGTGATTAATGTTGTGGCATGAATGAGACCGTTTTATGTGTATTATTGTGTTTTCTGTACAAATAGCCGTATTCAGTAGTAAGTAGTAAGGATTGACCATTCAGTAATAAGTAAGCAAAATGCCGTTTTTCAACAAGTTAAAGCAGATAGGAACTAGGAAAGGGATACTAGAGGAAGAAATTCCTATCCCTCCTAGGGACACTCCAGGCAACTTTATGTATAATAAGCATGGCATAGATGCCATATTGTATCTAGAATTATGGGCCGAGTACACTAAACATCTAGACGAGAGGCACAGATGGCCCGTTACCGGAACATGGGATGCCGAGTGCATCATGAAGGTAGAAGAAGCATTATGGAAAAAGAAAGCCAGGCAATCTCAGAAGGACGCCATAGAATTTTGGCGTAAGGAAGCACATAAGCGTGCTGAAAGAACACTCCGTAGAGAAGATAGACTGAAAGAATCAGAAAAAGCTCAAGAAAACGAACTAGTTACCGAGGGGATCCGAGTAAAAACAGAACAAATAGATCGAATCCGAAATAGCCAAGTAAACGGCATGTATCTTATGGCCGAGGGTACACCTGAGGCCATGTCAGAAATACCGAAAAATCTACCACCACCATTAGTTCCAACTAAAGTAATGCATAAAACTACTAAAGATATATTCCTAAATTCTTATCTAGAGGATGTAGCTCCCGCTTATACCAATCTGCCTGTTCGTGCCCTGCCTACTGACAGGGACGGAGGTGGCACTCCGCCCCCAGGTCATGTTCCTCCGGTACCGCAACAGACTTCTCCTGCTCCGCCAGCCCCGCCACTTCCCGTACTCAAAACTGACCTACCGCAACCACGTTTGCCTGATCCACCTAAACGACAAATCCAAGTTCAGATACAGACTCCACAGGGAGATAATGCACAAGCTTCCGTTTCAGGAGGTGCGACTGCGGGTCCTCAGACCCCGCCACCAACTCACAGATTCAATCTCAGAGGTATGCAGAGTCCTCTCACGTACAGGTCTCCCCACTCCTCTAATTCATCTCGCCTTGACGCATTAAAAGAAAACATTTCAGTTTGCAGATATGATCCAGTACCCGGAAAAGACGATTTAATGATATTGGCATCATTACGGTTAAGATCTGCTACTGATAACTTGCTATGCTATGTAGGAATGAAGGAGCGTCTAGATAGAATATATGAGTTTGTTCAGACAGGGAAAGACCCTGACAGTATTAAGGATGCCATGGAGAAACAGAAAGTTGACATGCAAGCACAGATATTGCGATTTTTCATAAATTGCCTAATAAGAGAACGAGATAGGCCCGGAACAGATCAGAGTGAATTAGATGCATTGAGCAAGTGGGGTCAAAATATAGCTGAGGGAAAACACGACAAGGGGACTTGCATAGCCTCTATGTACAAGAAGATTAGGAAAGCAGTGATAGCAGTACACCAGAAAGAGAAAGAAAAGGTTTCCTCCGAGGAGGAAGAAGAACAGGAAGAACCCGAAAGAAATGTAGGTACTATAGCGTATGTAGGTAAGGGAAATTACCTTAGGAAGGGCATCCGTCCAGAGAGTAAGAGAGTTTTTCTCTCTGCTTTAACAAATCCGAATTCTTCTGAACATCAGTTTCAGGAGACAGATAAAAGGCTTCGAGATCGAGTAGGGTACCACGTACTCAATTCTATGGATGAACAAGAACTAGCCCGATCAGCCATATTATGGGCCGAAAATCCAGACATGTACAATGATGATACTTTAGCACAGACGTTTCTGAACCTTTCCCCAGACGAGCAGAAATTAGCAGGTGTATACATGATTCAGCACCTCCTCATCAAATACAGAAACCATCATTCTGATCCAGGTCCCTTACACGAAACATTAGAAGCACTTCTCATGGACAGATGGAGAGGTTTCAGCACCAAGTTAATACAAATAATTCTAGAACAGAGACGTAAATATAACACTTTTATAAGCTCTGAATATGTTCCCGCCCCACCTCCAGAAAGGAAAATGTACCACATGCAATGTGGGGGTGGCATTGAGAGTCAGAACCCTTTACGGGAAGTACACCCAGTAATGGGTGAGGACCATGCTTTGAAGCGTGTATACGTTCACACGCCCCTGACCAAGTTAGAACTGTTAGAAATGAAAACACTAGTCCCGTGTCATGATAAAGATCCTGCAGGTTTTCATAGAGAGCTCAAAGACATGTTACTGATGGGGGATTACACGTATGATGATATCATGAAAATGTTAAAGGTACTATTACCCACGGGTATCTTCGAGAAATTAAAGGAAAAGGAATGGGAGGTGGGGGACACAAAGATTGCATGGGCAGAAATAGAGGACGAAGAAAAGAAACGAATCCCAGGGTTAGGCCTTGGGGACAAAACTAAAGCATTACCAGGTTTGATAGTACAGGTTCTGCCCAGATTATTGACAACAAGGAAGGAAGATTGGGACGCAATCTCGTCCTGTAAACAGAAACATGATGAAGATACTAGTGACTTCTATTCAAGATTCGAGAAATGTTTTATTATTAATAGTGGCCTTAAACCAAGTAGCGAGTCATATCCGCATCTTTTTGTATCAAAGTTAGTCGAGAATTCCCTGTTAGCAGTCAAGAACCGTGTATACAAGGTCGAGAGTACATGGCAAGCAAATACGCCATCACAGATGTTACAAATGCTCCAATATGATCAGAACAGAATTAGAGAAGAACAAGATCAGGAACAAAAACGTATGAAAGACACAAAGATGAAAATGTTAGTGGCTCAGACGGTCCCAGCCGACGGCCACAGAAAGGGTGGGACCCAGACAAGTCACACTACAGCTCCCGTTAAAGGGACATGCAATTATTGCAAGCAACCAGGTCACTACGTACACGAATGCCCAGTTTTGAAGCACAACATAGAGACAGGTAAAACTAAAGAAAGACCGCATCCGCCTAGACAAGACCATAACCAGCATCAGTCTTCACAGAATGCACAGAATACACAGCCCATGCATGCTTCATCAGCACAGACAGCACAGACAGTAGCGGTATCACAGCCACAGCCCATTGCCGCAACTCAGCAAGTTTCACAACAGATGTACCAGTATGCCCAGTCCGCTTACCCCGAATATTCACGATACACATGAAACAGCCTAGGGAGGGAAGGTGACTTGCCTCTTATTGAGATTCCTGTAGATCAAGAAGGTCCTTATGTACACAGTCAAGTATTGGGAAAAGACAGAAAGTTTTTAATTGACACAGGGGCAAGTCGCACAACAATCAGCCATGATGAAGTTCCAGGGGCACCCCTCTCAGGCTCACAGAATGTTTCCCTTGGTTTTTCAGGACAACCTATTGTAAATGAAGTATCGCAACCAGTTCCCCTGGCTGTAGGTCCATTATCACGTGTTACAGACCTGTTACTCACGAAATCATGTCCAGAAAATCTGTTAGGAATTAAAACATTGAAGGCTCTAGGAGCTATAATATGCTGTTCCCCGGAGGGGGTTAGACTCTTTCTACGGGATTTCAAGGGTCATTATGTTTTGCGAGAATTCGATGTCAGATTGAAAAATGTACCAGATTACTTGTGGGCAAAAGGCCCAACTGATGTAGGTTGTATGCACATCACTCCATACCGTGTTACACTCAAGACAGGAGTTGTTTTACCCAGAATCAGACAATACAAGTTACCACCCGATGCTGTAGTGGCTTTACTGAAAATCATTGAAGAGCTTATTCCCCAAGGAGTGGTCGTAGAGACCGACTCCAATGTATGTAATTCACCTATCATTCCGATTCTTAAACGTACAGACCCCAATGCACCGCCAGTATATCGGCTGGTGATTGATCTTCGAGAACTGAATAAATGCATTGTACCACAGTACCCTGTGGTTCCCGATATCTCTTCCCTATTGACTGCTATTGATTCAGAAGCAACATTCTTTACTGTAATTGACCTCAAGAACGCCTTCTTCAGCGTACCTATTGATCCAGAGAGCCAATATCTCTTCGGATTCAGTTTAAATGGACGCAGTTTCAAATTTTCGCGCGCACCTCAAGGATTCACAGAAAGCCCCAGCATCTATAGTCAAGCACTGAAAAGACAACTAGATTGTATTCAAATGCCAGTTAACACCGCTTTACTGCAATACGTCGATGATCTACTGATCACCGCACGAAGTGAGCCCGAATGTGAACAAGCATCACTGACAGTTTTACATTTTCTGGCCGACAAGGGACACAAGGTGTCTCCTTCAAAGCTACAATTCTGTGTTCAGCAAGTTGTGTACTTGGGTCACTTGCTGTCCAAAGTGGGGAGACAGCTCACTCCCGATCGCATTCAGTTAATTGTAAAGATGCCGCAACCCCAGACACAAAAGGAAGTGCGGGCCTTCATAGGCCTCACCTCGTACTGCAGACAATGGATTCCTCAATATGCATTTCTAGCTAAACCACTCATCCAGTTAACAACACAGGAGGCAGCGACTTCGACTGCCCTCCCTTGGACTCAGGAACACACACAAGCTTTTGAAGAATTAAAGAAAGCCTTATGTCAAGCACCAGTTTTAGCGACACCATGTTACAGCAAACCGTTTACACTTTTTGTGACAGAACGTGATGGTACAGCGTTGTCTGTCCTCACTCAAGATCAAGCAGGTTCACATAAGCCTTGCGCTTATTTTTCTAGTACGTTGGATTCCGTAGCCCAGGCACTCCCTGCGTGCTTGAAGTCAGTAGCAGCAACAGCGTTAGCCATCAGACAGAGCGATTCAATAGTTTTAGGCCATCAGTTGACCGTACAAGTTCCACACTCTGTAGAGGTTCTGTTAAACAGAACCCAGACTCAACACTTGACTATAGCACGACTAACAGGTTATGAATTAACGCTATTCCAGCCACACATAGAAATCAGGCGTTGCAGTATCCTGAACCCCGCAACACTGTTACCAACAGTTATGACAGATCCAGCCCCACATGATTGTATAGAAATCATTAATGCAGTAACAAAGCCTAGACGAGATTTAACAGATGTTCCATTGACAAATCCAGACCTGACACTTTATGTGGACGGTTCATGCATGAGAACAAGTACAGGAGAATTAGTGGCTGCGTATGCAGTGACCACTGAAACTGAAGTTAAAGAAACACACCGTATTGACACACTGTCTGCTCAAGCAGCAGAGCTCATCGCTCTGACCCGAGCTTGTATACTAGCCAAGAACAGAAATGTTAACATATACACAGATTCCCATTATGCATTCGGAGTTGTACACGACTTCGGAGTCCTCTGGCAAGAACGAGGTTTCTTGACCTCTCATGGTGCCAAAATACAGCACGGTCCCCTCATTCAAGCACTGTTAGAAGCAATACATTTGCCCTCGGGCATATCAGTCATGAAGTGTAAAGCACATACTAAGGTTACAGATTCTGTTTCCCAGGGTAACGACCTGGCAGATCAGACAGCAAAACATACAGCATTGACTCACATCCAGATAACTGATATGACAAAGCCAACAGTACCGACACAGTGTATGACAGTCAAAGATCCCGCCCTAGACGTAATTGATATTCAGACACATGCTACTCCAGAGGAAATAAAGAAATGGATTGAACTAGGAGGGATCCAGACAGATCAAGGTTGGATGACGAAGGGAAAATCTATATGGTTTCTCCCTGACTCTATGGTTCAAGTCATGATAAATACAGCACATAGCCCAGCACATCTGGGAGAGAAAGCGATGTTAGACAGTTTACAGAATCTCTGGAGCAACAAACACTTACGAGCAGCAGCAAAACAGAAAGTGCGTACTTGCATGATCTGTTGTCAGTTCAATCCAGGTAAAAGCGTCCCTGTAGAGCAAGGTGGATTTCATCCTCCCGATCACCCTTTTGAAGTCCTCCAGATGGATTATATCCAGATGGACCGTTGTCGAGGTTTTAAATATGTCCTTGTAGTTGTCTGTGCTCTGTCCCGCTGGACCGAAGCATACCCAGTTCCAGACTACACTGCTCCGACCACTGCCAAGCAGCTGGTTCGTGAATTCTTCCCACGATACGGCTTGCCTCGTGTTGTGTACTCAGATAACGGTCAGCCATTCTCATCTGCATTAATGAAAGAAGTTTCTTTACTACTAGGATACCAGTGGAAGTTCCATTGTGTCCGACATCCCGAAGCAGCAGGCCTTGTAGAAAGGCATAACCAGACACTAAAGATCCGCCTCGCCAAAATATGTCAGGAGAAAGGGGTCGACTGGATAGTCGCCCTGCCAGTGGCACTATTCTACATGAGGATGGTCGCCCATTCGAGATCAGGGCTATCCCCGTACGAAGTGGTCTTTGGCAGACCACCGAATATGTGGGGGACGCCCATTCCGAAGAAAATCACTGATGTTGATTGTAATATGTTGACAGATTACCTTGCCTCCTTGATGTCTGCACTCCAATCATGTCGTTCACAGGTTGCCGCAGCCTTCCCGGACAACACTGATGTAAAGCCGCACGACGTCCGTCCTGGCGATCTGGTTCTCGTGCGCAACTTCGACAGGAAGAGTCCGCTGGAGCCCCGCTGGAAGTCCCCGAAGACCGTTCTTCTCACCACAAGGACGGCAGTGAAAATCGAAGGGAGAAAGGGGTGGGTCCACACGAGTCATGTGAAGAAATTCTCTGGACTGAAACCTGACCGAGACTCGTCCACCCCCACCAAAGACTGTGTCGAACAAAAAGACTTTACAGAATCTGAACGAGAAAAAACTCCTCAAGAAAATTATCGCATGAAACTCCGATCTAGCAAGTCAGACAGTTTAATTGTTTAAGTCCTCCCCTAGGTGAATCGGTTAAATAGTTTCTGACATGTATCCCCTAGATCGAGATAGAGATAGAGAGAGAGAAGCCAAGAAACGTACATACTGTAAATCACTTCGTAGTCACTGTATAGTGACCCTATTAATAATGTTTATTCTAAGTATTTTTGTTATTGTTGCCAGCTTCCTGCTACCTACCTACTGGCCTATCTTCAAACGTGAACAATCTGTTTACAATGTCTCTGCTGAACACACTTTTAGTGAACTACCTGCACACGAACTCTCTTACAGACGTGCGCTGCGCAACAACACATTCATTAGTATGTTACACCATTCTCATCAGACTAATAATGCTACAGACTGCTGGATATGTGGCCGACTCCCTCCCTACCAGAATTACAAGGGAGCCCTTCCTCTCTTTCCGTACCCGTTCACTCACAATGGCTCCTGTGGTGCATGGTTTAAAATAATTAATTCCTTAGATCCTGATATTGCTGTTTTCGATGGAGGCTGGGTTTGGGGAAATCTGAACTTAGTCCTGCTAGATGTCTGTTACCCTGACAAGGAGGGACTCCCCACTCGAACCGGAACTGATCTAGAAAATGAAGTATATGGATTAGGTAACTACACCATTAGCCTTATGATCCTTACTGTAGAATCCGAAGCCGCACCAGTCCTGCCCCATATGTCAGTGTTACCAGTCGCTGGTGAATTATGTGTCCGAAAGAAAGGTTCAGTACACTTAGGTCATAGTAAATGCACTACTGTGGTCGAATTTAGTGATCAGGGTAAATCGTCCTTCAAAGCTATCAGTCACTCTTATTTTGTTTGTGGTCATACCGCATACATACGCTTGCCTCCAGACTGGGATGGTACCTGTTATATTGCATTCCTTCTGCCACCAGTATTTCTAGCTCCCCCTGATTACCATAGAAATTCCCGACTCATACAGACCAGACCCAAGAGAGAACTCCCGATTGTTGATCAGACCGAAACAGCATGGGAGCAATATACAGACTTTAATAAAGGATTCTTCTTCTTCCTAGGCCCTGTCCAGAATAGTAAACTCATTCGTAGATTAACTAGAACACTTGAAGCAGTGGTACATGAAACTGCCTCCGCCTTAGGTAACTTAACAGAGGAGCAATCTGCTATGCGGGTTGTTGTCCTTCAGAATCGTCTTGTTATTGACGTCATCTTGGCAGATAGAGGTGGAGCCTGTAAGGTCATCGGGTCGAGTTGCTGTGTTTTCATTCCACAAAATGCGCCATCTGTCTATCAAGCTATTACCCGTCTGCATAAAATTGCAAATCAGATACATCAGAATCCAGGCACCTGGACTTGGTCCGGTTGGTTCTGGACAACGTTGACAGCTTGGGGATGGAAGATCCTATCCTTCCTAGGCATTGGCCTAGTCATAGTATTCAGCTGCTGCCTGTGTCTACAATGTGGACCGGCGATATGTGGACTATGTGCCACTTCCTGCATTGAGCATTCCAGTTGTCTCTCAAATCGTCAAAGAAAGAAAGATGAACAAATTATGTTACAAGAACAAACTGATAGATTTATGATGATCGATATATCATGAAGGGTCCGTAGGGAACAAGGAGGGAATGAGGAAATATAAATTTTATGGTCAAGTTGTGTTCCCTAGCGAGTACCCCACCGTCTCCATGTACGAGTTAAAGTGCATGTAACTTCCCTCCTGTACCAGCTATGAAGACGCAAATACATTTGCGTCCAACGTTAACATGTCCTCTTTCAGACCCACCATGAATGGGTTGAGTGGTCCGTTCCTAAGTATGCTATGCCAACGTCTTCTTGTAGTGTACTCCTACGTTTTCCAGCTCTAGCTGAGTAGGCCTCTGAATTTCTGCCACCGAGCCTCTTCTCTGGCTTCTGACTCAAAGGGCCTCAGCCCAAGCTGCCCCTGTACCCGTGAACTCTGACTTACTTTCAGCGCGGCCCTTCGCGCTTAGCTCAGCCTGCTGCCTGCCAAGATTGACTATAACCTTCGAGTTATCTGCTCCGTTCTCTGAAAATACATTCCTGCCTGCTAGCTTCAGTAAACATCCTTCTTCAGCTGCAGAGCCAAAGGGCCGACCTGTCTCCATGCAAGCAATTCATAGCTTCTGTTGCCATGCTCCCCTGGAAGGCCCCGTGCCCCCACGCTTCTCATGCAGACACTCAGGCGCTTATACACGCACTTACAGTCAGTATAGAATAGCTTCTGCCCCAGAGACCTTTCCGCCCAGATAGCTTAGTTCCTAAACATCAGATATCAGATATGATAGAAGCACAAGTTGATCTGACATGCCAGACTTCTGTCTCTTTTCGTCAGTTCAAATGTCAAGTCCCCAGCACCCTCCGACTCCATGTCATGCACACGTCATGCAGCTGCGCGCGCATCCAAGCTTCTGATTTCTGCTGACATTGCAACATTTCTGTTAGTGCCACCCCTTCTGTGACACTTACTTGTGACGTTTCGAGAACACACCTCTAGTTCACGCCTCTTGATTACGCACATGTACCACGTGTATACTGTTATCTTGTCTTCTCTCAGCTGTTACGCCTTCTATACTGTTTCCAATGGTGTAAAATAAGTATATAAGCTATGTACTGTTAATAAAATGTAGCGCTCTATCCCTTCTGACACCCTGTGTGGTGTTCAGAACATGATATCCTGGTCTTGACCATTCCTTTTTAAGGAATAAAACCCCTAAGAACTCTAGCACCACGGACTCTGTTTTCTTTCATTTCCGATTGAGTTATTATTGATTAAGTACTTACCTGCATAGAAATTAAGAGTAAATTATTTATTTACATCAGAAGACATGGCTTGGCAGTTCGGGCTGGACTGTTCCCATGAGGCACAGGGTCAGACTGATTTGCATATAGTCATGTCTGAACTGGGGTGGCAGAGTGTGCTAAAGAACGGTGATGGATTAAACCCAGATCTTTTGACTGGGTGTGAGTGTTTGATTGATTCAGATGCTCCGTCCATCACCACCCCCTTTTGTACCGCGAGAGTTCTAAAACCAGCAGAAATAGGGCCTATCAAAATTTGGAAAACTGGGGTGACCATGCAGGAAAATCAAGAAGAGAATCTACAGGTAGAATACCCTCCATAATAGAGGATTTATGGGCCTCACTATGTGTTCGTGGTTAATTTAGAGTTGGATGGTAACAGAAGCAATTGTCAAAAAAAGGATGATATAATCCTTGGTAATCCTTTGGATCTATGGTGTGTTATCCAGAGAGTCCATTTACTGTGGAGTCTCTGGGTTGAGGACTGGGGACAAATGAAAACTTACTGCAGGAACTGAGACAGACATTTCAGATTCTCCCAGTGATGTTAACTTGTATTGGGATCCTTAGAGTACCGCTTATAATACCCAACAAATCCACCTCCCTCTGGTATCCATGACTCTGTGGGGAAAAAAATTCAGAGAATATAATGGGGATATCCAAATGAGGAGCAAAACCAGAATCTACATTTATATATTTCGTCACATTGAGAAATGTATTCCCGGTTTTATTTTGAGACAGAGCATACCATGCTAAAGAACTTGACCTTAAGATGCAAGAAACCATAGTTAAAAAAAAGGAAAAAAGAAAAAATTTAAATAAAAACAAAAAACGATGTTTTATTTTTCAGTTGTTTTGATCTTACAGATCATAAAACATCTTTAGATTACTATGAACCACGTTTAATTTTTATTTTCACATTTTTGTTATTAAAAATTTTTAAATGTCATATTTAAAGTCATATTTTGCAGAGAGGAAATTATAGAGTAGTCAGCCCTATGAAAATGTTATTACCTTTTGCTGTCCATTTATTTTCTTTAATAATGGTCCCACTGATTATATTCAAACAGAAATCATCGGAGAAAATATGTGTGCAGATAAAATAACATAGTACATTGAAATTGGATTGCTTTTTTCCTCATGAATTGTACAGAAACAGACAGCAAGCAATCGAGACACATTATATTAAGTGTTGGTCTGCTACATAATGGCTTCAGTGTCTAAATCGATGGTATATTTGCATTTATAGAGAATCTTCCTGTTACAAAGCCTTACATTCAAAGACACATGAATAAACGACCTTGCTATCAGATCACCAAAATAAATTGATAGGACATTGTTTGTTAGCTTGGGATTTGTGAAGCACAAAAGGCATTCATCAATTGTACAGGTGTGCAAAATTAGTGTAATTTGCTTGAGTGTAATTATTCGGTTTTCTTTAAAAAAAAAATACACAAAATTATGCATAGTTAGGTGAAATGCAAATCTATCATTTAGTGCTTAAATTTGAATGCAAAAGTCAAAATCTCAGCAATTTTTTACATTGGCATTTTACACTAAAGAAACAAGGAAAACACAAGTGCCGCAAGCAACAGCTGTTCGTGTGCTGTAAATCTGCGTGTTCCGGAAACGATTGCAGTAACATTTTTTTTAATTATTTCAAGTTGTTTTTATTGATTTTTTAAAAAGAATGATACAAAATGAGATCACAGTAAAGTAACATAAGTAACAAAAATATTGACATATGAGAAACTAAGGAAAATTAAAAAAAAAAAAAAGAGTGCAGCAAGTTATCCAAATGCGTTGCAGTAGCGAAATGCAGTTATGTTAGATAGGATCAGGCAGTAACATGTTCAATTGAACAGCTGTGATGTGGCGTTATGATGTATATTTGGTAATTTCGCATAACAAGCATAGCACAAAATTCCCGAGATCATTTGAAATATGATGACATAATTAACATTTTGCCCAGGCCTAATGAATAATGAAAATGTTGGCAAAGACCCTTGAGGAAATATTTTGTCTACTTGGAAACAGGATTTAAAAATATCGCGTCATAACCATTGTATCAATTTTATTATTTCAGCAACTAAAGGAATGTAATGCTTGCATTGGAATCCAACAATGTCCAAATTGCTGACAAAGACAACGTTTTAGGCATGGTTATGAGAATATTGTTGATATTATTACAGATCAGAAATGCATTTACATGAGTCAACATAAATATTTCACGTTCGTTTCATTATTTCAACCTACTGTACTTTGGCTTAAGGAGTCGTTTAAAAAATAGCTCTTTTAAATGTGACTCGAGGATTGGGAAAAATCCTTTAGTCAAATGTATAGTCACATGATTCAAGGCTTTTTTTTTTACAAGTTGCACATGCAAAGCGTGTAAATACAGTTCTAACTGTAAAACGGTTAAGTTATGTAGTCTATGCACTGGGTTGTCCCTGTAGTAAAAAGGACATTGGAAGCACAGTTCGGAAGGCCAAGAAACGAATATTAGATTATAAGAAGGCAATTAAGGAAAAATATAAACAATATCCTATTGCCAGACGTTTTAAATCACAGCATAATCAAAACACTAACTTACTAAAAGTGTGTGTGTTGGATAGAATCACGACCAGCAGATTGGAATTCAAGCCAATAATTAAGTATAACAATCTACACCCTGTTGGATTGAATGTTGATGAAGAATTAGCAGTACATTTGGCTAAGATTTCAATTCTAATGTAGGTTTCGTTTCATGGGCCATTATTAGGATGGAAAATATTTGTGATCTGTTTTTAATAAGTCTTTCTCTGTTTGATTCATTTCAGAATACCAGAATTTCCTCAAATTTGGACGGAGGAGAGCTAATTATATCTATCAGCACTGTTTATACTGCATGCAAATTTGTATTTGATATCTTGGTGTATAAATTGATAAATGCCCACTGGGGCTGAATTGTTGTGCTGTATCTTGACCACATGTAATAGTTATATGCCCACCAGGGATACATGGAATTAACACTATGGTTTAACGGACCCTTTGCACTAGCAGGCCACTGTGAGAACAATGTGTAACAATTGATGCAAATTGATAAGAAGTGATTATCACTGTGCAATATTGTAATAATTTGTGATATAATCCTGCGACAACATCATTATGAAAATAAGGTCACAAATCTGCAAAGTCTGTTATCCATGTCTATTACACTTTTGTATCACACGTGGTGTTCCTTTAAAAAGATTCGGAAGTGGTTTGTAACCTAACCCGTGATCAAGGAGCAGGAAGCGCCGAAACGCGTTGGGATATCGTTGCTGCACTAAATGAAATAAATCACACTTCTTAATACATTGGAGCCACTGTAATATTTTAATCCAGTTTCCGGCTAGTACTACCTAACTGGATAGGAAACACAACTTTGTGGTGATATACATATATATATATATATATATATATATATATATATATATATATATACTAAGTATGGGCGGAAAATCCGTTCCGCTCGCGGATTTTGCGGATTTTCGGTAAATTCGCAATCCGCGAGATTCGCAAATTTCCTGCAAAATCCGGAAATCCGCGAGCAGCGGATTTTATGGCTTGCTCGCACTGTTCGCGTGAGTTCGCGGCTTCCCAGTCAACTTCGCGCCTCGCGAATAAGCGCTAAATTGCAGAAATACGATTTTAGCAAAACTGAAACTACTTACCAGGTTCAAAAGTTCAAGCTCATCATTAGTAGCCATTTCCTGTAGTGCTTCCTGAGGGGCCCCTCCAGAGTTCAGTTGCCTACTTGCAACTATTATGTGACCCTGCTCTGACCCTCGAGATAGTTACACATATGCCACAAAGGTCCTGAATTACAGCTAAGGGAGACAAGCAGGAGCCAGGCTGGAAGTTCAAATCCAGTGACACATTAATCAGCCCCTAATTCATTATTGTCAGTTGGGGCAGGGCAGGTGTTGGTACTAATTTTGCAACAATGAAAGCACTTAGCAAGTGCAAAAGATCACTAATCAGGAAGCACTAAGGAAGCAGGTGCCAGCTAAAAAAATATTCTGTGACACATTAATCAGCCCCAAATTAATTCAGGTCACTTGAGGCAGGGAAGGTGAGCTTTGCTTTGCCACAATAATGTACACTGGACAACCAGAGGGTGCTGTGATGAAACAGAGGGTGGCATGGGTGAGCCAGAGGGTGGCATGAGTAGTCAGAGAGTGGCAGTGGTGACAGAGGGTGGCAGTGATGAAGAACAGTGTCCCAAACAGGCTGGACACGTAGAAACAACAAGTTCGCAAAACTTGCGACCCGACAGGTAAGTTCGCGTTTGCGAAATTGTACAAAAACCCTCGCGAACTGGCAAAAACCCGCGCGAACACAAAAAAAAATCCGCAAATTCGCGAAAATTCGCGGATTTTGCGGATTGCGAGTTCGCAAATCTGCAAAATTCGCGAATGTGAGATTCACAAAATTCGCCCTTGCTTAATATATACACTGGATGGGTGCTTTGACCTGAAATCGTGAGGGTGAATCACGTAAACATAATAAAGCTCGAAGCAGACACTAAGCACTCACAGAACATTGATGATTTATTATGAGCAAATGCATTTCGGCATTCTGCCTTCTTCAGTGTTCGGGAAAACTTCTTCAAAAAGCAACGCATGTTTAAAATCCTCAAGAGTAGTTTATTTGGATATAGGTATATATATTTATAGACTTTGGATCTGTTCCAATAAAATAAGATAAACGGAGTTCCTGAGTGCGGCACATTTTGTATAAAAAAAATTATATATATATATATATTACCTACTCACGGTCGCCAGTAGGTAGTTATAGTTAGGATATTTTTCAATGCAAAATCTCAAAATTTTATTTGGAATAACTTTGCCGCCGGTTGACAAATCTGCCTGAACATTTCCTCAAATTTGCCTCGCGGAGCTCCGGTCCTTCCTTGAAAGTTTGGGGCGGATTCGTCAAGCGGGGGCCTAGATAAAAGGGGGGTCCCAAAACGTGTTTTCCCCATGTTAATTTCCATAGGGCGGTCGAACTCACTTTTAGCCCGAACGGCTGAATGGATTTCCACCAAACTTGGCAAAATTGTAGGGACTGGTAGCCCGATGTGCCTTTGCTATGTCTCAAGATATGTGCTCCAGTGGATTTTGAGTAATTTAGGTTCAAAAAAATCTATATATATCTATATGCGTGCCCCGGTACGCGCACGGGGGCGCGTACCAGGTGCGCCATGCGACTTGCGCACAGAAAGCTGATTGGCTCTCGGGTGTCTGTAAACATTCGAAACAGTCCGGAACAGCCGCCATCTTGTGTCTCGGTAAAATCGAGACATAAGAGGTGGAAAAATCAAAGGGGGAAATGACCATAAGGGGGCAGGGATAGACCCCCCTGACCCCCTAGGTTTGATGTGGGGGCCTTAAAGTGTCCAGCTGGGCAAAAAAAAAAAATAATATTTTTTGATTTGCGCGGGGGGAGCGCCCGGTACGCGCACCGGCGAGCGCACCGGGGAGCATACCATGGGGAAAAATGAATAATAGAGTTTTTAAAAAATGTAGCCTTTTTTTAGAAATTGGAGGAAGTTCTAAAAAGAACTGTTTTTTTTCTTCTTTTTTAGTTTTTAATTTTTTTTTACTTTTTCCGAACGTTTTAAAATTTTTTTGGTATTTTTTTCAGAACAAAAACAAAACTAGGGAATGCAAAACTACTCAACAGGAGCAAAAATAAGGGGAAAAATTAGGGCTGAGGGGCGCAGCGGTGTTCCTCCCTCTTTCTAACAATCAGCTCAATGCTCTGCTCCCCATAACAGAGCAGTTGGTCACACTGCTTACAACGAATTGTAATATCTGAAAAAACAGGCTAAATATTTGGGATCATCACTGCTGGTCTTCCTCTCACCGATGATGTTGAAGCTCCGGTGAAAGTGGAGGGGCCATCGGGTGGTGGATTGCGAGCCAGGGCCCTGGTGCTCTCCCGTGCATACTTAATCGGGTGCCTCCTCTCAACATGCCTGATTAAAGTTGCATTCCCGAAACTATACTTCCGGGTGGGATCCCCACGTGATAGGACAGTGTCACAAATTTTACAGGTGACTTTGGCTGCATTGCATTTTTTCTCCTCATCTGGAAAAGAGAAAAACTTCCGTATGAAGTGGTCCTTCACTTTTCTCTGGAACAGACAAGAGGTGTTGTCTCAGCAAAAGCAAACAGGTTGTGAGGGAAATGGGTGGGGTGTTTCCCTACTTGTGAAAAAAAAACTGTTACTAACCAATGAAAAGTGTTATTTTCAGGTCACATGATCCGACGCGCTTATGCTACGCGCCCCAGGGCGCGCCCAGGAGCGCTTCGCGTAAGCGCGTCGGACGCTTACCGCGATCATCTTTGCTCGAGTGCTTCCGGGTGCGCTTACGCCATGCGTATCACGCGGACGCGGCTACGCAATACGTCATGTTTATGTTTTCGTTCACGATATTGCCGCTTACGGGATGCTCCCCGGTGCACGCCCCGGGGTGCATCATAAAACTACGCTTTCCGGGGCCCTCAATGGGGCGCGCACCGGGAGCGCTCCAAGGCAAAAACAAAATTAAAAAAATATATATATATATACAAAAAAAAATGTGTCAAAATTGTAGGGACTAGTAGCTTGATGTGCCTTTGCTATGTCTCAAGATGTATGCTCAAGTGTTTTTTCGAAAATGAACTTTGAAAAAAATATATATCGGCCTACATTGGGCTATATATATGTTAGAGCCCAAATGTAGCCCAATGTAGCCCAAAGATGGCCACCACAGACAAAAAAAAAACAAATGTAGCCCAAATAGCCCAAATATCAGCCAGATGTAGCCCAAATATAGCCCAATGACAGAATGTCCCAGAGTGTTCTAAAGAACAACTAGAGCGCTAACAGTCTTACATATAAACTGAGACTTATAGTTAGGAATTAGCATTTAAAAAACCTTTGAAATTCACTGAAAAAAACATAGGTTTCACACCAGTTATAGTTAGGAATTAGCATTTAAAAAACCTATTAAATTCACTGAAAAAAACATAGGTTTCACACCAGTTATAGTTAGAAATTAGAATTTAAAGAACCTATTAAATTCACTGAAAAAACCATAGGTTTCACAGCAGTTATAGTTACCTGGAAATTTTACTGACATAAAACCATTGAAATTCCCACGTTATAGTTAGTTGGACTCACTATAACTTGCGCGTGCAATGCACTGCTGATGACGTCACATATTACATCACTCATGACATGGTCAGTGACATCACTCATGACATCACTGTGACAGAGTGACAGACCTCCTTTCACTGTAATGTAACCCTTGAACACATATTCAAAAATAGAAACTAACATTTTTCAAAAAATGGAGATAACCATATCAGTTACAACAACCAATTCAGTAATTCCACCATCTATATACACATCTACTCATTCACAAACAGTTCAATATACTCACTCATACATATACTCACTCATCATATGTAGTGATACACCTATACATCCTTTTACACACTGACAGTCATACAAAAGTTACTCACACACATACTCACACATGCAAATAAACAAATGAACATCCATTTATTTGCATATAGAGCTATACACACACTACCACCTTACTTCTATTGAAATTAAAACATATTTATTCTCTTAAACAATCCCTTACAATCTCTTACTCTCACATATACTCACTTATATACATCAATATTCACATATACTAGATCAAAACATATGTAGTTACTGATAAAGACAATAGTGAGACAGTCATTCACTCACTAACATACACATATACACACTCATTCACCCATACAGTCCTGCACATATGCTGACTTCAAAACTTATACAAACAGAGAGTCAGTCAATCATGCATCTATGTGCTAAGTAATACCCCCACCAAACCATATAGACATTCATACTGATACTAAGAAAAACATCTAATAACCCATGTACATACACATGTAGCTACTCACCAACCCATGCAGCTACTTATACACAAAGTGAAACACTAATACATATATTTAAAAATTTAAACATTACTCACTAATATTTATTTTTCAGAAAGACACACATTCACTGGATGGTGTCATCAGTGATGTCATGAGAGATGTCACTGACCATGTCATGAGTGATGTAATATGTGACGTCATCAGCAGTGCATTGCACGGGCAAGTTATAGTGAGTCCAACTAACTTTAACATGGGAATTTCAATAGTTTTATGTCAGTAAAATTTCCAGGTAACTATAACTGGTGTGAAACCTATGGTTTTTTCAGTGAATAACCCGAAACGCGTCATGGCGGATTGGTGCTGGGCTAAACTTTAAATAAAAACGTATTGCACCACTTCTGGGTCTCGCCTGTTCCTGCTTGTCGGTGTGGCAAACTGCGCTGCGCTACATCTGCTGAGAACTGAACGTACCTCATATATATATATATATATATATAGATATATACATCTATATATATAAAAAGATATATATATTCACGATGTCCTTTGAGATGTCATCAGTAATGTCACTGACCATGTAATCAATGATTTAATATGTAACATCATCACCAGTGGTCTGCGGGCGCGAGAGTTTTAGTTAGTATAACTAACTATAACGGAGGAATTTCAATGGTTTTGTATGAGTGAAATGTCCAGCTAACTATAACAACCCTAAAACCTATGTTTTTTCAGTGAATTTCTAAGGTTTTTTAAGTGCTAATTCATAACTATAACCTGCTTGAAACCTATTTTTTTCAGTGAATTTCAATGGTTTTTTAAATGATAATTCCTAACTATAACCTGCTTGAAACCTATGGTTTTTCCAGAGAATTTCAAAGGTTTTTTAAATGAAAATTCCAAACTATAACCTGCCTGAAAGCTGTTTTTTCAGTTAATTTCAAAGGTTTTTTAAAAGATAATTCCAAAGTATAACCTGCCTGAAACCCAAGGTTTTTTTCAGTCATTTTGAAAGATTTATTCAATAACAATTTTTAAATCTATAAATTATTATATTTATTTCTTTGGTACTGATTTATATATTTGTTTTAAATATATTTATTTTTAGATATCTTATTTTTTAGATTAAATTACACATTTTTAATATATTTATTTTTAAATGTAATATACATATATTTTTTATTATATTTATAATATTTCCAGTTTTCTTTTTTAGTTAACATTTTTTGAGTAGTCCCACACCCAAAGTGCACCTCTCTCCATTGCTGCGCAGAACGTAGCCGGCATTTTACAGTTGTTCTATAGGATGCAAATAGAGTGTGAGATGGGTGCATATTTTCATGCGCGATTGCCTTGCGACCCGTACGTGACTTCAAGCACATATACAACATATACGTATCACACCACACCGCATGTGCGCATTTCCGCATGATGTCATCTACGTGTTCAATGAGGTGGGCGAACGACTTCCGAATTTTTTTTCAATATAAAAAAAGATATATATATATATATATATATATGTATTTAATATAAATATTAAGTGGAAAAATAATATTCTTTTATTTTTAATAAACTTATATTACTTTTTAATTGCAATTTGGAGAAGTCACGCTATATGCGTGCTGCGTGTACGCACCCAACGCAAATCCCATGTGACCAAAAAAAAGAGATTTCAGTGGTTTATAACACTTACTGCTCTAACTATTGAAGAACCCCACCAATTTCAATTACTCTTCTTAGACCTTCCTTAGGAGAAGACCTATCCTGAAAAGAACATCACTTTTTGTTCATTGGAAACCTGAACTTCGTTTTGGGATTCAAAAATGGCTACACCACTACAAGAATCATCTGATTCTGATGATTTTGTGACTGAACAATTTCTACCAGAACCTCACCCTCCCAAACCATACAAATCCATCGTATGGCCATTTTTTACTTTTCCCGAGGGCAAAAGAAATGTAATGCCACCAAAGTAACATGCAAGATTTGCCAGGCAGTACTATCCAGAAGAAATCTGCTAGTATGCGGAAGCACCTCCAATCCATGCATCCTGTGAATTATACTCAAGAAGAATGTAGAAAACTGTGCCAAAATGCACCTCCACCCCCTGCAATAAAATTTACCTCTGCAGCATCACCTTCAACATCACCACCAGACATAGGTCCCCAATTTGTAAAAGTTAGAATGGGCTGGCTGAAGTGCAATTGTTTAATTTGTTATGGGGAGCAATCAATAGACCTAGTTTGCAGAGCAATTGATAACCATCAATGCTTTTTTTTTTATTCCCTCAAAGTTCATGCTTTTGTTCGTCCTGTTGAAATTTTTTTCTTTAAAAAAAAAAAAACTTTCTAAAATAAACAAATATATAAATGTACAAAAAAAACAAAAAAAAGTTATTTTCAGAACTAGCAACTCTGGTTAAAGAAAGATCTAAATGTATATGCTAGTGTGTGAAAGTTTACATAAATGTATACTTACTGCATAATAGTCTAAAGAATGCATTTGTCATATATGGTGAATGCATTACTGCAGAACTATAAGGAAGTGCTGTACCATGACACTGTAAGCTCATTAGCTATAGCGTGCTGAGCCACTTCTGAAGCACAGAGATGCAACATATGTACATAAATATGTTGGAAGTTTGTTGTTCCCTCTGCACTGCTGCCTACACTGCAGGCATGGGGTGATACAGGCACCATTGCACCATGGTACAAGAATATCTGTGTCATGTGGAGTTTGTTTTTGTGCAGTAAGACACACCTTCCTGCACAAAAACAATCAGTGAAGGCATTTTTCTCCAACAATGTATGCTGTGCATTGTAGCGTATATTGGAAGAAAAAATGAGGAGAAATGAAAACAATTCTGCAGCAGATTTACAAGCTCTCTGCGCCACCAGTACGTCACTTTTGGTGACGTACTGGTTGCGCAGGTGGCTCCTCCATATTTACAAGGAGAGAAAAAGTTACCCTGCGTGACTTTTTCTTTCCTTTAAAATACGGCCTCTTCATATGCAGCTCTTTATGTCTGTATATTACATCATTCATGACATGGTTAGTGACATAACTGATCATATCACTGATGACATCCCATATGACATCACTTATGACATCACCGATGAAAGCATCCAGTGAATGTGGTTTGGTTTGTTATTTAAATATGTATTATATATATATATCAATCTGCATTGAAGCATGCGTGGATATAAATAATTCTGGATAAAGGATTTAGTAGCAGTGTGACGATTGTTTATTTGAATAATTTATAGTGTCTCATTAAATATATTGGATAGTGACTTAACTGTGTGAATATCTGTATTACTATGTCAGTTGTTCTGTAAACTGCTGCACCAGTTGGTTACTAGCTACGTGAAAGTCTATATTACTGATTTATTAGTTAACTGAGTTTTTGTATGGTAGAGTGAATGTGTGTGTGGTTCGGTGGGGGGTGTCTGACTGCCAAAGATGTGTGAATAGTTGATTCAGTAGGTATATGACGTTAAGACTACATGTTATAACATTGTTTGGGTGAGTTAATATCTTTATGGGTGTGGCGATGAGCAAATATATCTCTCAAAGGTACATGTGCACTAAAGTACAAAAATAAAAGGCAGGGTATGTGACATTTGATGTATATAAAGAAGTATACATATGACTTAGTTATTGCATCAGTTACTGTATGGATAACTGTCTACTTGTAATAGTGATTTTATAACACTAACTATGAGTTACTATCTATATGAATAAATGAAGTGCTGTTTGTTTAAGTGTTATGGGTAGTGTTTTAGGATTTAGGGTAGTATAGTGGTTTGAACGGGTTGTGCTGGGTATAGATTTAGGGTTTTACGGTAGTGCATTGGTCTTTTTGTAGAGTAGGGGGTCGTGTTGGTGGTAGATTTAGCATTTAGGGTAGTACACTGGTGTTTGTGTAGTGTAGGGGGTTGTGCTGAGGGTAGTGTTTTAGTTTTAGGATAGTGCAGTGGTGTCCGTCTACTGTAGGGGTAGTGTTTATGTAGTATGGAGGTTCATGCTGGGTGTAGTGATTTAGGGTATTGGGTAGTGTAGTGGTGTTTGTGAAGTGTAGGGTTTGTGCTGGGGGTATGTATTACAACTACACTATGACCACCCTAAGCACAATTATCAGTAGAAACCACCAAAAAATTCCAGGTGAAGTTATCAGCAGAATGCTAGGAAAACTTTTATCAATATTAAATGCTTTTAATCAAGTACAATTCAAATCATCACATGTAGTGTGCCACAAATGGTATTATCACAGCAGTAAGTCTCCCCATCTTAGATTTAAAGTGGATAAACATGTTTCATGTGACAGACCCACAGGCCAATGCTGCAGCTTCCACATGCTTCACCACCCTCCACATACTCAACAAGACCTTCAAATAGACCCACCCCCCGAATCAAGGAAGACGATCACCCAAGCACTCATCCCCAGCAAGCTGGACTACGGGAACACCCTCTATGCCAGAATCAAAAAATCTCGACTCCACAAACTTCAGACTGTCCAGAACACCGCAGCCAGACTCATCCTCAGCATCCCACAACAAGACCATATTACCCAGCATACAGGAGCACTCCACTTGCTCCCCGTCGAAAAAAGAGTGACCTTCAAGCTGCTCACACACTCCTATAAAGCTCTCCACAATACCGGGCTCCAATACCTCAAGCTACTTCTACACCCCCCAAAAAAACCTCCACTCAGCTGACCAGGCCTTGGCAGAAATCCCCTGTATCCACAGCACCAGACAGGAGGCACACCATTCTCCTACATCATGGCCAAGACCTGGGATGAACTCCCCCTCAGCATCAGATGAACACCCACACTAAAAACATTCAGGAAGAGCCAAAACACCTGGCTTTTCGAATTAACCAAAGCTGCACAAATCCCCCCCACATACTCCCCCAGCACCTGGAAACCCTCACAGATGAATAGTGCGCTCTATACATCCCTAATTGATTAATTTATACGCCACCACAGTGTGTGTTTGAGTGTTATCAACATGCCCTGCCATTGGTTTGGCTGTCTGTCACTCTTAATGGTAGTGAAATGAGCAGAACTACCTTCTTTATTATACGCAGAATCTCTGAGATTGGCTTGGTTTAACTTCACCTCTGAAAGCTCCGTTAAGGGTGCTGGTGAGCTACCAGTAGCTCCTGAGCTACTAGTTGGAGACCCCTAGTATGTATGGTGAGTGGGGAATTGTAGTCCTGGAGCACAACTGTGAAGGTTATTACACCACTACATGCATAATACATAGCACTTTGAATCACTCCAGTCCCTATAGCCTGGCTCACTGCATGAGTACATGCTTAGTGACTGAATGATTACATTAATATAAATAAAGACACAGGGTGAATTCTTAATTGGTTGACTTTTACTTTAGTGAATGAATTACTACATGGTACTGAAAGAGTCATTTTGAAATTGCAACAGCAGTCACCCTGAGTTTGCTGGAGTATATAGATAGTGACTGGGGAATTGTAGGCCTGAAGCACAAATGTGAAGGTGGTTACACCACTACATGCATAATGCATAGGAGTTTGAAGCACTGCATACCCTAAAGCCTGGCTTACTGCAAGAGTATATGTACTTATGTAACTGCAAACACATCAACCAACCAAATCATTCTCTCTCAATTTTTCCAAATGGACACTGATTCATAGTGTGATTCTAGACACATAACAGTATCCCTTGCAGTGTATAAAGAAAGATTACAAATATAAGTTAAATAAGTGTATTAAAACTCAGAGTAATGGAATTAAATAAATGAATACTCGAATATAAATTACAATACTCAAAGTTTAATAGAGAGTATCTCTGGCACGGGATGCAGGGAAAATAGAGGTTTGGGGTAATGAAGAATAATACAAAATGTTTAACAAAAAAAAGGGAAGTTAATAGAATAATAAGTCGAAAAAATAGAGGAATGAATGTTAATACTCGAATAAAAAAGTAACCTATAGAAATGCTTTAATAAGAAAAACAAGGTTAAATGAAACATTTTAGAAATTATACGAAAGTTAAAAAGTATGAAAAGAGCCACATTTACATAAACATGTGACGCACTAAAACAGTGGAAATGAGAACACCTGTCACCTGAAAAACTTGACTCAAAAGTGGGATCCCTTAGTGTGTTAAGTAACCAAAAAGTATATAAACCAAACCCATGGGATAATTAGTTTTGTTTCAGAGAATGGAAAGGGGCGACCAATCGGTCCCCCCGAACGTATGGTGGAGTACCCCGATCCCCCCGGGAAGCCATTTTGGGCGGGAGGCGCGTCTCGGCTGGTATGCCCGAAGCGGCGTAGCCGGGGCGCACTTTTTCCCGCCCAAGAGTGGGTTGTCCTAGACACCGAAGCCATCCGCCACGCCCAGGGAGGCGGAAGGGGGCGGGTTCACGCCCGCCCCGAGAAGAATAAAAGGAGCCACAAGCCAAGGAAGCATCCTCTTGTTCCTGTGCTCTGAAGCTGCACCTCCTCGCTGCACGTGAGCTCGAGACGGAACGAAGAGCCATTTTTGAAATTTGTAATTTCTCTCTTTTCTCTTCTAGCACTGCAAATCATGCCGGGCAAGAGAGTCGCGAAGAAGGTCAGCACCGACCAGATGCTCCGGATGTTGGTGAAGGACATGGCACAGATGAAAAGGAAAATGGCGGCCAGGGACGGTGCAGGAAGGCCAAAAAGACCCAACCCGACGGAGGCCCCGGCCGGCAGAAGGAAGAGGGCCAGGAACGGGTCAAACGAGGACGAGGTCCCAGTTCCGGAGGCTCCCCCGATGAGCCCTCCTAGACCAGCGGAGATTCCCGCGCCGGCTCCTGCCGAGGGTCAGCGGATCCCCGTTGTGGTTACCCCAGTGGACGAAGGGGACATGCCCCCGGAATTGGCCGCCCAGTTGGCGGCATGGCTGGGTAATAGCAGCGGGCGTCCCGCGGCTCCGGGGGACACGGCTGAGGAAGCCAAGCAATTAATGAGGCAGTTGCGGCAGTCTCGAGAGGCCGCGAAACCTACTTGTCCGTTTATTTCCCCGCAGGCCCCAGTAGAGCAACCCGCAGCGGGCACGAGTTCGGCAGCAACGGCGGTTACAGCTTCTAGCTCAGGTAAGCAGCTAAAGCCGATTGCGGGGAAGGGGTCGGTACCCTCGAGGAGGGAGAGATTGGCTCAGCATATCCCGATGGAGGTCAAAGAACGGATATGGGCTGAGAAATACGTAAACATGTTCTCCTTACTAACCGACCATTATGAGATCGAGCATGTGAAAGTTCAGAAGGAACTCATGCATCCGAGTGTTTGGCGCGCAAAAATGGCCGCCTTCAGAGTCGATGAGACGATAGGTAACTGGGGTAGGGCTTTTAGCATATTCACTTCAATTATGGGGGAACGGAGACCCGATTTATTGACCGAGTTACCTGTGTACCAGTCACGTATTATGGAATATTCGCAGACATATAGTGGCAATGAGTGGTTTTGTTATGATAATATTTTTCGTAAGGCCAAAGAGTTCGATGCGTCTCTGACGTGGGATTGTTATGACTCCATTTCTTGGCAAAAGATGGAACAATCAGGCATGTTGAAGGCGCCACTGGTGGGGGGGGGCGGGGGTGAACTTACCCGCCAACCATCCGGGGCGCCCTTTCGGACAGGAGCAGGTAACAAGCATCACCCAAAGCGGAACGGCAATACAGGTAAAAAAGGTGTATGCTGGAACTTTAACAGGGGAAAGTGTACGAGGCCCCACGGGTCATGCAAGTTTAGACATGAATGTGGGGGGTGTGGACAGTCTTCGCATCCCGAGACCATGTGCAGAGCAAAAACGGGTGATAACGGCAGTAGGGGAAGCGCCAAACAGGTCTGACATAGTCCAAGGGGCGGCTTTACCTACACCGGTTGATACCATGGCAATGATTCCTTGGCTCAGCGAATACCCTGATCATGTCTCCGCTGGGGTGCTGCGAGATGGGTTTTCTTACGGTTTCCGCATCCCGGTGGGGAATTTTCAGGGGAAAGCAGAGTGTAGGAACCAACTCTCGGTCCTACATAATACGGCAGTGGTGCAAGCAAAGATTGGGAAAGAAGTAGCCCGGGGTCGGGTGGCAGGACCATTCAACACGCCACCAGTTCCTAATTTCGTTTGTTCACCTTTGGGAGTGGTCCCCAAGAAGGACCGGGGTGAGTTTAGACTGATACATAATTTGTCAGCACCGAAGCATTTGTCAGTTAATGATGCAATAGACCCAGGGCTTTGTTCGGTGAGGTACGCATCCTTCGATGATGCAGTCGCCATGTTGAATCGCCTGGGGCCCGGAGCGCTGATGGCCAAATCCGACATTGAGTCCGCTTTCCGGTTGCTCCCGGTACACCCGGACGATCAGCGTCTCCTGGGCTTTATGTTTCAGGGGCGCTATTACATGGATAAATGTATGCCAATGGGCTGTTCCATATCGTGTGCTTATTTTGAAACATTCAGTTGTTTTCTGCAATGGGCATTCACAAGGATTACGGGGTTTCAGCATGTCATGCATTATCTGGACGATTTTCTGTTTCTGGGGGCAGCCGGGGACACAGAATGTGCACAGGCTCTACGTGAATTTTGTGATTTGATGAGACAGTTTGGTGTGCCATTGGCACCAGGTAAGACTGTGGGGCCCTCAACTTCGCTCGAGTTTCTTGGAATAGAGCTCGATTCCGAAGAAGGTTGCTTCCGCTTGCCAGAAGAAAAAGTGCGGAAATTCAGGGCTTCCCTTGAAGCATGTATTAGAGAAACTAAGGTGAACTTGCATCAATTACAGCAGACTGTGGGACAGTTGAATTTCGCCCTTAGGGTGATGCCAATGGCCCGCCCCTTTTCCCGTTCGATTGCACAAGCCACGGTCGGTCTTAAAGAGGGGCATCACCGCACGAGGCTCTCGGCCGAGATTCGCCAGGACATGCGCATTTGGTTGGCATTCCTGGCGGACTTCAATGGTCGGGTTGTCTGGACGAAGCCGGCGGTGTCCTCCGGAGAGTTGGGGCTGTGGACAGATTCGGCGGGGAGTATAGGCTTTGGCGCCATCTTTGGCAATCACTCGTCGGCTCAAACGTGGCCGTCATGGTGGCACGAGTGTGGACTTACAAGTAACATTGCTTTTCTTGAACTGTTCCCTATTCTGGTGGCTTTGAAGACATGGCCTGAGGGGTTTAGGGATCACTCTGTGGTGTTCTGGTCTGATAACATGACCGTTGTTGAGTGTATCAATAGTCAGGCAGCACGATGCACGTGGATCCTGAGGTTGCTCAAGGAAATTGTTTTACTATGTATGCAATTGAACGTGCTCTTTAGAGCGAGGCATGTGCCAGGGGTGCTGAATCAGGCTGCTGATGCGCTTTCTCGTTTCCGTATGCAGGCCTTCTGGGGTTTTCTGCCCACAGCGGACCCGGTGGCGGCACCATTTCCCGAAGCTCTCTGGTCTCTCGGTGCCCCGAACTACAAAACCTCGTGGGAGAGAGTTTAGCACCCAGGACAAGGAAGGCATATGAAGGGGCGTTCCGTTCCTATTGGTCCTTTTTGGGTTCAGCTAGGGGAGACCTTTGGGGTCAGGAAGAATTGGTCATAAAGTTTTTACTGTCTCTACGCAGGGCAGGAAAATCGGTGGCCACGGCCCAGAGGCATCGGGCTGCCATTTCCTTCATGGCACGGGCTCATGGTATCCAGGACCCTACAGCGTCTTTTGTGGTACAGAAAGCGCTGCATGGGTGGCAACGCCTTGAGGGTCGCAGAGTAGATGAAAGGCACCCGATAGGTCTGGATAGGTTGGCCCTATTACTGTCCGTACTCCCTGCTACTTGTTCATCCCAGGCGGAAACAGTGTTATTCCGGGCCGCTTTTGCATTAGCATTTCATGGGGCTATGCGGGTAAGCGAACTGGTGGCAAAGAATAAGCAGGATACGGGGGGTGGACTGTGCCGAGAGCACATTCAAGTAAAGGGGGAGACGATGATTGTCTCGTTTGTCAGGTCCAAGACCGATCAAGACGCGATCGGGGATAGTGTAGTAGTCCAGCGGATCCCCGGATCTCCCATGTGCCCGGTTGCATGCGTCGAGGAATATTTGGCGCAGAGGGCGGCATCATGGGGAGGGACCTTGCTGAGGCATGCAGATGCCACCCCACTGACGAAGTTTCAGTTCCAGCGGGTGCTTGCAATGGCTATCTCGGCCGCGGGCCTGAACCCGGCCGAGTTTGGGACTCATTCCTTCCGGATAGGGGCTGCTACAGAGGCTACAGCCAGGGGTCTGAGTGTTGAAAAAGTGAAACAGTTGGGGCGTTGGTCCTCGAATTGTTACAAAAGGTATGTGCGGTTGCACATGTTGTGAAGCTGATATCATGTACTCACGCTTCTTGTTTTTGTTTGGTTACAGTTTCGCAAACCTACGAGGCGGGGCGGACTGTGCAGTCGGCCCGACACCTGGGAACCAGCGGTCAGAGATCACCGGCTGATGAAAAAGTGGTGTGGGTCGTGGGCCACTCATACGTGAGGTGTGCCGGGGACGTATTCAAAGCAGGTGACATGATTCACACAGCTGGGGAATACGGGTACAGGGTGACCTCCTACGGAAGGGGCGGGCTCTGTATTGACCAGTTTCAACCTTTTCTTGAGGGTTTGTTAGGGCGGACAAGGTCACCGCCAGCTATAATCATAGTACATCTTGGGGGCAATGATTTGGTGACCACTGGTAGACGACTACTTCTCGAGGCGATACTATCCACAGTAAGTTGGTTGGCGAGGAGGTTTCCAGGGTGCACAATTGCATGGTCCCATATGATTCCACGAAAGGTGTGGCGGGGGGCTAATTCAGTGTCTGCTATAAATCATTCTGTGAAAAAGATTAACAATAAGCTTGGTAGACTGTTCCGTACCAGTACTTTGCATTCGATTCCTCATGGTGGTATCAGGGGGGACAATATGTATCTAGAGGATGGGGTCCATTTGTCCCGGGTGGGGAATTCTTTACTAATAGGAGACCTCGTAGCATGGTTAAGGAATTTGCAACATTACCTTTAGGTAGGAGTTTTGTGGGGGGTCCGGATAGCCGGTCAACTATCCGGCCTGTGGCGGTAAGGTCATGATCGGTGAGCAGTCATTGGAAGATCCCTAGGGGGGGGCGTCACCCATTACGGATGGGAGCGCCCGGGGGGAGGTGGCCATTGGCCCCTCAACGGGGAGGCGGTCCCTTCTAAGGACGGGACGCCTAAAGGAAAGGGAAGGCGGTCAAGGCCCCTCTCTGGATAGGAGGGGCTACGGGCCCCTCCTGGGAATTTCCCGGGGCCAGGACATCTGCGACGGCAGATGTGGTAAGTTGTGTAGGGTGGGGAGGGGGGTCTACGCTACCTTCTAGACACCTCACACGAGTCCTCGGATGACCACTTACATGGCGTCGAGTAAACAGGGGCCCCCGTCAAGACAAGGGAAATTGGTAGGGCACACGAGGTGAAGTCCTCTGTGCGACCGCCCCTCACAAGTGAGGGGGGGGTTCTGGTTTAGGGATCTGACACCGGTTACGATCTTGCCGTTGGCCCTTAACGTTAGGATGTACAATTTCAATTTGAAATGCAATTTTTGTAAGGATGTTAGTATCGGCTAGGAGAACCTTTGTATTAGATATATGTTAAGGTTAGCCAAACATCGTAATGTGGATATGAAATTGTACATGATATGAAACTGTTATTTTAATGTTTTGATTTTGTTTCATATTTTAATAAATACGGCTGGGAAGGGTAACTCCCTTCCCGCCTTCCAAAAGTTCAAGAACTGTTTCCGGTTTCCCAATTCTTGGGGATTGTGTTGAGAGGGGGTGGCGGGTATCTCAGCCATATGGAAAGGGGCGACCAATCGGTCCCCCCGAACGTATGGTGGAGTACCCCGATCCCCCCGGGAAGCCATTTTGGGCGGGAGGCGCGTCTCGGCTGGTATGCCCGAAGCGGCGTAGCCGGGGCGCGCTTTTTCCCGCCCAAGAGTGGGTTGTCCTAGACACCGAAGCCATCCGCCACGCCCAGGGAGGCGGAAGGGGCGGGTTCACGCCCGCCCCGAGAAGAATAAAAGGAGCCACAAGCCAAGGAAGCATCCTCTTGTTCCTGTGCTCTGAAGCTGCACCTCCTCGCTGCACGTGAGCTCGAGACGGAACGAAGAGCCATTTTTGAACCCACCCACCATCCCCTGAAGACAGCAAGTTGTTGTGGTATAAAGTTCGTTTTTTCGTAGTAGGTTTTTTCTTGCAGGTTGTTTCTGAAAAAGTTTATGATTCGGTTGCAATAAAGTGGATAATTCTGTGCGTATACTTTATTAAAGACTTTCATCAGAGTGATTAGTAATGTTTAGATGTTTTTAGGTAGAGACGTGATCCGTTAATTAGGTATGTCTCCTGTTTTTTTTTTTTTAGTCATTGATCTTGTCGTATTTATTGTTTGATCGGGCGGTAAGGTCATGATCGGTGAGCAGTCATTGGAAGATCCCTAGGAGGGGGCGTCACCCATTACGGATGGGAGCGCCCGGGGGGAGGTGGCCATTGGCCCCTCAATGGGGAGGCGGTCCCTTCTAAGGACGGGACGCCTAAAGGAAAGGGAAGGCGGTCAAGGCCCCTCCCTGGATAGGAGGGGCTACGGGCCCCTCCTGGGAATTTCCCGGGGCCAGGACATCTGCGACGGCAGATGTGGTAAGTTGTGTAGGGTGGGGAGGGGGGTCTACGCTACCTTCTAGACACCTCACACGAGTCCTCGGACGACCACTTACATGGCGTCGAGTTAACAGGGGCCCCCGTCAAGACAAGGGAAATTGGTAGGGCACACGAGGTGAAGTCCTCTGTGCAACCGCCCCTCACAAGTGAGGGGGGAGTTCTGGTTTAGGGATCTGACACCGGTTACGACCTTGCCGTTGGCCCTTAACGTTAGGATGTACAATTTCAATTTGAAATGCAATTTTTGTAAGGATGTTAGTATCGGCTAGGAGAACCTTTGTATTAGATATATGTTAAGGTTAGCCAAACATCGTAATGTGGATATGAAATTGTACATGATATGAAACTGTTATTTTAATGTTTTGATTTTGTTTCATATTTTAATAAATACGGCCGGGAAGGGTAACTCCCTTCCCGCCTTCCAAAAGTTCAAGAACTGTTTCCGGTTTCCCAATTCTTGGGGATTGTGTTGAGAGGGGGTGGCGGGTATCTCAGCCATATCAATACGAGCGAAGAAACTACAAGCAAGGTTATGATTCGGGGTTGCGGAAGCATCTTGAGAATATCTTTCATTTCCTCAGAGGGAACATATTCTTATTGTATATTTAAAAATATATTAAACATTAGCTTCCTTCCAGAGGAGTTGTATAAATTTCGACGAAGGAAGGAAAGAATATCGAAGAGAGGTAAATTATCTGAATGGGTATATGTTTGATATTTTTAAAAAAGAAAGCAAAATTATTTAAATGATTATAGAATGTGGTATGATTAAGTTCAAATGGAATATAATAACAAGTTGACGAAAGAACCATTACAAGAAATATAGGTTGATTAAGGAATTAATATGTGCAAAGTAATGATTAGGAGGGATGCCATCATCTTGAATTTATCTTTCATTTCCACAGAGGGATCATATTGTTAATGTATATTTTAATTTATATATAACTTTATGATCCTTCACCTGGAGTTGGATGACTTTCAACAGAGGATTTCAAAACATAATAAATAATACTTTTTTTAGTATGCAAGTATTTCTTAATGATTGAAAAATGTAGTATAAATAAACTATCGACGAAAAAACGAAATACTTTGGAATAAAAGAGAATATTCTTTATCTTCTTGAGTGAAAATGGGCTAAAAGTATTTATATTGAGTTGTGCTTTTACCAATTTTCACTCGAGAAGAACAGGATGATTATCTTCCTAAGCACTTTTTTTTGAAAAAAACAATATAATTGTGGCTTCAAATTTTAATATTTCTTTCCATTTTAGAAAAAATGATTCTTAAATGTAATAATGAAATAAAATGTACTTAAAAAAGAAAGATACAGTAGTGAGGGAGTGTTTGTCATAGCATTTCTATTGTACTTTATCTGAAAGTAAAAAAAGCCCAAACATTTAAATAAAGATGATGGGGCAACACTTATATAAAGTAAATATAAGGAATGAGTGCTTCTGATAAAATAAAATAAAAGTGGTGCAACACGTGATACTAATGAATGAAACAATAAATTGCATTTCACCCATATGATGAATATAAAAGACTCAATAAAAATATTTTGAAAACATGAGCATTTTTCTTTCAAGGATGGTTTGAAGAATTATACATTTAATAAAAGAACATAATACTCCACGCTAAAGGAGAAAAGTCAGCACAATTATGATAAAATGGAAAATAGAATAATATTTTTATATACATTTACGGTCAAAAAATGTGTAAGCAGAGTACACAGTTTAAGTTAAAAACACCCTACCACAATTAGTTTTTGAAACACAATTTAAAATAAAGTGCGTCACAAAATGGGCTACGAACATGGTGAGGGTATCGTAACGTCACATAGAAAAAACAAGCTAATCAACATTAGGTTCAGGAAGGTAGAGTTAACCACACAAAAGCCAATCAAATGTTTTTCAAAATCTGCGCAAGGAAAAGGATTGGTCGGTAATACGTTCTTACAATGCTTCACAACCTATGAAAAAGAGGTGTAGAAAGTTTCTGTTTTTAACATACGAGCAAAATAGATGACCTTGCAAGTGCACACAGCGAGAGGCAATTATTAATGATGACTTGCTTTTGCAAGACCCTAAAAGACTTCTTGCAAAATAAGTACGCACTTATCTGCCAGACCCCATTTAATGATTAACCAGGCTCTCAAGCCTAAACACGTCGCAATCATCTCTGGTCACTTTCTCTTCTTCCAGGTTCACCGTGAAAGTGTATGTCTCCTTCTCCTTTAACTCCTTTCTATTTCATAGTAATTGTTACTTATACACTATCCAGCAAATACCCCACAAATGCACCACCTTGGGGTTGGAATATTTTTTTACTGATACACTATCCAGCACATTCCGTACAGATGCACCCCCCTGAAGTGAGACTAGTAATTGTTACCCCTACACTAACATGCACTTACCCTACAGATGCACCCCCCTGGACTTAGAAAAGTAATTGTTACCCCCACACTAAACTGCACTTACCCTACAGATGCACCCTGCTCTCTCTTTCAAAATCCAAACCAGATTTACAACACCCTTGCACCACTTTCGCGTCACTTTTCCCATCTTAAAAGCAATGCAATAGTAACACAATCACCTTTTAAACCTGCCCCTATCCACATTACGAGCAAAACAAGTACACAACTCATTCACTTCTTTATCGATCACTATGAGACAGTGTTGTTTCACGTTTCACAATGAAGTTCAATAAATTCTTTGTGCCTATTTAAATGGAAGACGAGATTGTTGACATCACAAAACTTAGTGGCATATTTACAAAGACAGAGTTAAAATTGTTGTCGCTTTAACGCCTGCAAAGTACAACAAAAACACCAAAAATGGACTTCAAAATCCTTTGTTATCTTACCGGAAGATTTTCTTAACATTGCTGTTTCCTATACAAGACTGAGAGCCATCCCCTGGGGCTATAAAAAAATGGTTGTGGGGGGCTCCAAGGCCCCCCTGCAAAATTAGAAGTGTGGGGTCCTCAACGACCCCCCTCAAGCCCGGGAACCACCACCCTGGGGATTTTGTATATTGTGGGAGGCAGACTGCATGGCCTTCCGCCTGGACCCCTCGAGGGCCCCAGGGCCGGCTCCTGCAGTGTCCTGGGGTGCCTACCCTTGGGACACTGCTGTTTGCTGTGAGAGGGCGGGAGTCTTGTGGCTCCCGTCCTCTCATAGCAAACTTAGTTTGGATTTTGAAAGACACAGCAGTGAAATCTGCTTTCACTTGCAACATCCAAACCAGATTGCTTTTCCATATGCAGCTTAGCATCTCCCCATGTGGAAAAGCAATGCCGGCTCCAGAAGAACGCGAGGATCCGGCGGGACTGTGGGGACATTGTGGCTCCCTCCCCGGTCCCCAACATTTTTTATAAGACCCGAGGGATAGGGTTCCTGGGGATATTAGAAATTACTGATAGGGGCAATTTTTTTACGGTAAAATTAGAAGTCGTACACCCAGCACGGCGCTCAGTGCGACCCAATGGTGTGCACGTGCTGGATGCACGACTCATAATCTGTAGTGTGCACAACTCCAGAGCCTTTGGTGCACATCTTCTACGCATTTGGAGCCGGCATTGCTTTTCCACATGGGGAGCTACTAACATGAGCTCCCCATGTGAAACATCAATTTGATTTAGATTTTGAAAGAGAGAACATATTTCCTTGCTATGGAAGGGCGGAATGAACACCCCGGAACACTGCAGGAGCCGGCCCACCCACAATACATAAAGCCTCGGGAGTGGTGGTCCCCAGGGCTTTGGAGACCTTGCAGCACCCCAACCATATATTTTGTACCCCCGGGGGGTGACGGGACCCTCGAGTGCTCCAAGAGGGGTCCAACGCAGTTCCCCTCCCGCAATACATAAAGCCCCGGGGTGGTGGTGCCCAGAGCTTTGGGGACCTTGGACCCCTCCCCCCACCATTTTCTTTTTTTTAGCCCCGGGTTGATGATCCCCGGGGCTGGGGGACCCCTCTAGGTCCCCCATAAAAGTTAAAAATTTTACCCCCGGTATATACCCTTCTCCGGGGCCTAATTATAAAAAAGCTCTGTTTTATTTTATTTATTTTACGGCAGAGTCCACGCACCCTACACGCACCTGCCGGGTTTAAAAATAATTAAATTGTGGGCCCTGATGGCCCTTCTGGGACCCTCTAAGCAGGTCTAGAGGGTAAAATTATTTCTACCCTGCCCCCTTTCTACGTTTTGCACACATATTCCACTGACTTCCTCATCCTTGCTTCTACCAATGCACAAAATGGCTGCCAACAGTTTTGAATGTTGACAACCACTTCACAGCCAATTAGCATTCAGCGCGTGATCGGACAGGTGCGCTTATGGTATTATGATGATCCTCGCACACTCGGCGGATCCACCGCGCCCATAGATATATAAATTACTTTAACTGTAATTTTCTCAGGAACTACTGAACAGATTGACACCAAGTCTGAAATGAGGACTACCTCTTTGCCAAATTTGGCATAATTCCGTTCAGCCTTTCGGGCTGTAGCTGAGGCTAAAGGTCCTTTGGAAAATTTTATGGGGAAAACATGTTTTTGGCCCCCCTTTTCTCGCATCCCCCACTTGATGAATCACCGCAAAACTTTCAGGATATGAGTAGACCAGAGGTGGCCAAAAGTTTGGAAAATTTTGCAAAGATTCATCAATCGGCGTCAAAGTTAATGGGAATAGAATGTTCCGGATTTCCAATGCATAATAGGTCCTAACTATAACTACCTACTGGCGACCGCGAGATTGTGTGGTTGAGAGTGAGGGCACAGGAACTGTTTATTGCCCTGCACAGCACTACGATTCTGAGCCTGAGCCTAATCCAGTCAGACGCTTACTTCAAGTAATCAACAATAAGGCTGACAGTGACATTCAGTAAGACCAAGAACAAAGTACATGCTGGGTATTGCAGTCTTAATTCAACAAAACCACTGAATGGACTCGCAACAAATTTGGCTCAGGTGTGACCTATCCTACTTCAGGAGAAGGAAACTAACGGAAGTAAAAGCAGAAAACCAACGGAAGTGATACCAGGGAATCTACAGCACCCGTGGTTTTTGATAAAGGCTTCACCGAAAAGCGTCATGCCAAGTGCCTGAAATAAACAGCTCCAGAATTTTAACAAAACAGGTTTATTGAACCATCCTCATCTCGCACTCCTTCGAATTTTAAACTTTATCGTTCCTGTTCACTGTAGCATTACAAGTCTGTCATTAGTTTCTGGGCATTTATACTGAGACTCCACTTTTACCAATATGAGGCATTGTGGGCTCTGTAGTTTTTGATCTGTCTCTCAAATTATCTATTGGATTGCATTTCAGTGTTACGCTTTTCCTGCCACTGATCATTGCTGAAATTGGTTACCTTAGTGGTATACTTGCTCCGGCTTGTGTGATTGCACATTATGCATATATACATACAAAAAGCCAGTTTTCACTATCAGGCTGAGTGCCTATGAATCCACACTTTGGTCAATTTTCATATTTATCTTCAGCTAAGTGCTCTGAATGCAATGATTCTGGGTATGTACTTGTCGTTTTCACTTCAAGGCATGATCCTCAGATAAAAAAAAAATTGGGGGGAAAAGTATTACTAACTACTGTTAAACAAGTGAGACATGTTTATACCTGCCATTCCTTATTAAAAATTCAATCTGTGTTGTAATTAAAGTATTTACAATATATTGCAAAATCTTTATGAATCAAGGTTCTTAAAGTTTTTAGCAAAATTACAGATTTTTAAAATATTCACATTTATGTAATGAATGAAAATTCAATTGCGAATTTCTATATGTTTTGTGTTTTAGAGTCTCATAAGTGTACATGCATTTTCTCGTCCCCGTTCAGACCTCTTGGAACTTTAGTTTTGAAGCGGATGGTTAATTTCGATTCCAGGCGTCTTAATTTCTGAATTCTGTTGACTTCTCTTTCATGTTCCATCACCATGGCAATTCCTGAATATTTGATGTTTTGCCATGTTTTGTTGTTGTGGCTCATTATGTGCTTGGCTATGGCATATGATGTATCTTTGTTTTGGATCGCTCAGATATGCTCCAGTATTCTTTTTTTCAGAGCACAGATAGTTGATTCAATATAGCATTTGCCACATTCACATTCAATTAAATACACTACAAAATGTGAATCACATCTGATTGTAGTTGTGACTTCAAAGACGTTTCCATTGGGGTCTTTCAGAGATTTTATATTTCTTCCCACCTTGCATGCCTTGCATGACTTGCATTTTGTAAATCCTCGTTGGCGTTTTTGCAGCCAAGTTTCAGCTTTATTCATGGTAAAGTGACTGTTCACGAAGGTGTCCAGGATGGATGGTGCCTTTCTATAAGAAATCAATGGTTGATCACCAATCCGATTACCAATGTCTGGATCCTTTTTGAGAACATTCCATTATTTCATAAGTGTTTTTTTAATTTGAAAGCTTTCCTTTGAATTCGTAAGAATCAACCGAGGTATGTCCTCATTTAGTTGGTCTGATTTTTCCTTCATTATAAGTGTTTCCGCTCTTGTTTTAGTTCTGGCTCTTGCTTCTGCACGATTGATATCAGTGTTTTTATAGCCTCTTCTGGAGAACCGGGTTCTAATTTCCTTGAATTTATTCTCCATTTCAGTCATTTCTGAGCAGTTTCTTTTCATTCGGAGAAACTCTCCGTAGGAAATGCTCTGTTTCAAAGATACTGGGTGAAAACTCGACCCATGCAGGATGCTGTTCGTTGATGTTTTCTTGCGAAATAATGTGGAATTAAGTTTGCCGTTGTTTATGTACACCTTTTTGTCCAAAAAATCTATTTCTGTTTTTTGGATATTAAATGTAAATTTGAGACCCACATCATTGTTGTTGAGGATCTCAATGTATTCTAGAAGTTTCACTTTCGTGCTTACCATAGGAGAAAAAGGACGTTGATGAACCTTAACCATAACACCACGCAAGTGGTGTATGGATAATTGTCCTCTCTCCAAGCTAGGAATCTCTCCCACCATCCCATGGTGAGATTTGCATATCTTGGAGAGAAAGAAGCTCCCATGGCTGTTCCACGTTTCTGGGAGTACATTTTGTTGTTGAAGGTGAACACATTGTTTGTAAGACACATTTCGATCATGGCGCAGCGTAATTTCTTCATTGCTCAGAATTATTTCAGGGTTGTCCTTACCCTGCCGTAAGCACCAGTTTGCTGTTGTTCCCCCCGCAGAGGTCATTTGCTTTTATATATATATATATATATATATATGTATTTTTCTCAAAGCGCTGTGCATTCGGGAGGTCACTCGACGGAGCCTCACCCTCTGGCTTCCAAATGCAACCTGCCTGCCGCTTTTCAATCTTTTAGGGCCAACGCGTTTCGAGGAAGAAATCCCCTTCTTCTTGGGCTGCCTGCAAAGAACATCAGAGCCTCGCATGTGTTCACTCACAGCTTTTATTCATTGTATTCCCCGCCTCTCATTGGGCGTTGACTCACCAGGGTATTTGAAATGCTGGCACATGCAGTCCTGAAACACACTTGATAAGTTCCAATGTTTCTCCGCACATTTAGGCTTTTTTAATATCCTTAGTAGGTACTGAACGGAATGGCAGGTTAATTCGCATACTGGCTCCGTGCTAATCGTTGTTGTTAGTACAACTTGACAGCCTCTCCAAACTGGATGTGTGTTTCTTTCCAGCCTGCGATGTTGCTCCTCCCCACAGCCAAGCTACCGTGTCAAACAATATTTTTCTCAAAGTGCTGTGCATTCGGGAGGTCACTCGACGGAGCCTCGCCCTCTGGCTTCCAAATGCAACCTGCCTGCCGCTTTTCAGTCTTTTAGGGCCAACGCGTTTCGAGGAAGAAATCCCCTTCTTCTTGGGCTGCCTGCAAAGAACATCAGAACCTCGCATGTGTTCACTCACAGCTTTTATTCATTGTATTCCCCGCATCTCATGGGGCGTTGACTCACCAGGGTATTTGGAATGCTGGGACATGCAGTCCTGAAACATACTTGATAAGTTCCAATGTTTCTCCGCACATTTAAGGCTTTTTTAATATCCTTAGTAGGTACTGAACGGAATGGCAGGTTAATTCGCATACTGGCTCCGTGCTAATCGTTGTTGTTAGTACAACTTGACAGCCTCTCCAAACTGGATGTGTGTTTCTTTCCAGCCTGCAATGTTGCTCCTCCCCACGGCCAAGCTACCGTGTCAAACAATATCTTTCTCAAAGCGCTGTGCATTCGAGAGGTCACTCGACGGAGCCTCGCCCTCTGGTTTCCAATTACAACCTGCCTGCCGCTTTTCAGTCTTTTAGGGACAACGCGTTTCGAGGAAGAAATCCCCTTCTTCTTGGGCTGCCTGCAAAGAACATCAGAGCTCTCACAGCTTTTATTCATTGTATTCCCCGCCTCTCATGGGGCGTTGACTCACCAGGGTATTTGGAATGCTGGGACATGCAGTCCTGAAACACACTTGATAAGTTCCAATGTTTCTCTGCACATTTAGGCTTTTTTAATATCCTTAGTAGGTACTGAACGGAATGGCAGGTTAATTCGCATACTGGCTCCATGCTAATCGTTGTTGTTAGTACAACTTGACAGCCTCTCCAAACTGGATGTGTGTTTCTTGCCAGCCTGCGATGTTGCTCCTCCCCACGGCCAAGCTACCGTGTCAAACAATATTTTTCTCAAAGCGCTGTGCATTCGGGAGGTCACTCGACGGAGCCTCGCCCTCTGGCTTCCAAATGCAACCTGCCTGCCGCTTTTCAGTCTTTTAGGGCCAACGAGTTCCGAGGAAGAAATCCCCTTCTTCTTGGGCTGCCTGCAAATAACATCAGAGCCTCGCATGTGTTCACTCACAGCTTTTATTCATTGTATTCCCCGCCTCTCATGGGGCGTTGACTCACCAGGGTATTTGGAATGCTGGGACATTCAGTCCTGAAACACACTTGATAAGTTCCAATGTTTCTCCGCACATTTAGGCTTTTTTACTTTCCTTAGCAGGTACTGAACGGAATGGCAGGTTAATTTGCATACTGGCTCCGTGCTAATCGTTGTTGTTAGTACAACTTGACATCCTCTCCAAACTGGATGTGTGTTTCTTTCCAGCCTGCGATGTTGCTCCTCCCCACAGCCAAGCTACCGTGTCAAACAATATTTTTCTCAAAGTGCTGTGCATTCGGGAGGTCACTCGACGGAGCCTCGCCCTCTGGCTTCCAAATGCAACCTGCCTGCCGCTTTTCAGTCTTTTAGGGCCAACGCGTTTCGAGGAAGAAATCCCCTTCTTCTTGGGCTGCCTGCAAAGAACATCAGAGCCTCGCATGTGTTCACTCACAGCTTTTATTCATTGTATTCCCCGCCTCTCATGGGGCGTTGACTCACCAGGGTATTTGGAATGCTGGGACATGCAGTCCTGAAACATACTTGATAAGTTCCAATGTTTCTCCGCACATTTAAGGCTTTTTTAATATCCTTAGTAGGTACTGAACGGAATGGCAGGTTAATTCGCATACTGGCTCCGTGCTAATCGTTGTTGTTAGTACAACTTGACAGCCTCTCCAAACTGGATGTGTGTTTCTTTCCAGCCTGCAATGTTGCTCCTCCCCACGGCCAAGCTACCGTGTCAAACAATATTTTTCTCAAAGCGCTGTGCATTCGGGAGGTCACTCGACGGAGCCTCGCCCTCTGGTTTCCAATTGCAACCTGCCTGCCGCTTTTCAGTCTTTTAGGGACAACGCGTTTCGAGGAAGAAATCCCCTTCTTCTTGGGCTGCCTGCAAAGAACATCAGAGCTCTCACAGCTTTTATTCATTGTATTCCCCGCCTCTCATGGGGCGTTGACTCACCAGGGTATTTGGAATGCTGGGACATGCAGTCCTGAAACACACTTGATAAGTTCCAATGTTTCTCTGCACATTTAGGCTTTTTTAATATCCTTAGTAGGTACTGAACGGAATGGCAGGTTAATTCGCATACTGGCTCCATGCTAATCGTTGTTGTTAGTACAACTTGACAGCCTCTCCAAACTGGATGTGTGTTTCTTGCCAGCCTGCGATGTTGCTCCTCCCCACGGCCAAGCTACCGTGTCAAACAATATTTTTCTCAAAGCGCTGTGCATTCGGGAGGTCACTCGACGGAGCCTCGCCCTCTGGCTTCCAAATGCAACCTGCCTGCCGCTTTTCAGTCTTTTAGGGCCAACGAGTTCCGAGGAAGAAATCCCCTTCTTCTTGGGCTGCCTGCAAATAACATCAGAGCCTCGCATGTGTTCACTCACAGCTTTTATTCATTGTATTCCCCGCCTCTCATGGGGCGTTGACTCACCAGGGTATTTGGAATGCTGGGACATTCAGTCCTGAAACACACTTGATAAGTTCCAATGTTTCTCCGCACATTTAGGCTTTTTTACTTTCCTTAGCAGGTACTGAACGGAATGGCTGGTTAATTTGCATACTGGCTCCGTGCTAATCGTTGTTGTTAGTACAACTTGACAGCCTCTCCAAACTGGATGTGTGTTTCTTTCCAACCTGCGATGTTGCTCCTCCCCACGGACAAGCTACAGTGTCAAACTATTTTTTTCTCTAAGCGCTGTGCATTCGGGAGGTCACTCGATGGAGCCTCGCCCTCTGGCTTCCAAATGCAACCTGCCTGCCGGTTTTCAGTCTTTTAGGGCCAACGCGTTTCGAGGAAGAAATCCCCTTCTTCTTGGGCTGCCTGCAATGAACATCAGAGCCTCGCATGTGTTCACTCACAGCTTTTATTCTTTGTATTCCGCGCCTCTCATGGGGCGTTGACTCACCAGGGTATTTGGAATGCTGGGACATGCAGTCCTGAAACACACTTGATAAGTTCCAATGTTTCTCCGCACATTTAGGCTTTTTTAATATCCTTAGTAGGTTCTGAACGGAATGGCAGGTTAATTCGCACACTGGCTCCGTGCTAATCGTTGTTGTTAGTACAACTTGACAGCCTCTCCAAACTGGATGTGTGTTTCTTTCCAGCCTGCAATGTTGCTCCTCCCCACGGCCAAGCTACCGTGTCAAACAATATTTTTCTCAAAGTTCTGTGCATTCGGGAGGTCACTCGACAGAGCTTCGCCCTATGGCTTCCAAATGCAACCTGCCTGCCACTTTTCAGTCTTTTAGGACCAACGCGTTTCGAGGAAGAAATCCCCTTCTTCTTGGGATGCCTGCAAAGAACATCAGAGCCTCGCATGTGTTCACTCACAGCTTTTATTCTTTGTATTCCGCGCCTCTCATGGGGCGTTGACTCACCAGGGTATTTGGAATGCTGGGACATGCAGTCCTGAAACACACTTGATAAGTTCCAATGTTTCTCCACACATTTAGGCTTTTTTAATATCATTAGTAGGTACTGAACGGAACGGCAGGTTAATTCGCATACTGGCTCCGTGCTAATCGTTGTTGTTAGTACAACTTGACAGCCTCTCAAAACTGGATGTGTGTTTCTTTCCAGCCTGTGATGTTGCTCCTCCCCACGGCCAAGCTACTGTGTCAAACAATATTTTTCTCAAAGCGCTGTGCATTCGAGAGGTCACTCGACGGAGCCTCGCCCTCTGGCTTCCAAATGCAACCTGACTGCCGCTTTTCAGTCTTTTAGGGCCAACGCGTTTCGGGGAAGAAATCCCCTTCTTCTTGGGCTGCCTGCAAAGAACATCAGAGCCTCGCATGTGTTCACTCACAGCTTTTATTCATTGTATTCCCCGCCTCTCATGGGGCATTGACTCACCAGGGTATTTGGAATGCTGGGACATGCAGTCCTGAAAGACACTTGATAAGTTCCAATGTTTCTCCGCACATTTAGGCTTTTTTAATATCCTTAGTAGGTACTGAACGGAATGGCAGGTTAATTTGCATACTGGCTCCGTGCTAATCGTTGTTGTTAGTACAACTTGACAGCCTCTCCAAACTGGATGTGTGTTTCTTTCCAGCCTGCGATGTTGTTCCTCCCCACGGCCAAGCTACCGTGTCAAACAATATTTTTCTCAAAGCGCTGTGCATTCGGGAGGTCAATCGACGGAGCCTCGCCCTCTGGCTTCCAAATGCAACCTGCCTGCCGCTTTTCAGTCTTTTAGGGCCAGCGCGTTTCGAGGAAGAAATCCCCTTCTTCTTGGGCTGCCTGCAAAGAACATCAGAGCCTCGCATGTGTTCACTCACAGCTTTTATTCATTGTATTCCCCGCCTCTCATGGGGCGTTGACTTACCAGGGTATTTGGAATGCTGGGACATGCAGTCCTGAAACACACTTGATAAGTTCCAATGTTTCTCTGCACATTTAGGCTTTTTTAATATCCTTAGTAGGTACTGAACGGAATGGCAGGGTAATTCGCATACTGGCTCCGTGCTAATCGTTGTTGTTAGTACAACTTGACATCCTCTCCAAACTGGATGTGTGTTTCTTTCCAGCCTGCGATGTTGCTCCTCCCCACGGCCAAGCCACTGTGTCAAACAATATTTTCTCAAAGCGCTGTGCATTCGGGATGTCACTCGACGGAGACTCGCCCTCTGGCTTCCAAATGCAACCTGCCTGCCGCTTTTCAGTCTTTTAGGGCCAACGAGTTCCGAGGAAGAAATCCCCTTCTTCTTGGGCTGCCTGCAAAGAACATCAGAGCCTCGCATGTGTTCACTCACAGCTTTTATTCTTTGTATTCCGCGCCTCTCATGGGGCGTTGACTCACCAGGGTATTTGGAATGCTGGGACATGCAGTCCTGAAACACACTTGATAAGTTCCAATGTTTCTCCGCACATTTAGGCTTTTTTAATATCCTTAGTAGGTTCTGAACGGAATGGCAGGTTAATTCGCATACTGGCTCCGTGCTAATCGTTGTTGTTAGTACAACTTGACAGCCTCTCCAAACTGGATGTGTGTTTCTTTGCAGCCTGCAATGTTGCTCCTCCCCACGGCCAAGCTACCGTGTCAAACAATATTTTTCTCAAAGTTCTGTGCATTCGGGAGGTCACTCGACAGAGCTTCGCCCTATGGCTTCCAAATGCAACCTGCCTGCCACTTTTCAGTCTTTTAGGACCAACGCGTTTCGAGGAAGAAATCCCCTTCTTCTTGGGATGCCTGCAAAGAACATCAGAGCCTCGCATGTGTTCACTCACAGCTTTTATTCTTTGTATTCCGCGCCTCTCATGGGGCGTTGACTCACCAGGGTATTTGGAATGCTGGGACATGCAGTCCTGAAACACACTTGATAAGTTCCAATGTTTCTCCACACATTTAGGCTTTTTTAATATCCTTAGTAGGTTCTGAACGGAATGGCAGGTTAATTCGCATACTGGCTCCGTGCTAATCGTTGTTGTTAGTACAACTTGACAGCCTCTCCAAACTGGATGTGTGTTTCTTTCCAGCCTGCAATGTTGCTCCTCCCCACGGCTAAGCTACCGTGTCAAACAATATTTTTCTCAAAGCGCTGTGCATTCGGGAGGTCACTCGACGGAGCCTCGCCCTCTGGTTTCCAATTGCAACCTGCCTGCCGCTTTTCAGTCTTTTAGGGCCAACGCGTTTCGAGGAAGAAATCCCCTTCTTCTTGGGCTGCCTGCAAAGAACATCAGAGCTCTCACAGCTTTTATTCATTGTATTCCCCGCCTCTCATGGGGCGTTGACTCACCAGGGAATTTGGAATGCTGGGACATGCAGTCCTGAAACACACTTGATAAGTTCCAATGTTTCTCTGCACATTTAGGCTTTTTTAATATCCTTAGTAGGTACTGAACGGAATGGCAGGTTAATTCGCATACTGGCTCCATGCTAATCGTTGTTGTTAGTACAACTTGACAGCCTCTCCAAACTGGATGTGTGTTTTGCCAGCCTGCGATGTTGCTCCTCCCCACGGCCAAGCTACCGTGTCAAACAATATTTTTCTCAAAGCGCTGTGCATTCTGGAGGTCACTCGACGGAGCCTCGCCCTCTGGCTTCCAAATGCAACCTGCCTGCCGCTTTTCAGTCTTTTAGGGCCAACGAGTTCCGAGGAAGAAATCCCCTTCTTCTTGGGCTGCCTGCAAATAACATCAGAGCCTCGCATGTGTTCACTCACAGCTTTTATTCATTGTATTTCCCGCCTCTCATGGGGCGTTGACTCACCAGGGTATTTGGAATGCTGGGACATTCAGTCCTGAAACACACTTGATAAGTTCCAATGTTTCTCCGCACATTTAGGCTTTTTTACTTTCCTTAGCAGGTACTGAACGGAATGGCAGGTTAATTTGCATACTGGCTCCGTGCTAATCGTTGTTGTTAGTACAACTTGACAGCCTCTCCAAACTGGATGTGTGTTTCTTTCCAACCTGCGATGTTGCTCCTCCCCACGGACAAGCTACAGTGTCAAACTATTTTTTTCTCTAATCGCTGTGCATTCGGGAGGTCACTTGACGGAGCCTCGCCCTCTGGCTTCCAAATGCAACCTGCCTGCCGGTTTTCAGTCTTTTAGGGCCAACGCGTTTCGAGGAAGAAATCCCCTTCTTCTTGGGCTGCCTGCAATGAACATCAGAGCCTCGCATGTGTTCACTCACAGCTTTTATTCTTTGTATTCCGCGCCTCTCATGGGACGTTGACTCACCAGGGTATTTGGAATGCTGGGACATGCAGTCCTGAAACACACTTGATAAGTTCCAATGTTTCTCCGCACATTTAGGCTTTTTTAATATCCTTAGTAGGTTCTGAACAGAATGGCAGGTTAATTCGCATACTGGCTCCGTGCTAATCGTTGTTGTTAGTACAACTTGACAGCCTCTCCAAACTGGATGTGTGTTTCTTTCCAGCCTGCAATGTTGCTCCTCCCCACGGCCAAGCTACCGTGTCAAACAATATTTTTCTCAAAGCGCTGTGCATTCGGGAGGTCACTCGACAGAGCCTCGCCCTATGGCTTCCAAATGCAACCTGCCTGCCACTTTTCAGTCTTTTAGGAGCAACGCGTTTCGAGGAAGAAATCCCCTTCTTCTTGGGATGCCTGCAAAGAACATCAGAGCCTCGCATGTGTTCACTCACAGCTTTTATTCTTTGTATTCCGCGCCTCTCATGGGGCGTTGACTCACCAGGGTATTTGGAATGCTGGGACATGCAGTCCTGAAACACACTTGATAAGTTCCAATGTTTCTCCACACATTTAGGCTTTTTTAATATCCTTAGTAGGTTCTGAACGGAATGGCAGGTTAATTCGCATACTGGCTCCGTGCTAATCGTTGTTGTTAGTACAACTTGACAGCCTCTCCAAACTGGATGTGTGTTTCTTTCCAGCCTGCGATGTTGTTCCTCCCCACGGCCAAGCTACCGTGTCAAACAATATTTTTCTCAAAGCGCTGTGCATTCGGGAGGTCACTCGACGGAGCCTCGCCCTCTGGCTTCCAAATGCAACCTGCCTGCTGCTTTTCAGTCTTTTAGGGCCAACGAGTTCCGAGGAAGAAATCCCCTTCTTCTTGGGCTGCCTGCAAAGAACATCAGAGCCTTGCATGTGTTCACTCACAGCTTTTATTCTTTGTATTCCGCGCCTCTCATGGGGCGTTGACTCACCAGGGTATTTGGAATGCTGGGACATGCAGTCCTGAAACACACTTGATAAGTTCCAATGTTTCTCCGCACATTTAGGCTTTTTTAATATCCTTAGTAGGTTCTGAACGGAATGGCAGGTTAATTCGCATACTGGCTCCGTGCTAATCATTGTTGTTAGTACAACTTGACAGCCTCTCCAAACTGGATGTGTGTTTCTTTCCAGCCTGCAATGTTGCTCCTCCCCACGGCCAAGCTACCGTGTCAAACAATATTTTTCTCAACGCGCTGTTCATTCGGGAGGTCACTCAACGGAGCCTCGCCCTCTGGTTTCCAATTGCAACCTGCCTGCCGCTTTTCAGTCTTTTAGGGCCAACGCGTTTCGAGGAAGAAATCCCCTTCTTCTTGGGCTGCCTGCAAAGAACATCAGAGCTCTCACAGCTTTTATTCATTGTATTCCCCGCCTCTCATGGGGCGTTGACTCACCAGGGTATTTGGAATGCTGGGACATGCAGTCCTGAAACACACTTGATAAGTTCCAATGTTTCTCTGCACATTTAGGCTTTTTTAATATCCTTAGTAGGTACTGAACGGAATGGCAGGTTAATTCGCATACTGGCTCCATGCTAATCGTTGTTGTTAGTACAACTTGACAGCCTCTCCAAACTGGATGTGTGTTTCTTGCCAGCCTGCGATGTTGCTCCTCCCCACGGCCAAGCTACCGTGTCAAACAATATTTTTCTCAAAGCGCTGTGCATTCGGGAGGTCACTCGACGGAGCCTCGCCCTCTGGCTTCCAAATGCAACCTGCCTGCCGCTTTTCAGTCTTTTAGGGCCAACGAGTTCCGAGGAAGAAATCCCCTTCTTCTTGGGCTGCCTGCAAATAACATCAGAGCCTCGCATGTGTTCACTCACAGCTTTTATTCATTGTATTCCCCGCCTCTCATGGGGCGTTGACTCACCAGGGTATTTGGAATGCTGGGACATTCAGTCCTGAAACACACTTGATAAGTTCCAATGTTTCTCCGCACATTTAGGCTTTTTTACTTTCCTTAGCAGGTACTGAACGGAATGGCAGGTTAATTTGCATACTGGCTCCGTGCTAATCGTTGTTGTTAGTACAACTTGACAGCCTCTCCAAACTGGATGTGTGTTTCTTTCCAACCTGCAATGTTGCTCCTCCCCACGGACAAGCTACAGTGTCAAACTATTTTTTTCTCTAAGCGCTGTGCATTCGGGAGGTCACTCGACGGAGCCTCGCCCTCTGGCTTCCAAATGCAACCTGCCTGCCGGTTTTCAGTCTTTTAGGGCCAACGTGTTTCGAGGAAGAAATCCCCTTCTTCTTGGGCTGCCTGCAATGAACATCAGAGCCTCGCATGTGTTCACTCACAGCTTTTATTCTTTGTATTCTGCGCCTCTCATGGGGCGTTGACTCACCAGGGTATTTGGAATGCTGGGACATGCAGTCCTGAAACACACTTGATAAGTTCCAATGTTTCTCCGCACATTTAGGCTTTTTTAATATCCTTAGTAGGTTCTGAACGGAATGGCAGGTTAATTCGCATACTGGCTCCGTGCTAATCGTTGTTGTTAGTACAACTTGACAGCCTCTCCAAACTGGATGTGTGTTTCTTTCCAGCCTGCAATGTTGCTCCTCCCCATGGCCAAGCTACCGTGTCAAACAATATTTTTCTCAAAGCGCTGTGCATTCGGGAGGTCACTCGACAGAGCCTCGCCCTATGGCTTCCAAATGCAACCTGCCTGCCACTTTTCAGTCTTTTAGGACCAACGCGTTTCGAGAAAGAAATCCCCTTCTTCTTGGGATGCCTGCAAAGAACATCAGAGCCTCGCATGTGTTCACTCACAGCTTTTATTCTTTGTATTCCGCGCCTCTCATGGGGCGTTGACTCACCAGGGTATTTGGAATGCTGGGACATGCAGTCCTGAAACACACTTGATAAGTTCCAATGTTTCTCCACACATTTAGGCTTTTTTAATATCATTAGTAGGTACTGAACGGAATGGCAGGTTAATTCGCATACTGGCTCCGTGCTAATCGTTGTTGTTAGTACAACTTGACAGCCTCTCCAAACTGGATGTGTGTTTCTTTCCAGCCTGTGATGTTGCTCGTCCCCACGGCCAAGCTACTGTGTCAAACAATATTTTTCTCAAAGCGCTGTGCATTCAAGAGGTCACTCGACGGAGCCTCGCCCTCTGGCTTCCAAATGCAACCTGACTGCCGCTTTTCAGTCTTTTAGGGCCAACGCGTTTCGGGGAAGAAATCCCCTTCTTCTTGGGCTGCCTGCAAAGAACATCAGAGCCTCGCATGTGTTCACTCACAGCTTTTATTCATTGTATTCCCCGCCTCTCATGGGGCATTGACTCACCAGGGTATTTGGAATGCTGGGACATGCAGTCCTGAAAGACACTTGATAAGTTCCAATGTTTCTCCGCACATTTAGGCTTTTTTAATATCCTTAGTAGGTACTGAACGGAATGGCAGGTTAATTTGCATACTGGCTCCGTGCTAATCGTTGTTGTTAGTACAACTTGACAGCCTCTCCAAACTGGATGTGTGTTTCTTTCCAGCCTGCGATGTTGTTCCTCCCCACGGCCAAGCTACCGTGTCAGAGGCTTCACTCCGAAAGTTACACCATCCGCCGAATTCGGAACAGCAAGATGGTTAAACACGAACACGGAAGCTGCTCTGGGGCTCACTCAGAGTTTAGAATGATGAAATTAATATGAGGAAATTAATGCCAGTTATATACAGGACCCACTTGAGGTATGAATTTTGCTCTGCCATGAACTAAAAGCTCCAGAATGCAAAGCGCACAACCAGCGCAGCCAATTGAGGGCGGAGTCGGCATGGTCAAAACTAGCGACCAACAGAGCTTCCTGTAACTGACATATCAGCCATGACCTTTGATAAAGAAGCAAGGACTTCGAAACGCGTCAGGTCTTCAAGCAATTTACCTGAGAGCAGCTTTGCGTGTTCCTTCCTAATTAATAAACGGCGGATGGTGTAACTTTCGGAGTGAAGCCTGATGTTTGTGACTTGCTGGGAGTGCGCCCCTAGATGCTTTGGGCACTTTGTGTTGAATATTCTGCACGGCAGCCCTGCCGTGGGGGGCAGCAACATCCAACAGAATGCAGAAGGAAGCCGAGGGTGGAACTGAATCTGCCCGAATTCGGAACAGCAAGATGGTTAAACACGAACACGGAAGCTGCTCTGGGGCTCACTCAGAGTTTAGAATGATGAAATTAATATGAGGAAATTAATGCCAGTTATATACAGGACCCACTTGAGGTATGAATTTTGCTCTGCCATGAACTAAAAGCTCCAGAATGCAAAGCGCACAACCAGCGCAGCCAATTGAGGGCGGAGTCGGCATGGTCAAAACTAGCGACCAACAGAGCTTCCTGTAACTGACATATCAGCCATGACCTTTGATAAAGAAGCAAGGACTTCGAAACGCGTCAGGTCTTCAAGCAATTTACCTGAGAGCAGCTTTGCGTGTTCCTTCCTAATTAATAAACGGCGGATGGTGTAACTTTCGGAGTGAAGCCTGATGTTTGTGACTTGCTGGGAGTGCGCCCCTAGATGCTTTGGGCACTTTGTGTTGAATATATATATATATATATATATATATGTATATATATATATATATATATATATATATATATATATATATATATATATATATATATATATATATATATATATATATATATATATATATATATATATATATATATATATATTACCAACTGGTGGTCGCCAGTAGGTAGTTATAGTTAGGACATAGTTTCAATAGAAAAAGCGTTTTTCTTTTCCCAATAACTTTGGCGCTGATTGACAAATATTCACAAAATGTTCAAAACAAATTTCCTGCTCGAGTCAGCTCCCGTCATGGAAGTTTCGGGGTGATTCATCAAGCGGGGCAGAGAGGAAACTTGGGTCCCGATGTTATTTTCCATAGGAAACTTTAGACAATACAACAGGCCTAACTGTTGAACGGAATTACACAACATTATGCAAAAAGGAAGGTCTTGGATCAGAAAGAGCCCTTTTTTTGTTAAATGGTGTAAATCTGTTCAGTAGTTCCTGAGAAATTAGAAAAAGAAAAAAGTTTTGGCATCTGGGGCAGCAGTGAGTTTGCAAACATTTCAAACCACAACCCTCATTCTAATTGGCTGCCAACACTCCAAACCAGGAAGTATTGGCAGCCATCTTGTGTCTCAGTAGAACTCTGTCCCAAGAAAACAGCAGAAAAATAATTTAAGAACAAGAAAAGGGGGAAGGGTAGAAACACCCTGACCCCCTAAGCTTGCTCAGGGGGTCCCACAAGGACACCCAGGGCCGAAAAAAACATTTTCTTTCTGACAATTTTGGCGGAAAGTGCAATGGAGTTGCGGATCCCGAGATATTTTTTTTTTCGAAAAAAGCGGGCTCTCACACTTCATTTCAAACAAGCCCCCGGGTCTGCCAGGTCCCGGGGGCACTGCCAATTTATTTGCAGGGGCCTGCCGGGGCACCCGCAGCCCCAGGAACTGCCACCTCCCCAGGGCTTTATTGATTATGTGTAGGGGGATGCAGCCTTGGGGCTAATTTTTATGTATGCAGGGCCCTGTGGACCCTAGCAGCCTCACGGACTGCCAGCTTCCTGGGGCTTAAAAAATAAAATGCCTGGGAGCGTTGCAATTCCCCCTGCGCTGCCCCGGGTCCTGCCACCTCACCGGGGATCCATAATACTTTTAAAAGATTTATGTGGGGTGTTTGAGCCCCCCACTTGCCCCTGGGAACACCACCTACTTACGGTATAGAAAATGAAGGGAGGGGGGCCGAGCAGTCCCCCTCCTGGAGCTCTTGATGGCCCTGGGGACTGCCACCCCCCAGGGCTGGCTCCTCCCCACAGAGCTGCATTGCAGAGTGTTGGTTTTGACACCTCTCTGCAACGCAGCTCTGTGGCCGTTACTGGAGGTACCTGGTGGGCTAGTTGACCCACAGGGACCCGCAGGATTGAAGGGGACTTAATCCTCAAACTTACAACGCACCAGGGGCCACGTTTGCACAGTGGTGCAGTGAGGGGGTTGGGCCTAAAACAGCAGGTGTGCAAACGCGCCTACTGGTGCGTGGTAAATTGTGGGATTTAGTCCCCTTCAATCCTTGGTGGGCTAGTTGGCCTGGGGGCCAACTAGCCCACCAAGTACCTCCAGTAAGCGCCTCAGTGCTGTGTTGCACGGTGGTTGTCTGAGGCCATGCCCCTTTTTTTACTTTTCAGTAACGCATCTCTGTGGTGCCTACTGGAGGTACCTGGTGGGCGAGTTAGCCACCAGGGACCCTCAGGATTGAAGGGGACTCAATCCTCCAACTTACAATGCACCGGGGGCTCATTTGCACAGTGGTGCAGCGAGGGAGTGAGGCCTGAAGCAACAAGTGTCCAAACACGCCCCTGGCGCATTGTAAATCAGGGGACTTAGTCCCCTTCAATCTTGAAGGTCCCTGGGGGTCAACTAGCCCACCAAGTACCTCCTGTAAACGCCACAGAGCTGTGTTAAAGATAGGTGGTCAAAGGCCGTGCCCCTTATTACACCACTTTATAAACGTAGCATTAGGTGCACTGCTGGTGAGGCAATGGGGTTCTCTTGTGTCCTGAGGACCTCAGGATACAAGTTTACTTCATCCTATGAGCAGCAGTGCGCCACAAGCTGCGTTTGCAGCGTGGTATAAAAAGGGGCGTGAGCTCGGAAAACCTCTCTGCAATGCATCTCTGTGGCGCTTACTGGAGGTACCTGGTGGACTAGTTGGCCCCCACGGACCCTCAGGATTCAAGGGCATTTATTAGTGATGTTATACTTAGAAATTAGCATTTAAAAAACCCTAGAAACTCACTGAAAAAAACATAGGTTTTAGGGACGTTATAGTTAGTTAGACATTTCACTTGTACAAAACCAGATAAATTCTGCCGTTATAGTTAGTTCAGCTAACTATAACTCGCGCCCCTGCAATGCACTGCTGATGACGTCACATATTACATCATTCATGACATGGTCAGTTAGATCACTGATGACATCACTGTTTTGAAAGTCCTCAAAAATGTTGTGTATTACAAAATATTGTGTTGTCTTTCTAAGTAATCTATTTTCTTCTCTCTTTTCACTGTCCCTTTAGCGCCTCTCATGGACGCTGCTTTGCTCATAATGTATGTTAGCATTATATGAATATGTAGCTCGCAAACCACCCCCCATCTTCTGACCAAGCCGCGCCCCTGTGCCTTGTGTGCTTGTTCATTACAATGGCGGGATTACGGCTGCCTGGACTTGCAGTCAATGAACAGCCGAATATATTTTTCAATATACTATTGATGCTTTTGTCTGTCTTCAGATCACTTTTATACCAAAATATGAAACGATCTGAAAAATGTCTAATGTGCGGCCTCTACTAATGATTAATTTAAATAAATCCATTGAAACGATTCAGAAATATCCGTATGAAAAGGCAAAACATGCAGATCACGGTGAGGTATTGTAAATAGTAAGTAATATATGTTACTGTAGTGCGGCCAAGTTTGTGTTGGAATTACCCAAACGTGCGTCACCCACCTCCGCGAGGAAGGCATTGCTTTGGTCAGTGGGGATTGGGGCTCTTTTGGCCCCCTATAGCCCCTCGAGGAATCTGCGTTCCGCTTACAAATCTCTGCTATCTGTACCACGCATTCGAAGAGTCAAATGGGGTGGCAGAACTTTTTCCACTATAGCACCAAAAATGTGGAATGCTCTTCCTGTGGAAATTAAGGCCCCTCCCACTCTTCAGTCCTTTAGGAAAGCCCTGAAGACACGGCTATTTGCCAAAGCATACCCGTAGTTCTGCTTCTGCCTTTTTGTGACTCATGTTTTTGTTAGGCGCCTTGATGCCTTCGGGTTTTAATAATAATAATACTGATTCTTGTATAGCGCGAACAGCTACCTCGCGAGGAGGTGTCCCGGCGCTGAAAAGAAACCGCAGCAGCAGAGAGGAATGCAGGGAGAGGTACTAGGCTTTCTGTCCAAAGAGCCAAGTCTTTAGGAGTTTCCTAAAGATGGCTTCTGACGGGGCAGATTGGATGGCAGGGGGGAGGGAGTTCCAAAGCTTCGCAGTGCCTACCGAGAAAGATCTACCTCTGAGTCTCCCCCTTATCGCTCGAGGTACAGCCAGTAGGGTCTGCGAGTTTGATCTCAGGTGTCTCTCTTGATGGTAGCGGGGGAGTCGGAGTTTAGGATAATTGGGACAAGTTCCTTTTTGTGCTCTGTAAGCTAGGGTGAGCGCTTTGAATTTTACTCTGCTTGTCACTGGAAGCCAGTGCAGCTCGTGAAGATGCGGAGAGATATGATGTTTAAAAGGCACGTGTTTTAACAATCTCGCAGTCGCATTCTGCACGCTCTGCAGGCGTTGTGTCAGATATTTCGGGAGGCCAAGATAGAGGCCGTTCGAATAATCCAGTCTGGATGTGACTGTCGCATGGACCACCGATTTACGACAGTCAGTTGGTAGAAGAGAGAGAAATTTTCGGAGGTTGCGGAGTTTATAGTGGCAGCTAGAGGAGACTTGTTGTATGTGAGAGGAGAAGGAAAGCGTCTCGTCCCACCATACACCCAGATTTTTTGCCTTGGTGCCAGGGGTGGTAGCAGGACCCATTTCGGTGGGCCACCAGAGGTCAGGGGAGGGTGGAGTACTTTTCCCAAAGAATAGCACCTCGGTTTTGCTAGCATTCAATTTTAGCTTGTTAGTGTTCATCCATCTGACTACGTCACTAAGACAGCCTTTTATTTTGCTGAACGCTGCTTCTGACACCTCAACGTATGGGAAGACTAGTTGCGTATCATCCGCATACGAAATCGCCTTGACACCCCATTTGGCGATTAAGGTAAAAAGTGGGGCCAGATAAACATTGAAAAGTAGCGGGCTGAGGGCGGACCCTTGCGGGACACTACACCACAGCCGTTTGGGTTCAGAGGAAAAAGCGCCCAGAGCTACTTTCTGAGAGCGGTTCGTAAGATAGGAGTGCAACCAGCTCAGTGCCTTGTCCTCTAAACCAATATCCTTCAATCTGAGCAGCAATCTACCGTGATCCACAGTATCGAAGGCGGCAGATAGATCCAGCATGGCCAATGCTCCTGAATCCAGCGACCACCTGATTGACTCAGCCACCTCAATGAGGGCAGTTTCAGTGCTGAAGCCGGCCCTGAAACCAGACTGTGTTTCGTGTAGTAAGCCACTTTTTTCAATGAAACTATTGAGTTGGCGTTGGATAAGTTTTTCCAGCAGTTTTCCCGGGGCTGCTAGTAGGGAGATGGGGCGGAGATTGCTCAGATCATCGGGGGCGCCATTGGGTTTTTTTTTCAATGGGAGAAGAGTGGCATGTTTCCAGCGGTCGGGGAACGTGCCAGTCTCGATGAACATGTTCCAGATGTGTAGGAGTGGCCCTACCGTGGCATCCGACATCATTTTCCACAGTTTAGGAGGGCAGGGGTCATCAGGAGCACCTGATTTGCATTTGTGTAGTTCTTTCAAAGCATCCTCGTGGGTGATTGGGAGGAACCGAGTTAAGGGAGGGGTAGGCATCTCAATGACATCGTGGTCTGCCATCATTGTTGGCTCGGAGGGGGTGAAGGAGTCATAGACCTTCAGGATTTTTTTGTCGAAAAAATCCGAGATATCCTCACAGAGTTTGCTACAGGGAATAATTTCTGTTTCGATGGCCTTGGGTTTGAAGAAGGACTGAACTATTTTAAAAATGTCTTTGCTCCGTTGTTCCGCATGTTGAATAGAGGATACAAAGAACAGTTTTTTTGCTCTTTTTATGGAGTGATGAAGGCTGTGCAGGGCTTTTTTATAGCAGTTTTTTGCAGGTTCGGAGTAGCTAGCCCGCCACTGACGTTCTAATCTTTTGCATTTGCTTTTTTCAGCTATCAGTTCTGCAGAGAACCAGGGGGCAGACGAGGATTCTCTTCGTGAAGTGGCTATTTTGGGCGGAGCAATAGAGTCTACTGTGCTGCTAATCCAGTGATTCAGTAGTATTGCATCAGAGTTCACATCTGCTGATAGTAAAGGGGGGGCAGCTGCGAGCGCGGGACAGAGGGTCTCGGTGGATAAGTTATCCCAGTTTCTTCGTACATACGTGCGTTTTCCTGTAGTTCGAGAGCAAGCAGGGAAAGAGATTAGGAAGGGGACAAGGAAATGATCTGTCCATAGAAGTGGCAGCGGGGGTTTAGTTGTGGTATCCGGAATGTTAGAGAAAATGAGGTCCAGCATATGGCCTGCCTGGTGCAAGGTACCGGAGGTGATAAGGGCTAGATTTGCTGATTGAAGTGTGTTAATAAGTTGGGAAGCCAAAAGACAGTCAGATCTGTCTGCATGAACGTTAAAGTCACCGACTACTATATAGTGTTGGTGAGAGAGAGTGTTTTGCACTATGAAGTCCATAAGTTCATGGGTATGGGCCGGAGAACAGTCCGGGGGTCTATATATTATCAGGCCAGCTAGGGACGTTTGTGGGTTGATTTGGAGGCAGAAGTGTAGCCCCTCTATGCCGGCGAGGGTGGTAGGAGTGGAAGAGGATAAGGTGTATTTATCTTTAAAGATAATAGCCACTCCGCCACCTCTTCTGTTCTTCTCTCTATTGGAGAGACTTAAAGTGAAACCGAGCGGAACGGCTAGAGCAATGGAGGCAAGGTTTTCTGCGTTGAGCCACGTTTCGGTGAGAAATAGGGCGTCCCACTCGGAGTCAGCTAGCAGCAGATAGATATCATCTGCATGTTTAGGAAGGGATCTGCAGTTCAGAAGCCCAGCTTTAAAGGGGGAGGTGGGAGTGTTGGCTGAGCGATAGTTCAATGTTTTTGGGTAGGAATTAGCTGAGACTGAAATGTCACACAGAGGCTTGTTGCACCGTGAGCAGGAGGGGGGGAGGTCCAGGGTGGAAAGGTCGAGCCTGGGAGCCTGACAATGGTTGCCAGGGTTAAGTGCTAGAAGTTTGCTTCTAGACCAGACTATCCTTCTTGTGTGGGACTGGTCACTGGCAGCGTGGCCGGTGGCGGGCGCGGTCCGGTCGCGGACGGGCACAGACGGGCTTGCCTTAGGCGCGCCTTTGGCGCGCAATCGGCGCTCCCGCTGCGCTCGTCCGCTGCGCTTCCTAGGTAGACATATTTTTATAGAAGGAAGGGGGTGTGGCCAGATGGGGTGGGCGTGAGCCCAATGGATTCCCCTCAGCTGGCGTCAATGAGGGTGTGTTCCCCTCGTCAGTTTTAGTTGCGCGTTATGAATTTTCTTTCATTCATTCATTCGTCTTTGTTTAGGACAGCAATCCCCTAGTGGGCTGTGCAAAAGTAACTGCAGACCACAGACAGTGGAGACGTGCACTGCAATAAATCTCAAGACCTCCATCAAAAACTTGTCAAGAGCCAAACATTCAGGAAGGGGCAGGCCCGGTGACCCCTTCAAACCAAAGCTGGTGTATAGATGCAAATCCCAAATACAACTTTATACCTACCCCAAATCAAATTTAAAACGAGGAAAATGAGGATCCTCGCAGATTGAAATTGATGCTATTAAGCCCTTTCAAAGTGTATTGTGGGGATGGGGGGCGGTGAGGGTGTGCATTTCAGCTTGTAACTTCTGGAAAACTTTAAAGGATGCCTGATATTGGGAGGTGTAAACAAATGAACACTACTGACATTGTGATAATATTTTACTCTTTTTTTGTATTCAAGCTCATTTTTTCTCGGGCAACTCACGATGGACAACAACAGTGAGTTTCCCTGTCACAGAAGCAGGTTTATGGGCATCGTTGTGCCCAGCGGCCATGGTTGTAGCGTTTTTTATTGCAGGAGCTTGGAGCGTGGGACCAGGCGGTCAGGCGGCTGGAGCGTGGGAGGGTCCCAGGGGTGGTGGTCTTGGTGGTGGGTGCGGGGGTGTCGGAGTTGAAGCTGTCGTGGATGTCGGCGATCTTGCGGTGAAAGAAGGTGGCCAGGGAGTCGCACAGGTCCTGTGATGGTGAGATGTCGTTGGTGTTGGAGTAGGGGTTGGAGAGTTCTTTCACGATGCTGAAGAGCTATTGTTGTGAGAGTTGTTGTCTAGGCGGTACTTGAAGGCGGATCTCTTGGTGGTCCTGATGAGTTGGTGGTGTCTGCGGGTGGCCCTTTTGTAGGGTGGTGTTTGGTCGTGGAGCCATTTCTTTTCCAGCTTCCGACAGGTGTGCTTGGAGGTCCGGAGGTCTGCGGTGAACCAGGCGGCTTTCTTGTTGGTGTGGTTGGTTGTGGAGGTCTAGAGAGGGGCGAGTGTGTCAGCGCAGTTGTTGATCCATCGTTTGTATTTGGTCGCGGCTGTGTCTGTGTCAGTGGGGTGCACAGGTGGTCTCAGGGCGAGGGTGGTGGTCAGCTGGTCCTCGGTGATCTTGCCCCAGTAGCGACGTGGTAGCTGTTGGGTGTGGTGGTGTGTGGTGGGTTTCCTGAAGGTGAAGTGGGCGCACCTGTGGTCTGACCAGTGGGGTTCGGTGGTGTGGTTGAAGGTGACGTGGGGGCTTGTGGTGAAGATGGGGTCCAGCGTGTGTCCGGCAGCGGGGGTGTGGGTCGTCACGAGCTGTCTGAGACTGAAGTTGGCGAGGTTGTCGATCAGGGTGGTGGAGTTGGCGTCGTTGTTGTTCTCGAGGAGGAAGTTCAGGTCCCCGAGGACGATGTAGTCCGTGGAGGCAAGAGCGTGGGTGCTGACAAGGTCAGCGATGGTGTCGCAGAACTGTGGACGTGGTCCGGGTGGTCTGTAGACGAGCGTTCCTCGGAGGGTGGTGTTGGGATCTGTGTGGATTTGGAAGTGCATGTGCTCGGCGGTTGTGAGGTTGTCGTTGGTGTTGGTTGAGACTCTGAGGGTGTCCTTGTGGATGATGTAGATTCCCCCTCCAGCTCCGTTGGTGCGGTCTCTACCGGAGATCTTGTAGCCCTGTGGGATGGCTATGGCGATATCCGGTGCTGAGGTGGCGTTCAGCCAGATCTCCATTAGGAAGGCGACGTCGGGAGCGGTGGAGTCTAGGAGGTCCCAGAGTTCGATGGCATGCTTGCGAGCAGAGCGGGTGTTGAGGAGGATGCATCTGAGGTGGTTGGGTTCTCTGGCTGATGGTTTGGTGGGCTGGATGCTGGTGTATTTGCAGTTCCGGCAGGTGAAGGGTCCTTCGGTGCGCTTCGGGGTGGCCCCTTAGCAGGGGGGGTATCGTCCAGTGTTGAGTGCGTGGAGGGTGCTGGAGTTGTAGAGCAGTCTGGTTTTGGGGGGGAGGTGGGTGCCAGGGGTCCTGGCGCTAGGCGCAGACCAGGCGCGGACGGGCGCAAACGGGCTTGCCTTTGGCACGCAGGCTGCGCGCCCGCTGCACGCGTCTGCTGCGTGGCCGAGCCGCAGCTGCCATAAGTGGGCGGGGGAGTAGGGGTCAGCTGGGAGGTCAGGACAGCCAATGGGCGCGGGGTTTGGGGCCGCACGGAAGTCAGCGGCGGGAAACGGAGGAGTAGCGGCGCGCAGGGTAGGAAGGGAATCAGAGGCGACAGGCACACGGGGGAACAGAAATGAGAAGGGGAGCAGGAACTGGCACACGGGGATACAAAAAAGAAGAAGAGGGCAGCAGACACACAGGGGTGTCTCCCAGGAGGGGACCCGGAGTGAGGCAGCAGAGCAGGCAGCTGGCAGGAGGAGGTCACAGGAGGTCACAGGCGCTGTCACACGGGGATACAAAAGAAGAAGAGGGCAGCAGACACACAGGGGGGTCTCCCAGGAGGGGACCCCGAGTGAGGCAACAGAGCAGGCAGCTGTAAGGAGGAGGTCACAGGCACAGGTACCGGTGGCGCTGCAGCGGCGGAGAAGCGACCTAACCACAGGCAGAAATACGCATCATGGCAACACTACTGCATGTATTCGTGTTGGAGTTTGCTGTGGGTCACTTTACTGGTTGCCTCACCTGTGCCAACATGTATAAATGATTGTCCCTCCTCATAACATGGCATTTTAAGAGATCTGAGCTAAAAAGAAAATTTTCTAATATAAATCGCAATGCACTGCAGCAGTTATTGTTTTCCCTCGTGTGTGTGGTAAAATTACTATAATGCACATTGCTTGGTGAGGTTAACCACTGCGCGTAATTATTTGCAGGAGCACGCACTGATTTCTGTAGCGTGGCGCATTTTCAGTCATAATTGGCTGTAAATTTTTATGAAAAATAGAGGCCTGCTGCTTGACATCAACACTTTGGATATAAGTGGAAAACACTAGCATCCGACCCAAAACATTGGATGTTGACCAATATTGAAGGGACCACCGCAGGCTGAAGTAAATATGGTTAAATGCAACATTTTTAATCTATCCCAGTTCAGCACAGATTACAACGAATTAAAAAATCGGATTCCAAAATATTCATTAATTTTGCCTCAAAGTTCAGATTTCATTACAAGACAAGGACGCTACATTATGCATTAATCCTTTAATGCCAACTCACAACAGCTGCTTACATCACAAAGGAATAACAAAGAACTAGATGACATCACGCCATCAATATAAGCCATGAGCAGTAGTAGAGCTGCCTCTTTTAAATGCGGCTCACAACAGATAAGTACTACTTCTCTTCAATCTTTTAATGTTGTTACTATTTACTTCTTAATTTAATCAAATTTACTTATTTCATATGGTGCCTATATATTTTAACAATGTGCTTAAGTATTTTGACAAGGTATGGCACCCTTTGTGTGACTTGCTTCCCGCACCCTCCCTCGATCGCTGTGACTCGCTGCCATCCCCCCCCTCCCTCGACTTCCAATCTATGGTTGTCGATTTCCTGTGCCCCTCTGTTCCCCTTCCCTCATAGAAGGTTTCCTTTGTATACTGGTGTTGCGCGCACTCCTGCCTCCTACCTCCTTTGTGGGCTGTGGCTGGTCTCATCCTATTGCGTCTTCCGCTGGATACCGGTTGGACACCTCCCGGTCTCCCGAAACCCGCTAGCGCTACTTCATTGTTTTGGGGCCAGAGAAATGGACCTTAGCAACGGCAGCGCTACGTTGTATGCCTCCTAGGGTCCATTCCTCCCTCAACATGCATCGACTGCTCGAGCGCATCGGTTGCTTTTACCGACTGCGCTCCTATCAGCTGTTTTCTACGTTTGAGAGCTCTCCTAGCATTTTCACATCTTAAATCCGCATTCAGTCCCCGCTCCTCTACAAATAAATTATAAATAGCTATTAATAGTTATAAATTGTTTTTGGATAACTTTCAACCCCCCCCCCCCCCCCAAAAAAGGGTGAATTTTACCTAACCCAGGGATATAGACTAAATTTAAACACTTCTATTTTAATCACCCCCCCTCCTTATTAACCCCTTCTTAGATAATTAGTTTATCAACATAAAAAAGGGGAATACCTCATTTTAACATATTTACGTTTTATATCTACCTACTTACCTGCCATGTCTGACATTGAATCAGACAATGCAATGGCTAGCTCGCTAACCATAATAGCGACGCTTTTAAATCTTTCCTACAAAAGGAATTGAGATCATGTATGTTAGATACATTTAGAGAGGTCATGTCTAATAAAAGACCCCTTCTCCTTGATGACTCTCCTTGCGACTCCGAATATCCAAAGGTCAATAAAAAATCAAAAACTGCCTAAGCACTGAAGGAGGTCGCGCTACCTCATACAACATGGGATGTCCAAGCACCTCACAAGGCATGGGAGGCCCTAGCGCCTCAAAAGGTAAGGTTGACCCTCGTGGCACACTCAGGGTGGATGTCCCTAGCGGCACAAATTTGGCTGGTGCCCCAAGCGGCACATGTATTGACAGTGCTCATGTTGATCCTAGCTCTGATGAAGATGAGTTCTTCAATGACCCAGACGATGAATTCGCCCTCGACCTCGATGAGGGAGACTTAGACGATTTGGATCTTAACACCTTTTCAGAGGCAGATTCCTCACCCTCTTCAAAAGACGCTATTCTTGACCCCTTAGGTGGAGAAATGTTCTCCCCAACCAATATATCCCACCCTAACAGCTCGAGGTGGTATCCACATGACCACGTCGCTAAGTTCATGACTAAATGGCTCAGGAACTCTCTCGAGATACAATCTTGCAACACTATGAGGTCTGAGTGTCCTAGACCATACATAGAAGATAAAGTATGCCAAACCCCTAACCTAGACCCCGACCTTATATAGTCCTTATTCAAATTAGGCAAGGATCCCAGGAAGGGCCTCAAAAGGGCTCTTAAAGCCTGTCAGGATAGCCTTCTTGACCTATTAGGCCCCCTTACTAGAACCCTCGACTTAGCTGAGGAATCCCACATTTCTAATTCTCCCCTTGATACCAATCTAATAAGGAGATGGAGCAAAAGAGCAATAGTGCTCCATGGTAACGCAAATTCCTCGCTTAACATTGAGAGAAGGAGGACTGGCCTTAATAGAATAAATCCAAAACTCGGCGATCTTGACGAAAAAGAACCTTCGTCTAAGCCTAACGGCCTCCTATTTAAAGAAGACATGATTAAAACGCTTGGTAAATATGTCGCAACCTTTACCGCTTTGGACAGAGCTCAAAATAACATGAAAAGAGTTTTCCCTTCAAATCTTTTTGGTCAGGCCGGAAGAAGGGGCTGCTCTTTCGGCCACGGAAATTTTCGACCCTTCTCTTCAGGAAGAGGAAGAGGTTCTACTTGTAGAGGCTTCTACCCCTCCAACAACAGACAATACTACCCGCAAAGAGGAAGATGTTCACACTGAAGAGGCTTCCCCCCCGTGGTGCTCCCAACAACTCTACTCAAAGTAAGTGCTTCTCTTTCTTCTTCCCCTCCCAAGGTCGGGGGCAGACTCAAACATTTCTTTCACTCTTTCACGTTTGGGAGTCCTTGACACAAGACCCCTGGATTCTCGAGACAGTCCAAGGTTTCAAAATAGATTTCATAGAGATTCCATATCAATCTGCTACTCCAAAACCTCTGGTTCTTCCTTTAGAACACCTGGAAATTGTCAAAGAAGAAGTTTCTTCTATGTTGAAGAAGGGCGCTATAATCGAGGTACCTTGGTCTCAAAAAAACCTTGTAAGCACCCTCTTCTTAGTTGAGAAGAAGGACAAGGGTTGGCATCCGGTAATAAACCTTCGGGAGGTAAACAAATACCTTGTTTATCGATATTTCAAGATGGAGGGCATCCATCTGCTCAAAGACCTTCTCCTTCAAGGAGATTGGTTGGTCAAATTGGACCTAAAGGATGCCTATTTCACCATACCCATGGCCATAGAACATCAACCCTTTCTTCAATTTATTTGGGACAATCACCTTTTTCAGTTTCAGGCCCTTCCTTTCGGCCTTTCATCCGCCCCTTGGTGTTTCACTAAGGTCATGAGAACGATCGTATCCATTCTGAGGGCCAGAGGTATTCGTCTCATTATTTACTTAGACGACATCCTTATCATGTCCCAATCTCATGCACAGATATTACAAGATCTGCAAACCTCCATGATTAGAACTTTCTTGGTGGCTGGACAATTTGGATGCTTGGAATGGAAGAGCTATCTTCGGTTCGACTCCGGACTTTGTTTTAGAGTCAGACGCCAGCCTTCACGGTTGGGGAGCACGTCTCTTAGACCAGGACACCGGAGGTGTCTGGATCCCCTCAGAATCATCCCACCATATACATTTCCTAGAATTGATGGCCGGACTCTATGCTTTGATGAATTTCAGGAACTCTCTCCAAGGCAGATCCGTTCTCCTGAAAATGGACAACGTCTCTGCAGTCTCATATATCAACCGTCTCGGTGGTACGAGATCTGCCGACCTATCAGACCTGGCCAAGAAACTCTGGATGTTCTGCTCGGAACACAAGATCTCTTTGACGGCAGAATGCTTCCCAGGAAAATCCAATCTCTCTGCGGATTGGAACTCCAGATTCCTTCTGGACTTCAGCGATTGGAAACTCGATACCTGCGTTTTCAATTCCCTGGTTCACTTCTGGGGTCCCTTCGATGTGGACCTTTTCGCAAGCTGTTTGACCTTCCAACTTCCTCAGTATTTCAGCTGGATGCCAGACCCTGGTGCTCTAGCTGTGAACGCTTACCTCCAATCTTGGGCTCCTCTCCACCCCTACGCCTTACTCCCCTTTGCGATGATCCAAAGGGTTCTGCAGAAAGTGAGACAGGAACAATGCTCCCTGGTCCAGATAACCCCCTTTTGGCCGTCTCAAGCATGGTTCCCCACAGCTCTGGAACTTTCTTGCGACGTTCCCTTCCTGATTCCAGCTACTCAAGGGCTCCGTCTAAACGCAAACGGAGAAGATCACCACCTGGTTCTCTCAGGGAACCTGAACCTTCTTGCCTGGAAAGTGTCAGGCAATCTAACCAATTATCTGGACTTTCGTCTTCGGCTCTCACTCTCCTTGGAGAATCTTGGGCACCTGGAACACACTACAGATATATTAACATCTGGAAAAAATGGTCTAGTTGGTGCTTGGAAAGGGACTTGGATCCCGTGGAAGCGCCTATCGTCAATATAGTGAATTTCCTGGTGGAACTTTTCGACACTGGTCTTTCCTATAGATCTATTAACTGTTTTAGATCTGCAATTTCCGCAGGACACTCTCTTGTCAATGGTAAGACAGTAGGTAAGAACGTTATCATCTGTAGAGTTCTTAAAAGTATCAGGCTTAAAAGGCCCCTAGGCCTAAATATGAATCTGTTTGGAATGTTAAACTTTTGCTTGACCTTTTTTGCTCCTGGCCTGATAACTCCCTTCTTAAAAGAAAATGTCTTTCAATTTACCTTGCCTCTCTCTTATGTCTGATTTCTTGTCGCAGGGTATCCGACGTCAAAGCTCTAGATAACTCTTATAGATGTTATGACATTTTTGGTGTTAAATTTGAAATCTATGAAAGAACTAAGACCATGTCTGATTTCATCTTTTATTCTCGTTTTGATCTCTGCAAAAAAACGTTGTGTTTTTGATTGCATGAAGGAATAGGATTCGAGAATGAAAGACCTTCGTCCTCCTGATGCGAATCAACTTCTTGTTTACTATGTCAAACCCTTTAAACCCATCTCATCCTGCTCTATTGCTAGGTGGGTTAAGTTTGCTATGAACTTTGCTGGTATTGACCTTTCTAAATTTCAAGCTCACTCTCTAAGAAGTGCTATGTCCAGCAAATTTTTTTGGTCTGGTGGAAAGTTGGATGTTATCCTTAAGTGTGCAGACTGGTATAATGCTTCTACCTTTGCACATCATTACTGCAAACCTATTGAACATGTTTCTGATGCTGTTATTCAAGGCTACCAACATGCATAATGTAGCCTCCTTGTCTTGTAATGAAAATGCGATTCTCCTATTAACATGACCAGAGAATCTGGATTTCATTAAAGACACAGAGGCTAACATTATCCCTCCCTTCCCTCCCTTGGATGGAAGATATTTTGGATATTTTGTTCAATTAGACATTAATATAATATTAAGTTTTTGATGTGTATTCAATTATTTCAAATTCAAAGTTTGCTTACATCGAATGTTATTGCTAACTTTCTGAATTCTCCCCATTTGTCAACGGTTCAAATTTTGATGTTCTTCATTTTATTTTTCAGATAATTCGAATTAATGGATCTCTACGGTTTTTACTCCTCTTCCTTCCATGGATTTCAACCTCGTCACCATCCTCGTACCAAGTTGCAGCTTGTTTGGACTTCTCATCGTTCGTTCGCATTTAAAAGAGGCAGCTCTACTCCTGCTCATGGCTTATATTGATGGCGTAATGTCATCTAGTTCTTTGTTATTCCTTTGTGATGTAAGCGGCTGTTGTGAGTTGGCATTAAAGTATTAATGCATAATGTTAGCCTCCGTGTCTTTAATGAAATCCAGATTCTCTGGTCATGTTAATAGGTGAATCGCAATTTACGCCTCACTTCCCAGCCATCGTTTGCTTGAGGCATCTATCCATGCAAAAAAATAAAAATAATCATGTTCTCTTTGATTTGTAAAATTATATTGCAAACCTTTGATGCACATAAATAGTCGTGTTCCCCTACTACATTTTTCACTGCCTGTCACTCACGGTCATCCACAGGAAGTTCAGGTATAAATAAACAGCGAAGGGCTTGCTGACAACTTGCGGTAAAAATCATATTTTTCAGGCTTGTCGTTTTTTTCCACACTATGTGGCTGCAATCTTTAAATAACATACAGATTGATCGATTCAAAGCAGGCAGGTTAATGTGTTTGCGCCCGTGCCACAGAAACTGATTGGATGCTTGTGGTGCGTTTCTGTACTTGACACGCTCCTGATACGCACATTTGTGGCCATCCCACCTCGTGTTTTATTTTAAGAAAAGGCTGAACATTCTTGCCTTCTAAGCTGTTCATCCTCACATCATTTAGATGCGGCATTCATACCCACTAGTAAATATCACAAACACACATGTTCAACAGGTACACATCTGTACACAAGCCCACATAGAGAAACAGGCACATCCACTGACAACCACGCGCATAAAACAATACAATCCAAGTCAAGTCAAAAACTTTATTCGGAAACATGTAAATCATGTCCATAAAAGTACATACATACAATACATGTTAAAAGAGAAAATACACTTAACAATCGCAATCCGCTAAAAATACAGTATGGTACATATAGCGATTCAAATAACACACTTTAAAAAGTTCCCAATGAATAAATTACTTTAAAAGTTGTTTGCTTAAAAATTCATGCTTTTCCTAGAGCTGATGGCCCTAAGTAAATAACTAGCCGTATAAAAACAGATGTCAGGGTGATGTAAATTAAAAAGTAATTTCATTGCCGCTTTGATGGTTCTTGCTCCAAATTTAATAAATAAAGGTTTTAAAAAGAATTTACGATATTCACTATACAGGTTACATATAAGTAGAAAGTGCTCTGTGCTTTGTTCTGAAGTGTTGTCGCACCGACATGGACCTGTAGGGCGCATCTTAATCTCAGGGAATGCAACCAATAGGTGGACCGTACCCATCCTCATCCTGGTAAGGACAAACCGATGTTGCCCTTTGGTCACCTCGGAGAGGTAGGGGTGTAGGCCCATAAACTCATTCAGTTGGTTGTAACGTATACAGGTGGAAAGTTTGAGATCATCCGTGGCTCGTCTTTCTGCACAATGATTTAAAAAGATTGATTTCAGACTCTCTTTAGAGAGATCCGAAGCAGAACAGTGATCTAATGTAACGTTTAACCCAAACACACTAGAGAAAGATTCAATTGTGTATTTAATCCATGGGATTTTGAGAAAATAGTCTAGACGTAAACAATCCTCAATGATGGCCCTATTAAATGAGGTTTCGTCTTTCATCCAGACCGAACGCCATAACATCAGAGGTCTCAACAGTAATAGATCATTTAGATGATGTAGTCCTAATTCTTTGTGGACCAAACTATTAGCAGTGGATGTCGGGAGACACAATAATTTTTTCAGAAAGGTATTCTCTTCTACCTGTAGAGGTTCTACCCTGGTTACCCCCCATACCCCTGCTCCGTAAAGAGCAGCCGAGAGACACCTTGCTTCAAAGATCTTAAGCATTACTTTAGGCCTTCTACTACCTAATTTACTTGCAAAAGCAAATATTCCATTGGCACTCCTGATCATTTTGTCGCGCACCACCTTGTGCTCGACATCCCAGCGACCATTTTTGGAAAAGGTAACCCCCAGGTAGCAGAAATTTTCCACACACTGCACCACCTGGCCATCAATAAGATACCTATAGGGCTTTTTAGTTTTGACATTACTAGCTCCACACTCCATCACATATGTCTTGCTCTTGTTAATGACCAGCTTTCTTTTTTCGATAAAGGCCACAAATTTGTCCATCAAAAGCTGTAGACCTCGAGGGGTCCTAGAGAGCAACACCGCGTCGTCCGCATAGAGTAACACGGGGATGGTACTTGTGTTTACTCTAGGGGCGTCCGCTGGTGCCTTCTTAAGGATCGAGTCTACTTCATTAATGAACAGAGTGAAAAGCAGGGGTGCCAAAACGCACCCTTGTCTAATACCTCTCCTGACCCAAAATTTGTCTGTACATTCGCCCGAAGGCCCGTACCGGACACTCGAGCTAAGCCTCTCGTACAAGCGGGCCAGAAAATATATAATTTCCCTAGGTGCTCCCATTTCTAGCAAGGTAGTCCATAGTATGTCGTGATCCACCAGGTCAAAAGCGCTGCTCAGGTTAGCGAAACAGAGGTAGAGTGAACCATTTTTTGCTCGAGTGTATTTCCCTATTAGGAGTTCCAGGTTTAAACATTGTTCAATGCAACCTCTTCCTTTCCTAAACACGTATTGGGAGTCTGTCATTATCTGATTAGACTCTGCCCACTCTTCTAATCGGACGAGGAGTACACGGCTCATAATCTTGACGGACGAATCCAGCAATGAAATTGGCCGGTAGTTTTTAACGTTTCCTCAGTCCCCTTTCTTGTGAATCGGAACTATTATTGATTCAGACCAGGTGCACGGGATAGTACAGTGAACAGCAGCATTAAAAACTTTGACTAGTACTGGTCCCCAAGTCTCAGGTGCAAATTTATATACATCAACTGGGACACCATCGGGTCCCTGGGCCTTTCCGCCCTTACTAGCCCTGATACTACTTAGGACCTCCTGTAAGGTGATATCTAGGCTAAGTATTGGCCAAGAGCAACTTATCGGCAACATTACCGTGTTAGGATTGAAAATGCCAGAAAAATGCTGTACCCATGATTCCTTACCTACGTTTGAGGTTAACACGGGGAGTTTATCATCTTTTAAAAAGGGGCTGTTAACTACTGCCCAGAAAAGAGTACAGTTATTCGATACAGCCGCTTGATCAAAATGCTCCCAAGCTTCCTCACGTAGTTCAGCTTTCCTTAGCTTAAGAGCTGAATTATAGTCAAATCTAAGCTTAGCTACAACCGTTTTGTCTCTAGGTTTGATGGATAATGCTTTTTTTAGTGTCTTCAGTGCCACAGTACATGCATTATTGAAACATCCCCTTGCTTTATTATTAAAATTTCCAGCAGCCCTAGTAAACTTATCACTAATAAAAACATTGATTTTTGTAAAGTGAAAAATACAGGCCTCCATATTTGATTTCTCATCAATAATTGATGTGATGTCATTTAAGCAGCATGAGATAATGCAATTAGAAGTTACTTCAGCTTTATCCCCTGCCCACCTTATTCTAAATCCGTTCGGCCTATGTACCTCAATGTTTGTGATAGGGCTACTATCTGGAATTATGCAAACTTCCCAAAACCTAGTTTCAATAACAAGACAGTTATGATCACTAACCATGTGGTCTACAACCTTGACATCGGAGCTAAAATGAGCTAGTTCGGAAGACATGCAAATAAAATCAATTACAGTGTTCGCCCCTCTCCCTACAAAAGTTGGCAAGCTATCACCCTTCTCATCCTGCTCGATCTCTAAGATCTCCATATCATGGGTGAGTAGGAAGGAGTTCAGGGTTTCTCCATATGTATTGTGTTGGAAATGTGTAGCTGGCTCTCCAACACGGTTCAAAGTGCCACACAACCTTTGATTAGAAAGCGGGCAAACAGAAATGTTAAAATCTCCAACATATATGAACTCAAAAACTGTATTAGAAGCTTTCATCAATTGTTTGATTGCGACGTCTAATTCTAAAATAACCATATATCTGCTAGCATCAAAAACATTATTATACATATTAATCAGCAGAATGTTTTTGTCTGCCGCATCAGCTAACCACAGCAGTTGGGAATTGTTGCCCACGGTGATATGCTCCTTCACCCTAATTCGCATTTTCACAGAAATCAGAATTAGCAAACCACCTTTGGCCCTCCCTGAAGTAGTTGCCACTGCTGGTAGCTCATATGCTACAAAACCATCAAGGCCCTTGAACTTTAAACACCAGGTCTCTTGTAAACAAAGGATATCAAATGTTCTAATTAGATCTAACCACCCTAATACTTCAAATTTAAAAACTAGTCCTGCTATATTCCAGCTGGCAATGTGGCAAGATGTTGATGCCCCCTCTAAGGTATTACAGGATGTACCCACAGGCTTAGGCAGTATACCGCCTATAGAATTTGGGGTCTGATTTAGGTCTGCTCCTGCGAATACTTCGGCAATCTCGTGCCTGACCTCTTGTCAATCGCAGTTATTAAGACCAGACAGGGCATCAAATCTATTATGTAATAGCAGGCTTGGTACTAGGGGAGAAGCCCAGTGGTTATGCATATTCAAGTTATTATCCCATCCTAGTGCTGGCGTTTTTGGCAGGGTTACATTTTGCTGTTCCCCATAGAAGAATTTTAATGTTAGGGGAACCACCGTACCTTTTCTACGCTGAGGCGGAAGAATATGTGTTAAGATATTTGGAAGTACATCAGGGTGTGCAAATGTTACCGCCACACAGTCCCCCTTAAATCTTTTAGGGCGATTCCCTATCCAAGGGACACGTTTAACTGCTTTAATGTCATGCGCCAGTTGCTGTAACCCTCCAGGCGCTAACCTCATATTACCTGAGAGCCAGTGGAGGGCCTTACTACTCAGCGAGCTAGATGACTCGGTGATGCCGTCATCCAAAAGGGGTACATTAGCTAACACCAGTACAACGGGTGAGGCTTCCTCAATAAACTGCAGTGGGTCTGTACCGTGAACTTGTGCTTGTGCTTGTGGTAGATTTACTATCAACGGACACCCTTCTGCTGTTGTTACATGTTGATTAACTTTCGGGACCGGCATGTGGACTGGATTAGTCAGCACACCAGATGTCCCTTCTCCAACTTGGTTAATCCCTTCGGTGCTATTTCTTGTTATTAGTAAAGTATTAAGGTTGCCTATTTCCTCCGTCAATTTAGTTTGCACACCTCCAAGTCTTTTTACTTCAGCCTGCAATTTATCGATTTTAGAGATCAGAGGTTTTACAATTTCAATAAGTTTGCCCTCTACAACCTCAAGCAGTTTACTCAACATTTCATCATCTCCTCTGTTTCTTAAAGTCCCTTCCCCTACAGCCTTTTGGGGAGCTCTCGAAGAACCTGGGGATAATGTTCTTTTCCTTTTCACTCTTGGCCTTGGGCCGCCCTGTTTCCGCTGATTCTTCACACAGGTGCGCACAGGCCGGGGTGTGTGCTCAATTGGTGGTAAATCATCCTCCACAGGACCAGTTTCAGTTTCTGGGTCTGAATCTATAACATTTTCTGTGTCTCCATCCAGAATAACAGGAGATTGTAACATGATCAATGGCTGGCTGCTAGACTCAATAATAGGTGGTGCAATTGGTGAGACCCTGGTTTCCACCAACACGAAAGGGCTATCATCAGTTGACAGAGGGAAAGTAGGGCCTAGCCTGCACAAATCTGGTGACTGGCATAGCCCAAGTGATTCCCTCCTTTGTTCGTTTATTTTCTTGACTGTTTGCACAACATAGTTGTCCATGGTATTTGTGGGCAAAGCAGCAGGTTTCTTTTTAGACATTGTCTATGTATAACGCTGTTAACAAATAACACAGGGACGACAACAGAGTCTTACTTGTGGACGCGTCTCTGATGGAACAGGGGGTCGAGCCCTGCCCCTGCCTCCTCCTGCCGATGAGGGCCGTAGAGGGCCCGCCCTTTGCCCGGGCTTAGCCCCGGGCGTCCCGCTCGCGTCCCGCGGAGCTGGTCCTGGTGCGCTTATGTGCACCTCCCCTGGCGCCCTCGCGGTGTCAGTGCGTGAGCCGCCGCGTAGGCTGCCGGGATTCGTAGTCCCGGAGCGGCGGCGCTTTCTGGGTCCAGTGAAGGTGACTCTCGGCGGTGGCGGCGTATGCAATGGCGCCTGGCTAGCTGTGGCGTCCTGTTCGTTGCGGCGGCTTCAGGTAAGTTTCCTGGCGTCTCCCGAAGCTCCGCCGGTCCTGGTGCGCTTATGTGCACCTCCCCTGGCGCCCTCGCGGTGTCAGTGCGTGCGCCGCCGTGTAGGCTGCCGGGATTCGTAGTCCCGGAGCGGCGGCGCTTTCTGGGTCCAGTGAAGGTGACTCTCGGCGGTGGTGGCGTATGCAATGGCGCCTGGCTAGCTGTGGCGTCCTGTTCGTTGCGGCGGCTTCAGGTAAGTTTCCTGGCGTCTCCCGAAGCTCCGCCGGTCCTGGTGCGCTTATGTGCACCTCCCCTGGCGCCCTCGCGGTGTCAGTGCGTGCGCTGCCGCGTAGGCTGCCGGGATTCGTAGTCCTGGAGCGGCGGCGCTTTCTGGGTCCAGTGAAGGTGACTCTCGGCGGTGGCGGCGTATGCAATGGCGCCTGGCTAGCTGTGGCGTCCTGTTCGTTGCGGCGGCTTCAGGTAAGTTTCCTGGCGTCTCCCGAAGCTCCGCCGGTCCTGGTGCGCTTATGTGCACCTCCCCTGGCGCCCTCGCGGTGTCAGTGCGTGCGCCGCCGCGTAGGCTGCCGGGATTCGTAGTCCCGGAGCGCCGGCGCTTTCTGGGTCCAGTGAAGGTGACTCTCGGCGGTGGCGGCGTATGCAATGGCGCCTGGCTAGCTGTGGCGTCCTGTTCGTTGCGGCGGCTTCAGGTAAGTTTCCTGGCATCTCAATCCAAAAGTCACACATGCACACACTACCAAACATACACAAAACACACACTTTCAAATACAAAAGGTGCACACTAGTATAGAAGCAGGCATGCTGAAACACACACTAACACATCCACCAACAAACGTGCAATTATGCACGCACACAATGCACCTGAAGGCAGTTACACATATAGGCAGAAACACACACCATTCTAGTGTTTCACCTGGTCAGGCATACACTCTCAGTTCAAAGTGGCTTGTAAAGGTACGCAGAGAAAGAAATCGCTGCACTGTGAGCCTCTGGTGCTGCATCACATTACAACTAGTCCAAAAAAGTGTATTTATCTGTTGGGAGCTGCAGCTGGATGGTCCACTTGTTTGGTAGTGAAAACTCGTGCTTTCCAAAAAATGTGGAAGTTCTTGGTCTGAGAAGGAAACTGAGCCGCTTCTGGGGTAAATGACTTTCGCCAAAATGTGAAAGCTTTCGTGGCGCAGCTGCACAGTGCATATCCGACCTGCTCCTGTTGGGGTGAAGTACCCGACTTATACTGGACATGAGTTGGTTTGTGGTGCACACACGCGTGGACAGTAGTTAGAGAAGCACTTGAAGGGTGACGAGGAACTTGTGTACCTGTGTGGGCATGGGGTTGTGTGGCCATGTATGGTGGCTATGACAGGTTATTTCAAACTTAAATATATCCGTCAGCATCACTGAAAAAGCCCCTCTTTATAGAACTTTGTATACACTGCTTTGTAAATGTCAGTATTTTTTCTTCACGTACCCCCCAATGCCACTGATTTTAAAAACAGCGCAGACCAGCATATTGCCCTTTCCAATGTGAGTCTGAGCATAGTTAACGGCAAAGGACACGTTTGGAAGAAGCAATCCAAGCGTTCGTGGGGCAGTCTCGAAATTATGGCAGAGCTCAGGAGGTGTTTTTTATTGCTTTGTTTACATTTTTTATCAAATTATTTTATTGGCATTTTTAAGTGTAAATGCGGCACATAGCACACACCAACCAAAGCATCGTTTTTTTTTCCGGGCCAGATTCGCACACCAAGCATGAAATCTGTTTTTAAATGCTTTTTCTAGCCATGAGGGTCCTTGTGGGACCCCTGAGCAGACCTAGGGGGTCAGGGGGTTTCTACCCCGCCCCCTTTTCTTGTTGTTTATCAGTTTTCTTGTGACTCGGTTACCAGGCCCGGACTGGCCGCTGCGGGCAACGGGCAATCCCCCGGTGGGCCGCATGGTTGGGGGCCGTTTTAGGGCTATGCTGCAAAAACAGCCCTGTAACAAAAACGGCCGAAAACCGGCCCTGGCACAGAGCGTAGTCGCGCCCCCCCACCCCCTCCCCCTTCTCCAGGAGGGGGGAGGGGGCCGGCCAAGCACTTTGCCAGGGCCAATTCTGGTTCCCAGTCCCGCCCTGTCGGTTACTAAGTCACAAGATGCCTGCCAACACATTCTGGTTTGGAGTGTTGGCAGCCAATCATAATGATGCTCGTGCTCACGAGGGTTAGCGAAACCTCGTCAGTGCTCAGATATATACGTTTTTTATTTTTTTTATTTCTCTGAAACTACTAAATGCATTTACACCATTTTAAAAAAGTATGCTTTCTGGACCAAGACCTACCTTTTTGCCAAATTTGGAGAGATTCAGTTCAGCAGTTCAGGTTGTAGCTTTGTCTAAAGTTCCAATGCAAATTAACATGGGGAAAATGCGTTTTGGGACCCCCTTTTGTCTCGGCCCCCACTTGATGAACCACCCCAAATCTTTCAAGACAGCAGCTGACCTGAGTGAACCATTAGTTTGGAAAATTTTGCAAAGATTCGACAAACGGCGCCGAAGATATTGCCAAAAAAAACGCTTTTTGAATAGAAACAAGGTCCTAACTTTAACTGCCTACTGGCAATCTCCAGTAGGTAATATATATATATTTATGCTTAAATCTGCGTGAAAATAAAGGCTTACCTTCATCCCCATTGTGTCCTTCGGTCCTTTCATCTGGAGGGGCTCTTCTCGGCATCAATTCCACGAGCTGTGCCTTGGCGCGTGCAAATGAAGGATCCGCCTCGGAAATCGGCCGGCAACTAATGAAGGCAACATGGCAACATGAATCTGTGAGACCAAGGGATTGGTAGTTTGCTGGCCAACCTCAGGAGCACGTCGGACAATAGCTGCTGCTACCCGCAGTCCGTGAAGTCACGGGGACGCTGGATCACTGTATCTTTCCGTCACGGCCCGGTCTGGAACTGCTCAGGGGGTTGAGGCGTAGGGGACTCGAGGTAACCCTTTGCACATTAATTTTGGGACTTTGGCGGCACACACACAGCCTTCTCCCCCTCTCTGGCCTCACAGGGCGCACTGAAGCGCTACTCCGCTTTTTGGATTGTAACTGCATTGCATGCTGGAAAACCGAGTTCGTCCAGCACTGACCAACAGCTGCAACTATTTAGGCGGGGCCGGAAACACTCCAATCACTTTTGGAACTCCGCAATTTGAGAGAGGGAGCTGAAGCAATCCCATGCAGCAAAGGCATCTGAGGAAGGCGAAAATGAAAATGCCGAAATGCATTATGCTTAAATCTGCGTGAAAATAAAGGCTTACCTTCATCCCCATTGTGTCCTTCGGTCCTTTCATCTGGAGGGGCTCTTCTCGGCATCAATTCCACGAGCTGTGCCTTGGCGCGTGCAAATGAAGGATCCGCCTCGGAAATCGGCCGGCAACTAATGAAGGCAACATGGCAACATGAATCTGTGAGACCAAGGGATTGGTAGTTTGCTGGCCAACCTCAGGAGCACGTCGGACAATAGCTGCTGCTACCCGCAGTCCGTGAAGTCACGGGGACGCTGGATCACTGTATCTTTCCGTCACGGCCCGGTCTGGAACTGCTCAGGGGGTTGAGGCGTAGGGGACTCGAGGTAACCCTTTGCACATTAATTTTGGGACTTTGGCGGCACACACACAGCCTTCTCCCCCTCTCTGGCCTCACAGGGCGCACTGAAGCGCTACTCCGCTTTTTGGATTGTAACTGCATTGCATGCTGGAAAACCGAGTTCGTCCAGCACTGACCAACAGCTGCAACTATTTAGGCGGGGCCGGAAACACTCCAATCACTTTTGGAACTCCGCAATTTGAGAGAGGGAGCTGAAGCAATCCCATGCAGCAAAGGCATCTGAGGAAGGCGAAAATGAAAATGCCGAAATGCATTATGCTTAAATCTGCGTGAAAATAAAGGCTTACCTTCATCCCCATTGTGTCCTTCGGTCCTTTCATCTGGAGGGGCTCTTCTCGGCATATATATATATATATGTATATATAACCTACTGGCGGTCGTCAGTAGGTATATATAGTTATGACCTAGTTACCATAGGAAATTCCGAACATTCTATTGGGAATAACTTTGGCGCCGATTGAGGGATCTGCCTGTAATTTTCCTTCAATTTGCCTCGCTGCACTCCGCTCCTTCTCTGAAAGTTTCGGGGGGATTCGTCAAGCAGGGGCGAGAAAAAAAGGGGTTCCCAAAACATGTTTTTCCCATGTTAATTTCCATAGGGATATTCTGACTAACCCTGGGCGAAGCACTACGTTACGCTCGCGGAGTTTGCGAAGTTTGCGCAACTTCGCACTACGCGAGCTGCATGTAGCACAGTGCGAACACGTGTAGTGCAGCGTAGCGTAGTGCAGTGCTTGTTTGCGGTCCTGAACGTCATGTTTGCGACCGCAAACAAGCAAAATGACATCCCGGCAAGATTCTCAACGCGGGGAGGTAAGGTTTCTCATTGTGAGTGGTTGCGCATGCTCGTGACCGCTCTCAATGAGAAACTACCAGTACGCGTTGAGAAAGCTGCCGCTCAAGTAATAATCTACTCAAGCAGCAGAAAACTACAGCTTGCACTGTGCAAGATGCCGTTTTCAATGATTGCACAGTGCCGAATGCTTGTCCGCACTGTGCAATCATTGAAAATGCATCTTGCACAGTGCGAATATGTTACTACGCAGCTCGCGTAGTGCTACGTGAAGTTCGCGTAGTGCGAAGTGCACTTCGTGTAGCTTTGCGTAGCTTCGCGTAGCACTACTTCGCGAACTACGCCCACCCTTAATTCTGACATGGCTACAGCTCGAATGGCTGAACGGAATTACACCAGATTTGGCAAAATGGTAGGGACTGGTATGCAGCAGTGCCTTTTGTATGTTTGGTGTAAATCCCTCCAGTAGTTCTTGTGAAAATTGAATTTGACATTTTTCAAATGGCATTTTCCAATGGGACCTTTAGACACGACTACAGCCCAAACGGCTGAACTGAAATATACCAAACTTGGCAAAATGGAAGGGACAGGTATGCAGTAGTGCCTTTTCTATATTTGGTGAAAATCCCTCCAGTAGTTTTTGAGAAAATTGAATTTGATCAAATTATATGTCTATATGCGCTCACCGTACGTGCACCGTACGCGTACGGTACGCATACCGTACGAGTACGTGCGCGTATCCTTACGTGCGCGAGCGAGTTTCTGATTGGCTTGCAGTCGACTGTCAACATTCCAAACTGTCCAAACCAGGAAGTGTTGGCCACCATCTTGTTTTTCAGGAGAACTGAGGGACAAAACCTTTGAAATTTATTGAAAAAAAATATAGGTTTCACGCCTGATATAGTTAGGAATTAGCATTTAAAAAAACTTGCAAATTCACTTAAAAAACCATAGGTTTCAGGACTTATATAGTTAGGAATTAGTATTGAAAAAACCTTGCAAATTCACTGAAAAAGCATAGCTTTCAAGCCTTATATAGTTATGAATTAGCATTTAAAAAACCTTGCAAATTCACCCAAAAAACCATAGGTTTCAGGACTTATATAGTTAGGAATTAGTATTTAAAAAACCTTGCAAATTCACTTAAAAAAACATAGGTTTCAGGCCTTATATAGTTAGGAATTAGCATTTAAAAAACCACGGAAATGTAACCTTTGATACACCCAGTGTTAAATATAGACTAACCATTCTTGAAACCATTGACACACCAATACCAGTTACTACATACGCACTCTCTGATTCCTAGGTCTACACACACATTCACTCATTCACCCATAGAATCACTCATACATACAGTCACTCATCCATACAACACTATAATATGCACTCATACACCTATACAGACACTCGCACATTGCCATTCATCCATGGAGTTACTCACACACCTAGTCAGTCATGCAAAGAATCAAACACACTTCCATTTCCTCAACTATACAGTTATACACACAACACCTTACTAATTCAAAAATATACTAACACATACTTACTCTCTTATACAATCACTGATACAAGTACACAATGATCCATATAGCCACTCGCACATTCACTGGCTCTCATGTATAGTTATTTATATATGCCAACTCTCACATGCACTGTGTTTTACATATGTACTTACTTGCACATGTAGCACTGAGATATCCATTCACTCACCAACACACCCATGCACACAGTCAACCGCCCATATAGCTGTTTCCACATGCACTCTTGAACTCATACACCTAGTGAATCAACTGCTCACACATCTATGCACAGAGTCACACACCTCCCAGCCACACACACACTCAGTTTCCCATTCAAATACTTGGGCAACTAATCAATAACCCATATAGCCACTCATATAGCTACTGATCAACACATGCAACAGCTTACACAACAACAGACATACTGATGCACACATTCAGACAGTTTAGTCACTAACTCATGCATTTAGTAAGACACATTTAATCACTTACTCATACAGTCAGTCACGCACCTACTAAATCCTTCATCCAGACACTTATACATCCACTCATTCTTCAATATGTAAAACATATTTAAACTTTACAGAAACATACAGTAACTGGATGATGTCATCAGTGATGTCATCAGTGATGTCAAATGAGATGTCATCAGTGATGTCACCAGTGATGTCATTTGAGATGTCATCAGTGATGTCATCAGTGATGTCGCTGACCATGTCATGAATGATGTAATATGTGACATCATCAGGAGTGGATTGCGGGTGCGCGAAATATAGTTAGTACAACTAACTATATAGGAGCAATTTCAATGGTTTTTTAAATGCTAATTCCTAACTATATAAGGCCTGAAACCTATGTTTTTTTAAGTGAATATATATATTTATATTACCTACTGGCGGCCGCCAGTAGGCAGTTATAGTTAGGACCTACTTTCCATAGGAAATCCACAACATTCTATTTGGAATAACTAAGGCGCCGGTGGACGAATCTTCGCGAATGTCTCCAAGAAAATGGCCTGCTCGGTTCTGCTCCTTCCCTGAAAATTTTTGGGGTGAGTCGTCAATTGGGGGCCGAGAAAAAACGGGGGTCCCAAAACGTGTTTTCCCTATTCAATTTTCCATAGGGACAGTAGCCAGGGCTACAGCCCGAACGGCTGAACGGAATTACACCAAATGTGGCAGAGAGGTAGAATTTGGTTTGCAGTTTGTGCTTTTTGTTAAAGGGTGTAAATCCGTTCAGTAGTTTCTGAGAAAATTACAAGTAAAATCATAGCGATAGCTAGAGACAGATTTCTACATGCGGACGGAGATCCGTGCAATTACGAGCGCGAGCCGCATGCTGATTGGCTGTCAACTGTCTGTCAACATTCGAAACCAGGAAGTGTTGGGGGACATCTTGTGCTTCGGTAGAAAAATTCTGACCCTATAGGCTTGCTCAGGGGGTCGTACATGGAATTTTAGGGTCAATTTTTATTTATTTGTTTAATAAAAAATTGCGGCGTACGCATATGGTACTCGTAAGCGGTGGAAAAGGGAAAAAAACGAGAAGTCCGTTTTATTCATTAGGTCTTGGGGGGCAAATTCCGGGGGCAATTTTTAGAGCTATATTTCTATGATAGTATGTAAAAATTTCCGTTTTTTTTTCCTGCATCAGTTGTACTCTCTACGCATGCGCAGACTTGTTTGCAAGTGCACTTTTTTTTCTTTTTCTTCAAGTTCCCCAAGCAAACTCTCCTGATTTTAGGTATTAAATTTGCTGCTTTGTTTTCCCGGATCGTGTGTGTCATCCGGTGCTATACTTTTGCAATATATTAATAAACGTATTGTATGTATATTCATTTGAAATGTAGTGTTGAGACGCCAAACGTTGATTACATACTCCTTTCAACCACCATTTTAGTAGTTTTCCTTCATTATTTGTATTTTACCTGTTACTTTCATTTTACCCTGTGCATATTTTCTCTGTGATTGATGAGATTTCCAGCCACAGACACCACAGTGTTTGTCCTTGGCCTCCGATCTTATCAGACTTGGTCACATGTATACCAAGAAACTAATTTGAAGGACGTAAGCCACAGCCATTACAATGCGTGTTTGTCATGAAAAAAATATTATTAAGAATATGCGTTTATTATGCGTGGTAAATGCATACTAGTTGTAAAAGCATGTGTGGTAAAGCAATATGCGTGCTAATGGCTTTGTGGTGATGATTACTTGTGCTTATGAACCGGGTCTGGGCGTGGTGGAGACTAGGACAGCAGGCAGAGGGCCACGCAGCCCCACTCATACAATATGGAAGTAATATAGGATTTTTAAAAGTTTAAAAAAAATTATTTCATAATTATCCTCGATTGAGTCTTTTGTTAGTATGTTCATTAAATATGTGAATATATGTTTTTAAACAATTAAAAACATTTGCGTGTTTTGCGTACGGGGCGCCGTACATGACGTCACACGGAAGCTTTGATGCGACGCGTAACTTTAAAGCGTATTCGTAGCGTATGCTGAGAATGATTAGCAGTATAAACTATGGTGCGATCACTCTCTCACTGTCAAATCAGAGCACAGGGCGCGCTATGAGAATGGTTAGAAGTGGTCACTCATGGGAGATCCAATTCAGGTGTGTGGCTTATCCACGGTACCATAACATAACTTTTAAACCTGTTTAAGTTTGAGGTTTGCATGAAATACTATGCTATAGGCAGATATGGATGTTTAGGCAGCGCTTATGTCCATGAAGCTTGGTTATTACCATTTACACACAGGTGCCTGAGGGAGGGAAAAGAAGTATATCTGAATGGAGAGGATTGTACAATAGCAGCAGATCATTCCTTAATTTGTAGACACATACAATTGCATGGCTCTTGTAAACAAGATGCGCCTAGTTTGGACTGAGTTTGGAAAGGTAGTCCGACACCTGCTATCATAACAACGTTCAGTTTACTGGAAACTGGAGTTATTTACTTTGAAATAATGGAGATTGTTGTGCAATGTTAACAGGCATCGCTTACATGATTACGGTAACTGAGCGTGTGGTTTGATTAAAAATAAGTTGTGTTAACTCCTCTGCATGGGAAGCTGGATGTTTCCATCTGGCTGTTGATTTCGATCTTGAAAGCAGAGTCAACCAAATGAGTCGTATAAGAGCACTATTGTTTCAAAAAGAGGTCGCTGTTATATCTGCTACGGAAATATTTGTCCTTCATGTAGTAAACACCCACACAGAAGTGCATGATTTATTAAATATAGACGTGCTCTTGAATTTTGGGGAGTTAATTTAGAGTAACTTTAATGTGTCCTTGACTACGGGGTTTACTTACTTTTTTAAAGTTAGAAGCAGTGGCCTTGCGACTTCTGTAGAAAGTATATTTGGTGTCTTGTCGGTGTTTTTTCATTCAATTTTTTCAAGCTTCTTTCATGGATTCTCCTTCATGCTCATATTAGTTGCCGGAGTGCTTGTATTAATTTGTTTACTTAAATATGGATGCACATCTTGCAGCAGACGAGAATATGGCCCTGTTGTTGCTGGTCCGCAACCGAATGCTTAGTTATTACTGAGCGCTGCCTCTGGCTACATTGAGTGCAGCTTATGGATTATCGTTTCAAGTTTCCTTTTTCACATGCGTTCAACCTGTTTTCTATTGCCTGAGCTGCAATTTCAACTGGGCCCTGGATTTGTGCCTCTGCAGTACGGTGTCTCCCAACGCAGATTATTATCAGCTGATGAGCCCCTTAGTTGCTTATGAATTGCCCTGTTCTGGTGGTGGGATTATGGCCTTAGCAGCGATACATGGAATAATGGGACGTTGGAATGTTTTTGCAGCGGCGCATTTCTTCTTGGCACGCAGTTACATTGAAGATGACCCGAGTTTACCTCAAATGATGATAGAGGCTCCGGTTGTTGAGGAACATGTATGTTCATTTCCATTATTGAATTAGATGGCTGAAATGTTTTCAGATGAGAACAATGACTTCCTCTTGGAGGCTGTTGCTACATACTGTGCTTACACGCTGTTGGATTAAGACTGTTTGATTTTTCTATGTATTGTTTATTATTTAGCTACTCCTTTCTATCATTTTTTGGGAAATGTGAACTTGACTCTGCTTTTTAGGCTTGAACTCTGCATTTCTAATTCGCCCACGTTTATATCACATGCTTCGTTCAAGGAAGGGTGCCGTGGGGCTGAGCCTTGCACTCAAACGCTGTTAAGTTAGCATGGGTTTATTAGAAGCTTACACACTAATTTTGATTTCCTGCTCTGCTTTGCACACACACGTACTTGTGATATTGTTTAGAGAACGCTGAGTATTTTGGTTTATATGAGGATAATTTGGTATGCTAGATTTGTAAACTGCCTCGCTAGTTTTGTGTGTATAGTGAGAGTATGGAACATAAAGGTTAACTTGAATACTGTGGGGCATATATCAAGGGGGTTTATCTCCGCTTTTTTGGTTTTAAAAGCCAAGAAAGCGGAGATAAAAGTATTTCCCTATTACCTAGCTGTCGCTAACACCAGTTAGCGACAGCTAGTAGGAGATAGCGACCATCTTGGGCCACACTTTGCATGTCAGTGATATTTATCACTAATGACATGCAAAGTGGGCGTACCAAGATGTTAGCAATTGAAAACAGTTGCTAACATCGCTATCTCCTATTACCAACTTTTGGAGATATTCGCGCTAAGCGCGAATATCTCCAAAAGGTAACACCTGCCCTGAGCAGTTCTTAGCCATGTTATCCAATGGGAGGTGAATAACATGTCTAAGAGCATTAGCTCGGTAATGCATGAATATCGCTGACTTTTCAGCGATATTCAAGCTTTGTGGCGATTTTTATCGCATTTGCGATAAACCTTGGTAATACCAAGGTTTATTTGCGGTAAAAATCGCCCCAGCTCAGCGGTAAATTTTTGTCTCTAACCAAGCAATAGCGATAATTATCGCTATTGCTTGGTAATATGCCCCTGTGTCTTTTATTCAGAATGATCCTCGCACGTTCGAGCCATAACACATATGCAGCTTTGGCCACCTCTGATACTTGCGCGTTTCATAATGCATTGTGGAGGCAAAGTTACACACATTTGGAGAACATTCGTATCTTGACAGTTTGTGGAGCACTGAATGTGATGCACTACTGCTGACTACCAGAGGTATGGGTCTGCCAATGTAATCCTATGAGTCTTTATGTAGTTATAAATTAATCTGTTAGGTAGGGAGGGTGAAATGTAGGTATATTTTAAATTTGTTTACCTTAAACATTATAGGATGTTTTTTCCGTTTGTATTTGATAGAATAGTAACAATAGTGACAACCTTGTTTCTGATAATATGTCTGGTTGAATTATCTAATGTACTGTGCATGAGATGATAGTGTTAGAAATAAACATTTCAAAGTTGCACGTGTCTTTATTTTCATCTTGTTTTGGACTGGTGTGAGACTATAATGAAAGAGTGCTCTTGTTATCCAGTTTACTGTATGTAATTTAAGTTGCATGTTCTGGGTTGACTCGTTATTGGTGTTTTTGCTCTAGGGCGAAGAACCAATGAGTGACTGATTGATAGTCTGGTAGGGGGTTTGTGTAGTAAGGTGGGTTTTGGTACACCGTAATTCACTGAGGTCCTAAGTCTTTATGCAAAGTTCTGTGTATGGATTCAGAAAAGGGGGGTGGTGATGAACAGAGTGTCTGAATTAAGCAGACCACTCTTACCCAGTCCAAAGATCAGGGCTTGATCCATCACCGTTATTTATCTCACTGCACCATCCCAGCTCAGAACCTGGCTATATGCAAATCAGTCTGTCCCTGGCCCAGTGCATCATGGGAACAGGGCAGACTAAACTACCAAGCCAATTCTTCACCAGAAAGGAGACAAGCTACCGGGGACCGGTTTCTGGCATTTCAGCCTTCTTCGGCCCGGCTTGCTTGAATCCTGATGGTGCAGTGAGAAAGGGGCTCATGTCTGAGGATACCCTGCCACACATATAGTGGCCAAAAAGGATTCAGAAAAGGGGGTGGGGATGAACAGAGTGTCTGAATTAAGCAGACCACTCTTACCCAGTCCAAAGATCAGGGCTTGATCCATCACCGTTATTTATCTCACTGCACCATCCCAGCTCAGAACCTGGCTATATGCAAATCAGTCTGTCCCTGGCCCGGTGCATCATGGGAACAGGGCAGACTAAACTACCAAGCCAATTCTTCACCAGAAAGGAGACAAGCTACCGGGGACCGGTTTCTGGCATTTCAGCCTTCTTCGGCCCGGCTTGCTTGAATCCTGATGGTGCAGTGAGAAAGGGACTCATGTCTGAGTATACCCTGCCACACATATAGTGGCCAAAAAGGATTCAGAAAAGGGGGTGGTGATGAACAGAGTGTCTGAATTAAGCAGACCACTCTTATCCAGTCCAAAGATCAGGGCTTGATCCATCACCGTTATTTATCTCACTGCACCATCCCAGCTCAGAACCTGGCTATATGCAAATCAGTCTGTCCCTGGCCCAGTGCATCATGGGAACAGGGCAGACTAAACTACCAAGCCAATTCTTCACCAGAAAGGAGACAAGCTACCGGGGACCGGTTTCTGGCATTTCAGCCTTCTTCGGCCCGGCTTGCTTGAATCCTGATGGTGCAGTGAGAAAGGGACTCATGTCTGAGTATACCCTGCCACACCTATAGTGGCCAAAAAGGATTCAGAAAAGGGGGTGGTGATGAACAGAGTTTCTGAATTAAGCAGACCACTCCTACCCAGTCCAAAGATCAGGGCTTGATCCATCACCGTTATTTATCTCACTGCACCATCCCAGCTCAGAACCTGGCTATATGCAAATCAGTCTGTCCCTGGCCCAGTGCATCATGGGAACAGGGCAGACTAAACTACCAAGCCAATTCTTCACCAGAAAGGAGACAAGCTATCGGGGACCGGTTTCTGGCATTTCAGCCTTCTTCGGCCCGGCTTGCTTGAATCCTGATGGTGCAGTGAGAAAGGGACTCATGTCTGAGTATACCCTGCCACACCTATAGTGGCCAAAAAGGATTCAGAAAAGGGGGTGGTGATGAACAGAGTGTCTGAATTAAGCAGACCACTCTTACCCAGTCCAAAGATCAGGGCTTGATCCATCACCGTTATTTATCTCACTGCACCATCCCAGCTCAGAACCTGGCTATATGCAAATCAGTCTGTCCCTGGCCCAGTGCATCATGGGAACAGGGCAGACTAAACTACCAAGCCAATTTTTCACCAGAAAGGAGACAAGCACCGGGGACTGGTTTCGGCCACTTCAGCCTTCTTCGGCCCGGCTTGCTTGAATCCTGAGGGTGCAGTGAGAAAGGGACTCATGTCTGAGTATACCCTGCCACACCTATAGTGGCCAAAAAGGATTCAGAAAAGGGGGTGGTGATGAACAGAGTGTCTGAATTAAGCAGACCACTCCTACCCAGTACAAAGATCAGGGCTTGATCCATCACCGTTATTTATCTCACTGCACCATCCCAGCTCAGAACCTGGCTATATGCAAATCAGTCTGTCCCTGGCCCAGTGCATCATGGGAACAGGGCAGACTAAACTACCAAGCCAATTCTTCACCAGGGTCAGGGTCAGACTATTTTGCATATAGACAAGTTCTGAGCTGGGATGGTGCGGTGAGCTAAAAAACGGTGATGGATCGAGCCCTGATCTTTGGACTGGGTAAGAGTGGTCTGCTTAAGTCAGACACTCTGTTCATCACCACCCCCTTTTCTGAATCAAGTTCTGTGTATGAGCAGAATTTCTGGAACAGTAGTTACAACAAAAAGGCTCGACAAAGGGCTTGCACTTGGAATATGAATATAAAATAGAAGAATAGTTGATAATCACAGCTAAGGAATGCAGTAATTAGATGTTTGTATGTGTGGATGATGTGTAGATTGAGTGGAAGATGAAAAACATGAACAATAATAAAGGCTGAAGTGACTCAAACTACCCACTGCATTGTCAGTGAAGTGGATCTTTGAATTTCCAGGTCATTACACAGATAGGCTGTTGGATTCTGTAGTGAGAGTAAGACAAAATAGTACCATATCTAAGGAAGAAAGATAGTGCATAAAGTACACACAGTTCAGCAGATTTACAAGTTCGTGGGAAAAATGATGCAAAAGAGGCGCAATGTGCTTGTAAACCTGCCCCAGTGTGCGGTAGAAAAGACGCAAGAAAGGACAGAAGTGTGCAAATTAACCACTGCTATTCATGGTTAGTAGTTACCAAGAAGGCTGAATAAATGGCCTGCACTTTGAATTTGAATTACAGAAGAATAATTGATAAGCTCAGCGAAGAATGGTAGCAAGTAGGTGTGTGTATTTGTGGTTGTTGTGTTGATTGAGTGGAAGATGACTAAGGTGAAAAATTAGAGAGGTTGCGGAGTTGCAAACTTTCCATTTCTTTGTAAAGGAAGTGGGTATTTCGTTTTCCAGTGCATATATATATATATATATATATATATATATATACATTGAAAAAAACATAGGTTTCAGCCATGTTATAGTTAGGAATTAGCATTTAAAAAACCTTGCAAATTCACTGAAAAAAACATAGGTTTGACACACATTATAGTTAGGAATTAGCATTTAAAAAACCTTGGAAATTCACCGAAAAAAAACATAGGTTTCATGCATGTTATAATAAGCTGGACATTTCACTTATACAAAACCTTTGAAATTCTCCCGTTATAGTTAGTTCAGCAAACTATAACTCACGTGCCCACAATGCACTGCTGATGACATCACATATAACATCACTCATGCCATGGTCAGTGACATCACTCATGACATCACTGATGATATCTGAAATGACATCACTGATGACCTCACTGATCCACAAGCACGACGCAGCTCCAGCAATGCTCTGGGGTGTCCTATCTCCCCAATGCTGCGTCTAGCCGTACATCTGCTTCAAGCAGGCGCAGGGTTTTGACGCAGCATTGGCCTAAAAGTGACTGTATGAAATCTTGTAGATTTCAATCAGCCACTTTTAGGAGGCGTTCCTGCGCAGAAACGCCCTCCCTTGCGCCGGAACGCCCCCCGCTGGCGCAGGGCTTTACAACGTGATGTATCTCCCAGATGTGTCACGTTGTTAATGTACCCCGCTCCATGGCGCCTCTTTTGCGCTGCCACTGCGTCACAAAAGTCATGCAACGACTAAGCAAAAGAACCGCAAGGGGCTTGTAAATCTGCCCCTTGAGACTCAAGTCAAGTCCTTCCTTTGTACTCCTGCCACTAAGAAGAGATGGTGGTGGTGGATTGATAGTTTGAGTATATTATGACTGGTTATTTAGTAGGAAACTTTTTAGTTTTCAACTTCTCACTGGTCTGCAATCACGATCGACTGTGTCTGTCACTTCACGTGCTGCGGAGTGCTGCCTGCCAGTCCTAGTCAAACCTTTTTATAGTTCGGTTAGTGAGTTACATAACTTTCCAAGTAGACGGTCCGCAAATCCAGCAATACTAATATCCTAGTAGACCACATCAGATAGGTCAATAAATTTAGTGCAATTGTGGTCTATTTACCCAAAATAATTTGTTATTGTTTTTTTGAAATGTCTGATTTGGTTGACAACAATTATCCATGTTTGTGTCTTTCTTTCATTTTGTACATCAGCACCCCCCAGGGGCAAGGGGACACAGGAGGAGGTAGCGGCACCAGCGGAGAAGGGACAAGATCAGGAAGGCCAGGATCTGTCCAGCGAGGTCTCCTCTGCTGGCTTCAGTAAGTTTTCCTGTTAATATTAATAATTATACTTCCCTAACTTTTACAGCACCTATTTTTCCTAACGTTCCTCATTCGATTTTTTCTAAATCGTCTTTGATCTTCTTGTAGACTGTTTCTAAATTCTTATCTTGCATCTACTATGACTCCCTGTGGTACTACTAGATTATTATTAGTCTGTCTGTGTAGCTAACTAAGCTTGTACAGTTGGTAAAAGGTGTTAAACAAAATCCCATTCTATTCAGCAATAGCTCTATGCACTGAGTGCAATCCTCTGGGTTGTCCATAATGTCTTTGGAAGTCTTCTAAATGTTTATGCTTTGACAATTCCCAACAATAAAATGTCAATGGCCACCAAGAAAGAATAAGATACTAGTTTACTTTTTAATTGGATAGGAGGATAATCAATACTACTACTGTTGCAGGGACTATTCTGCACAAACAGAACTATGGACACAAAATAGTGCATTGTTTATCGATTATAATAGGCGCAGTTAGACTTTCCACATACCTCAGTCATAACAGAATTTAAACCCCGAATCTCCTTACTGACTAGCTAGTGTGTCAGAGTCATTTAGCTCCTGAATTCATCGATGATTGATCCCCAATGACTGAACAACCCAGGACATAAGACTACGGAGTCAGAGTCCCGACCTCTCAGAGCCACGGACGCATGCTTGCAAATTGCCAACCCTTTCGCTCACTCACTCATGACCAAAAACCACAGAGTCTATGTAAGTTGGAGAAGTGTGGCTCAATGATTAGAGTGGCAGACCCTGATGCAGAGGTCTAGGCCGGGACCAGGGTTCAATTCCCCGCCTCGGCGGGTCTTGGGCTCAAAATTCCACGGACCTGATAATTCTCGCCTCAGTGCCTATTCCAATCAAGGAGTCCCACTCTGCAACTCTGGGCAATAGCTTGCTTAATCTCCACAACGGCCCCCACAACGCTAAGGATGCCTGGCCTCCACCTTGTGGTTGCCCAGGAGCGGACGCCTCACAGGGAAAGCCAGGATGGGTTCCACAGCGGTATTCGTACAAGCGCCTTGAGACCCTTGTGGGTGAGTAGTGCGCTATACAAGTATCAATTTACAAGTATCAATTTACATTTAAGTTTTAAAGCTTTACTAAAAAAAAAAACATTTATTAAAATCAAGTTCAGCATACAACATAAACGGTGAATTGAAAATTTAAAATTGCTTAGTGATTTCACACATTAATTGTGGGCGAGCCCTCACCAGGTTGGAACTTCAAGTCTTCTTTGTGGTGCTGAGGCGTGGCTGACTACGTCCAAGTGATGATGATCTGATCTTGCCCTTGTTCTCAGAAGGGAAGCTTCTGTCTGTTATGAGAAAAATGGTGCGTGTTAAAAAGCAAGCATTCATCAGTTGTGCCAAAAAGTGTAGCAAGACATGTTACGGCTAAGCATAACTAAAAAAAACCTTCCCTGAAAAAAGGGCAATTTGTAGTTTAGACTAGAGAGTCATAAATTATTAACCCCTTCTCTGCGGGGGTAATTCCCCTGCTCTGCTGGGGGCGAGGGGGGCGCGTACAGCGCCCGCATGCTCATGACGAGCTGAGCTCGTTATGAGCTACATTGCTCCTGTGCTCATGACGAGCTCAGCTTCGCACAGGTGCATTGGCTCCCATGGAACGCTCAGCACAGCAGGGGAATTCTCCCTGCACCTGAGCGTTCCACAGCCCATGACGAGCTGAGCTCGTCATGAGCACCGGAGCACCGTGCCTCATTTGAGCATGCAAAAGGTTAAATTTGTAGTCGTAGTAACATTTTTTCATTCCTAGAAAAAAATACTAGGGAGTGGTGTATATAGCATCTAAGAATCTGAAATTCTAGGCGGAACATCGGCACAGCCATCCACCGGTGCCAGGGCTAGCGCGGAGGTGGGCACTCCTGGGGCGGTGGCGGTGCAACAGCCAGTGGGAACTGCTGTGGGGGATGCCATGGGAGTGGCGGGCAGTGGTAAGCTATTATATTCCTTGCTTATTGAGACTGCAGCCTGCAGAGTATGCTCTCTGCACAGGTGTATATGTTGTACAGTACAAGTATACTTTACTGTTAAGAAGACTTACAAATTTAGAACTAAGTTTTTATCAACAAGGTAGTAGCCTCCTCTAAATTGACTTCAACTCAGCTGTGAAAGTTTTATCGAGAAGCCAATTCAGATCAGAGATGAACTTGATGGATGGGATGAACGAAAAGGGAAAGAAAGGTGTAAGTAAGTGTGGAAGGACGAGCGAGTTAAAAGTATTGATGACTGGCAAAGAATAATACGTGTTTTTGAATGCTGCCCGAGGTGGCTGGGAATATGATGCATGGCCAGTTGAAGGATGAAGCAAGGATGGGTGGAAGGAGAAAGGGAAGAGGACTGCCTGGGTGGGTGAAACAGAAACTGTATGTGTGCGCAATATATCCTTTGGTTCAAATTCAAACGCAAGTCAAGCACGGATGCATGGATTGCGGTTTCCAAAATTAAATGAAAATGGATGAAGTAAGTGTTACTTTGAAGAGCATGTAACACCGCACCCGCACGTCCGTTCCAGTGTAGCAAAGGCAAGGAAAAGAAGTTGTAATTTTTCCGAATACTACCATGAATAGTAGAAGTAGTTTGTATTGCAAGCACAGCATATATCTGGCGATTACGGCGGCCACTCACTACCTCTGTTAATAATTTTAGTACAACTCTGTCATTCATGTGTGGCCTATCAGTGTTCGCTCAATAAAAAACAAAGTACCTAAAGCCATCCCATATGTAAGCAAATATCCTGTGAACGGATAGATAATCATATTATTTATCTTCTTCATTTTCCTTTCTAGTAGTCATTGACACTGTAGGGTGAAGTTAAATTAATTAAGATGTAGCCCTTGTAGCAGAGTATTCTCAGTGCCACCCATAATAGAAAAGTAAGAGCTTCACCACCTGCATGTGCTGGACTGGTACAGTAACGCAAGTCTGTGCTATCATGGCTTGCATCTGTTTTTCTCGGGTGCAAGTTGACTGTGCAGGCATTATGCCAGCTTCCAGAAGTTTACATACCAATTTCGCAAAACAAGAAAGAAGAAGAAGAATAAGACTTGTGTACTGTCATAGTCGACTCTAATGTAGTGAGTCCATATAGTGCTCGTAGAATTGATTCCTGAAACTCCCACTAATGTTAGAGCAGAGGCTGACAAAGTGGGAGGTTAGATAGATACAGGCTACAAATGGTATGTACTGTGCTTGCAAGTGGCTAGTTCTACTGTGACACAACTTTCTGCTGAATTATTTTGTGTTAATCTTGAAGAGCATTGGTTACAGTATGCCTTTCTTTCTTCATATAGATGCTCCTTCCAAACTGACACGGAAGGAGCTGGCTAGATGGGCTCGGCAAAGGTAGCTGGAGGCGATTGTCGCCGAATATCGGCGGCTGGTGGCCCAGGAGGAGGAGGACACGCAATTGCAAGTCCACCACAACATCCACTGTGACAGCTGCATCCTCCCCCCGCTCCCTGGGTCAGCCAGTCAGCGCAAGCATCCAGCGGTATGGAGCTGTGGTACCACAGCCACCTGCCACCGCCAAGCAGCCAAAAAATCAGCTGCTCCCCACAGCAGGTGCAAGGCCAGCATCCACCGCCTAACCCTCAGGGTGTCCAACCTTGAGCAGGAGATGGAGAGAATGAAGAACCTGCTCAAGGAGCAACGGGCCCACCTGGCCAAAGGACACCGCCGGCGGCAGTAGAGGAGGAAAGGATGTCCCTTGCCCCTATTTTAAAGACTTTTGGGGGGGTGGAAATTGGGAGTTGGGTTTTTTCTTGGACTTTGGGGACTTTTTCAAGGACATTCTTTAGGGTTAGGGAGTGGAGTGGGTCGGGTCTTGCGGGATAGTTATTTTTGTTATGGATTTAAATATTTATTTACTTTCAACTTAAACATTGCATACGCGTTTTTACTGTTTTGCGGGGGAGGCGCGGGGGTTAACTGTTAGTTTGTTTTCCTGAAACTTAACTGGCTGCTTGATTCAAATTGTCGAAGTAATCGCCCAAATGTTTACAAAAGTAAGTGCCACTCACAGAGTTAGTGAATTCAATTGTCCTACTACTTTAGTAGTACTACCGTCAGTCTCTCCTCTCGCCTCCTACTCCATTATTCTTCCTCCCCACCAAACGCTTATCTTACCTGTGATTCGTGTTTGAGAATAGGCCTAGGGCTAGGCACAGGGCTGGCAGCATGGCAACTGGCGATGAAGGTCGGCAATCCTGGGCATATGAAATGGTATCGTTGTGGTGGTAGTGGTGGTACACAGTGGCAGTAGCAGCATATGAAAAAAAAGAAAATGAAAATTTGAGTGGCCTGAGCGGATCATTACTACAGTACAATGGATAGCATAGTACACAAGAACAGTGCCATCATTTAGCCTAACAAATGCTAAAGTTTCCAAAGTATACTAGTTGCGTGGAGTTTGGTTTTGGCTACTATAAGAAATAGGACCGAAGGTGAAGGGCACAGCAGCGTAATCATTCGCCACGTGTAGGAGGAGGATGTTTTCTGTTGCTTTGACCTTATCCTCCCCAGCAAGTGTGTGGAATTATTGTTGTAATTTACTCACACCTCAATGAAAACCACACAGCCCGGGGGAAGAGGGTTAGGGTTTGAAACTTGGATGGGAATGGTGTTTGTGGGAAAAGTTTTGTGGAGAGATCAATGTTGGGGACCAGAAGACACCTTGTCCCCTGCCTGCCTGGTGGATGCTGAATTGCAGGTCGCTAAGCCTGAGGTCATCCTTTTTGCCATTGCACAGGGTAAAAGCTGGCCTGTAATTGTTGATGGAAAAACAGGAAGTGATATTAAAACACCACAGAAAATATAAGGTACGCTGTGTAGTGCAAAAATAACACTTTCAGTTTCAGAGTCGACAGTATTACAAAACATACAAGCATCATTTTGAAAGTGCGTACTCTGAGTCTCCTTTTCAAGGATAAATAAGTGTGGGCGAAATTTGCGGATCTTTCCCCTCAAGCTAGGTGTAAAGTGTAAACTGCGATTTTAGAACCCTAACCCTAACCCCAACCCTAACCCTAGGCCCTAACCCCCCTTTTTCACCATGGATTTTCTCCATACCACTTGTGCCTCATATTAGACCTTCCCAGCAATTCCCCCAGAGCCGTCAACCCACTTAGAACATTTTCGGCCTACCAGTCAACATCACTCCAAACGCACTCTGCAGCTAGGCCCTAACTCCCCTTTCCCACCATGGATTTTCTTCAAACCACTTGCAATCAAAATTAGACTGTCCCAGCAGTGCTCCAAGACCATAAAACCCACCCCCAAAAACCTAGAAGCCCCCCAAACAGCCCCCCAAATACAGGCAAGTAAGCAAAAGCGCAAAAACTTTGTCACCATGGATTTTATCCAAAACACTTGCGCCCGATATTAGACCTTCCCAGCAATGCCCCCAGAGCCATCAACCCACCCGCAAAAAAGGAGAACACCCCCAAACAGGCCTAATGCAAAAATGCAAAAACTCAGACTTATAAAATGTGGGGCCTACCTTCAATTCAGTCCAAACGCGCTCTGCAGCTAGGCCCTAACTCCCCTTTTCCACCATGGATTTTCTTAAAAACAAATGCAATCAAAATAAGACTATCCCAGCAGTGCTCCCAAACAGCCCCCCAAAAACATGCAATACTGCTAGACCTCAGTTTAAATTGTGCCAAAACGCTGACTGCAACTCGGCCCAAACCCCCCTCCTCCACCATGGAATTTCTTCAAACCACTTGCAATCAAAATTATACCTTCCCAGCAGTGCTCAAAGACCCCCCAACCCACCCCCTCAAATCTAGAACACCCCCAGACAGCCCCCCAAAAACATGCAATACTGGTATATTCAAAACATGGCAAATTGCGCGGTTCACCAAAAATTGCTGTTCAACTTTTCAGCACTCCCACTACTTCGATCCTCTTGAAACTTACCTGGACACTTGTTCCAGTGATTCCCAAGAATCTCAGCAAGGCAGAACAAAATAGAATCACTGCGCTCTTTGAAGAAAAAGAAGAAGAAGAAGAAGAAGAAGAAGGTCTACAACTAGTTTTCACTTAGTTTTCACCCAAACACACGCGCCCGCAAAACACCAATAAAGGCCAAATTCTGCCAATTCTGGAACAAAGAACGCCAAACCCCCTAAAACCTTGCCAACATCATTATGAAGGAGCCTGCATTGGACCCTGAGCCCTAGACTCAGCGGGAGCCCTACCAACTTAAACCCAAAAACCCTAGTAAATCGCACTGAATCCTAAACCTAGATATGCTTTGTCTGTTTATGTCTCAGAGGCCAGGCATGCTACATCAGGATGCTTCACTCAGTGGTGCATGCCTTGACCGTCTGCATAGCCCTGCCGCAAGCATGGACCAAAAATCCGTTCCGCCCAAGAATTTGTGATTTTTCTGTTATTTCGCGAGATTCGCGAAAAAACGGAAAACAGCAAATTTTGCAAACATAACGGATGTTGGGCCCAAGCTTGAGGCAGTGCCATGCAGACGGTCAAGGCAGGCACCACTGAGTGAATCAACCTGATGTACCTGATGTAACATACCTAGGCTCTTTGTTAGACAGACAAAGTATATCTAATTGTATGCAGCAAGCCACATAGCTCCAATTTTATATAAAATGCTGTCTGGAGTGGACTCTGCCTGGCATAACAACAACAGAATACTGCCTCGCCCTCGACCACTACATACAACAAATAGACAGACATGTAGTTCTGCTGTAGTAGTTGTTGTAGACTGGTGTACCTGTTTGCCACTCAAGAATTGGCCATAGTTCTTCCGTGAACCGACACTGATGATCCATCCATCCCAGTGAGTGACTGTAAAGAAAAAAGATATATTACTTAATCAATTATCATGGTGTATTGGCAAGTGAGTCCACTCCAAGGACATTTTGCATATTGTAAAATGCAACATAGTGGCCCCTGAATTTGAAGTACAATTTGAATTAAACAAGGTAAAAAAAACAGAATAGTTGACAGGAGTTACAATTGCTGTGTAAAAAGATTAAATAATAACTAAGACAAGACATATGATTCATTTTATGCACAAAAAACAAACAGCAATTGATTTCATCAGAGCCAGACAGCCATTGCTGTCCACTGCATGCCATCTTCTCAATTATTCATTACCTGTTCTACTTTTTGTCTGCATCTTCTTCGGAAAGTGAAGGCCCACAGGGCAGCCTCTCCTGTCAATTTTAGAACTAACTCTGTCAGCAATCAGCAAGCATGTAGTCAGTCAGTAATTTCTGTCTCACTTGAGGGTACTCGTCTATAAAAAGAAAGTTTTTTTATGTATTTCTTCGTAATCCATCTGCCTTGAGGGAAATGGATAGGTGGAGTCTGGAGGAGGAGGATAGAGGAGCATGATTGAGTTGTGAACTTGTGAACCTCAGGAATGCAGACAGCGGCACCTTCAAATCAATAAGGAAAATAAGATGATGACACTGCTGCTGATGGACCTGTTGTGAGAGTTTTGTTGTGGTAAAAGTTGCAAAACAAAGAAAGACACACAGGAATAAAAGTGAATAAGGATGAAAAAAAAGGAAGTCATTTTCAGGCCTGGGTGTCAGGGAAGTAGAGCTCGTCCTCAAACTCTATGAATTGAGACAGGAGTAGGTCAGCTAACAGAGAAGAACTTTGTCACCTCGGTGTCTTCTTCCTGCGTGCATTCACATATCTTGCAATCCGGTGGTATGAAGTGCTTATTCATCTTGATCAGTGTTAACCTCTCCACATTTTTGGGTGAGAGGCGGGTCCTTTTTGAAGTTACATTGGTACCAGCAGCACTGAAAACACGTTCAGAAGACACGCTTGTGAGTGGGCAAGACAAATAATTTAGAGCCAGGTTGGTGATCAGTGGCCATAGAGGCCTTTTCCTATACCAATACAGCAATGGGTTCTGATTATCAAAGACCTCTGTTGGGTCATCCAGATAGGCCTGCACCATCGACTCCAGGTTCTCCACGGTTGCTCCACTTTGCGTACCATCTGTGGCCTTTGCAACACTGGAACAAGCAAACCCTTGATGAGTTAGCCAATCCGCTTCCGACAATATTATGGCTGGGCCTGGTGCAGGTTAGGATGATGATACGGTTGCTGCTGGTGTCATTAACGGCTTGAATTTTCTGCCGATCTTTTTCAAACTGAGTGGCTGACACAGCTAGCCAATGTTTGTACTTTAAAACATCTGCTTCCTCAAAAGGAATGAATGCTTTGCTGGCCACTGCCTTTTTGTACTGTGGATCCAGAATAGTGGCACAAATGTAATGTTTTTCTGTATGTATGTTTTTAAGCCTTTCATTGTCAACTAGGTGGCTTAATACCCGCTCCGCCAACTGATATGCGTCTTGCTTTTCAGCATCATCTCTGAACGTTGAAGACACTGCCTTCAGTTGGTGATCTAGCATGACCAACAATGGGATAGCTTTGCCCAAAGAACAGGCCTCCCTGCTGTCTTCAGACGTGAAGACCTCAAAAGGACGAAGCATGTCTGTCAGGCTTGCAACTAGCTTCCATTCCTCCAACTCTAGCCTCATGTCTTTCATAGTAGAACCCAGTCAAAAGACATACTCATTGATTACCATGCACTGCTCAGACAGACGCTCAAGCATGTAAAAGGTTGAGTTCCAACGTGTTGCCTCCTCCTGGATGAGTCCTTCGACTGGCAGTCTACTTTCATGTTGAATGCTCCTCAGCTGCTTCTGGGCCTTAAAAGAATGGCTGAAATGTGTGCAGATTCTTTGGCAGGTGGTCAGTAACTTGCTGACTGTGTTTTCACCACAATGTTAATACTGTGCGCCAAACACGGCACTCTGAAAAAGCCACCTTGCTGCATGGCCTTAACTATATTACTGCCATTATCTGTGGAAGCATAACCAACTATGCGATTTCTTAGATGCAGCCATTCAGAGACCTTCCTATCAAACTCCTCCAAAAGGTCAGGTACAGTATGAGTTTTCTCCATGGCAAACATGGCTAATGTTGCATGTTTCTGAGTAGCTTGAAAATACCTGCATTTGTCTTGTCTCTAACCCCTGCAAAAGAGACCCAGTGTGCAGTGATGTACATGTAATCAAGGGCTTTATAACTGGTCCACATGTCTGTTGTCAAGGGGATAGTCTGAACAGCACTCTTCTGCAAAGCTGCCCAATCACCTCCAGCACATCTTGATGTAGTGCTGGAACTGCAACTCTGGCAAAATAGGACCGGCTAGGAACCTTCCATTTAGGGTAGACTGTTGCCACAAATTCTAGAAAACCCTCCCCTTCCATGAAAGAAAAAGGGAGAAGGTCCAGCGCTAGCATTTTAGCCAGCTTTGCATTACACAGACGTACCGTTGGGTGGTTGCATTCAAATGGCGCCTCCGACCACAACATTCTGCTAATGGTGGGCTGAAACATTTTACGTGATGATGATGATGACTTCTTCAAACCAGTTAGGCACAGTGATGTCGTTTTTTGCATTGGTGTCTCTCCCACTCTCTTAGTGTGCCTCATACATGTTGCAGGGGTAGAGGGTGTGGGTGATACCACTGTAGTGCTGCTGCCAGAGGTACTGGGTGTACCAGAAAAAATGTCTGTCACTTCTTCACTTCCCCCATACACGATCAGCCCCTCGTCATCATCAGATGCAATATCAATAGATACATTTGTATTTGTTTTTCTTTTGGCTTCCTCGATTTTACTTAGGTGTGCCTCCCACTGGATAATGTGGTGTTTTGTGAGATGACCTCTCTGGCCTCCGGTACCATAGTTAGCACCAAGCTTACCCCGATTAACTAATGTTTTACAAATCGAACAAACGACCATGTTTTCCGCAATTCGGCTAACAGTAAAGAAGTCCAAAACTGGGGACTGGAAATGTCTGCTGGTGGTAGAGGTGCTACTTTGACTTTCAATGCCAGATGTAGTGGAGGATGGGCGTGGCTGAATTGAATGAATGAATGAATGAATATCTTTATTTGGTAAAAAATTCACCATAAAAGATTTACATTCCAACAATTTTACATACAATCCATTAAAAGATAAAACGATAGTTAAAACCTACACAGTTATGTATCAATTATTATTATTATTATTATTGCATTTATTGAGCGCACAGCTACCCGGAGGTTTCCCGGCGCTTGCCTTGGGAACCCGTCCTGGCTTTTCCCTGTGAGATAGCCCCTACAGGGCATCCCCAAGGTGAAAGCCAGGCATCCCGCCGCAGGGGGCCGTTGTGGAGATTAAGCAAGCTTAATGCCCAGAGTTGCAGAGTGAGAACCCATGATTAGAGCAGGCACCGAAGCGAGAATTATCAAGCCCGTGGACATTTGAGCTCAAGACCCTGCCGCGTCGGGAATTGAACCCTGGTCTTGGGTCTGACCTCAGCTTCCGAGTCTGCCTGCTCTACACCGTGAGCCACACTTCTCCACTTAATCAAGATTAAAATAGAACCATTACATAATTACTATACATCAGGTGTTACTAATAATCAAATTTCTCAACAGTACAATGTTAGCAATGTGATGAGAATACAACAGGCTACAGCTAACTCAGGTGTGCATAGGGCTGAGGGCATCGGACAGGGGTCTATTATTCAGGGTGAGGTTTGCTGTTTTAACCTCTTGATGCGGGCCAGCCAAGCGCTGCCCAAAAATTTTGCCACCCCGCATACCATAACAGTTGAAGTTGGGTCAGAGGAAAGAACTCTTAAAGCCATGCGATGGTACCTCAAACCCAACCCCTTGCATACTGGTTTAAGCCACACCTTCCTAGCAATTTTATATGCGGGGCAGGCAAACAATAGGTGCGCCACAGTCTCCTTCGGGGCCGCGCACCCCGGGCATTTGTGCAGGACCGTCAACAGTAGACCACCCCGATATGTAGTCATGTACTGGGAGGGTCCTGTACCTTAGCTTTAAATACAGGGTTCTATCTAAGGGCTTAGTTATAAGGTCAAGGAAGGGTTCTAGCTTCCTAGACCATTTAGTCTTTATAAACCGCTCGGTAAGTGGACCCCCGGCCCCACTACATATTAATTCAGCCTGTGCCCACTCCCAATATATCTTCTTAATCACTGGTTTGGGAGGTGGCTTTTGGCTCTCCCATACATCCCTTAGGCCCAAATGCATCACCAGCTGCCTCAAGTTATAAAGCCACCTGATCTTGTTGCCGATGTCTAGCGTTATTAGTTCATCCAGAACGGCAGCATAATTGGCAAGCTCCTCAGTCCTCCGCAGCCTCACCCAAAACAATAAAGGGCGCAACCGCACCAGATCTTTAATGGGTCTCCTACCTAGATCCAGTCGCAGGGGGATTAACGGAGTGGAAACGGGAAGAGCCACCAAATCCCTAAGGAACTTATTTTCCGCAGTTATTAACTCAGATACATTTTCAAACCCCCACAGCTCGGAGCCATATAGTGCAGACAGGAGTACCTGGCCCTCATATATCGCCATAACTGGGGCCACGGGTTTGCTTGTTGATTCCCGATGCTCCCTCAGAGTCACCCCTGCCACTCGTTTGTGGTTAAGTAACATTTTAGCCAAGTGGTCCTTCCAACTCATCCGACTGTTGACCCGTACCCCCAAATAGTCGAAGGATTCCACCAGCTCTAAGGGTGCCCCATTGAGGGTAAAATTGTTCCTAAATCTTTTAGAGGGTGAAAAGGCCATGAGTTTGGTTTTTGAGGTATTAATGGTAAGTCCTCTGTCTTTACAAAAGATGCTAAAACGATTTAAAAGCCTTTGGAGACCCACCGGGGATCTGGAAATTAATAGGGTGTCATCCGCGAAGAGTAGGGTGGGGATTCGTTCCCCCGCCAGGGATGGTGCATCGGCCTCTTCCCCTCTCAGATATTCGACCACCCCATTAACGAACAGGGAGAAGAGGGTCGGTGCCATGACACATCCCTGTCGCACTCCTCTCTTCACGGGCACCCTTTCCGTTAGTTGACCCTGGGTCCCCCATCTGATCCTCCCGTAATTCCCCTCATGGAGTCTTACGATGAAGCTCAGAAGCGGCCCGGTACGCCCATCTTTTCTAATGTCTCCCACAGCCTTGCTCGAGGGACCAGGTCGAAAGCCATCCTGAGATCAATGAAAGCGATATAGAGACTGCCTCTATTGATGGTAACTGACTTCCAATCGATGCCAAAAAAGCGGAAGACCTGGTCCATCGTCCCCACCCTCTGTCGAAAACCTGCTTGTAGGTGGGAGAGGATTTGTTCCTCTTCCATCCAGATTCCAACCCTTGAGATGATGACCTGATAGGTCTGTAGTTGGCAGGGTCCTCTCTATTCCCTTTTTTAAACACCGTAACCACCTCAGCGCCCTTCCAAGAATCCGGCACAGAGTGCCCCCTGGCGATATAATTCATTATGAGGGCAATTAATTCTGCCCAAGCCTTAGGTTCCTTTATTAGAAGGTCCCCCGGAATCCCATCTGGGCCAGCCGCCTTCTTCGGGGTCAGACGTCTAATTGCCGCTAATACTTCTAAGGACACAAAAGGCTCCACGAGCTCCCTTGCGTATCCCCCTACTCCCCCCGTATCTACCATTAGAGGAAGGTCAGCTTCATTTCCGCCATACACTGCAGAAAAATGGTCGACCCATTGCTTACTTGTTATATGGGTGGCTAATGGTTGTGAGCTCTGTTGCCTAGATTTGTTAATTAGGTCCCAAAACAGCATTGAGTTCCTCGAGGAGACCGCCCCATGCAAATACTGCCAATATTTTTCTTCCCATTCTCGTTTAGCAGCTGCTAACGCCCTCGAATAATCCTTCCTAGCCGCTCTGACTAGTGGGGGATCCTTTTTGAGCAGTGCAGCTGCTAACTCCTTCCTTTTACCCTTGCACTGGGCATTGTACCAGGGATTGGTGGAGATGGGAGATATGTTCCTGGCCTTAGAGCTATTCCCTTTTTTTGAGAAATATTGGCTCACCTGCTCAATTGTGTTCTTGTTAACTGTTTCTAAGGCGATTGGTAATTCTAGCAAGTGTCTCGGTTCCTGTTCCTGTAGTGACAGGTCCAGGGTCAGATCTTCCACAAGCGATTTTATAGTCCCTAGCTGATCTTCATTTAATTGGGCCTTATCCCATTTCAGCCTGCGATTACTATTATAGGGGACCACCTCCTTGGTTAGCCTCAGGGGAGCACATAACTCTCCCGTCTTGACGTTACCCCACCTAAGCTTAGTACAAAGGGGGTTGTGGTCACTATCCTGTGTAACCACCACCACCTCCATGTCTAGATGGTATTTCCATAGTCTAACGTCTAGCAGGATATAATCTATTCTAGATGGGCCACTAAGCCGATTGAATGTCATTGCACTAACCTTATCCAAATTGGTCCTACCATTAAGAGCTCTTAAGTTATGTTCCCTGGTTAGGGCGTTGATTTGGATTGCCCTTGCTGACCATTTTCGGATAGGGGGCAACGACAAGGTTGGGATGGACCATCTAGAATCTTCTCCCTCGGTGCCCAGGGGATCGTCCCCACTCAAGGGTTCAAATGTAGAATTAAAGCCCCCCCCCCCACAATGATTTTTGCCAAGTGTGGACACCTCGCTAGTGCTAAGTCCAGACTGGTTAGTGTTTCTGAGGATGTGTCCCCCGGTGACCCTCTACCATAAAGATTGAATAGTTCCAACCTAATCCCCCCTGCCAATGTCGGGGGTGGAAGAATTACTGCGGCCTCCTTGGTTGGCCTATCGGAGGTGGAAAGGGGCTTGGTGACTTTCCCGAAGTCAGAATGGGGTATTCTAGCTTTACCCTGCCCACCCCTCAGTTTCCTTCTCTTCTTACATGGGGGGGACCATGGGTCTCGGTTACAACTTTCTGTTTCACCCTAGACTTCCTTGGATTCACTGCAGTGGAAGGCTGAGTTATTAAATCCACCGAGGTGCAAATGGGGCTAATAGGAGGGGGGGCACCTCCATCCTGTTCAGTAGGTAGACATGTGGGGGGAGGGGTACAGTCCCTTAATAAAAGTGGGACATCCTCCAGCGATGCTAGAACTTCACACATATTGAGAGAGTCAGCCTCCTGAGAACCAAGGGTAGAAGAGGTATCCGTGAGTGGCCTATTTTTCATACTCTCAATTGAGCGCCGGCGTTCAGCTCTACGCTCAGCCAAGGAGATTTCCCTATCACTATCAGCCAGGGCCTTAGAGAAGTAATTGTCCAGGGTCCCGTTTCGTATAGCCCCCACCTTCTCCTTACGGCCCTCGGCAGGCAGCGATGCCATATCCACCTCCCTTATCACTGGGAGCAATCCCAATATCGTAGACGTAAGAAGGTGGGCCCAGCCCGGCCTACGTTGGCCTACCAGGGCCTCAGAGGGCCCGCCCTTTGCCTGGGCTTTGCCCCGAGCTGCGTCCCGCGCACGTCCCGCTGCCCGAGACGATTGAGCTGTTTATATCCTCTTAAGCGATGGGGGCGGGGCTGCTGTGGGAAGAGGCTTCAGGTGTTGGGAGTGCCTCGCAGTCCCGCAGCGGTGTGGGCGGTAAGGGCGGGTCCGTGTTCAAACGGTGGCAGCTCGATGTCCAGAGACGCGTTCCAAAGGAAAGCAATGAATGGCACGCTGTGTACTTAGCAGCAGCAAAGACAGGAGAGATTACACCCACAGGTCAGTCCACGTTATCACGCTGAGTAGCACCGTGGCTGAATTTGTTTCTGTTGTTCGCTTACAGCACCACAACTTGAGGTCGAGCTGGATGGAGGTCCCTGCCGGCCCTTCTGACTAAAAAATATGGAAGCTGTAGGTCGTGTTGGTGTTGTAGTTACCTGTGTTGGTGGTGGTACCAGTGCCATGTCGCCCACATCCTGCTCAGCAGCCATTCGGGATAGGGTGAAAATGTCTGTCTGCTGCACCCTCCCCCACAAAATGGACTCCTTGCACCAAAAAGTGCAGCCAAATGTCAATCTGAGGAGTTATTCTGATCAAAATCATCATTTTCAGAAGGTTTTCTGCTTCCTGCGGTCGATTTCCTGTGCAAAATTGCAATTTTTGCAGTTTCGGGAAAGCGAGCTGTTCAAATCTCCCACCGGAAGTCAGCTGCGCACCGCATCTACGTGTTTGGCATTGTTTACTTCCGCAAAGCGTAATAGCGGGCCCTTATGACGTACTCGCGTTGTCAAACTCTCGCTGTGCAAGATGGCGAGCCGCAATGACATAATTGCGTTAAAAAGACTCTTGCGTGATCACGCAGCAAGATAAAAAATGGCGCAGCACACGCAAACTGGGAGAAAAACAACTCGGCGGACTCAGAATCACGGTAAGTCAACGCCGTGCGCGCGATATTGTATTTTTCAAGCAAAATAATTCGCAGCTTGAGAATTTGCGGATTTTTGGGCGAATTTGTCAAAAATCCGCAAAATCCGCAAATTCCGCGAAAGAAACGGATGTTACGCCCACGCTAAATACCAGGCAGAGGTAGCCCCGAGACGCAGCATCGCAGGTAAGTCGTTTTTTGTTTTAGAATGTTTTAAATTATATTAAGGGCATTTAGAAGAGGGCGGGAGCGAGGCGGGTGGTGTGTAGTGAGGCTACACGAAGTGGGAGGGTGCGCGTAGATTCTCCCCCACTTCGTGGTGCTTCGCGTTGCCCCTCTATGCCCAGGGTTAGTCTTTATGTACAGTTGCCCTCACATGTTCCAGAATACGCTTTTTCAATTCACATATGGTGCTGCCAACTTATTTGAGTTGTACAAAAGGGGTGGTGATGGACGGAGCATCTGAACCAATCAAACACTCACATACAGTCAACAGATCTGGGTTTAATCCATCACTGTTCTTTAGCCCACTCTGCCACCCCAGTTCAGACATGGCCATATGCAAATCAGTATGACCCTGTGCCTCATGGGAACAGTCCAGCCCGAACTGCCAAGCCATGCCTTCCCTGGACCGGACTCAAGCTTCCTAGGACAGGTTTCTGGCATTCCAGACGTCTTCAGCCAGGCTTGCTTGAATCCTAAGGCAAAGTGAGCAAGGGACTCACGTCTGAGCATCCCCTGCCAACTTTTGGCGAACAAAGCGGTACAAAAGGGGGTGGTGATGGATGGAGCATTGGAACCAATCAAACACTCACACCCAGTCAACAGATCTGGGTTTAATCCATCACCGTTCTTTAGCCCACTCTGCCACCCCAGTTCAGACAACCGGTCCCAGGATGCTTGTTTCTGGTCCAGGGAAGACATGGCTTGGCAGTTCGGTCTAGACTGTTCCCATGAGGCACAGGGTCAGACTGATTTGCATATGGCCATGTCTGAACTGGGGTGGCTAAGTGAGCTAAAGAATGGTGATGGATTAAACCCAGATCAGTTGACTGGTGGTGAGTGTTTGATTGTCTCAAACGCTCCGTTCATCATCCCCTTTTGTACAACATATTTGAGTTGGCACGGGCATTCGATTACATAAATGACATATTGACTCTTGAATGTGATTAGCTCCTGTATGTTCCAAATTTTTCCACTTGCCATCGTTACATTTTGTGTGTTTTTCGCGATTTGACATACTTTACAATTGTAACATTTCTTGAACCCCTTACTTTGTAGCCATATTTTATTCTTTTCCTTATGAAAATAACTGTGTGTTAATCGAGCTTTTAAGTTGGGTGCTCAACGATATGTTACCTGAGGTGCGTTGCCCACAATTGGTCTGATGATGGTGATAGAACGCACAGGTCACCCGACTAGGATTTTACCAATAAACACCTGGGCCCAAAATTCAATAATATCAATTTTATTACCTCAGACAGGTAACCCACGCTTTACTACCATTATGTGCTTACACTAATTCCTATACCATTAAATTTCCAAATCCTTGTTACTAATACCTAAACACGAGGAATCAGGGAGTTAGATAAGAAAAAGGCACTCAAATATATCATAACATTTGCATTTATATAATAACCACAGACTCAGGGTAGGTTCAAACTCTTTATCTAATCATCATCAAAAGTCATGAGCCGCAGATTAAAAGCTATTAAACTATCAATAACCAAGATCAGAAACAGTGTATAGCTATGTAAAAGATAGATTAGGCCAACCATTTAGCAAACTCAAAATAAAGGGAAGGTAAAAACAAGGTTCATACTAATTTTAGAAAACAGACTTTCCCAAACTTGATTAAAGGAGTGTAAAGAAAGGGAACATACTAAACCCAAGAACTTTCGCAATTTATTGGCAGTTTGGAAAAAGAGAACACAATATGTAAATCTAGGTTCAATTCAGCACATAACTATAGGGAAGGTAAGAATTTGGAACACTCTATAAATTCAGCTTAACTCCTAGAAAGGAACATAGACTAATTTATGGAAACAGTAAACACCGACTAAAAGGTGCGTCGAAAAGGGGAACACGCTAATAGACAACAACCACTAAATATCTCATTTGCAAAAGGGAGGGGAAAGAAAAGGAACATATGCAATCAAAGCTTTGCAAATTCAAGGAGGGTAAAAAAGAGAGGCAAAGTAGGTGACAAATTTTTCCACACAGATTATATTTACCAAGAATGGTATGAAGACCAACCCTGGCCACGGGTCAGTTGGAAAGGACAGGAGACAACCCCAAGACTTCAGTGCCAGTAGGCGAGCAGGTGCAGATCAGGAAAATCAGGACAGGATTTGGATCAGGACTGGACCACCAAAGGTTATGTTAGGGTTAGCTCGGAACAGCTAGCTTGCCCTTCGTCACAGCATTAAGGAGTTCTCGTAATGAATATCCTGGGTACTTGGTAAGGTATGTTCGTATTTGCATATGCATTATTGAAGGATTTAGCAAAAATGGGTGCATATTCATTTGGTTTTGACAAAGCTTGTTGGCAAGGTTGAAAAGCTCCTTCAGTTATTGTAAAACGAAAGAAAGCCTTCTTGTCAGAATATTGATGAGCGCTGCACGTTTTTTAACTGTTCTTCCATAATCGTGCAGCACGTGAGAGCCCCGCCCGCTTCTGCCTATAAAAGCCTGCCCCGAGCCTTGCCGGTTGCTTGTGCTCATCTGATATCAACTTACCTGCGCATCCTTCCTGATTTCTCCTGCCTTCGGTCTTTCTCTAGGGATTCCCTGTCGAGCTCCTTTCCTCCTGATGGTCCCGAAGCTTCCTTCCTGGTGCCGGTCCTCCAGCATATCGCGTCCTCAAAATTTCCGGTGCTCCTGCAACCAAACCCCTTGCCGCGAAGGTTCCGCCTACAAGGAAGAGAAAGAACAGAAAAGAGTTATTATTCAGGTATCAAGTCGGCTATTAATCGCACTGCAAGTAAGTGTTCTTTTACATTTTAAAAGGAATATTTCTTTGTGATTTGAAAACGGACCAAGTTCATTACTATAAAAGGAACAGTGACTTTTAAAGGGAAAGAAGGATTTCTCTAAATACTGCTCTGTTTTACAATTGAGTGAAGAACAACATGCATGGATATTACGCTCCGGTTTTCAGTGTTATCTGGTGAAGGTTAAAGGGCGCAGAACTGAGACAAGCGTTCTTAGGAAGACACTGCAAACTTTTTTGGTCATTTCTTTTTATTTTCCTTTGTGACATTGTGAGACAAATATAAATATATCTCGCAGAAGTAAGAAGCAAGCAGGATGCTTTGATAAATCACACTGGGCTAAAGATCAGTTAGTAGTGCCATCAAGTGGTGTAAACCAGTAATTCATGTGCTTCAAACATATCAGGTTTATTTAGAAGTGTGTATTAATGAGGTGTTATTCCATTTAAAGGAAGAAGTCATTCCTGATCAAGTCCATAAGTCCACAGCTCTGGTGAGCTATGTAACCAGAGTAGAGAGGTATTTGAAGTCCATGTAGAATCTAGAAATATTTAAGTAAAAGTGTTACGGGTTTTTTGAATCTTGTTATGCTTTCTTTTTAGGAACAACATTTCAGGAATTCACGCAATACGAAAATACTGCAAGTGAAGCTGTGTTTGTTTCTCTGTTTGTTGTTTTATCCACTTCCCCCTTCCCTTGTATTTCTTGTTATCTGTGCACTGTTCCTCTCAGTGCGGAGGAACAAGAGATACAGGGGAGGGTTAGAAATACCTTCAACTTCCCAACAGAAGAAAACAGGATACACAGGTAAACGAGTTTTGACAGGTTAAGACCAGCACCCGCAGTTTCGGTTGCAACGCCTGCACTACTCCCTCTCTGCAAGGAATCTGCCAAAACCCCGATTGGGTTACAGCTTTCACCAACAAAAGTGCTTCGCCAGCACTTTGGCTTCCCAAAACCCCGAGTGGGATCTCGAACCTCCCGTCAGAGTGCTCTGCAGCCCTCTGCTCTTAGTCAGCTCTTAGCGCCATGAAACCTTTTTGGTGTATGAGCGCCCTATAAATTCCCCCAACCTCAACTTCAACTTCAACTTAATCACCTATTGAGTGCGTTGGGTCAGTGACAGGTCAGCTATTCAGACAAGTCAGACAATTTCTCTAGCTAAACCTATGCTAATTATACAGTTTTTCAGGTCAGTGTACCACCCCCCAATGTTGCAAGTGTAAGGATCCCCAATTTTGATTGGACAAAGGAGGAGGACAGGTCATCACACCACCTACATTTTAGACTTTCTCTGTCTCCTTATTCAAATTTCCTTCACACCCATTAAAGTTCAGGTTCTCATGACATATTCCTTCAATCTAACAATGGTGAATTTATCATTGAATACATTGTAATAATTTGAGTACAGTTCAGCTTCTTCTAGCAGGTGAGGGGTTAGCTTCCTAGGCGCGTCTTGGCTCTGGCTGCCATCTGGCGCGTGTTCAATGACACAGGGTTCATATTCTCGCTGTAGACTGTCATGCGCGGAAAGGACTTCCAAGAAGGAGTAACAAGCACCTTCCAGGCCCAAAGAATACGATACATGAAAAGTAAAAGGAAACATTTTAGAACACAGAGCTAAAGGATTATACTGTATACCATGAGTTTCTACACTGTACCCATTACTTTATAATAAACTATAGCATTAGGATTAGGCAGAACAAACAGCTTAGCAAAGCAGCAGTGCAAGCCTCTCGCATGTGAGAACACAGAACAGCCATATTAACACTAGTGCGCAGATGCGACAGACTTCCCTCCACAACAGCGAGTACGTCATGTCACGTGGGTATGACAAACACATGCGCAGTAGAAATTCCCGCGTAGCAGCAGCCATTTTATTTTGCGAGCGTTTTAGGATTAGAAAACACATAAGTAAGCTTCGCTCGGACACCCCATGTAAATGTAAGATGTGCGAAATTAGTAAAACAAACATGTTGGTTACTTCGTTAACGTTATTCGAGGTTCATGAGTATGAGCAAGTCCCTTTATATGCAAATCCTTGCTCCATCAGTTGTATCTTAGGATCTTCCAATTTCTCTTCAATATTTTTCTGATCTGTGTAGATTCTTTTGAGAAGGTGGTTATGAATCTTATTGGTTCAATTTCAAATTTTTTTATGGCATCTTCCTGGGTTGGTGTAGTAGTTCATTTCTACCTTTTTGATTCGCTCATTCCCATCCTTTGTTTATATGTGTTTTTGAATATCCTCTTTTCATGAATCTTTTTGAAGTAGATGCACTCTGCTCCACCCATTGTGTTTTTTCTGAGCAAATTCTGCGCAGTCTTTAAAATTCGCCATATGGGGTATTTTGGAATAGACATTGCTGATGGGAACTACTCGCATGCAGTGTTGCATTTGTGGCTGTTATTTGTCTGTTCATCGTTGTTTGTATTTGATTTGTATCAATCTACATTTCTGTATCGAAGAAGGTGACTCTTTTTTCACCGAATTCATATGTGAATTTGAAATTTACTGGTGTTTTATTTAAAATTTCAAAGTACTCCTTGAATTCATTTTCCGAACCATTCCAGATTATAAGTAGGTCGTCAATAAACTGCAACCATAGTATTTTTTTGTTCAAGAATATATCATTGTCTTCTTGCCATGTCCATTCTTGTTCCCACCAGCCCATGATGAGGTAGGTAAAACTAGGACTGAAAGAAAAACCCACTGCGGTGCCTTTGATTTGGGCAAATATATCTTCACCAAAGTAAAGGACATTTTGACTTAGGCACATCCTAATCATTTCTTCCAGCATGTTGTTATGTTGGGTATAGTGGATATTTCTTTCCTTCAGAAATAAGTTGCAGGCTGAGATACCAATTTCATGATCTATATTCGTGTATAATGATATAACATCCATCGCTATCAACTTGTACGTGGGCAGCCAGGGAGTTCCATTTAGATGTCTTAACATATCCGTTTTGTCCCTAATATAAGAACTTAATTTTGAAACAAAAGGTAATAAAAAATAGTCAATGTAGTTGGCCATAGGTTTGAATAGAGATCCATTTGCAGAGACAAATGTGCGTCCTGGTGGTCTACTGCGTTTCTTATGTACTTTTGGCAAAAAGTACATAGTAGCAGTCATAGGATGTTCCACTGTTAGGTATTTACATTCATCATGATTGATCAATCCTTGATCTAACCAGCCTTACAGTTTTTTGTCCAATTCCATTTTCATTTTTGCTGTAGGATTCAATGGTAATTTCTCATAGTAAGCTATGTCACTGAGTTGTTCATAAGCCACATTTATGTAGTCCAGTTTGTCCCAATTATGATGTTAGCACCTTTGTAAGCCATTTTTATTTCAATTTTATCATCTTACTCAGAGTTATTAAGGCCTGACGTTCTTTCGGTTTTAAATTATCCAAATAGCTTTGTTTCTTTAATTTGTAGATGTCTTGTATAACGGCCTCATGAAAGGTGTCGATCTTATTTGCCGGTGGTATCTGTGGGTAGAAACGTGATTTGTTATTTTTTTGGCTCATTCCTGCTCCTAACTGGGTACACGCTTCCTCTAGAGCCATTTGTTCTGATTCTTGGTCCACATTTAGATTTATTAGCGATAAATAACTCTCAGAGTCTTTTGCCAATAAAGAGAAGCTTGGTGTTGTCTTTGTTGTCATTGATTTTATGCTGCTGATTTCTTTTTCTTTAAAAACTTTTGCCAATTTCATTTTTCTTTATATTTATATAAGTCAATCCTTGACTGTGCCATGTCCATGTGTGTACTCGGCCAAAAATGTATTTAAAAATATATTTTGCCTTGAGTGAGATGGTGTTGAGGTGAGGTATCGGTAAAGTCGGGGATGAAAGCGTGTGCTTAAACTGTGAGCTGAGTGCTGTAAACTGATGTGCTGTGGGAGCTGTAGCATACTTACTCCGACCGGTGTGAAAGTGCTATTTATCTCTCACTGTGAGATGGGGGTGAGGTGAGGTGCTGGTACACCTGGGGATGAAAGCTTATGCCTAAACTGTGAGCTGAGTGGTCTGTAGCATAGTGGCCGAAGCAAAGTATTTACTCCTACCACTGTGAAAGTGCTGTTTTGCCTACTTGGAGATGGTGGTGAGGTGAGGTGCCAATATACTCGGGATGAAAGCGTATGCTTAAACTGTGAGCTGAGTGGTCTGTAGCATACTGGCAGAACCAAAGTATTTACTCTTACCGGTGTGAAAGTGCTGTTTTTTCTAGAGTGAGATGGTGCAGAGGTGAGGAACCACTAAACTCAGGGATTAAACTGTGCGCCTAAATTGTGAGCTGAGTGCTGTACACTGATGTGCTCTGGGCGGTGTAGCATAGTGGGTGTTGTATCATATGTGTGCAAGTGGTGTTAGTATGCGTTTAGAGTATAGCGGGAGTGGGAAGCAAAATACTCACTGGTACCAGTCTGAAGACTTGGGTATGAAACTTTGAGTGTAAGTCGTGAGTTTATTGCTGTAAAGTAATATGCTGTGGGTGCTGTAGGATACTGGCAGCATACTTGTGTAAGTAGTGTTAGTGTGCGTTTATACTATACAGGGAGTGGGAAACAAAATACTCACCCCTGCCAGTCTGAAGACTCAAATGAAGTGTTTTAGGAAGCAGGAAAAAGAAATAATCGTGAAGAATATAATGCAGAATGTTGCAATGCCAGATAAGAAAATGGTAAAATTAGGTGTGTCTAAGAAAGTGGCTGCATGTAATAAAGGGATGGAGTTTGAAAATTATATAGAAAGTGTATTTATTTAAGTGCCATAATTGGACCCACTGGTGCAAGAGCTAGGGCATCCAGGTGATGCAAAGTTGAACCACTTCTGCTGTATTCAAACGCAAGCTCCTGCATTGGTGAATTGCATATTACATGTTACAGTTGCATGTGAGATAAACAATAGCTATTACACTTGAATGTCTCTACATTCTATAAGGATAATAAAGGTAGGATACGATTACCACATGTATCATTTAAGAAAAGAAAGAACTGAAAAAAGAAATTGCAAAATGTAATCTTTAAACTTTTTTGGTACTTTGGTAGTGCTTTTTTGTAACAGAAAATTATCACCAGTAGAATAGTTAACAATCTGTGGTGAGTGTCAGAATTGGTACTAGTTCTACCCACATTGGAAATTTGGGGAGGACTATAATCATTGCGCTTCTGAGAAGCACATTCAGTACCTTTGTAGTTAAACCATACATTATTGTGTTCAGCTGTTTCAAAAAAACATTCTTGTGTAGAGAGTTAAAGCATTGAGCTGAGACAAACTCCAGCCACGTCTGCTGTAGTCAAATCGAAGCTCCTGCAACAGTGAATTGCACATTATGGGGTCGATTCCGATCCTGGTAAAAAACAGTATGTACGATTCGTATCCGGAGCCCTTTCCGTACGAATCATACCCGTCCGTCCGAGTCGCATAGTACGATCCGCATTCCGTGAATCCGTCCGAATCGTCGCAATCCGTACGTATTACAAGGCTGAAACCGTGAACTGTATGACTCGTTGTACGACCCGACGAGTACGATCCGGACCAGGGAATCAGGATGCGATTTGTACGGTCCACGTCAGGTAAGGGCGATTCATACGGAAAAGCGCACAATCACACACACCCCGTATGGCGCGTACCCCCCATGATCGCAGGGGTACGGCACGTACCCCTGCGATCATTGGGGTATGCGTTGTACCCCGCGATCGCAGGGTCTACGCACCGTACACCCAGCGAACATGGGGTACGGTGCTTATACCCCGAGATCGCGGGGTACGGTGCATACCCCCATGATAATGAATAAATTGTATAATGAAAATAAAGGTAGTTTACGATTACCACACTGTGCCAACCAGTTCCTAAACAAAGTTGTCTTTTTTCATTTTTAGCCTGAGGTTCTGAGCAGAGGCTGACTTTGAGTAAATTTGTGTGAAAGGGCTTTGTGAATAACAGGCAGGCAGAGAGCGTGTGCACAAAGAATAGACGTGGTTTCTAAATGGGTGTAGGGTTTAGGCTAATTTAGGAAGTAAATAGCATATTTGCATAGGCCATACTTTCATCGGTCTCTGGTTAGAGTGGAGACATAGGGGCAATAATGAAGATAGAGTTCAAATGTCTGAGTCTACTTAGAATGAAAAGTAGTAGGATTGAAGTGTATTATTAAAAATTTAAAGGAAAAAGGAAAAAAAGATGGGAAAAATCTATTCAAGAATAACGTGAGTTTCTTACAAGTCTTGGAGATTCCAGTCCAGAAGTTCTTCAGTGGCTTGGGATGCGTAATGTTCCAAGAGGCTATTGTTGCCATCGTCTGAGAAAAGAGAAGCAATCCAATTCATATCCTCGAAGGGACAGTAATGTTCCTCGAATGTTGGAGCGGCAATTTGAATTGGCAGGCAATCTGCGATGTTGTAAAAGGTTGCACATTGCAGTAGATCTTTCGGGACTGCACAGAAATCCCATTCTGCTGCGATTCCTTTTTGCATTGCATTTGCCATTGCTCCACTGCCAGAACAATCACGCTCATGGTTTTCAAGATACTGCATTACCTGCAGGATATCTGGAGCGATTGTTGGGATGTTGGCAAAACATACATCCATTTGCCAGTCAAATGGGCAAGTTTTGCAATCAAACGATAGTTGTATGCATATTGCATAAGTGTAGATAAATGTTATGTTGTAGCTAGCTCCGATAATTGATAGAGGCAGGTATCCAAAAAGTTTTTTACAGTATTGATGTAGTTTGGAGTAGAGGCGTATTCTTTCGGACATAGTTGTTACCACAGAGAGCTTAGCCATTTCTAGAAGAAGAATTAGCAGTTGGATGGCCGCAAAGAGGGCTAGTATTGTGGGCACTGTTACTGCTATTCCAGAGATGATCAAATGAATGTCAGAATGTAGTCTGGTATCAAAAGAAGAACAGTTTGAAAGCATGTTTTCGAAGCCTGTAGGAGACCGTGCTACAAAAGTGTGCCAAACCTTGAGTGTGACATGTGTTGAAAATTGTGTAACAATTCACAAAGTGTAATTGGTGGGTCGTATTTAAAAGGGAGTGTATTTTATTTGAAGTTCGTGGTATCTGCAGTCGATAGCTTTCTTTTGCAGAAGTGAGGGAGACTTCTGTTCTGAACAAAGGCGCTTTTAGTTTGGTTTGTTTCTTGAAATCTGTTTTCAAACTAGGAATTGAAGGCCAAGTTGAAGTTTGGGGGTTAGTTTCTGTGGGTGGGATTAGACATTGCCACAGGAAGTTACTGTGTTTGAAACAGTAAGGACATGCGGTACGCCAGCTCACATTCCTAGGAATTGAAGGCCAAGTTGAAGTTTGGGAGTTAGTTTGTGTGGGTAGGAATAGACATTGCCACAGGAAGTTACTGTGTTTGAAACAGTATGGACATGCGGTATGCCAACTCACATTCCGTAGGAGTGCATGTTATTAAGAAGAAGATACCTGTTGTTAGAAAGCTGGGTGAATGTTGATCTGATTGTGGGAGTTGGCATCCTTTTAAGAAAGGATGAAAGATTGAGGGCTGTAAGTTTAGAAGCGACGTGTAATTGGACATTCTTGGATAGTAATGAATGACTGCCATTGTGGTCGCACTACTCACCTGTGAGAAAAACTTCTGTATGCTCTTTAAGACAGAGATATGTAAATGGGATAAACGATAACTCGTGATTAAACGCGCTACCTTATATAATCACATTCAACATGGCAAAAAACATGTGCACGTAGCAGACACAACAACACTAAATACTGTGGGAACCGTGGCTAGCCATGTACACAAACTAGACATGGCATGGCACCTCTGCCTCACAATACAGAATGCGGGGAGAGATGGGAGCACGCAAAGTATGTGTGAAGGTGGAAAGTAATTATCGATTATAAAAGTATATAATGCAAAGTCTTGAGGGGATGTGCCGAACAGAGTTGAGTATGCAAAGCACAGATATGTACATATCAACATACACTGATGGTCTGTTGAGTGAAGTGGATAGTGGACGCAACCATGATAGTACAGTCAGTAGGGAAGATAGAGAATGGTAGCACGTACATGCCTCCCCCCCCTAAATGTTTAGGCTAGTGGGCTGGCACAGTGTATGCAACGCTAGCATGGAGGTATGAAGAAGAGGCACATTTCTCTGGGTGTGGTTCTCTTCTGGATTGGCGATCGTGTCTGCCAGGTCTGCGCAGCTTACACTGCCACGAGGCTGACGCCAAGAGTGAAGGTGGCTGCGTGAATGATGCTTTCAGCGTGCTGGTATCTAGAAAGCGTCATGGCTGCTGCTAAGCATATATGCACCACAGTTCACCATTCAACACCGCCGTATGTGAAAGAGGGCCCACCAGGGGACGGCAGAAGCTCCTGGGCCAGCTGCAAGCTTGGAAGGCTCCTGAGATTAACGCTGGTTACCGCTACACAGGCACACAGCACCCAGCCTGAGTCCCAGCCCCGTGGAGTGCTCTGTATACTACTAACACAGTAGTCTGACAGGTACCAATAGTGGAACAGTGTTTTTGATACAATAGTTGGCGATGCTAGAACTGTATCTGAGAGTGGAGATGAAGGTACTCCTTTCAACCAGGTGCAACCAACTCTAGGTCCCAACAGTGGAACGGTGTCTTGATCCCACAATGGACGGTGTTAGAACTGCATCTGAGAGTGGAGATGACGGTACTCCCTTCGACCAGATGCAACCAACTCTAGGTCCCAACAGTGGAACGGTGTCTTGATCACATAATGGACGATGTACGATATTATATGTTGCTTGGTTTTCACAGAACTCCCTCCATAGAGGTGCATCAGACTCTGCAATTGCGTAGTTAATTGTTGCATATGATTATTGGGCTTGGTTGACTGCAGTCGCTGGACTACACCCCTGTACAGCAGGTTGGAATGGGGTCTTAATTATATGAATGAGGATATCAGGAGTTAAAGTCTGTGATGATTTGTGTGTACCCCCTCTGATCAGGTACAACCAGATGTAGGTCCCAAAAGTTGAACAGTGTCTTGATTCCACAATGGACGATGTCCGATATTATCTGCAGCTTGGTTTTGATAGGACTCCCTCCGTTGAGGTGCATCACAGTCTGTGCTTCCGTGGCTAACTGCTGTACAGAATTATTGGGCTTTGTTGACTGTAGTCGCTGGACTACAGCGCGATACAGCAGGTCCGAACAATGAAACAGGGTCTTGATTCTATGATTGAGAATGCCAGAAGTTAAAGTCTATGGTGATTTTGGTGTACGCCCTCCGATCAGGTGCAACCAACTCTAGGTCCCAACAGTGGAACGGTGTTTTGATGCTACAGTGGACGATGTAAGAACTGCATCTGAGAGTGGAGATAGAGGTACTCCCTTCGACCAGCTGCAACCAACTCTGGGTCCCAACAGTGAAACGGTGTCTTGATCCCACAATGGAAGATATCCGATATTACATTCTGCTTGGATTTTACAGAACTCCTTCCATTGAGGTGCATTAGACTCTGTGCTTCCGTAGTTAACTGCTGAACATGATTATTAGGCATGGCTTACTGCAGTTGCTGGAGTACACAGCGGTAAAGCAGGTCCGAACAGTGAAACAAGGTCTTAATTCTATGATTGAGGATGTCAGAAGTTAAAGTGTGTGATGATTTTTGGGTATACCTTCTGATGAGGCGCAGCCAACTCTAGGTACCAACAGTGGAACTGTGTCTTGATCCCTCAATGGATGATGTTTGAACAGGTTCTGAGAGTGGAGATGAAGGTACTCCCCGCGACTAGGTGTAAGAAACTCTAGGTCCCAACAGTGGAACAGTGTCTTGATAACACAATGGACAATGTCTGATATTAGCTGTTGCTGGTTTTTCACAGAACGCCCTCTGTTGAGGTGCATCAGACGCTGTGCTTCTGTAGTTAACTGCTGCACATGGTTATTGGGCTTAGTTGACTGCTATCGCTGCAGTGGAACGGTGTCTTGATCCCTCACTGGATGATGTTGGATATTACCTGCTGCTTGCTTTTCTTAGAGGTTTGTGTGTTGAGGTGCATCACACTGTGTTTCCATAGCTAACTGCTGCACATGATTATTGGGCTTGGTTGGCACTAGTCGGTACAGCAGGTGCAAACAATGAAATTGGGTCTTGATTCTATGATTGAGGATGTCATAAGTTAAAGTCTGTGATGATTTCTGTGTACACCCTCTGATCAGGTGCAACCAACTCTGTGCTTTTGAATCCAACGGTATGTGGCTGTGAGGTGTTAATGACCACTGCATCTGGTCTAGGTTGCAGTACCCAGGGTTCACAATTTAGATTGAGTGGTGATTGTCTAATTACAGATTCCAGTAGTTAAGTAATTAGAATGTCTATTGAAACACACAATATTGTTTTAGTATACTTGCTTAACCCCTTCGATGCTGATGACGAGCTCAGCTCCTCATCACCCACGGGTGGCGTGTGCTGATGACGAGCTGAGCTTGTCATGTATCGCGGTAATTAAAAAAATGCCGCACAGCGCAAAAATCGCCGCAGCAGCGATGTGGTTAAAGAAGTTTTTTTAGATGAGTTATACGTTTAGTAAAATGAACAAATTCATCTTGCAAGTCCAAATGAACAGTGAATAGTATAGACTGTGGACAGATGAAATCCCAATTCGAATTGTTTTGATTTATTTATTGTAGAGTTCTCTGTAATTTATATTGTATTTTTTAACGAGGGAGTGAAAAAAGTATTGATGGTTGTTTGTGTGAGTACTGCCTTCAATTAACAATGGAGACAGTAGTGTTCACAATTCAGATCGAGTTGGCATTGGAGATTATGCAGTCCTGTAAGAATAGAGATTGCTGTAGTGCGCTCTGTCTGCACCACTCATATGCATCATTGCAGGCTTTGCGCACGATTTCTTTGCTTCGTGTATTGCAAATTGTAGAGCTCAAGTCAATGTCACGTGGCTGTGGGCCCTTGCTGAACGCTCTCTCTGGCCTATACTGCAGACTTCAGTGTTCCCATTTGACATTGAGTTGGTATTGTAGATGATGCAGTCTTGTAGGAAAAGACACTTCTCCAGTGCGCTCTGCACACGTTTTTTTTGCTTTGTGTATTGCAAACTTTAGAGCTCAAGTGAATGCTACATGGCTGTGGGCTCTTGCTGACTGCTCTCACTGGCCTACACTGCAGACAGCAGTGTTCACAATTGAGATCGAGTCGCTAATGTAGATGAGGTAGTCCTGTAGGAAAAGGCATTGCTCCAGTGTGTACTGTCTTCACCACTCATATGTCTCATTACAGGCTCTGAACACTTTTATTTTGCTTCGCCTATTGCAAACTGTGGAGCTCAAGTCAATGCCACATGGCTGTGGGCCCTTGCTGAACGCTCTCTCTTGTCTATATTGCAGACTTCAGTGTTCACATTTGACATTGAGTCGGTATTGTGGATGATGCAGTCCTGTAGGAAAAGACATTGCTCCAGTGCGCTCTGTCTGCACCACTCATACGCATCATTGCAGGCTTTGCATATGTTTTCTTTGCTTTGCGTATTTCAAACTGTAGAGCTCAAGTCAATGCCACATGGCAGAGGGGTCTTGCTGACCGCTCTCTCTGGCCTACACTGCAGACAGCAGTGTTCACAATTGAGATTAAGTTGCTATTGTAGATGAGGTAGTCCTGTAGGAAAACACATTGCTTCAGTGCATACTGTCTGCACCACTCATATGCATAATTGCAGGCTCTGCACATGTTTTTTTTTGCTTTGGGTATTGCAAACTGTAGAGCTCAAGGCAATGCCACATGGCTGTGGGCCCTTGCTGAATGCTCTCTCTGGCCTATACTGCAGACTTCAGTGCTCACATTTGACATTGAGTCAGTATTGTAGATGATACAGTCCTGTAGGAAAAGACATTGTTCCAGTGTGCTCTGTCTGCACCACTCATACGCATTATTGCAGGCTCTGCACACGTTTTTTTGCTTCGCGTATTGCAAACTGTAGAGCTCAAGTCAATGGCATGTGGCTGTGGGCGCTTGCTGACCACTCACACTGGCCTACACTGCGGACAGCAGTGTTCACAATTGAGATTGAGTCGCTATTGTAGATAAGGTAGTCCTATAGGAAAATACATTGCTCCAGTGCATACTGTCAGCACCATGCATATGTATCATTGCAGGCTCCACACACATTTTTTTGTTGCTTTGCTGATGACAAACTGGGCAGGTGAAGTCATCTTACGTACCTGTGGGTCCTTGCTGACCGCTCTCAGTGGCCTACACTGCAGACAGCAGTGTTCACAATTCAGATTGAGTCACTTTTGCAGATGATGCATTGTTGATTGCAACAGATATTGCTCCTAGTACGGCCTGTCTACAGCACGCATTATCGCTGGCTTTGCACATGCTGACTGCTTTTGATGTGGCTATGTAAGTGTACTAGAACTGATGGAGCGTTTATGATATAATCTTTATGTGTATTATTTCAGATGTATTGATTGTGTTTCAGTATACCACAAGTTCTGGTTCTTTTACAATAGAATTATTTCTGTATTATTTCACATCTACTGTCCCTACCTTACTGCAGCATAAATTTTTGATTCTTTTAATATTGAATCTCTGTGTGTGATCCAATGAGTACTGTTGTAGTTGATGCTAGCAGCAACCATTCCCTGAAGGCTGGTTTACACTCACCCCACACACATCCAGCACAGATGTCACTGGATATGTCACGCTGGTACTAAAAAGGAGTCGAGCGCATGTGCTCGTATCCACTTCCATTATCTATCTGTGTCCATGTGCTCATTATCTATGAATGATACTGTCTCTGGCCGTACTATATTATGTTGTGCTGTGGACAGCATATGCAACCATGTTACCTGTGGTATTGGAGAACATTTCGTTAATGTAACTTTTAGGTGTATGGCTATCATAGGTGGAAGGCTACTTTACAGAGAATGAATATTGATGAAAATGATGATTGCATGTTGTGTGTAGTGTAAGATATGTGTATATTGCAAAAAGTTAAGAACAAAGCTCTCTAAGCAGAAGAGGTGTGTGTCATGAAATAAAGTACATATATTGACTAAAATGGGTGGTGTTTTCGAACTGTTACAATGGGAAATGTTATGAACTAATGAAATGCTTTTTTTAGAGTCACATGGCAATCGCGCAGCCAGTGCGCAATGAGACCGCACCCGATATGATTTTGAGAAAATATATTTAATATAAGAAGTTTATTACAGTTACAAATATATAACTGTTTAAAATATTTAAAATTATCGCTTGCTCTCATATACACTTTAAAGTAATTTAGATATAGTTTTGAGACAAAAAAAATGAGGGACTGGGGTATGTGCCGCAACATCGTACATATATGACATAACACAGGGCGTGGCCACGTGCATTTGTTGCATTTGGAATGCGCAGTGGGTGCTACCCCATACGTACATGATGTAACGCGCCACTTGGTAGTGTGCACCGGTCGAATACCACAGTAGCAGTTGGTGCTACCTCATACATACATGTCGTTAAGCAGGACGCTGTGTCACAAACCCGATGAATACGAAATGTGAATCATTTAAATGTGGTTCATAGTATTTGAGTGTTGATAGAGCTTTGTAGACTACCGGTACGGGACTAGTTTAAAAAATATATATATATATATATATATATATATATATATATATATATATATATATGTATATATACATATATATTTTTTTTTTTAGGGACACACAGGACATCCTGAGACAAATGGATAACATCAACTGGGAACCCAACATGCTCTTGATCACACTGGACGTTGTAAATCTTTACACTTGTATTGCCCATCAGAACGGCCTAGCAGCAGTAAAATGGTTTCTGGATAAGAAACCAGAAAAGTATTGTCAACATAACTCTATGCTGCTGGGGATGATGAAATTTTGTTTGTACCATAATATCTTTCATTTCTCAGGGCAACTCTACAAACAGACGAGGGGCACCTTGATGGGCTCTTGCTTCTCCCCTAGCTACGCGAACTTGTTCGTGGGCTGGTGGGAGAGGCACGAGGCATGGGGTGAGGCCAATGACCACTGGACTGAGAAAATTCTCTTATGGACGAGGTATATAGATGACCTCTTTGTGATTTGGCGCGGGGATCGGGCCTCAGCTGAGGAATACATCTCCTCGCTGAATGACAACGACTGGAATCTAAGATTCACAAGCACAATCAGTGATATTAGTGTTTGTTACTTGGACTTGGAGGTCTACATAGAGAACAACAGGATTCAAACGAGACTCTAAGGGAAACCAACAGAGGGAAACGCCGTGCTTCATGCAGCAAGCCACCACCCAAAGAGTCTAATACAGAGCGATCCCTATGGCGAATTCTTACGCCTGAAATGTAACTGCTCGGCGACAGAAGAATTCACACTAGCTAAAAATGAGGCCAAAAAAAGATTCCAAGTCAGGGGGTATGTGAATAGCACATTAAAACATGCTGAAGAAAAAGCCTTCAAAATATATAGAAGAGATCTTTTAGTAATCAAACCAATACTGAAGTTGGAAGAACCAACAAGAATGATCACCAATTTCAGTATAAAAGCAGGAAAAATAGTGCAAATTTTTAAGAAGAATTGGCACATCCTGACCACTGATCATGTGCTTAAAAGAGTTCTTCCAGAAAGACCGTTGATTACTTACCGACGTAGCCAATCTCTGGCAGACTACCTTGTCAACAGCCACTTCTCCTCCAAACCTCCGTCAACTAAACTCTCTAAAGCCAAAGGGTTCTTCCCATGTCTGAAGTGCAAGACCTGTAAAGGTAGCAAAAAGGTTTTAGACTAACCAGGAAGATCTAATGAAAATAAACCAAAAAGGGAGATCAAAAAGTTGTTGAACTGTAACTCAGAGTACACTATTTGTTGCCTAGAATGTCCCTGCAGAAAACGCTATATAGGGAGTACCATCAATCCCACAAAATTAAGAATTCTAGAACACATGCGTGCCATAGCAAAAAATGATAAATCTTATCCAGTGGCACGCCACTTTGCAGAATTACATCAAAGCAACAGGGATCTGTTGAGCTTTTACTGCATTGATCAAGTGGACAGCTCAGAAAGAGGGGGGACAGGGGGAAGGCTTTACGTACTCTGGAATCCAAATATATAATTGATCTCAAAACCATGGCACCATGGGGGCTCAATAATGCTGAAGAAATGTGGGTCCATTTATAAATGTTGAACCTTTTGATCATGAAAGAACCCGACTGATAGGCTACTGAGAGAGGAATTCAAATAAGAGGAATAGACCCCCTGAACACTCATAAATGAACTCTTGAAAGCGAATGACAGCCTGTAACCACAGAGACTGATGAAGGATTAGGCCCATTCAAGGCTACAAAACTAACTCAAAACAAAAGGGATAAACCCATTTAGGGCCACAAAAGCATCCGGAAAAGAGAAAGGGATAAGTAATATACTAAATCATAATATGGGAGAAAACAAATGGGAATAATCTATCAGATATATACTAGTACTATGCATTATATTTTTGCTAGTTATCCCTTGTTTCGTTCAAAGCCAGTATTTACTGTGAAAATTTTCAGTCTGTTGTCACATGTTTTTAAATGGTTAGCACTAGAGCACTTCATTTGAAACACGCCTTATTAACCACATGAATTGTATTAGTAGTAACACACTATAAGATGGCCGCTGCGAATGTAATCTAGGCACTGAGCACCATTTTCTATGTTGATGAATGTACAACATATTGTGGCTTTAAATGGCGTCACTATGTGCACACAAACTGACACTGACGAAGCTTTTTAGCGAAACGCGTCTGTTAGGGGTGAGGGGTTTATAATAAAACAACTTGGAAATGGATACCTGTGTGCTTGCGATCTTTCAGCCCGGATTGGGAGTGGAAAAGTGTTTGAATATATATATATGTCTTCATGTAGGGTGGTGGGAGGAGCATGTCCTCAGGCATATCCCTGGTTTCTCCAATAATATCGTCCATTATTGGAGATTTATTGATGATATTTGTATGATTTGGAAGGGAGATGAAAGATCGGCCACAGACTTTGTTGAGACCATAAATATCAACAGCCTTAACCTCTCGTTCACCAGTCAGATCAGCAAAACCAATATCCAATTCTTGGACGTTGATATTTATGTCCAAGAATGCCCTAGCCACCAGACTCCATAGAAAAAGCACAGCCGGAAATTCTATCCTGCACGCCTCCAGTGCGCACCCTAAACATCTTATAAAAAGTATCCTCTATGGGGAATTCATACGGATGCGCAGAATATGTAGTTCCGAGTCAGATCTTAACATCTGCCAGAATGAGGCCATTCAAAGATTTTTAAAGCGCGGCTATCTTATGGATGATCTTTTGGTGGCTAAAGATAAGGCCAATAGTACCAGCAGAGAGGAATTCTTGGGAGAATCCATTGCAAATGTGAGCGTTGAGGCAGAAAGTCCCCCTAAACATGACATCAATACTGTCAGTTTAATTACTACCTTTAACACTGAGGAGAAAAAAATAAGGGGCATTCTTAAAAAACACTGGCCCATACTCCACACTGACATTAATTTGTCACCACTTCTACCAACAGAACCCTCTATCATTTTCAGGAGAGGACCCTCGCTGAGAGATTGTTTAGTGAGAACTAGTCCAGAGGTGAATGAGAGCAAGGTGTGGGTTTCCAATAAAAGAGGCTTTCACAAATGTATTTCATGCAGAGCATGCAAGTTCGGGGTTAACACGGTGGAATTTCAGTCTCCATTTAATCCCATGCCTACACCGATCAGAGAACTATATACCTGTCGTACAGATCATGCTGTTTATGTATTAGAGTGCTCGTGTAAGCTTAAGTATGTGGGCAGTACTAAGTTACAGGTATTCAATCGCATATTACAGCACCTCAGGGCAATAGTTAACTCTGATGCAAATTACCCTGTTGCCCGTCACTTTGAACTTGTACATGCTAAAAACTTGAATCACTTTACATACTTTGTCATTGACTCCGTACCCAAGAATATCCGGGGTGGGGATCGTGAGAAAACATTGAGACAACTTGAGAGCAAATTCATTGTACTCTTAAACACCAGAATACCGAATGGGCTTAATAGGGGGGAAGATTTACAAGTTTTCTTGTAAACTTGATTCTGTTATCCTGTCATGCAGTCATCTGAGTAGGACTTTGTTTACTGCCTCCGTTTCCCCTGACCTGTGTAAATCTTACTTTTGGAGTGTTTTTCCCTTTTCTAAATGTAACGCATATTAAGTTCAAGTTCATTACATATTTTTTCTGTCTGAGTCTTGTTGATGAAATATTTTCTCAAATGAAAAATTAATTGTTGTTATTTAGTCACTATGGCTATAGTGAACTTACAGCATCAGCGGCAATGCCTAACATATGTTTTTAACTGTGTTTGGTTGATAGCACTAGCGCAGGTACAATTTGGAATATTACATCTACCATTGTGAGTTTGAAGAAATCAAAACATATTTGTTCACACTGCGAGTATATCATGCACTTTAGAGCACTCGAGCACTGTTTTCTTTTTAACATCCTATGGGTTTGTTTTAGCACTCAGGGACATGGTATTAGTAATCCATACATACTTCATGACTATTATATTACCCATGAGGTATAAATAATGAGTCTATCTTTTCCCCCTTTGTACACACTCCTAAACCATCACATAGTTCAAAATTGAGCTCAATCATGCACTCGCACTTTATCTTATCCGATATGCAAAATAGATCGGACTAACAATGTTTATCAAAGATGAAATGGTTTCAATAATATGTTTACACATTGTTTGGAATGAGCTCGTGTATATAAGTAATTTGTTTTAATGAGTTTGTACTTAGCGCATATTTGTATACTAGTATTTTTTCTATGTCCCTTACCCATGTGACCTGATGCTAAAATTTTTTTGTTGAGCACAGTATATAAACACCCCCATTGGTCATTTGAAGCCATGTGATCAAGGCCGTTTTTTGACGGCCGAAACGCGTCATGCCGATGGCGAGGGAAAAATAAAGCCACTTTTGATTTAACGTCTTGGTGTTCTGGAGATCTGTACCTGATGGATGTGTGTGGAGCCACATTGCAGGACCTTGTTTATATATATATATATATATATATATATATATATATATATATTACCTACTGGCTATCGCCAGTAGGTATATATAGTTAGGATTAATTCCCTATGGGATTTCTGAAAATTCAATGTCTAATAACTTTGGCGTTTGTGGACGGAATCGGCTGAAATTTTCAGGAAAATGGCACATTTTGTTTCTGAGCAGCCCCTGAAAATTTGGTGGGGTTTCGTCAAGGGGGGGGCCGAGAAAAAAGGGGGGTCCCAAAACGCGTTTTCCCATTCATTTTTCCATAGGGCCTTTGGCCTCACTTTTAGCTCGAACGGCTGAATGGATTTGCACGAAACTTGGCAAAATTGTAGGGACTGTTAGCCCGATGTGCCTTTGCTAGGTCTCAATATATGTGCTTCAGTGGATTTTGAGAAATTAACGTTTAAATCAAGATATATATCTGTAACAGCGCTCCGGGCAGCGATCCGGTCCGCTTACTTTTCGCTTATCGGAACTTTGCGCGCAGAAAGCTGATTGGCTCTCCGGTGTCTGTCAACATTCTAAACAGTCCGGAGCGGCCGCCATCTTGTCTCTCGGTAGGATCGAGAGAGAAGAAGAGGTGAAAAACGAAAGGGGAATTTAATGAAAGGGGGCAAGGTATCCCCCTCTTGACCCCCTAGGAATGTTGTTGGGGTTATTAAAGGGTCCCGTGGGGAAAATAAAAAAAAAATGATTTTTCACGGTAGAAGCGCTTCACGGGCCGCGAACTGGTAGCGAAACGGGAATTCGCCATTTTGTGCTTCGTTAATTAAATTACTAGGTATAAGTGGGTGCGGGAGACGTATCCTAATCCCCTATGTTTCCTGAGGGTGGCTGAGGAGGCTGATATATGTTGATACATCTCTTCCAGCGGCTGTGCGTGAGCTTTTTTTTTTTTTTGCTGCGTGACAGTCCGGAGCGGCCGCCATCTTGTCTCTCGGTAGGATCGAGAGAGAAGAAAAGGTGAAAAACTAAGGGGGAATTTAATGAAAGGGGGCAAGGTATCCCCCTCTTGACCCCCTAGGAATGTTGTTGGGGTTATTAAAGGGTCCCGTGGGGAAAATAAAAAAAAAATGATTTTTCACGGTAGAAGCGCTTCACGGGCCGCGAACTGGGCCGCAAACTGGTAGCGAAACGGGAATTCGCCATTTTGTGCTTCGTTAATTAAAGTACTAGGTATAAGGGGGTGCGGGAGACGTATCCTAATCCCCTATGTTTCCTGAGGGTGGCTGAGGAGGCTGATATATGTTGATACATCTCTTCCAGCGGCTGCGCCATCTTGCCTTTTTTCGAATGCCACAATTTTGTCGTGCACGGCAGCCATTTTAGATGCCAGGCTGGTCCCAGGCTATCACCTAACCCTGCGGATGTAGTTTATGGCCCCAGCTGTAGAGAATTCAGACATGCCAATCCTCCTGATTCAGGCGTGTGACTACTGTTTCAGTGCTAGTCTCCCTCCTCCCGATTTCTGCAAGCAAAAACCCGGGGCATATTACGAACAACTAGCGATAATTTTTGTCTCTAACTTGTTTAGAGACAAAAATTATCGCCGCACATCGGCGATTTTTATCGCAGATAAACCTTGCTATTATCGCAGAAAAGTCAGCGATATTCATGTATTATCGACCTAATGCTCTTAGCCATGTTATCCACCTCCCATTGGATAACATGGCTAAGAACTGCTCAGGGCAGGTGTTAGATTTTGGAGATATTCGCGCTTAGCGCGAATATCTCCAAAAGTTGGTAATAGAAGGTAGCGATGTTAGGGACTGTTTCTAGTCGCTAACATCTTGGCACGCCACTTTGCATGTCATTAGTGATAAGTATCACTGACATGCAAAGCGGGGCCCAAGATGGTCGCAATCTCCTTTTAGCTGTCACTAACTGGTGTTAGCGACAGCTTGGTAATAGGGAGATAATTTTATCTCCGCTTTCAAGGCTTTTAAAGCCAAAAAAGCGGAGATAAACCCCCTTGATAATATGCCCCACGATTCCTTGGGGGTTTCAGCTGACAGGGCTTGGTATTGGGTTACATGGTAATTTTTCCAGGAAACGTCAGAGGGTCGATGCAGGGGTTCTAGAAGAGGTGATAAACCATTTAAGCCTCATGAACAAGCGCATGGTCTTTTAAAGATTTGTGAAGTACTCGGAGCGGCGGTGTGTGTGTGTGCCCTCTTTCAGGAGCGGGCGGGGGGGCACTGCCAGCAACTTGCCAGGTCAGGTAGTGTTCAACACGTGCATCACCCTTTCTCTGCTTGCTATTGCGCTCCATGCTTCGGAAAGGTAAGAAAAAGAACGTGCATTTGAGTTTGAAATGTCCGATCCTGCAGCAGCACACTTCCAAAGCCCACACATGACAATAACCCGATTCAAGGCCCCATTCACCCGTTTTAAAAAAAATAGATAACACTCCAACAAAGTAAGGTTATAAAACTTTATTAACTACTAACTTTAACGAACGGAACAAAAACTAAAAACATTTAAACATTTCTCAACACAAAAAGCAACAATGGTTAGAAGCTGTCTTTTGTGCGAATAGTCCCAAGGCAGCACAACGTGCAGAGTTCTGGACGGCACCCAGGTGATGTCGCCTGGGTGCCGCACTGGTTTAGGGATCCTACAATGCAGCACAGAAAAACAGCGTGGGGCGTCCCGGGTGGTGCGGGGGGAGGCCTCGTCAGTAGCGGTCTGTGTCCAGTGTCACATGGCTGACACAACATGTACGACAGGCACCCAGGTGATGTCCAGTAAACTGCCGCACTGGTTTTGGTATCCTACAATGCTGCTCCGAAAATTGGCGTGCGGCGGCCCGGGGGGGGGCGTGGGGGAGCCGGCGTGAACGGGCCTCCCCAGGTGGCGGCCATCTAACTGAGTTGCGCCCGCTCTTGCGGCTACAGCGTCTCGCTCACCATGTTGTTGAGTTGCTCCCACTCTTGCAGTGCAGCGATAGGCGGCTGCCACATGGCTCTTAAAATGGCGGACGGCTCCTCGGTTTTAGGCCTGGTCCACTGAAATGGCCCTGGGACACTTTGGAACTCGGACGCTTGCCTGCTAGGGCTTGGGCTCCATTCTCGAAAAGCGTTCCCTCAGCCGTGAAGATTGTATAAATGTCTTGGGGGCCCCGACTCCCGCAGGCTTCCGGTGGGGAGCGGCTGCCATGATTGCTCGCGGAATGACCACGACGGAGCCACGAGATGGTGGTGCTCTCATGCTGACGCCAGCTTCAGTCTGAATGATCCAGAAACAAGGTGGGGCTTTCATCGTTTGGGAAAAAAAAATGTTCTAAACCAATGAAAAGTGTTATTTTTAGGTCATATGACCAAGCCTTCCATCTTTAGGAAACCAAAAGTAAAATGAACCAATGAAAAGTTTTATAAACAAGTCACATGACCTGTTATGCGGCATAGGGCTACAAAAAGCGTAGAAAATCCGTTGGCACGTGAGGCGGCGTCAGTAGCGGACCGATGTGCGAATAGGCCGAAGGCAGCACAACGGGCCGAGATCCGGATGGTACCGAGGTGGTGTCCAGCAAATTGCCGCACTGGTGTGGCCATCCTACAATGCTGCGCCGAAAGACGGCGTGTCCAGCTGAGTTGCGGTCACTGTTGCGGTACAGTGACTCGAACGCGCCGAGATCCGGATGGCACCGAGGTGGTGTCCAGCAAATTGCCGCACTGGTGTGGCCATCCTACAATGCTGCGCCGAAAGACGGCGTGTCCAGCTGAATTGCGGTCACTGTTGCGGTACAGTGACTCGAACGCGCCGAGATCCGGATGGCACCGAGGTGGTGTCCAGGAAATTGCCGCACTGGTGTGGCCATCCTACAATGCTGCGCCGAAAGACGGCGTGTCCAGCTGAGTTGCGGTCACTGTTGCGGTACAGTGAGTCGAACGCGCCGAGATCTGGATGGCCCCGATGTTGTGTCCAGCAAGTTGCCGCACTGGTGTGGCCATCCTACAATGCTGCGCCGAAAGTCGGCGTGGGGTGCCCAGTTGGCTTATGAGGTGATGTCAGTAGTGGACCGATGTGTGAATAGGTCGGAACCAGCACAAGGCACCAAGATCCGAATGGCAAGTCCTGGATGTTGAGTGCCTCAGTTGAGAGTTCTGAGCAGTGCTTGTAAGACTGTCTGAAGCTTATTTGCACCTGCTGCAGCTTCACTAGGTCCGGCGGAACTTTTTTCCTTTTCCTTTCTGCTTCTTTTCCTACAATGCGTTTCATCTGAAGACACGACCAGGTCCCTGAATGTGTGCAGGGGGACGCTATTGATTGAATGAAAATGGCGGCTTGACACAAAGCTGACTCAAGCGTTACTGTTGGTGCTATACAGACAAAAATTGGTTTTCAGTTTGTACATTCTTCAGGTTTTTTTTTTCCATCCAAGTCTGATTGAGAGTTTGTAGAAAAATGGCTTCAGATTTTCCACATACTACTCTTCAACATTCTTCCTAAATGTAACAATGTGAAACTCACTAGGAGAACGGCTGTTTCTGTTTCCTTTCAAAATGCTGCCAACAATATTTTCTGAATGGAAGACACCATCTTGTAGCATAAAGGGCCGAAAGGGGTTCTGGTCTGGCCGATGGTTGGTGGAGACATTTTGACTATATCTTGGACCTGCCCGGCCTCGCCCAAAATGGCGCCGGTATAAATGGGACTCGTAACTCCTTGCCCGCAAATGTATATCTAGAAAATGTTATTGTAAGTGGCCCTGTTCTATTTTAATTACAAAATGTATGTCCACCGATTCCGCAACTGTTAGACACCTTAGTTCTTGCAACCTAATGGCCCGCTCGTTACGTTCCTCTACAGTGTAAATGTCTCCTCATCATATACGATTTCAGTTTGCTCCGTGGCCGGCCCACGTGGTTATAGGCCCGTATTTGTATACTGACATTTTCACAATAAAGGTTTTTAAAACAAAACACGGTAGTAGTATTTACATTGGTAAAGTTTTTACTTTTAGTGACTGTTTTCGAATCAGTAAAAGGCAAGTGAAATAAAGCAGTCCAATTACATGACGGATAAAAGGTATAATATGTAGGAACGCAGTAAAGATAAATGGTCAAGGGCAGTTGTGTTTTTCATGTCTGCAACATAAAGTGATCGATAAGAATCTGATAATCAGGCGTATCGGCGACTAAGACAGCAGGCCGAATCTCTTTTACTCAACGGCTCCGTCATGGAAGGAAGAAACGCCCTTTTTCTCGAAAAAGGAATATATTTTACTTGCAAGACAGTTGTAAATTTTCCGGGAAAGTACATTAGCCTGGAATATTATAACATATGTTTGAAAAAAAAATATTGTTCGAAAATAATAAAAAGCGTAATTTTTAGGTCATATGACCAAGCTTTTCATCATTAAATTAACAAAAGTAAAATGAACCAATGAAAAGTTTTATTAACAAGTCACATGACCTGTTATGCTTACGTTACGCGCTGCGCGCCGCGCCTCGGATCACTTCCGGGTGCGCTAACGCGGCGTGTCATAAAACGCATTACGCGACAACGTAGGTCAAGAATATAGTCTAAATGTCTCCACCAACCAGCGTTCAGAACACAACCCCTTTCAGCAGTCCAAAAAGTTCTGTTAAATGACAACAGAGGGGACAGGCAACAAGAACCATCAGTCAAAGAGGGGAGGGCAAGTTCTTCTCTTCCGGGTCATGTTGGGGCGCTACCGGAACTGATCGAATTGGTAGTCTATAGTGTTTCTGGATGTTTCAGACTAAAGCTGGCGTCAGCATGAGACCACTACCATCTCGTAGCTCCGTCGTGGCCATTCCACGAGCAATCATGGCAGCCGCTCCCCACCAGAAGCCTGCGGGAGTCGGAGGCCCCCAAGACTTTTGTAGAATCTTCACGGCTGAGGGGACGCTTTTCGAGAATGGGACCCAAGCCCTAGCAGACAAGCGTCCGAGTTCCAAGGTGTCCCAGGGCCATTTTAGTGGACCAGGCCCAAAACCGAAGAGCCGGCCGCCATTTTGAGAGTCCTGTGGCAGCCGCCTATCGCTGCACCGCAAGAGCGGGCGCATCTCAACTACATGGTGAGCGAGACGCTGTAGTCGCAAGAGCGGGCGGTAAACAGCTGAATGGCGGAAGAGGCACAGTGTAGCAAAAGCGGGCGGAATGGCAACTAAAACGATAAAGGGGCGCCCCACTACAGCTTGTCTTCAGGTCAAACGGATTGTGGGACAAGGTCCAGAATTGAAGAGTCATCAAAAGGCAAAAAGTTCCGCCGGACCCCGGGAGCCGGCCGCCTATGTCGGGGGCGATCTCAGGCTACACCAGTGCTATAAGACTTGGGGAGGGTGTCGGAGCCAAGCGTCTTCTCCGAGTCCATGGCCATCACACCGCCCCTCAGGGGCCTCCGTCAAGCTGTTTAGGAAGGTAACATATCACATTGTTTTCTAATGCAGTCAGGTCCACAAACGACACTCACTTACTTTGAGAATAGTGAAGCTGCAGTAGGTGGAAATAAGCTTCAGACAGTGTTACAAGCACTGCTCAGAACTCTTAACTATGGCACCCAACATCCAGAACTTATGCTATTTGAGAATGGCAGTGACATCGAAGCATCTCAGGGACCAAAACCATTAACGTACTTTCACGTATGAAAATCTTACTTGGGGAGGGGGCAGGAGTGAAGCGCCCCCTCCCAGTCAGCGCCACCACACCGTATGTTGAAAATCTGAAGCCATCGTTCTACAAAGTCAACCAAACTTGGATTGAAAAATCTAGAAAAATGTACAAACTGAAAACCAGTTTTGGTCTGCATAGCATCAGTAGCAACGCTTGAGTCAGCTTTGTGTCAAGCCGCCATTTTGATTCAACAAAGCACAGGCATTGAAAAAGGCTGAAATTCAGAACTCTAAACTATGGCACCCAACATCCAGGAGCTTGCCATCCGGATCTTTGAGCCTTGTGCTGTTTTCGATCTATTCACACATCGGTTCACTACTGACATCATCTTATAAACCAACGTTATGTAAATAGTTTTTTAATAAAATGTTTTACCCTGTTTCTTTGCTGGTGTGTTGTCTATATTTTTAATATTTGCATAGGGTTTGTCGTTATTTTGTGCGGGATGGGTGATGGAGCCGAGCTGTCTTGCAGCCCTCATGGTGTGGAGCTCAGTTCATCTCACTATTTTCGTATTTCTCATGAAGGGTTGTTCCTAATATTTCTATTTTAGCGAGGTCAAAAAGAGATCCAATTAGTGGCCTACTGATTTTGCTCGATTACTTTTATTTTTTTACACGATTTTTCACTATCTGCAAAGACTAAACAGAGTATTGCGACTTTGTGCTTGTTTGTAAATAGAGAATGATCCAAAGAGAACCAATTCTAAAACAGTAAATGCTTGGACAACAATCAATCAAATGGAGAGACAAGGAGGCACGACGGATTACAACGGGGGTAAAGGCCTGCGTTAACTACCCTTCAGTATCTGCAAAGAGAGAGTACTACTAAGACAAAAGAGGGGAGGGGGGGGGGTGCAGCGTTCAAAGCACATCAGCGTGCATAAATACGAAAATGTTTTTATCTATCACGTACTTGACATTTTAAAGCTTTTCATATTTGCTATTAAAAAACCAATGAAATTCACAAAAAAAACCATAGGTTATAGTGGATATATAGTTAGGAATTTGCATTTACAAAACCTTGAAAATTCAATGAAAAAACCATTGGTTTTAGGCCATATATAGTTAGGAATTAGCATTTACAAAACCTTATTTTACTCGCATAAAACCATTGAAATTCCATATATAGTTAGAAGCGCTAACTATATATCGCGCACCCGCAATCCACTGCTGATGATGTCACATATTACATCATTCATGACATGGTCAGTGACATCACTGATGACATCACTGATGACATCTCAAATGACATCACTGATGACATCACTGATGACAACTCAAATGACATCACTGATGACATCTCAAATGACATCACTGATGACATCACTGATGACAACTCAAATGACATCACTGATGACATCTCATTTGTCATCACTGATCACATCACTCATGTGATAATACAATGAACCTCTTCAGACTCTAATATAACCTTACATACACTCAGTATAAACAGACACTCACAGACTGTCACTCATCCATGGAGTTACTCACACACCTAGTCAGTCATGCAAAGAATCAATCACACCTCCATTTCCTCAACTATACAGTTATACACATCTTACTTATTCAAACATATAATAACACATATTTACTCTCTTATATAATCCCTGATACAAGCTCACAGTGATCGATACAGCCACTCACACATTCACTGGCTCTTATGTTCAGTTATTTATATTTCAACTCTCACATGTATTGTGTTTTACATACGTACTTACTTGCACATGTAGCAATGAGAAATCCATTCACTCACCAACACACCCATGCACAGTCAACCGCCCATATAGCTGTTTCCACATGCACTCTTGAACTCATACTCCTAGTGAATCAACTGCTTACACATCTATGCACAGAGTCACGCACCTCCCAGCCACCCACACACACACTCAGCCTCCCATTCAAATACTTGGGCAACCAATCAATAACCCATATGGCCACTCTTATAGCTACTGATCAACACATGCAGCAGCTTACACAACAACAAACATACTGATGCACAAATTAAGACAGTTTAGTCACTAACCCATGCACTCAGTGAGACACATTTAATCACTCTTTCATACAGTCAGTGATGCACCTACTAAATTCTTCATCCAGACACTTATACATCCACTCATTCTTCAATATGTAAAACATATTTAAACTTTACAGACACATACAATCACTGGATGTTGTGATCAGTGATGTCATCAGTGATGTCATTTGAGATGTCATCAGTGATGTCATCAGTGATGTCACTGACCATGTCATGAATGATGTAATATGTGACATCATCAGCAGTGGATTGCGGGTGCGCGATATATAGTTAGCGCTTCTAACTATATATGGAATTTCAATGGTTTTATGCGAGTAAAATAAGGTTTTGTAAATGCTAATTCCTAACTATATATGGCCTAAAACCAATGGTTTTTTCATTGAATATATATATATATATATACATATTTTGTGGGGAAGATGTAAAAGATTACATCATTTCTAAACTTTTAAAAAAGTACGATAGAGTTCCAAAATATTAAAAAACAATTTGAAAAATATAGGTTTTATAAATTTTAAAATGTGAAATGAATATTTAAAAAACCTTTGAAATTCACTGAAACTGGACGTTATAGTTGAACATTTGACTCATATGAAACTAGAGAAATTTGCCTGTTAGAGTTTGTTGAGCTAACTATAACTTGCGCCCGCAATACACTGCTGATGATGTCACATATTACATCACTCATGACATGGTCAGTGACATCACTGATGACATCACAGATGACATCTCAAATTACATCATCCACGTGATAATGTGATGCACATACGGATGCTCTAATATAAACTTTGTTACACCCATTCTAAAATGCAGGCTACTATTTTTGAAACCATACACACAAGAATGCCCTATACTACATACCACTCGCTATTTCCTAGGTCTACACACACATCAAGTCACTTATACTTGTAGTTACTCATCAATGAAGGACTATAACATGCACTCATGCATCCATACATGCAGTCACACTCTGCCACTCATCCATAGAGTTACTCACACACCTAGTCAGTAAAGCAAAGAATCAATCACATACCCATTTACTCATGTATACAGTTATACACACCAACTTCGTTTTTTTAGACATACCATATCACTTATTTATAGATATTAACACATATTTACTGTCTTATACAATCACTGATAGAAGCAGACACTTATCTATCCACGCACCCTTCAAATAACTGAGTCTCACGTATACTCATTTATATACTCCAACACTCACATATAGTACCTTAAAACATATGTAGTTAGTCACAGATATACCACTGAGACATTCATTCACTCACCAACACACCGATATACACACTAAGTCACCCGTACAGTCCTTTCCAGATACACTTTTTAATCCATACAACCACTGAATCACCCACTCAGACATGTATGCACAGACTTATACACCCCCCATGCACCCACCCACACAGACCCTTAGGGACTCATACAGATACTCAGACAACAAATCAATAACCTATATAGAGACTCATGTAGCTGTTCAGCAACCCATGCAGTTGCTTACACACCAATGGAGAGACTAATACAGACTTTTACATAGTTTAGTCACTAACCCATGCATTCAGTAAGACACGTTCAATCACTCACCTATACAGTCAGTCACGCACCTACTAAATAATCCCTTTAGGCATTTGTAAATGCATTCAATTCAATTCAAAAAGCTTTTATTCGATTTGTACATACAAATCATACAAGCAAAAGATACATAGTTAAAATGTTTAAAATCACCATATGAACACTTATAAGAAAAGATGGGAAGACAATGCGCAAAAGGCTGGAGTGCAACAATTAATAAGTAATCTTGCCATTTTGAGTCAACGTACTATTATAAAATGCAAGACATTCATAAATGAACAGACAGGAGATCAGTAAGGATTACTCAATAGGCCTTTCCTGGCAGCTGTACATCAAAATTTTTAAATAATCATAATATACTGTGGACATCAACAAATAAGAATAATACCTTAATTACAAAAATTGATATAAAACTTGAAGGCGTATATGTACAGACAGGAGTGTAAACAGTAATACCAACATAATACGATTCCTGGCAGCTGTATAACATAGGTACAGACAGGTAGGTATAAAAATATTATAGTACAATACTTTTCCTGGCAGCTGTACACTTCAGAATAAAAGTAGCCAGAAAAAAGCAGATCTCCTCATTCTCTAAAGAGGATAAAAGTATCAGTGCTGTTTCTGTAGTACGGATATTATATTTAATAAAAATTGGCTTAAGGTATTTTAACCTGAAAAAATGAAAAAATTTACAGAAAAGTAAAAAGTGGCCGAGAAATACTGTCACACGGACAGGGTATATCTGAACTGGTTCTTGTGTTTGGAAATGCAACCAGATGGTGAACAATACCCAATCTGACACGTGTTAAAACATACTGATGAGAGGGACGGGTCACATACGCAAGATAGGATTGGAACCCCGAAGTCAAATTTAAATCTTTATAAAATTTCACGGTAATAAGATTGCCAGAAATTTTATCTCGCTCTGTCTTTCGGAAGTTTAGAAACGTTGTCTTAATTTCTTTTTTAGAGATAGAGACAACCTCTTCAGGCTCACGGAACACATCAATATTAAAAAGAAGGAGATACCAACGGTGGATGTATCTCAACCACTGTATGCGTGAAGAGTGGTCCAAGCCTATACAATCAAGAATAATATCCTGAGTAAATCGAGTCTCTGGCTTAGCCCAAATAGAACGCCACAATAAAAGTGGCCGGACTGCTGCTAAGTCAGAAATGAACTCGATCCCGACTTCTTCATGGATCAGCTGGATGGAGGCAGAAGGGGGAACACATAACAACCTCCTTAAAAACTTGTTTTCCTCCTTCTGCAGGGATGTGCCCTCACTATGGCCCCATACACCTGCCCCATACAGTGCAGAGGAGACACAACAAACATTGTATATGTTCATCATGTCTAAAATGCTTCGTGAGCCAAGTTTAGAGGCAAAACGAAAAATACTGCTAGTAGACCGCAGCATTTTTAGTCTGATAGAATCAAATTCCGAGGTCCAAGACCCACTATTATTGTATGTAATTCCTAGATAACAAAAGGACTTGACAGAAGTCAACTTTTCCTTATCCAGGAAAAAGGTATGCTTTACCTGCTTAGCTGCCCGACCGCATGACATAACATACGTCTTGGTTTTGTTCACGCGGAGCCGCCTAACTTGAATAAACTGCATAAAATTATCGATTAGGCGCTGAAGGCCCATCTGTGTTCGGGATAAAAGAACAGCGTCGTCCGCGTAAAGTAACAGCGGAACGTAAATGCATTCATTCTTCAATACACCTTGTCATATATATATAAAACATATTAAAACTTTACAGAAAAACACAGTCATTGGATGATGACATCAGTGATGTCATTTGAGATGTCATCAGTGATGTCACTGACCATGTCATGAGTGATGTAATATATGACATCATCAGCAGTGCAATACGGGCGCACAAGTTAGAGTTAGCTCAACTAACTAAAACAGGCAAATTTCTTTGGTTTTATATGTGTCAAATGTTCAACTAACTATAACGTCCCTGAAACCTATGTTTTTTTGGTGAATTTCTAAGGTTTTTCAGTGAATATATATATATGTATATGACCTAAGTTCCATAGGAAAAGTTTTTTTACTTCCTGATAACTTTGGTGCTGTTTGGCAAATCTCCACAAAACATTCGCAAACCAGTGCCCTACATGTTTCTAGTTGTGCATGGAAAGTTTTGGGGTGATCTGTCAAGCAGGGGCTGAGGAAAAGTGGGGGGCAAAAATGTGTGTATCCCACTTTAATTCACATAAAGATTGTTTTAGGGAAGGCTACAGTCTGAACATCTGCACGGAATTACACCAAATTTGGCAGAAAGCTAGATCTTGTTCCCAAAAGTGTGCCTTTGTGATTTGGTGTAAATCCATTCAGTAGTGTTTGAGATATTAAAAAAAAGAAATTGTGTATCTAACAGCACCGCCTCCAACAGATCTCAGGAACAAGAACAAGTTGAGATCTGATTTGCTGCCAACCTTTAAAGCAGAAGGTGTTGGCAGCCATTTTGAGTCTCTGAATAAGCCAAGTCCCAAACAAAAAGGGTATAAAAAGAGAGAAGGGGGAAAGCTATGAATACCCAGGCCCCATAAGCCTGATTCTGGGGCCCCTCATGGACACTGTCAGTGCCAAAATGCATGTAAAAAAAAAGAATATATGTGGCAAGGAATCATGAATTCCAACAAGAATTAAAAAATAAACAAGTTGTGGTCTCTCACTCTTGTTTGTATTTGAGCTCCCGGGTGGCTCAGGTCCAGCGGGCAAAATTAATTATACATTATGGGCATTGGCAGTGCATACAGGTCCCATTTCAATGACCAATATGGGCCCAGGGGACTGCCACCTCCCCAGGCAAGGCCAATGTGTTAATATTAGAGGCCTTTTTCAGCCTCAGAGACTGCCATCTCCTCTCGGCCAGGCCAATTGATGGTAAAGGGGGAGGGGGGCCTACCCTATAGGGCTATTACAGCCCTGGCCAACCACCACCTCCCCAGGGCTTGGCCTTATTTTGAAAGAGGGTCAGAGTGAGTGCCCCCTCTATCAGGCCATTTGCAGCTCCAGGGATCTTTACCTCCTTGGGGCAGGACTTATAATAACAAAGGAGGGAAGACACCAATGGCTCTGGGGACGGCCACCCTCCTGGGGAGTTGTTTTCTCTATCGGAGGTTTCTTGTTTGGCAAATCTACACAAAATGTTCTCAAACTAGCGCCCTACTGTTTCTAGTTGTGCAACAGAAACTATTGGGGTGATCTGTCAAGCAGGGGCTGAGGAAAAGTTCCAATAAAGATTTTAGGGATGGCTACAGTCTGAACAGCTGCCCATAATTACACTAAATTTGACAGAAAGCTGGATCTTGGTCCTGATAATTTGCTTTTTGTAATTTAATGTAAATCCATTCAGTAGTTTTTGAGATATCAAAAAAAAAAATGTGTATCTGTCAGCACTGCCCTCCACGGATCCAACAGATCTCAAGATGAGATCTGATTAGCTGCCAACCCTTAGCTGCCAACCCTTCAATCAGGAAGTTTTGGCAGCCGTTTTAGGACTCTTAAACAGCCAAGTCCCAAACAAAAAGGTGAAAAAAGAGAAGGGGCAGGCTAGGAATACCCAGGCCCCCATAAGCCTGATTCGAGAGTCCCCCAAGGACCCTATCAGGGCCAAAAAGCATTTAAAAGAAATAATAGTATTTGTGGCAAGAATTGCAAAGATTCACAAGTCCCTGCAAGAATTTAAAAAAAACAAGTTTGGTCTTTCACTCTTTCGATTTGAGCACCTGTGTGGGTCAGGTCCATGGGGCATATTGAATTATACATTATGGGCAGGGGCAGTGCATACAGGTCCTCTTTCAATGACCAACATGGGACAAGGGGACTGCCACCTCACCAGGCCAGGCCAATGTGTAAATATGAGAGTCCTTTTACAGCCTCAGAGACTGCCATCTCCCCTGGGCCATGCCATTTGAAGTTAAAGGAGGAGGGAGGCCCACCCTACAGGGCCATTATAGCCCTGGGGAACCACCACCTACCCAGGGCTTGGCCTTATTGTGAAAAAGGGTTGGGCGAGTGCTCCCTCTCTCAGGCCATTTTCAGCCGTACGAATCATCACCTCCTTGGGGCAGGACTTATAATAAAGTGGGTAAGCCATCAATGGCTCTCGGGACTGCCACCCCGCAAAGGCAGCCCCCTATGTCCTGAGGTGTTATCTTCTCCATAGGAGGATTCATGTTATCACAGATTTCTGGATGAAGATGTAGAGAAACATTCATATTGCTAAAACACACACACGGTCACTGGAGACACTTCCTCATGCTCCATTAGACAGCTGCAGTGTAGAATATGCACTAAACAGTTACCCAAAGAGGTGGCACTTGCTACTTAACCAATAGAAAGTACTCCAGTCGGGTAGACATGTTGTGTAAAACTGTAGATGTTTGGGGATTCTGCAACAAAGGAAAAGGCTGTGGAGTGGAACTTTTCCAAATTACGAGGTACGGCACTCCTGTGCATGAAAGAAAGCCTGTTTCTCTGTATCCCATCCTACTAAGGAAACAATGGACTTAAGTGACTTGCATGCACTGTACCCACTAAAGGTTACTAATGTGTACTCACCATTAGGACTACCAGTCCCAGCATACCATCAGGCTAATGTTGCCATGCCCACTACGAAGTGCGATGATACTAATAAAGGAGAGCATATGGTGAGCCTTCAGTGTATTTGAGTCTGCCTGAGAAGATGAGGTGCAATACCTCGAAACGCGTTGCCTTTGTCTACTGATCACAGGGCACAGAGAGGCGAGCTGCAGCTTGTAAGCCGGGCCGAAGACGGCTGAAATGCCAGAAACCGGTCCCCGGAGGCTTGTTTCCTTCCCAGTATAATAATTGGCTTGGTAGTTTGGTCTGCCCTGTTCCCATGATGCACTGGGCCAGGGTCAGACTAATTTGCATATAGCCAAGTTCTGATCTGGGATGGTGCAGTGAGCTAAAAAGCGGTGATGGATCAAGCCCTGATCTTTGGACTGGGTAAGAGTGGTCTGCTTAATTCAGACACTCTGTTCATCACCACCCCCTTTTCTGAATCATGTAATGGAAGGAGAGCGTCTGTGAGTGCCCTTCCGCCGCTTAAGAGCATTTTGTTTTCCATCATATATATATATATATATATATATATATATATATATATATATATATATATATATATATATATATATATATATATATATATATATATATATATATATATATATTTACACACATGCACCTATCAACTATATGTTCTAGATTCCCTTTTTCACAAGTCTTGCATAGTATTATGGACATTTATTGAAATTGCAATATAGATTTAGCAGCATATATCAGCATTGGCATGCTGGCATATTTATTCATGCAATATAATGCAAAACAAGCATAATTTATTAGGGTAGCAAAGGTATATATCTACATTTACATGTTGAAGCCATATCCTCTCAACTTTATAAAGGTTATAATTCTGAGTCAGTTGCATCTGACTCAAGTGGGGAGTTTGGAAACACAAGTTAATGTATTTTTGTGACCGACTTGTTAAGCAGTTATTGAGTGGAAGGAAGGTTATACCCTGATGGTGTTGGACATTACTAGCCTCTACACCTCTATTGATCATGGTGATGGTCTGTTGGCCATGAAGTACTATCTAGACCAGAGACCCTTGAAATTCATGAGGCATAGTCAAATGTTGTTGGAATTTGTACAATTCTGCCTAACTAATAATATTTTCTTTTTCCAGACAGAATTGTTCCGCCAGCTGTCTGGGACAGCGATGGGCACCTGCTTCGCCCCCAGCTATGCGAACTTGTTCGTAGGCTGGTGGGAGGAGCAGGTGGCCTGGGGGGCAGACAACACATCATGGACCCAAAATCTGATCAGTTGGTATCGTTTCATAGACGATTTGTTTATCGTCTGGAACGGTGCAATTGAGAACGCCAAACAATATATGGGGAGACTGAATGAAAACAGTGTTAACCTTGAATTCTCAGGTGAGGTGAGCCAAACCACTGTGAATTACCTCGACGTGACGAACTATGTTGAGGGAGGGACACTTAAAGCAAACTTTTCCGTAAACCCACAGCGGGCAATAGTGTTTTGAGAGCTACCAGCAGTCACCCTATCAGTCTAGTCAAGAGCATCCCCTATGGGGAATTGCTCAGGATAAAACGGAACTGCACGGATGATCTAGAATTTCAAACGGCAGGCAACCTATGCATTGAACGCTTTAAGATGAGAGGGTATGGAGAGCAACTCCTCAATGACGCATACAAAAGAGCCAATTCCACACATAGGAAAGATCTGTTTAAAAGTAAAGAAAAGAAAACATCAGCCATTAGTGGGGGCAAATTCAGGCTCATAACCACTTTTTCCCAGGATGCCGCCTTTCTTAAAAAAACTGTAAAGAGAAGTTGGCATATTTTGCAGACTGATCACCTCCTCAGGGATGATCTCCCTACCAATCCCCAGATTACATATCGTAAGGCTCGGTCTATCAAGAACGATTCAGTGCAGAGTCATTTGGTCGAGTCCCCAAAGACCAATGCTTTTGGCGAAATTTGTGGTTTCTCCCCATGTGGGAAGTGCAAAGCGTGCAAGTTCAGTAAAAGAGTAAGAACTTACAAAATCCCCAACACAGGGATAGAACGCAGAATTAGTAAATTTATAACTTTCTCCACGCCATATTGCATATACTGCCTCACATGTCCTTGCGGGCTGCGGTATATTGGCAGCACTGTCAATCCACTGAAGATGCGCATTTTAGAGCACATGCGCGCTATTGCCAATTTCGATGAGGCGTACCCGGTGGCGCGCCACTTCGATCAAGCACATAAGCGCAACAGGGACCTGCTGAGTTTTTTCGGCCTTGACCATGTACCATTAAACCCGAGAGGAGGGGACAGGCTTGTCCGACTCCGTAGACTCGAGTCAAGATACATAATTGATCTGCAGACCAAAATGCCTAAGGGAATGAACATACATGAGGAACTATCATCTCATCTGGGAGAATAATTGACTGGAGCTGATCAGTAGGGAGACATCATATGGGTACCAATTGTCGATTATGTATTTTGAGCTGTATCTGAATTTCTACTGCACCTGTATACGACTTGGAACCCTATTGGGTTTATCGAACTGATGAAATGGATTGTTCATTTGATTTGACTTTCATTGATTAGAATTTGCTTTTGTTTCTTATCATTTTGTCCTGGTCCGTTAGACATTAGGTAGGGATTGCGGCAATTGAATTTCTTTTGCCGTTCTACCATCTATATAGTAGTTTCACTTGGATAGACATTCTTCGTGCCTCTTGTGTCAGTCATTGATATTATGTTTTGTGATTGAGACCTTAGTACTACTCTTTGTCCATTTAATGAAGTTATAGGAGTTAGGGTTCTCCTTGATTCTATGGTTATATCATCTATGCACTAGCCCATCCAGGGCTTGATTGATTGAGATCATCCTTATCTAGATTTTGTAGGTGAAGTGATTTTGTAAAGCAGATGTATTCTAGCCGTCTGTATATTTGTATTTTGACTTGATTTATTTCTGTATTGATATACAGTAACTCTGTTTCATATCATTTATTTCGATGCGTTAGACAGAATTGCCCATTCTGGGCATAATTAGCATGTTCAGGTGACGTTATTTACTGTTGCACCTAGACATTCCAAGATGGCGCTTATGCTTTTCTTCCCCTTCTCCCTTTTTCCATAGATTGTCCTATGTTTATTTTCATGACCCTATGTTTAAAATGAAGACGCCTCTGCCGGTTCGGTAAACTTCGAGAAAGGTTCCGACCGAAACGCGTCAGTTTGCTGTGGCATTAATAAATTGTGAGAACGTACCCCCGTGAGTGCTTCCTTCTTCCTGCGGGAGAATTTCGCTTTGGGAGGCGGAGCGGTACTGGATTTGCGAGTGCACCCTCGCAACGGGAGCACCCGCCTGGAAGTGCGGCACTTTGGTGTTTTCTGAGCTGCAATATATATATATATATATATATATATTTACACACATGCACCTATCAACTATATGTTCTAGATTCCCTCTTTCACAAGTCTTGCATAGTATTATGGACATTTATTGAAATTGCAATATAGATTTAGCAACATATATCAGCATTGGCATGTTGGCATATTTATTCATGCAATATAATGCAAAACAAGCATAATTTATTAGGGTAGCAAAGGTATATATCTACATTTACATGTTGAAGCCATATCCTCTCAATTTTATAAAGGTTATAATTCTGAGTCAGTTGCATCTGACTCAAGTGGGGAGTTTAGAAACACAAGTTAATGTATTTTTGTGACAGACTTGTTAAGCAGTTACTACGACTTAAGCAGGACTTCTAGCAATGTTTTCAGGAGCTGCATCCTTGTTAAGGACTTCAGGCTGTTGTTTTTGACTTGAAAGGGGCCTCTAGTGAGTACTTGAGGGACTGTACCTATGTAAAATGCCAGCCTGATTGGCTTTTCCAAATGCTTTTTATCAGGAGCTCTCCTCAGTGGTGATAGACTGCACACATATCTCAGTGTTTATATGTAACCAAGCATCATATTTGCTCACTGCAGTCTGTGGTCCGACAGGCAAGAGTCATTCCATTTCGGCATTTAACGTAACTGTCAATATCACCTGACTGGTAGCCCACATCTCCCGCGACCCATTCTAGATTGCGTGACGTACATGACGAAGAAAAACGATTTCTCCTACATTTGCATCATCATCAGCTATGTCTTAAACAGCTACATTTGGCATGATGCCCATCCCATATGGGACCACTCTACATTCATCTGGTGCTGCTCCTGTGAGAAAGATGCCTATTACATATCAAAGCGGAACATTCTAATGTGTAGAATCTGCAATGACAACATACGAAAATAGAATACTGAAGAAAGTAAAGGAGAACCTAATGGTTGTAGGGGATTCATGCAATGCATTTTGCCAAGGGCGGACAGGCCAGCCCCATGAAGCTGGAATGGTGGGCCACTTTTATTCCCCAGGGCCAGTGTTTTTTCTGGGGGTCTTTTTATCTTTGAGCTGGGGGGCACTGTGTTTTGCAAATTGTTATGTTTTGAAAAGCACCTGCTGCAGTGTTTAATATTTTGAATACACTGATTTACACATGTATGGTTTATTTTCTCTGTATGTATGTGCGGTGATAAGTGCTCCAACGACCGACACTGGCATGAGTGGCCCCATAAAACAAATGAAATAAATGTGAGAGTCGGGTATGGAGCAGACATATGGAGAGATGAGGGAATTGTTAGAGAGTTATTGGGAGGGAATCTGTGGAGGAGGAGAAGATCATTGAGGAGCACCCAAAAGAGTTGTCGCACCAGGCGCCACCAAAAACTAAAGCTGGCTCTGTTGTGCCCATTATTGATGTGGAGGATACTAATATCTCTCAAAATGGTCTTTTATTGTGTTCTCAACTTCTTGGCTGTGCTTAACAGTGAACGGAGCACTTATGTTGCCTTTTACTGTTTCATGTTTGACATCTTATTTTTTGTGATCTCCGTAAGAATGGCTGAGGGTTTTACTTGGTATCCTGGTGAACTGTAAGCTCATCATTTACTATTCTTTAGGGGCTAATATATTGAATATATAATGAAAAATGTGTTAATGCATATTTTTTGCCATTTTTACTGAACTTTTCTTAGGGGAACCCCTCCGCCAAACACCGCTTGTAGTAGTCAGTTTTGCTGGTTGAGCTCAGTCGCTATCCACCGTATAGGGGCTGGTCTAACAACATTTCCCACTGCTGCTTTGGGTTCCAAGTTCAGCCTTGTATTACACCATTGCCTGTGTGACGCAGGCTACTTTTATCACAATGGTTAAGAAAAGGAGGACTCAACTCCACAATTTAAATCTATATTAGCTAATTTTGAGGTTACAGTATGGCTATGTTAATGACCTCAAAGAACTGGTTGAACCCACTTCTTCGCACTGATATAGAGTTTATGTGCTGTATGTGTGCAAAACTTACGTTTTCTGTTTCAGTACATTAAATACAAAGAAACAGAATTCATCAACAAGAACATAAACGTTTTTTTTTTATTGTTTGTTGGATGAACCTAAGGCCTTTTCACTGCAGCTAAGGGGCACACAGTCTATTTTCTGGCCTTCCAGTTGTGTTATTAGAGCCTATGTTATGACTGATAGAGTTTCTGTGGTATTTGTGTGATCTTTTTAAGGAAATCAAGATGCAGTCTGCCTGCATGTTCCACACTCAGACAGCACTCATACTTTCATCTCAAGCCATTGTGGCAAGGTGTGACAGTTGATAAACATGTCTCCTTCACACGGGGAAGACAATACATCTCCAGTGTTGCTTCAACCCAACAACGTCTGCTGTTTCTTCAAATTAATCTTTGTGTGTCTATTTCATAAACCAGCAGTACAACAATGTTGGGCATCACATGATGATGATATTCAATCAATCAATCAGGATTTACAAAGTGTGGCTAGTCATCTGATAGGGATTTAGGCACTTGTAGGCCCCGGAGGCTTATTCCAATAACCAGGTCTTGAGGGCCATTCAGAATCCCAGAAGTGAGGTGATGTTTCGGAGGTGCTTGGGTCTTTGCTGTGATGTGGGAGAAGGAGTGTCCTCCTGAACTGCTTCGGTAGATGCGAGGAGTATGGGCAAGTGAAAGGGAGGTAGATGGGGTGGAATTTCAGGTAATGGTTATTGTAGGCAGGTTCTTGATTATGTAGAGCCTTGTTTGCATGATGGGTCAGTAGCTTGAATTGGCATGTCTTCTGTACCGGTAGCTAGTGTAGTTTGGGTGTGATGTGGGTTCATCTGTGTAGGCTGTGGATGAGTCTAGCTTCTGTGTTCTGTATGGTTTGAAGTCCCTGTAGAAGGTGTGTGGCGGGCGATTCCTATGTAGAAGGCGTTGCGTAGTCCAGTCGGCCGGTGATGAGTGCTTGTGTCATGGTGCTTCTCATGTATAGGATTTACAATTTGAAGATCTTACACAGCATGCACAGAGTGAGGAAGCAGGCTGAGGATATGGCTTTTATCTGTGATTTCCTGATGAACCTGGTGCCAATGATGATTCTGAGGTTTCCTGTGCGGTTGGACAGAGTGGGTGTGGGTCCTAAGACTGATGGGCACCAGGAGTCATTCCAAGTGCTGCTGCTGTTGCCAAAAAGCTGTACTTCTATCTTGTCTGCGTTCAGCTGCAGGCAGTTGTTCCTCATCCAGTCAGCAACGTTTGTCATGGATCTGTGAAAGATGGTTCTGGTAGGGGTGGCGTGAACAGTGAGTGAGAGAATGAGTTGAGTTTCATCTGTGTAAGAAATCATGTTACGATCGTGGGATCTGACAATGTTGGCCAGTGGGGTCATATATGCACTGGAAAGCGAGGGGCCGAGGAATGAGCCCTGAGGGACACAGCATGTGATCTCCTTTGGCTCGAGGTGGGAGTTGAATCCTCTATGTTCTTTGGGTGAGGAAGGAGGTGATCTGAGTGCATCTCTTTGAATGCCAATGTGTTGGAGTCTTTCGATTAGTGTTTGGTGGGATACTGTGTTGAATTTTGCCAAGAGGTTGAGGAGGATCAAAGCTGTTGTCCCTCCTCAGTCGAGGAAGGTTCAGATGTCGTCGGTGGGTGCTATCACAGTGGTTTTGGTGCTGTGATTGCTGCAGAAGCCGTATTGCAAGGTGTTGAGTAGCTGGTTCTTCTCCAGGTGTGTCATGAGTTGATTACTGATGATCTTTTCTAGTACCTTCACTGAGACTGGAGCAGTGAGATTGGCCAGTAGTTTTTGAGTTTGCTGGGGTTGGCTGAGGGTTTTTGTGTAGTGGTCCGACTTTGCCATGTTTCCAGGCATTGGGAAATGTTGCAGTGGTGAGAAAGGTGTTGAGTAGGGTGGTTAGTTCCTTGCTGATCCTTTGGTTTATGAGGTTGAAGATGTGGTGCTGGCATGGGTCTGAGGGAGCTCCTGAGTGGAAGGATTTCATGGCGGATGTGATGTCCTGGGTGGAGCTGATGCTGATGCTCCAGGTGTTCAGTGTGTGGTTTGTGTCGGTTACGGTGGTGGTGTACTGTCAAGGAATCATGTAGGTGTGGGTTGGGGTTTGAAGTTACTGTATATGGTTGCAATCTTGTTGTGGATGAAGTGTGCGAGGTTGTCGCACAGCTCCTGTGAAGATGTGATATTGTTTTTGCTGGCATCCGGGATGAAGAATGTTGAAATTGTCCTTGGTGTTGTTGGCACTGGTTTTGAGGCATGCAGAAATGCTGGCTTCTTTGTTGCCTTCAGTAGGCAGTCGTAAAGGTTGAAGGAGGTTTTGCAGGCTGCCATGTTGGAGGTGTCCTTGGTGGTGTGCCATTTCCTCTCCAACTGTTTGCTGTCTCGTTTCGCTGTTCTGAGTTCTTGGGTGTACTAGTTGGCCTTTTTAGATGGCGACGATGCTGTATGCATAATTGGTGATCTATGCATTGAGGTTTTTCACTCCCTGTTCAAGGGTGGTGGTGGTAGCAGAGTTTGAGGTGTTGAGGACATTTGCCCAGCTGGTCTCTGAGATTCAGTTCCACATCCTGTGGGGGGGCGTTGGTCATCTTGGGGGTGGCAGTCAGAGGCTAGAGATGCTGAAGTGGACAATACAGGGATCGGTCCATATGGGTTCTGGGACATGGTTATATTTTGATGCAGTTGATGCAGGTGAAAATTGGGTCCAGTGTGTGTTGTGCAGTGTTTTTAGGGTTGTGGATGATCTGGATCAAACCGAGGCTGCTCATTCTGTTGAGGAGGTGTGCAGTGTTTTTGCCACTGGGGTAATCAAAGTTGGAATTCAGGTCACCGAGCAAGATGCAGTGCATGGAGTCTAATGCTAGGGGTGCAATGAAGTCTGCAATACTGTTTCAGAAGTTGGAGCATTGTCCTGGTGGTAGGTATGCAAGAGTGCCTCTGATTGTTGTCTTGACGTCCATGTGGAGCTTGAAGTTGAGATGTTCAATGGGGATGATGGTGTTGTCAGTGGTGGTGGTACACTATATGGTCTCTTTGTGGATGATGGCTGTTCCTCCTCCCAGCGTGTTAGTGCGGTCGTGGTGAACATTTTCAATCCATTTGGGATCACTCTGGCAATATCTGAGTTGGATGTGGGGTTGAGCCAGGTCTCAGTGAGGAAGACTATGAAGGGCGCGAGGGCAGCGAGGATGTCCCATAATTCAGTGGAATGCTTGCACAGTGAGCGTGCGTGTGTTAAGAAGGTCGCTTGCTTGTTTGTATTTTTGTTCAAGTGGTGTCTGTGGTGTGTTCGGAGTGGGGCTAGTCGGTGGGCTGGTGTGTGTGCATTAGCAGGTGAAGTGGCAGTGGGTGCTGGTGAAAGGTTCTACGGTGGCGCATGGGTTGGCACAGAGGCAGTTTTTGTTGTGTAGTCTGGGGTCGAGGGTGTAGAGCTTGGTGATGATGTATCTTTGGGAGGCAGGAGGGCCAAGATTTGTGGCAATGGGCGCAGTCGGGCTGAGATGGGTACAGACTGCTTGTTGAGGAGCATTATGTCATGGCGCAGCAGTCACTGTATCATTAGCAGGTGTACGTGATTGCTCCATGCATACACAGACATGGTCAACGAATCAGAATATTTTGTATTTCTTTATATGCAAAAGCAGGTAAAGGGAAGATTATTTTTTTGATGAATGCCCCCCTTTACATTTTATGCAATGCTGCTGCATTTCCTATTTTACCCCCTAAAGATCCTTTGTAAAACATCTGTCGGACTTAAACCTGAAGCTGCTAAATGTCAAACCACAGGAAGAAAACATGGCGGCAATGAATAATGGAAATAATCACGGGAAATGATAGATCTCCCATTAAAGGAAAAAAAGGGACAGTAGTGTTTAGGAAACGATAATTGAAGCCCACCTCATCATATTGTGGCAGACACGCAGAGAACAGCCGGCAGCTTCATGCATTCACCGCTACGGTTGTTCATTTCCATGCTTTATGCAGACTGCTGCTATAATGACAGCTGAACAATTTAAAAAATGCAAATTACATTTTTCACGAACATAAATCTGATCAACATACAAACATGGTCGCTCCAATCAGTTATTACATTTCTAAATGTTGACACCAAAGCTGCTTATTCACAGCGATCAAAAACTGGAACTATAAGCAATACTCTGAACTAAAACCCAGCAAAGAAAATTTGGAAACGGTTACATTTAAATGACAAAGAGCTGGATAGGGAAAATAAGTGAACATGTGTACTTTTTTTAGCTTAAAAACTGCATAACTGCATTTTCGGTTTCCTACAGGGGCCTTAAGCTCTAGGGCTGTGGTCTGTCTCCAGCTCTGACATGGCACTGAGAAAAGTAACCAGGCCCTCGCCTGCCTCCTTCTTTGGATAATTAATGCCCCCGCCCTTCAGTTGCGGTATAACTTTCTCATTTGCCCCTGAGGGTATGGCTATTCGGCTGTATGCTTTCCTTCAGTTCAATGCTAAACCTTTCTTGTTTGTGGAGCCCAGTGCACACAAGGCCCTGCGTGCAGCTGCTTTGATACCCTGCGCCTTTCCCACAGTTATTACACACTAGCATTCAGAAGGTCCCTTTCTACTATACAGGCACATGGTCAAAGGACTACAACTATGCCCACATTTTTAGGTGATAAAATCGATTAATTAAATAGTAAACACTCCAATAATATTCTGATTCAGATAATGTCAACATTGAACTGTGTCAAGAACACTTTCACTGGACCAAATACTCAGAATAAAATTCACATTCGTTATTAACAAACACACACACTTTTTCACTCTTCACTGACTGCAAAATACAATTGTGTGAATAATACTAAAATACTGCCATCATCCCCATATAGTGACTAGAAAAACACAAAATACACTGCCTGCCTGAGACTAGGTTTGAGGAACTCGCATATTTTGACTGCGCAGAATGTTATAGAGTTACATAAAAACTTTGCGAGATTCCGCAAAGTTCTGCCAACAGGTGGAAATAGGCACGTCATACTATGATTTAGTGCCAATAAAACGTTCTGAGCTGAAAATTCAGGATGAATGGCACCACGTGGTGTTTCATATGGAACAACTTTTCAAGGTAATTTTGAAGCTCAAGTACATTTTCTACTCAAGCCGCAGACTGTACACAGCAAATGGTTGTTAACACCCACGATCCCCCGCTTTACTAAAATCTCGATGGATGTCCTCCAAGCAATCAGAAATCTTGCTAGGGGATGCCAAATCTTGCTACCACTCACACACTTAACCGTTCTAGAGCATCGCACAAGATAAAAATCCACCTGGCAGCATTTGGCAGAATGTGGGTGAAACTCCTTGTTCCAATAGCAATGCAGAGTCCCCAAAATGATTTGAAACTACAAAAAGTAAACTGTCAAGCAGCCAGTCTGCACTGCAAAGAGGAGACGTTTTGAAAATCTTCTGCCTTTCACCAAGAATGGGGGTCAAGGCCTGCTAGTCTCCCAGCTGGGTGAGGGGACATCACTCAGAGAATCCAAGGCACCTACTCTGGCGCCTGTTTTCTTTAGCACCTGCATGCCTGCTTACTAGGATTGTGCCCTGTGAGGAAGAGGAGATCATTGGAGGTCTAGTGGGGAAATCCTAGTGAGTGGATCCCAAAACTGAGGGGTGAGGAGAGGGCTGTTGCACCAATTGGGTTTTTTACTTTGTGCATGGAAAAGCCATTGGCCCTCATATGCCAGAGAAGTGTTGACATGAAGTGAGCCATTACCATTACATCACCGAACGGGTCATTGTCTCTGTGCAGCGTTAAGTCAGCTACCCCATATGCTAGGTGGGAAGGCAGTGACACTGATCAGGTTACCATGTGTGGTATCAAGTTGGTGACCCAGTATGCCAGATGGGGACACCATGAAGATTGCTCTTGTGTCAAATGAGCCGTAGCCGGTGTGCAGTATCAAGTTGGCGACCCTGTATGCCAAGTGAGGCCACTGTGAAGATTGATGCTGTGCTGATCAGACCAGATAGGTGGCCCTGTATGCCAACCAAGAAGGCCTCATCCTCCTGGACTTCTCAGCAGCTTTCAACACCATCTCACACCACACACTCATCCAGCGACTTTGTTAGATCAGAGTTACAGACAATGCTCTCAGATGGTTAATGTACTTTCTCACAGGACACACCCAGAGAATCTGCCTCTCCCACTTCACTTTCCACCCTAAACACAGCATCTGCGGAGCACCCTAAGGTTCATCTCCCAGCCCCACCTTCTTCAAAAGTTACATGACACCACCCGCAGACATTGTCAGAACACACAATATTAACATAATCTCCTATGCTGATGGCACCCAACTCTTCCTCTCACTTTCAGAGAACCCATCCATGACAAAGACTAGCTTCCACAATTGAATGAAGAACATAGATAGATGGACGCAAGACAACTTCCTCAAGCTAAACATGGACTAGCTGGAAGTCCTGATCTTTGACAGACACACCATCCTCTGGAAAGAGTCCTGGTGGCCGTCAGACCTCTGGCCCGGCCCTACTAGGAAAGACCACGCACACAACCTTGGCATCGTATTAGAAAGTATACTCTCCATTAGACGCAAAGTGAACGCAGTGGCATCAGCCTGCTTCAACACCATCCACATGCTCCATAAAATCTTCAAGTGGCTCCCCACCAACACCAGGAAAACCATGACGCAGACCCTCATCATCAGGCGATTCTACTACAGCAACGCACTCTTCGCTGGCACAGCCTCTGAAGTCATGCAAAGACTCCAGGTCAGACTGAACGCAGCAGATCCTCAACCTGCCTAAGAGAACACACATCGCCCAACACCTTAAAGACCTCCACTGGCTACCCGTCCAAAATAGATGCCAGTTCAAGCTCCTGACCAATGCCTACAAAGCAAAGCCCTCCACAACACAATTGGACCAGACTACATAAAGCACCGCCTGTCTTTCCACCAACCCCCCCAAAAACATGTGCTTCGCACACCTCGCCCTCGCACAGACATCACACATCCTCTGAAACCTCACAGGAGGACACTCCTTTACTCACCTTGCTGCTTAAGCCTGGAATAAATACCCTACCTCTCCAACTTTGAACTGCACCCTCACTCATCCTCTTCCGGAAAGGACTCAAGACCTGGCTCTCAGACTGAGACTGCAAGTAAAGCTTAACACACTTGGGGCTAGATGTAGGTAATTCCGATTTACCTACTCTTAAATACCGAATTTTACCGATTCGGTATTTAAGAGTAGGTAAATAGGAAGAAGGCAGATATAGGTAATTTTTATTGTACAATTACCGAATCTGTAAGATTCGGTATTTACCGATTCAGTAAATACCGAATCAGTATTTCCCATTGATTCCTATGGTCCTTGAAGCCCTTAGGAATCAATGGGAAATGCCGATTCGGTATTTACTGAATCGGTAAATACCGAATCCTGCAAGGGGGAACGGGGTGTCACTTTGACACCCTGTAGCACCCCAATTCCAGGCTTGTGTGCCATGTGGCACATATACATGCCCTAAGGGCATGTCTGTGTGTCACATGGCATAGGTGTACATGCACAGATGTGCATGTACACCTGAATTCGGTATTTTACCACCCAATAGGATTGGGTGGTAAATACCGACTCCTAAAGGGCCTGTGTCACTCTTTGAAGTGCCAGCTACATCTGGATTTACCGAATCGGTAAATATACTGATTCGGTATTTTACCGATTTGGTAAATTTACTGATTCCGTAAATTTACAGAATCTGTAAAATATAGACCCCCTACATTAGAAAACCCTAATACCGGTCGGTAATGGATGAATTCGCCCGTTACTGACTGGTATTAGGGCTCCTACATCTGGCCCTAAGAGGGGTAGAGAGGAAAGGGACCTAGACAGAGCATGCAGGGGGCACACACAGTGTTTGTAAAAATTGCCCTCACTCACACACAAAATTGTGTGTGACATGCTTCATCATCAGGTCTGCTTACAATACACCCTGGCGTAGCCACGCACAGGGTGGAGCATATGGAAGGGTGTAACATAAAACAATACAGACAAACAAAAACGTTTATATATAAGGGTGAGTATAACGTGCTAGCAACCCTGACTGGGAATCATGATAAGAAAAAATGCAGTGGAAGTGATGTTAAAATTGCCTCATGGGTACTCTATACATTATTTTATTCCAGAGCCCCAAAGACAAGATTAAAGTAGAAAGGTATGGGTATATCTGTGAGAAATTTAGGGACTCACATCAACCCCCTACGACTGCTAAAATCAACATGTTTCGACCACATTTCCCTGTGACCACATTCGAAGGTCAAACCGGTCTTCTTCAGGACTCCTTATCCGGCCCAGTCCACCCTATTACCTTATTTAGGTTAGTATCCAGAGTAAGTATATGCAGAAGTCCTACTTTGTGGAGGTACTCCACCTTAACAAGGGACACAAATACTGCAAAGATGAAGAACATAAATCAGGAGTTATTGCAAAGATCCCTGTTATGAGGCAATGAGTCTCCATTACATTCACTTAAACACTCTTTAAGCTTTGTAGTACACTACCCCCTGTCACAGCCATAATAGGTCTCGCAACATAGTTAGATAATCCTGAATTAATTATTCAGTATCAAAGTATCGGTAACCGCTACTAACAAAATACAACACAACCCCCAATATTTACGACCAACAACCTTTCCACATGACAAAGCAACTCCGAGGTATCGTTTTTAACCTGGTGACATCATTTTCCCAGGCTTGAAATGGCAACGGGCTGGGTGAATCCCCGAGGACACAACCTAGGAGGTCAGGGAAGAATATAGAAAGGACTCCATGATCCATCCTCTTTTATGTATAGCAAGTTATGTCCGTCCCAAAAGAATCGGACTATGTCACAATGTTATTCCTCTGTCCCCCGTTCCAGGGCAGCGAAAATCCATCAAAATGAGATAGATTCCCTTCACAAGAGTTCAAAATGCCCAATACCCCACTTACTGTCCCGTGGAAGATTCAAGCCTAATCGGCCGGCCGCGGTCCTGACGTGTAATGTATCTGTGGCCGGACAAATCTCTGGAAGTACAGCGCCTGAATACCCACAGGGTGACAAGCAGAACTTTGCAAATACTATTTGATTGACTGATTGATGATAGGTCTGGTCGAGACCAACCATGGTATAATGATGTCACTGTGTTGACCCTAGTGGGCCTGAGCCATGACTGCGGACCAATACCAAAATTGTCCCCCCACCTACTGGATGAACCAAAGTATTTACCCAGTATCAAGGGAGCATCAACAACCCCCAAGCTGCTGCCATCACAGGTCTGTGTATGAGGAACTCAAAGGTAGCTGATCACAGCCTGCTCAGGATGAATGTGAATGACTTATTGTACCGCAACTTTGAGTAACAAAAGTTCTCTTTCTCAGAGAACTTAATTGTTAACATTGGTGTTAATAGCTTTCAATTGTTAAATTAGTAGGAGTAGAGATTGATTTAGGTTTCTGTAACATATACCATACTTCCTAAAAAAATAAAAGAGAAATAATAGATCTCTCCAGAGCAACCCTTGCAGGCATGACCAACTCAGGTGCACTAAGTAACCAAAACCAAGATTGTCAGAGGGGAAATGCAGAATGGTACATATAAACATCTGGACCTCCCCCATCATCTTTAAATCCTTTAAGTTTTGAAAGAGAAAGTCTTGATAACTGCTAAGTTATCAGACTCCTTGGACTGATGACGCTGCTGCAGCTGCCTTCTATCAGGACCTCATAAACAACCTTTAAGATGCTGTATCATGGGTGGTTATTAGAACCACAGCATCTACAACTCTCGTTGACCTAATGCTTCATATTGAAGCTCAACAGAGAAACTAAAACTCATAAAGAAAGATGTTTTACAGGCCTAAACCTAATCACTAGCATAGATACCTGAGATATGATCTATCCCAAACATGCCTGACCAGCCAATGTAGATTGGGCAATATAAAAAAATGATAAACCAAAATGAAAAAGATAATCATACAAAATATTGCTTATGTTTATGACATGGAAATGCTGGACATTATGTTAGAAAGCTCCATCAGTTGAAGAGAAAGAATACTGCTCAGCCGTAGATTAAAAGAAATACCAAGATCAAGCATAGACCAAGAGCAAACGTCTACATTTGATTCTGGGGCATCCAGATGTTTCCAGGAATCTCAGTAAAGATTAAAGAAGAAGAATCAGAAATGTTTGCATATATCAAAGGAACCCCACTCATCTTCAAGGGATGTGTCCTTGGAAACTCTTCCTACACTCATGGTGCTTTAGGAAGGACATATCTAGAGTTTTTGTTTGACCTCATTGATGCCCTAAATTCTCCCATGGTGTCGCGAACTCCCTGGTTCTGCACTGTATTGAAAATACAAATGAGTACTATCAATTCTGAATATTGTAAAACACACTGTTTCACATTTCCAAACCATAAATACTTTATGTTGCTGTCCTTCAAAATCAATTTCACAAGAAGGGAGCGGACAAAAACCCCACACACACATATTATAATTAGACCATTGATTTGGTGCCAAGATCTATTATCATGCACATGTGCATCTATACCCTCCCAATAAGGAAGACAAAATCTTACAACAATATCTCTTCAAAAACATAGAGAAGAGGTTTTACTTTTCGCCATTTAACTTTACCAGCAGGCACTCCTATCTTTTTTAAACAAAAGTCTAACAATTAATTCAAACCATGTACTGACTATTGAGAACCAAGGACTGGATGAGCGAAACATTTTCATGATCAGGAACAATGATGTGACAATAGCTACCATAAAATGTGATTCTCTTTTATATGTAGCATCCTGCCAGCTATCAAATGAACATGTAAAAAAAATTATTTTGTTTGAAGTGCAGGTCAACGTCCTTTAAGGAAAATTTGGTGCATTTACATAAATTGTTTACTTTTGAAGGGCACTCCCCCATTTTGTTGCCTTCTTTTGCGGAACCAGTGTTTGTTGGCCATTTCTGGCCATATCACTCTGCCCACCGCATTCCTTCTCCCTAGAGCTAAAGTTCTTGTGCTCTTCCTTGTAAACCAGATAAAATTGTCAAATACTTAATTAGCACATTGAAATGACTTAAGTCTCTAGTACTGCATGTACACAGTAACTGTAAATTAAATGCTACTAATAGGCTGCATCACTATTTATGCCGCCTACTAACGTAGCATTCTTAAGCATGTTTCCAATCCTTCCCCTGCAGCCGAGATGTGCAGTTTTAAACTAACATTGTAACCATGACAGATAAATAATGTGCTGTGCCTGAACCTTTCTTTATAATACTTGTAAGTCAACCCTAAGGTAGGCACACAATCATCATAGAACAGGGTGCATGGTGTGAAAATGTCAGACTTGAGTATTTAATATTTATATGTCCTTGCTTTATAAAAATCCCAAAGTCATTTTTTACGGTGTCAAAGCTGTCACTCTCATTTACGAAGTAATTCAAAATTGAACCTAATTATCAAGTATTATTTTATATTACAATTTTAAAAACAATACTTTCCAAAAATTGTTGCCTGAAATTAAAGGGGCGTTTCTGTTGGTGTCCACGTTCACCTAACTGCTGATCACTTCCCTGGTGCAAGACGGGATTGCTCCCAGGCAGTGGGCAAAGAACATGGGTGTTGATAGGTGTTTTTCTTCCTTGAGCAGGATGTCACAGGGCTGTGCTCAGCCATTTCCCAAGCTTCAAAAAATGTGTACCCTGTCGCTGGTAGATGGATCTTACACTTAGCCCTGCCTCCTTTTTGCTTTGATAGTCAGCTCCTAATCCAGTGGGGGGGGAATCAACCCCAAACCTGATTGAGATTCTAAGAGCGGAATTGTGGGATAGCTTACAGTAAAATACACAGAAAGAACTGCAAAAGTGGGTAAAGTCACCGCTGGGAATTTAAATTGGTTAGGGAGTGGCTAGAAGTTTCCACCACTCACAGGCCTGCACTGCACATTCATGTGTCATGCTCAAGAACCTTTCTCAGAACACTCCTGGACCTGTCAAAAATCAGCAGAAGGACTGCCCTGCTGTCCGAAAAAACAAAATACTTGACCTGCTTCCTTTGAACCTAGGATACCAGAAGTGACTCCAGGAGTCTGTTGCTGACCTCCTGTTTAAGCTACAGGGACACAACAAGATTCCAGTGATCCTTTCCCTTCAACTGCCAGCTGACTAGTATTCACTGGGCCTGCCCTGGACTCTGTTGCTGGCCCTTACCCCATAATGGTGCCTTTCCCTGGTCCTGGACCTTTGACTTGTGTTTGAATGTACTCCTCCTGTCCCCAAACTGCAAGATCTGGGACCTTTCGACAATTTCCTACATGAAGGGATATTAGAGACTGGCATCCCTATTAAATCTGCAGATATCGAAATCAAATTGATGGTCTTCCTCAGCTTACTGGTTTACTTCAAAGAAGGAGATTTTTCTTCTAGAAAAGTTTCCAAGTCTGAATCTAAAGGACTTCATGGGAACTGATTCCAAGTAGAAAGCTGTTGATACTCAGGCCTTCCGGAGAAAAGACTCAGCACTTCACCCACTCTGAGTTTTTCCATTATCATTGATGAACACACCAAAACTCCGCTCTTTAGCAACCTGCCATTGTGGAGCCCTAAATCAGATGCAGGCAGCTTGTCTCAACAATGACTCATCAATGACAACTTTCTCTTTATAAATGTTTGTAAGTCAGAAGATAAACTTTTCACTAGGATGACTCCTGGTTCCGGTACCCGACCTCCCCCCTTCCTCGCAGTCAGCCTTAACCCCTTCCATGCTCATGACGATCTCAGCTTGTCATGCAGCACAGTGCTCGTCTGCTCATGACGAGCTGAGCTTGTCATGACCACACCCGTTTCTATTGTGGTCCAGCACAGTAGAAAAATAACACAAGCATCCAAGAGGTTAACTTTTGACCCAGAGTTGAGTGGCCAGATAACCGCAGTTGATGCTTTGTTTTTGGTTCTAATTTTACTTCAAGCTTTAACAATTCATATCTCCAGTTCTAATATTTGGTATAGAGTCAAAATATTGAGTTTTAAATATCGACTAGACATAATATTGATTAAAAAATATAGAATAGACATAATATCGACTAGGCATAATATAGACTACCAAAATATCGACTAGAAATTAATTTTAATTGATTAATTGATAAATATGTTAAGTTTAGTAATTTATTTTCTGTAGCGGGTTTTGGGTTTATAGGGGAATAGGGTGGGAAGTAATTTAATTTTAATTAATTAAATATGTTATTTTATTTATTGGTATTTATGTAGAATTAATTGTTAATTAATGTATAATCGGTAATTATTTAAACTATAATTGTCAATTAATTTTAATTGATTAATTGATAAATATGTTAATTTTAGTAATTTATTTTCTGTAGAGGGTTGTGGGTTTATAGGGGAAAAGGGCAGGAAGTAATTTAATTATAATTAATTAAATATGTTATTTTATTTCTTGGTATGTATTAAAAATTAATTGTCAATTCATTATTACTTTGTACATAATTAAAATATAATTGGTAATTAATTTTAATTGATTAATTGATAAATATGTTAAAGTTAGTAATTCATATGGCCGGGATGCCTGTCACCCCCTCCCAACACAATCCCCAAGGATGGGAAGACGGACGCAGTTCTGAACTTTTGGAAGGCGGGAGGGAGTTACCCTCCTGGCCGTATTTATTAAAATATGAAACAAAATTAAAACATTAAAATAACAGTTTCATATCATGTACAATTTTCATTTATTACATTACGATGCAGACACGTTCATTGGCTAACCTTAACAAATCTCTAATACAAAGGTTTTCCTAGCCGAGTCTAAACATCCTGCAAATGCATACTTTCTAAAAATTGTACATCCTAGCATTACGGGACAACGGCAAGGTCGCAACCGGTGTCAGATCCGTACTACCAGAACTCCCCCCCTCACGGTGTGAGGGGCGGGCGCACAGAGGACTGTACCTGTGTGCCAACTCCAATTTCCCTTGTCTTTGCGGGGGCCCCCTATTTAACTCAACGCCATCTTAATGGTCGTCTGAGGACTCGTGTGAGGTGTCTAGAAGGTAGCGTGGAGCCCCCTCCCACCCCACACTGTTCATCACATCCGCCGTCGCGGATATCCTGGCCCCGGGAAATTCTTGTAGGAGGGGCATCTAGCCGCCTCCTCCCCTGGAAGGGGCCTATGACCGCCTTCCCTTAGGCGACCCCATACTTAGTGGGTGCCGCCTCCCCGTGTGAGGGGCCAATGGCCGCCTCCCCCCGGGCGCTCCCATCCATAATGGGTGGCGCCCCCCCTCTAGGGACCTTGAAATTACTGCTCACCGATCATGACCTTACCGCCCGCCAAAAAATAAATACGACGTTTTATTTACCTATTTAAGAAAGAAAATCAACTTTACATTGCGATATTTATCCTATTATTTGAACATTCTACACATCCTTCAACTAGACTGTTATACTCCGCTCCACTAAGGAAGAAAATGTTATGAAGCAAATCATTTTATTGCAATACCAACATTGACATTTTTATTAAACACTAAACCAGGAGAGAAAAGACATTATCAAAGCAAATCAATTTCATTGCAGTACTAACGTTGCCATAAGGGGCTGGTGGGTGGGTCAAAAATTGCTCCTTGTTCCGTCGAGGGCTCACGTGCAACGAGAGGGTGCAGCTTCCAAGCACAGGAACAAGAGTATGCTTCTTCGGATTACTGCTCCTTTTATTCCTCTTCGGGAGGGTGTGTACCCTCCTCCGGTACGCCTACGGGGCGTGGCCAACGGTGTAGGTGTCTAGGACAACCCTTCTTGTGCGGGAAAAGGAGCGCCCCGGCTACGCCGCTTCGGGCATACCAGCTGAGACACGCCCCCCGCCCAAAATGGCTTCCCGGGGGGATCCGGGCCCCCTACCATACGTTCGGGGGGACCGAGTGGTCGCCCCTTTCCATATGGCCGGGTTGCCTGTCACCCCCTCCCAACACAATCCCCAAGGATGGGAAGACGGACGCAGTTCTGAACTTTTGGAAGGCGGGAGGGAGTTACCCTCCCGGCCGTATTTATTAAAATATGAAACAAAATTAAAACATTAAAATAACAGTTTCATATCATGTACAATTTTCATTTATTACATTACGATGCAGACACGTTCATTGGCTAACCTTAACAAATCTCTAATACAAAGGTTTTCCTAGCCGAGTCTAAACATCCTGCAAGTGCATACTTTCTAAAAATTGTACATCCTAGCATTACGGGCCAAAGGCAAGGTCGCAACCGGTGTTAGATCTCTACTACCAGAACTCCCCCCTCATGGTGTGAGGGGCGGGCGCACAGAGGACTGTACCTCTGTGCCAACTCCAATTTCCCTTGTCTTTGCGGGGGCCCCCTATTTAACTCGACGCCATCTTAATGGTCGTCCGAGGACTCGTGTGAAGTGTCTAGAAGGTAGCGTGGACCCCCCTCCCACCCCACACTGTTCATCACATCCGCCGTCGCGGATATCCTGGCCCCGGGAAATTCTTGTAGGAGGGGCATCTAGCCGCCTCCTCCCCTGGAAGGGGCCTATGACCGCCTTCCCTTAGGCGACCCCATACTTAGTGGGTGCCGCCTCCACGTGTGAGGGGCCAATGGCCGCCTCCCCCCGGGTGCTCCCATCCATAATGGGTGGCGCCCCCCCTCTAGGGACCTTGAAATTACTGCTCACCGATCATGACCTTACCGCCACAGGCCGGATAGTTGATCGGCTATCCGGACCCCCCACAACTCCTACTAAAGGTCATGCTTTTACAAACCCTTTAACCATGCTATGAAGTCTCCTATGAGTAAGACATTCCCCTCCCGGGACAAATGGACCCCATCTTCGAGATACATGTGCTCCCCCCGAATACATCCATGTGGAATACAGTGCAACTGCGCCGAGCGAAACAACCTACCAAGCTTGTTATTGACTTTCTTTACTGAATGGTTCAGTGCTGATACAGAGAGGCCCCCCCGCCACACCTTCTTGGGAATCATGTGGGACCATGCTATCGTGCACCCCGGGATCCTCCTCGCCAACCAGCTAGAACTCGCTCGAGTAGTACTCGCCGACCGAGTGTCACCAAATCATTGCCTCCCAGGTGTACTATGATTACAGACGGCGGTGACCTTGTCCGCCCTAGCAGTCCCTCGACAAAACATTGAAACTGGTCAATACAGAGCCCACCCCTTCCGTGGAAGGTCACCCTGTACCCGTATTCCCCAGCTGCGTGAATCATGTCACCTGCTTTGAATACGTCCCCGGCCCGCCTCACGTATGAGTGGCCCACGACCCACACCACTCTTTCCTCAGCCGGTGATCTCTGACCGCTGGTCCCCAGGTGTCGGGTCGACTGCTCAGTCCGCCCCACATAGCATGCTCGCGAAACTGTAAACCAAACAGAAGACAAGAAGCGTGAGTGCATGACATTGGCTTCACAACATGTGCAACCGCACATACCTTTTATAACAGTTCGAGGACCATCGTCCCAATTGTTTCACCTCCTCAACACTCTGACCCCTGGCTGTAGCCTCTGTAACAGCCCCTATCCTAAAGGAATGGGTCCCGAAATCGCACGGGTCCAAGCCCGCCGCTGCGATTGCCATTGTTAGCACCCGCTGAAACTGAAACCTTGTTAGTGGGGTGGCGTCGATGTGTCTCAGCAAGCTTCCCCCCCATGCTTCCGCCCTTTGCGCTAAATATTCCTCAACGCACTTCACCGGGCACCCGGGGGACCCTCGCATGCGCTGGACAACAATACTGTCTCCCATAGCACCCTGATCGGTCTTGGACCTGGCTATTGTGACCACCATTGAATCACCCTTGATCAAAATGTGTTCTCGACACAGACCTCCCTCCACATCCTTCTTATTTTTTGCAACCAGCTCGCTCACCCGCATAGCCCCATGGAACGCTAATGCAAAAGTGGCCCGGAACAGCACTGCCTCGGACTGGGAGGAACATGTCGCGGGGAGTACCGACATCAGCAGGGACAACCTTTCTAACCCAATCGGGCACCTTTCGTCTACTCTATGACCCTCAAGGCGTTGCCAACCACGCAGGGCCTTCCTCACCAAAAAGGACGATGTGGGGTCCTTGATGCCATGCGCCTGTGCCATGAATGCAATGGCGGCCCGGTGCCTATTGGCCGTTGCCGCTGATCGGCCTGCTCTGTGTAGTGCTACTAAAAACTTTAGGACATACTCCTCCTGCCCCCATTTGTCCCCCCCCCGCTGGACCCAAAAATGCACAATAGGAACGAAAGGCTCCTTCGTATGCCTTCCTTGTCCTGGGGGCTAGGCTTGCTCCCACGAGGTCCTGTAATCCGGGGCATTGAGTAACCAGAGTGCTTCAGGGAATGGTGCCGCCACTAGGTCCGCGGAAGGTAGATAACCCCTGAAGGCCTGCATGTGGGAACGAGAGAGTGCATCAGCCGCCTGGTTCAGCACACCCGGCACATGCCTCACCCTAAATTGAACGTTCAGTCTCATGCAAAGTAGTACAATTTCCTTCAGTAATCTTAATATCCACTTGCAGCGTGCTGCCTGATTATTTATGCATTCGACTACGGTCATGTTGTCGGACCAAAACACCACTGAGCGATCACGAAACTCTTCCGGCCATGCCTTCAGAGCCACAAAGATGGGGAACAACTCAAGAAACCCAATGTTACCTGTGAGCCCACTGGTGTGCCACCACGCCGGCCATGTTTGCGCCGACCATCGATTACCGAAGATGGCGCCAAATCCTACGCTCCCTGCCGAGTCGGTTCACAAACCCAGCTCGTCCGAGGACGCTGGTGGCTTTCCCCACACCACTCGACCGTTGAAATCCGCCAGAAATGCCAACCATATGCGCATATCCTGGCGAACCTCTACAGACAGTCTTGTGTGGTGGTGCCCTTCCTTGAGACCAACCATGGCTTGTGCAATAGAGCGGGAAAAGGGGCGGGCCATTGGCATCACTCTAAGGGCAAAGTTAAGCTGGCCCACTGCTTGCTGTAACTGATGGAGAGTAACTTTCTCTTTGCTAATGCACAGTTCCAGATAGGCCCTGAATTTCGCTACTTTGTCCCTTGGTAAACGGAAGCATCCCTCCACTGAATCGAGCTCAATTCCAAGAAACTTGAGCGAAGTAGATGGCCCCACCGTCTTCCCTGGTGCCAATGACACGCCGAACCGCTTCATGAGAGTGCAAAATCCCAGTAACGCCTGCTCACATTCAGTGTCACCGGCTGCCCCCAAGAACAAAAAATCATCTAGGTAGTGCATAACCTGAGTATAGCCCGTAGCTTTGGTGAACGCCCATTGCAGAAAACAACTGAATTTCTCAAAATAAGCACAAGAGATGGAGCAACCCATTGGCATACATCTATCCATGTAGTAGCATCCTTGAAACGCAAAACCTAACAGACGCTGATCCCGTGGGTGTACCGGGAGCAACCGGAACACTGACTCGATATCTGACTTCGCCATCAGTGCTCCGGGCCCCAGGCGATTCAACATGGCGACGGCCTCATCGAAGGATGCGTACCGCACCGAACAAACTCCTGGGTCAATCGCATCGTTCACCGAAAGACCCCTAGGAGCTGACAAGTTATGAATCAACCGAAACTCACCTGGGTCCTTCTTGGGAACTACTCTCAACGGGGAACAAATGAAATTAGTGACTGGCGGGTGCCTATATGGGCCAGCGACCCGGCCACGGGCAACCTCTTTTGCAATCTTTCTTTCTACCACCGCTGGATTCTGCTGAACAGACAGTTGGTTTTTACACAGTGATTCCCCCCGAAAATCCCCCGCCGGGATGTGGAAACCATACGAGAAGCCGTCCCGCAACACCCCAGCGGAGACATGATCAGGGTATTCGTTTAGCCAGGGGATCATTGCCATGATATCTACAGGGTAGGTAGTGGTACCACATGGTCGACATTAGACCTGCTTGGCCCCTCCTCTGCCCCCTGTATCACCATTCTTGGCTCTGCACGAACTCTCAGGGTGTGAAGAATGTCCGCACCCTGCACACTCATGCCTGAACTTACACGTCCCTTGTGGCCTCGTGCACTTGCCTCTGTTAAAGTTCCAGCAGACCCCTTTTCTACCCCCGTTCCCACCACCCCTCGGTTGGTGGTCACCTGCGTGCCTGCTCGAAAGGGCACCGCTGATTGATGGCGGGAGGGCGCCGACCCATTCCCGCCCAGCGAAGACGACTTCGTCGCGCCCGGCAGGAGCTGCTTCTGCCAAGAGATGGAGTCGAGACAATCCCACGTCAGAGATGAATCGTGCTCCTTGGCCTTACGAAACTTACTATCATAACCCATCCATTCATCGCCCTCATACGTTTCATAGAAATCCATTATACGTGCCTGATAGCAGGCCAATTCGGTCAAAACCTCGGGCTTACGTTCCCCAATAATTGCAGTAAACATCGCAATGGCCTTGGCCCAATTAGAGATTGTCTCATCAACCCTGAACCCCGCCATTTTGGCTCGCCACACACTCGGGTGCCACAAATCCTTCTGAGTTTTAACATACTCCATCTCGTGATGGTCAGTCAGGAGAGAAAACATATTCACGTACTTATCAGCCCAAATCAATTCTTTCGTGGCCAGCGGAATATGTTGGACCACCTTTTCCCTTCTTGAGGGTAAAGACCCCTCCCTTGCCATTGGCAATGGCTGCTTACTCGACTCCATAGCTGATCCCGCTGTTTTTCCAACGCCAGCTGCTGGTCCTTCCGAGGGAACCTGTGAGGGGACAAGAGGGAGATTCGCCTTCGCGGCATCTCGCGATTGCCGCAACTGTTTTATTAGCAACTTGGCCTCTTCGGCCGTGTCTCCTGGTGCCATAGCACCCCCTGTATTTTTGCCGAACCAAGCGGCCAACTGGGCGGCCAACTCCGGAGGCATATCCTCCTCGTTGGTGGGCGTAACTACAACCGGAATCGGTTGGCCCGCGTCCGGGATCGGTACCGGGGCCTCAACTGGACTAACCGGGCTTGCCGGGGGTGACTCGGGAACTGGGACCTCCCCCCCTGCCGCCCTATTCCTGGCCCTTTTACCTCTCCCCGCGGGGACGACTCCCGGCAATGCTGGTCCTATGACTTTCTTCGGTCTGCCCGTATTGTTCATTGCCGCCATCTGCTTTTTCATGCTCGCCATATCTTTTATCAGCATGCGGAGCATCTGGTCAGTCCTGGACTTCTTTCCGGCCTTCTTGCCAGGCATCTTTTTCGGATGTTCGACCCTTGCTGCTCAACGTGGTCCTGGATCCGAAGGTTCGGAGTCGCTGAAAGAGAAACACAAAAATTACAAGTTCTCAAAAATTGCTCCTTGTTCCGTCGAGGGCTCACGTGCAACGAGAGGGTGCAGCTTCCAAGCACAGGAACAAGAGGATGCTTCTTCGGATTGCTGCTCCTTTTATTCCTCTTCGGGAGGGCGTGTACCCTCCTCCGGTATGCCTACGGGGCGTGGTCAACGGTGTAGGTGTCTAGGACATCCCTTCTTGGGGGGGAAAAGGCACGCCCCGGCTACGCCGCTTCGGGCATACCAGCCGAGACACGCCCCCGCCCAAAATGGCTTCCCGGGGGGATCCGGGCCCCCTATCATACGTTCGGGGGGACCGAGTGGTCGCCCCTTTCCATTTTCTGTAGTGGGTTGTGGGTTTATAGGGGAATAGAGTGGGAAGTAATTTAATTATAATTAATTAAATATGTTATTTTATTTATTGTTATTTATTTAGAATTAATTTTTAATTAATTATTAATTGGCAATTAATTAAAATATAATTTGTAATTTATTGTTTTTGATTAATTGATAAATATGTTACTTTTATTATATTATTTTCTGTAGTGGGTTGTGTGTTTATAGGGGAATAGCTTGGGAAGTATTTTAATTGTAAGTAATTACATTTTTTAAATATTTTTTGTGTCTACGTTTTATTTATTTTTATATTGTAAATAAATGTATTGGTAATTGGTATATAATTAGTATTAGTAGTTAATTTTTATTATTAGTTAATTTTTATGTGTAATTTTAATTGATTAATTAATATATTTTATAAAATTGTAAAACATTTTAATTATTTTGTAATTGGTATTAATATTTATGTTATTTATATTTATATAGGAAGTATTTACTTTTTCTACTATTGCACTCACTGGAGTTTTAATAGTAATTTTTACCCCTACGCTATCCAACGCTTTCCCTACTAATGCACTCACTGGAGTGGGAATAGTAATTTTTACCCCTACGCTATCCAACACTTTCCCTACTGTTGCACTCTATGGAGTTGGAATAGTAATTTTTACCCCTACTCTATCCAACGCTTTCCCTACTGTTGCACTCTCTGGAGTAGGAATAGTAATTTTCACCCCTACGCTATCCAACGCTTTCCCTACTGTTGCACTCACTGGAGTGGGAATAGTAATTTTTACCCCTACGCTATCCAACGCTTTCCCTACTGTTGCACTCTCTGGAGTTGGAATAGTAATTTTTACCCCTACGCTATCCAACGCTTTCCCTACTGTTGCACTCTCTGGAGTAGGAATAGTAATTTTCACCCCTACGCTATTCAACGCTTTCCCTACTGTTGCACTCACTGGAGTGGGAATAGTAATTTTTACCACTATGCTATCCAACACTTTCCCTACTGTTGCACTCTCTGGAGTTGGAATAGTAATTTTTACCCCTACGCTATCCAACGTTTACCCTACTGTTGCACTCAATGGAGTGGGAATAGTAATTTTTATCTCTATGCTATCCAACGTTTTCCCTACTGTTGCACTCTCTGGAGTAGGAATAGTAATTTGTATCCCTACGCTATCCAACGTTTTTCCTACTGTTGCACTCACTGGAGTGGGAATAGTAATTTTTAGTTCTACGCTTTCCAACCCTTTCCTTACTGTTGCACTCACTGGAGTGGGAATAGTAATTTTTATCCCTACACTATCCAACGCTTTCCCTACTGTTGTACTCTCTTTAGTAGACATAGTAATTTTTATCCCTACGCTATCCACGCTTTCCCTACTGTTGCACTCAATGGAGTAGGAATAGTAATTTTTACTCCTACGCTATCCAACACTTTCCCTACTGTTGCACTCTCTGGAGTGAGAATAGTAATTTTTACCCCTACGCTATCCAACGCTTTCCCTACTGTTATACTCTCTGGAGTGGTAATAGTAATTTTTACCCTCTCACATATCCAACGCTTGCCCTACTGTTGCACTCTCTGGAGTTGGAATAGTAATTTTTACCCCTACGCTATCCAACGCTTTCCCTACTGTTGAACTCTCTGGAGTGTGAATAGTAAATTGAACCTTCTCGCTATCCTACGGAAAAAATATTGTATATGTTCTGTTAATAATATGTCTATATATATATATATTCAATGAAAAAACCATTGGTTTTAGGCCATATATAGTTAGGAATTAGCATTTACAAAACCTTATTTTACTCGCATAAAACCATTGAAATTCCATATATAGTTAGAAGCGCTAACTATATATCGCGCACCCGCAATCCACTGCTGATGATGTCACATATTACATCATTCATGACATGGTCAGTGACATCACTGATGACATCACTGATGACATCTCAAATGACATCACTGATGACATCACTGATCACAACATCCAGTGATTATATGTGTCTGTAAAGTTTAAATATGTTTCACATATTGAAGAATGAGTGGATGTGTCGTAATTGGCCCGATCGGATTAGCGATTAGCTGAACCTACACGTTTCGCTTCTTAACTTGGCTATATACGATAAACGCCATTTCGAATGTTGCAGCGGCCATCTTAGACCATGAGCGGCCTCGTGGCCGACGTGCCCTTTAGTCCTTTGTCCGTTCCACTGACCACTCTCATCTGCCCAGCAACAGGCTATTTTTAGTACTGGTCAAGCCACACATGCGCAGTTCTCACTGACCCGTACACCTTCAGGAATGTGCTACTAACTGACCAGCGGGTTTGAAACTCTCCAATGAGCTGGCAGTATTCCAAAACATGACCATATATGTCTCTAAACTGTGTCTTAACTTGTGCCGCCTAAACTTTTATTGCCCCAAAATTGTATATAAACGGGGTCACACCGGTGTTCGGTGTGATACCTCTTGCATTACCGAAGGGTGCTGTTTGAGTGTACCACCACCCTATGGGGTCCTAATAAACTTGTTCTTTGCATTTTACAGTTTCCGTGCCAACAGTTCTTGTGTAAGTGGGTAATCTCTGGAGCGTGTAGGCCTTGGGAACCCTGAAATACTTCAATTGGCGACCACGAAGGGACTCATCGGCGACTCGGATGCCCGAAGGAGAGGTCGTGACGAAGGCTTGGAAATCCGCCATGGGCGCGCGCTGCCACGAGTGACCCGAGTCTTGGCTGCCACGGTGTTTTTTCCTTTCCTTCCGATCTGACCTTCCAGGTGGCGCCGGTCTCCGACTGAGTTTTCGAAGTGTCCGCATCACTGAGAGAGTGCCGTTTGGCTGATTTGGCTTACAAGACCTTGGCAGTTGGAACCTGGACAGTTGAGTATTTGGTAAGCTTTGTGTTCGGTAAGGTAGTCTTCGGACGCTTACTGAAGTTCTACGAATTGTGTTCGGTAAGGTAGTCTTCGGACGCTTACTGAAGTCCTACGAATTGTGTTCGGTAAGGTAGTCTTCGGACGCTTACTGAAAAATCTGTACTTTGTGATCGGTGAGGACGCTTGCCGAATTCTATGAACTTTGATTTGAGTTAGCTAACATTGTGAATTTGTGATCTTTGAACTTATATGTGTAGTGCACTTCACATAGGCAGGCATGTAGAGATGTTTCTCTAACTTTGTTTTTTTCCTTTGAGTGGCACGATCGTGTGGAGGACTGTAAGTGCCATTTTGTCTGGTGTCGCGCTTTCGTGATACTTTTTGAACATGCCTGTTTTTAGCACACTCCGAGGAATGTGTTGTTTAGGAGAAGGTGCCTCAATCAGGTTAGCGGAATCGCAGCCGGCTCCCCCAGAGGGGACTCCAAATAGGGAAATGTATATCAAGTTCGGCCTCCCCCCTATTATGTACAGTAAATTGTGGCATAAGTACACTAAGGCCGATCCCGAATTGCAATGGCCTCTACACGGGTCATACGATTTGAGTAAAATCCAATTTGTGGAGCAATGTATGTTTCAGCGCAGGTCTAGACAAAACATGTTTGATTGTGTGCGAATGTGGGAGAAAGCGGCGCGTGAACGAATGAAGCGTGAGGTTGCCTTGGCGGACAAAGAGCAGCGCAAGGCTGCTCGGGATAAGGCTTTACAGCTTGAGGAAAAGGAGGCTCAGGAGAAGAAAGGAAGGGAGGAACGGGAACGTAATTTGCAAACTGCTGGTCAGTTTCCTATTCGCCGACCACTTTATCCTGTCCTTAATAATGAAGTTGATGATTTTTCTTTGTTAGATCGGTCACCGCCTCCGTATGTTACGCCGACGGCCCCAGCTGTGGACTTTGACGATGACGGACGGGATAAGTCGGGCAAGAAGGGGGTATCGGCTCTCAGGTTTACTGCGGAGAGGTCCGCTCATTTACGTAGTTGGGCTCGCAAAGTGAATAAGCATAGTGTTACTCAGGATCAATTGATATCAGAGAAAGCAGGGTGGACGGATCTTGAAGTGATGTATTTTTTGTCTTCCTTGGCTGATGAGGTTGTAAGCGCATATCGAGATCTTTCGGATACGTTAGAGCCAAAAGTGTTGTTGGTGTACCGTGAAAATTTAGCTAAAGGTGACTTTGATCTTTCAGATGTTGACGACCTGTTCAAGCAATTGATCAAGCTGCGAGACGAGACAACCCATTTGAGGCAGGAACGGAAACGGAGGCAAAAAGAGTCGAGGCGGGAAATGACGGGGCGGTTAAGGAGTGTTCTCTCCGTGGTTCAGATAAGAGCTCTGCGTTGCATGTTATGCCTATGCGTGAAGCCGCGCCTTTGTATGTTCCACCAAAAGGGGAAGGTACGGATGATGATAAGTTGTCGAAGGATGCGAAGGGGTATTTTGTGTATAATTGGGTATATACGCCATGGAATAGGGCAGATGTCATGGCACTGAAAAATTCTCTACCTGATCTCCGAAAGAACCCAGCGGCATTTTATGAGGGGGTGGAAGGGGCTATATCGTCTTGTGTGATGACTCTTGTAGATATAGATTTGTTTTTTGGGTTAATTTTACCACCTGATATGTGGAGGCAAATTCGTAAGACTAATGATGAAACGATCTTGGGGGGAACCTGGAAAGAAATAAACGCTGCAGATTTAGATAGGGAACCGGCATGTAAGCCTTGTCCGCTAATTTTAGATCTTCCGGCAGCTATTTTGCATAAATTGAAAACGCTTGTTCCCGCCAAAAAGATTGATTGGACCATGTTAACGTCGTGCAAGCAGAAACCCGATGAAACGGTCTCTGATTTCTTTACACGCTTCGAGGAGGCCTTTCATGATTACAGTGGTCAATCCTTAACAGACGATACGGGTCGGCATCTGTTTGTAGATAAGTATGTAGCTAATCTCCTACCAGAGATTGCTAAGCGATTGAAATCGAGTGAAAGTTCCTGGGCCACGGCGACCCCTGCGTCCTTGTTAACTATGGCTCAGTATTATGAGCGGCAGGAGGTGGAAGCTAAAGAAAGTGTAGAGGAAAAGACGAAGGAATTGAAAACGAAGGTGATGTTGGCACAGGTTCGGGGAACACAGGGTAGAGGGAATGATAGAGGTAGACGCAGTGGGGGAAATGCATCGTATGGTCGTACGGACATTGCGGAGGATCAGTGTGCTTATTGTAAGGAGTTTGGGCATTGGGCAGAAGATTGTCCGGTACTTCGCGAACAGCGTAGTCAGCGTGGTCGAGGTAGTGGAAGGTCAAGGGGAGGTTATACTGGAACGAGAGGTGGCGGAGGTGATCGTAGACAGGTTGAGGAGCGGGGCCGTGGCCAGGACGAACGAAATACGTTTGATAGACGGAATCAATATCAGATTTCGGAAGGAGAGAATGTGGAACATCAGGACTACATGCATGCATAGGATTGCGTAGGATGGGGTAAGGAATCAGTTGAAGTGCCAGTAGATCAGCAAGGTCCATATGTAACAGCGGGTATTTTGGGTTCTACTGATCAGTTTCTAGTCGACACAGGAGCTACTCGTAGCGCTCTGTCGAAAAACTTGGTTCCGAGGGCTCCCCTGTCTGGCGAAATGATTACGTGTGTAGGGTTTGATGGCACACCCTCCCCCAGCCCATTGTCCAAGCCCCTTGCACTATGCATTGACAAATACTTTAGCTTTGGCCAATTTTTGTTATCGCCCCATACCCCAGATAATATCTTGGGCATTGATTTGCTTAAATATTTTCGAGCAACAATACGCTGCGCTCCAGAGGGAGTGCGGGTTATTCTGAATGACAACTACCCTGACCCTGATGATTGCCCTGACCCTGACAGATTTTGTGTCATTTTAGATATTCCCGCTCTGGCCTCTCTGCCGCACACGTTGTGGGCGACATCAGATACGGATGTGGGAGAGATGCGCATCCCACCAATACACATTACTGTTAAGGAAGGGGCCCCCCTACCACGAGTGCCACAGTATAAGATCTCGAAGGAAGGTGAAATTGCACTGACGCATATTGTTCAGGATTTGATTTCCGCAGGGGTGGTGGAGGAGGTCCCTTATAATGTTTGTAATAGCCCTATTCTACCGATTCTTTAAAGAGATTCAGATGGCAAGATCTATCGATTTATTATTGATTTGCGTGAAATAAATAAAATTGTCATTCCCCAATACCCAGTGGTGTCTGATATCACGACTTTGCTTACTTTGGTTCCACCGACAGCCACCACTTTTAGCGTTATTGACCTAAAGAATGCATTCTTTTCTATTCCTGTTCACCCGGATAGTAGATATCTGTTTGGTTTTACGCTCCATAATAAATCGTATAGATTTTGTCGCGTTCCCCAAGGTTATACTGAGAGCCCTAGCATCTACAGCCAGGCTTTGAAACGTCAACTAGATTCCTTTACATTACAGTCTGGCGTGGCACTCATCCAGTATGTGGATGACCTTCTGCTCGCCGCCGACTCCTATGCACAATGTGAACAGAGTACGCTTGCGTTGCTTTCCTTTTTGGCACAAAACAATCATAAGGTTTCCAAGAAAAAGCTTCAATACTGTAGACCCCAGGTGACCTACCTCGGTCATCTGTTGTCTAAGGAGGGGCGGGCATTAACATCAGATCGAATTCAAGCAATTTTAGACACACCAGTCCCCCGCACGCAGAGAGATGTGCGTGCTTTCATAGGGTTGACATCCTTTTGTAGGCAATGGATCATGGGTTTTTCACATATCATAAAACCATTGCTAGCATTACTGTCCAAAACTACACCGATGCCTCTTGAGTGGACAGAAGAATGTCAGAAAGCTTTTGAACAGTTGAGACAGGCCCTTTGCTCTGCACCCGTGTTAGGAACACCAGATTACACGAAACTTTTCACACTGTACGTGCATGAGAATGATGGGTGTGCATTGTCAGTGTTAGTGCAGTTACACGGGGATAAGCAGAGACCATGTGCATACTTCTCTGCCATTTTGGATCCTGTAGCACGAGGGTTGCCTGGGTGTTTTCGGGCGGTAGCGGCAACAGCAGTAGCCATACGACAGAGTGAGGGCATAGTGTTATCACACAAACTATTGGTGTTAGTTCCCCACGCAGTAGATGCCCTGTTAAACCAAACAAAGACCCAATATCTTACGAGCGCACGACTTACAGGATATGAGCTGACGCTTTTAGCGCCTCACATAACATTGAAAAGATGCGCTACTTTGAACCCCGCGACTTTATTGCCCTATCCGGCCGAGGAAAGTCAGGAAGGAAAACATCATGACTGTGTTTTCCTGACTGAGGAACAGACAAAGGGTCGTGTTGACTTACAGGATGTGCCACTTCCTGATGTGGATGGGGAACTGTGGGTTGATGGATCGTGTTTGAGGCTGCCAGATGGTACGACTTCTGCAGCATATGCGATCACGACTCTTAAGACGGTGGTTGAAACAGCTAGAATACCACAAAAATCGGCTCAGGCAGCAGAGCTGATAGCCTTGACAAGAGCCTGCGAATTGAGTGCTGGCCTATGTGTGAACATATACACGGACAGCCGGTACGCCTTCGGAGTGGCCCATGACTTCGGGCTCCTCTGGAGGGAGCGTGGGTTTCTGACATCACACGGGGAGCACATTATGCACGGAGAGTTAGTGCGTGATCTCCTAAATGCGTTGCTTTGCCCTAAGAAAGTAGTGATAGTGAAGTGTAGTGCCCATAAAAAGATCACGGATAAAGTGGGTCAAGGAAATGCCTTTGCAGACAGCATAGCAAGGCAGACGGCTATGTCCCGAACTAGCTCCCCTATGTATGTGGTACAATCACAGGCTGAGAGATGGAGTGATGCCAGAGCAGAGATACGAGACATCCAAAAATCAGCTACAGAATCTGAACTTGCGGCTTGGGCAGTAGATGGGGTACTAGATGACGAGGGTTGTTGGAGAAGTAAAGACATGGAGAAGTGGAAATTGCCTGCGGCTTACTTACAGGCGATGGTCCAGATGGCTCATGGACTGGCCCACGTCGGAGCTCTTGCAATAACTCGGCTTTTACAACGAGTTTGGGAGCATCCCGAGATTGCGAACACTGCGAAGAGAGTAGTGGAGACCTGCCTGGTATGCTTGCAACACAATCCTGGAAAGGGGATCCATACTCCGAAAGGAGGGTTCGTTCCACCTTCTGCACCATTTGAAGTGCTTCAAATGGACTACATTCAACTCGAGCGTTGCAACAACCTGAAGTATGTCCTAGTGGTGGTGTGTGCTTTTAGTAAATGGGTTGAGGCCTACCCCACGAAAGACAATACGGCTTTGACAACAGCCAAGGTGTTGCTTAAGGAATTCTTTCCTCGCTTTGGAGTTTGCAAATTTTTGTGGAGTGATAATGGGCCCCATTTTGTTGGAAAGATTGTGGAATATGTACTGAAGGGGTTGGGGATTCAGCAAAAGTTCCACGCTGTATTCCACCCTCAGTCAGCAGGTTTGGTCGAGCGGTATAATGCAACGTTGAAACTTAAGCTGGCCAAGATTGTGGCGTCCACATCATTGAAGTGGCCAGATGCGTTGCCGTTAGCACTGCTCTCCCTTAGATCAGTACCCCACTCACAAACCGGCCTTACGCCCTATGAGGTGGTGTTTGGCCGGCCTATGAATATCTGGGGGGTGCCCAAGCCGCGATTAATACATGATGTGCCTTGTGTTATGATGAACGATTATTTGGCACGATTAACAAATGATTTGCTCTCTATTCATCAACAGGTTCGAGAAGCGCTCCCTGATAACTCCACTGGAGAAGGCCACGATCTTCGTCCTGGGGATCATGTGATGATCCGCTCGTTTGAGAGAGCAAGCAGTTTGGAGCCCAGGTGGAAAGGCCCCGAGCAGGTCCTCTTGGCGACCCGCACCGCAGTACGAGTGACAAACAGAAAGCGGTGGGTGCATTCGACCCATTGTCGCCGTGTCTCTCCGGACCTGGTGACTCCTGCTGTGCTGACTGATTACAAAGAGATCTTGGAGAAAGAAAAGAGCCCAGCTGTGATGTCGGCCGAAGTGGAGGGAGTCTTCCCGGACCAATCTGCTACTGGGAGAGAGCGCTACAATCTACGACCGCGATAAAGAAGATTTTTTGTTCCTTTTTAGACTGGTTGGTAACCGCTCCAGGTTTGTGAAACGGAAACCGGGAATTCCAAGGGGGGGGGATCAGTTCTGCCAGAGTAGCGACACCCGTCTTGGCCCGGAGAAGAAAACAACGGCTACCTCGGAGTTCAGCACCGCATTTTTCTTTTTTTTTAGGGTATACACGTACGTGTATCAAAGACTATTTGTGAAAAACTGTGAACAATTTGTGTCGTTTGAGACTTTGCACAGACTCCCTTGAAACTATGGCATCAACGGCATCGCGTGATAAGAAAATACTGGGTGCCTTTCTTTTTGTTTTTACGATTGTGGTGATAGCTGTTATTGCTTGGGTAGTTGAACTTGTGGTGCCTGTACGAGAACATTTGCTGCCGACTACCCCGGCACCGTCTGAACATTTCCATTTTACATTGCCATTCCATGAAGAACGCCATCGCCAAACGTACTTAAATAACAGCTTCATTCAGATTCTTCACCACACGCATAATATGACCAATACCTCTAACTGCTGGGTGTGTGGAATGTTGCCTGGGCACCAGAAGAGAGGGGGTACCCCACTTATTCCACTTCCGTTTTCGCACAATGGGTCATGCAATGCTTGGTACACCCTCCTCTTTACTTTGAGATGGCCAACAAAAGGGGGGGTGCTTTTCCGTTTGAATAAAGTATGCTCCCATGACAAGGATGGGTTTCCCCGGGCTGAGGGTACACGTTTTGAATGGGAAGAGTACAGGCCTGATAATGTATCTGCTCCACGAAAATATAGCAATCAGCGAAATGTGAATGTATCTAGTGTTCATGTCATAAATGTCATTGCCACAAAAGCCGATTTATGTATTAGAAACAAAGGCACGATTGCAGTGGGGAAAAGCGAATGTAATATCAGTCTTATGTTTGACAGCCCGAATGGCATTTCGTTTGTTGCATCTCGAAACACCTACTTCATTTGTGGAACGAAGGGGTACCATCAGCTTCCAGTAGGGTGGTTGGGCACGTGCTACGTATCGTTTGTGCTACCTCCTGTGTTTATTGCCCCTCCAATGTACCACAACGACTATACTCTGTACCACGATTTTGTTTTGAACAGAGTTAAACGAACTGTTGCCCTAGAGGACATTGATCAAACGGACACTGCATTACAACAGTATGTGGATTTCAATCTGGGACTATTCTCCTTTGTGGGGGCTGCATTGAACAGCCGGAAAATTAGATGGCTGACTCGCGTTGTTGAGGCTGTTGCGAATGACACTGCCATTGCCCTAGGGAATATTACCGAAGAACTGCAGATTTCTAGAATTGTCACCCTCCAAAACAGGATGGTGCTGGACGTTGTTTTGGCTGACCGTGGGGGGGCATGTAGAATCATCGGAAGCAGCTGTTGTGTCTATGTCCCTGATAATTCTCCATCTGTGTATGATGCGATTTCCAAGCTGCATAAAATCGCTGCCGAAATACACCCGGACAATGGGACTTGGACACTTTCTGGATGGTTCTGGTCCATGATTGCAACTTGGGGCTGGAAACTGTTGACAATTCTTTGCATACTTGTGGGAGCAATGTTCTTTATATGCTTGTGTATTCAATGTGGCCCTGCCTTATGCTCAACGTGTCTATCAGCTTGTTTACCATCGAGACGAGCTCTTACTCAGGATAAAATGATGCTACACAAAGAGGTGACAAAAATTATGTTAATAGACATCGAGGACGAACATCCAGACTATGTTCATTATGAGGTAGATTCAGCTAAACGCTAAAAGGGTCGTCTGTCGTAATTGGCCCGATCGGATTAGCGATTAGCTGAACCTACACGTTTCGCTTCTTAACTTGGCTATATACGATAAACGCCATTTCGAATGTTGCAGCGGCCATCTTAGACCATGAGCGGCCTCGTGGCCGACGTGCCCTTTAGTCCTTTGTCCGTTCCACTGACCACTCTCATCTGCCCAGCAACAGGCTATTTTTAGTACTGGTCAAGCCACACATGCGCAGTTCTCACTGACCCGTACACCTTCAGGAATGTGCTACTAACTGACCAGCGGGTTTGAAACTCTCCAATGAGCTGGCAGTATTCCAAAACATGACCATATATGTCTCTAAACTGTGTCTTAACTTGTGCCGCCTAAACTTTTATTGCCCCAAAATTGTATATAAACGGGGTCACACCGGTGTTCGGTGTGATACCTCTTGCATTACCGAAGGGTGCTGTTTGAGTGTACCACCACCCCATGGGGTCCTAATAAACTTGTTCTTTGCATTTTACAGTTTCCGTGCCAACAGTTCTTGTGTAAGTGGGTAATCTCTGGAGCGTGTAGGCCTTGGGAACCCCGAAATACTTCAGATGTATAAGTGTCTGGATGAAGAAGTTAGTAGGTGCATGACTGACTGTATGAGTGAGTGATTAAATGTGTCTCACTGAGTGCATGGGTTAGTGACTAAACTGTCTTAATTTGTGCATCAGTATGTTTGTTGTTGTGTAAGCTACTGCATGTGTTGATCAGTAGCTATAAGAGTGGCCATATGGGTTATTGATTGGTTGCCCAAGTATTTGAATGGGAGGCTGAGTGTGTGTGTGGGTGGCTGGGAGGTGCGAGACTCTGTGCATAGATGTGTAAGCAGTTGATTCACTAGGAGTATGAGTTCAAGAGTGCATGTGGAAACAGCTATATGGGCGGTTGACTATGCATGGGTGTGTTGGTGAGTGAATGGATTTCTCATTGCTACATGTGCAAGTAAGTACGTATGTAAAACACAATACATGTGAGAGTTGAGATATATAAATAACTGAACATAAGAGCCAGTGAATGTGTGAGTGGCTGTATCGATCACTGTGAGCTTGTATCAGGGATTATATAAGAGAATAAATATGTGTTATTATATGTTTGAATAAGTAAGATGTGTATAACTTTATAGTTGAGGAAATGGAGGTGTGATTGATTCTTTGCATGACGGACTAGGTGTGTGAGTAACTCCATGGATGAGTGACAGTCTGTGAGTGTCTGTTTATACTGAGTGTATGTAAGGTTATATTAGAGTCTGAAGAGGTTCATTGTATTATCACATGAGTGATGTGATCAGTGATGACAAATGAGATGTCATCAGTGATGTCATTTGAGTTGTCATCAGTGATGTCATCAGTGATGTCATTTGAGATGTCATCAGTGATGTCATTTGAGTTGTCATCAGTGATGTCATTTGAGATGTCATCAGTGATGTCATCAGTGATGTCACTGACCATGTCATGAATGATGTAATATGTGACATCATCAGCAGTGGATTGCGGGTGCGCGATATATAGTTAGCGCTTCTAACTATATATGGAATTTCAATGGTTTTATGCGAGTAAAATAAGGTTTTGTAAATGCTAATTCCTAACTATATATGGCCTAAAACCAATGGTTTTTTCATTGAATTTTCAAGGTTTTGTAAATGCAAATTCCTAACTATATATCCACTATAACCTATGGTTTTTTCTGTGAATTTCATTGGTTTTTTAATAGCAAATATGAAAAGCTTTAAAATGTCAAGTACGTGATAGATAAAAACATTTTCGTATTTATGCACGCTGATGTGCTTTGAACGCTGCACCCCCCCCCCCTCCCCTCTTTTGTCTTAGTAGTACTCTCTCTTTGCAGATACTGAAGGGTAGTTAACGCAGGCCTTTACCCCCGTTGTAATCCGTCGTGCCTCCTTGTCTCTCCATTTGATTGATTGTTGTCCAAGCATTTACTGTTTTAGAATTGGTTCTCTTTGGATCATTCTCTATTTACAAACAAGCACAAAGTCGCAATACTCTGTTTAGTCTTTGCAGATAGTGAAAAATCGTGTAAAAAAATAAAAGTAATCGAGCAAAATCAGTAGGCCACTAATTGGATCTCTTTTTGACCTCGCTAAAATAGAAATATTAGGAACAACCCTTCATGAGAAATACGAAAATAGTGAGATGAACTGAGCTCCACACCATGAGGGCTACAAGACAGCTCGGCTCCATCACACATCCCGCACAAAATAACGACAAACCCTATGCAAATATTAAAAATATAGACAACACACCAGCAAAGAAACAGTGTAAAACATTTTATTAAAAAACTATTTACATAACGTTGGTTTATAAGATGATGTCAGTAGTGGACCGATGTGTGAATAGATCGAAAACAGCACAAGGCTCCAAGATCCGGATGGCAAGCTCCTGGATGTTGGGTGCCATAGTTTAGAGTTCTGAATTTCAGCCTTTTTCAATGCCTGTGCTTTGTTGAATCAAAATGGCGGCTTGACACAAATCTGACTCAAGCGTTGCTACTGATGCTATGCAGACCAAAACTGGTTTTCAGTTTGTACATTTTTCTAGATTTTTCAATCCAAGTTTGGTTGACTTTGTAGAACGATGGCTTCAGATTTTCAACATACGGTGTGGTGGCGCTGACTGGGAGGGGGCGCTTCGCTCCTGCCCCCTCCCCAAGTAAGATTTTCATACGTGAAAGTACGTTAATGGTTTTGGTCCCTGAGATGCTTCGATGTCACTACCATTCTCAAATAGCATAAGTTCTGGATGTTGGGTGCCATAGTTAAGAGATCTGAGCAGTGCTTGTAACACTGTCTGAAGCTTATTTCCACCTACTGCAGCTTCACTATTCTCAAAGTAAGTGAGTGTCGTTTGTGGACCTGACTGCATTAGAAAACAATGTGATATGTTACCTTCCTAAACAGCTTGACGGAGGCCCCTGAGGGGCGGTGTGATGGCCATGGACTCGGAGAAGACGCTTGGCTCCGACACCCTCCCCAAGTCTTATAGCACTGGTGTAGCCTGAGATCGCCCCCCACATAGGCGGCCGGCTCCCGGGGTCCGGCGGAACTTTTTGCCTTTTGATGACTCTTCAATTCTGGACCTTGTCCCACAATCCGTTTGACCTGAAGACAAGCTGTAGTGGGGCGCCCCTTTATCGTTTTAGTTGCCATTCCGCCCGCTTTTGCTACACTGTGCCTCTTCCGCCATTCAGCTGTTTACCGCCCGCTCTTGCGACTACAGCGTCTCGCTCATCATGTAGTTGAGTTGCTCCCGCTCTTGCGGTGCAGCGATAGGCGGCTGCCACAGGACTCTCAAAATGGCGGCCGGCTCTTCGGTTTTGGGCCTGGTCCACTAAAATGGCCCTGGGACACCTTGGAACTCGGACGCTTGTCTGCTAGGGCTTGGGTCCCATTCTCGAAAAGCGTCCCCTCAGCCGTGAAGATTCTACAAAAGTCTTGGGGGCCTCCGACTCCTGCAGGCTTCTGGTGGGGAGCGGCTGCCATGATTGCTCGTGGAATGGCCACGACGGAGCTACGAGATGGTAGTGGTCTCATGCTGACGCCAGCTTTAGTCTGAAACATCCAGAAACACTATAGACTACCAATTCGATCAGTTCCGGTAGCGCCCCAACATGACCCGGAAGAGAAGAACTTGCCCTCCCCTCTTTGACTGATGGTTCTTGTTGCCTGTCCCCTCTGTTGTCATTTAACAGAACTTTTTGGACTGCTGAAAGGGGTTGTGTTCTGAACGCTGGTTGGTGGAGACATTTAGACTATATTCTTGACCTACGTTGTCGCGTAATGCGTTTTATGACACGCCGCGTTAGCGCACCCGGAAGTGATCCGAGGCGCGGCGCGCAGCGCGTAACGTAAGCATAACAGGTCATGTGACTTGTTAATAAAACTTTTCATTGGTTCATTTTACTTTTGTTAATTTAATGATGAAAAGCTTGGTCATATGACCTAAAAATTACGCTTTTTATTATTTTCGAACAATATTTTTTTTTCAAACATATGTTATAATATTCCAGGCTAATGTACTTTCCCGGAAAATTTACAACTGTCTTGCAAGTAAAATATATTCCTTTTTCGGAAAAAGGGCGTTTCTTCCTTCCATGACGGAACCGTTGAGTAAAAGAGATTCGGCCTGCTGTCTTAGTCGCCGATACGCCTGATTATCAGATTCTTATCGATCACTTTATGTTGCAGACATGAAAAACACAACTGCCCTTGACCATTTATCTTTACTGCGTTCCTACATATTATACCTTTTATCCGTCATGAAATTGGACTGCTTTATTTCACTTGCCTTTTACTGATTCGAAAACAGTGACTAAAAGTAAAAACTTTACCAATGTAAATACTACTACCGTGTTTTGTTTTAAAAACCTTTATTGTGAAAATGTCAGTATACAAATACGGGCCTATAACCACGTGGGCCGGCCACGGAGCAAACTGAAATCGTATATGATGAGGAGACATTTACACTGTAGAGGAACGTAACGAGCGGGCCATTAGGTTGCAAGAACTAAGGTGTCTAACAGTTGCGGAATCGGTGGACATACATTTTGTAATTAAAATAGGACAGGGCCACTTACAATAACATTTTCTAGATATACATTTGCGGGCAAGGAGTTACGAGTCCCATTTATACCGGCGCCATTTTGGGCGAGGCCGGGCAGGTCCAAGATATAGTCAAAATGTCTCCACCAACCATCGGCCAGACCAGAACCCCTTTCGGCCCTTTATGCTACAAGATGGTGTCTTCCATTCAGAAAATATTGGTGGCAGCATTTTGAAAGGAAACAGAAACAGCCGTTCTCCTAGTGAGTTTCACATTGTTACATTTAGGAAGAATGTTGAAGAGTAGTATGTGGAAAATCTGAAGCCATTTTTCTACAAACTCTCAATCAGACTTGGATGGAAAAAAAAAACCTGAAGAATGTACAAACTGAAAACCAATTTTTGTCTGTATAGCACCAACAGTAACGCTTGAGTCAGCTTTGTGTCAAGCCGCCATTTTCATTCAATCAATAGCGTCCCCCTGCACACATTCAGGGACCTGGTCGTGTCTTCAGATGAAACGCATTGTAGGAAAAGAAGCAGAAAGGAAAAGGCAAAAAGTTCAGCCGGACCTAGTGAAGCTGCAGCAGGTGCAAATAAGCTTCAGACAGTCTTGCAAGCACTGCTCAGAACTCTCAACTGAGGCACTCAACATCCAGGACTTGCCATTCAGATCTTGGCGCCTTGTGCTGGTTCCGACCTATTCACACATCGGTCCACTACTGACATCACCTCATAAGCCAACGGGGCACCCCACGCCGACTTTCGGCGCAGCATTGTAGGATGGCCACACCAGTGCGGCAATTTGCTGGACACCACCTCGGTGCCATCCGGATCTCGGCGCGTTCGAGTCACTGTACCGCAACAGTGACCGCAATTCAGCTGGACACGCCGTCTTTCGGCGCAGCATTGTAGGATGGCCACACCAGTGCGGCAATTTGCTGGACACCACCTCGGTGCCATCCGGATCTCGGCGCGTTCGAGTCACTGTACCGCAACAGTGACCGCAATTCAGCTGGACACGCCGTCTTTCGGCGCAGCATTGTAGGATGGCCACACCAGTGCGGCAATTTGCTGGACACCACCTCGGTGCCATCCGGATCTCGGCGCGTTCGAGTCACTGTACCGCAACAGTGACCGCAACTCAGCTGGACACGCCGTCTTTCGGCGCAGCATTGTAGGATGGCCACACCAGTGCGGCAATTTGCTGGACACCACCTCGGTACCATCCGGATCTCGGCCCGTTGTGCTGCCTTCGGCCTATTCGCACATCGGTCCGCTACTGACGCCGCCTCACGTGCCAACGGATTTTCTACGCTTTTTGTAGCCCTATGCCGCATAACAGGTCATGTGACATGTTTATAAAACTTTTCATTGGTTCATTTTACTTTTGGTTTCCTAAAGATGGAAGGCTTGGTCATATGACCTAAAAATAACACTTTTCATTGGTTTAGAACATTTTTTTTTCCCAAACGATGAAAGCCCCACCTTGTTTCTGGATCATTCAGACTGAAGCTGGCGTCAGCATGAGAGCACCACCATCTCGTGGCTCCGTCGTGGTCATTCCGCGAGCAATCATGGCAGCCGCTCCCCACCGGAAGCCTGCGGGAGTCGGGGGCCCCCAAGACTTTTATACAATCTTCACGGCTGAGGGGACGCTTTTCGAGAATGGAGCCCAAGCCCTAGCAGTCAAGCGTCCGAGTTCCAAAGTGTCCCAGGACCATTTCAGTGGACCAGGCCTAAAACCGAGGAGCTGTCCGCCATTTTAAGAGCCATGTGGCAGCCGCCTACCGCTGCACTGCAAGAGTGGGAGCAACTCAACAACATGGTGAGCGAGACGCTGTGGCCGCAAGAGCGAGCGCAACTCAGCTAGATGGCCGCCACCTGGGGAGGCCCGTTCACGCCGGCTCCCCCACGCCCCCCCCCGGGCCGCCGCACGCCAATTTTCGGAGCAGCATTGTAGGATACCAAAACCAGTGCGGCAGTTTACTGGACATCACCTGGGTGCCTGTCGTACATGTTGTGTCAGCCATGTGACACTGGACACAGACCGCTACTGACGAGGCCTCCCCCCGCACCACCCGGGACGCCCCACGCTGTTTTTCTGTGCTGCATTGTAGGATCCCTAAACCAGTGCGGCACCCAGGCGACATCACCTGGGTGCCGTCCAGAACTCTGCACGTTGTGCTGCCTTGGGACTATTCGCACAACAGACCGCTACTGACGAGGCCTCCCCCCGCCCCACCCGGGACGCCCCACGCCAATTTTCGGAGCAGCATTGTAGGATCCCTAAACCAGTGCGGCACCCAGGCGACATCACCTGGGTGCCGTCCAGAACTCTGCACGTTGTGCTGCCTTGGGACTATTCGCACAAAAGACAGCTTCTAACCATTGTTGCTTTTTGTGTTGAGAAATGTTTAAATGTTTTTAGTTTTTGTTCCGTTCGTTAAAGTTAGTAGTTAATAAAGTTTTATAACCTTACTTTGTTGGAGTGTTATCTATTTTTTTAAAAACGGGTGAATGGGGCCTTGAATCGGGTTATTGTCATGTGTGGGCTTTGGAAGTGTGCTGCTGCAGGATCGGACATTTCAAACTCAAATGCACGTTCTTTTTCTTACCTTTCCGAAGCATGGAGCGCAATAGCAGGCAGAGAAAGGGTGATGCACGTGTTGAACACTACCTGACCTGGCAAGTTGCTGGCAGTGCCCCCCCGCCCGCTCCTGAAAGAGGGCACACACACACCGCCGCCCCGAGTACTTCACAAATCTTTAAAAGACCATGCGCTTGTTCATGAGGCTTAAATGGTTTATCACCTCTTCTAGAACCCCTGCATCGACCCTCTGACGTTTCATGGAAAAATTACCATGTAACACAATACCAAGCCCTGTCAGCTGAAACCCCCAAGGAATCGTGGGGCATATTATCAAGGGGGTTTATCTCCGCTTTTTTGGCTTTAAAAGCCATGAAAGCGGAGATAAAATTATTTCCCTATTACCAAGCTGTCGCTAACACCAGTTAGTGACAGCTAAAAGGAGATAGCGACCATCTTGGGCCCCGCTTTGCATGTCAGTGATACTTATCACTAATGACATGCAAAGTGGCGTGCCAAGATGTTAGCGACTGGAAACAGTCCCTAACATCGCTACCTTCTATTACCAACTTTTGGAGATATTCGCGCTAAGCGCGAATATCTCCAAAATCTAACACCTGCCCTGAGCAGTTCTTAGCCATGTTATCCAATGGGAGGTGGATAACATGGCTAAGGGCATTAGATCGATAATACATGAATATCGCTGACTTTTCTGCGATAATAGCAAGGTTTATCTGCGATAAAAATCGCCGATGTGCGGCGATAATTTTTGTCTCTAAACAAGTTAGAGACAAAAATTATCGCTAGTTGTTCGTAATATGCCCCCGGGTTTTTGCTTGCAGAAATCGGGAGGCGGGAGACTAGCACTGAAATCAGTACTCACACGCCTGAATCAGGAGGATTGGCATGTCTGAATTCTCTACAGCTGGGGCCATAAACTACATCCGCAGGGTTAGGTGATAGCCTGGGACCAGCCTGGCATCTAAAATGGCTGCCGTGCACGACAAAATTGTGGCATTCGAAAAAAGGCAAGATGGCGCAGCCGCTGGAAGAGATGTATCAACATATATCAGCCTCCTCAGCCACCCTCAGGAAACATAGGGGATTAGGATACGTCTCCCGCACCCCCTTATACCTAGTACTTTAATTAACGAAGCACAAAATGGCGAATTCCCGTTTCGCTACCACTTTGCGGCCCAGTTCGCGGCCCGTGAAGCGCTTCTACCGTGAAAAATCATTTTTTTTTTTATTTTCCCCACGGGACCCTTTAATAACCCCAACAACATTCCTAGGGGGTCAAGAGGGGGATACCTTGCCCCCTTTCATTAAATTCCCCCTTAGTTTTTCACCTTTTCTTCTCTCTCGATCCTACCGAGAGACAAGATGGCGGCCGCTCCGGACTGTCACGCAGCAAAAAAAAAAAAAAAGCTCACGCACAGCCGCTGGAAGAGATGTATCAACATATATCAGCCTCCTCAGCCACCCTCAGGAAACATAGGGGATTAGGATACGTCTCCCGCACCCACTTATAACTAGTAATTTAATTTACGAAGCACAAAATGGCGAATTCCCGTTTCGCTACCAGTTCGCGGCCGCGCTTCTACCGTGAAAAATCATTTTTTTTTTATTTTCCCCACGGGACCCTTTAATAACCCCAACAACATTCCTAGGGGGTCAAGAGGGGGATACCTTGCCCCCTTTCATTAAATTCCCCTTTCGTTTTCCACCTCTTCTTCTCTCTCGATCCTACCGAGAGACAAGATGGCGTCCGCTCCGGACTGTTTAGAATGTTGACAGACACCGGAGAGCCAATCAGCTTTCTGCGCGCAAAGTTCCGATAAGCGAAAAGTAAGCGGACCGGATCGCTGCCCAGAGCGCTGTTACAGATATATATCTTGGTTTGAACGTTAATTTCTCAAAAACTACTGGAGCACATATATTGAGACCTAGCAAAGGCACATCGGGCTAACAGTCCCTACAATTTTGCCAAGTTTCGTGCAAATCCATTCAGCCGTTCGAGCTAAAAGTGAGTCCAACCGCCCTATGGAAAAATGAATGGAAAAAACGCGTTTTGGGACCCCCCTTTTTTCTCAGCCCCCCCTTGACGAAACCCCCCTAAATTTTCAGGGGCTGCTCAGAATCAAAATGTGCCATTTTCCTGAAAATTTCAGCCGATTCCGTCCACAAACGCCAAAGTTATTAGACATAGAATTTTCAAAAGTCCCATAGAGAAAAAATTCTAACTATATATACCTACTGGCTATCGCCAGTAGGTAATATATATATATATATATATATATATGTTTTAAAATTACATTATTTTTTTTAAGTTACATTAATTATTTATTCATTTTAAGTTTATTAAAGTATTTTTAAATTAATTATATTTATTATTATATTACTTTAAAATTATTTTTAAGATATTTAAAAAATTCGATATTTTGACTGTCTATATTTTTTCCTATCGATATTTTGGAGTCGATATTTTTGTACTTAACTGTTTGTAGATAGGAAGTCGATATTCTGGCATTCTATATTTTTACCTCGATATTTTGGTAAGTCGATATTTTGACTGTCGATATTCTGTCAGTGATCCCTAATATTTAGATTTCTGTCATTTTGGTGTAATTGTATTTATTAATGTACCCTATTTTATTAAATCGATTTGGATTTTTCCTTGTATTGGGTTTTAACTTTATTACTGATTGGGTTCTGCATATATACTTAACACATTACCTCTATGTTATGGCTGACTGCTTTTGTGTCAAGCTATCAGAGGTTATTCACAGGTTTATTTAGTGTATTTTGTGGTTTACACTGACATGGCGGGTGACCCTTATTTAAGTTAGGTTGTTACCCCTTTCAACTAGTACTCTAGTTTCTTACAAACAGATATAGTGGTCTTCTGACTCCAGCAAGTCACCGTCCCTCTGATGACATCTAATCACAGTGAGTCATAATTTGTGAGCTGCTTTATTAATTTTCTCGAGATAGGTCAAATTGTGAATGGGAATTTTGTGAACTGACCTGTTATAGGTCGTTTTGCTAGATTACATGCTAGTCCTAAAACACTGGCCACAATTTGCAAGCACTATTTTGCAACCAGTTTTTTGTGCATCACCCCTTAAGTTCTATTGTCATATATAATATTTATCCCCTACCATTGATTTTAGTACTCTTGCACCAAATAAACTTTGAATCTAAACTTAACCTAAGAGTGGCACACAATATTGTGTTGATCAGTTCTATGAATGAATAGAGGACCGCATTTAATAGCTGTTTGGTAATTTTAATATCTGGCTCTTTTATACAGATTTTACAATACCATCACAGCTTTTAACATATTATGAAATACATCTTCTGTGACAAATTGCCTACTTACTTCTTGATATACTTCAAATACATCATCCTCTTTTCAAAGTCAATACAACAAGATAAGAACTGCTTAATAGAAAATGGGTTCTGTCTCTGAAAGAATTCCTTACATGCCAAAGCTGACAAGGTTCTTGAGAATAAGGATGGACCCTTGTAATGTCTCTACTGTCAGAGAATGATCATCACCATCTACAATTAAAGAAACACAGAGGGTCCTAGGGTTTACCAATGTTTTCAGAAACTTCATCCAAAGGTTTTTCATCTGGATAAACCCTTCAGGTAGGGTATCCCAACACCGAGACAAATCAGAATCTTGTTAAGCTGACATGGTTGCCACTGGCTTTTATGTTTGTGAGTAGCAAATGCCATAGTTTGATTGCTTCTACAGAGAAAGATGTTTCACCCATGTTTTCTTTTCGTGTATGAAGGATTTTTGAGGTGAGGAACCATTCTCAAGTGTAGGTTTCTTTGTGAAATGTATTTGTCGATTTTCTCCCTGGTGAAGAGTGTTACTTAGCTTTTTATAGCTTTGTGTGTGATACATAACAGCTTGAAGGTGAATTTTCTGGCAACTGGTAACCAGTATATGCCCCTCAATGCAGAGGTGATGTGTACTTTGGGCTTTACATGTAGGAGAAGTGAAGCAGCAATGTTCTGAGTTCTTTGCAACCTTTCATAGTTGACAAAGGTGAGCCCTGATACAGACCATTTGGGTAATTTAGTTTTGATAGGACAAAAGAGATGGTAGATTGAATCTTGTGGGGGAATCTTATGTGTGGGAAGATGTGTTGCTGAGTGTTCATTGTGAGAACCATGATTTGACAACCTTATTCAATGGTACAATGGCAAAATAATCCAATAATCGATATCCCTTTTAATTTCCACCTATTCATTATCGTAGCCCAGAAAATAGGAGGTAATAGCTGTGTTGCATCAATTGGAGCGTAATAATTGATTTTCGGAATATTTAAATACTTGCAAACCTGCTTCAACATTTTAAAGGCTTCTCCTAATACCATAAACCGAGTCTTTTTGTAATATCTTGGCTCAATTACCCTTAGAAAGCAGCTTTCAGCTTCGGCCCCTAACAGCATATGGAAAATAGATGGGGCATCAGCTGAGTCATTCCCTTTTTCTCCCGTTATTAAAATGTTCATGTACTGAAGAAGGGAGGCATAATAATACAACATAAAGTTAGGAACCGCCCACCCTCCTTGCGATCGGGGAAGAAACAAATACTTAATTGCTCTCCAAGCTTTTTTCTGACCCCATATAAACCTTCCACAGATGGATTGTAAATTTTGCAGCTATATTCTAGTAAGCTCTAATAGTACTGATCTGAAGAAGTACAGTACTTTAGGTAAAATATTCATATTCAATACATTGTAACATCCTAAGAGTGAGATATGTAAACACTCTATTCTCCCTAGTTCTTTCTCAATTTCATGTAGTAATGGGTTCTAATTAGTAGTAACTAAATCACCTAGTGATGCTTTAATTTTAATATGTAAATAGACGGCCTCCTGCACAATTCTTGGGTCATTAAAAGCAACCTCATTTGTACATATAATCTGTGTTTTGCCGGTGTTCAATTTGTACCCTGAAATTGCTTCTAATGAGGCTACCAACGTTTCTATATTAGGCCCAGATCTCTGTACTGGGTTGAATGTGTGACATTGTTCTGCATTCTGTCCATCAACTTTTGCTTTTGCATGAACCTTTCTATCTCCAGCATGGCTCTAGCAGGTGTTGGGGTGACAATTTCTACATCGTTTTGATAGGACAAAAGATATGGTAGATTAAACCTTGTGGAGGAAACTAAGGTGCTGGAAGATGTATTGCTAAGTTTTCATTGTGAGAAACCTTGATTTGACACTCTTATTCAATGGTGCATTAATTGACAGCTTGGTGTCCATGGAAATTCTTGTTTTTCTTACCTTCTTGGATATTTTCAGTGGTGATCCTACATCATCATGCCAGGCACATAGAGAATCAGAGGTATTTCAGACACAGCAGGTGAGTATTTCAGTTTTGAAGGCATTCAATGTCAGGGGCTCCTTTTTATCCATTGGTCAATTTCTTAGAGGCAACTGAAGATTTTTGATGTTCCTATGTCCTTTGGGATTTTCAATTTCAGAACTATCAGTGAGTCATCTGTGTAGTTATAGCAGGTGAAGTCGAAACCATTGGTCAGATTTGGTGGTGGTTTTATGTAGAATTATGGGTGGGATGAGTGAGACGTGAGAGACCCCTGCATTAATGCTATATAGTTGAAAAGACAATCAAGGAGTGGATGTTGTTGCTTTCTGAATTTGTGTGTTTGATATCATAAATTGGGTATGATCCGCATAGGACAGAATCTACAAGCTCAAAAACGGGACCACATTTTCCAGTAGGGCCACATAAATGTTAAAGAGAAGTTACTACCTACCCTAGATTTGAAAAGAGAGATAAAAACACTCTTGATCTATCCAATAATAAGTCTCTCTGTAATCAAAGGCCTGTCAATGAACCCCAATTTCGAAAAACCTCTCAATCAAGACTGTATCAGAGACCATTTCAAAAGCTATGGAAAGATCAAGGGCAAGTTTCCAATTTCTTGGCACCTTGCCTATTGTTACAGGCAAATTGAAGAAATCACTAACATTTGGGTTAAAAAAAATTGAAAAAGAGGAAGAAAGATCATAATTAGGACTTTCAGATTTAATTGAGGAAATCAAGTAAGTTGAGATTATGCTCAGGCAATATTGTAACAAATCATCACAGCTGGCACTAGGCTACCTGTGGTGGAATGAAGTCCCATGCTCCATCGGGTAAAGAATTTGTATGGTACTCAAAATCCTCATATGTTTTATTGATACCATCATGAAAATAAGAGGACAGTATTTAACATAGCTCACGAGAGGCAGGGATCATGTCAGGTTATGTCAATTATTTTAGAGTATTAAGAATCTCTATAGCAGAAGAGCCAGATTTGAAAATCCTATCTGCCAAAAACCTCTTGTGGGCCTCCACTAGAGAGAGAGAGAGAAAAAAAACTTTGTTTATTTAGACCATGGTCTTTAAACAGTACAAAACACAATCGGGATCCAGATAGTGTAGACAAAATATATAATTAAAATACTATACAAGTTAGAAGAAGGCTGCACCCTCGAAAGCATACAACTCATAAAACACAATTTACAAAGATCTCTAATATCCTAAAAAACAAAAAAACAAAATTCACGTTAGTGGGAAAGCCCTAAAAGCATTTAAGATCAATGCCCCTTCTTCAGTTTCTCCCTTACAAATTCTTTTGTGGCCTTCGTGAATTTCAATTTTCCCAGTCATATTGCGATTTCCAACAACAGCATATCTGTAGGTAAACAAATCGCTTGGGCACGCAAATTTATCTTATGTGATAAAAATATTGGGCGTAAAAACAATTTCCGTATGGCAAGGACAAAAGTGCAATCAAGCAATATGTGCAAAATGCCTTTTTTAGTCCTAGCCCACAATTACAATTACCATCTGAGCCAATCAGTGCAGCCTTTATTTTTCCTTCTATCTTCCAAGGGTTAATCCCAACTCGGGTCATTAAGATTTCATGTCGTAAACCTTGGTTGGGCAAAATATCCAAGTACGGAAACCAAGCTTTGTTTGCCATGAGTTTTTTAACCACTGGACCAATTTTCTCCCTGACATATAATCAAGGTCGTGTGACCTTGAATAAGACTGCCCTTGTTCCCGAAGTGTTCTCTTTGTAAAATCGACCACCAAGGAGTGTTGGGAGAGTCTCACGTTAAGGCGCCCTGCTACTTTCTGGAGGATTCTTCTCACATCCTTTGCCCAACTAAGGCTACTTATTTTAATCTCCTCTCTGCACCATTGTGAGACCTTCTGTACATCTCTTTGGTCCTGACAGTTCCAAAATCTTAACAGGGCCATTTGGGACTGCACACTCCATGATATTAACCTTAGCTCCATTCTGATTGCTTGGATCATTGTGCAGCTAGGTAAAGACATTAATATTTTTTAAATTTTTCCTTCTTCCTGATCCCACCCATATTTACCACTCAGGTAAAGAACCTCAGCCCTGTACAGTACTTACAGGGAGATCATTGGGTCAAATGCCTTTAACATGGGTCTGTGTTACATATCGCCATATTCTTTATTACACTTTTTTAGCCCACATATGGATGAAACTGCTTTTGCTTTTTGAGCCTACAGGTGAGTGCGCCATTTTAGCGCACTATCGAACCAGAGGCCTAAGTATCTGTATTCCCTAACTGCCTCCAATTTGTCTTGGCCAAAAAAACAAATAAAATTCTTATGGCTCTTCCCAAAACATAGAATTTGTATTTTTTCCATATTTACCGTCAAAAAATTTCTATCACAATAATGTTTAAAAACATTTAATTTCCTTTGGAGTCCTATTTCTGTTTGATCTAGGATCACTAAATCATCTGCATAAAGGAGACAGGGCACTTTGTGACCACTCATTCTTGGACTTGCACTTTCTTGGCCATTCCCTACAGTTATCTTATGAGTTAATGACCCATGCATGTCTCTTATAACCCAGAGCCAGTTCCCTCTATGTAACTCTTTTAAGATCATCAATAAACCTTCCGGGATTCCATATTTTATCATGTCTTCCCAGAGTCTATTACGTTCCACAGAGTCAAAGGCTGCCTGAAAATCGACAAAGCAACAATGCAACCATTTTTCTCTATCGACGTCCAGGACAGGGCCCATAGGGCAAAGCAATGATCTATTGTTGAGTGGCCTTCTTTAAATCCACCTTGTTCAACTGGGATGATTGATCCCTCTTCTGCCCAAGTTTTAAACCTACCTAATATTATTTTAGTGAAAATCTTTTACCCAATATCAAGTAGGTTAATTCCTGGGTGCATAAACGTCCCCTTTCTTATGGATCAGCTGAATTATCGCACCCTTCCAGTTAATTGGAGTCGTCCCTGTTTTTAGGATTACTGAGAACATTAAGGAGAAAAATTCAGCCCACCATGATGACCGTGATTTTATTATCAAAGCTGGCAAGTTATCTGGACCAGCAGCTCTTGTTAAGTTTAGGGTCTTTATTGTAGTAAGAACATTTTCTACTGAAAAGTCTGGTTTTAGATCATCTACTAGGCCACTCCAGTCCCCTAATACTTCCTCTTCAATTTCTCTCCCCGGAGAGTACAATTGTTTCAAATAATCCTCCCAGGCACACTCTTCTACCACACAATTCATTGAGGCAGCTGAGGGCTCTGTTTATGAATGTACTAGCTACCAGACCAGTCCTATGTTCTTGGTTTCAATAGCCTCCAGCAGTTTCCCCGAACAGGTTTCCTTAGAGGCTCTTTTGGTACTATAAAGACGTGTGGTATATTCTTTCTTTAATTTGACAAGATTTTCTGCCCTAGTCTTATCAAATTTATTATGCAAGCTGCACACTTCTCTCCTTAATTCTCTTTTCTTATTTAAACAGTCTATGTTAAACCAGTTTCCTTGCCTAACCTGTGTATTTTATTTACTCTTAGTGGCCCTTGCATCTGTTCTAAGTTCAACCTCAATACTTTGTACCACTTGATTTATTTTTTCAATGTACCAGGCCAGGTTTAATCCACTCACACATCCCAGATCGATGTTTTGTTGGAGCCTGGTTAACCTTTCTATATATTTTTCGGTTAACCATGTTGATATGCGCCTTGGGTAATCCATTTGTTGTATAATTACTTTCTCACAGACAATCTGATGGAAATATACCAGCTCTAATTCTAGAATATTGTGTTCACTGACTTCTATATGGTTAACCCTGAAGCCCTTTCTTAAGTTAAAGTTCCATGCTGGCATAAAAACATAATCTATGGGGCAATTGTGTGTCCCTTGTTAAAAGTTGTCTTTGCCGGGCAGTCTTGGGGTAACCTACCGTTCAAACAAAAGAGGGTTTTTGTCGCTAGGTAATTTCCCAATCTTGCATCATGCATTGAACAGAGGCTTTCAGGAAACTTTGCTTGATTTATATCATAGGACTCCAAAATTTCCAAATACAGGAAATCTAACTGCGTTTGGTTGAGTTTATGATTAAAATCTCCTACCAACAAAAACAAATCTGCATCATACTTTTCACACAGTAAATCTAAATCATTCTTAAAATATACCATTTCAACACCATATTTCTTCTGAGAACCCCATTGCATGTATATATTTAAAATCAACACATTTTCCTTCTTATTACCATCAGCAATTAGAGTTATTCTACAACAAAGCAGCCATTTGCATGTTACAGTGAGCTGGAGTACATTTTTCACTAGTTTCGTGGATAATAATGTCAGTAAGCCACCTGCGGGGCAGCCGGACCTAGATTTTACTGCCGGACGATATATTTGGTGGAACCCATCAACTACTGGGGTATCGTCACATAGCCAGGTCTCTTGGATACAAATGATCTCATTATTTTTTGCCAATTCTTTTATCCTTTCATACTTTATTTGGTTTCCTAATCCATTTATATTCCAAGAGACCATTTTTAAGCAATGTAGCAGCCTCATTACCTACTCTACATCACTAAGGAGCCCATACCCATTGGATTCCTCTAAGTAACACTGAGAAGGCCCTGAGGGACTAGTGCTAAGGCTCCAATTCTTCCAAGAATAATCCAGAGCAGAGTTATTTATTGCTATATTAAGATTTTCCAAGCCTAAACCTACATCTCTTTCTAGTAGTCTCACCTACCTCTTTCCTAACCCTGGGTGGTACTTTGAAAAGGCTTTTTCTTGCTGAACATTATATTCTGCCCCTACTTCTTCATTAGGTACCAGTCGAATCCCTGCTTTTAATATCTCACTCTCTGCCCTCTCTATGGCAATTTTTGCCAAATCAGATTACACTTGTACCCTGGTAAGCTCTTTCCCATCAAAAGTTGAATGAAAACCCACCGGTCAGAGGTCCTTTGAACCTATTCCTTTCAAGTTGGGGCAATAAGCAAATTAATTAAGGAAAAGGGACTTATTTAGGTACGATCTCTTCTTCATTTTTTTCCCACCCCTTCCCATTTTCATTTGTTAAAAATACAGCCACCGGTTCCCTTTATCCTACATCCCTATCAGTAGTGGCCCCCTATGTGGCTGTTGTGTATTAATTCTAGCCCATCCTCTGATATTTTGCCCAAATGATGTCTCTCTTTAAAGGTAGCAGTAGTATCAGATATTCTAATTATATCACATGGTACATGTTTTATGCATCTTGTCGACTTCTCCTCGTAATTTTGTTTACTACTACAAAT